>NC_062280.1:90575000-92975000 GCF_902655055.1 Lutra lutra
CAGAAGACTGACTTGATTGACATTAATGTTTTAAAGATATAACCCTGGCTGTTGTGTTGAGATAGACTGAAGAAGAGGAGGGCATTGATGAAAGCAGAGAAATCAGTTAGAAGGTTCTTGGAATGATCTAGTTGAGAGATGATGGCAGCTTGGAGCGGGGTGGTAGCTAGTAATAGCCACTGAGAAACGGTGGGATTTCTGATAGGTTTGGCATCAGAATCAAAGATATTTATTGGTCCTTTGGATGTAGGGCAGAAAAAGAGAAGAATTGAAGGTTTCCAAATTTTTTATTTCCTAATTAGCACAAAAGCTACTCTGATCATGACTGTATCACTAAACTCTTTCAATACTTTCACATCATAATTTCGGTCAATTAGTACATATTCATTAAAAACTCACAAATCCTAACATGAGCAAAGATGAATTGTTCTAAAAGTAATATCAAGCAAATTTCTTTAATTTCTACAATCTTATTTTCATGACTATAGAGGAAAAACATGGAAAGAAGTAGCTCAGTAATCATGGGAATGGGGGTCAGTCAAGAAGCCAGTGTGGTTGAAGCCACACTATGGGCCTATGAGCTTTACATGTTTAACTCTAGAAAATCCATTTCTGGCTTCGTACATCCACTTCAAAAAGGCATGCCCTTTGCTCACAAGGGAATCCTATAACGCTGTATGGAGAAGGTAATCCCAGATCCATCCTCATTGCTAAAAAACAAACCAAACCAAAACAAACAAACATAAAACCAAAACAAAACCAAAAAACAAATAGCAACTCACATCACTTACTTTATTTACCGACAATGAAAGTAAATAGCATTGTCCTCACATTTACACAACACATTACAACTAAGAAAATAAAGAATACAAATGCTCAATGGTGTATGTTTTCCTTAGAGAAGTGAACTGAAACATATAGTGAAACATATATAAGAATCATTAATAAATACTTTTGCAAACTTTTTTTTTATTTTTAAAGATGCATTAAAATATAAGGATAAGTTCTAGTGAGTGATGTAAAATTTGGAAAATATTTTGACTCTTATTGAACTCACTTCTTTCTCTTTTATTCCAGAACCTACAGATAGGTTGCCTATGCTATTAATTGCAAATTCTGAAACAATTGAGGTTTTCTATCTCAATGGAAGTAAAATGGCAACCTTGAGCTCAGTCAATGGAAATGAAATTCATACTCTGGATTTTATTTATAACGAAGACATGATTTGTTGGATTGAATCAAGAGAATCTTCAAATCAGCTCAAATGTATCCAGATAACAAAAACAGGAAGATTAACAGATGAATGGACAATCAATATTCTTCAGTCCTTTCACAGTGAGTATTTCAATTCATATTCAATTCAATTCACCCTTTAAGGATTTCATTTATCAATAAACAGGATTCTTAGATTTTTCTAAAATACTATTTGGCTATCAGAAACCTAAATATGCGAATATGAATATGCTTAAATAAATGTATTCACTACCTGTTTTGAATATGCACACACATACACATTTTCACTGTTTACATAAGTAGTAAGTTACAGAGTTAATTTTAATTATTTAATTTTAATTCTTTCCTTAATGCTTATTACGTGTCACTTAAATGAGAATTGTAATTTGCCACTGAGTGATAGTTCACGATGTGGTAGTGAAGGTGGGATTTTTAAAAAGCAAGAAACAGAATTCATTTTTATAAGCTCATCAGCTGTAGTGTTTGTTAAAATGCTTTAAAACTATCAGATTTATGCTAATTGGTAACAATTACCTGTGTTTGTTGACTTTTTTCTTAGCAAATCAGAGTTTTTATGCATCTTCCAAAAGAGTGATTTGTGATTTTGATTTACTTTGATTTCTCATGCCAGAAATTCACAAACTAGCAACTGTACTTCCTACATATTACCATAAATTGAAATCAAATTACATTGTTACACAGACCTACACATTAGTTTCTCCTTTTGTGCTGGTGCTTGCTCTCTCTCTCTCTCTCCTGACCTCTACCCCTCCAACATAAGAGTATAAATTTTATTTGTACTTGCCTGGAGAAAACTGTATGCATGAGAAATTCAAGATATGTCCACTTATTTTATGATTTACACGAAAAAAATATTCTTGAAAACACTGTGAACGTAAAAGTTGGTAGAAAATAAAGAAAAATGTGCAGTCAAGTTAAGAAGGAAAAAAAATGCCGTGAAAGAATAAATATAGTTTTCAGATGTAGAATGTTTGATGATTTGGATTCAATAATTATATTTTATTAGTTTTTTTACATGCAATTAAAGGGATTGACTATTAATCTTTATTAAACATAAGACATAATACCATGTAATATGTAATAAGTATGATTATATTAAATGAATCAGTTGCAAAAATTATAAAAATGGAATATAAAAGTATGATTGTATATAGTTAAGTGAACATAAATAAATGTTTAACAAATCAAATCCAATCCTTTGAATGTCCTCTTAACATAAATAAAAATTGCTAAATCCATTTATTGTGACACTGGACCACAATGACTAGTGAAAGCAGTAGACACCGGCCATTTTCAATGATTCTATGGAAAATGATAATTCCTAATAAATTATAAATAACAAGGGCTACCTGCACAAGGAGTGCTGCTATGTGATTTGAATATTTCATCCATTGGCTGAGCCAGCTGTTGGAAACTGTTAAAAAAAAAAGACCCCAGTCTCTGCCATGTTAGTGATTACCTTAACTAAAATCCAAATGCATTTGTCCCTCACAAATGGAATACTGACAGTCAGAGAACTAGGATATTCACTAAGTTGCCATGTAAAAGTATCTTCCAGGTTCACTTAAACAACTTTTCTACATTTAACATGCTTTATTAGTAACAGCAATTTCTTTTATAATATGTATTTTTAAAACTATTTTTTAAACTTTTTTTTTTTAGTAAATCTAGGGATTTACTAAATTGGTCAAGCAATTGCTTATTAGAACATCTACAGAATATAGTTTGTAACTTAGATTGCATTTGAGTTATATGACAATTCTTGGCAAATCTAGAAAACTGAAGAGATTTTTGTTAAGCAATTCACTGAAATGCTGAATATAACATTCATTTTGAATGGTAAATAACAAATGCAATGGAAATCGTCTAATTGGAATAAATATTTTTTGACAAAGTAAGATAAAGTCGTATTTAAGCTATGCAATTTCAGTCACTGTAGAAAAGAGTAATTAAATGTGTTGAAGTAATTTAATGATGGGAGTGGAGAAGAGGTGTGAGCAGGGCTGGGCTCCTCTACCATTGCTTGTAAACCAAGCATTTTATCAACATGTCAGAGAATAGTTGCCCTTGTATATGGTGGGCTCTTCATTCACTGTGACAATGTTTGAGTTGATAATGAAGTTGCAATATTCCTTGCATGTATAATTACATAAAATCCCTGCTGTACGATATAAGCAAAAATAATGAACTGATGGGAGTATGCCTGAATACCTGTCATGATCCACTCTTGAATAGATGCTTTTCTCTGAATTTGCCTGAGGAAAGCATTCTTTTTTGAAAAAAAAAAAAAAAAATAATAATTTTTTTTTCAAAAATTTACTGTGAGGAAAAAAGCAGTCATTATAGGTCAAACTGAGTTGCATTTAAATTTTGCATAATTGTTTATTTTAGAAGTTTAGTGTAATATTAAAATCTATATTTGCTATCTCATCTCACTGGATACACAGTACATTTCTATATGCCCTTCCTGTTTTGTCATAGAAAAACATTTTAGCTACAGATCTCAGATATATTAGATAATCCTGAGTGGCTAAAACAAAGACAGAGATGGAAAAGCTAAATGTTCTGTTCTTCCTTCTACATTAGAAAGGCAGATACTGGTACTTTCAAAGAAGATGCCAAATCTCCCACAAATAATATATATAACTGCTGTGTGTGTGTGTGCGTGTGTGTAGCTAGTAATATGACATATTCCTGCAGGGATCTGGAATTTTAGCAAAATGATCAGGCCACCCATTGAGTTCTAAAAAAAAAAAAAGGTAAGATGGAAAGAGACACTCAAAATTAGCAAAGATGATCTGAGGACACATTTCCAGAGAACTTTCAGTATTCCCTTCTATACCATATGCTTAATGTTGTAGGCACTGATATTAAATTGTGTCTTAATTTTTACATTAACCTTGGATGAATTTATACTTTGAAATAAGTTAACCATTCTGATTTATAATCAGTATGCAATCATAAAAGACTGTCCTGAATGCCTAGTAAAAAGAAAAGAAGAACAAAACAAAAACAAAAACAAAAAAACACTCTCAGCACTCTGTTCCTCTGTAAATTTGTCTTTACTGTTAGTTCAGTTGTCAGGCTGCAAAGAACTAAATTACTGGGGCGCCTGGGTGGCTCAGTGGGTTAAAGCCTCTGCTTTCAGCTCAGGTCATGATCCCGGGGTCCTGGGATCAAGCCCCGTACTGTATCGTACTGTATCGGGCTCTCTGCTCAGCAGGAAACCTGCTCCCCCCCTCTCTCCCTGCCTGCCTCTCTGCCTACTTGTGATCTCTGTCTGTCAAATAAATAAATAAAATCTAAAAACTAAATTACTATTTATTGCCATTTGGCAACATGCTTGAAACTCACCAAAGCAGATATTAGACATGTGCTACGCTTCAATTGTTGTTATTTTTTTTCCTATGGATTTGGTGAACTATACCTTGCATAATAAAAATGTATTCCCCCACAAATTTCTCTTGAGGGTATGTAGAATTTTAAATCATTATTTTCATAGTATGTTTTTGTCTAGATTCTCATGTCTGTTTGTTTCATTATAGATTTTAATAATCAAATGATCTCATCATGATGCCATATACCAAGTAGAACAAAATATTTTAGTTTTTTTTTTAATCTATCAATTTGAAACTTGGAAGTTAAAATGCTCTTTTCATGATGATTAAATAAGTTTTTGTCCTATATATGAAATCCATGACATGTAATTACTGAAACCTGTTTCTGTCTTAATAAACTCTATCGTGATAGAAGAAAGAAGGAAATGAGGGAAGGAAAGAAAAGAGAAAGAAAAAAAGAAGCTATTATTTTTACAACAAGTAGCCCTAGTAAAATAATTTCTGAAATAGTATTTATTTGATAATTTTCTCTATAAATATGCTAATATAATTTAGTTTAATCTTTTCCTTTTATTTCGCATTTCTTTAAAATAATTTATGTTAAGTAAAATGCACATTTTTTTTCTCCTAGTATTCCTTGACCATTACACATTTTTAATGTTGTAGACACATTTACAATAAGCACTTAGCATCAACTCTAAAGACAGTGAGAAGTAGGAGCATAATTAAGCAATGTAATAAAACTACCATGTAGCACTTCAGTTTTTGATTAAGATTCTGGGTTTTTAATTTTAAATTTTATTTTTTTCAAGCTCTAACATCTTGTGACTTGTACATTTATTTTAATACTGGTTTATATTTCTATCACCACAATATTTGGGGTAAAACTAATGGTGAGTTGATATGGTCCTAGCTCTGTTATTAACTGGCAGTCTGACCTTATGCAAATCATTTAAAAATGAAAGAACTTATTCACATAACTGCTGAGATCCCACCTGGATTTAAACATACTTTTGCCTGCCATTACTTGATGTTTTTCTTGTAATTTGAGATATTTCAGTGTGTGTGTGTGTGTGTGTGTGTGTGTGTGTAGGAATATTTATTTCTTCTCCTTTTTTATTCCTTTCTTATTTTTCTCCCACCTAATCACTCACATTAGGTACACTTCAGTCTCTTTATAATACAAGTTCCTAAAACATGCTCCTTGGGACACATGTTCAGTGTTCTGTAAGACACTTTTGGAAAAATGATTTTGTGGTCAAATGGGTTTAGGAAATTTTGCATGCTATGGAACCTATTGGAGATTTATATGTATGTAGTGTGTTAAAGATTATTCAGAATTCTTCAATAAAGTACCTGTTTTACTTTGTGTAGCCCAGGATTTCCTTTACTTAAGTATTGAACACTTGATTGATATTTTTGTGGGTACGTCTGTGAGTGTCTTTCTTTGGGTACTTGTTTTTAAGGAGGTGATATGAGTATGTGTATAGGCCTAATATGTACCATTATCCCAAATATCTAGGGTTTTATGTTATCCACTTAGAGAAATATTGCTTTAAATGTCTTAGGGAGAATCACTCAGATTGGATTCTCTCATCACTTTTTTTTAATGTATTTACTGTCTTTGTGGCTAAAGAGCTATACAAGCTGTGTGTGCACGAAGCTGTAGAGACTGACTCTAATCACAGTGTTCTAGCTAGTTCTTCCTAATGGCCCAATTCATTTTAGTCTGCACTCAAAGGATGTAGGGTCCAGATACCACATGCGCTGAGATTATGATAACACACCAGAGTCTGTTTCAGAATTAGAGCTGACAGGAATCAGATATGCAATAAAGATTTGCACATATGTGAAATTCATTCCAGGAAAAGCCCTAGCCTAAAAGATCATTTGTGTTTGAGGATGGTAACAAGGAGTATATGTTAGTACTAATTTTAATATACAGTGTCTGGTAACTTTTAAGTTTTAAAACTTTTTTCCAGAGTTAGGTAAGAGTATGGTGACAAAAACTTTTGAGGATAGAAGAGCAATGTCAGTCAAAGAAAAACAAATACCATATGATTTCACTCATATGTCGAAATTAAGACACAAAACATGAACACAGGGGAAGGGAAAGAAAAATAAGACAAAAACAGAAAAGGAAACAAACTATTAAAGATTCTTAACTGGGAAACAAACTGAAGGCTGCTTGAGGGAGGTGGGTGGGGAGATGGTATAGCTGGGTGAGGGTATTAAGGAGGGCACTTGATGGAATGAGCACTGGGTATTATATGAAACTGATGAGTCACTCAATTACCTCTGAAACCAGTAATATACTATATGTTAATTAAATTGAATTTAAATTAAAAAATAGCAATTTCAAACAAGGAGATGGTGATATAGATGGTGAAGGATTTTTTAAAATGTTTGTGAAAGACAGATCTAGATTAAATAAGTATATATATATACTGTGTTGGAAGCATATTCATAGCTGTTCTAGTTGTCAAAAAGGTAGCTTTCCACAGTGTAGTCCTGATAATTTTCTAAGTACCTCCTAAAACTTAGAAGGCCTCAACTCCATTATATGCAATTCCCTTTGCTTTGATTTTGTGCTTAACAAATAACTTTTAGGTTTGGTTTCTCACATACCATAAATTCCTCTTGGGAGGAATTTATTAGGAGGGTGCCTGTTAGTAATTGTGTCACTGGAACATCCCGTCAGTAGTTAAAAATTGACAAATTGACATTCTGGTTGATGTCTTGGTCTCCTGGGAGTCTGGTAAACATGAAATAATTCTCCAAAGCCTGCTAAGCCTTTGGTTAACAACTCGAACAGTGTTCCTAAAATTGCAACTGTAATGATTAAATGTGGTCTTAAGATATTCTGTAAATCATTATCTTTTTAATGATAATATTTACTTGATAAAATTTTGTTTTCATCTTCCTTCATGGCCATCAAAACTAAGCAACAAAGGGTTATGTCTGGCAGGAATAAAGATGGCATCATTTAATTCTACTGACATAAACATGCAGGTTTTAAAAATAATCTTTCTATTGTTTGCTTTTGTTATGACAAAGAGAGATACTTAGTTGTTTCTGAAGTTCTGAACAGGAACAACACTCAGTTAAATTTTTAAAAAGACATTTAAAAATGAAATAAATCTTTATTTTAAACTTTTCTCTGTATCAGATGCAAGTTTCACTCTATACTCTTTGAGGATTTGATTTGTAAGAAGAATATAACTGACTAAATTAGACTTATCATGGGTATTTTCACAAACGTTCTGAACTTGGGCAGGCGCATTATGATTGTGATTACTCACACAAAAGGCCATTGAGAATTACATCAGGTACTTAGATAATTTGTGCAAAAAGATGTTTGTCCCTAAACTATAGATAATTGAGGCAAAATGCTTCTAATGTGTGAATTATGCAAATAATCATCTCAGTGTTCCATCCCATTCTGTGTTAAGCCTGAGCTTTTATTTTGGGACTCTCAATTAATGTTGGCCATCGTATTTCCATGAGATGAGATTCACACAAAATTATAAGGAGAATCAAGGTAATTATTTTGATAAACACAAGCTCAATTTCCAACTTTTTCCCCTTGAATTATATTGGCTTATCCTGGACATATCCAGTTCAGTTCTAGACCACCATAATAAAGTGAATAGCACAATAAAAGCAGTTGGGTTTTTTGTTTAATTTCCAGTGAATATAAAGGAGAATTTTACACTATACTATAGTTTATTAAGTGTGCAATAGCATCATGTCTAAAAAAACAATGTATATAACTTGCTTAAAATATAATTTAAAATATACTTGCTTAAAATAAAATAAACTGATTGGGTGGTACAGTCAGTTAAGCCTCCAACTCTTGATTCCAGCTCAATCATGATCTCAGGGTCATGAGACTGAGCTTCATTTTTGGCTCTGTTCTCAGTGTGGAATCTGCTTGAAATTCTCTCTCTGGCTCCCTCGGCCCCTCTTGCTCATGTTCTTGCACTTTCTCTCTCTCAAAGTAAATAAATCAATCTTTTATATATATACCTTATTGCCAAATAATGCTAACCAACACCTGAGCTTTCAGTGAGTCATAACTTTGCTGACAGAGGGTCTTCTTTCAGTGTTGGTTGCTGGCGGATCAGGGCAGCAGTTGCTGAAGGCTGAGGTAGCTGTGGCCGTTTCTTGAAATAATATAGTGATGAAGTCTGGCACGTCAGTGGGTTCTTCCTTCTGCCAACAACCTCTTTGTAGCATGCAATGCTATTTGATAGCATTTTATGCACAATAGAAATTCTTTGAAAATTGAAGTCAATCCTCTCAAACCCTGCTAATGCCTTGTCACCTAAGTCTATGTAATATTCTAGATACTTTGTTTCCATTTCACCAGTCTTTGCAGCATCTTCCCCAGGACTAGGTTCCATCTCAAGAAAACACTTTCTTCATCCATTGAGGGTTTGTCGTAATTAATGCAGCAATTCAGTCATGTCTCCAGGCTCTGATTCTTAATGGTATTGACTGGCAGGGATGAGTCACTGTGTGTAGAGGGAGAATGAGGTGGTATTTTTAATATCCACTAATGAAGAGAGGCGTTTCTGAGAAACTGACATTTGAGCGGATATCCAAATGAAGGGGGGGGGGCACAAACCATGCACGTTCAGATACTTTTCTCTTGAAGATCAAGTACAAATGTCCTAAGGTAGAAGCTCTTTTTGGCCAGTGTGAGTGGACTAGAGTGAGCAAAGCAGATATGAATTGGAAGGGAGTTTAAAGACATAAGCCAGGGGCACCTGGGAGGCTCAGTGGGTTAAAGCCTTTGCCTTGGGCTCAGGTCATGATCTCAGGGTCCTGGGATTGAGCCCCACTTTGGGCTCTCTGCTCTGCCAGGAGCCTGCTTCCCTTCCTCTCTCTCTCCCTGCCTCTCTGCCTACTTGTGATCTCTGTCTGTCAGATAAATAAATAAGTAATCTTAAAAAAAATAAAAGACATAAGCCATGTTAAGGACTCTGGATTTTATGCTAAATGTGTTAAGAAGTCATTGGAGAGTCTAAGAAGAGGAGTGATATTTTGGAAAGTAAAAATATAGACTTAAAATTTAGACTAAGACCTGTTGTTGATTAGAACCCTGAGGAAGAAACAATACAAATGTCCGTTGGAGCCATCTCCTGGGTGGTATTCATGGTAAAATGTTACAAAGAGGAAACACTCCAAAAAGTTTTGTCTAAGATTGAGCTAAATTTCAGCAAACTTAGATATTTATAAAAATATCAGTGATATCATTTTGAAGGCATTAGCACAGGAGAGTAAATTCCATGAGTCTTTTCAGTTTGTTAAGACTCCCCCCCCCGCCCCACTGACAAGTGTAACACAGAACTCAGATTATAAAGAGAACCCTGTTTTCTTTTTTGGTGTCCTGATATAATCTGGGTTTAAAATGATCCCCTAGGGGCGCCTGGGTGGCTCAGTGGGTTAAAGCCTCTGCCTTCAGCTCAGGTCATGATCCCAGGGTCCTGGGATCGAGCCCCGCATCGGGTTGTCTGCTCAGCCGGGAGCCTGCTTCCTCCTCTCTCTCTGCCTGCCTCTCTGCCTACTTGTGATCTCTGTCTGTCAAATAAATAAATAAAATCTTAAAAAAAAAAAAATCTTTAAAATGATCCCCTAGTTGAAAGATCAGTAAAGAAGCTATTGCAGCTGTCCAAAGGAGAGAAAACTGTGTCTTGACCAGGTACAGTAGTATTAGAGATGGAAAAAAGTGTATTGTTCCAGGTGAAGCTCTTAAGATTTGTGAATAGATTTGGTCTGGGGTGGAGTGAGAACTAATAAAACTAAAAGAAGGGATGAGCCATTTGAGATATGAGCCAAGTAAGAATGCAAAGTTTTGCCTAGTGGGAAAAACACTTGTGCAAACTGGTTTTGTTTTTTGTTGTGTGTTTGTTTCATTTTGCTTCCTTTTTGCTGTAGAGAGAGAACAACACTTGCATGTTTTCTAAGTGCATCCACCATAGGAAAGAAATAAGATTGGTTTGTAGTGCAGGTTAGAATATGGAATTGAGAACTAGCGGAACAGTGAAAGGTCATCTTTGTTCCCTCCTCAGAAGAGAAAACATAAGAACACTGAAGACTAACTCAAATACCTAGTATTTACCACCATCCTGTGTCAGAAGCACTTTCCTTGTCTTTTCTCATAAAGACATACACAGATTGTATGTAGAACTTCATGACTATTTATATAAAGAATTGGCCTTGATGATTATTTTGACTACATTTCATGTGTTTAAGAAACAGTTTTGGTGCCTAGGAAGAGGCAGTCTTTCATTAGTTAAAGGAAAAGGAGAATGTTCTGTAATATGTAAGAGTCTATTCCTGATTAAGGATGTGCCTGCCCATAGTACACCCAAATTAAACTTCTGTAATACCATTTTAATTATTATACCAAGCAGACAGAGACTTTGTTTACTCAATTCAGTTTATTTAATGTCATGTAGGGATAAAGTGAGTACATGCTTCTTGAGAAAGATTATGGTGACATATAAAAATAAATGGAATTACATCTCATCATTCAGTGAGCATTTTCAGATGTTCTGGCAAAGAGATATATAAAACTTAAATGTTAATTTACCTCTTAAACCAAAAGACACATAAATTGAGGAAAACAGTTTCTTTATAATTTTACCATTTAACAAATTTTATTTTTACCTTCTCCTCTCTGTATTTACATTAGAAATAATATAACTCTCTTTAATGAAGGCAACATCACAGCTTGAGGGACAATCTTTTTGTGGCAATAAAAATGCCAAGTTAAAATATTCATAATATAGAAAAAGAATAGACATGTGGCTAGAAGCAATCTGAGTCTGGAATGTTTCTGATCTTCTGTAATGTCTACAAATTTTCTATCATTCTTGGCATCTTCATCTAAGTTAGACTATAACTTACATGTATTCCTTTAAACATAAGTGTATGTTTAATTTTGACAAGGAGAATATGTGTAGTATGTATTTCATAGGCTCTCCTTTGCTCTGACGCCCTTCAAAGCCACCATCTCTTTCCTGGAATTTACAGAATCTTCCTAACTGGTCACCTGCTTTCAGACTTATCCCTTTTATCCACACAACAACTAGAATGATCTTTTTAAAAAGCTAAACAAACATCTAACTTTTCTGCTTGAAACTGTCCCCAGGGATTTTCCATTAAAAACTGCAGATTTAGCAAAAGTGTTTATATTATATCTGTTCTTATTTGGAAGTCCCTGTAAATGCTATAAAGAAATGTCTTGAATTTTATTAATCCAAAAAGAACTAAAGAGGAGACAAAACATGTGAGATAATTTTGAACAATAAAGAACAGATGATTAAATCATGAATGAATTGTTTAGTGTTTCTCTGCTTCACTGAGTGCAGATGGGATGCCAAGATGAAGAACCCCAAAGAACCTCAAAAATAAATGGGGGTTATAGGATAGGATGATTAATAAGTGGATTAGCTTAGAACCTGTTTTGAGAACAGCTCAACTACTAAATCCCCTACCGTAGTCTCCACTGAGAGGCAGCCTCTTATCCCTTACATTAGCAGAAAATGAGATGTTTGATTTCTGAGGCAGTTAAATGATAAATGTCTGGACTGATTAATAAAAAAAAAAAAAAAAAAAAAGGGAGACCCAGGATCATCGCTATGGAGTGAATTAGTACAGATTGGAACAAAGGGATGTCAGGCAACAGGAAGGATGTCGAAAGAAAAAAATATATATTAATAGATGAGCGTATTTTTGGTTTTTTGTTTTTGTTTTTGTTTTGTTTTGGCTTTTTTTTTTCCATTTAGGGAGGAGTTTTGGAGTTCTTTTGTAGAATTATGCAATAATAAATTGTACCAAAGGAAAAAACAACAAGAAAAAAATGGAACTCTAAAAAAACAAAAGTTTTTCAAGGAAGGAAGTATGAAACTATGAAACTTTTCTTTGCTTTTCAACAGAAATGTATATAGTCATAATTGTATAAACACTGAATATTAATATCACTAAAAATTAAGATTGTGGGAGGATGAAGAGAGAAAGCATGAATGCATAACTCTATGTATGTGTGGAAGGGCATAAAGAATTAAATCCTAATGTGTAACAAAAAGCCATAGATTATATAAAGAACTTTAAAAATGCTAAAATTCCAGTAGAAACATGTTATATAGAATTATAGAAGTGAATATGGTTAGATAGCTAAAACAAGAAGAGTAGAGGTGAGGGAGGGCCTGCTACACTTTACTCTCAGCTTTGATGGGGTGTTTGACTTTTTAAATCATGTACATTTACAGTATGATAAAAATAAAAATTGCATTTAAAATAAAAATGTTCCCTGGTTTTTTAATATAATGTTTATGAAATCTGCCCATCTACTGTAGTTTGCATATACCTGCCAGTCTCTACTACCTCATCTATTCTCATTCATTCATATTTTACCTATGATACAGCTCCTCACATTCCTGCTCCTCATTTTGAGAATATGCCAAGTTCAGTCCTGCTTGGTAGGCTGTGCCCTCCAATCTCCACATGCTCAACCATCTTATTTTGAACTTAGTTAAAATGCCATACTTCTATGGGTATACTCTCTGACCAGTCACTCCATAAGTTTTAATACTATCTGACACTGCCCTTCTTGAGAAGGGACCTTGTAAGAGGTCCGCACCTTGATCATGCTCAAATATATTTGTTTCAGCACAGAACTATACTTTTTTAAAGTAAGGCAGAATTTTTCAAGAGAAACAAGAAAAGTTATCTTTAAATCTCCCAGGTTTCATTTATGAGCGTTTATAGAGTATCCTCTGTGTTTTAGCATTTATCTGCACTACAGGTAATTTAAAGGAAGCAAACCAGTCATCTGTAGAAAGAATTTAGTTCAGATATGCTTCTATAAGTGATATCCAGGTGATAGGAAGCCAATAAAATCTCTTTAAAAACTACAGGGATTTGACTAGTATAGTAGTTATCTTCTGCTGCATAACAAATTATTATTAATTTAGTGGCTTAAAAAGAGTACCTATTGCCTTATACTATCTGTGTGTCAGAAATTCAGGAGATGCTTAGCTAGGTGATTGACACAAAGTTTCTTGAGGTTGTAATCAAGATGTTAGCCAGGACTACTAACAGACATCTAATGATTTAACTGAGCTGCAAGATTTATTTCCAAGCTTATTCTTGTGACTGTTGGCAGTAGGTATCTGTTCCTTGCAAAATGGGCCTCTGCACAGGGTTGCTTGAGTATCCTCATAGTATGGCATTTGGCTTTCATCAGAGTGCTCCGAAGAGGAAGAACAAAATGAAACTTATAATGCCTCTTATGGCTTATCCTTGGAAATCACACTGTGTCATTTCTACCACATTCTATTCAGTACAAAAAAGTCACAAAGAATATCCTGAACTCAAAGGGAAGAAAAGTAAGCTTCACCTCCAGAAAGAAACAGTATCAAAACATTCGTGGGCATATTTTAAAGTTATCAAACCCACTACATGTCCATCTTATCATTAATTATTTAAGATTTTATTTAGTAACATGCCATTCCCTAGTAATAAATATTACAGGAATGCACAAAGACATAAACTAAAGGGCAATGTTTTAGTCTTTCTGCCTCTGGAAGGCAGCTAATATTTACAAAATACTTATTTCATGTCATTGTATTGGATTCTTAATATTTGTTTTCTGATTTAAGCTCCTCACCACTTTGTAAATTGGATATTATGTTCATTGAATATAAGAACAATGACTTTGATAGATGTTAGTGACTTTCTCAAGAACGTACTTTAAATAGAGTGTTAGACTGAATAAATTATATATACTGTTTGCTTTGCTTTAGTGGAATCACACTAGTGATTTGATCCACTTTGGCTACAGAAAAGTTTTGTTTGATACACACAATGCTTTATAATTTTTCATCTTTATTTTTTTTTATTTTTTATAAACATATGATGTATTTTTATCCCCAGGGGTACAGGTCTGTGAATCGCCAGGTTTACACACTTCATAGCACTCACCATAGCACATACCCTCCCCAATGTCCATAACTCTACCCCCCTCTCCTGACCCCCTCCCCCCGCAACCCTCAGTTTGTTTTGTGAGATTAAGAGTCAATTATGGTTTGTCTCCCGCCTGATCCCATCTTGTTTCATTTATTCATCTCCAACCCCCCGAACCCCCCACGGTGCATCTCCACTTCCTCATATCAGGGAGGTCATATGATAGTTGTCTTTCTCTGATTGACTTATTTCACTAAGCATGATACCCCCTAGTTCCATCCACGTCGTTGCAAATGGCAAGATTTCATTTCTTTTGATGGCTGCATAGTATTACATTGTATATATATACTACTTCTTCTTTATCCATTCATCTGTTGACGGAGATCTAGGTTCTTTCCATAGTTTGGCTATTGTAGACATTGCTGCTATAAACATTCGGGTGCATGTGCCCCTTTGGATCACTACGTTTGTATCTTTAGGGTAAATACCCAGTAGTGCAATTGCTGGGTCATAGGGTAGCTCTATTTTCAACTTTTTGAGGAACCTCTATGCTGTTTTCCAGAGTGGTTGCACCAGCTTGCATTCCCACCAACAGTGAAGGAGGGTTCCCCTTTCTCCACATCCTCACCAGGATCTGTCATTTACTGACTTGTTAATTTCAGCCATTCTGACTAGTGTGAGGTGGTATCTCATTGTGGTTTTGATTTGTATTTTCCTGATGCCGAGTGATGTGGAGCACTTTTTCATGTGTCTGTTGGCCATCTGGATGTCTTCTTTGCAGAAATGTCTGTTCATGTCTTCTGCCCATTTCTTGATTGGATTATTTGTTCTTTGGGAGTTGAGTTTGCTAAGTTCTTTATAGATTTTGGACACTAGCCCTTTATCTCATATGTCGTTTGCAAATATCTTCTCCCATTCTGTCAGTTGTCTTTTGGTTTTGTTAACTGTTTCCTTTGCTGTGCAAAAGCTTTTGATCTTGATGAAATCCCAATAGTTCATTTTTGCCCTTGTTTCCCTTGCCTTTGGTGATGTTCCTAGGAAGACGTTGCTGCGGCTGAGGTGAAAGAGGTTGCTGCCTGTGTTCTCCTCAAGGATTCTGATGGATTCCTTTCTCACATTGAGGTCCTCTATACATTTTGAGTCTATTTTCGTGTGTGGTGTAAGGAAATGGTCCAATTTCATTTTTCTGCATGTGGCCGTCCAATTTTCCCAACACCATTTATTGAAGAGGCTGTCTTTTTTTTCCATTGGACAGTCTTTCCTGCTTTGTCGAAGATTGTTTGACCATAGATTTGAGGGTCTATTTCTGGACTATCTATTCTGTTCCATTGATCTACGTGTCTGTTTTTGTACCAGTACCATGCTGTCTTGATGATGACAGCTTTGTAATAAAATTTGAAGTCCGGAATTGTGATGCCACCAACTTTGGCTTTCTTTTTCAATATTCCTTTGGCTATTCGAGTTCTTTTCTGGTTCCATATAAATTTTAGGATTATTTGTTCCATTTCTTCGAAAAAAATGGGTGGGATTTTGATAGGGATTGCATTAAATGTGTAGGTTGCTTTAGGTGGCATAGACATTTTTACAATATTTGTTCTTCCAATCCAGGAGCATGGGATATTTTTCCATTTCTTTGTGTCTTCCTCAATTTCTTTCATGGGTACTTTATAGTTTTCTGAGTATAGATTCTTAGCCTCTTTGGTTAGGTTTATTCCTAGGTATCTTATAGTTTTGGGTGCAATTGTAAATGGGATTGACTCCTTAATTTCTCTTTCCTCTGTCTTCTTGTTGGTGTAGAGAAATGCAACTGATTTATATGCATTGATTTTATATCCTGACACTTTACTAAATTCCTGTACAAGTTTTAGCAGTTTTAGAGTGGAGTCTTTTGGGTTTTCCACATATAGAATCATATCATCTGCAAAAAGTGATAGTTTGACTTCTTCTTTGCCAATTTGGATGCCTTTAATTTCTTTTTGTTGTCTGATTGCTGAGGCTAGGACTTCTAATAATTTGGTGAATAGCAGTGGTGATAATGGACATCCCTGCCATGTTCCTGACCTTAGCGGAAAAGCTTTCAGTTTTTCTCTATTGAGAATGATATTTGCGGTGGGTTTTTCATAGATGGCTTTGGTAATATTGAGGTATGTCCCCTCTATCCCTACACTTTGAAGAGTTTTGATCAGGAAGGGATGCTGTCCTTTGTCAAATGAATTTTCAGCATTGGAGAGTATCATATGGTTCTTGTTCTTCCTTTTATTAATGTGTTGTATCACATTGATTGATTTGCAGATGTTGAACCAAACTTGCAGCCCTGGAATAAATCCCACTTGGTCGTGGTGAATAATCCTTTTAATGTACTGTTGAATCCTATTGGCTAGTATTTTGGTGAGAATTTTTGCATCTGTGTTCATCAAGGATATTGGTCTGTAGTTCTCTTTTTTGATGGGATCCTTGTCTGGTTTGGGGATCAAGGTGATGCTGGCCTCATAAAATGAGTTTGGAAGTTTTCCTTCCATTTCTATTTTTTGGAACAGTTTCAGCAGAATAGGAATTAGTTATTCTTTAAATGTTTGGTAGAATTCCTCTGGGAAGTTGTCTGGCCCTAATCTTTTGTTTGTTTGGAGATTTTTGATGACTGTTTCAATCTCTACTGGTTATGGGTCTGTTCAGGTTTCTATTTCTTCCTGGTTCAGTTGTGGTAGTTTATATGTCTCTAGAAATGTATCCATTTCTTCCAGATTGTTGAATTTGTTGGTATAGAGTTGCTCATAATATGTTCTTATAATTGTTTGTATTTTTTTGGTGTTGGTTGTGATCTTTCCTCTTTCATTCATGATTTTATTCATTTGGGTCCCTTCTCTTTTCTTTTTGATAAGTCTGGCCAGGGGATTATCAATCTTATTAATTCTTTCAAAGAACCAGCTCCTAGTTTCGTTGATTTGTTCTGTTGTTTTTCTTGTTTCTATTTCATTGATTTCTGCTCTGATCTTTGTGATTTCTCTTCTCTTGCTGGGTTTAGGGTTTCTTTTTTGTTCTTTCTCCAGCTCCTTTAGGTGTGGGGTTAGGTTGTGTATTTGAGACCTTTCTTGTTTCTTGAGAAAGTCTTGTACCACTATATATTTTCCTCTCAGGACTGCCTTTGTTGTGTCCCACAGATTTTGAACCGTTGTGTTTTCATTATCATTTGTTTCCATGAATTTTTTCAATTCTTCTTTAATTTCCTGGTTGACTCATTCATTCATTAGAAAGATGCTGTTTAGTCTCCATGTATTTGGGTTCTTTCCAAATTTCCTCTTGTGATTGAGTTCTAGCTTCAGAGCATTGTGGTCTGAAAATATCCAGGGAAAGATCCCGATCTTTTGATACCAGTTGAGACCTGATTTATGACCCAGGATGTGATTTATTCTGGAGAATGTTCCATGTGCACTAGAGAAGAATGTGTGTTCTGTTGCTTTGGGATGAAATGTTCTGAATATATCTGTGATGTCCATCTGGTCCAGTGTGTCATTTAAGGCCTTTATTTCCTTGTTGATCTTTTGCTTGGATGATCTGTCAATTTAAGTGAGGGTAGTGTTAAAGTCCCCTACTATTATTGTATTATTGTCGATGTGTTTCCTTGATTTTGTTATTAATTGGTTTATATAGTTGGCTGCTCCCATGTTTGGGGCATAGAAATTTAAAATTGTTAGATCTTCTTGTTGGACAGACCCTTTGAGTATGATATAGTGTCCTTCCTCATCTCTTATTATAGTCTTTGGCTTAAAACCCAATTGATTTGATATAAGGATTACCACCCCAGCTTTCTTCTGATGTCCATTAGCATGGTAAACTTTTTTCCACCTCCCACTTTATTTTTTATTTTTTTTTTAATTTTTTATTTTTTCAGCATAACAGTATTCATTATTTTTGCACCACACCCAGTGCTCCATGCAATCTGTGCCCTCTACAATACCCACCACCTGGTGCCCCCAACCTCCCACCCCCCACCCCTTCAAAATTCTCAGATCGTTTTTCAGAGTCCATAGTCTCTCATGGTTCACCTCCCCTTCCAATTTCCCTCAACTCCCTTCTCCTCTCCATCTCCCCTTGTCCTCCATGCTATTTGTTATGCTCCACAAATAAGTGAAACCATATGATAATTGACTCTCTCTGCTTGACTTATTTCACTCAGCATAATCTCTTCCAGTCCCATCCATGTTGCTACAAAACTTGGGTATTCATCCTTTCTTTTTTCTTTCTTTTTTTTTTTTTTTTTTTACAGCTTTATAAACATATATTTTTATTCCCAGGGGTACAGGTCTGCGAATCGCCAGGTTTACACACTTCACAGCATACTACTACTACTACTACTACTACACTACTCACCATAGTACATACCCTCCCCAATATCCATAACCCCACCCCCCTCTCCCAACCCCCTCCCCCCATCAACCCTCAGTTTGTTTTGTGAGATTAAGAGTCACTTATGGTTTGTCTCCCTCCCAATCCCATCTTGTTTCATTTACTCTTCTCCTACCCCTTCAACCCCCCATGTTGCATCTCCTCTCCCTCATATCAGGGAGATCATATGATAGTTGTCTTTCTCTGATTGACATATTTCGCTCAGTGTACTACCTTCTGGTTCTATCCATGTTGTGGCAAATGGCAAGATTTCATTTCTGTTGATGGCTACATAGTATTCCATTGTGTGTGTGTACACACACACACACACACACACACACACACACACACATACACCACTTCTTCGTTATCTGTTATCTGTTCATGGATATCTAGGTTCGTTCCATAGTTTAGCTATTGTGGACATTGCTGCTATAAATATTTGGGTATGTGTGCCTCTTTGGATCACTACACTTGTATCTTTAGGGTAAATACCCAGTAGTGTGATTGCTGTGTCATAGGTAGCTCTATCTTCAACTTCTTGAGGAACCTCCATACTGTTTTCCAGAATGACTGCACCAGCTTGCATTCCCACCAACAGTGTAGGAGGGTTCCACTTTCTCCACATTCTTGCCAGCATCTGTCATTTTCTGATGTTAATTTTAGCCATTCTGACCAGTGTGAGGTGGTATCTCACCATGGTTTTGATTTGTATTTCCCTGCTGCCAAGAGATGTTCAGCACTTTTTCATGTCTGTTGGCCATCTGGATGTCTGCAGAAATGTCTGTTCATGTCCTCTGCCCATTTCTTGATTGGATTATTTGTTCTTTGGGTGTTGAGTTTGCTAAGTTCTTTATAGATTTTGGACACTAGCCCTTTATCTGATATGTCATTTGCGAATATCTTCTCCTATTGTCAGTTATTTTTTGGTTTTGTTGACTGTTTCCTTAGCTGTGCAAAAGCTTTTGATCTTGATGAAGTCCCAATAGTTCATTTTTGCCCTTGCTTCCCTTGGCTTTGGTGATGTTTCTAGGAAGCAGTTGCTGCAGCTGAAGTCGAAGAGGTCACTGCCTGTGTTCTCCTCAAGGATTTTGATGGATTCCTGTCTCACTTTGAGGCTTTCCATCCATTTTGAGTCTATTTTTGTGTGTGGTGTAAGGAAATGGCCCACTTTCATTCTTCTGCATGTGGCTGTCCAATTTTCCCAACACATTTTTTTTTAAGAAACTGTCTTTTTTTCCACTGGACTTTCTCTCCTGCTTGGTTGAAGATTATTTGACCATAGAGTTGAGGGTCAATTTCTGGGCTCTCTATTCTGTTCCATTGATCTATGGGTCTATTTTTGTGCCAGAACCATACTGTGTTGATGATGACAGCTTTGTAATAGAGCTTGAGTTCTGGAATTTTTATGCTGCCAACTTTGGCTTTCTTTTCAACATTCCTCTGGCTATTCAGAGTTTTTTCTGGCTCCAAATAAATTTTAGGATTATTTTTTCCATTTCTTTGGGGGAAAAATGGTATTTTGATAGGGATTGCATTACATGAGTAGATTGTTTTAGGTAGCATAGACATTTTTGCAATATTTATTCTTCCAATCCATGAGCATGGAATATTTTTCCATTTCTTTGTGTCTTCCTCAATTTTTTTCATGAGTACTTTATACTTTTCTGAGTACAGATTCTTTGCCTCTTTGGTTAGGTTCACTCCTAGTTATCTAATGGTTTGCAGTGCAATTGTAAATGGGATCGACTCCTTAATTTCTCTTTCTTCTGTCTTGTTGGTGTATAGAAATACAACTGATTTCTGCACATTGATTTTATATCCTGACACTTTATTGAATTCCTGTATGAGTTCTAGCAGTTTTGGAGTGGAGTCATCTGGGTTTTCCACATGAAGTATCTTATCATCCATAGGACTTCTAGTACTATGTTGAATAGTAGTGGTGATAGTAGACATCCCTGCTGTATTCTTGACCTTAGGGGAAAAGCTCTCAGTTTTTCCTCATTGAGAATGACATTCGCTGTGGGTTTTTCATAGATGACTTTTATGATATTGAGGTGATGTCCCCTCAATCCCTACACTGTGAAGAGTTTTGATCAAGAAAGGATGGTGTACTTTGTCAAATGCCTTTTCAGCATCTGTTGAGAGTATCATATGATTCTTGTTCTTTCTTTTATTAATGTATCATATCACATTGGTTGATTTGCAGATTTCCTTGCAGCCCAGGAATAAATCCTACTTGGTCATGATGAATAAACCTTTTAATGTATTGTTGGATCCTATTAACTAGTATTTTGGTGAGAATTTTTGCAACAGTGTTTATCAAAGATATTGGTTTGTAATTCTCCTTTTTGGTGGGGTCTCTGGTTTTGGGATCAAGGTAATGCTGGCCTCATAAAATGAGTTTGAAAGTTTTCCTTCCATTTTTATATTTTTGGAACAGTTTCAGGAGAGTAGGTATCAATTCTTCTTTAAATGCTTGGTAGAATTCCCCTGGGAAGCCATTTGGCCCTGTTTGTTGGGAGATTTTTGATGACTGTTTCAATCTCTTTACTGGTTATGGGTCTGTTCAGGTTTTCCATTTCTTCCTCGTTCAGTTTTGGTAGTTTATATGTCTCTAGGAATGCATCCATTTCTTCCAGTTTGTCAAATTTGCTGGCATATAGTTGCTCATAATATGTTCTTATAATTGTTTGTATTTCTTTGGTGTTGGTTGTGATCTCTCTGCTTTCATTCATGATTTTATTTATTTGGGTCCTTTCTCTTTTCTTCATGATAAGTCTGGCCAGAGGTTTATCAATTCTTTCAAAGAAATAGCTCCTGCTTTCATTGATTTGTCCTACTGTTCTTTTCATTTCTATTTCGTGGATTTCTGCTCTGATCTTTATTATTTCTCTTCTCCTGCTGTGTTTAGGCTTTCTTTGCTGTTCTTCCACTCCTTTAGGTTTAGGGTTAAGTTGTGTACTTGAGACCTTTCTTGTTTCTTGAGAAAGGCTTGTATCACTATCTACTTCCTTCTTGGGACTGCCTTTGCCATGTCCCAAAGAACAGTTGTGTTTTCATTTTCATTTATTTCCATGAATTTTTATATAAAATTATTTTTTAATTTCCTGGTTAACCCATTCATTCTTTATTAGGATGCTCTTTAACCTCTATGTATTTGAGTTCTTTCCAACGTTCCTCTTGTGGTTGAGTTCTAGTTTCAATTCATTGTAGTCTGAAAATATGCAAGGAATGATCCCAATTTTTTGGTACTGGTTGAGACCTGATATGTGACACAGGATATAATCTATTCTGGAGAATGTTCCATGTAGACTAGAGAAGAATATGTATTCTGTTACTTTGGGATAGAATGTTCTGAACATATCTGTGATGTCCATCTGGTCACTTAAAGCCTTTATTTCCTTGTTGATCTTTTGCTTAGATTTCAGTGAGGGGGTGTTGAAGTCCCCTACTATTATTGTATTATTGTTGATGTGTTTCTTTGATTTTGTTATTATTTGGTTTATGTAATTGGCTGCTCCCAGGTTAGGGGCATAGATATTTAAAATTGTTAAATCTTCTTGTTGGATAGACCTTTTAAGTATGATGTAGTGTCCTTCCTCATCTCTTATTATAATCTTTGGCTTAAAATCTAATTCATCAGATTTAGATGAAGGATTTAGATGAAGATGAAAGATTGCCACCCCAGCTTTCTTTTGATGTTGATTAGCATGGTAAATTGTTTTCCACCCCCTCACTTCAAATCTGGAGGTGTCTTTGGGTCTAAAAGGAATTTCTTGCAGGCAGCATATCGATGGGTCTTGCTTTGTTGTTGTTTTTGTTTGTTTGTTTGTTTTTTAATCCAGTCTGATATCCTGTGTCTTTTGATTGGGGCATTTAGCCCATTTACATTCAGGGTAATTATTGAAAGATATGAATGTAGTGTTATTGTATTGCCTGTAAGGTGACTGTTACTGTATGTTGTTTCTGTTCTTTTCTGGTTTGTTACTTAAGCTCTCTCTTTGCTTCTCTGACCCCTTTCAATATTTTCTGTAGGGCTGGTTTGGTATTTGCAAATTCTTTAAATGTTTGCTTCTCCTGGAAGCTTTTTATCTTTATCTTTTCAGTGACAGCGTAGCTGGATATAGTATTCTTGGCTGCATATTTTTCTTGTTTAGTGCTCTGAAAATATCATGCCAGTCCTTTCTGGCCTGCCAGGTCTCTATGGATAGGTCTGCTGCCAATCCTGTTTCTACCATTGTATGGTATAGACCTCTTGTTTCTGAACTGCTTTTAGGATTTTCTCTTTGTCACTAAGACATGTAATTTTACTATTAGATGAAGGTGTCTGGACCTATTTTTATTGATTTTTGAGGGGGGTTCTCTGTGCTTCCTGGATTTTGCTTCTTCCCTTTTCCATATTAGGGAAATTCTCTACTATATTTGCTCCAGTATACCTTGTGTGCCCTCTCTCTTTCTTCTTCTTCTGGAATCCCAGTTACTCTAATATTGTTTCATCTTATGCTATCACTTATCTTTCGAATTCTCCCCTCATGGCCCAGTAGTTGTTTGTCTCTTTTGCTCAGTTTCTTTATTCTCCATCACTTGGTCTTTTGTATATTACTAATTCTCTCTTCAGCCTTATTTATCCTAGCAGTAAGAGCCTCCATTTTTAATTACACCTCATTAATAGCTTTTTTGATCAACTTGGTTAGATTTTACTTCTTTTATTATTTCTCTAGAAAGGGATTTTATTTCTCCAGAAAGGTTTTCTCTAATATCTTTCATGCTTTTTTTTTTTTTTTGAGCTCAGCTAGCACCTTGATAATCATCATTCTGAACTCTTGTTCTGACATATTACTTGTGACGGTATTGATTAGGTCCCTAGCCTTCAGTACTGGTTCCTGTTCTTTTTTGTGTGTGTGTGTGATGAGTATTTCTACCTTGTCATTTTATCCAGATAAGAATAGATGGAATGAGAGAACAAATTACTAAAAGGGTAGCAATGACCCCAGAAAAATATATGCTATCCAAAGTGGAAGAGACCCAAAAGCGGGGGGAGAAGAAAAGGGGAAAAAATGGGAAAAAAATCATATATATATATATATGACTAGAGCAGAGCCACACACTTAATTTTGAGTGTATTTTGGTTTATTAGAAGAATCTACCTCCCAAAATTTTAAAAGAAAGAAAAACTTATGTATATATAAAAAAAGGATAAATACAATGAAGTGATGGAATATGACTGTAAAGATGAAAATTTAAAAAGATTCTAAAAAAGGAAGGGATAAGATAAGAATTTGTTTGATGGGGCACCTGGGTGGCTCAGTGGGTTAAGCCTCTGCCTTCGGCTCAGACATGGTCCCAGGGTGCTGGGATCAAGCCCCACATCGGGCTCTCTGCTCAGCGGGGAGCCTGCTTCCTCCTCCCTCTCTGCCTGCCTCTCTGCCTGCTTGTAATCTCTCTCTCTGCCTGCTTGTAATCTCTCTCTCTGTCCAATAAATAAATAAAATCTTTAAAAAAAAAAGAATTTGGTTGAAAAAAAAAAGGGGGAAAGAATGTGATGAGGCTGCTGGAGACTAGAACAAAGGCATGAGCTAGACTTAGGGTATATTTTGATCTATTAGAAGAAATTGTATTGCAAAATTTTAAAGGAAAAAAATTTATGTATACAAAAAAATAAGGTTAAGTACAAAGAAGGGATAAAATATGACTTAAACAATGAAAATTTAAAAAATTTTAAAAAGGTATTGATAAAATAGTAAAAAATATTAAAATAGGAAAGAGGAAAATTTTTTAAAGATGGAATAAGAACAAATAAAATTTAAAAGATTTAAAATTGAGGGTGCCTGAGTGGCTCAGTGGATTAACGCCTCTACCTTTGGCTTGGGTCATGATTCCAGGGTCCTGGGATCAAGCCCCATATCTGGCTCTCTGCTCAGCAGGGAGCCTGCTTCCTCCTCCTCTCTCTCTCTGCCTTCCTCTCTTCCTACTTGTGATCTCTATCTGTCAAATAAATAAATAAAATCTTTAAAAAAATTAAAATTGAAAGACTGAAGGTTCATGGGATGATTTTCCCTATCTCTGGAGTTCTGCTGTTCTCGTTGATCTGTAAACTTGGTCTTGGCTGGATGTTCTTGATGATTTTGGGGGGAAGGTACTGTTGCAGTGATTTCCAAATGTATTTGCCCCAGGCAGAATTGCACTGCCCTTGCCAGGGGTCAGGCTAAGTAATCTGCTCAGGTTCACTCTCCGTAGCTTTTGCTCCCTGAATGCATTCCATACAGCACTGGAGGAAGAAAATGAAGTTGGCGACCTCCTGATTCCCGGCCCCATAGTTGCTGAGAACTCAGGGCCCCACTCCTCAATACGCTCTCAGAAAAAAGCAGTGAATCTCTCCCCCTCCCTGGTCTCCAGCCACACTCTGAATTCACCCAGCTTGTAACCAAGCATTTCTATCCTTGGTGCAGGGCCCCATTTGGACTCTCCAAAACCAGCAGATTCCTGCCACGTGCTCATGCACCACTCCTCCCAGAGGAGGAAGGAGGAGGTCTCTCCAGATCTGCCACTTGTGGCATCCCTGCTCTAAGAGCAGTGGCCTTACTGTGCCTTGGATCACAGTTTAAGGTAACACTGAGCTGAGAACTCCCTCCTTGGCTCCGTCTCTGCTGCACGCTTCCCTACTCCAATACCTGGGAGCTCTGCCACACTCAGACACCCCCAGTCTTTCCTTGACCCTCCTGGGTCCTGAGATCACACTGTCCCCATGAGGGCTCCACCCCGCTTAACCTCTGGAGTGATGTCTCTCAGTGGAACAGACTTCTAAAAGTTTGATTTGGCTCTGCTGCTCCATCACTTGCCGGGAACTGGCCCCTCCCCACATGGGCTATCTTCCCATGGTTTTGGATTCACTTCTCCATGCTCCAATCTTCCAGAAAGTGGTCAATTTTCTGTTCCTAGAATTGCTGCTCTTCTTCTCTTCTATCTTCTGTTGAGTTTGTAGGCATTTAGAATGTCTTGATAACTATCTAGCTGAACTCCTGCGACCTGATATTTTAGTCTCCTTCTCCTCCGCCATCTTGCTAACAACATCTAGGCTCCAGCCCTGTTTTGTATTGTTTTGTTTTTAATTTTTGTTTTTATTTCCCTAGCCTGACAATAGAGTTAATATATGTATCACTAAGACCGATGTCAAAGAGCTTATTACCTAATTTTTTCTTGTTTTATGGTTTCAAGTCTTTAGTCCATTTTGTTTATTTTTATATATGATGTTAGAAATTAGTCCACTTTCCTTCTTTCACATGTAGCTGTCTAGTTCTCCCAACACCATGTATGGAAGACACTATCTTTTTTCCATTGTGTATTCTTGCCTCCCTTATTATAGAACAATGGACCATATAAGCATAGGTTTATTTCTGGGCTTTATTCTGTTCCATTGACCTGTTGGGCCTATTTTTGTGCCAGTACCATAATGTTTTGATTACTATGGCTTTGTAGTATAGTTTGAAATTCAGGAGCATGATGTGGCTTTGGTCTTCATTCCAAAGATTGCTTTGGCTATTTGGTGTTTTTTGTGGTTTCATACAAATTTTAGGGTTATTTATTCTAGTTTTGTGAAATATATGTTGGTAGTGTGATAAGGATTGTATTGAACCTGTAGATTGCATGGATGGTATAGACATTTTAATACTAATTCTTCCAGTTTGTGGATATAATTCATATTTCCATTATTTGTGTCATCAACTTGTATCATCAATGTCTTAGAGTTTTCAGAGTATAAGTCTTTGACTTTGTTCATTCAGTTTATTCCTCCATATTTTACTCTATAATGTCATTATAAATGGGATAATTTCCTAAATTTCTTATTCTGATAGCTCATTATTAGTATATAGAAATGCAATAGATATATGTCTATTGGTTTTGCATTATGCAACTTTACTGAATTCATTTATTAGCTCTAATAGCTTTAGAGTTTTTTAACATATAATATTATGTCATTTAAAAGTAGTAACAGTTTTAGTTTTTCCTTAATAATTTTTTTACTTCACCTTAATAATTTGAACAACTTGTATTTTTCTTTTCTTTTTTCTTTTTTTTAATTACAAGAAACCCACTTTATTATTTTTTAAATTTTAATTCAGTGTAGTTAATATATAGTGTTATATTAGGTTCAGGTGTACAATGTAGTGATTCAACAATTCTATACATTACTCAGTGCTCCTAATGATAAGTGTACTCTTAATCCCTTTCACCCATTTCACTTATCCTCCCTAAACACCTTACCTCCAATAACCACTTTGTTCTTTATAGTTAAGACTCTCTTTTCTGGTTTGTCTCTTTTTCTTTGTATTTCTCTATTTGTTTGTTTTGTTTCTTAAGTTCCACATATGAATGAAATCATATGGTATTTGTCTTTCTCTGACTGGCTTATTTTGCTTAGCACTGCAATCTGTAGATACACCCATGTTGTTGCAAATGGAAAAATTTCATCCTCTTTTTATTGCTGAGTAGAAATTCATTGTATGTATGTATGTGTGTGTGTGTTGTAACACAAACACTACATCATTTTTCTGCATTCATCTGTTAATGGACACTGGGCAGCTTTCATAATTTGGCTATTATAAATAGTGCTTCAGTAAATGTAACGGTGCATATATCTTTTTGAATTAGTGTTTTCACATTCTTTGGGTAAATACCCAGTAGTAGAATTATTGGATTACATAGTAATTTTATTTTTAATTTTTTGAGAAAAAAATTAAAAATGTTTTCCATGGTGGCTGAACCAGTTTGCATTCCCATCAAGAATACACAAGTTTTTCTGTTCTATCTATATCCTTACCAACACTTGTTGTTTTTTTGTGTTCTTGATTTTAACCATTCCGATTTACATTTCACTGATGATTATTGATATGAGCATCTTTTCATGTAACTGTTAGTCATATGTATGCCTTCTTTGGAGAAAATCTGTTACTGTCTTATGCCCATTTTTAATTGGATTATGTCTGGGTTTTTCTTGGGGCTGAGTTGCATAAGTTATATATTTTGAATACTAATTCTTTATCAGTTATGTCATTTGTAAAGCTCTTCTCCCCTCCAGTAGGATGTCTTTTAGTTTTACTGTTTTCTTTGCTGTGCAGAGCTTTTTATTTTGATGTAGTCAAAATAGATGATTTTTCCTTGTTTCATTCACTTCAGGGTATGTATCTTAAAAAATGCTGCTATGGCCAATGTCAAAGAAAATGCTACCTATGCTCTGTACTGGGATTTTTATGCTTTCAGATCTCATTTTTAGGTCCTTAATCCAGTTTGAGTTTATTTTTATGTATGATGTGTAAAGTGGTCCAGTTTCATTCTTTTGTTCGTAGCTGTCCAGTTTTCCTCACAAAGGAGGAAGATACTTTTTGCTTTTGTTTGTTTCATTTCTTTTGAAGAGACTTTTTCCCATTGCCTATTTTTGCCTCCTTTGTTGAAGATTACTTAAACATATAATCATAGGTTCATTTCTGGGCTCTCCATTCTGTTTCATCGATCTATGTGTCTATTTTTGTGTCTGTACCATATTGTTTTGATTATTACAGAATTATAGTATATATTGAAATCTGGGATTGTGGTACCTCCAGTTTTGTTCTTCATTTTCAAGATTGCTTTGGGTGTTTTTTGGGGTCTTTGATGCTTCCATACAAATTTTAGGGTTGTTTGTCTGGTTCTGCAAAATTGCTATTGATATTTTGATAGGGAATGAATTAAATATGTAAATTGCTTTGAGTAGTATAGACATTTTAACGGTATTTGTTCTTTCAATCCATGAGCATGGAAAGTCTTCCTATTTCTTTGTTCTGCCTTTGATTTCTTTCATTAGTGTTTTATAGTTTTCAGAGTACACGTCTTTCAATACTTTGGTTAAATTTGATAAGTATTTTATTATTTTTGATGAAATTAAAATGGTATTGCTTTCTATTTCTGCTGCTTCATTATTTGTGTACAGAAATGCAACAGGTTTATATTGATTTTGTATCCCACAACCTTACTGAATTAACTTGTTTATATATAGTATCTTCTCATCTGCAAATATTGAAAGTTTTTTGTTTTTTTTTTTTTTTAACCTACCAATTTTGGCTTTCACTTCTTTTTGTTGTCTGATTGCTATGGCTAGGACTTCCAGTATTATATTGAAGAAGAGGGTGAAAATGAATGCCCTTCTTTTGTTCCTTAACTTCGGGAAAAAGCTATGTTTTTCCCTCATTAAGTTTGATATTAACTGTGGGTTTTTCTTATAAGGCCTTTATTATGTTGGTATATTCCTTCTAAACCTACTATGTTGAGGGTTTTATCACGAATGGATATTCTACTTTGTTAAGTGTTTTTTTCTCCATTTATTGAAATAAGCATATGGTTTTTATCCTTTCTCTTATTGATGCGGTGTGTCACTTTGATTAATTTGCAAATACTGAATCACCCTCACATCACAGGAATAAATCCCACTCAATTGCAGTGAATGATTTTTTAATGAATTGTTGGTTTGAGTTTGCCAATATTTTGTTGAGGATTTTTGCTTTTATGATCATCAGAGATATTAGCTGGTAGTTTTCTTTTTGAGTGATATCTTTATCTGGTTTTGGTATCAGGGTAATGCTGGCCTCAAAGAATTACTTTGGAAGGTTTCCTTCCTCTTCTATTTTTTGGAATAGTTTGAAAAAATAGGCACTAACTTTTCTTTAAAAGTTTGGTAGAATTCGCCTGTGAAGCTTCTAGTCTGCACTTCTGTTTGTTGGGAGTTTTTTATTACTGATTTAAATTCATTGCTGGTAATTGATCTGTCAAATTTTCTATTTCTTCCTGACTCACTTTTGGGAGGCTGTCTGTTTCTGGGAATTTATTTCTTAGGTTGTCCAATTTGTTGGCATATAATTTTTCATGATAATCTCTTATAATCCTTTGTATTTATGTGGTGTTAGTTATTATTTCTCTTTCATTTACGATTGTTTGAGTCTTTTTTTTTTATGTGTCATGTGGCTTAAAGTTTATCAATTTTATTGATTTTTTTTTCAATGAACTAGCAGCTCCTGGTTTTATTGATCTGTCCGACTGATTTTTGTCTGTTTGTTTTATTTTAGGGCTTTTGGGGAGGTTCTTCTTTTGGTTTCTGTTATATTTATTCCTGTTCTAATCTTTATTATTTCCTTCCTTTTACTGGTTTGGGGTTTTGTTTGTTCTTTTATTTCTAGTTCCTTTAGATGTAAGGTTAGAAGGGATTTTTTTTTTTTTCTATTTCTTGAAGTGGACCTGTATCTCTAAACTTCACTCTTAGAACTACTTTTGCTGTGTCCCATAGATTTTGGACAGTTGTGTTTCCATTTTCATTTGTTTTGGTAGTATTTTTTTTTCTTTTTTTAAAATTTTTTCATTGACATATTGATTGTTTAGTAGCATGCCCTTTAGTCTCCTTGTTTGTATTTGTTTCTTTTCCTTTTAATGTTGTTCTTATAGTTGATTTCTAATTTTGTAGTGTTATGGTCAGCAAAGATACTTGATATGATTTCAGTCTTCTTAAATTTATTGAGACTTGTTTTATAGCCTGCTATGTGATCTGCCCTATAGAATATTTCATGAACACTTGAGAAGAATGTGTATTCTGCTGTATTTATTTGGAGTATTCTGTTAAGTCTGTTTGGTCTAATGTGTTGTTCAAGGACATTGTTTTTTTATTAATTTTCTGTCTGGACATCCACTGATGTCCAGTGGAGTAATAAAGTCTCCTACTATTATTGTATTTCTACTAATTTCTCTCTTTGTATCTCTTAATATCTGCTTTATGTATTTAGTTGTTCCTATGTTGGGTGCATAAATATTACAAGTGTTATATCTTGTTGAATTTCGCTCTTTATCATTATGTAATGCCCTTCTTTATTTCTTGTTGCAACCCTTTTTGTTGTTGTAGTTGTTTTTGTTTATTTATTTATTTATTTAATTAGTTCAGTCTATTTGGCCTGATGTAAAAGCATTCCACCTCCACTTTCTTCCTTTCCATTTGCATGGAATATCTTTTCCCATTCCTTAACTTTCAGTCATTATCTGTTTTTAGATCTGAAGTGAGGCTCTTGTAGGCAGCAATAGACTATATTTTGTTCTCCTTTGAAATAATTAAGCATTTCTATGAAGTCAAAACAATCAACTGGAATTAAGCCTGCCTTTTTAAGTAGATGTATACTCCAGGTTATCTTCTAGCTTTATCATAGTTCCTTCAAATAAGTTTTGCTTTTTTATGTTATCTTTCTCATTCTTGTGGACATTTGCATTTTCCATCTCTGGCTAGTTAAAGATTATATAGCAAATAAATTGAAAAGAGACCAGGAAGTAAACTTTGTCATTGTTTAACTTTCAAAAAAGTTAAAAACTTGACTCATCCCAATATGTAGTGAATATGTATTAAGGAGTCACTTAGCTCACTGATGAGAACTATAAGGATGGTAAGTCTGGTTCAAAGGTGTACAGAAAAGACTGAAGTGTTTACAGTCAATGAAGAAAAACTTGCTAGTTTAAGATTGTAAAGTTAGATATAAAACTATTTAATATCAGTGGACAATAAAACTAGGGTTATCTTTACTACCTGATGGAAATCATTTGCATCACTATTGGACATAAATTATTTGCAAATTATCAGTGTACAAATTCAAAGAGACTAGGATCTGATTAGTATTAAATTGTAAGTTAAACAAAGGTATATTACTCAGGAAAATTCACTGATTTTTTTAAGGTATAACAGACACTGATTCAGTATGACATTGATAGGACATGTAGACATTCCTTTATATTTTTTTCTTAAAAAGATTTTGACTTTTGTTCTCAATAATTTTGTGGCATGGACAACTCTATTATACTTGAGTAGGTATGTGATTTTGCCAGAGTACCACATCAGTATACCACAGACTAGATGACTTAAACAACAGAAATTCATTTTCTCACGATTCTGAAGATAGGAAGGTTCTAGATCATGGTTTCAAATGGTTGAATTCCTCTGAAGCCACTCCTTGCTTGCAAATAGCCTTTCCTCTATGTATAGGGATTCCTGCTATCTCTCTTTGTATGTCTTAATCTCATTTTATAAGGATATGGGCCAGATTAGATTAGGGCTCAACTTAATGGCCTTGATTTCATCACCTCTTTAGGAATTATCTCCAAATACAGTCACATTCTAAGGCAATGGAGGTTAAGACTTCAACAAATGAATTTTGGGGAAAAACGATTCAGTCCATAATAGTTAGTATACATTACATTTTAGTGAATTAAAATTAGTACCGTATTCACCAACTCTGGAAATTAATTATTTGCCTTGTGTCATGATGAAAAATCTGTTGTAATGTGTGTGTGTGTGTGTATCCAATTATAGATTATAAATAGTTGCCTTTTGTTTAAAAAAAACACATTTTCCTTGAATTTTTCATTTTATTTTAACTGGGTACAACTTTAAGTTTTTAGACCTAACAAATATTGTGTTTTAAAACATTGTTATTTAAAAAATTGTTATTAACTACTTATATGATGTACAAGTTTGAAAATGCTTTCAATGTTTTTTCATTATTATTTAAAATTTTACCAATATTGATATATTGTAGCTATGAGTAGAATAGTAACCTTTATATTTGCCAATTAGAAAATTCTGAGTAACCATAATAAAAGCCATTTCCAAAAAAAAAAAAAGAAAAGAAAAAATTCAGTTGATTTCAGTTGAAAAATGAATGAAAAACAATGAGGAAACATAATAACAGGAATATATTTAAATTTTTGTTCTAGTAACAGTAAAGTAATAAGGGTCTAACCCAAAATTTAGAATTTTTTCATAATGTCATAAAATGATTACAATTTCCTATGATCTTGGTTATATTTCTACAAAATTAAGATGAAATACTGAATCCATTGTCTGGAAGATTCATGTATCTCCTGAAACGAGTAAATAATTTCAGTCAAATTTATTTACTTATTGTCTATTTATCTATTGGCTTCCTTACTTGAACTTTTTGTCTGATTGCCTCAGTTCTCCAATCTTAATAAAAGATTACATTAAAACTAGACAAACTCAAATATAAGAAAAAGAAACAAAGCCAATACCCACAATTACTGAGTGTTTGGCTAATTATTAGGTTATTTAATGAGACCTTTGTGCTTCAAACTTGGATGGTTGTTAACAATACCTATTGTTTCAGTAGCAGAGAATCTTTCTTTAATAATAAAGAGTTGGAAAAAGGTGTGAATGCTGTCAAAAAGCTCTTTTGTCTGAAATTGCAATTGCATAGACTACACAAACTGCATGCCTAGCATGAAGGATGGGCCATTGAATGGGCTCTGGCACATACTTTATCTGAACACAAGGTATTTAAAATGACATTTGAGACAGTGAGTTCTGTGCTATAGTTCATATAATAATGTAAAAAGAATTTTAAAAAAGCATGAATTTGCAGATTTCTGGAGACAGAGAAATAGTTCAGCTTTTTAAAAATCCTGGTTGCTGAGCTAGTTGAAAAAAGTTGCATATAGTTTGTGGAACATTTAAATGGTTATGTTTCCATAAAGACTGTGCAATTCAGGAATAAAACTGTAATCGATAGCTTGAAAACGTGTGTCCAATGAATTGCAATATCCACTTTCTGCTTGTTCTTGTAAGGCATGGTAGAAATTCCCACAAACTTGTTACTTTCTGTACTGGCTTTGACAATATACCATTAAGAGTGATAATAATGACACATGCATCTATGTTAGTCTTTCTGTTGAAAGGATATCATTCACTGAAGCTGCAGGTTACTAAAGAAGTATTTTGAAGCAGAGTAGGAAGAATGTTTAGGTTCAGATTATAAAAAGAAGCTGCTTGGTGAATGAATCATAGATCCATAGTAAGTTTGAACAAGGAGGTATCAAAGTATAATTTCCAATAGATAAAAGCATGATTGTCATAAAATTCAAGAATAAGTATGAACCAGAAATTTATTTATGAATTATTGAGGAAACAAGCCCAGTATTGAAGATCTAAGAGCATTAGTGGAATTAGATATTTGCAGACATTTTAAAGAAAAAGAATATATAAATAAAATTTATAAGAAAGAGTAAAAATGGCTAATGCCTCACAGGACAGTATGACCAAAGCCTTTGGAGTTATCTTTTCTACCAGATAAATATCTACAAATCAGCATGAAATTCCACCATGGTATAGGTCTGATCAAATAGAAGATATTCAAGTCAAACACAGATACATTCTCCTACAGCTGCTCTATTCATTGTAGCCACTAACTATATCTTTTTAATTTAAATCTGAGATCATTAAAATGAAATCAGTACAGATTTGGTTTCCCATTCACACTAGTCACATTTTAACTGTTCAATTAGATACATTTGGCTAATGGATACTTGATTAGACAACACGGATGTAGAATGTTTCCTTCATCACAGAAGGTACTATTAAAAATACTCTTCTAGAGAATTAATCTTTGAGCAGGCCTGTTTTATAATGCCTGTGTATGCCACTGAAAAACATATCACCCCTCTTTTTGCTTTCAATATTTTTTTAAACAAAGAGATTTTACAAATCTCTTTTTCCACCCCTCCTTTTTTTTTTTAATGGAAGAGGATCTGAAAATATGGGTTCACCCTCAGATTTATTACTACTAAAGAGTTTGGCTGTCATTGAACCATTGTGTTGAATAAACTATTTTGTATAAATGGAGGACATAGGACAAAGATTTTATTGCAAATGCGTGTATTTTAAGATTTAGAAATTCTTTACCCATATCCCTAGATCATTCTCACTCCTATATAACAAGAAGAAAGTTATCAAAGGTAGTCATTACTTTACAGAATAATTAAATCACTTATTTTGTGATTTTCCTATTTGGTATAGCAAAAAATTATCTTTGCAGGGTTTTTTTTGTTTGTTTGTTTTAATCATAAAACTGCCTTTCCTTTTGAAATGTCTTCTGTGATGGTCTGGACAGATTTATGTACTCTTTGGCTTGTGATACTAAATTTGTACCTGTAATGCAATGATTTTGTATGTGTGTTTTTCAGATGTGCAACAAATGGCGATTGACTGGCTTACCAGAAATCTCTATTTCGTGGACCATGTCAGTGACCGGATCTTTGTTTGTAATTACAATGGGTCTGTATGTGTCACCCTGATTGACCTGGAGCTTCATAATCCTAAGGCAATAGCAGTAGATCCAATAGCAGGGTAAGAAGTTCTTTTTTTTTTTTTTTCTTTATTATAGTGTTTGATCTGAAATAGTTACCAATTAAAAATATAATAAATCAAAAAAAAAAAGATCAATGTCTTATAGGAGTTGTGGAATAGAAGACCATTGGTTCAAAATATTTTTGAATGTCAGTTTCAACATCTGCATTGCAAGGAGGAGAAAAGGGTTACAATTTACCATGCAGAACCTGGGGAATACCAATTCCTTAGCACATTAATATTGCTGGTCTAATCTGAGGTAAAAACAACCTGTTACTCTCTTAAGAACTGCTTTGGGGTCATCAGACAAGAGCATCAGGATAGTTTTAGGTTAAAGAGAGAAGACTTTAAGTTCCCTTAGCAGTATACCTTGATGTTAGCAAGCTTCAGAAATACTCCTTGAAAGATGTACTATTAACAAACATATTCAACACATTTGGGATTAATAAAAGGGGCATAATACAAGTTCAAGGACAATACTAAACCATTAAGGTCATCTTTTAGTTGAAACCTACTTTTTTTTCTCTCTAACTACTGATATGTAAATACTATATAATTATGGAGTTACTGAATTTATCGGAATCTATTTTCTCTCTCTGTTTTTTTTTTGTTTGTTTGTTTTTAATTTTGCAAGCCTCTTTGTTGGTTAAAAAGATGTCTTATCTGAACTTCTTTTAGCTAATAGGTTCATTAATCTTTTTCAAATATTTCACAGTTTGTCAAAACATAGTCATAAATGTTTAAATTTCCATCAAGTTTGTTCATATGGTTAGAAAATCCATATAGGAATTATGTTTCAATTTTACAAATACTATGGCATTATTGAGGGGAAAGGGCAAAAAAGTCTTATAAATCCAGCTGTTTCTCCAGTCAATACTGTGCATGGATACTCTCAAATCAATGACATAATGTACAATTTCAATTGTTTTAAAAAAAATATTGTTTTTTTCAGATGTAAGTTGTAGCAAAGATTTGAAAACTGAAATTTTATCCTTGTTACTGTTTTAATTGTCCCCAAGCAGTTCAGGATGATGGAACATATCCTGAGCTGCCATAAGCCTCCATTCAATAAATGGGAAAATATTTACTGAAGAAACAGCTGTCATCCATATGTGGACTTTTGTCACTCTTTACTTAAAGTCTGATTGAATATTAAGATGCATCATCACAATGGTTCTGATTTTGACAAGAACAGCTTGCACGTAAGAACTTTGCTAGGAAGGCTGTGTAATATAATTCTTGAATGTAGCTCTATTTGTATTTGTAGCAGATGGTTACTTGACTCAATCTGACTGCAGCGATGCTTCAAAAGACATTAGTAAAAGAAGTTGTATTTAAACTGATTTGTTTGGGTTGTTGGATAAGGGTAGTAAGAAAGAATTGGAAATTTACAAATATGCTAACAACATTCTTTTGGAATTCTATTTAGAAATATATTTGCTTGCACGTTTTTCCCTGGATGTGCTAACTGCATTTCAGATTAGCCTTATCTGTCAAAAATGTTAAGAGGTGAAGCTATTGCATTTCTCCCCTCATTCTACCATCTTATCCTTCCCCATTCTTAAAAACAAAGATCCAGAGACCCCTTTTAAATAAAACTGTCAGTCTGAAATATATGTGAATGCCATCTCCCTTTCTGAATAGCAATGTGTTTTATGTTCTCGAGCTTCCTGTTTCTGTTATTACATGAAAAAAAAAACATATTTTGTCATTTTTATCAAAGGAATTAGGAGTAGAAAACCCCCATATTGTATGTGCTTATTCTCTGCAGGATGCCTTTGGGCCTAGTAACTGTTTAAATGTAATTTTGTCATGTATCATTTATCACAATAGGTTCTCTGGAATTTTTTGTTTGAGTTTGCTCTATGCCTCTAACAGTTTTTCAATCATGAATCGTAGAAATCAGAGACAGCAGAGATCTGCTCTTTTATAACTATAAACCAGTTTGTAATAGAATACTTTCAAATATATCCTACTTTTCTCTTATTATCAGAAATTTGGCTAGGATTAATATGATACTATCTAGGATAGGAACAGTAGGTTTTTCCTTTAACTTCTACTTTTGGGCCTGCTCCATACTATTTTGAATAGTTAAGGCTAGAACAACTCTGCATGACCTACTAAAGGCAACACGTGCCACCAGTGAAATTTCTCCTACCTTTTCTTAATTGTATGGGTTGAATGATATATTTTTGGCTTGTTCTCTTGTAACTTTGGAAAACACTGGGATACATTTAAAGTCAGACCTGATTCTTAGAGCTTGACCTTAATAGCATTAGAAATGGAAAGAGATTTGCCTTACCTCTTCAAAAGCAGCATTGAAAAAAAAAACACTTTTAGTTGGCTATACTGTTAACTTTTACTTATAATAATGATAATGAAGTTGGTTTGACATTTTGGGAAAAATGTATTTTGGCAGATGTGTGGTACGATGTATAAAACCCAAACTCTCTAGAGTTATGTGAGATGAATAGGGAGAGGGGAAATCTGAGAAACATCAGGAATTGCATATTTTCTAAGTATAATGTATACCATTTTTCTATATAGTTTGGATTTTTAACTTGTAAAGTATGAATGGCAGAGTGTTTGTAGGATTTATTTGTGAATCTGTGACCCCATGTAAGGAGCCAGGGAAAAGATTATTATCATCTTTGTTCTCTGTAAGAGCAGGCCAAATGCCGGAAAGCAGAAGAGTGAAGATCAAGTCTCGGAGTTGAATGCACATAGGAGTGATTGACAGTATTTAAATAGTTAATAAACACTTCCCCATTACCTACCTGGATTCCTGCTGCTGGCAAAACTAATCATAGATGAAAAAATTAGAGATAGAATCAAAGTAAACAGCTATCAGGGAGTAGGATGGACTTATGAAATTCTAATCTAAGATGCTCTGTGAATTTGGGAAACCAGAAATGAGGCAGGTTTGCCCATGCCCATGAAAGGGGTTTTGTAACAGGGAGATCTTTGGGGTGATAACAGGTTTTTCAGTTCTATTCAGTGGTTCCTACAGCAAGTCTCAGTTTCAAATGAGAGCCTGCACTCACTATTCACCTGTTACAGGACAGAATTGTTGCTGACCTTTGTCTGTTAACCTCCTCAAACTCCACTGTGGGTTAATTAAATCTATAGACTATACCCCCACAACTAACTATTATCAGTTTGTTGATTCAGATAGTTCTGAATTTGCTATAGGTTTGGACATTAGGAAGTATCTAAAGACATGTCACTATGTGTTCTTGCTCTCATCATGGAAGTATGAATCTTGAAGAATATGTAATTCACGAGTATGTAATTCATGAGTACCCCTAAATTTCAAATATTCATATTCACATTTTTATAGGTTACAAATTGTGAATCCTATCTTTTTGAGGAAGAACTATCCTCTACACATATCCATAAAAAAGTTTCCTGAAAAGGATGTAAACTTAGTTTCCCTTAAAATCTTTTTGCATATTTCTCTTTATTAGAAGAAAACTTCAGAGACATATCTTGAAAGAAGTTGCTGTGGTTGATATCGAAGAGGTTACTACCTATGTTCTCCTCTAGGATTCTGATGGATTCCTGTGTCACATTGAGGTCTTTTATCCATTTCAAGTTTATCTTTGTTTACAGTGTAAACATATAGCTGTCCAATTTTCCCAGCACCATTTATTGAAGAGACTGTCTTTTTTCCACTGTATATTTTTTCCTGCTTTGTCGAAGATTATTCGACCATAGAGTTGAGGGTCCACATCTGGGCTCTCTACTCTGTTCCACTAGTCTATGTGCCTGTTTTTGTGTGAGTACCATGCTGTCTTGGTGATCACAGCTTTGTAGTAAAGCTTGAACTTAGGTAATGTGATGCCCCCAGTTTTGTTTTTCTTTTTCAACATTTCCTTAGCAATTTGGGGTCTCTTCTGATTCCATACAAACTTTAGGATTATTTGCTCCAGCTCTTTGAAAAATACCAGTGGAATTTTGATCAGAATGGCATTAAAAGTATAGATTGCTCTAGGCAGTATAAACATTTTAACAATGTTTATTCTTCTGATCCAAGAGCATGGAATTATCTTCCATCTTTTTGTGTCCTCTTCAATTTCTTTCATGAGTGTTCTGTAATTCCTCGAGTACAGATCCTTTACCTCTTTGTTTAGGTTTATTCCCAGGTATCTTATGGTTCTTGGTGCTATAGTAAATGGAATCAATTCTCTAATTTCCCTTTCTGTATTTTCATTGTTAGTGTATAAGAAAGCAACTGATTTCTGTACATTGACTTTGTATCCTGCCACATTACTGAATTGCTGTCTGAATTCTAGTAGTTTGGGGGTGAAGTTTTTTTGGGTTTTCCATATAAAGTATCATATCATCTGTGAAGAGAGAGTTTGACTTCTTCATTGCCAATTTGGATACCTTTTGTTTCTCTTTGTTGTCTGATGGCTGTTGCTAGGACTTCTAATACTATGTTGAACAAGAGTGGTGAGAGTGGGCGTCCTTGTCATGTTCCTAATCTCAACGGGAAGGCTGTGAGCTTTTTCCCATTGAGGATGATATTTGTTGTGGGTCTTTCATAGATAGATTTTATGACGTTCAGGAATGTTCCCTCTATCCCTATACTTTGAAGTGTTTTAATCAGGAATGGATGCTGGATTTTGTCAAATGCTTTTTCTGCATCAATTGAAAAGACCATGTGGTTCTTTTCTCTTCTCTTATTGATTTGTTCTATCACATTGATTGATTTGTGGATGTTGAACCATCCTTGTAACACAGGGATGAATCCCACCTGGTCATGTTAGATAAATCTTTTTAATGTGCTGTTGGATCTTATTTGCTAGGATCTTGTTGAGAATCTTAGCATCCATATTCATCAGTGATATTGGTCTGAAATTCTCCTTTTTGGTGGGGTCTTTGCCTGGTTTGGGGATCAGGGTAATGCTGACTTCATAAAATCAAGATCAAAAGCTTCTGCACAGCAAAGGAAACAGTCAACAAAACAAAGAGGCAACCCACAGAATGGGAGAAGATATTCACAAATGACAGTAAAGACAAAAGGTTGATATCCAGGATCTACAAAGAACTTCTTAAACTCAATACACACAAAACAGATAATCATGTCAAAAAATGGGCAAAAGACATGAACAGACACTTCTCCAATGAAGACATACAAATGGCTATCAGACACATGAAAAAATGTTCATCATCACTAGCCATAAGGGAAATTCAAATTCAAATTAAAATACCACCTTACACCAGTTAAAATGGCCAAAATTAGCAAGACAGGAAACATCGTGTGTTGGAGAGGATGTGGAGAAAGGGGAACCCTTGTTGGTGGGGATGAAAGTTGGTGCAGCCACTTTGGAAAACAGTGTGGAGATTCCTTAAGAAATTAAAAATAGAGATTCCCTATGACCCTGCAATTGCACTACTGGGTATTTACCCCAAAGATACAGATGTAATGAAAAGAAGGGCCATCTGTACCCCAATGTTTGTAGCAGCATAAGGATCTGTACTCGAGTCACTAAACTGTGGAAAGAGCCAAGATGCTCTTCAACAGACAAATGGATAAGGAAGATGTGGCCCATATACATTATGGAGTATTATGCCTCCATCAGAAAAGATGAATACCCAACTTTTGTATCAACATGGATGAGACTAGAAGAGATTATGCTGAGTGAAATAAGTCAAGCAGAGAGAGTCAATTATCATATGGTTTCACTTATTTGTGGAGCATAACAAATAACATGGAGGACATGGGGAGATAGGAGAAGGGGGTTGAGGGAAATTGGAAGGGGAGATGAACCATGAAAGGCTATGGACTCTGAAAAACAATCTGAGGGTTTTGAAGGGGTGGGGGTGGAAGGTTGGGGGAACCAGGTGGTGGGTATTGGAGAGGGCACGTATTGCATGGAGCACTGGGTGTGGTGCATAACCAATGAATTCTGTTACACTGAAAAGAAATTAAAAAAAAAAAAAAAAGAAGAAGAAGAAGAAAACTTCAGGGCACTTGGGTGGCACTTGGTTATGTGTCTGTCTGCCTTCAGATCAGGTCATGATCCCAGAATCCTGGGATTGAGCCCTGTATTGGGCTTTCTGCTCAGCAGAGACTAATTCTCCCCCTCTCTCTCTCTCCTTTTATTATCCCTGATTGTGTGTGCATGCTCTCTCTCTGTTAGATTAAAATAAATAAATAAATAAAAATTTAAAAAAAATTAAAAAGAAGAGGAAACCTCAGAGAAGGGAGACATTTCACTAACTTCAGTTATCATCCTACTGAGTTGATGTGTTGACTTGCTCTAATTTTCTTATTGGAGATACTAAACTTAAAGTTTCTTTAGATAGATAGAGAGATAGTTTTGTTTATCTAAACTAACTGCTAAAAGTGTATTTTGGTTTATCAGTGTATCTTTGAAACAATCTTGATCCTACACATGGGAGCAGTATTTAGGTGGGTAGACCTCCAAATTCACCTATGTGAAGAGTACCAAGGAGTTATTTGCTCATTTCTTATACTCAGTGAATGGAGTGCAGTGATTACATCTTACAAGTTTGTGTTAATTATTCCCCAAGCCTTACCAATGTGTCTTCTTCTCTGTAACAACAAATTCAAGTGAGTATCATTACAATAGCTTTATTTTCATTTTTTATCTGTCTGTAGTTAATCTAAATATCTATATGCTTATCTCCTATTTACCTATTACACTAGTACACCTTCTTTGGTGACTTTAGCACTCCTGATGCCATTTAGATTCATAGAGAATTATCTAAACAATAGGCATCTACTTAAATTGGCCAGTTTACTAAGTGCTTCAGGAGAGTTACCACTGCTACTTTTCAATCCAAAGTTCCTTTCAGGAGTTGCTCTTGTGATTAGGCAAGACAACATGGACATGTAAGTTTGTCATGGTCTGCACTATTTGGAGTGAAGTCAGTGGTTGAAAGGTAAAAATCCATATTAGCTCAAGGGTAAAAATCCATATTAGCTGTCTTATATATGACTCAGATTATTCTCATTAATTCATTTTGTCTAGGGTCAAATGCTGCAAATTCCTCTCCAGGCCTCTCCTCAAGTGGAGGTTCATGTATGTCATTGCCTTTAATCACTGTCTCCTTCAGATACAAATTATATGGTGATTTTCCTGGGATTATGAAAGAGTAGTTTGGAGTGGTTTATGTTCACTACAGCTTTACTGGAAGCTTACCGCAAATTGATTCAATCTCACTGTGTTCTTAGCTGACATGATTCATAATAATATAAATAACTCAAAATAGTGCAAAACATCCTATGTCTCTATTTGCTCTCTTTGCTGTTCTCTCTTTTTCTCTCTGTAAGTTTTCAGTGTTTGTTAAGCTTATCTCTAAATTATTGAGTTCACAGTGCTATTTGTAGTAATTATATTTAATATCTTCCCATACCTCTACTCCATATAAAAGAGATTTCTTCTCTGAATTCTGACTCTGATTAATGATGTCCCCTCAAGTAGATAAAGTAATAGAAAAAAAAGAAACTATGTATAACTTAAATTACAAAGGAATTTATTATTTCACTTAAAAATCTAGATATAAGACAGTTCCTGTATTGGTTATTTGAGTGGCTCAACAAGATCATTAAGGATGTGTGTCCCTTTACCTCTTTGCGATGTTATCTTTAGTGTGTGCTTTTCAGGCTAATTCCATTCTTGTCACAAATGGCTATTGAGATTCTAGGGATCCTGTGTAGAAACAAGACACTCAGTTTAAAAATAAAGAAAAAAGGGGGAAAAAAAAAACCATTGTATTTTTCTTGAGTATAGAAGAGCTTCTTCTTCTTTTTTTTTTTTTTTAAGATTTTATTTATTTATTTGACAGAGAGAGACACAAGTAGGCAGAGAGGCAGGCAGAGAGAGAGAAAGAGGAGGAAGCAGGCTCCCCGCCGAGCAGAGAGCCCGATGCGGGACTCAATCCCAGGACCCTGAGATCATGACCTGATCTGAAAGCAGAGGCTTAACCCACTGAGCCCCCCAGGTGCCCCTATAGAAGAGCTTCTAAGCAGACATACTTTCATGTCTTCTTGGTCAGAAATGGGGTAGATGCCTACCTGAATGGGACAACAAAAGCCATTTTTCTTTGTTTTTTTTTTTTTTTTTTTTTTTTTTTTTTTTTTACCAATGGCATGTGAAAGACAGAAGGACATGGGAGCGAAATTGGGACCAAGCTAACGTGGAAAAAGAAAAATGGATTAAGAACCAACATTATCTACCACAAGCAGTGTTGTGTGATATAGAAATATCATACAAAAGAAATATCTTTTGTGCAATTCTTTGACTTTTTCTTGTTCTTCCTATGCACTTATGGGGTCTCTTTCAACTTAGCTAAACTTGTTTGGAATATGGACAAATACTTTGTTCCAATTCTTAATTCCCTTTTCTAGGAGAGTTCTATTTCTGTTTGGCCAAGGCCATTCAAACTCATATCGAGGAATATTTTTTTTTTAATCTCTTTTTAGGGAAAATGGCATTTTTTTCCAGGAACATTTTACAATACTAAGAAGAAGCTGGGGTGGGAGTACAGTCTGGATAACAGTTCTAGTATCCCTATTTTTATCTTTAAAGATATACTTTAAGAAACTTATGGTAGTATTTATTCTATCAGATTCTCCATACTTTTGGAATCTATGTGAATATTCTAAGCCATAGGGTTAACATTAAGTAAATTATTGTTTCACTTATAAAATGATTCTCAAGTGGCATGAAAGCTCTTATACTCCCTGCCAGATAATATTTTCCATACTGGAAGAATCTATGCCATTATTAGAAAAGAATAATTTTATATTTCCAAGTAGTTTAAAATTATTTCTAATTGTTTCTTACATAGAGTTCTGTGAAAACAAGAAGTTTGTATGAGCCAGTGGTACTGCTTTGGAAAATGCATGGATGGATTTCTTATATCACTCAGGTGTAATGAGGACATCAAACATAATGATGTGATGTATTCTCTTATGGAGCTTGGAGTATAACAGAGTTATGCATCAAATATCAAATGTTACAACCAGAAGATATAGTTACTATAGTTTACAAAAAAATACATTCTAAATAAGAAAATACTAAGCTCTAATTTATTTGAAGTTTATGAGGTAAATAATGGGTCATGAACAAATATTATTTTCAAAAAATAGAAAATTTTGGTTTGGAAATGCCCCCACAAGGGAAAGGAAAAGGATTAAAAACAATAAAATAAGTACTTGACACCATTCCCCTTGCATATTACCACTCTTTCATATATAACATAAATTCAGAATTTTACTGTAGGTTATATAATCATATTCAACTAAAAAAAAAAAACAAGAAGGAAAAAAAAAAACAACAGCTTTTATGCTGAGTTATATTTTGTTCTGCTTGACTGTTGAGCCTTGCAGGATATTGATCCAAAATTGATATTTTCCCTTGAGCCAGATTCTTAGTGGTTTGTCTGGGGAGAAATTGGTCTGGACTTAGGGTCAAGGTGGATGTTTTACAGTGTCAAATAGTGTTTACTCAAGTTTTTGTTTTTGTTTTTGTTTTTGTTTTTGTTTTAATCATGCAAAGGAAAAAGTCAGATGCTGAGCGTATCTGGTCTTTTTTCAGTTTTAGTGAGATAATTATCTTTGTAAGCACTTTTAAAAATTGTGTTTAGGCAGGAGGCATCACACTTCCTGATTACCAGCTATACTATAAATCGTAGTCATCAAATAGTATGGTACTGGCATTAAAATAGACAAACTGACAGAACAGAATTGAGAACCCAGAAGTAAACCCAAGCATATATAGTCAACTAATATTTGATAACAGAGCCAAGGATACTTAATGGAAAGGAGACTGTTTTTTCAATACATTGTGCTGGGATAATTGGATAGGCATATGTAAAAAGAAGGAAAGTAGACTCATATTTTACACCACTCACAAAAATTAACTTGAAATGGGTAAAAAGCTTAAGTGTAAGACTTGAACCCATAAAATTCCTAGGAGAAAACATAGGAATAAAGCTCCTTGACATGGGTACTGGTGACCAATCTTTGTATATGACATCCAAAGCACAAACAACTAAATAAATAAATAGATAAGCAAACCAGTAGGACTATATCAAAGTAAAAAAGTTTCTGCGCAGTGAAAAAAACCATCAAGAAAGTGAAAAGACAACCTATGGAATGGGAAGAAGAAAGTATTTGCAAACTTTGTATCTGATAAGAGGTTAATATCCAAAATATACAAAGAATGCACACAACTCAATAGCACAAACAAAAAGCAATCCCATTAAAAAAATGGGCAAAAGACATGAATAGACATTTATCCAGTGAAGAAATATGAAGGCCAGCAGGTACATGAAAAGTTGCTCAATTTCACTAGTTATTAGGGAAATGCAAATTATCAACAAAATGAGATATGATCTCATGCCTGTGAGAATGGCCATCATCAAAAAGACAGGAAATAGCAAATGCTCTTATAAAGGTAGAGCAAGGGGAACCCTTGTGTACCATTGGTGGAGTTGTAAATTGATACAGCTATTGTGGAAGGCAATATGGAGGATACTCAAAAATTAAAAATAGAACTACCATATGATACAGTAACTCCACTTCTGGGAATATATCCAAAGACGATGAAAACACTAACTCAGGGGTATCTGGGTGGCTTAGTGGGTTAAACCTCTGCATTTGGCTCAGGTCATGATCTCAGGGTCCTGGGATCCAGCCCCGCATCAGGCTCTCTGCTCAGCAGGGAGCCTCCTTCCCCCCCCACCCCTGCCTGCCTCTTTGCCTACTTGTGATCTCTGTCTGTCAAATGAATAAATTAAGTCTTAAAAAAAAAAAAAAAAACCACTAACTCAAAAAGATATCTGCACCCCCATGATCACAGTACCATTATTTACAATAGCCATGGCATGGGAAGAACTTAATGTCTATCAGTGAGTGTATCATTGCACTTTTATCTAAAGAATTTGTGATATACATGTAGATGAGTGTATGCACACACACACACACACACACACACAGTGGAATATTTTTCAACCATTAAAGAAAAAACAAAGAGGAAGTCCTATCATTTGTGACAACATGGATGGACCTTGAAAACATTATAATAAGTGCAATAAGTCAGACAAGGAAAGACAGATACTGTATGAACTCACTTACATATGACATCTAAACAAAAAGTGATAAAACAAACTCATAGAAAGAGATCAGATTTGTGATTACCAATGGCAGAAGTTGGAGAAAGGGAGAATTAGAGGAAAGTGGTCAAAACATACAAACTTCCAGTTATATGAATAAGTACACATGTACAGCATGGTGACTATAGCTGTCAACTGTATTACCTGATTAGGCAGTTTCTTGCCCATGACACCACCATACTATGGAAGTGAGAACTTTCAATAAATACTTGCCATTTCTGTCACAGTCTTTTCTTCTGACTATGAAATATATCTATATGCAACCTTACATATCTAATCGCATACATAGAATACTACATTTAGGTCAGAGTGGAGGATCTCTAGGTGATGTGTAAACCTCTTCATTATGACCTTTTGTGCTTCCTTGTATACAGCAAACTGTGGACCAAAAGGCAAATACCCACAGTCCCCTCCATACCCTTTATAAATGGATAGATCAGTGATAGAATGACAAACAAAATTATCAGCTAGAAAAGAAGATTGTAGGCACACAGTAGTAGTTGGCATAAAGCAATAATGAAATCCTACCAGCCAAAGAAAGGAAGGCCCTCCTGCCCTGGTGGTTATCTAGGTGCTGGTTCTTTCCCTATAACATTTCCTCTTGTCCATTGTTCTTTACCTATGCTTCCCCTGGGAGGTTTTTTCTAGTCTGTTGTGTTCAATACATCAATACATCAATGCATGTCAGTACAAAATTGGCAATGGGGAATATTCTCTCCCTGTGGACTCCATATAGACTGTTTCTTGTTCCATTCAAGTTGTTTTAATGTTTGAAGAGAAAAATAATTTTGTAAGCTAGGCTCATGACTTTTGTGGTTATAAATTCCCTTGAAAATTAGTAGAATTTTTATTTCTTTGCTTCCCATTACTTTTCTATACCAACGGCCTCACTAAGTTATATTCTAGAAATAACTATCAAACTCAGATTATTTTTTTGTTTCTCACACTCTTGGTTTTCTCTTTCAACCTATTGATGGTCACTTTGAGACCTGAAAACAATGCTTCAGTGGGAAGCAAACACCTTATATCTGAAGATGAAATTCTTCTGTTTAACTGTGAAGTTTTAATTGACTTTTATTGCTCAAAGACATTTTTAGTACTTTTTCTTACTGATTCATCAGTCTTATATAATACCCAGTGCTCATTACATCACATGCCCTCTTTAATGTCCAAGACCCAGTTATACTATCCTCCACCCCCCTCACCTCCAGCAACCCTCAGTTTGTTTCCTATGATTAAGAGTCTCTTATGGTTTCTCTCCCTCTCTGATTTCATCTTGTTTTATTGTTTCCTCTCTTCCCCATGGTCCTCTGGTTTGTTTCTTAAATTCCAAATACAAATGAGATCATATGATAATTGTGTTTCTCTGATTGACTAATAAGTCAATCACATAGCACAATACACTTTAGTTCCACCCAAAATTTTGCAAATGGCAAGATTTCCTTTCCTGTTGGCTGAGTAGCATTCCATGGTGTATATATATCACATGTTCTTTTTCCATTCATCTGTCAATGGACATCTGGGCTCTTTCCATAGCTTGACTATTATGGACATTGTTGCTGTGAACATTGGAATACAGGTGCCCCTTCAAATCACATTTTTATCTTTGGGGTAAATACCGAGTAGTGCAATTGGTGGGTCATAAGGTAGCTCTATTTTCAACTTTTTGAGGAACCTCCATACTGTTTTCCAGAGTGGCTGTGCCAGCTTGCATGCCCACCAACAGTGTAAGAGGATTCTGCCTCCCCTTTCTTCACATCCTCACCAACATCCTTCATTTCATGACTTGTTAATTTTAGCCATTCTGACTGGTGTGAGGTGGTATCTCATTGTGATTTGTGTTTGTATTTCCCCAATGCTGAGTAACATTGAGCACTTTTTCATGTGTCTGTGGGCCATTTGGATGTCTTCTTTGGAGAAATGTCTGTTTATATCTTCTGCACATTTCTTGATTAGATTATTTGTCCTTTGGGTGTTGACTTTGTTAAGTTCTTTATAGATTTCAATTACTAGCCCTTTATCTGATAAGACATTTGCAAATATCTTCTCCTCGAGAGTCCTCTGATTTTTGACCAGAGAGAGAAAAGGCACATCTGACTTTTTTTTCTTTTTTCTATTTCTAGCTCTGTAGTGACCTTTATTATTTCAGTTCCATTCATAGTTAGTGACATCTACTCACTTGGTCACATCTAAAGATAAGTGGCTAGAAAATATGGTTTCTAAATGGAAAGTTGCCAACCACTCCACATTTTGGAAAGGGAGTGGCATGAACTATGAGCTTTTGTTGATGGATGACTGTCTCTGCCACTGTAACCACTCTCTGATTTTATTATTTTTTTGTCTTTTGGTTACTAACAGTTTACATGTAGAAGAGGATAGTATATCAAAGACTTTGTTTCTAAAAGGTATTTTAAATGGAGTGGGTCATATTTTGCCTTTTTTTTTTTTTTTTTACATTCCCCTGAATGTTCAGATTTCAGGTTTATCATTTACCTTGAATGAGTTATTTTCATTAGGTTTACATTCCTCTTGAGACATTCACAAATACACATAATCTATTAAAAGTTTTTTTGGCAAACATACACTCAGAGAAACCAGTATATTTATACCCTGGCCAGTAAATGAAATAACATACATCTCTTTATTGGGACAATTTCTCTAAATAATTTGTGCCAAATTCCTAGAACCTGAACACTCTCTTCTCTGGAAAGGTTAGAAACACCAGGAACTTTCTCTACTCTATTTCCAACTCTTCAGATGTTTGAATGATAATTGTTCTTCTTTTTTTTTTTTTAAAGAGATTTCTTTTTTTTTTTTTAAGATTTTATTTATTTATTTGACAGAGAGAGATCACAAGTAGACAGAAAGGCAGGCAGAGAGAGAGAGAGAGAGAGGGAAGCAGGCTCCCTGCTGAGCAGAGAGCCCGATGCGGGACTCGATCCCAGGACCCTGAGATCATGACCTGAGCTGAAGGCAGCGGCTTAACCCACTGAGCCACCCAGGCGCCCCGATAATTGTTCTTCTATTTGTTCTTCCTGAGATCTTACTACTACTACCAGCCCATAGAAGGCCTTAGCTTCCAGAATGGCTATCTTAGATTTTGTTTGATATACACTAAGTTTTTTTTTTTTTTAATTTTTTCGTTTTCTTGTTTGTTTTGGAGCATACTTTGAATAAATGTAATGTTAATGGAAATTCAATCTGAGAGTGGATGACAAAATGGAGTATTGGTAGGGGTAACACCAGAGGCACAAGAGAATGAGAAGACAGTTGAAACAGTGTAAATATAGTATGATAATGGTCAATATATTTTTTAATACTTTAGACACTGACAAAAATCCCAACTCTACCTGCTTAAATGATAAGAGAATTCATTTTCTCACTTAGAGGAAGTCCAGAGAAGACCAAGCCTGGCTGGATCCAAGCTTGGTTGAATTGACACCTCAATGACATCATTAGAGAGTCACATCCCTTCCATATATCTGCTCTGCCATCCACAGCTACATCCTTTTCCCCCATGGTCCTAAGGTTGCTGCCAGTAGCGAGTGAGGGAAATTTATTTATCCTTATGCAGCAGGAAAAAGAAAGAAATCTGACTACAATCTATTACTTCAATTTGAGGGCTAAGTAAGGTTTTCTCACACCCAGAAGAGTCTCAGTTGCTGGAAGAATACCATGTGCTATTTGGAATTGTATTAATCAGAATTCACCCCAAGATCTGGAAGTGTATTCAATTTCTCCCAGTCATGTGGGATTTGGTGGTGGTGAGGGAGCTGGTTGGGGAGGAGAATGGGGAATGATGGCATCTGAACATAATCAAGTTTCTGTTAGGGAAAAGAACTGGAAGAAGCCAAACAGATAATTATAGTGAGAATAAGAAAGAGATGTATTGTTTCAGTGCCATGGGAATATTTGCTGTGGAATCCAAATTACTGTACTTGAGAGCAAATCATTTTGTTCATGATGGATGTTTTGAGGTTCTTTATCAAAACCCTGCCAATACTGGATTGGATAGAATGGAGGTGATAATGATGATGATAATGATGATGACAAAGATGACAGTGAAAACTGCATCGATAACATCTATGATGATTTAACAAAGCAATTATTCAAACTGTGGCTACCAAACATGTTTTTATTTTGTTTTGTTTTGTTTTTGATGCTGAAGCATGCTAAATTTACAGAGAAAGCCCTGGTTTATTCCATAGGAAGAGATATTTTAGGGATCTATAGTGACTTCCTGGTGAATAAGACAAACATAGGTTTAGATGATTGAAGACAGGGAAATTTTTAATGAGAAAAAGAACTAGTTGCTGGAAGCTCTGCCTTCCTTAAATACTCCTTCTTACTATTTGGATGTGTCTGCTTATATTATTCAAAGACAAGTACCTGGATATAATAAGCAGAATAATAAATACATTTGAGGTTGCTTAGTAAAGATGTTCCTTAAGCTATGCCTGGTTTTTATTTTTTTTAATTTTTTGTAGGTTAGTTCATGCATTAGATTTCAGTTATCAGACAACTTAATATTCATGATTTAAAAAATAATTTTAGGTATATTTTATTAAAATTAATTATATTAAGATGGATAACTCATAAAACTTTGTTTTGTAAACTAGAGGATTAATAGCTGAAGTATGATCATTGTGATTAAAGGCAAAATCCCATTTTTCTCAAATTATATAAGAATATTTATTTTAGTTAATACTATAGGTAAATTTAGAGGATCAAAGTCTCTGCCTTAGGGGCACCTGGGTGGCTCAGTGGGTTAAAGCCTCTGCCTTCGGCTCAGGTAATGATCCCAGGGTCCTGGGATCAAGCCCCGCATCAGGCTCTCTGCTCAGCCGGGAGCCTCCTTCCTCTTCTCTCTCTGCCTGCCTCTCTGCCTACTTGTGATCTCTGTCTGTCAAATAAATAAATAAACAAAATCTTTAAAAAAAAAAGTCTCTGCCTTAAACACTTTGCAATTAATAGTATTTTTTAAAACCTTATGTCTGAGCTATGACATTTTTCTGGAAGGTAGTTTTATTAAAGATTTGAATTAGAGAGAGCTTTATGTTACATATTTTTCATAATAATATTCTTAGTGTTTATAATATAGAAGCATATATATGCTGAGACAAATTATAATATAGTACTTTCTGCAACATCCTGCTCTGCTCCTTTGTCCTGATTAAACTGATGCTGAATACATCACATGGAATTCATACAGTGAGCTCCTCTGTGCTCTGTGAACTTCTCCATGATGGAAGGGATTTTATTGAGCATGTTCTCATAGATGATCTCAACTACCCCAGTACCTCAAGTCACTCTATCATTATTTACCTAAAGACTAGTTACACATAGAGTCGAGTCAATTAACTCCTTTTGCATTATTTGTCTTGTTTCCTTTGTGTTTTGTATCGCATCAGAATGTGAATTTGCAGAATGTGAATTTGAATTTTTTGAGAGACAGAGAAAGAAAGAGATTAATATCAATGTTACTGACTGTCTACTTTGACCAGTCATTATTCTAAGCATTCCCTGTACATTGATCAATTTAATCATCACAGTATCTTGTGAGGTAATTAATACCTTTATCTTCTTTTACAGATGAGGCTTTGGAGAGGTAAATTACTTGCCTTTAGTCAAAGAGCCAGTAGGTGTTGCAGTCAGGGCTCAGACTCAAGCAAACTACACCCTAATCCATTACACTGTATCTGTAATGAGTCAGCTTTAAACTGGGAGGAGGAGGGGATTAAGATGAAGAATTTGGGGGTTTGTGGTGAGCTACCACTTATACATAAACTGGGTACTCAGTCCTGAGGAATATGGCACCTGGGAATATGCAGTGTGGTAATTTTGTACCTTAACATGGGATACCTGTAAGTTTGCATATGTGTCAGTTCCATGAAGACAAATAGAAATGACACACTGGGTTTGTTCTGAAAATTTAAAGGAAATAACTATATGATATTATGAAAAAAGAAAAAAGAAAAAAAAAACTGCAGAGAAAGCAGAAAGATCAGTGGTTGCCAGAGGTTGGAGCAGGGGCTTAAGGGAGGATGAACAGGTAGAATAAAGACAATTTTTAGGGCAGTGAAACTGTTCTATATGGTACTGTAATGGTGAATAGTTGTCATTATGCATCTGTCAAAACCCATATAACTAACTAAACAATACAAAGAGTGAACTCTAATGTAAATTATGGACCTCAGTTAATGCAATAGTATTGTTTCATTAATCTTAACAAGTGTAACAGGATAATGTAGGATAGAAGAAAACATGAGTGAGGAAGAAAGGGGATGTATGGGAACTTCATGTCTGCTCAATTTTCTATAAACCTGAGGCTCTAAAAATAAAGCCTGTTCATATTTTTAAAAATATTTTTAAAATTTTTTATTAACATGTAATGCATTATTAGCCCCAGGGGTACATACAATCTGTGAATCGCCAGGTTTATGCACATACCTTCCCCAATGTCCATAGCCCAACCACCCTCTCCCACCACCCTCCTCCCAGCAACCGTCAGTTTGTTTTGTGAGATTAAGGGTCTCTCTCTTATGGTTTGTCTCCCTCCTGATCCCATCTTGTTTCATTTATTCCTTTCCTACTCACCAAACCCCCCACATTGCCTCTCAATTTCCTCATATCAGGGAAATCATATGATAATTGTCTTTCTCTGATTGACTTATTTCGCTAAGCATAATACCCTGTAGTTCCATCCACATCATCGCAAATAACAAGATTTCATTTCTTTTGATGGCTGCATAGTATTCCATTGTGTGTGTGTGTGTGTGTGTGTGTGTGTGTGTGTGTGTGCGCGTGTATATATATATATATATATATATATATACCACATCTTCTTTATCCATTTATCTGTTGGATGAATGGATATCTAGGTTCTTTCCATAGTTTGGCTATTGTAGACATTGCTGCTATAAACATTAGGGTGCACATGTCCCTTCGGATCACTACATTTATATCTTTAGGGTAAATACCCAGTAGTGCAATTGCTGGGTCATAGGGTAGCTCTATTTTCAACTTTTTGAGTAACCTCCATGCTGTTTTCCAGAGTGGCTGTGCCAGCTTGTATTCCTACCAACAGTGTAGGAGGGTTCCCCTTTCTCCACATCCTCGCCAACATCTGTCATTACCTGATTTGTTAATTTAGCCATTCTGACTGGTGTGAGGTGGTATCTCATTGTGGTTTTGATTTGTATTTCCCCGACGCTGAGTGATGTGGAACACTTTTTCATGTGTCTGTTGGCCATCTGGTTGTCTTCTTTGCAAAAATGTCTGTTCACGTCCTCTGCCCATTTCTTGATTGGATTATTTGTTCTTTGGGTGTTGAGCTTGATAAGTTCTTTATAGATTTTGGATACTAGCCCTTTATCTGATATGTTGTTTGCAAATATCTTCTCCCATTCTGTCAGTTGTCTTTTGGTTTTGTTTACTGTTTTCTTTGCTGTGCAAAAGCTTTTCATCTTGATGAAGTCCCAATAGTTCATTTTTGCCCTTGCTTCCCTTGCCTTTGGCAATGTTCCTAGGATGAAGTTGCTGCAAGCCTGTTCATATTTTTAAAAAGGAAGGAAGAAGAAACTATTTGTAAGTGATCATATGACTAATTGTGAATCAATCAGGAAACAAGTGACTCTTTCAGAATAATTGTATCTTTTCTTCGTATGTGTTGACATCCAGGACTTCCATATTCTCACTCAGGTACAGTCAAATTCCAAAAATGCCTTAATTCTATGTTCTCTGTTTACCACTAGGCTATGAATTCTGGATGATCCTAAGTCTACTTCCCTCAGTTCCTCCCTAAATAGAAGCACCTTTCAAAAGCATCATTAACTCTTATAAAGCCACAGGGGCACAATTAAAGAGTGGTTGAGTGATTTCCCTAAATGTAAAACTTGCAGGAAGGGAAGAAAGAAATCTCCCCCTGCATCTTTTAGCATGATTATAATGATTGGCTCCATTTTCCCATGTGTAGTCAGCCTTTGTTAATATACAGGCATTTGAAGGGAATATTTACTCTCAATTTTAAAAATGAAAGAGCTTGTGTGGGCTGAGAAAAAAAGAAGTGGGTAAATACTAACATTTCTTGTGGAGTGGAAACTACTTTCCCTGTACTTTTCTCACCATTCAAGTCACAGTTTGTGAAGGAAACAGCTTTAGAAACTGAGAGGACCAATGGATCCATAACTGTGCTTTCTCCACACAGTTAAAACTCAGTATGAGACTCTTGGCAACAGAAACAGTAGGGAGAAATCACAGGAGACAGTGTTATTAGAGAAAGCGGGACAGAGTCACATTTCTGTCATAACTAAGGTATAGCTGACTCACGCATGCATGAGAAATGCTTCTTCTAGTCTCATTTTCTAGGGTTGGTGGCTTCATTACCACCCAAAAGCAATTTTTTATTAAGACTTATGTGAGGCTAATTATCATATCTACCACTTCAGAAGTATGGGTTCACTTGGTCCTTATACCTCTTCATAAGAAAACAGGAGATTTTTTAAAGATGTCACAATTTTAGAAGAAAAGATCTAAATACACACCATGGAATGGGTTTTGCTGTATACTATTTGATAGGAATAGGTATGTATATAAATATATTCATAAATGGTGTATGGGTACTTTATAATTAAGAGTTTGTATACTTGGTAACCAAACTTCATTGTGAATATAGGGTTAATAACCTGGGTAGCAATACTTATAATCAAATTTTGATTATTTTGGGGGGTGGGTAGGAGGGGGTGGCATCTTTTTCTATGCCAATCTGTGTCCAAATCCTGTTTTCACTTGCACATTTGAACCTGGTTGATGTCGAACTTGTTTCCTGTTATCAATTTTGATACCTTAGGTGATGAAATTTCAAAACTTTTGTCATTAGAAAACAGCTTCTCTTCTTTATGACCTAATGACTGTAATTCTGTTGCTCCTCTTGGAATGTCTGTTCCTGCACACTGCTGTACCATGCAATGCAGGATTAATGATAATGCAGTTCTCCTCAAATACTCACTTCAATTATTTATGGCTATCCCAGAAAACTAGGTAATATAAATAATTGGTGTAGGTTTGGAAAACCTCCAGTGACTTGAAATGAGGGGGAAACACAAAAATGTCAAGATTTAGCTACTAATCAAAAGGTTGTTTTTTGTTTTATTTCCCTCTATAACTACATGTATATTTTAAAGATTTTGCAACCAACTTTGTACTACTAAGTGTGTTTATGACAAAATACCATTGAGCACTATGTGTATTATGATTACTAATTTGTTCTGTCATGCATTGTTTTCTGTCATGCTCTTTTATAAGTCATTTGCTTAAATCATTTGCTTTGTCTTCACAAAAACATGTATGTGTCATACCCACTATACAGATCAGGAGACTTAGATAAGGAGAGAAAAGCACCTAATAAATTTCACACATTTACTAATTAATGAAGTCAAGATTTAAACTCTGAAAATCTTACTGTAGCATTCCTGATTAGTAATAAATTTCTGAACAGAAACAATCGTATTAGATGAAGAGTGTATGGATAAAAGTTGCTATTTTTGTAATAAAGAATAGTACTGTTATTGCAGTTACTTATTATAATTATTTTCTCTAGTGTCCTTTTCTCTTTTGGCAGTCTGAACTGCAAAATTCTTTCTATAATTTGGTAGTTCAGGATTTAAATTTCAATAGTGATTGAGTATGATTGTTTAATAGTTCACTCTCTTACACAGTGCACTTCACTACTCTAGGTAACTGACTCATTTTTTTTTCTAAACATGGTTATAATAGAAACCACTGCTTCACTTTCTAGCAGATAGAGAGCAATCTTGTTTTAATGCACATCATTTACAATAGATACAAGCTGTCAGATAACTTCTGGTAAAATAGGCTGCTGAATCAGACTTTATTTTTAGTGGCAATTGTTGACACATAGACTAGCCCACCCAAATGAAAGTATGCCATACTTGGCTCTATAGATAAAATATGCTATAGTATTCTTTGTCGTTTTTCCTTTTAGATTTCTACTTTAGACTTCCGACTTCACACCATGATTTCCATCACTTCTCTTTAAGTAACCTGTTGTCTTAAAACCATTATACTTTAATAGTTATATCTTAATTTTTGTTTCTATTCTTTGTTAAGAATCATCTAAAATCCGGTGGTAGTTTTAAGTAGTTACATCATAGTTCTAAAAATGTGCTCTATTCCAACAGATGTAGATTTGTTATGGACTAAATGGAAAATATGCTCCTTATGGACTAAATGGAAAATGTGTTTTAATTACTGAAAACCCTCCATTTTTAACTTTCATGACATTTCTATCAAAGATTATTATAAGAATCAAAGGAGTTAATGTTTCTAAAGTGAATGTAGTTTACCATATGTATTATTAACTTTAATTCACTAATATGAAGCATCAAATAAATAATGAAAGCTCCCAGCAAAAACAGATTTTAAAAAGTGAAGGAACTGAATTAACACCTACATGACAATATTGGTCATATATCAGCTGTGTCTGTTCCACTTAATTAATGTCTATCTTGTATAATTTGATAAGTATTTTAATACTGCTACTGGAAAGAAGAAAGGAAGAAACATTGATGTTTATTATGTGCACAATGCCTCTTTTAGTTAATTGATGTATATGTGATATTTGGAAAATATAATGGAAACTAAATTTGGGTAAAATTAAAAATGCTAAGTGTATACTTTAGCTGCACATTTACTAAAAATGGAACAATACAAAGATTACCCTGACTCCTATATAAGGAGGACACTTGTGGAGCATTTTATATCCCATATTTTTAGAAAAAAATATATTTTATATGTTTTTGTATATTCAATGATAAAGCAAGTATGGTAAAATTATAATAAATGGGGATTCAGGGTGAAAAGTCTATGGGAGTCCTTTGGGTTATTTTTATGACTTTTCTACAAGTATCAAATAATTTAAAAATAAAAAAAATATCTTGGGAAATAAAAAAGTAAAAATAAAGTAGCAACCAGTCTTTTATTTTTTTTTTTCAGTCTTTTAAACTATTATGTTTCAACTAGATCTGGATGAAGCCCTATGGGATAGGCACTTTTGAAGTATAGAGATTTTAGTTTTATGCATATTACATTTTAATTTTTGGATTTGTTAGTAATACTCTATTATAATAATGTATTTTTCTAAAATCCTTTTTTTAGAGTTGTTAAAAAGCAATGAGCTTACTTGATACATCTTATAAAAATAAATAATTAAGAGTGCTATTTATTTTTTACTCCAGTGCAACCAGTAAGTACTTTCATACATAGATACACTCATAAATACAGATTATGATAGGTGCATGTAAACAATGTGTAATTGTCAAGACTGACAGAGAGGACATTAGTTAAGTTAGTTGGTCAGTTGGTCAGTGAAAGTCTCACTGAGATGACTTTTAAAATGTTACTTATAGGATAAGACAAGAAAATTAGGGAAAGTGGTAATGTTGACAGGGAGCACAAGAAGCACTGCAGAGAGAGACAAAGTCTGATACCTTGAGGAGGAAGAGAGTGAAGCGTATTTGAGAAACTGGGAAAGGGGCAGTGTGGGTTGAAGTACAATAACCAACGAGATGAATGGCTCAAAATGAATGTGAAGAGAGAGGCTGGGACTCTATTGTCCAGAACCTTGAAAGCCACACTGGAAAATCATATGCCAAAGAGTCAGTTGGCCAGATTTACAATCTAGAAAGCTCTGTTATTGTGAAGTAGTGTGTGTGTGTATGTGTGTGTGTGTGTGTGTGTGTGTGTATTGTGGGGCAAAAAGTGGGTGGAATGATTAGTGAAGAGCTCATTTCAACAGCTTAAGATGGGTAACAGTTTCTTGGACTAAGGTAGTACCTGAATAAATGGACAACATCACTTTGTGATGGAAACATCATTTTGTGAAGTATTATGTGGATGTATTATGAATGTGTTATGGGTAGAAGAAATTTACTTTATTACATGGCTATGGCTTAAGTCTTCAAGTGAAAGTATGCTAATAACAATGATATACTTAACATTTAAGAAAATATTAAAGCTCGCTATAATGAGCATTGTGTTAACTAAGACTTCTAACTAAAAATGATTATTTTTAAGTAAGTGAGAATTTAATCATGATTATTCATATAGTCACAAATTATGTGAAACTTTTAATTTCTTATTTTCCTTTATAAACTAATTTAAATGGATATAACTTACTAAGAATATGCTATTATTCCTACTTTCTTAATGGTTCAATTATACTTAAAATGATTAACAACATAACTTCATATTATGTTGGTAGAGGATGATGATGCACTTCCTAAATGAACAAAATAATAATAAGATAGTAATTAATTTGTAAATCCTGTATATTGTGAGCTGGTAGGAGGTAAATGTATATCTAATAGATAATGAAAAATTATTAGCTAATACTGTTTGTAATCATGATATCCCATAGGGACTAGTGACCTTATTTACCATGTTTATAATAGTATAAACATCTAATCAGTGCTATCAATATTTCACCACTGAGGAGTTAACAGAGAAAAGACAACCCAAAAGTAGAGAAAACAAGAGAATTGGTGATGTGGGGGGTATAACATCATATATTGGGAAGAGCCCTGGCTTAAAGCAAAAGATTTGGCTTCTAGTTCTGGATTCATATAACCTGGGTTAATTCATAACTGATGATTTGTAAGATTTTCTTTCAACTCCCAAATTCTGTGCTTTTTCTGAAATATACCATGGATTAAAGCCCTCTGGCTACTTTTATCTAAGTGATCTTGTTCATTCCACATTCTTTCTGCACAGCAATTTGTTTTCAAAGTCAGAACTTAAAAATCAGTGAAGGTATTTCACTATCATTGTTACTTGAGTTTATCGGGAAAGTGGATTCTTGGGAAGAATGGAAAGATCAGATGAAGTGTGATGTCTTGAAGCAGAAATGAGATGATTAAAACACTGAGCCATTGAGATAGTGGGTCAAATAGAAACAAGGAAATAACAGTAACTAGTTTTAGTAGTTGGGTAGGAAAACATTATAAAAGTAATCAGTAAAAGATTTCTGGACCAGCTGCTACTATATTTCCAATTTCCTTATTCCTTCTTAGAGTGACTTTGTATCCTCTAAATTCCAGAGCTTATTTTTTCTTTAATGAGGCTATGGGGGATTTAAAGCTGCTTCTCCAAATCTGGATTTCAGCAAAATCTATTTGTTACTATCACAAAAGGAAATATGGCCCCATGATAAGCATGATCATAATGACTACAGAGAGTAAAAAACCTACAACTTGGGTTAGAATACCTTGAGTAGAGTTCTAGTTTAGTATCCTAGCAGCTGTTTTATACAACTATGTGAAAAATCATTATCTGATGTTCAAGAGCAGCATTTATAAAATGTGAACAATTTTGTTTACTTGTTATCCTCATTAGGAAAATAAGAATTACATATAGCAACTTATATAAAAATGCTTTGTTATCTGGTGACTGCTATGTATTTGTGAGCTAGTTTTTACTATTCATCAATTTAGCCTGCCTAGTATGAGAATTGATGGATACAGATGAAAACTGGGGAATTTCTTCACTATTATTAGTCAACGTTGTATCACCATAGAGTTTAACAATGAATTGTATTCCCAAACCCAACACTAATTAAGAAAAAAGCAAAAAAAGTGAGGGAGAGGAGATGCAACATGGGGGGTTGAGGGGGTAGGAGAAGAGTAAATGAAACAAGATGGGATTGGGAGGGAGACAAACCATAAGTGACTCTTAATCTCACAAAACAAACTGAGGGTTGATGGGGGGAGGGGGTTGGGAGAGGGGGGGTGGGGTTATGGATATTGGGGAGGGTATGTGCTATGGTGAGTGCTGTGAAGTGTGTAAACCTGGCGATTCGCAGACCTGTACCCCTGGGGATAAAATATATGTTTATAAAGCTGTAAAAAAAAAAAGAAAAAGAAAAAAGAAAGGATGAATACCCAAGTTTTGTAGCAACATGGACGGGACTGGAAGAGATTATGCTGAGTGAAATAAGTCAAGCAGAGAGAGTCAATTATCATATGGTTTCACTTATTTGTGGAGCATAACAAATAGCATGGAGGACAAGGGGAGATGGAGAGGAGAAGGGAGTTGAGGGAAATTGGAAGGGGAGGTGAACCATGAGAGACTATGGACTCTGAAAAACGATCTGAGAATTTTGAAGGGGTGGGGGGTGGGAGGTTGGGGGCACCAGGTGGTGGGTATTGTAGAGGGCACGGATTGCATGGAGCACTGGGTGTGGTGCAAAAATAATGAATACTGTTATGCTGAAAAAATAAAAAATTAATTAAAAAAAAAAAAAAGAAAAAAGCAAAAAAATCCACAGAACTCATAGTTCCGCCAGCTCTGCAATTGATCATCACAGGACCATTAACTTCTCTTTAAGATGCTGTTCACTCTTCTAACTTCCATCTCTACCTTCTGCTTCCTTGTAAAACAATCAGATTCTCTTGCTCACATGATGAGTTCTCTAAATGCCATCCAACTCAATACAACTGGAACTGAATTCAGTATCTTATGCATACAATGCAGACTAATGCTTTTCTCAGTCTGTTTCTTAGTGGTTCTAATGTAGATTTTCCACATAAACATCAAGTAGCATTGAAGTTTCAGTGTTTTCTTAGAGTATCCCCAAATAATCTAACATTAGACAAGTCCAAGATATAATAATTATCTTCAGAGTGTAACAATTTTGACTTGGTGTCAAAAACCAGAGGTCATAATCCTGATTTCAAACAGACATTTTTTCTAATATATCCCAATCTAAATTCATAATTTAGTTTATGTCCAAATAGTCATCAATCAGTAGAATCATCTTGTAGCACAAAATGGTATTATTACCAGATTGAGGAGTTTTTATTCATTTTGTTAACTTCAAATTATTCTTTGTAATGGAAACCTTTAATTTCATTTTATGGAAATACATTGCTTCAACAGAGAAAGAAAGCTTATAAATATGCAACCTAAAGATAACTGTTATGAAATGGGCTGTTCCCTTGTATTAAATTAGGTACTTCCCAAAAGGAGATGTTCAAGGTTCAGACAAGTTTTTGTGTTTAGATAAGCTATTTAGGTGGTTATTCCAGGAAGCCAGAGTATGGGGTAAAGAAGAGTACGGGAAGGAGGTAAAGGCAATATGAAGCATATTACTGTAGGAACTGTGATGAACTTGGGCTTGATTCTCCTTAGAACTTTCTGAGAAGCATATGGAATACTTGTCAGGACTGCCTACCTGAGGACTGATCATGACAAACTCCTTTCCTCTCTCCATTGAGGCTTGCCCTTGGTATGTTAATTTCCTAGGGTTATGCATGCTTACTGAATAAGATTTATTTTCCTCAAGGTGAAATGTTGTCAATATATGGAAAATCAAGGCTCATTTTTAACTGGCCACCATAGATTCCACAAGAATTGGAAGCCAAGAGGATGCATGGTGGGACATTAGGTACATTATTATGTATGTGTTTGTGAACTTCTGTGACAAACCACCTGTAAAAACACTGTTTAAATCATCTGGAACCCAGTACTATTGTTTTTAAACCTATATTTCCAAATTGTATTTTCAAATTTGGAAAACCATAATAAAATTAAACCAGACCCTCTTTAGTTATTTTATGTTTATGTCAAAACTGCAAATAATGTGAGATTTTAATCCTATTTGCAAGCCAATTTTGCCAGCCAGAGCTTCCTAGATCTTGGTAGAAGAGAGGAGACTTTGGGTCAAAGATAAAGTACTTTATTACTCACAAGACTGCAGGCAGCATGAGCTCCACACTCAAATTTTAGTTCTCCTCCTTTTCAAACATCATTGAAAAGATGAAGAGCAGCGCCAGGGTGCTTATGTTCTAGAGGAAGCCTCTAGGGGCAGATCTGAAAGATCATTAATGTCCTTCCCATCGCCATACCGCCCACAGTCTGAGGTTCTCTCTCCTTTAAGTAGAGGATTTTTGCTCTCCTTCCGCCAAAACAAAGTCTGAAGTTGCTATAACTTCCTCTTCTTTCTTTCTCCTCAGTCATCTCGTACTTCATCCAGAGCCTGGAAGAGTCAAAGGAAAGAGGGATCAAAGTAAATTTACGAACTGTAACCAGAATTAAGTCTTAATGTCCCAATTCTCAATTTGAACAGGCTGCCATCCAGAGATTATGCACATTTAGGCAGGTCTGGGGTTGCCACTGTAGGTTAAAGAAAAACACACTGTGCCAAGAAACTGTCAGAAAGAAATCCTGAAATTTCTGAAGTCTATGTAGTGCCCTATGGCCCTCAAGCCCTTTCACCTGAGATTTTATCTTATTCACAAGCCATCAAGTTAACTTGTCCTAGTTTCACAGTCTTCTGGGTCACAAAGACCTTTATTCATCACAGGATAGGCTCCAAGTCCCAAGGAAGAAATGTAAAGGTGGACCCAGGCAGACGGTATGCACACATTAAGTTTGTATGATAGCTGAGGAACTCTGAGTTCAGGAAACCATCAATTTTATAAGGCCACAGCTAGCCACTGGCCCACCAACCTGGACAGAGGCATTATCTTTAATTATTCTGGTCAAGTGACAAATCTGCCCCCTCCCCCAGAGGGAGACACTGTTTGCTTTACAAACATCCTTTAAAGAGTAGTACAAAACAAAAGTTGCCAATGCCTTTGCTTAAAACAGTGGGCAGAAATATCAGAGATGTAATGGAGAATTGTGTCCAAATATTTTGTTGATTTTGGTGGTGGCGTTCTAATCTTTCCAGCTGAAATGACTTTATTTGTTACTATCCACCCCCCCATCCTGTCAGCTGTGTTTTAAAATAATACAGCCTGAGAACTGGCAAATAAAATATTGTGTAAGAAATCAAAAATGGTTTTTTGACAAACTTATTTTTTGTTCATCACTATAATATTTTTATCAATTTCTCCCCAGTGTTGCAATAGTGAGGAAAATGGAACTTCCATTTCACAATTTTTTATGAGATACATGTACAAATGGTAATAGCTAATCGGAAAATAAATCAAAGGTAATGGAGAAAACCATTAAATTTTATAGTAATTTGCCTCTACTCTAGGCGAATGATAAAAGAAAAAAGTATCCTTTATTTTATTGTATTTAGTACTTTAATTTTGAAATAACTTGACTCTACAGAGGTTGCAAAATTAATAGAAAACTCCTATAAACCATTCACCCAACTTCTCCTAATGATAACATCTTACATGACCATAGTAAATTATTAAAGCCAGGAAATTTATATTGGTACAATATTATTAACTCAACTACTGATGTTACTCGGATTTCTTTTTTTTTTTTTTTTTAAGATTTTATTTATTCATTTGACAGACAGAGATCACAAGCAGGCAGAGAGGCAGGCAGAGAGAGGAAGGGAAGCAGGCTCCCTGCTGAGGAGAGACCCTGATGCGGGGCTTGATCCCAGGACCTTGGGATCATGACCTGAGCTGAAAGCAGAGGCTTTAACCCACTGAGCTATCCAGGTGCCCCATGTTACTTGGATTTCATATGCACACTTTTTTAGTGTATAGTTCTTTGAAATTTCACATGTATATGTTTATATAACCATCACCAAAATCAAGATACAGAGCACATCCATCACCACTGAAAAACTCTCCTTTTCTTTTTTCCTTTTAGAGTCACACCTTTCCCTAGCCCTAACCTCTGGCAACCACTGATCTCATGACCTATTTTGTGACCTCAAGAATATGGCTAAATGAAAGATTTTTCAATTAAAAACTTTGAGACTGGCTTTTTTTCCCCTCCACTCAACATGATTCCCTCAAGATCCATTCACATTGTGCATATTGATGGCACATTCCTTTCTATTGCTGAGTAGCGTTCCATTGTAGAGACATAACAAGTCAATTTTCCATTCACAAGTAAAAGAAACCTTTGGGTAGTTTCTGATTTGAAGCTATTTATTACTTAAATAAATAACTTATTTAATAAATTATTTTGAGCTATCTGAACATCTGTGTATAGGTTTTCATGTGAGCATAAATTTTCATCTTCTAGGATAAATACCCAGGAGTATGATTGCTGAGTGGATTGCATGGTAAATTCATGTCTAATTTTATTTACAAACAAAACTACTACCAAACTGTTTTCCAGAGAGTCTGTACAGTTTTACTAGCACTGTGAAATCCAGTTGCTCAACATCCTTACCAGCATTTGATATTTTTTGTATAAATATATACATATATATATTCATTTTAATCAATATTAAAACTAATATATTTAATTATTAATACATATTAACATTAAAATATATTTTTATAATATGTTATATATTTTTATTTTAGCAATTCCAGTAGGCATATAGTGAGATGTTATAATACCTTTAATTTAGATTTCTCAAATGGCTAATGAATTTAACATTTTTTATTTGCTTATGTTCCCGTCTTTTTAAATATAATGTTATTTACTTCGTTATAGTAAAAGCTAAATTGTGGCTCTAGGACTTCTTTTGCCCAAATTATTGATTGATTTATTTCTTATCATTTGAGAAGTGGTATTCAATTTTGTCATTATATGAGAAGCTTATGCCCAAGCATTTTAATTGTCCCAAAACAGGGGGCTGGCACTTTTGATTTCACCACTTCACTTTTTTATAACCCCAAGATCTTCGATGTTTCTTTAAATACTGCCATGATTTAGATTGGTTTCACAGCAATTTATATCATGTACTGCTTAATTAAATTATTTTCCTTCTAATCCTATTCTTACCTGTTCTAATAAACTCTAAAATTTTACTGGAAGTTTGTATTAAGGGTAATGAAGAAGAGGCCTAATGGTTTACTTAAGCGAGATTATATTACAATGATATGTGAAAAATATATTGTTTTAAGGTAATAGGAGACTGGCTGGAGTTAAGTAGTTAAGTCCCTTCTGTAAAAAAAGAGATAGCTTTATGCATTCATTTCCTTCTTCATTCAATCATTCTGCAAATATGTATTAAGCACTAATTTTGTCACAATGCACTACGAAGAATACCAATGTGTAGGACCATTGTATACCTCAAGTATCCTACACAGAACATGGGGTGACACAGGTTATAAGACATAATTAAAAATACCAGCCACTCTGGACTATAGATAAAGACTCCATGTTACTAACTGGCTTACATTTTACCAACCTAAGCATTTTAGTTTTACTTTTTTTATCTGTAAACAAAGTACCTGGAATAAAAATTTTCTATGTTCACTTCTCATATTCAGAGACTGGAAGTCAGAGAAATATTCTTATAGTTGGCAGTCAGAAGGATTCCATACTGTGTGAAGAAGCATAAAAGGGAATATATGTTGTGGCTGCTTAGCACCACATTTAAAAAAAGGAAAAGAGATGTAAATTAAACCATGACATTGGATTCCCTTTGTATGTACTTAAAAGAAGCTCATAATAAGTGATACCTTGCTCTCTTGGAATGGACCACAGAGAGAACAAAATTGAAAAGGCAAGTATCTTGGAGGAAGGTGAGCATAGACTCAAGAAAGACCTGGGGAGATATCAGTAGTGCTGCTTTCTGTCCCAGCTTTCTTTATGTTTCATTAATTTGCCTATAAAGGAACGGAATTCATGTTTTCTATCTACTTAAAAAAAAAAAAGACACACAGTGATATGATTTTAATTGTATTGAATACCTACTAAACAGTGTGATTTATATATTTCACTTCCTATGTTATGATTTCAGTTTAGTTGACCACCATATTGCCCAAATCCCGCATTTAAATTCTCACAATGATTTGAGTAAAGAAGATTCTATTGTGTATTAGGGGTAGGAAAACAAAAAGATACAGAATAAATATGGGTTTAGTTTAACAAGGTAAAAGGGGAAAAATGTGTATTGATGTGATTCATGTGAGTTTAGTCATTTAGTGATTTTATTTGAACAGCAGTTCTTTCCGTATTTGGTGAGAAAATAGGAATATCCAGTGTTTCGCACCCTTAACAGCAGGAGTCATAAACACAATATATTAAAATAGGTTTTTAGTAGTTAGACAAAGTGATCAGCTAGTTATGAGAACTGATGTATTTGTGTATCCAAATAAGTGAAATGCATGCAAATATGAAAATAATATTTTTGTGTGCAGACTTCAATAACTATTGTTTACATCTGTCTTACCAATGACGATCACATGAGTTCTATCAGTGAGTGTTTTAAAGATAAAATAACTTAAAGTTTTTTGTTAGCTCATTCTTATGTTCATAGAATAAGTTCTTACGTAAGCTCTTACCTAAATTCTTTTCTCAGTAGGATTAAAGAAATGATAACTAGTCTATTGAGTAGTAAACTATTTTTTCAGCAGACTATTTTTGTAATTAATTAATAAAAGGTATATGTGAGATTTATTAGTTCCATGTTGACAAGGATCTTGCTTATAATAGGTTATTACTATATATATAAATATTGTTAAACGTTTTATCTATTTATTCAACAGAGTTCTCTCTGTTGTGTGTGCTAGTGTGTGCTAGTACAAGCAGGGGGAATTGAAGAGGGAGAAACAGATACCCCACTCAGCAGGAAGCCTGACTCTGGACTTGATCCCAGGATTCTGGGATCATGACCCGAGCTCATGGCAGATGCTTAACCAACTGAGCCACCCAGACAACCCTATATTTGAATTAATAAAAATGTGGAAGAGTCTATGGCTACATGTTTAGACTTTCAATTAAATTTTTTATATATTATATGTAAACAGTAAAAAGATAATTAAAAGACCAAGGTTCCATTTCTTACTCTATAACTGCTATCCATCTACCTTGGTTCATTAGTTCTCTCTAATACCCAGCTTCCTAGTTCCACAGAAGGCAGGACCAACCTTCTCCAGAGTACCTTTCAGATTTCTTTTTTTTCCCCTGTAATAATGTAAATTTTATAGAAAATTTGTAAAATAAAAGATATACATAAAAAGTACTAATTGGAAATTATTTATGTCCCAGAATAAGCTGTTACTATATTTCTATCACATGCATTTGTACTCATACATTTAGAAAATTACATAAACCTTTATATTCATGTTTTATAAATTTAAAGCAAATTATAATTTGTGTGCTATGTATGCTTTTTATATCCATATATTTTTATAAGTTTAAAAGCAAATGATAGGAGTGCCTGGGTGGCTCAGTAGGTTAAAACCTCTGCCTTTGGCTCGGATCATGATTCCAGGATCCTGGAATCAAGCCCTGCATCGGGCTTTCTGCTCAGCAGGGAGCCTGCTTCCCCACCTCTCTCTCTGCCTGCCTCTCTGCCTACTTGTGATCTCTCTCTGTCAAATAAATAAATAAAATCTTAAAAAAAATAAAAGCAAATGATAGGTTACATAAAGCATCTTTGTTATCAAAGACTATACAATATAATGCCCTATCTATCCAGTGAAATGCAACAATATAATTATTTTCCTATTTTTTAGAATTGTGGAGGGTGGATGAAGTTGAGAATGAGGGGAATATTTCACTGGACAGGATAAGCTAGTGTCCTGCCAATTACTCTGTATCTTTCATCAACCCATATTGATGATTAATGGTGAAATTTTTGTAGCAGGCATTTATTCACTATGCCTCTGCTTCAAAATGTTGCTTTTACTTCAACTACATTTCCAGACTTTTACTTTTTTTTTTTTTAAAGATTTTTATATAGTTATTTGAGAGAGAGAAAGTGAAAGTGAGAGAGAGAACACCATGAAGACGGGATGGGGGGAGGGCCGGCCAAGGGAGAGGGGAGAAGCAGACTCTCTGCTGAGCAGGGAGCTCCATGTGGGGCTTGATCCCAGCACCCTGGGGTCCTGACCTGAGCTGAAGGCAGATGCTTAATGACTGAGCCACCACTGAGGTATCTATCCCCAGATTTGACTTTTTAAACAGAAAGAAAAGAACCATCAAAATTCCTAGATTGCATATCTACCAGTGGGTTTTATATGCTAACTTCTACTTTTACATTTATCTAAGAGATCTCTTCCTCTCAGCATGTAATGTGGTACTTCTAAATGTCTCCTACTTCCTGCTGTGGTTTGTGAATAGATTTGGAAGGGGATGAGTGATGGAAGAGTGAAGGACGGGCACTCTGGGTTCCTCAAAATCTAGCTCTCACCTTGAAGGGCCAACTACTTGACATAGGCCCTGGATTTCTGACTGAGGTGACAAATAGGTAAGAAGACCCAAAATGTGTTTCCATTTTCTTTCCTAGTTAGTGATTTTATTTTAGTTTTGGTCAGAATATATAGATAGGTCATTGTGTTTTTCATTCCAGTTTTATCAGTCATATGACAGTGGTTTAATTCCTTCTGAATTCTAGAAGATAGTTGAGTATTTGAGTGTGTCATGGTAATACAAATTGGAGTTCTTTCCTGTTACTGCAAGATTTTTGGAAAAAGAGTGACTCAAGGACCACTATCCTGACACTGTCTTTTTTATTTTTATTATTTTTTAATGTTTTGTTATTTATTTGAGAGAGAGATGTAGCAAGAGAGAACATGAGCAGGGGTAGAAGGAGAAGCAGGCTCCCCACTGAACAATAAGCCAGATGCAGGGCTCGATTCCAGGACCCCAGGATCATGACTCTAGCCCAAAGCAGACACTTCGCTGACTGAACCACCCAGACACCCCTATTCTAACATCATCTTAAACCATTTTCTAGTATCAACTTTTGATTGACTGGATGATTTTTTTCAAAATATATTCAGTTACATATAATCATAATTTTATTTTATTTTTTTTTAAGATTTTATTTATTTATTTGATAGAGAGTGATCACAAGTAGGCGAAGAGGCAGGGAGAGAGAGTGAGAGGGAAGCAGGCTCCCCGCTGAGCAGAGAGCCCGATGCGGGGCTCGATCCCAGGACCCTGGGATCATGACCCGAGCCGAAGGCAGCGGCCTAACCCACTGAGCCACCCAGGCACCCCTATAATCATAATTTTAATATTGTTAAATAAACTGAGCCATTTATTACTTGGGAAATGGGAAATTATTACTGAGTGTAATTTTAAAAGTTATGTTATGTGGGGACCTGGGTGGCTCAGTCACTTAAGCATCTGCCTTCGGCACAGTGATGATCCCAGGGTCCTGGAATCAAGTCCCATGTCAGGCTCTCTGCTCAGCAGGGGAAGCCTGCTTTCCCCTCTCTTTCCCACTCAACAGTCTCTCTTGCTATCTCTCTCACTATCTCTGTGTGTCTCTCTCAAATAAATAAGTAAAATCTTTAAAAAATTTAAAAATAAAATTATGTTACACAAATAATTTTAACTAAGTAAAATTCCAAGACTTACTTTAGTAAACTTCGGTCAGCAATGTAGTATATGATTTCAATATACAAACATAAACACGGAAACAGTTCTTATCACTACAAAAATAAAATGTGTCCTTAGGATTTCAAAAGATGCTAATCCTTAATATGTGAAAATTCAAATGTATTACAGGATATGTATTTTTAAAATGTACATAAAAATATACCCTCCTTGTCCAGCATCCCCCAAATAATAGAATGTCCCTTCTCCATACCAAGAATTATAATCTCAAATAAGAAAATATAAGTAAATACAGAAAACAATGTATAAATATAAAGCATTACTATATATGTGTATTTTTGAAAAAGAGTTAAGCTTTCCATAAAAACAAATTTTTTAAACAGTATCCTTACTTTTATTTCCAATGTAGATATTTTCCAAAGAAAGACATCATTAAGGAGATATTTGCCTTTTAGTGTCTTACCAAAAAAAAACCAAAAACAAACAAACAAACAAACCTAATTAGAGGCAAAAACAATTTTGTTCCCAGTAGAAGTGGTCCAATTATATTATTCCCTATATTTAAAAAACTATCAATTTCATTTTCCTATGCATTTTTATGTTACTGTATTTGTACAAATACTGTATAAATTACTTTCTTCTGTTTTATATGTACTGCTAAAGTAATGTGCAGACCGTTAATTACAGTAGTGTGGTGCTATCACTTAACTTTGGTAGTCCTAGATTTTTCTCTAGGCTATACTGTTTCTTTCCTTGATTACTGAGAAGAGACAACAGAGATAGGGAAACAAGTTAGGAGGCAACTGACGTAACACAAGGAAGATTTTTTGTAATCCTGAACTAAAGCAATAGCAGTGGAAATAAACTGTTAGGTTCTGAGAGACTTCTACAAGTTGTGATCAATAAGAATTAGGGCAAATTTATACTTATGGGATGGCTCTGGCTTGGATTATTAGATGGTGATGCCATTCTGAGGTAGGGAATAGAGAAGAGAAGCATATTTGGAGGGAACAGACATTTTCAGTTGTGGATTGTTGAGCTTTAATATTGAACATCTAAGGGTACAATGAAACAAAGAAGTTAGAAAATATTCTGAGATTATATATAATTTTCTAGAATCACAAGTAAGAATGGAAGCGGTAGCTTCCATAATATGAAAACTGATAAAATAAGCTTATGAAAATATATCATGAGTTTGGCCATTATTCTTCTTTTAAAAAGATTTACTTATTTATTTTAGAGAGAAAGAGAGAGCACAAGCAGATGGGGCTGAGGGACAGAGAGAGAATCTCAAGCCGACTCCACACTGAGCATGAAGCTCAATGCAGGGCTCAGTCTCACCACATTGAGATCATGACATGAGACGAGGAGTCTGATGCTTAACGGAGTGTGCCACCCAGGTGTCCCTCCCCCACTTTTTTTGAATAAATAACATTTTATTTATTATTTATTTTTAATTTTAATTCCAGTATAGTTAACATACAGTGTTATATTACTTTCAGCTGTACAATACAGTGATTCAGCAATTCTATTTAATATTCAGCGCTCATCAAGGCAAGTGTACACTAAATCCCCTTCACCTCTTTCACCCATTCCCCCACCCACCTACCCTCTGGTAACCATCAGTTTGTTCTCTATAGGTTAAGAATCTGTTTTTGGTTTGTTTCCCTTTTTCTTTGCTCATTTGCTTTGTTTCCTAAATTTCACATATGAGTGAAATCATGGTATGTGTCTTTCTCTGACAGACTTATGTTGCTTAGCATTATATTCTCTAGGTCCATCCATATTGTTGCAAATGGCAAAATTTCATTCTTTTTTTTTATTGCTAAGTAACCTTTCGATATATATATATATATATATATATATATAGCTATATATATATCTCGATATATATATCAAGATATATATATCTCGATATATATATATATATAGCTCACATTTTCTTTTTTTTTTTTTTTTCTTCAGAGAGAGAGAGAGAGAGAGAGCGAGCACAGGCAGACAGAGTGGCAGGCAGAGGCAGAGGGAGAAGCAGGCTCCCCACAGAACAAGGTAGCTCACATTTTCTTTGTCCATTCCTATATTGATGGACTTGTGGGCTATTTCCATAATTTGGCTATTATAAGTAATGCTGCAATAAACAGGAGTTCATATATCTTTTTGAATTAGTGTTTTTATATTCTCTGAGTAACTACCCAGTAGAGGAATTACTGGATTATAGAGTAGTTCTATTTTTAACTTTTTGAGGAGCCTCCATACTGTTTTCCACAGTGTCTACACCAGCTTGTATTCCCACAAACAGTGCATGAGGGCTCCTTTTCCTCCACATCCTCGAAATTCAGCCTAAAGAATAGTCTAAAAGATTTTTTTGGTAATTGTTTAGACAAAGCGAAAGCTAAGAATATATGAACCAATAAGAATATGTGACATCTTGATTTTTTATCCAAACAAAAATATTAGAGGCTGCATCTTTATTTTTAGTAAAGTGTCAACAATTATAGGGAGGAATAATTGTGGTAATTTAATTTCTCCAAACAAAAAGTAATTTAAAAGGAGAAATTAAACTACTGAATAAGTAGAATAAGGAAAGAGATTTAAGAGAAGTAGTATTTAAAAGAATACTCCAGCATTCAGTCTTGGTTAAGCATTTAAACAATTCTAAGAGATGATTTCTGGTTAAAAATGGTACAATGTGGGATGTTTGTTTATGGTTGAGTTGCATGAGGAATTCTGTGGTGTGTCAGTAACAGAATTGCAGAGAATACACCCAGTTTTATTATTAGTATTTTTTAATATAGTTTCTTCAGTCCTACTAGCTTATAGCCAATTGAGCTGAACAAGTAAACAAATGAGAAAACAGTATGCCAGGAGTTTGTGCCCCTGGGCATACCATGCCAGGTGAAAGTAGCAAACCTGTCTCCTCATTGTCATTTCAATCTGTCTTGGGGCCATAACTGTTTAATTCTACCTTTTTTCATTTTTTTTTCCTTACAAAGATGATTTAGTAAATAACCGTACTTAACCATTAAAATGGATGGCAGATCTCACCATTCTTTAACTATACTTTTCCATTTGAAGAAGTTTACAATTCCTTTTGCTTCCTTTTTTGCCCCTCATACTATTTTCTCCTATGTATTTCACCAGACAGCCTCATTTTCTCATTCAAAAATTAATCTTGAATCTTAGCACTAAAACTATCCAGATGTGACTTTGAAGCTATTTCCTGATTTTCCTGTGTCCAAAAATATGTCCAATTTTGCTCATTTAACAAAAATTTGGAGTTAAGTGACTCAGCTATATGAAGAATAGAAAGATGTTAAAAAAAAAAAACTGTAGATATCTGCTTTCTAAAAATTTACATTCTGGTAGGAAACACAAAATATGCAAATAAATAACAAATGTTTGGTAGTATAAAATAAATAGAAGAAATACACAAATTTAAAGATAAGTTTTTTGGGTTTTTTGGTTTGTTTGTTTTTGTTTTTGTCTCTTTTTTTTTGCTACCATTTGAATACTGGTTTCATAGTTTCTTTAAGCTTTAAGCTGGTCCTTAAAGAATGGGTAGGATTTGATGTTATCCTTATCTCTTTCTGGATCAAAAGGCTTTAAGTACTGAGGCACCTGGGTGGCTCAGTTGGTTAAGCATCTGCCTTTAGCTCAGGTCATGATACCAAGGTCCCAGGATAGAGGCCCTCATTGGGCTTCTTTCTCGGTGGGGAGCCTGCTTCTCCCTCTCCCTCTGCCTGCTGCCTTGCTTACTTGTGCTCTCTCTCTCTGTCAAATAAATAAAATCTTTAAAAACAACAACAACAAACAAACAAACAAAACCTTAGTTTTGTACTTGAGGAAAAACTAGAAAAATCTTATGTGTGAGTAGACAAACCCTGCCTAGCTTCTTGAAGCTTAGGTTCTAGAAAGAAAATATTAACTCTAATATGGCAAGGTCAATGCTAAAATTATGAATAAACCTTTGAAAACAGTGTGTATGTGTTTGCATGTGTATGCTAGAATAAAACAGGCACACAACAATGTGCTCTGTCCATACATAACAGATAATTCCACCTGTTTTTTTTTTAAGATTTTATTTATTTATTTGAGAGAGAGACAGTGAGAGAGAGATTGAGCAAGGAGATGGTCAGAGGGAGAAGCAGACTCCCCGTGGAGCTGGGAGCCCGATGCAGGACTCGATCCGGTAACTCCGGGATCATGAACTGAGCCAAAGGCAGTCGTCCAACCAACTGAGCCACCCAGGCATCCCCACCTGTTTATTTTTTAAAGATATTATGCTGATAAGAGATTTGAGAATGAAACTGTTAACGGTAGTTTCAGTTCAGGGCAAATTCTAACTGGAATAGTGGAGCATTGAGTATTGCCCTGGGGGTGAATCTGATAAAACCTTGGCCTGACTCATTTGCAAAGTCCCTACTGTTCATGGCTCTCTCTCTCTCTCTCTCTGAGCCGGAGTGATTATATTCACAGGGACATCCCTTGTGAGAGAGCTATTATTGTTTGTATTATAAAAAAAATAATAAACCAAAGGCTCAATGAATATGTACAGTTTATAAGTGCTGTGTATATTTAATTAAGTAAACCCATGTTTCTCCTCTATAATGTTTCTTAAAAAATAAGGAGAAATGGTTTGAAGAAGTTAGCAAAACAGATACATTATGACCCAATTAGATCTGTTCTTGCTGTGTCACGTATTTGGACAAACCAAAATTTATTCTAATCTTTAAAAAATCTTTCAAAATTTATTCTAATCTGTCTTAGAATTAGATAAGGAAAAAAGTCTGACAATAACATAGTTTATGAAATTAGGATTTGTCTTATATATTTGTGCTAACATTAACATGACATCTTGCCATAGGTTTAAGCTTCTGTAATATCAGTCAAAAGCAGATTTTTCTCCATATCTCATTTCCTGTAATTCTTGTTTTGAGCAAGGGCACTAACTGGATTATGTTCTGATGATAGAAGTTAGAAATGAAAACAATCTATTTGCATGTGATATGCTGAGTATAGAGGTCAAGCAGGGACAGATGGATAATCCAGAAAGGGGATATTAAAAAATATGGAGCTGATACTAACTAGCAAAGACTCAGCATGTATGGCAGCAGTATAATTTATCAGTTTTTTGAGTGATTGAATCATAGGGCTAAAAAAGAGCATTAAGTGTGATCTACTTGATAGATAGCTCTAAAAAAGTTAGAGATAGGAAGACATTATGTCCTAGCAAAATCCACTAGGTAGGTTGTGAGACATTTAAATAGAATATTATACTTAAGTATAGATATTTGACAATTTCATAGCATGATGTAGGTTGTAAAAATAGTGTAACATTGACAAATAGGATCCTGCATTCCTATGCTTATTAGTAAGTTCTACTTCTTCCGAGTGTTAGATATACACATATGACTTGCTCTGACCAATGAAACATGAGAAGTATATCACTTATAGGGAGAGATTTTTAGATCCAGTGTGTGATTTACCACATTCCTTTTCCCTATCTTAGTAGTTACGGAAGCATGCATTTACATGGAACATCCATCTCCATAAGAATCTAAATGAGTACAAAGTACAGATCCCCAAGAGCCTCCATGTAGCATCAGTTAGAAACAAACCATTGGTTTAAGGCATCGGTATATGAAGTTGTTTTGTTATTGCAGCATAACTTGGCCTATTCTGTCTAATATACATATTGAGAATTCCTTGAGAGTACAAATTATACCGTCTTTACTGATATATCTCTATCTAAAATAGCATCCAGATTAAATATTTATTAAATCAATGAATAACTTAATGATTGATAATACATAAATATTTGTTCCCTTCTTTGAGTGTACAAGCTGATAACATAGCAAAAACAAAAAATATGAAAGGCATCTGGAAATAAGGAGAAGTATTTAAATAATTTATGGGCTGGAAGTAAGTGCATTTTACTTGTAGAAGGCAAAGGTTAACAATAATTGAGCTAAGGAGAAGGAAGAAGAATCTTGGGACTTCCATTAGTGAAGTAACTTGAGGCTCTTGCCAATCACAGGACTAGCAACAGGGATTTTTTTTTTTTTAAGATTTTATTTATTTATTTGACATACAGAAAATACAAGTAGGCAGAGAGGCAGGCAGAGAGAGGGGGAAGGAGGCTCCCTGCTGAGCAGAGAGCCCAATGTGGGGCTTGATCCCAGGACCCTGAGATCATGACCTGAGCCCAAGGCAGAGGCTTTAACCTATTGAGCCACCCAGGTGCTCCATAGCAACTGGGATTTTGAGAAGAAAAGATTCTTTTTTTTTTCCCCTTTTACATAAAAAAAAAATGCTGCATTAGGAATTTAGTTGTACTTTGTGTGATTCTAGGTGTGAAACTTTTACATGGCAAGGAAACATGAAATGGACTTATAAATTGCTGAGTAGTTTCTCTCATTCAGACACGTTTTTTCTTTTTTTCTTTCTTTCTTTTTTTTTTTTTTTTTTTGCCTTAGCGAAAGAAGAAAGGAGGTATTTGGCAGTCAGCCATATAATTAGAAATAACCTTGGCCATGAAGGCATGACAGATGAACCAGCCTGATCACTCTAATATTTGCCTATCTGCATGTGGAATTCCTGCCGTAGACTAAGGCACAGAAGAAAATGTTCCTCTTAAAATTTTTCTCCGTATACCAGTCATATTGTTTCCTCAGGACATATCATAAAGATATTACTAAATACTGTAACTGTGGCATTCACCAGAGCTATTAAAAAACAAAACAAAGCAAAAGAGCCAAAAAAACACATTGGTCACAAACTCAGATTTTAATAGAAAACAGAGTTCTGGTCAGTTGAGTGATTTTTGCAATGTTTTTCAGCTGAAAATTTTTGACAGTCATGGACCCTGTAAATTGAACCTGTATTCAAAATGCTTGAGCTAACTTAGTTTAGCATTTTACAGTTAAGTTAAAATACAGAAACTGCTGTTTTCTCAGAGGACAACACACATATACCATCACCATTTGCCACACACACACCCATACACCAACAACACCTTACCAAAATACTTTTCTTTCCCTCTCTTTCCACATAATATTACTCAAAATTATCTGAAATTTTAAAATGCAAACTTAGCAGTTGTATACTCCTCCCAAGAGAGGAAATTAGGCAGAATTTAAAGAAAATTGGTTTAGCAGTTGTTTTGAATACAGTCAACAGAGCGTTTTCTATTTGGGTACAACTATATCAGTGCAGCTTGTGTGGGTGGAGGTCTTGTCTAATGCCACTTAGAAGGTTTTCAGAGCCAAGGGAGGAGTTGGAATACCAATTGGAGCTGAGAACTGCCTTGAGGAAAAGCTCTATTTCATTTCCTGCAGTAGATAAATAAGGACCAAGTATAGAAAATTATAAGGTCATTTCAGCAAATTAAAACCATCCCACCATTCTGGATATCATATATTGTGGTTATTGGAGCTGATATTTTGCTCACTGTGATTGCTTTAAAGCATGGCTGCCAATTCTTTGACACTTGGGTGCTCCTCTCTCATTCCCCAGAATGGCCTTTTTACTGCTTCAACTATCATAAAGGAAGTTACATTAGGTGATCTCTGAGGTCAAATTTTCAGAGGCCAGGTAGCTTCCACTTTTTACTGTAATATTGCTTCCTGGCGCCCTGAGATCCAGGAAGTAATTCTGACTACCCTGAGGATGTCACACTGGAGAAGATGGTTAAGAACAGGTTTGGAACAAATGCTAGAGCTGCACTGTGTGGGTTCAAATCTTACCTCACCAACAATCAGATGTGTAATCTTGGAAGAGTTACCTAATCTCTGTGTGCCTGAGTCTCCACATTTATAAAATGGGGAGAAATAATAGTCTGGAACACACTGCCTATTGCCCTACCAGTAGCTTACATGGTTGTTTAAAGGATCAAATGTGTGTGTGTGTGTGTGTGTGTGTGTGTGTGTGTGTGTGTGTGTGTGTTTAATTTTTTAATTTATTTAAACTAAAAAATATATATGTACAATTTACCAATTTCTCCCAATACCCCATCCCTTGCAACCACAAATCTATCTCTGTATTTGTGAGTTTGTGTTTTTGTTTATTTTTAAGATTCCACATATAAAAAGATCATATGGTGTTTTTCTTTTTTCTGTCTGACTTATTTTACTTAGCATAATTCCCTCCAGGCCCATCCATGGTGTTGCAAAGACAAGATTTCATTCTTTTTTGTAAGAATAACATTCTGGTGTGTGTATGTGTGTGTGTACGTGTGTGTGTGTGTGTGTGTGTATTCAGCTACTAAACACTTTGCCTACTCACCATCTCTTAGAATGTTTCTATAAGAGGAAATTTACTTTTTTTCTCTGTTTGGTACTTTTTATCATCATTTTTATAGTTGTTCCATTGAAAATTTCCATGACTTGAATCTAGGATAACGGTATTTCATGAATAGGGATGCTTTTCTCTAATTGGCTTTATAGGTACCTCTTTATAATCCTGAATATGAAAGTCTGAACAGACCAGAACATATCAAAGATGATATGTTCTTCTGTCTAGTTCAGGAAAAGGATTGCCTGTGTAAAACTTTCAGTTCAATACAGAACACGGTAATTTCTCTCTAAGTGGCTTCTGATTAGGGAAGAACTGCTGTCCACCAACTGGATCTCCTTTACTCCTATAGATTAGTTCTCTGGAACTCTTCAGAGATACATCTGTATAAATTGATTGTTGCATTTCTGCATATTTATCTACATGGCTATTTTGGATTTTCTCAAGTAATTTATGATTACTAAAAATGCCAAGCTTAAGAGCCTCAGACATAAAGATCAGTATGTGTCTGAATTAAATAGACTTCACTGGACACTAGTTTATAGTCCTAGTAGAATAGGCGATTGATTACTAATTCTGAGTATCTGTGAAATCAGAAAGTCCAATTCACAACCATTATAAGAACTGAAACTATCCCTGAATAGGGATTGCCAAAAAAATATCTAATTCAAAATATTCTTTCAACAGGGCCATTTGACATAGCAAGGCAAATGCTTCTTCTAACAGCAGGCTGAAAAAAAATCCCTTAATTAAAAATCACATTAAAATACACTCACAAATATGGATAGACATAACAATTGATTTTTTTAAAGTAAATGGAAAACATGGAGGTAGAAATCCTGGAAGTCAGGCTGAAATTAGCAAGAGTGCCTGACATTAAGTTGATGGGATATTTTTATTTTTAAAAAACACAGGTAATCTGTTCACTCATACATATTTACTTTTGAATAATTTTTAATATGTGAAACTGTGAATTTGGATATAAACAAAATATTTAATACAAGTGTTCCTATTGCTCCTACTGTCTATATTTTTATCTCTCTAGAGTGAAATCTTGTATCAATCAGGGTCCTGATAGGAACTCTGCATGGTTCAAGAATAATAAAGACTGGTTAAAAAATGTGAGAAAATTTTAAAGGAGCCAATAAAAGACACTGATGTGCTTAAGATGCAAGAAACAGGGATGCTAGGACCACTTCCAAGCCTGCATGGCAAGAGGAGGAAGGAGCACTATCAGAACCCAGGGAGACAAGGAAGCATGTGAAGGAAGCTGCCAGAAACAAGCTATAAATGGGTGAAGGGGCTGGGGGGCGGGGGAGGGAGGCTCTGTAGCCTCTCCAGAAAATGTATCCCAGAGCAGAAAAAGAGAGGGGAAGAAAAAGTTGAAATTTTCCTTTCCATTCTCTGATCTCTGTTTGGTGAACTGGAACAGAGGCTAGCTGAGGTGGGTGCTCAGAATTTCAGCCCACAGGAATCAGTCCCCTGGGGTAAAAAGCAGAGCAGAAAAAAAGCAGGGGGAGTAGAGGCTAGAAAGTGGGGAGTGGGAACGTGGCACAACTCTTACTTTTGTTTTTGTTTCCTTATTTCAAACAAAAAGTAGTCCCTTTAAAACACAAAATAGGCAGAAAAGTCAAGTATAGCTAAAATCCTATTGATGAGAAAAGTATTTTCTATTCTACCAATATCATATTGCTGCCAAGAGAATGAAGGACAAAATAGGTCAGTCACAAACATACACACACATGTTATAACTACGCAGGACCATAAACGTCAGTGTGACTTTGTATCCTCTTGTTGTCTCCAGTTATCACATGGCCTTCAACAAAACTAAAATATTCCTCATGTGCTTAATCACTCTACCTTTGTGAAATAGGAAATAGAGCACTTTGTATACAGTATTCTCTGCAATGTTATTAAGTAATTTCATTTAAGTGCTTTCTGACTTTTAAAATTTTGTAGAGAAACTAAAAAATTGCCACTTGACTTTTAGAAATAGAACCAGCAACATGGTAATATTGGTTTGCACAAAAAACTGCTTATCCAGTTATTCCAATTTAATGTACTTTCATTGTATTTAAGAAGAATAGATTTTCCCCCAAGTGGAGTGAATATACAAGTAAGGAAAGTGAAATAATGTGAATGTAAAGACCAGCCTATGAAGGCCACTGAGGAAGGAGAATGAGCTAGGCAGTACAGAACACAAAGAAAACAGAAAGGGTAATAGGTGGCAGGAGTAACCTAGTGAGATGAAATAACAGGGAAAACTCATAGATGACATATTTTGTGCATGATGGAATCCAAATGCTATTGTGAAAATAATTAATAAAAAATTAAAAATGAACCCAATATTTTATGATTGGTATCATAGAACACAACGCTGTTGTATTTACTCCACAGAGCTTTAAGTATCTTAATAAAATACTGTATTACAATAGTACATGTATAATCTAAATATCTGAGGGAAGTGTAGGTGTATTACTTCTTTGATGAGAAACCTTTTGTTGATGAGTACCTTTAATTCAATGCAGTTCAACTTTTCAGCATGTGTGGAACTACAAGCTGGAGGATTGCTAAAGAGGTATTTATTCTCAAAGTTCTTATGCATTTATATTATTAATTTATAATTTTTAATTGCTTACAGTTTCAGATGTTTTTATTGTGGTACAATTCACATATAGTAATAGTTTCAAGTGTACTGCTTATAATTTTCAGAGCAAAAACTTCTTAGAATAAAGTAATAGAGATTGAAGGGTATTATTAATTATGTAAATCTAATGTCTGCATTAAAATCATAACCATAGTAAAACTCTGAAAGCAAAAGGGAAAGTTATTTTCTTAACTTTTATTAATAGTTAAATGAAGAAATCACTTGTGTAGTTTAAGTTAGAACAGAGCCTGGGTTCTCTTTGGAGACAGAACCATTTTGTCTGTTTGCTCAGCACTCAATGATTTTGGAGATATTAGTCAACAAAAAAAGTACTAATAGCTTTTACAAACATTAGCCTGAGAACCATTTTCCATTTAGTCTGTAGTTAGTTAATCGACTGTATGTTCATTTGTCCATATAAGCTATAAAATCCTACAATGAAGATGTAATTATAATTAACATTGCTGACCAGTTAAAAGGCATAAACAGTAGTATGCCCATCACTATGCACTCTCTATTTGCTGACATTTCCAGTTATGCCAGATGGTGGATTTAATGATAGTGCCTTGTGGTGCTTCTAATGATTTTTGTGCCTGATGGTACTTTTATAGGGCCCGTCACATCATAGAAGGCTGAAGGGTGACTTAATAATGATCCTCGAGCATATGAAGGGTCATGAAGTATATGGTTATGAAGTGACCAGCTGTTACTCATTCAAACGAGAAGGAGTAGATTTTAACTGTATCCAGAGCAATTGAACTTAGATGTGAAGTAGAACTTACTGATAATAAAAGATATTTAATGAGAGGGATGATGAGAGAGGCTATAGAATATTTTCTTTTTTCTTGAGGATAAAATATGCTCACTTGTATGAAAGCCAAGTTTGCACTTCTTTTGTAGATAATATTTCAGTTTCCTTTCTCATCCATGACTCTATTTTTCATACTCCAGTACTAAATGGATTCAAATCCTGGCTCTAACTTATCACTCACATGACTTTAAGTAAGTTAGTTGCTTAAATATTTTGAATCTTGATTTACTAATCTGCAAAATGGAAACTAAATATTTTATCTAAATATCTAGGGACAAGTACAAAATGCTATTAACTATAAGGCAGGGTCAAATTTGTTTCTTCCATCTCCCTCATGAAAATGACACCAAACAGGTCAAAGAGGTCCTTTTAGTCAGATCCCTCCCTTTTTTTTAAAACCTTAAAGTCCCAAAATAATGGAGACCTGTGCAATAGTAAGGAGTATTATAAAACCCCCCATATCTCTCCTATCCAGATACTGAATAGGGATAGATATCCTTTGTAATATTAAATAAATGCACTGTGTTAGAGAAGACAGAGGTCCTTTTTCTGCTTTAGGCTCCTGTAATTACTAACTATGTAAGCCCAAAATAAGTTATTTAGCTCCTCTGAGGTTTTTTTTTTATTGCTCCCTTTATAAAATATGTTAAGGAACTGGGCATTGACAGATTAAATTTTGATGTCACCTATGTCATGGGAAAACAAGAAACAATGTTGGAAGGTTGGAAGAGATATAGTTCAAAAGAGTAGAATTTCCTGCTGCAGTGGTTTATTTGACCCTGTGTTTCAAGTGGGAAAAGGCATTTCTGATCAATGTGAAGAGAATAGAATGTCACCAAACCTCAGCGTACTTGCTTAGAGACTATTAGTTTGACAAATGATATGTTCCAAGCACTGTTCAAGATACTAAGAATTTGTCACTATATTAAAGTACAAAAAGTTCCCTGTCTTCATGGAGTATTAAGGGGAAAAAAAATCAACAAATACTCACATAAATAAATAAGACAATTTCAGGGGATGACGTACCAGGAAGTAAATCAACCAGGTGAGGGGCGATAACACCATGGCTACAGAGAGGGAGGAGGCGAGTCTATGGTCCACAAAGGCTTCTTTAAGGTAAAATGTCACTTGTTATCTCTGTATAATACAAGAGGATTCAATTATGCAAATTTAGAAGAAAGGCCCATTTAAAGGTTAGAAGTAAGGAATCCAGACAGTCTATTGCTACTTTTCTCAATCAAATTTATGGAGCCTTAATGTGTAACATTGACAAAATTTTGGTTAGGTTCTGTTTCTGGCTTTATTAATCACTAACTGATCTCTGCTCATCAATTTCTTTTTAGGTAAAATATAGGACAGGGAGCTGGAATGTTATGAGAAATTGATTACTTTCCCTTTTCCCTCTAACAACATGATGATTAATCCTTGTCTTGCTCATTTCATGCAGTAGATTTAAAGATGAAATGAAATAATGGATGGGTAACCAGTTCACTGAGACCTACTCAGGGGGATATTAATATGAAACAATTCTATTTTTTTCTAATGCCTTCAATCATGCTCTGTTTTGATGTCTACTTTCCTTGTCTCTTATGTCTTAATGTCTTAATGACATTGAGACCGATAGCATAATTTTTCTGGCCTCTTTCAGTTATTAAAACTTAACCCAGTCTGGTTAAACACTCAAATCATAAAACTTATTTAAAACTTTGTTGTCGGGGCGCCTGGGTGGCTCAGTGGGTTAAGGCCTCTGCCTTCGGCTCAGGTCATGATCCCGGGGTTCTGGGATCGAGCCCCGCGTCGGGTTCTCTGCTCAGTGGGGAGCCTGCTTCCTTCTCTCTCTGCCTGCCTCTCTACCTACTTGTCATCTCTGTCTGTCAAATAAATAAATAAAAAAAATCTTTAAAAAAAAAAAAAACTTTGTTGTCCTCTACTTTGGGCTTTAGCTGCAATCCTAGTACGACAGGAAAATTCCCAGTCAACATCTATATTATATTTATAAAAACAACTATAAAATGTAAGGTACAGTAGTTATTAAAAATGGCATTTTCAACCCATGAGTTATTTTATGCCAAAGCTTAGAGGAGAGAGAACCTATCACGTTGATAGCCAGCAAGGAAGCTTAACTCTGCAAGTGACTGAAGGGGCTCAAGGTCTAAACTGAAGCCCATGCTTACAAACAAGGTAAGAGAACTGCTAGTATCAGTCTAATCATTAATATTTTACCTAAAAATCTAGAACAGCTGTCAACATGGCAACCTCTTTTCAACATTCAGAGGCCTGTAATGAGACAGCATCTAGTGAGAAGATGTCAGGATTCTTTCACATCCAAATGTGGAAATCAGGACATGGCAGGTAAAGGAGTTTGGAAAATAATTAGGGTACTTAAAAAATAGATTTTTGTTATAATATGCCAGGTTGTTAATGCTTTATACCAGTGCCTTAGGAGAATTGGTAATAGTTGTTTCTACAGTGTTTTAGAAAAGCATATCATTTTGTGTTGTATTACCTACTATAATATTTATAAGCCTATTAGTTGGTATGTTCCTACATACACTGAAACCAGCATCTAACAAATGCATTGAATGGTAAATTATTTCATTACTAAAAGAGAAAGTGATTTAAATTAACCCAGCCATTTGTTTACATGTGGATTGCCATTTTCTTCTGCACCTTAAAAGTAGACTAAATGAGTTTTATAAATTTGTCTAAAACTAAACATATCATAAAAGGCCAGTTGTTTTCTTTCTTTCTTTCTTTTCTTTCTTTCTTTCTTTCTTTCTTTCTTTCTTTCTTTCTTTCTTTCTTTCTTTCTTTCTCTTTCTTTCTTTCTTTCTTTTTCTTTTGACAGGTTGAGGAAACATCCAATGAAAACTCTTTCTGCATATCATGATTTTTCCAAGCACTTTTCTTTCTATAAAATAATAATCCAAATGTCAAGTTTATCATTTAAATAATCAGTACATATTTTTTCAAGATTTTATCTATTTATTTGTCACAGAGAGAGACAGAAAGAGAGAGCACAAGCAGGGGGAGCCACAGGCAGAGGGAGAAGTAGATTCCCCACTGGACAAACAGCTCAATGTGGGACTCAATCCCAGGACCCTGAGATTTGGCCTGAGCCGAAGGCAGATGCTTAGCCTACTGAGCCACCCAGGCGTCCTGAATCCATACATATTTTTTATAGTACATATTTTGCAGTATATAGTTTCTAAAAAAGTTAAAGGGATGTTTTAATGTTTATTACTGCATTTTTCTCTTCAGGTATAGATATATGATTATTATTCTGGAAAGAAACAGGGAAAGATTTTTCTAGATAATGTCATTAGTAGATACACTCAAAACTCAGAAAGCAACATTTTTATAAAGAAGATTGGCAAACTGTATATTTAGCAATATTTATAGTGCCACTGACCAGGATTTCTTTCCTTATCAGTGAAAATACATATTCCCTTTATATAGCTCAAGGAGAAACATTCTCAAAGTTCAGTGTTCCTTTACAGTAAATAAACTAAATGACACACTCAACAAATTGTATGTATGTATGTATATGTACATATATTTATCTACATATATACATAGTATAGTTTAAGCAAGAAGCTTTAGAAGAATGAAACAATATGTAAATATTTAGACATAGGTAAAGTAACTTAAAACATTAAGAAACTGTACCAAAAAGAAGAATGAAAATCATATAAATAATTATCTCTAACAGAATAAAAAATAAATTGTTACAGCAATAACTAACATGCTCACCAAAACTTGATAGCTAAAATTTCTTTGTCCTTGGGAACAGGCATTATCAGCTCCCAAATTATCAAGAGCTTTTAAAGCATAAATAAGAATTTGAACTTCATTATGAAGGTCTACTAGTTTCATTTGGCATGCTAATGTTATTTAAACAAAATTAATCCATATAAACTGTATATGATTATAAGGACATAATTACTATTGAGAACATTTCTTGCCCCTCCCAAGGTAGAGAATGCTATCTTAAAAATCATGAGGAATAATCCCCTGCTTTATTATATGCACAAGAAGCATTTATAGAACATAGAAGATATAACTTAAAATAAATGTGGATTTGGAGTAAAATGAGGGATGAAGAACAGCATGATAAAGCAAAACATTTTGTCCCTCATTGAAAAGTCTCTGGGCACAACCAATTCATACCTTACTACTCTACTTTGAAGTTTAAATTTACAAAACTTGCTACCTAATCCCAGGAACATATTCAAGGCGGATCAAAGGATTTGTAGTGTTATGTGTGCATTAAATGTCATCTGACTACTAGGAATACTTAAAAGTCCCTGGGACAAACATCAATCAAAGCTGTGGTAGAGGAGGTCAGTTAATAATGTTCTTATGTTATCGTTAACTTCATTATTTTCTAGCAACTTTTGTATTAGGCCCTTAAATATCTTTTTTTATTTAATTCTCACAGAAACCTTATGAAATAGGTAGGATTTTCTTTATTTTCCCATGAAGAGAATTGAAGCTTAGAAAAGCTACTAACTGAATTTTAGCTTTCAGAACTACTATGAAGAGCTAAGTGGCAAGGCTTCAACCTGTCTTTTTCTAATTCTAAACCCTGTGCTATCTGTAGGGTAGAAAGTCTATACACCCTATAGTCTTTCATTTGATATTGGTGGATTTCCCGTCCAATACTTTTGGAAACGCTCACCATATAAAAGTTGCCTTGGATATGCATGTAACAGATATTTCCTTGGGTTTATCAAAGTCAAAATTCATGGATAATTTATGATTCTTGGGTGAAAGTTTTCTTTTTTCTTTCAAAAAAAGGATAATTCTAAGAGCCATACATTCAGAACTATAGGATTCCAGAATAAAAAAGAGTTTATTCTACGGCTCCTAACAATTCTGATTAGATAACTTTAAGTTGGTTTTGAGAAGTTATAAGTTCTTATGTTTGTCAGTTAAAAAAAATGATCCTGGTTTTACTCAAGATGTGAAAGTTTTAAGATGGCCAAGTAGTTCATTGCTTATCTCTTGGAATGCAAAGCATCTATAAATAAAAGTCCTTTTTGGTCCATGATATCTTCATCAGAAAGAAAATATGTTTCACTTTTCAATTCCTCTTTAGCTTAACCTTATTTCCTATGGCACGGATTTGTCCAAATAAATTTTCTCTGACATATTTGAGTCAGTGTTATTAACGTGAAGTTTTGTTCCAGTTATCCTTTATTACTCGCAGTTCTGCAACAAAAGGTAATGATTATTAGTAGACAGAGAACTTGTTTTAGGTTTAACAAAAGTGGAGCCCTAAGACAGAGTTAACTTCTTTCTGGAGACTTTGTGAAGTCCTAATACGATAGATATTTATCATCTTTATAGAATAGGAAATATTTTATTGCCTTTATCAGTTCTTGAACTTTAAGGCTAGAAACCAAGAACACCACTGAATTCTACTCTATAGATTTTGCCCATAGTTCCTAGAATTCTATGTTTATTCTGTTTTTTTTTTTGAAGTCCCCAATATTCCAATATTTCTGGGCAGCCAAGCAATGACATAGTGACATTTATTATCCTCTGAAAGACTAGATTTCCTTAAGTCAGAAAGCAAGCACCAGGTCACTTCCTAATTGGAATTGTATTATTATTTCCATGTAAGAAGGAAAGTACTTATTTATTAATTGTTGGCCAATCATATGTAATTAAACAGTACCTTTAAACATGACATTTCTTGTAAGGTCATGATTATGAACCTTATACAAAAAAGCAAAACAAAACAAAAATTAAATTGCCATAAGTAAATTGACTTGGTAAGGTGGTTTATGATATTTGATCACATTTTCACATAATTTAACAAAGCCAATATCAACATATGTCATATTTTTAAAAAAAAGTCAGAATTCTGTTGAATCACTATCTTACAATTTATATTAAGATATCCCATGAGATTTATTCTTCTCAGTTCTAGGGGGCAAGTTAGAAAAAGGAATCATTCAGAGAGTATCTTATTTCAGATTACACAAGTGTAGTGTGCTGCACTATGAAGGCAGAGACTATGAAGAGAACAAATATGATTTCCTGATATATGCATCAAAAATGTAATCTTATCCACTTTTCTTTTATCAGTGCAATTCAGTAACACACACACATACATACACACCCTGCTCAAATACTCTTGTTCTGTTAGATCTTGGATCAGTAGTCTTTCTTCTTTCTCACAGTCATCTACTTTTGGACTAATGGAGTCCTGGTTAGAGAATGCAGGTGTGTACTCCCAGCAGCAAAATCAGGACCCACCAAAGTGTGTATTTTCTCCAGGATCAGGTCAAGAACCCTTACACAGTCCTTTATGAAAGCTATCATTCTTTTAATGTTAATTCAGAAGTCTCCACATATGATCTAAAACACATAACAAGGATTTTTAGGCAAGTAAAAGGGAAAGGAGGGACCACTTGATGATAAATTATATGGCTCTGTTTAAATTATAATAAACAGAATTAAGCACAATGAATCTCCTACTGGAATATAATATGTAACTGTTTCATAAAGATTTGGTCAATGATTATACAGATGGTAGGAATGTAGTATGGAGTGTAAGGGCATTAAAGATCTCTAGCACCTACCAGCCAATCCAAAAAAGTGTATGTCACAATTCTTATTGGCACTTTACAAAAGAAGCATATGCAGTTTTATTGGTAAGAACATATAAGTAAAAACTATTTTTGGTGGGGCGCCTGGGTGGCTTAGTGGGTTAAACCCTCTGCCTTCGACTCGGGTCATGATCTCGGGGTCCTGGGATCGAGCCCCACGTCGGGCTCTCTGCTCAGCAAGAAGCCTGCTTCCCCCTCTCTCTCTGCCTGCCTCTCTGTCTACCTGTGATCTCTGTCTGTCAAATAAATAAATAAAATCTTTAAAAAAAAATATTTTTGGTGACTCTATTTCATTTTCTCTCTTTATAGATGCTAAAGTCTTTAGAAATTGTTTTGTAATCAAATATTACTGCCTAATTAATTTAATATTCATAAAAGATCTTTAAGTTAATCACAGATGTGGAAATCACTTAAGTTGATATCACAGAGTAACACAATCACCTTTGATAATAAAAAAAGTTAGATTAAGAGAAAATAGACACCATTGTTAAAAAAAAAAGTCCTATTTATCTAATGTATTAACCTTGAGTGAATTTATTACATAAAGTTAGATCTTGTAATTCTTCTATAGTAATTCATAAAATAACAAAATGTTTCAGAAATATTAGTTAATGCATTTTATTACTATTTCTTGCTATCCAAATGGCCATTTGCAATTTTGTTGTTGTTGTTTCTTATCTAGCAATCAGATGTTGCCAATACAGCTAAACTAAACGTTTCTGTGAGAGATTGATCATTCCCATCTCCCACCCCGAAGGGACAACCTAATTAAGTGCTAAAAATATAATTTCTTTATTTGGAGGGAATTCTTGAATTCTCTGTTAGATTTATGTATGTATTTCTTAATCTTAATAAACTAGTTAGATTAGGAGCTGCTTCAAATTTTTCAGGTTCCGTTATTAGTCTGCTTGGGCTGTCCAAACAAAATGCCGAAGACTGGTGGTTTAAATAACAAATGTATTTTCTCATATCTGGAGACTCTGAAGTCTAAGATCAAAGTGTTGGCAAGTTTGCTTTCTCTGAGGCCTGTCTTCTCCGCCTGCAGACTACTGCCTTCTTACCGTATCCTCAATTGCCTTGTGTCTGTGTATGTGTATCTCTGGTGTCTCTTCTCTCCTGAGGACCTACTGGAGTAGAGCCTCACCTTTATGACTTCATTTAACCTTTATTAAAGATCCCATCACCAAATACAGTCACACTGGACGTTAAAGCTTCATTGTAAGAATTTCAAGAGAATGTGATTCAGCAGGTAATAGCACCCAATTTATACTATTTAATCTTTGTAAGAACCCTATTAGTAGGGTTCCAATTTTTTAAAACAATTTGTTGTGTTATAATTAACATGGAGTAAGCAACACATGTTTGGAAGATATAACTAATGACATATGTATATCAGTGGAACCATCACTGTGATCAAGATAGTAAACATATCCTTCATCACCAAATGTTTATTTATATGCTATGTACTCCCTTTCTTTCCTGCCTCCCAAGCAATATATTATATTTTTGTCACCATAGATCAACTTATATTATTTTGCAGTTTATACAAATAGAATTGTACAGTATACCTTCTCTCTGGCTTCTTTTACTCAGCATAATTATTTTGAGTTTTTCCTACAGTTTGTTTATGATGGTGCATTTATCAACAGGTAATCTCTTTTTATCCCCAAATATTTCATGTTATATACAGTAGTGCAATTGCTGGGTCATACATTGGGTATCTCTATTTTTAACTTCTTGAGGACTCCCCATACTGTTTCTAGAGTGGCTGTACCAGCTTGCATTCTCACTAACAGTGTAGAAGTATTACCGTTTCCCTATCCACATCTTCACCAACATTTGTTGTTTTTGGTCTTGTTAATTTTAGCCATTCTAACTGGGATAAGGTGATATCTCATTGTGGTTTTGATTTGTATTTCCCTGATAACAAGTGATGTTAAGCATTTTTTCATGTGTCTCTTGGCTATTTTTATGTCTTCTTTGGTGAAGTGTCTATTCATATCTTCTGCCCATTTCTTGACTGGAATAATTTTTTTTAAATATATGTATTAACTCTTGTAGTTTTCATTTCTGGTCCTCTTCATTCCTTTTGAGATTGAGATTTCCAACTCCTACCATCTCATTTCTGCCTGAAAGACTTATTTTAATGCTTTTTTTTTTCTTTGTAATGCTGGTGATAAATTTTTTCAGCCTCTGTATGTCTAAAAGCATATTTATTTTTACTTTGTTTTAGAAAGATATTTTTGATGGATATAAATTTCTAAGTTGACAGTTTGTTTTTTCTTTCTGTACTTTACAAATGTCCCACTGCCATCTTGCATGCATTTTTCTAAAAACGTATGATGTTATTCTTGTATTTTCTTCTCTGCATACATATCTTTATTCTCTGGTTGCTTTCATATCCCTTACTGTAGTAAAAATTACATAACAAAATTCACCTCTGGCTGCTTTTGCAATTTTCTGTTTATCACTGGCTTAAAGCAATTTAATTATATTGTACATTTTATAATTTTTAAGGTTATTTTTTTATATTTCAAGTTTTTATTTAAATTCCAGTTAATATACCATGTAATATTATTTACAGGAATAGATTTTAGTGATTCATCTCTTACATACAACATCCAGTATTCATCACAGGTGCCCTCCTCAATCCCCATTGCCCATTTAGCCCATTCCCCTGCCCACCTCCCCTCTAGCAACCCTCAGTTTATTCTCTATATTCAAAAGTCTGGCTTATGGTGTACCTCTTTCTTCCCTGACCCCATGTCCATCTGTTTCATTTCTTAAATTTTACATATGAGTGAAATCATATGGTATTTGTCTTTCTCTGACTGATTTACTTTACTTAGCATAAAACACTTTAGCTCCATCCACGTCACTGCAAGTGGCAAGATTTCATTCTTTCTGATGGCTGAGTGATACTTCATTGTATATGTACACCACATCTTCTTTATGTAGTTATTGGTTGATGGACATTTGGGATCTTTCCATAATTTGGCTGTAGTTGATAATGTTTACTATCACTAGTTGATAGTGAACATCAGAGTGCATGTGTCCTTTTGAATCAGTATTTTTGTATCTTTGAGTTAAATACCCAGTAATGCAATTGCTAGATTGTAGGTAGCTCTATTTTTAACATTTTGAGGAACCTCCATACTGTTTTCCAGAGTAGCTGCAAGAGTTTGCATTCCCACCAACAACGTAAGAGGGTTCCCCTTTCTCTGGATCTTCCCCAACAAACTGTTGTTTTCTATGTTGTTAATTTTAGCAATTCTGACAGGTGTGAATTGTTATCTCATTTTAGTTTTGATTTATGTTTCCCTAATGATGAGTGATGTTGAGCATCTTTTCATGTGTATGTTAGCCATCTGTATGTCTTCTTTGGAAAAAATTTTGTTCAAGTCTTCTACCCATTTCTTAACTAGATTATTTGTCTTTTGGGTGTTGAGTTTCATATGTTCTTTATAGATTTTGGATACTAACCCCTTATCAGATGTGTCATTTGCAAATATCTTCTTCCATTCTAAAGGTTGCCTTTTAGTTTTATTGTTTCCTTCACTATGTAGAAGCTTTTTTTCTTGATAACATCCCAATAGTTCATTTTTGCTTTTGTTTCCCTTGCCTCCAGAGACATATCTAATACGAAGTTGATATAACCAATATCGGAGGTTGCTGCCTATGTTCTCTAGGATTTTGATGATTTTCTGTATTACATTTAGGTCTTTCATCCATTTTGAATTTATTTTTGTGTATGGTGTAAGGATTGGTCCAGTTTCATTCTTTTGCATGTTGCTGTCCAGTATTCTCAACACAATTTGTTGAAACAGTCTTTTTTTCTGTTAGATATTCTTTCCTGCTTTGGCAAAGATTAGTTGACTACAGAGCTGTGGGTCCATTTCTGGGTTTTCTATTCTGTTCTAATGATCTATGTGTCTGTTTTGTACTAGTACCATACTGTCATGATGACTACAACTTTGTAATATATCTTGAAGTCTGGCATTGTGATGCCTTCAGTTTTGCTTTTCTTTTTCAAAATTACTTTGGCTATTTGAGGTCTTTTGTGGTTCAATACAAAACTTAGGATTTTTTTTTTAGCTCTGTGAAAAATGCTATTGGTATTTGATAGGGATTGCATTTAATCTGTAGATTGCTTTGGGTACTATAGACATTTTAACAATATTTGTTCTTCCAATTTATGAGTGTGCAGTGTTTTTCCATTTCTTAGTGTCATTTCTTTCAAAGTATTCTATAGTTTTCAGAGTACAGATCTTTTACCTCTTTGGTTAGATTTTGGTAAAATTGTAAATAGGACAGATTACTTGATTTCTCTTTCTGCTGCTTCATTACTGGTATATAGAAATGCAACAGATGTCTGTTTATTTATTTTTTATCCTGCAACTTAACTGAATTCTTGTTTCAATTCTATTGATTTTTTGGTGGGGTCTTTGGGTTTTCTACATAGAATATCATGTGTTTGTGAAGATTGAAAATTTGGCTTCTTCCTTACCAGTTTAGATGCCTTTTATTTCTTTTTGTTGTCTAATTGCTGAGGGTAGGACTTCCAGTACTATGTTATAACAGTGGTGAGAGTCGACATCATTTTCTTGTTTTGTCTGTAAAGGAAAAGCTCTCAGTTTTTTCCCACTGAGGATTATATTAGCCATGGATCTTTCATATATGGCCTTTATGATGTTGAGGTATGTTCGCTGTAATCCTACTCTACTAATGGTTTTTATTAACAATGGATGCTGTACTTGTTTCATTGTGTTGTGGCCGGAAATAAGCATGCAATATCTCAGTCTTTTTGTACTTGTTGAGGCCTGATTTGCGACCTAGTATGTGATCTCTTCTGGAGAATGCCCCATGTGCACTTGAAAAGAATGTGTATTTTGCTGTTGTGGGATGAGATGTTCTGAGTACATCTCTTAATTCCACCCAGTCCAGTGTGTCATTCAAAACCATTGTCTCCTTGTCAATTTTCTGCTAACATGGTCTGTCCATTGCTGTGAGTGGGGTGTCTCTTACTATCATTGTATTGTAATCAATTAGTTATTTTATGTTTGCATTAAATTTTTTATATATTTGATGCTGCCAATTCGGGTGCATAAATATTTACAATTGTTGGATCTTCTTGTTGAATAGACCTCTTTATTATGATGTAGTGCCCTTCTTATCTCTTGTTACAGTCTTTAGTTTACAATCTATTTTGTGTGATACAAGTGTTGCTACTCTGGCTTTCTTTTAGGGTCCATTAGCATGATAAATTGTTCTGTATCCCCTCACTTTCAATCTGCAGCTGTCTTTAGGTCTAAAATGAGTCTTTTGTAGGCAGCATAGATGGATCTTCTTAATCCATTCTGACACTCTATGTCTTTGAATGGAGCATTGAGTCCATTTACATTCAGAGTATTTATTATTAGATATGAATTTAGTGCCATTTATTACTTGTTTTGTCCTTTTTTTCTGGAGATTTCCTCTGCTTTTTCTAGACTGTGTCACTTCCCCTCCCCCCTGGTCAAAGAATCCCCTTTAATATTTCTTACAGGACTGGCTTAGTGATCATGAATTCCTTTAGTTTGTGTTTATCTTGGAAACTATCTCTCCTTCTATTCTGAATGACAGGATTCCTGGATGGAGTATTCTTGGTTGAATATTTTTCCTATTCAGCATGTTGAATACATCATGTCATTTCTTCTTGCCTGCCATTTTCTGTGGAGAGATCTGCAGCTAACCTTATTTGTCTTCCTTTGTAAATTAAGGACTTTCTGTCTTGCTTCTGTTAGGATTTTTTCTTTATCTCTATATTTTGCAAATTTAACTATGATATATCTTGGTGTTGGCCTGCGTTTGTTGATTTTGATGGAACCTCTCTGTGCCTCCTGGATTTGGATGTCTATTTCCTTCCCCAGATTAGGGAACTTTTCAGCTATACCTTCTATCTCTGTTTCCTTCTCTTCTTCTTCTGGGACTCCTGTGATACAAATGTTATTATATTTTATGGAGTTGCTGAGTTCCCTAACTCTAAATTCATGATTCAATATTTTTATTTCCCTCTTCTTTTCTGCTTCATTATTTTCAATAATTTTTATTTTCTATATCACTCATTTATTCCTCTGTTTCTTCCATCCTTACGGTCATTACCTCCAGTTGATTTTGCATCTGTTATAGAATTTTTTATTTCAGCCTGGCTAGTTTTTTGGTCTTTTATCTCTGTGGTAAGAGACTCCTTGATGTCTTTTATGCTCTTCTCAAGCCCAGCTAGTGTCTTTATGATTGTTGCTCTAAATTCTGGATCAAGCATATTACTTAAAGTTGTTTTAATATGATCCCTGGCCATGACCTTTTTTTGCTCTTTCTTTTAGAATAAATTCCTCCATCTTGGCATTTTGTCTAGGTTTCTGTCTTCCTCTGTGTGTTTGGAAAGCCCATTATGTTTCCTGTTCCTGAAAATAATGGCTTTATAAAATGAAGAGACCATGAACTCTTGGGGGTCTGGTGCTTCAGGAATTGTCTCTGGAGTGTGCTGTGCACACTCTGCTTCTAAGTTTTTGTTGCTCCTTCCCAGTCAGTCTTTAAAGATTTTTTTTAATTATTTATTTATTTGACAGAGAGAGATCACAAGTAGACAGAGAGGCAGGCAGAGAGAGAGAGAGAGAGAGAGGGAAGCAGGCTCCCTGCTGAGCAGAGAGCCTGATGCGGGACTCGATCCCAGGACCCTGAGATCATGACCTGAGCCGAAGGCAGCGGCTTAACCCACTGAGCCACCCAGGCTCCCCCCAATCAGTCTTATGCAGAGTTTCTCTTTGCCTGTAGTGGGTAGTGCTTGAATGTTAGCCAGAGTGTGGGATTTTTAACTAGGTGTGCTATAGTCTTCTTGGTGGAAGAGACCTGATGCTATTTCCACTGAAGATGAAGCTTTGCAGAACTCTATGGCCAGTAAACATGGTGTGTGTCTGTGTGTGTTTGGGGGAGGGCTGGGGCTGTTCTGATCTTCTGAGGGAGGGCCCTGCTGCCTGGTTTTCAGGCACACTTTCCTTAGAAAAGCAGCATTTGCAGAGCATGGGGAGGCAGGGCTTGGTGTAAGCTGTTTAGGCCACCACTGTTGGTGTTGTGCTGCTTATGGAAGTTAGTTTGTGCTGAGTGGTGAGGAGAAGAAACAGTACCAGCCCCTGCTCTTGTCCTGGAGAGGAGAGTTTGCACTCTCTGCTGTCTGGAAAGCCCTCCCAGAAGAGCAAACAATCTCCCCTTACGTGTCTCAGGCTTCCCTCACATTGCTGCCTTTACACTATCTGTGTCTGGCCATCTGCCCACCCAGTAGTGGAATGTACCTATAGTCTGTCCCAGGCAGGCTGAATGAGTTTCAAAACTCCAGAATTTAGGGAGTTGGCATGATCCTTCCAGGGAGGGTCTTGCCACACTGGGACTGATGCTAATTTGTCCTAGAAGGGTAGTCACACCAAAGTGCAAGGGGAAGGATTTTGGAGAAAAGCACAGCAAAGTGTCAGTATGTAGGTTAGCTGGCTCCTAAGGTGTCTCTGAAATTTGTTGAGGTACACCTGCTGGCTCTTCTGTCTCAGAGAAGTAATTCCACACCTCCTAGATACACTCTGAGAAGAGGAAACTCAGGGGCTCCTCAAATCCTGCTATCTGCTACCAGTCGATCTGCCATCCTCCATAGGAGAACTGCAGCATTTCCTGGGCTCCATACCAGGCATGCCATGGACCTCTGAAACACTAGACTTTGAGCCCCACTGGTGGTAAAAACTCACAAAAACCAGCCCTTCTGTTACTAGTCAAATGCTTTGGGGAGTGTTTTCCTTGTGTGATGCCCTGTGCACTGCTGTCTTTCTCACCTCTTTCCATGACCAGGACTCCCTCCCTTTCCCGGCACCAGAAATCCACTTCTTCCCCAAATTACATCTCAGCACTTTCTATCTTCCACTATGTGGCTTCTTCTCTCCCTCTCACTGTGCATTTTGTTCTGTCAGTCCTTGGTGATTTCTTGGATATTCAGAATGATTTGTTATTTATTTAGCTGTGTTCAAGGGAGGAAGCAAGCCTAAGGTCCTCTTACTACTTCATCACCTTAGCTCCTCCTCTACCTTTTATACTTTCTTTCATGTTATTGCATGTTATATTTGAGGTTAAGTTTTTTTTTTCAATAGGTGCAATCATAGTTTTCTTCAAATTTGTAAATATTTTAGGCCATTATTTATTTTTTATGCTCCCACTGTCCTGAAGGACACCAATTACCCATATTTTAAACCATGTGAAGTTATCCCTTAGCTCATTTTTGCCTGTTTTCCCCTTTTTTGTGTTCTTTTTCTTCTGCATGTTTTATTTTTAATAAATTATATCATATCATGTCTTCAAATTTATTATTTTTTTACTTCTGCCATGTCTAATCTTCCATTGATACCAACTAGAGTATTTTCCATCTGAAATACTATAGTATTTAGCTCTAAAAGTTTGATTTGGGTTACCTGGGTAACACAGTCAGTTGAGTGTCTGACTCTTGGTTTTGGTTCAGATCTAATCTTGGGTTTGTGAGATCAAGTCCTGTGGTGGGCTCTGCTCAGCAGTCTCTTCAGATTTCTCTCTCCCTCTCTCTCTCTCCCTTTGTCCCTCCCACCCCCCCGGCACTCTGTCTCCCTCAAATAAATATTTAAAAATAAGTGAATAAAAGTTTGATTTGTGTCTAAGTCTTTATTTATTTATTTATTTATTTATTTATCAGAGACAGAGACACAGAGAGAGAGAGAGAGAGCACACAAGGGGAGCAGCAGGCAGAGGGAGAAGTAGGCACCCAATTGAGCAAGGAGCCTAATGCAAGACTCAATCCCACAACCCCAGGATCATGACCTAAGCTAAAGGCAGACACTTAACTGACTGAGCCACCAGGCATCTCTGATTTGTGTCTTAAAGATATTTTTATGTCTCTTCTTAACTCCTCTAATTCCAATATTTGTGTCAGTTCTGGGTCACATTTGATTGAGTGATTATTCTTCTCATTATGAGTCATGTTTTCCTGCCTACTAATTTTGATTGGATGTGAGGCATTATGAATTTTACTTTGTTGTTTGCCAAATATTTTTGTGGTCCCATAAGGTTTTTTGTTCTTTGTTCTGAGATACAGGTGACTACTTGAAAACAGTTTTATCCTTTTGGTTCTTCACTTACCATTGTTGGTTAAGCCTGAAGAAATGTTCATTTTCAGCTAATTATTCCCAACTATTGAGCCAAGATATTCTAAAGTCTCTATTGAAATGCTATGAATTATGAGTTTCCAGTCTGGCTGGTGAGAACAGATATTATTTATGACCTCTATAAGCACATGCAATGCTCCCTCTACTCTTTTTAGATATTTTTGAATAATATCTAATAACAGATATTATTTATGACCCTCTATAAGCACATGCAATGCTCCCCTACTCTTTACAAAGTTTTGATTAATTTCCTCACATGTGTGTGTACTATGCTAAGGGCTCAAAGAAAACTCTCTGAAGATCTATGGAGCTCTCTGTGCACCTCCCTCTTCTTTGGAACTCTACCTTGTTCTTCCTAGACATAGTCTATCTCTTCAAGAAGTATGCCAGGCTCTACCTTAGTTTTCCCTTCCTGCACTATCACCTAGAAACAATTTAACATCAGGAGCTGGGACAAAAATAGAGCTGTTGTCATTTGCTTCTCATTTCTGAGTGATCACTGTCTTTTATTACCTGATGTTCATTTAAAAAACAACAACACAGTTCTGTATAATTTGCCTATTTTTTATTTCTTTTTTTTTGTTTGGTTCAAGAAAACAAATCTAGTTCTTGTTAGTTTACCTTGGCTAGAAGTGGAAGTATTATTCAAATTTAAAAAGACTTTATAACTTAGTTTATAACCCTCATCTCTAGCTATCAACTGAAGTATACACCCTATTTTCTGAGAAAACTTTTCAAACGTAGATGTTAGAAGGATTTAATTAAATTCTTCAACAATCTAAGAAACTTTCAGGTGGCCATCCTTTGTTGGATTAAAACATAAATATTACATTAGAAGGACTAATTAAATTCTTCAACAATCTAATAAACTTTCAGGTGGCCATTCTTTGTAGGATTAAAACATATATATTTTTAATCTGGGCCCCAGATTGAAATTTTAGTCCAAATACAGAGTTTTGAACTTAGGAAATTCCAGGATGAGGGATCTTTAAGTGGAGTTCTATTTAATATTTTGTATTTTCTATTTCTGTGGCATTTACCTATCAGTTTGTTGTGAGCAAAACTAGGAGCTTGACATCAACATTTAACATTAGTCTCAAAGTTTCTCACACTTACCTTAGCTCTTTTGTGTTTCTTCTGAAAGTATGGAGAAGAAAATATGCACTCAAACTCCTCAGCTTTTACAGGTTGTAATTATGAAGGTACTTGTAAAAGAAATTGCAAAAAGCAGAGTTGCTCATTCCAACTCATAAACCAATTAGCTTATTCTAATGTTCTACAAGGCAATCAAATCCTTTTTAGAAACTTATTTGTCTTTGAAAATAATGGTTTTAATTATTTAAAACTTTTCATATGATTCTTTACATTAGATAATAGATCTGTCAATAAGAATTAGATATCACAATAGTGTTGGGATTCTCAACCTTGTAACTATTGGCATTTTAAGCCAGATAATTCTTTGATTTGGTGATCCTGTGGCTCATTGGATGTTTAACAGCAGCATCAGTGTGATCTACACCCTAGCTTCTAGTAGAATACCTTTCTCCCTCAGATTGTGATAAGCAAAATTGTTTCTATACATTCCCAAATATCCTGTGGGAAGGAAAAGGAGACACGAAATTGCCTCTGATGGACAAGCATTGCTATAGTGTAAGACACCTAATAGAATGCAAATACCAGTAACCCCTAAAACTATTCCTAAAAAGGCAGCCACAAATATAAAATGGCTACAATTACAAATAGACCAATAAGTATAAAGTATAAAAGGCTAGTTACTTTACTATCACATAGAGGGCTAGGGAAAGTAGAAATACAATATACTAAAACTTAGATGCAACAAAAGCAGTTCTAATGGAAATTCATAGTAATTCATGCCTACATTAAAAAAAATCTAAATCCACCTAACTTTACACATAAAAGAACTAGAACAAGGAAAAAAAAAAAACTAAGCCTAAAGTTAGTAGAAGATAGGAAATAACAGAGATTAGAGCAGACACATATGAAATTAAGACCAAAAAGACAATAAAATGATCAAAGACACTAGAAGGAATTTTAATTTTTTAAGATAAACCATATAAACAAAACTTCAGCTAATGTTATGGGAGAGAAAAAGGGAGAGAGAGAGAGAGAGAGAGAGAAGATGCAAATAAAATTAAATATGAAAGAGGAGACATTATAACTACTACCACAGAAATACAAAGAACCAGAAGAAACTATTATGAACAATTATATGCCAAAAACAAACAAAACAAATGCAAGGAAAGATAACCACGTGTATATTAAGATAAAGGGCACTGAAAAAAAAAAAGATAAAGTGCACTGACTATAATTACTGCTAAACATTCAAAGTTACAAATATACATCCCAGTTTCTGCAGTGAAAGTAAATTCCTTGAGTTAACATTTAATGTTAACCAAGCAAAATAATTATATTACTAGTTAACTTTAGTCGATAAAAGTTTTAAAAATCTACAGCCACTGGGGAGAAAAAGGAATATATTTTTTTCTAACTAAAAACAAAAACACAACTTTTTATCATTTTTATTATTATTATTATTATTTTTACTTTTATAAACATATATTTTTATCCCGAGAGGTACAGGTCTGTGAATCGCCAGGTTTACACACTTCACAGCACTCACCATAGCACATATCCTCTCCAATGACCATAACCCCACCCCCCTTCACCCAACCCCACCTCCCCCCAGCAACCCTCAGTTTGTTTTGTGAGACTAAGGGTCACTTATGGTTTGTCTCCCTCCCAATCCCATCTTGTTTCATTTACTCTTCTCCTACCCCCTTAACCCCCCATGTTGCATCTCCTCTCCCTCATATCAGGGAGATCATATGATAGTTGTCTTTCTCCGTTGACTTATTTCGCTAAGCATGATACCCTCTAGTTCCATCCACGTCGTTGCAAATGGCAAGATTTCATTTCTTTTGATGGCTGCATAGTATTCCATTGTGTATATATACCACATCTTCTTTATCCATTCATCTGTGGATGGACATCTAGGTTCTTTCCACAGTTTGGCTATTGTAGACATTGCTGCTATAAACATTCGGGTGCACGTGCCCCTTCGGACCACTACGTTTGTATCTTTAGGGTAAAAACCCAGTAGTGCAATTGCTGGGTCATAGGGTAGTTCTATTTTCAACATTTTGAGGAACCTCCATGCTGTTTTCCAGAGTGGTTGCACCAGCTTGCATTCCCACCAACAGTGTAGGAGGGTTCCCCTTTCTCCACATCCTCGCCAGCATCTGTCATTTCCTGACTTGTTAATTTTAACCATTCTGACTGGTGTGAGGTGATATCTCATTGTGGTTTTGATTGGTATTTCCCTGATGCCGAGTGATGTGGAGCACTTTTTCAAGTGTCTGTTGGCCATCTGGATGTCTTCTTTGCAGAAATGTCTGTTCATGTCCTCTGCCCATTTCTTGATTGGATTATTTGTTCTTTGGGTGTTGAGTTTGCTAAGTTCTTTATAGATTTTGGACACTAGCCCTTTATCTGATATGTCATTTGCAAATATCTTCTCCCATTCTGTCAGTTGTCTTTTGGTTTTGTTCACTGTTTCCTTTGCTGTGCAAAAGCTTTTGATCTTGATAAAATCCCAATAGTTCATTTTTGCCCTTGCTTCCCTTGCCTTTGGCGATGTTCCTAGGAAGATGTTGCTGCGGCTGAGGTCAAAGAGGTTGCTGCCTGTGTTCTCCTCAAGGATTTGGATGGATTGCTTTCTCACATTGAAGTCCTTCATCCATTTTGAGTCTATTTTAATGTGTGGTGTAAGGAAATGATCCAATTTCATTTTTCTGCATGTGGCTGTCCAATTTTCCCAACACCATTTATTGAAGAGGCTTTCTTTTTTCCGTTGGACATTCTTTCCTGCTTTGTCGAAGATTAGTTGACCATAGAGTTGAGGGTCCATTTCTGGGCTCTCTATTCTGTTCCATTGATCTATGTGTCTGTTTTTGTGCCAGTACCATGCTGTCTTGATGATGACAGCTTTGTAATAGAGCTTGAAGTCCGGAATTGTGATGTCACCAACTTTGGTTTTCTTTTTCAATATTCCTTTGGCTATTCGAGGTCTTTTCTGGTTCCATATAAATTTTAGGATTATTTGTTCCATTTCTTTGAAAAAAAAAAGGGATGGTATTTTAATAGGAATTGCATTAAATGTGTAGATTGCTTTAGGTAGCTTAGACTTTTTCACAATATTTATTCTTCCAATCCAGGAGCATGGAACATTTTTCCATTTCTTTGTGTCTTCCTCAATTTCTTTCATGAGTACTTTATAGTTTTCTGAGTATAGATTCTTAGCCTCTTTGTTAGGTTTATTCCTAGGTATCTTATAGATTTGGGAGCAATTGTAAATGAGATCGACTCCTTAATTTCTCTTTCTTCTGTCTTGTTGTTGGTGTAGAGAAATGCAACTAATTTCTGTGCATTGATTTTATATCCTGACATTTTACTGAATTCCTATACAAGTTCTAGCAGTTTTGGAGTGGAGTATCTTGGGTTTTCCACATATAGTATCATATCATCTGTGAAGAGTGATAGTTTGACTTCTTCTTTGCCAATTTGGATGCCTTTAATTTCCTTTTGTTGTCTGATTGCTGAGGCTAGGACTTCTAGTAATTTGGTGAATAGCAGTGGTGATAATGGACATCCCTGCCATGTTCCTGACCTTAGCGGAAAAGCTTTCAGTTTTTCTCCATTGAGAATGATACTCGGTGGGTTTTTCATAGATGGCTTTGATAATATTGAGGTATGTCCCCTTTATCCCTACACTTTGAAGAGTTTTGATCAGGAAGGGATGCTGTACTTTGTCAAATGCTTTTTCAGCATCTATGGAGAGTATCATATGGTTCTTGTTCTTTCTTTTATTAATGTGTTGTATCACATTGACTGATTTGCAGATGTTGAACCAAACTTGCAGCCCTGGAATAAATCCCTCTTGGTCGTGGTGAATAATCCTTTTAATGTACTGTTGAATCCTATTGGCTAGTATTTTGGCGAGAATTTTTGCCTCTGTGTTCATCAAGGATATTTGTCTGTAGTTCTCTTTTTTGATGGGATCCTTTTCTGGTTTTGGGATCAAGGTGATGCTGGCCTCATAAAATGAGTTTGGAAGTTTTCCTTCCATTTCTATTTTTTGGAACAGTTTCAGGAGAATAGGAATTAGTTCTTCTTTAAATGTTTGGTAGAATTCCTCCGGGAAGCCGTCTGGCCCTGGGCTTTTGTTTGTTTGGAGATTTTTGATGACTGTTTCAATCTCCTTACTGGTTATGTGTCTGTTCAGGTTTTTTATTTCTTCCTGGTTCGGTTGTGGTAGTTTATACATCTCTGGGAATGCATCAATTTCTTCCAAATTGTCAAATTTGTTGGCGTAGAGTTGCTTATAATATGTTCTTATAATTGTCTGTATTTCTATGGTGTTAGTTGTGATCTTTCCTCTTTCATTCATGATTTTATTTATTTGGGTCCTTTCTCTTTTCTTTTTGATAAGTTTGGCCAGGGGTTTATCGATCTTATTAATTCTTTCAAAGAACCAGCTCCTAGTTTCCTTGATTTGTCTATTGTTTTTTTTGTTTGTTTGTTTCTATTTCATTGATTTCTGCTCTGATCTTTATGATTTCTCTTCTCCTGGGTTTAGGGTTTCTTTCTTGTTCTTTCTCCAGCTCCTTTAGGTGTAGGGTTAGGTTGTGTACCTGAGACCTTTCTTGTTTCTTGAGAAATGCTTGTACCACTATATATTTTCCTCTCAGGACTGCCTTTGTTGTGTCCCACAGATTTTGAACCATTGTGTTTACATTATCATTTGTTTCCATGAATTTTTTCAATTCTTCTTTAATTTCCTGGTTGACCCATTCATTCTTTAGAAAGATGCTGTTTAGTCTCCATGTATTTGGGTTCTTTCCAAATTTCCTCTTGTGATTGAGTTCTAGCTTCAGAGCATTGTGGTCTGAAAATATCCAGGGAAAGATCCCAATCTTTTGATACCAGTTGAGACCTGATCGAGGATGTGATCTATTCTGGAGAATGTTCCATGTGCACTAGAGAAGAATGTGTGTTCTGTTGCTTTGGGATGAAATGTTCTGAATATATCTGTGATGTCCATCTGGTCCAGTGTGTCATTTAAGGCCTTTATTTCCTTGTTGATCTTTTGCTTGGATAATCTGTCCATTTCAGTGAGGGGAGTGTTAAAGTCCCCTACTATTATTGTGTTATTGTTGATGTGTTTCTTTGACTTTGTTATTAATTGGTTTATATAGTTGGCTGCTCCCACGTTAGGGGCATAGAAATTTAAAATTGTTAGATCTTCTTGTTGGACAGACCCTTTGAGTATGATATAGTGTCCTTCCTCATCTCTTATTATAGTCTTGTCTTAAAATCTAATTGATCTGATATAAAGATTGCCACCCCAGCTCTTCTGATGTCCATTAGCATGCATGGTAAATTGTTTTCCACCCCCTCACTTTCAACCTGGAGGTGTCTTCGGGTTTAAAATGAGTTTCTTGTAGGCAACATATAGATGGGTTTTGTTTTTTTATCCATTCTGTTACCCTGTGTCTTTTGATTAGGGCATTTAGCCCATTAACATTCAGGGTAACTATTGAGAGATATTAATTTAGTGCCATTGTATTGCCTGTAAGGTGACTGTTATTGTATATTGTCTCTGTTCCTTTCTGATCTACTACTTTTAGGCTCTCTCTTTGCTTAGAGGACCCCTTTCAATATTTCCTGTAGAGCTGGTTTGGTGTTTGCAAATTCTTTCAGTTTTTGTTTGTCCTGGAAGCTTTTAATCTCTCCTTCTATTTTCCATGATAGCCTAGCTGGATATAGTATTCTTGGCTGCAGGTTTTTCTCATTTAGTACTCTGAATATATCATGTCAGCTCTTTCTGGCCTGCCAGGTCTCTGTGGATAAGTCTGCTGCCAATCTAATATTTTTACCATTGTATGTTACAGACTTCTTTTCCCGGGCTGCTTTCAGGATTTTCTCTTTGTCACTAAGACTGGTAAATTTTACTATTAGGTGACGGGGTGTGGACCTATTCTTAATGATTTTGAGGGGGGTTCTCTTCACCTCCTGGATTTTGACGCTTGTTCCCTTTGTCATATTGGGGAAATTCTCTCCAATAATTCTCTCCAATATACCTTCTGCTCCTCTCTCTCTTTCTTCTTCTTCTGGAATCCCAATTATTCTAATGTTGTTTCATCTTATGGTGTCACTTATCTCTCGAATTCTGCCCTCGTGGTCCAGTAGCTGTTTGTCCCTCTTTTGCTCAGCTTCTTTATTCTGTGTTATTTGGTCTTCTATATCTCTATTTCTTTCTTCTGCCTCACTTATCCTAGCAGTCAGAGCCTCCATTTTTGATTGCACCTCATTAATAGCTTTTTTTATTTCAACTTGGTTAGATTTTAGTTCTTTTATTTCTCCAGAAAGGGCTTTTATATCTCCCGAGAGGGTTTCTCTAATATCTTCCATGCCTTTTTCAAGCCTGGCTAGAACCTTGTGAATCATAATTCTGAACTCTAGATCTGACATATTACCAGTGTCTGTATTGATTAGGTCCCTAGCCTTCGGTACTGCTTCTTGTTCTTTTTTTTTTTTTTTTTTTTTTTTTGTGGTGAATTTTCCTGTCTTGTCATTTTGTCCAGATAAGAGTATATGAAGGAGCAAGTAAAATACTAAAAGGGTGGCAAAGACCCCCGGAAAATATGCTTTAACCAAATCAGAAGAGATCCCAAATCGTGAGTGGGGGGAGAAAGGGGATAAAAAGAGGTTCAGAAAGAAAAAAAAAAGAAAAGAAACAATTAAAAAAAGAAAACGAATAAAGAAAAAATATGAAAAAGAAAAAAATATATATATATATATATTAGATAAACTAGTTTAAAAACGTCAAAAAAAGAAAAGGGTAAAAGTTAAAAAAACATTTAGCAGAAGAAGAGAGAAAAAAATTGAAAAAGAAAAAAAAATTAAATTAACTGCAAGACTAAAGAATCATGGAGAGAAAGTCATGAGTTCCATGCTTTGCTTTCTCCTCCTCTGGAATTCCGCTGCTCTCCTTGGTATTGAAACTGTACTCCTTGGTAGGTAGACTTGGTCCTGGCTGGATTTCTTGTTGATCTTCTGGGGGAGGGGCCTGTTGTAGTGATTCTCAAGTGTCTTTGCCCCAGGCGGAATTGCACCGCCTTTACCAGGGGCCAGGCTGAGTAATCCGCTCGGGTTTGCTTTCTGGAGCTTTTGTTCCCTGAGCACTTTCCGTAGAGTTCTGGAGGACGGGAATGAAGATGGTGGCCTCCTGGTCTCTGGCCCGGAGGAGCCAAGAGCTCGGGACCCCACTCCTCAGTGCACCATCAGAGAATGGTGCCCATTTATTCCCCTCTCCCTGGCCTCTGGCCGCGGTCTGAGCTCACTGAGCCCGCGAGCGGTTCAAGGTAACCCCGAGCTGTGAGCTCACTCCTCGGCTCTGTCTCTGTAGCTGGCTTCCCCGTTCTAATACCTGCAAGCTCTGTGACATTCAGACACCCCCGATGCTTCTGTGACCCTGCGGGACCTGAGGCCATGCTGACCCTCCATGGGCTTCACCCCGGTTTAGCCTCTGGAGTGATGTCCCTCAGTGGAACAGACTTTTAAAAGTCCTAATTTTGTGCTCCGTTGCTCCGCCGCTTGCCGGGAGCCGGCCCCTCCCCCCGCGGTCTATCTTCCCGTCGCTTTGGATTCACTTCTCCGCCAGTCCTACCTTGCAGAAAGTGGTTGATTTTCTGTTTCTAGAATTGCTGTTCTTCTTCTCTTCAATCTCCTGTTGGATTTGTGGGTGTTTGCAATCTTTAGATAAGCTATCTAGCTGATCTCCTGCTACCTGAAGTAGTCTCAGCCTGCTACTTCTCCACCATCTTGACTCCTCTATCATTTTTTTTTATATTAGAATGAATACAGCCTAGTATTTAAAAGTTGAATAAACTTTTAATGCCATTTATGAAATTTTATATGTGCCTTTTCACTGATCATTTCATGTAGACAAAAAATACCTGTTTTGCTCACTGAATGTCCATTGCCTTTTCTTCTGACAACAACCACGAAATTTTCTTTTTGATGAAAACATACCTCCACGCAATATAGATCTGGGTGGAGATGACCTTAATCCCGTTTTCTCCAGAATTTACTTGGGTAACTCTAATCTAATTTAATCAGAATATCCTAATATCCTATATACAGTGGTTTAGGCAAAAGTATGGTTCAATTAAGTCAATGTTTTTGACATTTGCTCATTTGGAAAAAAAAAAAATTATTAGTTAATGCTTTCATGTTCCAAGAATTCTTTCAAGAGGTTTGACTAGATTAAGTAATCATTCAAAAATCCTAGGTGGTAGAAACTGGTTTTCTTTCTTTTCTTTCTTTCTTTTTAAGATTTTATTTATTTATTTGACAGAGAGAGAGATCACAAATAGGCAGAGAGAGAGAAGGAAGCAGGCTCCCCACCGAGTAGAGAGCCCGATGGGGGGCCCAATCCCAGGACCCTGAGATCCATGAACTGAGTTGAAGGCAGAGGCTTTAACCCACTGAGCCACCCAGGTGCCCTGAAACTGGTTTTCTTAAAGATGAAGAAGTTAAGGACATTTTGTGGGGGTACCTGGCTGGCTCCACTGGAAGAGTGAACAACTGTTGGTCTCCGGATCTTGAGTTTGAGTCCCACATTGGGTGTAAAGATTACTAAAATAAAGAAAGAAAGAAACAAAAAAAGGAAGTTAGGGCACCTTAGATATTTATGAAGCTAAACTCATAATAGGTCAGAGTGGGTCTGAATCTAGACAAATTGGGCTCACTACTGTGATAATACCTTAAAAACTATGTAATGCTGGAACCGTTCAGGGAAGATCGCTCTCTTTTCTTTGGATATGGAAATTAGGGGAAAAGCATGGAACTGCCAGGAGCCAAGATGTGGAATCTGAGAATGAATGAAGTCAATACAGAGGAAACAGAAAAGAATAAAGCAGAGAAAAGGAGAGTGGACCCCAGGTTCTTCCCAATGGTATAATAGCAGCTTCTGTATTTAGTTGTACAAGACCCCAGATCTAACTATGGAATTTTAGTGTGTGAGCCAATACATTCTCAATCATTTTATTTCACGTCGTCCCATTTCACGCTGGTTATTCAGCACTTGAAACCAGAGGTTTTGTTTTTGTTTTTAGTTTTTTTAAATTTATTTATTTGACACAGAGAGAGAGACAGTGAGAGAGGGAACACAAACAGGGGGAGTGGGAGAGGGAGAAGCAGGCTCCCCGCAGAGCAGGGAGCCCAACATGGGGCTCAATCCCAGGACACTGAGATCATGACCTAAGCTAAACACAGACGCTTAAGGACTGAGCCACCCAGGTGCCTGAAACCAGAGTTTTGCTGAATATAGCAAATAATATTTTCCCTCAGTTTTGGAAGGCCTTGATAAGTATTGGATTATTTCTTCTGAGTGCTCTTTTGCTCAATGGTTAAACATAAATTCCTTGTTTCCTTGTATTTATTCTGTTTCTTATACCACCAACAAATATTCCCCTATGAATATCAGAGACATCTTTTCAACTGTGTGGACATGACTGACCTCATTCTTTTTTTTTTTTTTTTTTAATATCTGGAAGCTAGGTGTTCTGCTTAGTTTTTTAATAATGGACTTTCCTTCTTCTGCCCACCTGACCAGCTGCAAATCTAAACACTTTATGAGACTTGAGAAGGCTTTATTTTCTCTACATAAACTATTACTCAGAAAAGAACACGAGAACAATCTTAATAAGTGGGTATACAAATAGAATGTAGTCTTTTTTTTATTGGGAGACTTTAAAATACAGAATAAACTTAAGAACACCATTAAAATCACTTATTCCAAAAGAAGGGTTAGTTTCAATGACCTGGGCTTTTGTTATCAGTTATCAGATCCAAAGTGATATTTGAAAATTTAATGGTATCTAGATTGAGCCACTATTTGTCAGGACTTATTGGTAGTACCCAATTAGGGTGTTCCATTCTTTGTTTGTTTAGGTTAATATGCAAATAGTATTTGTATATATGCATTGTATCTGTGTGTGTATGTGTATATATGTGTATGTGTGTGTATAAATGTGTGCGTATACATGCTTGTGGTTTTTTTGAGAATTACCTCTAGGTACTACATCTTATAAATTTGTAAAAATCCATTTAATGCAAAGTAGTTGTTAGATATGAAACAGTATTATAGCAGTATTTATCTAATAAAATATCCCTTTGGATATTTTCCAGGTACAATAGTTAAAGGCTTAGGTTCAGGACTTGAAACTTGTGTTTAAATCCCCACATTGTTCCTTATTCGTTGTTGTTGCACAAAATATTTTTATGTGTACCATATATTTTTAAAAGTTGAAGGACCAAGACATTTAGCTTTTCCTCCTCCTCCTCCTCCTCCTCCTCCTCCTCCTCCTCCTCCTTCTTCTTCTTCTCCTTCTTCTTCTTCTTCTTCTTCTTCTTCTTCTTCTTCTTCTTCTTCTTCTTCTTCTTCTTCTTCTTCTTCTTCTTCTTCATTACTTCAATAAATCTTTCAATATTAAGGCAGGCAGTTCGTGGAAGTCCTTACATCTTGCCTACATGAAGCACAACTTCAAATCTTATCAAGGGATCAAAAATTCTGGTAAGTTGGTTGGCTCTTCTAAGTCCAGGAAGTGCCATGTTCTCTGGACAGTATTCCAGGAATGATGACACATATGCAGCAGTTCTGAGAATCTCCAGAGATGTGCTCACTCTTCTCCCCTATAACTAACATATAACCTAATTTCCTAATGCTAAGTCTATCAGGCTGATGTGCCTTAGACCTTTTGTTTGAGTCTTTAAAACTGAATTTGACAAAGTATTTCAAATTTTAACAATGGGAGGATATTCAATGACAGATAAATAGACAGCATTATCCAATAAGTCTCATTTCATATGGTTTTAAAGCTGGTCTAATTTAATATTCATAATAGATTATTTTTTAAAAACAATGAAAAAGTGCTAACTTTGTTAGCATCATTATTTAGACATTTTGTAGTGTCTCATAACTCAATATTCTCTGCTTTCAGCTGGAAGGAAAAAAGTAGCCATAAAACTGAATAGCAGGTATCAATGCAGTTTGCATTTCATTTTAATTCATAGATTTATACAAAATTTTCCATAATTGTGCCACATACATCTTCTTTAATTTGTCTTTTTTTTTAACATTTATTTATTTATTTATTTATTTATTTGAGAGAAGAGAGAGACAGTGAGAGAGAGCATGAGCGAGGAGAAGGTCAGAGGGAGAAGCAGACTCCCCGTGGAGCTGGGAGCCTGATGCGGGACTCGATCCTGGGACTCCAGGATCATGACCTGAGCCGAAGGCAGTCGCTTAACCAACTGAGCCACCCAGGCGCCCTTTAATTTGTCTTTGATAGAAGTTCTCCTACTCTGAAATACTGAATTAAGTTTATGATTTAACCTATATATCTACCCTTTACCTAACTGGCAGTTTGGGGGCATTAAGAAGTGAATTGGGGGAAATCAGAATGAGCCATGAGAGACTGTAGACTCTGACAAACAAACTGAGGATTTTAGAGTGGAGGGTGATGGAAGGATGAGTGAGCCTGGTGGTGGGTATAAAGGAGGGCATGTATTGCATTGAGTACTGGGTGCAGTACATAAAGAATGAATTTTGGAACCCTGAAAAAATAAAATTAAAAATTATAACAAAAAGAAATTATATAGACGATTCCTTGGTGGATATCTGCAAACAAATACATTTTTCTTAACTAATTTACCATTAGATCAGCTATATTTTTGCTGATCATTTTATATCCTGTATCCCACTATGTGTATTGTGTGACACATAGTAAAAACTTATTAAATTGCTTTGAATAAATGAATTATAGTAAGTAGATATTAAAATGGAAAGGAAAATAAAATTGAAAGTCTTTGCTTTTAAATAAATGAAGCTCTCTTTTAAAACTTTTTAAAAAAGATTTTATTTATTTATTTGAGAGAGAGAGAGAGAGAGCACATAAGTGGGCTGGAGGGGGAAAGGGAGAGGGAGAAGCAGACTCCCAACTGAGCAGGGAGCCTGACTTGGTCTCAATCCCAGGTTCTTGAGATTATGATCTGAGTTGAAGTCAGACACTTAACCAACTGAGCCACCCAGTTGCCCCTGAAGTTCTCTTTTAAAGATGAGGAAATTCAGGATAGAAAAGACTTTCTTTTATATAGATTCATTTCTACTTTGTTAAACCACATTAATACTATGCAATTTAAGGATCTGAGACATTTATATGCAGGATGAAAGGAAACAGTAAAGTACTGTTCAAAATCAGTACAATCAAGATTTGTCAAGTTCCTTAGGCCATACATTTTTTCCTATAACCTATTTTATTCTACTTTCTAGTTCAACCTCTTTTAAACCCTCAGCAACATCCCTGCACACAGACACACCACAAATTTGCCAAGTATCTAACCATACGCATGGAGCTTTGTAGATATTTAAATACAGTGTATGTGCTTTTATATTTTAAAACATTACCTAAGTGAATTTTTGTGAGGCTTTATAGTTCCATTTGACCTTAACTCTATTAGTAATAATTAATACAGTCCATTCTCCATTATCTGCACAATTTGTATGCAGTAGTAATGAATCATACAAATCCTAATTCAGAAATCATTTTTATTTGTATGTGGGAAGTATATGTGATGTTTTTGGAGTAAATTTCCCTCCTTAATTATGTTTTGCTTAGGGTAATTAGTTTGCATTCCCTGAGCACACATCAGTTGACAGTGGGGGGAAATACAGCCCAGAAGTATTCTGGAAAATGCTTTAAAATATTGCAGCTGAGCAACATGTAGACACTCAATACTTGTGTATGACCTGGGAAAATTCCAAGGAGTCTAGTACTGTCTAGAGTATGATTCAATCTTGGTGATCAAATCATGTTCCTCAAAAATAACTGCATACATTTCTAATTTAACTCAGTTAATTTGCTCTCACCATGCCAGTTTTATAAAAGAGATCCATTAAACTAGATAGCTTAATGAAGGGAACTTAACAGCAAATGGACATTCAGTTTATTGTTAATTCAATCTGGTGGTTCATGTCTCCGTGTGTACTTAGATCATTACATTACTTAAAATTTATTTTAATTTCTCCCTATAATAGTATATCCTTTTTTTTGTTGTTGTTATTTCACTACTTTGAGTCATAGCTAAAACTCACCCTTTCACAGGAATTATATGGAAAAATCATTCTTGGAGTGCTCTTGGTGCTCATTCATTATATTTTAGTTACTAGAAGGAAACAAATTCTAAGGACAACTGCACTGTACAGATAAAATGCAGTTTTATTCTTTAGTGTTTCTATGTAGCAAATGTATCTCTGCTGTATGCTAATAAGTACATATTTTCATTAGTTTTCTAAAAGACTTAGTAGGATCATATTAATAAGAGCAATAAGAGGATTCTACTAAAATGTGTAATTCTTTGTATATTACTTTTTTTCTACTAATCTTTCAAAGAGACTCTCTCTCTCTCTCTCTGCCTCCCTTTCTCACTCACTCACTCTCTCTCTCTCTCTTTCCTCTCTCTCAACTTTTTACATTAGGGGAGTATTTGAAATCCAATCTTCACTTTCTTTAATTTGGAGTATCAAAACATATTGATTGTAGCTAGTGATAATATTTGTGTTTTAATGTTAAAATTTCTAATTTGAAATTAATGCCCTTGAGATGCTGCAGGGACAACATACAACCTTGTATTTATGAAATGTGGTTTCTTTAACAATAGTTTACATGAATGCTAATAACCCATACAGCAAAGACATAATAGTAAATGAAATGCAATAATATAGAATTTGAATACAAATGCAGGTACCAGAGACCCTGGCCCATGATAGATTTATAATAATATTTCTTCTACTTTTTTTTAAGACTTTATTTATTTGTTTGACAGAGATCATAACTAGGCAGAAAAGCAGGCAGAGAGAAGGAGAAGCAGGCTCCCTGCTGAGCAGAGGGTCCAATGTGGGGCTCAATCCCAGGACCCTGAGATCATGACCTGAGCTGAAGGCAGAGGCTTAACCCACTGAGCCACCCAGGCACCCCTCTTGGTTGTTTTGTATTGGTGTTATGATGACTCTTATTTTCCTAAAGGCAAATAGTGATCTGTACTTTCCTTCATTCTATTTGCAAAGTACTGTACACTTTATTTTACTTTGTTTAGGAAAAGAAAATGTTTTCCTCTTCAAGTTAATGAATTTGAGCTAGGCCTGGTAAATCCTCTATGGAACAGATAAGGCTCCAAAGAGAAGGCTATGTTTAATCTGAGCTTTAAAGAACTATTATAAATTAATCAGGTCTTTTTAAAAAAAGATTTTATTTATTATTTGAGAGAAAGATTGAGAGAGAGAGAATGAATGGGATGGGGAGGAGCAAGACGGAAAGGGAGGGAGAAATAATCTCAAGAAGACTCCATGCCAAGTCTGGTGATGGACTCAGGGCTGGATTTCATGACTGTGAGATGACAACCTGAGCCAAAACCAAGAGTTGGATGTTTTAGCTACTGAGCCACCCAGGTACCCCTCAAAGCCTTTGAATGAAAGCTGTAGAATTGTGTTTCATTTTCAAAGATGATTTTGATTGAACATGAAGAATGGTTTCTGGGTGGCTCAGTTGTTAAGCGTCTGTCTTTAGCTCAGGTCATGATCTCAGGGTCCTGGAATCGAGTCCCGCATCAGGCTCCCTGCTCAACGGGGAACCTGCTTTTCCCCCTCCTACTACCCCTGCTTGGGTTCTCTCTCTCTCTCTCTGTCAAATAAATAAATAAAATCTTTTAAAAAAATGGTTTCTATTAGTAAAAACTTGAAGTAGGGAAACTTGGCTGTAATCTCTGGCTTCATTCCAACTGAGGCAGATGGGGGAAGCCAGTGTAGATGAGAAGAGGAGGATAGCTTGAACAGTAGTAAGTCAGTAGAGCCAGCAGAACAAGATGACTACTGTGTATTGGATGGACAGGGAAAGGGATAAGAGGATGACTTTCTTGTTTCATGTCTTGGTGATTCACTGGATTGTGGTGTAATCACTGAAATAGGAAATAACAGTAAGAGATTTGAATGTTTCTCTCTGGTGTGTGTGTGTGTGTGTGTGTGTGTGTGTGTGTGTGTGTGTGTGTGTTTGGGAGGACATTATGTACTCCATTATAAATTATTGAGCTTGAGGTATTAGAGACATCTAGATAAAATTGCCTAGTAGGCAGTTAGGAATATGGACTGGGTTTTAGAAAAGGTATCTGAATTTGAGGTTTTAAAAACAGTGAAACTGTGAGTAGTTAAAACCACTGGGTATTGGTAAAATTATCCATCTATTCATTCATTAACCATGAATGCAATACACATAAAAAGGGCATATTACATATCTGTTATGGTGCTAAGGCAGTGAATAATAAGTTATTAATGGCTTTGGAGTGAGCACTTACACAGTAAGAAAAAAGTGTAATTGAGTATTTATGGTATATTTATTATGAAACAGACAGAGTTCTACCTGCTTTAAAAACATTGCTCCTTATAATCTTCAAAATAATCTTATGAGGTAGTTACTATGCTCATTTTACAATAAAAGAAATAGGAAAATTAAATAGATGGAAAATTTACCTAAGGTTACACATCTAGTGAGTCTCCAGATATCGTCTTTTTTTTTTTTTAAACATATATTTTTATCCCCAGGGGTACAGGTCTGTGAATTGCCAGGTTTACACACTTCACAGCACTCATCATAGCACATACTCTCCCCAATGTCCATAAACCCCCCCCAACCCCGCTCCTCCTATCAACCCTGTTTGTTTTGTGAGATTAAGAGTCACTTATGGTTTGTCTCCCTCCCAATCCCATCTTGTTTCATTTACTCTTCTCCTACCCCCTTAACCCCCCATGTTGCATCTCCTCTCCCTCATATCAGGGAGATCATATGATAGTTGTCTTTCTCCGATTGACTTATTTCGCTAAGCATGATACCCTCTAGTTCCATCCACGTCGTCGCAAATGGCAAGATTTCATTTCTTTTGATGGCTGCATAGTATTCCATTGAGTATATATACCACATCTTCTTTATCCATTCGTCTGTTGATGGACATCTAGGTTCTTTCCATAGTTTGGCTATTGTAGACATTGCTGCTATAAACATTTGGGTGTACATGCCCCTTTGGACCACTACGTTTGTATCTTTAGGGTAAAAACCCAGTAGTGCAATTGCTGGGTCATAGGGTAGTTCTATTTTCAACATTTTGAGGAACCTCCATGCTGTTTTCCAGAGTGGTTGCACCAGCTTGCATTCCCACCAACAGTGTAGGAGGGTTCCCCTTTCTCCACATCCTCGCCAGGATCTGTCATTTCCTGACTTGTTAATTTTAGCCATTCTGACTGGTGTGAGGTGATATCTCATTGTGGTTTTGATTGGTATTTCCCTGATGCCGAGTGATATGGGGCACTTTTTCAAGTGTCTGTTGGCCATCTGGATGTCTTCTTTGCAGAAATGTCTGTTCATGTCCTCTGCCCATTTCTTGATTGGATTATTTGTTCTTTGGGTGTTGAGTTTGCTAAGTTCTTTATAGATTTTGGACACTAGCCCTTTATCTGATATGTCATTTGCAAATATCTTCTCCTATTCTGTCAGTTGTCTTTTGGTTTTGTTAACTGTTTCCTTTGCTGTGCAAAAGCTTTTGATCTTGATAAAATCCCAATAGTTCATTTTTGCCCTTGCTTCCCTTGCCTTTGGCGATGTTCCTAGGAAGATGTTGCTGCGGCTGAGGTCGAAGAGGTTGCTGCCAATGTTCTCCTCAAGGATTTGGATGTATTGCTTTCTCACATTGAGGTCCTTCATCCATTTTGAGTCTATTTTCGTGTGAGGTGTAAGGAAATGATCCAATTTCATTTTTCTGCATGTGGCTGTCCAATTTTCCCAACACCATCTATTGAAGAGGCTGTCTGTTTTGCATTGGACGTTCTTTTCTGCTTTGTCGAAGATTAGTTGACCATAGAGTTGAGGGTCTATTTCTGGGCTCTCTATTCTGTTCCATTGATCTATTTGTCTGGTTTTGTGCCAGTACCATGCTGTCTTGATGATGACAGCTTTGTAATAGAGCTTGAAGTCCGGAATTGTGATGCCACCAACTTTGGTGTTCTTTTTCAATATTCCTTTGGCTCTTCGAGGTCTTTTCTGGTTCCATATATCATCGTCTTTTGAATGTTGTTTGAATCTTCTTGCTAGAATATTTCCTTAACAGAGTTTTTGTACAGGAGGGAAAATTAAAACAGATGATACCAATATATCAAAAAAAATGTAGTATTGTGAGAAGGGAAATATTACAGGTAAGCATAAAAATTGCTGCTATGGATAAATGCATTTAATTTGGAAATAACCTGAAAGACATTCTGGAGAGAATAATTTGAAATGAGGATTATTTATCCCAAGAGCTTTTTGCATTTTTCCTGTGGCACCAGGGACCTTCATATATCACTTTACTCTGGGTAGACATTCTCAGGTTTGAAGTTGATATAAAGTGATAACTGCAAAAAGAGGTAACTTTAATCATAAACGCATGCTGTTGAAAATGGTTATTGGTGTAAGATCACATCAGGGTGCATTTTTTGCCTCATAGAATATGTGGAGTAATTTTGTTATTCAACATAGAATCATTATTGATTAATTGATTCAATGTCTTTAGTCCAGTTTTGTTTTTTAATTAAAAAAGTATAGTTGACATAAAATGCTATGTTAATTTCAGGTATACAACATAGTTCTATACATCATTCAGTGCTCATCACCATAAATGTTGTCACCGCTTGCCACCATACAACACTATTACAATATTATTGACTATATTCTCCATGCTGTACTTTTCATCTCCATGACCTATTTTTCTTATAACTGGAAGTACCTCTTAATACCTTTCCCTCAACCCAGCTCCCCTCTGGCAACCACCAGTTTGTTCTCTATATTTGGGAGTCTGTTTGGCCTTTAGTTACTTTGTTTATTTTATTTTATTTTTTTAGATTACACAAATGAGTGAAATTCTATGGTATCTGTCTTTCTCTGTCTGACATATTTTTGTATTAAATTTAGCATAATATCCTTTAGGTCCACCCATGTTGTCACAAATGGCAAGATTTCATTCATTTTTATGACTGGTTAATATTATATACGTATGTATACACACACACACACACACACACACACACACACGCACGCACGCGCCTCACATCTTCTTTATTCATTCACCTATAGATGATACTTAGGTTGGTTCCATATCTTGGCTATTGTAAATAATGCTTCAACAAACATAGGGTTGTATATATCTTTTTGAATTAGTGTTTTCATTTTTAGGTAAATACCCAGTAGAGCAATTACTAGATCATAGGGTACTTCTATTTTTAATTTTTTGAGGAACCTCCATACTGTTTTCCATAGTGGCTGCACCAATTTGCCTTTCTTCCAGCAGTGCACAGGTTTTCCTTTTCACCATATCCTCACCAAAACTTGTTATTTCTTCTCCTTTTGTTTTTAGCTTATCTGACAGGTGTGAGGTGATATTTCATTATACTTTTGATTTGCTTTTTCTTCATGATTAGTGATATGGAACATTTCTGTTGTGTTGGCTATCTGTATGTCTTCTTTGGAAAAATGTTTACTCAGGTCCTCTGCACATTTTTCTTTAATGATTTATTTATTCATGTGAGAGAGAGAGAGATTGAGCAGAGGGAGGGGCATAAGGAGAAGAAGAGAATCCCAAACAGACTCCCCACTGAGCAAGGTGCCTGATGCAAGGCTTGATCCCACAATGCTGAGATCATGACCTAAGTCAAATCAAGAATTGGATGCTCAATCAACTGAGCCAGTTGGGGTGCCCACTTGGGATCCCTGCCCATTTTTAATCAGTTTATTATGATTTTTGGGGGGAGGGTGTTGGCTTGTATAAGTCCTTTATATATTTGGGATATTAATGTATGGATACTGTATTGGATATATTATTTGCAAATATATTCCCCCATTAAGTGAGTTGCCTTTTTGTTTTGTTGCTGGTTTCCTTTGCTGTGCCAAAGGTTTTTATTTTGATATTGTCCCAATAGTTTATTTTAGTTTTTGTTCCCTTTGCCTGAAAAGACAAATCCATAAATATATTGCTAAGGCTAATATCCAAAAGATTACTGCCTGGTTTGTTTTTGTTTTGTCTTGTTTTTTTTAGGAGTTTTGTGGTTTCGGGTTTCTTATTTAGGTCTCTTAGTCCCTTTTGAGGTTTTTTTTTATGTAAAAAGTGGTACAGTTCAATCCTCTCAGATATAGTTGTACAGTTTTCTCAACAACATTTATTGAAAAAAAAAACAGTCTTTTCCTTATTGGATATTCTTGCCTCCTTTATTGAAGATTGATTGACCATATAAGCATGAATTTATTTCCAGGCTCTCTGTCCTGCTGTCATCAGTACCATGCTATTTTGATTACTATAGCTTTGTAATGTATCTTGAAATCTGGGACTGTGATATCTTCAATTTTGTTCTTTCTCAAGATTGCTTTGGCTATTTGAGGTCCTTTGTGGTTTCCTACAATGCTGATGATTATTTATTACAGGTCTGTGAAAAATACTATTAGGAATTGCATGGAATCTATAGATTTCTTTATGTAGCATGAACATTTTAACATTGTTAATTCTTTCAGTCCATGAACATGCTACCTCTTTCCATTTGTTTGTGTCATCTTCAGTTTCTTTGATCAATATCTTATAGTTTTCAGAGCACAAGTCTTTCACCTCTTTGGTTAATTTTGTTCCTAGATATTTTATTAATTGTGATGCAACTGTAAATGGATAATTTCTCAGATGTGGGAATAGTGAGATAAAATTTATTTAATATACATTTCCAAATAGTTCTCTATAGAGGTTGGAGCAATTAACACTTTAAAAACATTGAATGGGAGTGCTTGTTTACCTATCCTCATGTCAGATCTCTGTGTAAATAATTGTGATCTTTATTAATCTGCTAAGTGTAAATAGTATTAAATATAATTTTTATTTACATTCTGCTCATGATTAAAAAAGTAGACAATCTTTCATAATTTTAACAATCACTGGCATTTGCCCATTTTTCTACTGTTGTGTTTGTTAATTTGTTCTCTTAAAGTGTTAAATAAATGGATATATGTTACATGAATCATAAATATTTCTCAGGCATTTGGCTGTTAATTGTGATTTTTTTTCTTTCTAAATTTGTTTTTTAAGTTCTTGAATTTATTTTAAAAATGGCCTTTCTAGTTAGTTTCAAAATAAAAACAAGGCCTCTTGATGACAATGTTATTATTTTTTAAATTATTCCATCTTTTTCTAGTACTTTAATGGATCATTTTGTATGATTAAATTCTGTATCCCTTTCCTTTAATCACTATAGCTTTAAAATAAATATTAAAAATTATTAGGCCTAGTGCATAATAATTCTGTCATCTTTTCCCAAAATGTTTATGGAATATCTTTGTTGATTATAGCTTGTTTATTTAACCAGATGAACTTTATTATTATTATTTTTTTTTTTTTGGAAGAGAACTTTTTATTACATTTATGTACAGAAAATTCAACAGCTCACACTTAGCCCAGTTTGGTGGCCAGTTCTTTAGCCTTTGCCTTTTCCAGCTTGGTAACGTGAGCCACCAACTTTGCACCCAGGTTGTTGCCTTCCCAGTGACAGTGGATCTCATCATATCTATCATTATAATTGGTCTTGATAGCTTCCATCAGCTAGCCAGAACTTTTTTGTCTTCCAGGTTAAACTGTGTAAAGGTGACAGTAGCACAGGTCTTCTTGGGGACCAGACACCCCGGCCTGGCCTTCCCATTGATAATGCAGCAAGGAACTGTCACCTTAAGACACAACATGCAGGAAGACAATCAGCTTAAGGGGATTCACATCATGTGCAATCACTACCACCTGAGTTTCCTTGTTTTCCACCAAGGTGGTGACAGTATTAACTAACCCCAGCTCAAAAGACAGGCACCCTCTTAGTGGGAACATGCCCTTTGCCAGCAGCTTTCTTCTCAGCCTGGGCCAACAATCTCTGTTTCTTCTCTTGCTTGGTCTCTGGTCCATGTTTGTGGGCCAGCTTAAGCAGTTGAGTGCTGTTTGACAATCCAAGACCTGGGTGAATTGGTTTATTATGGGAGGCACTTGTAGATGTTTATAGAGAATAGCTCTTTGCCACTACAGCCAGATAACAAGCCATTTGACAAAGCTGGTAAGGTCCTTTTTGGGCTGAATGTCCTCTCCCATGCCAAAATTCTTGGGCCTTTTCTCAAACAAGGGATTGGCCACCTTCTTGGCCTCTTGCTTCTTGACAACAGCAGGTGCAATGGCCACCTTCTCCATAGCCTTCTTTCCTTTTAGCATCTTGAATGGCTGGAGGATAGAGAAAGCAACTGTATGAACTTCAGAATCGGCTTCCTCCCCCTTTTAAAAACACATTTTATCATTTTCCTGTTATTACATAGTAAATTTCCTAACTTTTTATTATTTGTATATTGGAAGGATATTGCCTTTAGTAGATTAACTTTGTGCCTGCTTTCTTTTTTGAATTATTTTATTTTTAAAAGTCTTTAGAGTCTCTTGGATTATCTAAATATAAAATAAAACTGAAAAAATTGTAATTTTACAGATTTATAGCCAGTGCTATGACTATTATTTTGTTCTCTTTTTAAATTGCATTAGCATTTACCACCCCAAAAATGTTAAATAATAGTAATGATAGTAGACATCTTTTATCTTTAATGTGAGTGTTTCCATTGTACAATTATGAATATAGGCCTCATAGTAAGTTTTAATATCTAGCTTTACAAATTCTTCCTCAGTAAACTTTTCAAAAGATCTTTATAATTTCCTAGTTACCTATTTGTCATTCTGACCTTTAAAAAAAGTAGTATTCAATCAAATCCAATTAGTGATCTTTTTTGGAGTTGCATTAAATATGTCTATTAATTTTTGAAACAATTCACTTTTAACAATAACACATTGTTTTTCTTTCCCATGATTGTTTCTCCATTTATTCAGGGGTTATTTCAAGCTACTCAATGAAACTGTGGGAATTGTGTGTGTATGTGTATGTATTTGTGGCTTGCTTTGTTCTTCATCTATTCTTTCTTAGAGTTGAGATACCATTGTGTTTGAGACACTCTTCATTTCTGTTTCCAATTACTTTAATGTGTAGGAAAAGTATAGACTTTGTAAATTTATCATGTTCTCAGGCATTTTACTGAATCATCTATTAATTCAAGTATCCTTTTATGATTGCATATAAACATATTTTTATGTCTTCTTTTTCAATATTTATACTTTTAGGCACTTACTGAAGTAATTAGAAATAATAGAACATTGTTATTTTTGTAGTGGTAACAGGCATCCTTGTTTAATTCCTGATTTTAAGAGAAGTTGATTTTGTTCATCAATATATAATGTTGGCTATTGTATTTTGTTAAAGCATCTTTATAGGCCTGTTTGCTTGTAGTCCTGCTTTGCTTCGTAATTTTTTTCCCTCAAATAGCTGCTGTGTACGTGCAATGAATACAACAAATAACAATTTCTTGCCTTACAGACTTTATGTTCTGAAAGGAGAGGATGTAGATAATGATAATGATTGTGATGATGATAATAATAGTAACACCCACAGAACAATAGCAACAGCAGCAGTGACAGAAACAGTAATTATATAATATGAAATAAAGTGATGATTATTATAGGAAAAATAATTTTGTATAGGGGGATAGAGTGTGTTTGAAGGGTTGCTGTAGGTTTAAGTAAGGCCCTCAATAACAAAGTGATCTCTGAGTTAGGAACTGAAGGAAAAGAAGGAGCTAACAATGCAGCTATCAAAAACAGCCAAGAACAAGAAGTAAATCTAAGGTTCTGAAACCAGGAGAAACTTGGCATGTTTAAGGAACAGCATGCCTGGGGAGAACAGTATGTCTAGTGCTGAGTAAATGAGAGAGAGAAAAGAATGAGATCAGTAACATAAATTTGGGGAACAGATTAGGTAGAGCATTAATGGAATGACATCAAGAAAGAATGAGTGAGAGGAAGGAAATTGTTGACAATAAATTCAAATAACTATTTTGTGGGTTATTGCCATAATAGGGAAGGAGAAGAAAAGAGAGAAATAAAGTGTAAGCTGGAAAAAAAAAAATGGAGTAAAGAGAACCTACTATTTTTTTAAGGTGAAGAAATAGTGATATATGGACACATTGCTAGGAAAAATCCTGTGACGTGTGATGATTCAAAATGATATAGGCAAGAAATAAAGGTTGTGCTGGTGCCATGTCAGAGAGCAGACCAGAAGATAGAGGTTCCTGTGCACAATGGGGGAGTTGTACTCTCTCAGTGACAGATAGTTCAAGCATCGTAACACAAAAGTAAACTATGTGAATAGAGATACAGGTAGATGAGTAGATCTGGTGGTGGTAGAAATCTACTTCAAATTGCTTCTATTTACTTTGTAAAATAAGAAACTGGGAGCAAGTATAGGAAGTGAAACAATAGAGGTTTGAGACAGAGGGGTATCAAATAGAAATCTGAGGTAGTATATCGCAAATTACCTGTGGTGGAGGACCAGATTCTTTTTTTGTTTGTTTTGATTTCTAATACATGATGACATACTTCTGAAAATTACAGTAAAATTATCAAAAAATTAAAACAGAAATAGATATTAAATACAAATCCAATTAAAAATATTAATCAGACATAAAATTACTGTCAAATTGTAACCAAATGGACGTGAGTTCACTCCTTGGTGAATCAGAAACTACACTAGGTTGAGTGGTGGTACAAAGAAAATTTTATTTGCAGCAAATGAGATCACAGGGAATGGCTTCCAAAGCCATGACTCCTGGAGTGAGGGAATCCTTTCATTTAGGGTTAGGGTGAATATTTAGATAGAGAAGGCTTTTCATTATATGTAGAGGTGGACATATGGCCATGCTTATGCCTTAAGGAAACATGTTTATATGTATATTGTATATTATGTAAATGAGGCTGGTATTCCTCCTTGGGCTTAAATTTTAGTTTTATAACGAGATAAAGGTGTTCATCCATCATTCCAGTGGTCACTCCATGGTGGTTCTGTGCAGGCATCAGTCAGGGGTTAAGCTCCAACTGGTCTGGGTGGTCTGCACTGACTGAAGGTCTGTCAAGGCATTTGTTATCTCTTGAGGGGAGAGGGGCAATTTTGCTTTCCATCTGCCTGAGTTAGGAGATAAACTAGAAAAAACAGTGTAAGGAAAAATGTGGGACAAAGGCCAGGGAGTACAAGCAGGCGGGCAATAAAGGTCAGGTCTTGGAGGTCTAGCTGATGACAGAATTGCTACAAAATATCCCAAATGTTTTCTTTTAACTCTACTACGTATCTTATTGTCTGATAGCAAATATTTCATGCGCTGTCTATAGGCCAGGGGCCATGTTTTAAATAGCACTGATCTACAAGAGTAGGAGAAAGTAACCAGGGAAATATAATTGCTGTGGTTCCTGAGATTATGATCATAGATGTAAAATGAGACTATTAGGAAGGAAAAAAAAAATACTTTTTCCTTCTACCCTTAAAGGTGTTTGTCTGGGGCTCTATGACAAAAGACAGATTAACAAGAGAAAAACAGAAGTTTATTAACATGTATTTCTCATATACACATGAGAGGAACTCCGTGACGAGTAACTGCAGGTTGGTTAAAAGCTGGGCTTATGGGACGCCTGGGTGGCTCAGTTGGTTGGACGACTGCCTTTGGCTCAGGTCATGATCCTGGAGTCCTGGGATCGAGTCCCACATCGGGCTCCCAGCTCCATGGGGAGTCTGCTTCTCCCTCTGACCTTCTCCTCGCTCATGCTCTCTCTCACTGTCTCTCTCTCAAATAAATAAATAAAAATCTTAAAAAAAAAAAAAAAGCCGGGCTTATGGTGTGCCTGGGTGGCTCAGTCAGTTAAGTATCTGCCTATGGCTCAGGTCATGATCCCAGGGTCCTGGGATCAAGCCCCACATCAGACTCCCTGCTCGTGGGAAGCCTGCTTCTCCCTCTGCCTGCTTCTCCCTCTGCCTGCCTGCCACTCCCCCTGCTTGTGCTCTCTCTGTCAAATATATTAATTAGTTAACAAAAACAACAACAACAGGGGCTTATATAACATTTTAGCAATAGAACAATGCATTTGTAGGGAAGTGATATGACAAAGTAAAAGACCTTGAGTCTCAGAGGTAGCATACTGTGGGAAGGCAAATACATGGTAACTAATACAAGATAAGAGCTTGTTAGTAAAGTTTGTTATGTGGAGTCCTCTGGTGCTGTCTCTCCCGGGACTGATAAAGGTCTAAATTCTCCTGTGATTAAATTTTGTCGGGGAAGGTAGACACTTTTGCAAATTTAGCTCTAGGTTCTAGGCAAACAGGAAGAAGGCAGAGAAATCTCCTTGTATCTATTTATTCTTAATAGGCTTCAGCTCAAAATAATCCTTATGCTAAAATGGCATAATTCAGAGTGGCATATTTTGCTAGCCTGTACTATTTAGCATGATTTTGGGGGTGTTATTTTTTTTTCTTCCAACCATATTCACCTGTGTGGATACAGGTATAGAGTTGCACTACTGAAACACAAACAGAAACAGAAGTTGAGTGTGTATTCAGTGGATTAAATAAATGATTGTCATAGGATTTGAACTGGTTATAAAAGGAAGAAAGGACACAGAGGAGGTAAGGGCAGGACAGCTGAAAATGGATTAATGATCTAAAGGGTTAAAGGCTTGTGGGGTAAGGTACTAAAAGTAAGTGAGCTGGTAGGATGAGAAATTCTGTTCAAGGAATGGGATACTGGAAATTAAAACTGTAGAGAGATTACATATTTTGGTAATGGCAAGTTAAGACTATAATCATGAGTGTGGCTGATTGAGGTATGAGGGAGAACACGATAATTTGAGGAGAAAAGGCCAAGGATCCAAGAGCTTAGCATATTGGAAAAATCATCTTCATATGTGTTAAAATCATAAAGCATTAAGCAGGAGTTACTTTGGACAACTGGTAAGGAAGGAATAAGAAATTTCAAGGACATTCCTGACCTGAGTCAGGAAAGAACCACAATGAGTAAATGGATAATATCATCAGAGGACCCAGGATCAAAGGGCAGGTGCTTTCAGGGGTGGAGAAGGGAAAATTACCTGGGAAACACAGTGAGCTTCAAAACCTCCAGACTCAAATAGTAAGCAGGAGACGAAGGGTGCGAGTACAAAACAGCTATCAATTGGAAAAGCTCAGAGGAGTGTCCTCAAGGCAGTGTCCTCAAGGGAGAATCAGGTTTCAGGCAGAATGAAAATGCTGAAATGAATGTTAGGAGGCTAAAAGTGCCAAGAATTTTATTGATGACAGACATTGCATTTTAAAGGCTTAATAGAGGGTTTTCCTGGATTCAGATCAGAAAAAAGGTATGGGCAGAATCTTATGGGCTTAGAGCCTAGGTTTGTGAAACTTGATCTTCTTATAGAGATACCTGACCTAAACAGTGATAAAGTTCATAGAGAACATTTCTATATATACATCAGTATTCAACTAGCTTCACTGTTCTGTTTGTTTTTTTTTTCCCTCCACGTATGTGGAATGGGGTTCTCTTATTTATTAGGTATATCCTAATAAATCAGTGCAGGACACAGTATCCCTGGGTTGTTACACAGGAGCCAGTTCATAGTTAGAAATCAGGAAAAAAAGTGTGTGTCCCTATTGTGCAAGCACAAGTCAGTGGAGAAAGTAATAGTTACGTTAAAGCACAATTCTGGCTTCAGAATAAAAGAATGTCCACAAAAAGAAGACCTCAGCCAGGAACAAAATAATGACCAGCAATATAAGCCATGAGTTTTGAAGCGCACTTCCTTCCTTCTCCTTCTGTGTTCTTTTTCCATCTAGATATTTCAAGCTTCTAGAATAACCTTCCCATGCATAGGCTCACCTCTCCTTGTTAACCATCTATGCACTGCTGTAGCTGTGCTTATGTCCTAGCCTCAATACATAACATTTTCAAGGAAGAGGAAAGAGAAATGAGCCGTGACTCTTTAGTCTTCAAACCCTGCTGGTTTGAAGGGGTCAGCATAGCAATTTGCTTATAACATAATTGTTTAGGTATTTTCATTCCTTTTCATAACTTTAAGCTAAATGGGTTTTCTTCAAAGAAGATTATTCACCTAGGCATTCACGTGTTTTTCATGCTTTCTCATTCTCTAGATACTTTGATTTAAATATATTTCTTTCACTGCTATTTAATTTCTTAAAAAATCACTTCCCCTTTTCCTTTCCATATCCCTAATTTTGTTATTTTCTCAAGCACCCAGCTGGTGATCCTGACAAATATATTTTGATTTTCCAGCTCAGTAGACTTAGAACCCAGAGAGGGAGAAGTGAAAGATTAAGTGGTCCAGAAAACAAACACTACTGATTTTGTAATCCTGTATATATGTATACAATCCCTCCCTACAACCCTTCTGAAAATGTGTATAGCAATAAAAATAGAAACAATGTGGGCACTTTCCCTATGTATTAAATTAGCGGAGCTGTTTTTTTGTTTGTTTGTTTGTTTTGTTTTTTTTTAAAGATTATTTTTTTATTTATTTGACAGACAGAAATCACAAGTAGGCAGAGAGGCAGACGAGGAAGCAGGCTCCCCGCCAAGCAGAGAGCCCGATGCGGGACTCGATCCCAGGACCCTGGGATCATGACCTGAGCCACAGGCAGAGGCTCAACCCCCTGAGCCACCCAGGTGCCCAGCGGAGCTGTTTTTAAATGTCCTGCAAGATACAGAGAAGTGTGGCTCAAGAGAAGGTTGATTGGGATCATTCTGTGCCTTTTAATTGGTTCTTTCAGGTATTTGTTCCTTCCTTTTTCATTTGCCCCTTCATCTCTTCAATCATGTAATAGGGTTTCTTCATCCCAGTCTAAACAATGTGAAAATTAGGTAAGCTGGGATCATTAGATAAGCTAAAAGGCACAGAAATAGGTAAGTGTTATTACAAAGTAATGTTTTAATGCAATGAAAAGGATGGTCTTGGAATTATAAAACTGGGTATAAAAACTAAAGGAAAGTAGAATATCATAGACCAGCTCCATAAGGAGAAATTAACAGGCTAGATACCCCTAAGGACAGAGAAATACTATATTCTGTCTTCTATTTGTTTGAGTTTCTTAAAAGCGTTCAATTACACCTTTTGTGAGCAGTATATCATTTTGGTATCTAAAAACCACAAAATACACAAAGAAGCTGAGTGAGATAATGTGGTGCTTCCCAGTTAACTGTTAGATGTTGTAGAATTGACCTGAGATTTCATATACCCGAAGGGAGAAGAGGAAGAAAAACTTCCAGCTATTATAATTATCCCAGGTAAGGAGGAAGAAAGAAGGAAGGGAATGGAAGAGAGAAGAAATAAGTAAAATAGACATTTATGAAAAGGTATCAGTGACCTTAGGAATCAGACAAGAACGATACATACATGTTCTTAAATTGGGTGAGATCACCAAGCTATATTTTATTTTACTGACCAGTTTAGCTCTTTCTTTGCTACCACATCTATTTATGCTTTCATTTCATATTTTATGAAATTTTTGTTTCATTTCTAAAAAGTCAGACTTTAAATGGAAAACTAAATTAACTAATGAAGAAATGTGCTTTAATTGCTTTCTCTATCCCTCTGTCCTTCTGTTCTTCCATCCCCCCCTTTCTCTTTTTCTCTCCTTAAGTTATTTTCTGTTAAAAAAAGAAGGTTTTTGTTTGTTGTTTGTTTTTTGTTTGTTTGTCATTTCTTTCTGAAAAGAGCTAAGAATTTACTTTATTACTTTTAGGACTAATCCTGACTGAGACATGCCACATGAGACTTGACAAATATCTAGGATATGTATCTGTTTCCTACTCAAACTTCTTCTCCTCCTTTTTCTTTATTTCAAATAAGAAAATGTAGGGGTGAGGGACCCAGGGTGGGCTGCCCCAAATGTGCCACTTTGGCATAAAGACCATTTTGAATTGAAAGAGATAAAAAAGAAAACAACAACAACAACAATAAAACAAACAAACAAAAAAACCCTGTCAGATGCAGGAAAGGTTCTCTGCCTCCCCCATAACTGCCTAAATTTATCCTGGAAAGGAGATCCTGCAACAGGAAGACAAGTATTAACAGAGGCCCCTTAACCAAAAGAGTTCATCTGCAAAATAGAACAATTTTGTTTTTCCAAACATCTCCTTTCCCCTTCTTGCTAGTCAGCTTTCTCCCCATTGTATCTTCAGGCCCTACTCCTTCTCTTATCCCATATAAGCTTCACTTTGTCTCATTGTCTTTGGAATGTCTTGTCTATGTGGATTGCCTCAAGCCCACCACCACTCTGTGCATACATCCGTTAAATTTGATTTTCTGCTGTTAATTGTCTCGTGTAAATTTGATTCTTAGTCCAGCTAGAGGAACTATAAGACAGAGGAAAGGAAGTCTTCCTCCCCAGTGAAAAGATTTAAGAAGGGAATAGAGAAGAACAAAAAACAGTTTAGGTAAAAGGAGGCTAGAAAATTATAAGAAAAAAGTAGTTAGTTGCTAGTTCCAAAATATGTAACAATTGGAAGTAAACTATTGGTTTGGAATATGTTTTAATTGGCTAATGAAGCTATTATTTTTTGTAAAGAATGTAGTTTTAAGGATTAATTATTGTATTTAAACAGAAGTATACAAATACCTCACAAAGAAAACATGACTCAAAATTTGATCATTAGATGTTGTAATTGTTTATATCAGGGAGCTTATTTAGAAAGAATAATAGAATAATAGTTAAAAACTATTATAGAACATAGTTTTAAAACATATACATAAGAAAAACGTTTAGAATATCTGTTACTAATCTAACTAGAAACAAGATACATAGATGATAAAACGTTTGAAATAGTTAATGAAACTATAGTTAACGAAACTATCAGTTGCACATACATATTTAACATTTCTGTTTTTTTTTTTTTTTTTTTTTTTTAAACAAAGCTGGCACTTTAAAAGTTACTAAAGAAAACAATCACCATCTGGTGGCAAAGCAAAGAAAATGTTATTTTAAGGTATTTACTTTCTTTGACTGTATTCTAATTATAAGTTGTCAAGTGATATAATTCTTTCTGAGACAGAGGTTTAGATGGGATGATGTTATAAATCCTTTAGATATGGTCTATGATATCTTTGAAATATCCAATTTATAATAGGCTTTAGATGCTTTTAAATAAGGCATAGTTTGTTTTTTCAATATTTACTCATTTATATTAGGGGGAGGTGGGGATAGAGGGAGAGGAAGAGAGTCCTAAGCAGACTGTGCTGAGCATGGAGACTGCCTTGGGCTCACCCTGGGGCTCTTCCTGGGGCTTCTCAGGACCTATGGCAGGACCCTGAGATAACAACCTCCACTGAAACCAAGAGTCTGATGCTTAACCTACTAGGCCATTCAGGTTCCCCTAAACAAGGCATAGTTTAACACTACCTGTGGATAATTGCTTTTAAATCTGACAATAACTGTGAAGTTTTACTCTTCATGTTTTCATTTCACAGATGAAGAAACTGAGATTTACAGAGTTTTAATACCTTGCCAATATCTCATAGCTGATAAACAACATTATTTGGAATTGATTCCAAACCAACTCTGTTTCTTTCAAGGGCTTGAGCTCTCTGAAACATATAACTTGTTTAACTTAGAAGCTAATCCTGAAAAAGTCCCAATAAAGCAATTAACATTATATTTCTCTCTTTGTTAAAAGCTATTAGGTCAAAATTCCGTGTACAATCATGGTGGACTCTATAATATGAAGTTAATTAAGGGGCACCTTAATTAATATCTGATGTTTTCTGATTATAACTACTTGTTCTGAGCCCTGTCTGGATTCTCAGAGGTTGGCCTAGACTAATGAAGCAGAGTGAATAAAGTAAAATAAAACAATTATTCTCTGTCTGAAGAAGGGGTTGCCTTGGTTTCATATTTTCTTCATTTCAGAGCCAAGAACAAAATGATGAGCCCATTTTAGAATCATAAAATTATAAAACTTTAGAGTTAAAAGTAAAAACACCAGAAATAGTCTAGATAATTATGACAATTTATGCCAGTTTTGTCTTATTACTTAATTTAAACCATATAGCTTTTTAGAGTCTACAAAATATGTCATAAAAGATTTATCATTTGACATAATCATAATATATGGCACTCAAGGTAGGAAATGTTGAGTTGAAAAATTGCCCTTTGTGTAGGTTAAAAATGGTCAAATATGGTCAATTTCATATGTTTCAACCTAGATATGACATTCATTTAGAGTGAATTCAGACATAAAAAATAAAAAAAAAAAAAACAAAGATCTATATAAGTAGTGTATAGCCATCAAGTTCACTTTCAAAAGGCACAAACCAAAGTCCCATGCCCAAAGCCTTTTCCATTAGATTCTCAAATCAGGAAAAAAAAAAAAAAAAAAAAAAAAAGAAGCAAAATCTACTTCTTTCATTGAGGGTTTGATTACATTACAAGAAGCCAGTATTTGGTATAAATTGCTTTAATCCGTATATTGACTTCTTTAAAAATTTTCAGTGGTGGAATCTACTGGTCTTCTGAGTGTTAAATGCCTGGTTTTCTAGAAAGTCTACTAGTGTATGGAGAACTGTAATAAGTGAAAAGTGCAGTGTTAACAGCATACTTCTAAATAATTGAGTATTTTCTCTTGCTGTTGTTGTTGTTGCTGTTGTTGTTTTAAATAAGTAAACTTTCACTCTCTCTATATCATGAAAAGTATTTCTTGGTGATTATGTTCCATAAAACAAAGTTATGATTATTATGGATCTACATTCTGATAGATATCCATTTGCTTATTGAAATGGATGGCCCTCCTTGGGCCTGGACTATATTGTATTCATCTCAGTAGGCCCTGCTCCGTAAGCACAGTACTTTTTATATAGTAGACACTTAATGGCTTTCTGGTATTAAATTACATTGAAAAAAAAATAATGAAAGGTCTTTTGGGTTTCACGTTGAGAGGTGTTCTTGGGTCTTTAATATCTTAACAGGATAATGCATAAATTACTTTTTGATTTATTGCTTTAGATTTCTCCAGGACAGTGTACTTTTCCTTTGCAATTAAAGTACTTTGATGCAGTCATCCTCAGACTATGACAGAGTATATTCATGGATACGGCATACTTGACTCAGTCCTTTGGGAAGAGGATGAAATAATCTCTCAAGTGTCAGTGTGAATCTGCACTCTGCTCTCTCACTTTATAAAGAGAATATGTCTGCCATCTTATTTTTAATTGAATGCTCCTAGAATATCTAACAAATGTTTTGAAAGATTATGCATGGTGACCTCAAAATAAAATGCATAAAAAGACCCTGTAGGGGTAGATTCTGTTCCGGGGATTTGGAAAAGCCCTCAGGCCTGCCTTTTTCGTTTTCGACTTAGAAGGCCCAGTTTCTCTTTTAGAACAAATGAATGAAAGAACTTACAGATGATTTTAACAATTCACAAATGTGTTGCCTGGTTTTGACAAGGGCATCCGTAATATCTCAAAACTATGTTAAAGATGGAGCATTTAGCAATCCAGGAAGACAATGACTATAAAACACAAAATTAACTCATCAAGTTACTGTAATTTTCTCTCCCTTTGTCTCCAGCTGATTAGTGCAAATTAACCGCCTGAGCAGTTAGCGTGCAATATGGAAATCTTTGATATCTGCTGAGAAGGCAGGCTTTTTTTTTCTTTTTTTAACTACATCTATGTAAAATTCCAGGATTCCCTATAGACGTTGTTCTACTGTGATTATTAATATTGCTTTGAACTTTAAGAATATGTTTTGTGTTTGAGTTTTGAAAACTTCTAAACTTAATTTGTTAAAATGGATTTACAATCTTTATAAATTCCTATATAGAAATTGCACTTTTTTTTTTTAAAGAGAGAGAGAAAAGAAAATGAGATTTTTAGGTACCTCATGTCTTACATGGAGGTAATAAATATCTCACTGGATTATTATAAGAGTGAAAATTCAATAGTATATATTTTCAAATTTTAAAGATAGTTTGAACTACACTGTATTTAATGTATTTTTATATTATTTTTATTAAGCACATAGAATTGGATTAGTGAAACATGCTACTTATTTCAATCTCTCTCTTTACTCAGAAAGGAGATATTTAGGAAAATTTCTCTTGGTTACATTCTATATAGTCCTTATAGAGACTATATAGATATATAGAGAAAACTTAACAAACATGTGAATTACTATACCAAAAATGTCAGCTCTTGACTATTTGAAAAAGAATAATGTATTATGTTAACAAGGTAGTTAAAAAGGACACCAATCATGGAAAAGAAACATTTCATATACCTGTTAAGAAGTCATCTGGTTTTTGGGGAAGTGCATCTAGGACAGATAATAGTTATTTGGCACTGCGATATGATTATCAAAACTACCTAAAACTAAAAATCAAGAGGGTATTTTCCCCTCTTTAGCTATGGAATAGTTGGCAGCTCTTCAGGGAGAAAAAAAAATATTTGATACAAACCACATTCAGTGTATTTGAATCCTCAAATCCTTAAGTTTTATTTATGAATGCATTAATAAATCCCATTTATAGACAGTTTCTCTACATAGTAGTTAATGCATTAATTTAGCAGAAAGTTTTGATCAAGGATCACCAGGTTCTGGACTTTTGTGTTGGGAATTGAGCACTGAACTAGGACAGTCTGGTTCCTGCACTCAAGTAACTATGCAGGAAGGAAGGCATACAAAAGGAAGAATTTTATGAATGATACCTTCAGGAAAAGCCCGAACTTATTTTTCTTAAGATTTTACTTATTAATTTATCAGAGAAAGAGGGAAAGAGAGAGCACAAGGGGGTGAGACAGTAGACAGAGAGAGAAGTAGGCTCCCCACTAAGCGGGGAGGTACTTACAGGACTTGATCCCTGGACCCTGGGATCATGGCCTGAGCTGGAGGCAGATGCTTAACTGACTGAACCACCCTGGGGTCCCTGAACTTGTTTTTATAATTCAAACCAGAACCTTATTTTTACTTTAAAACATAGTGACAACCAGTCCGCAATAGCCATAGTATAAAAAGAGCCCAGATGTCCACTGACAGATGAATGGATAAAGAAGATGTAACACACACACACACACACACACACACACACACACACACACACACACACACAGGAATGTTACGCAGCCATCAAAAATAGAAATGACTTTTGCAATGGCATGGGTGGAACTAGAGGATATTATGATAAGTGAAATAAGTCAACAGAGAAAGGCAATTATCATAGCATCTCACTCATATGTGGAATTTAAGGAATAAGGCAGAGAATCACAGAAGAGACGGAAAAATGAAATAACATGAAACCAGAGAAGGAGATAAACCATAGGAGACTCTTAATCATAGGAAACAAACTGAGGGTTGCTGGAGCAGAGGGGGATGGAGAGATGTGTAAACTGGGTGATGGACATTGGGGAGGATATGTATTGTAATGAGCACTTGGTACTATATAAGACTGATGAATCACAGACCTGTACCCTGAAACCAATAATAATTATATGTTAATTTAAGAAAGAAAGAAAGAAGAAGAAAGAAAGAAAGGAGTGGATGCACTTCAAAAACATGAAGATAACAATTTGAAAATGGATCTTTAGGGTTAAACAACATTCACAGGACGCAGCACCCAAGAAGCTCTTCCTGCAACTTCTTTTCCAGGCACTACTCTTTCCCACCCCAAAGGGGCAACTTTACACTGATTTCAAACTTAAAAAATTAGTTCTGGATTCAAACAAAACAAAACAAAACATAGTGACAGCCAAATTCTGATTTAGAGATAAATAACCTATTTCAAGAACATGTCCCATGCCAGGAACTAACCCATTGGCTCAGTGTTTCTTACGCTCGTATAATATGGGGAGCTTGATCAAAGAGGATACTATCTTGGCACTATTTAAGCCTATTGGCTTATTATTTTCTGAGATAACCTAGGAATCCATATGTTGAACAAGAACCTAGACACTTCTTTTTAAATTAATTAATTCAAGAAATGCTAGTATATTTTAGAAACTGTCATTTGTTTAGCTATTTATGTTTTTGTGTCTTTATTTGGTGGAGTGGCATAGCAAATTAATTAATTCAGTGAAATTCATCTTGAAAGCCAGAAGCTTGAATTTCTAAGACTGACTCTACAGAAATCCAATATTTCCTGTCTTTTGGAATAAGCCTATTTCAACCTTATTAGGAACCCTACTATATAATAACCATTCTTCAATTTTATCTTTTCAACGATTTTTTCTAATACTCAGATGTTTTAAATGTTTTCACATGTTCAGAATTTAACAGTAAAGTTAGGGATCACTATATACCTGGGGAAAGAAATCAATGAGGTAGTCTAATATGTTAGTCTCATGATAAAATCAAACTGTGATATATTTTTTTTAAAGATTTTATTTATATATTTGACAGAGATTATGAGGAGGCAGAGAAGCAGGCAGGGAGAGAGGAGGAAACAGGCTCCCTGCTGAGCAGAGAGCCAGATGCGGGACTCGATCCCAGGATCCTGGGATCATGACCTGGGCTGAAGGCAGAGGCTTTAACCCACTGAGCCACCCAGGTGCCCCCAAACCGTGATATTTTTAAACCCCCATTTCTTCTGTGATTCCTTTCTCATTCTTTCTGCTTTCCCTCACTCTCTATTAAATTGCTTGGAGTTAAAACTACTTACCATCTGTCTTTTACTATCTGATATGATTTTATTTAAAAACATTTTTAAAAGATCACATTACAACAAGTGTTTTAAAACAAACCTACTAAAAGTAACACAAAACATGAAGAACTGTCTCTTTCAAACACATCTAAAATCTGTTTCCTTTGAATTATAAAAAAAAGAAAAAATGAAGTAAAAAATGTGTAATTATTATTCTATAGGGACCATTTTATCTTTCTGTTCATAAAATAGATGAAATTACTGAAGTTATATTGATTTGGAGTTAGGAAAGGGATAGCTGAAAAAAGGCCAATAATAAATGAAAATGTACTTTAATCATTCCTAGGTTTGCTTGTCATCTTTAGTAATAATCTAGAAAAAGGATCATTGAAAATTTTAATAAAAACTGTTAGAAATATGAACCAGAGATATAAACACGAGTGGACAGCTTAATGTTAAGTATAAGCGAACAAGCTTATATAAGTGAGCAAAGAATAGCAAAATGATTTTCAGTATTGAAAATGGACCATCTCTTAAAATATGCAATCAAGGGAAAATCAGAATAATCAATGCATGGTAAGAACATGGAAATAGAGTGTGTATATAGTATGAAATTGCCATTCTTCATTGGGCAAAGTGATTTTATTTTTGTCAAGTTGGGATAGTAGAAAAATCACTGAATTTATGATTAAAAAATCATTGTCATGGTACTAGTTCTGTTCCTCCTTGTGGTACCTTGAGGAATCATGGAAATTTTCCAGGCCTCAATTTACTCTACTATAAAAAAGAAGATTATACCAGTTTACATGCTACTTTCTAAGGAGCTCTAGGATTTTGTAGAAGTTCTTTAAGAGATGTTAGGAATATGGTGAGCCTGTGGAATTATTAATTAAATTGTGGGGACCTAGGCATGTAATACATAACTGGAACAACCTTATCTAAAATTTAAAAATTTAAGCAAGTGATGAGAATTATATCCAATTAGAAGGCTCATAATGCAATTATCTGGATAATTCAGCTTTCCCATCAAATTGAACTAAATTGTCTAGATATGTTAACAAAAATGATTTTAAAAAAAGAAGAAACATTGATTATTAGTTTCAATTCATTGTGAATATAAAGTAAAAACTCATTTTAATTCAATTCCCATATTTAATGTGATACATTTATATATCCTGTATAGAAATATATAAATTTATATATAAATATATACATATGTAAATATATAAATACAAATTATATAAATATAAAATATATAAATTTATACATAAGTATAAATTTACCCCAACCCCCACTCCCCAGCTGCCATCAGTTTGTTTCATGAGATTAAGAGTCTCTTATGATTTGTCTCCCTCCCAATCCCATCTTCTTTCATATTTTCCCTCTCTACCCCCCATGACCTGACCCTGCCTTTCAAATTCCTCATAGAGATCATATGATAATTGTCTTGCTCTGGTTGAGTTATTTCATTTAGCATGATACCCTCTATTTCCATCCACATCATTGCAAATGGCAAGATTTCATTTCTTTTGATGGCTACATAGTATTTCATTGTAAATATATACCACTTTTTCTTTATCCATTCATCTGTTGATGGACATCTAGGTTCTTTCCATAGTTTGACTATTGTGGACATTGCTGCTATAAACATCGGGTGCAATTGCCCCTTTGGATCACAACATTTGTATCTTTAGGGTAAATACCCAATAGTGCAATTGTTAGGTCATACAGTAGCTCTATTTCAATTTTTTGAGGAACCTCCATGCTGTTTTCCAAAGTGGTTGCACCAGCTTGCATTCCCACCAACAGTGTAGGAGGGTTCCCCTTTCTCCACATCCTCACCAATATCTGTCATTTCCTGACTTGTTAATTTTAGCCATTCTGAGTGGTGCAAGGTGGTATCTCACTGTGGTTTTGATTTGTATTTCCCCAATGCTGAGTGATGTGGAGCACTTCTACATGTGTCCGTTGGCCATCTGGATATCTTTTTTGCAGAAATGTCTGTTTATGTCCTCTGCCTACTTCTTGATTGGATTATTTTTTCTTTGGATGTTGAGTTTGATAAGTTCTTTATAGATTTTGGATACTAGCCCTTTATCTGATATGTCATTTGTGAATATCTTCTCTCATTCTGTCAGTTGTCTTTTGGTTTTGACTGTTTCCCTTGTTGTGCAAAAGCTTTGAATCTTGATGACATCCCAATAGTTCATTTTTGCCCTTGGTTCCTTTGCATTTGGCAATGTTTCTAGGAAGCAGTTGTTGCTGAGGTTGAAGAGGTTGCTGCATGTGTTCTCCTCAGGATTTTGATGGATTCCTGTCTCACATTGAGGACTTTCATCCATTTTGAGTCTATTTTTGCATGTGGTGTAAGGAAATAGTCCAGTTTCATTCTTCTGCATGTGGCTGTCCAATTTTCCCAACACCATTTGTTGAAGAGACTATCTTTTTTCCATTGGACATTCTTTCCTGCTTTGTCAAAGTATAGTTGACCACAGAGTTGAAGGTACATTTTTGGGCTCTCTTGTCTGTTCCATTGATCTATGTATCTGTTTTTGTGCCAGTACCATACTGTCTTGATGATTACACCTTTGTAATAGAGCTTGAATTCTGAAATTGTGATGCCACCAACTTTCGTTTTCTTTTTCAACATTCCTGTGGCTATTCAGGGTCTTTTCTGGTTCCATATACATTTTAGGATTATTTGTCCATTTCTTTGAAAAAAAATTGATGGTATTTTGATAGGGCTTGCATTAAATGTGTAGATTGTTTTAGGTAGCATAGACATTTTTGCAATATTTGTTTCCTAATCCGTGAACATGGAGCGTTTTTCCATTTCTTTGTGTCTTCCTCATTTTTTTTTTTAAGATTTTATGTATTTATTTGACAGACAGAGATCACAAGTAGGCAGAGAGGCAGAGAGAGAGAGGCGGAAGCAGGATCCCCGCCGAGCAGAGAGCCTGATGTGGGGCTTGATCCCAGGACCCTGGGATCATGACCTGAGCCGAAGGCAGAGGCTTTAACCCACTGAGCCACCCAGGCACCCCCCTCATTTTTTTTTTTTAAGATTTTATTTACTTGACACAGAAAGAGAGAAATCACAAGTAGGCTGAGAGGCAGGCAGAGGAAGAGGGGAAATCAGACCCCCTGCTGAGCAGAGAGCCCGATGTGGGGCTCAATCCCAGGACCCTTAGACCATGACCTGAACTGAAGGCAGAGGCTTAACCCTCTGAGCCACCCAAGCACCCCATTTTCTTTCATGAGTACTTTATAGTTTTCTGGATACAGATTCTTTGGCTCTTTGGTTATGATTGTTACTAGATATCTAATTGTTTTGGGTGCAGTTGTAAATGAATCAACTCCTTAATTTCTCTTCTGTGTTTTTCGTGTATAGAAATGCAGCTGATTTCTGTCCATTGATTTTATATCCTGACACTTTACTGAATTCCTGTATGAGTTCTAGCAGTTTTGGTGTGGAGTCATTGGGGTTTTCCACATGAAGTATCATATCATCCACAAAGAGTGAGAGTTTGACTTCTTCTTTGCTGATTCTGATACATTTATTTTCTTTTTGTTGTCTTATTGTTGAGGTTAGGACTTCTAGTACTATGTTGAATAGCAGTGGTGATAGTAGTCATCCCTGATCTGTTCCTGACCTTAGGGGAAAAGCTCTCAGTTTTTCCCTCCCCATTAAGAATGACATTTGCTGTGGGTTTTTTGTAGATGACTTTTATGATATTGAGGTATGTCCCCTTGATCCCTACACTGTGAAGAATTTTGATCAAGGAAGGATGCTGTACTTTGTCAAATGTTTTTCAGCATCTATTGAGAGTATCATATAGTTCTTGTTCTTTCTTTTATTAATGTATTGTATCACATTGATTGATTTGTAGATGTTGAACCAACCTTGCAGCCCAGGAATAAATCCTACTTGGTCATAGTGAATAATCCTTTTAATGTACTGTTGGATCCTATTGGCTAGTATTTTGGTGAGAATTTTCTCATCTGTGTTCATCAAGGATATTGGTCTGTAATTCTTTTAATTGGGGTCTTTGTCTGGTTTGGGGATCAAGGTAATGCTGGCCTCATAAAATGAGCTTGGAAGTTTTCCTTCCATTTCTATTTTTTGGAACAGTTTCAGGAGAATAGGTATTAATTCTTCTTTAAATGTTTGGTAGAATTCCCCTGGGAACCCATCTGTCCCTGGGGTCTTGTTTCTTGGGAGGTTTTTGATGACTGCTTCAATCTCCTTACTGGTTATGGGTCTGTTTAGGTTTTCTATTTCTTCCTGCTTCAGTTTTGGTAGTTTATACTTCTCTCAAATGTGTTGGCATGTATTTGCTCATAATATGTTCTTATAATTGTTTGTATGTCTTTGGTGTTGGTTATGATCTCTCCTCTTTCATTCATGATTTTATTTATTTAGGTTCTTTCTCTTTTCTTTGTGATAAGTCTGGCCAGGGGTTTATCAATCTTATTAATTCTTTCAAAGAATTAGCTCTTAGTTTCATTGGTTTGTTCTACTGTTCTTTTGGTTTCTCTTTTATTGATTTCTGCTCTGATCTTTATTATTTCTCTTCTGCTGGGGTTAGGCTTTCTTTGCTGTTCTTTCTCCAGCTCCTTTTGGTGTAGGGTTATGTTGTATACTTGAGAACTTTCTTGTTTCTTGAGAAAGGCTTGTATTGCTATATAGGTTCCTCTTGGGACCACCTTTGTTGTGTCCCAAAGATTTTGAACAGTTGTGTTTTCATTTTTATTTGTTTCCATGAATTTTTAAAATTCTTATTTTATTTCCTGGTTGACACATTCATTCTCTAGTAGGATGCTCTTTAGCCTGCATGTATTTGAGTTCTTTTCTACTTTCCTTTTGTGGTTGAGTTCTAGTCTCAAAGCATTGTGGTCTGAAAATATGCAGGGAACGATCCCAAACTTTTGGTACCAGTTGAGACCAGATTTGTGACCATAGTGTGTGATCTATTCTGGAAAATGTTACATGTGTTCCAGAGAAGAATGTGCATTCTGTTGTTTTTTGATGGAATGTTCTAAATATGTCTGTGATGTCCATCTGTTCTAGTGTGTCATTTAAAGCCTTTATTTCCTTGTTGATCTTTTGCTTTGATAATCTGTCCATTTCAGTGAAGGGGGTGTTAAATCCCCTACTATTATTGTATTATTGTCAATGTGTTTCTTTGATTTTGTTATTAATTGGTTTATATAGTTGGCTGCTCCTGTGTTAGGGGCATAGATATTTAAAATTATTAGCTTTTCTTGTTGGACAGACCCTTTAAGTATGGTATTGTCCATACTCATCTCTTATTATAATCTTTGGCTTAAAATCTAATTTATCTGTTTTAAAGATTGCCACCCCTACTTTCTTTTGACATCCATTAACATGGTAAATTGTTTTCTACCCCCTCACTTTAAATCTGGATGCTTCTTTGGGTCTAAAATGAGTTTCTTGCAGACAGCATGTCGGTGTGTCTTGTTTTTTTTATCTATTCTGGTTTCCTGTGTATTTTGATTGGGGCATTTAGCCCATTTAAATTCAGGGTAACTATTGAAATATATGACTTTAGTGCCATTGCATTGCCTGTAAGGTGACTGTTACTGTTTATTGTCTCTGTTCCTTTCTGGTCTACTACTTTTAGGCTCTCTCTGGTTAGAGGACGCCTTTCAATATTTCCTGTAGGGCCAGTTTGGTGTTTGAAAATTCTTTTAATTTTTGTTTGTTCTGGAAGTTTTTATCTCTCCTTCTATTTTCAATGACAACCTAGCTGGATTTTGTATTCTTGGCTGCATATTTTTCTCATTTAGTGTTCTGAATATATCATGCCAGTTCTTTCTGGCTTGCCAGGTCTCTGTGGATAAGTCTGCTGCCAATCTAATATTTATTACCATTGTATGTTACAGACTTCTTGTCCCAAGCTGCTTTCAGGATTTTCTCTTTGTTAGTGAGACTTGTAAGTTTTACTATTAGAAGACAGGTTGTGGACCTATTTTTACTGATTTTGAGGGGGGTTCTCTGTGACTTCTGGATTTGATGGCTGTTCCCTTTGCCATATTAGGAAAATTTTCTACTATAATTCACTCCAATATACCTTCTGCCCATCTCTGTCTGTCTTCTTCTTCTGGAATCCCAATTATTCTAATATTTTTTTTGTCTTCTGGTATCACTTATCTTTTGAACTTTCCCCTCATGGTCCATAGTTGTTTGTCTCTCTTTTGCTCAGTTTCTTTATTCTCCATCATTTGGTCTTCTATATCACTAATTCTCTCTTCTGCCTCATTTCTCCTAACAGTAAGAGCCTCCATTTTTTATTGCGCCCCATTAATAGCTTTTTTGATTTCTACTTTGTTAGATTTTTGTACTTTTATTTCTCCAGAAAGGGATTTTATTTCTCAAGAAAGGGTTTCTCTAATATCTTCCATGCTTTTTTCAAGCCCAGCTAGCACCTTGATAATCATCATTCTGAACTCTAGTTCGGACATATTACTAATGTATGTATTGATTAGGTTCCTAGCATTGGTTCTGCCTCTTGTTCTTCTTTTTTTTTTTTTTTTTTTGTGGTGAGTTTTTCCAAGCCTTGTCATTTTATCCAGATAAGAATAGATGAATGAGAGAACAAAATACTAAAACTGTAGCAACAACCCCAGAAAAATATACGCTAACCAAATCAGAAGGGATTGGAACTGGGGTGGGGAAGAAAGGAGAAAAAAAAGTAAAAAAAAAAAAATATATATATATATACATATATACATATATACATATACATATATATATATATTCAGACTGGTGAATGGAACAGAGCCAGACATTTGACTTGGAGTGTATTTTGGTCTGTTAGAAGAAACTACCTCCCAAATTTTAAAGAAAGAAAACTTATACATATATACAAAAACAAGGGTAAACATGATATGGGATGGAATATGACTGTAAAGATGAACATTAAAAAATATTCTAAAAAAGGAATTGATAAGAAATTGGTTGAAAAAAGAAAAAAAAAGAGGAAAGAATGTGATTAGGCTGGAAACTAGAACAAAGCCATGCACTGGATTTAAGGTATATTTTGATCTATAAGAAGATATTGTATAACAAAATTTTAAAGGAAAAAAAAACCCTATATGTATACTAAAAATAAGGTTAAATACAATGAAGAGATAAAATATGACTAAACAATGCAAATTTAAAAAGATTTTTAAGAAGGTATTGATAAGATAAAATAGTTAAAAAGTTTAAAATAAGAAAGAGGTAAAATTTTTAAAGAATAGAATAAGAAAAAAATAAAATTAAAAAAAATTAACTTTGAAAGACTAAAAGATCATGGGGAAAAGCCATGAATTCTATGTGTTGCTTTCCCCTAGCTCTAGAGTTCCTGTGTTCTCATTGATCAGTGAATCTGGCCTTGGATGGATGTTCTTGTGGATCTTTTGTGGGAGGGGCCAATTGCAGTGATTCTCAAATGTTTTTACCTGAGGCGGAATTGCACCACCCTTGCCAGGGGCCAGGCTAGTAATCTGCTTGGTTTTGTTCTCATGGTAGCTTTTATTCCCTGATTGCTTTCGTATGGTGATCGAGGATGGGATAGAAAATGGCAGCTTACCAATCTCCAGCCCCTAGAAGCTGAGAGCTCGGGCACCACTCCTTAGTGAGCCCTCAGAAAAAAGCAGTCAGTCACTCCTGTCTACCTGGTCTCTGGCCACACTCCATGCTCACCCAACCTGTGACCAAACATTTCTATCTCTGGTACACAGCCCTGTGTCCCCAAACCCAGCAGATTCCCACAGCATGCTCCCATGTCACTCCTCTCAGAGGAGGAAGGAGGGGGCCTCCCCAGATCTGTGCCTCAGATCATGGTTTAAGGTAACCCTGAACTGAAAGTCCCTTCCTCAGCTCCATCTCTGTAGCCAGCTTCCCTGCTCTGATACCTGGGAGGTCTGCCACACTTAGACACCCCTGGACTTTTTCTGACCCCATGGGTCCTGAGACCACACTGTCCCTGCAAGGGACCCCTCTCCTTCTCACTTAGCCTCTGGAGCGATGTCCCTTAGTGGAGCACACTTCTAAAATTTCCAATTTTGTGCTCTGCTGCTCTACTGTTTGTGGAGAGCAAGCCCCTCCCGCCATGGGATATCTTCCCTTATATCACCACAGATTCACTTCTCTGCATGTTCTACCTTCCAGAAAGTGATCACTTTTCTGTTCCTAGAATTGATGCTCTTCTCTTCGAGTTTGTAGGTGTTCAGAATGGTTTGATAACTATCTAGCTGAAGTCCTGGGACCCAATGATTTTTAGGTCTCCTACTCCTCCACCATCTTGTTCCTCCCCCGCAATTGCTAGTTTTTAATATGCTAATGATAAGTCATGTAATAGGACAGAAATATATGAATGTGACATACAATTATTTTGCTTTAGGAATAAAAAATGATCATCACAGTTAATATCACATTGTCAAAATAAACATATTGTTATTTACAGAACTAGTTCTTAAACATATGTTTTATAGAAAAAAAATCTGCATTATTTCCACTTAGAATAAAGTTGAATTTTGATGTCATGGTCAGAATTGTTAGTCTTAGCTCCCAAATACAGTAATTCAGGCAAAACATGGAGAATATGTATAGATTCTATTAGTCATTTTCTTTTAGACTGTTATTTCAGAATGTAGGAGAGTAGTTGACCAACTTACTAAACTAGGTTTTATTAAGACCTCATAATTTGTTTTGTTTTATTTTTCTGACTCCTAAAGGCCTGAACTAAAGTAATATCCCCACAAATGACCCCTACACCTTCAGTTTCCTTCTTCCTGAATCCATTCCCAGTCTGTCCTTCACACTTCTGCTAGAGGTCATTCTAGAACCCTTCCAACCAGGTCAATCTTTTTACTAAAATCTTCAGTAGCCATTGGATTGCTTAGATAAAATAGTAATGGCTAATATTTTATTTTCAGCTTTTCACAAGTTGCATCCAACTTTATTACTATTGACTGAGTTTGTGTGTTCCTTAAAAATTCATATATTGAGGGACCCTGGGTGGCTCAGTGGGTTAGGCCGCTGCCTTCGGCTCGGGTCATGGTCTCGGGGTCCTGGGATCGAGTCCCGCATTGGGCTCTCTGCTCGGCGGGGAGCCTGCTTCCCTCTTTCTCTCTCTCTGCCTGCCTGTCTACTTGTGATCTCTCTCTGTCAAATGAATAAATAAAATCTTAAAAAAAAAAATTCATATATTGATGCCTAATCCCCACTGTGATTATATGTGGAAGGGAGACCTTGGGAAGTAATTAGATTTAGGTGAGGTAATGGGAGGGGTTTACTTATAAGGGGATGAAGAGCCCAGTGCTTTTTCTTTTTTTTTTTCTCTGCTATGTGACATAGTGAGAAGATGGTCAGCTATGAAGAAGAAAATGGTTTCTCTCTAGACAATATGTTGACACCTTGATCTTGGACTTCCCAGCCTCCCAAACTGGAATAAATAAATGTTTATTGTTTAACCCACCCAGTCTATAATATATATATATTTTTAATTGCAGCCCAAACTGATGAAGACCTATGTCATTCATCTATCAGAATTCTATCCCTGCCATAACAGGAACTTGCTATAGAATAAACCCTTCATGCAATCACATTTAGAACATCCATCACGGGGTGCCTGGGTGGCTCGGTGGGTTGAAGCCTCTGCCTTCGGCTTAGGTCATGATCCCAGAGTCCTGGGATTGAGCCCCACATCAGGCTCTCAGCTCAGTGGAGAGCCTGCTTCCTCCTCTCTCTCTCTCTGCCTGCCTCTCTGCCTACTCGTGGTCTCTGTATGTCAAATAAATAAATAAAATCTTAAAAAAAAAAAGAATTACTTTAGAACATCCATTAGCCTTCTACCACACCCTACCTCTGCCTTTCAGAATTTTATTGATCACTTATCAAAGTCCAAGTACTCCAGTGTCCAACTAGTCTGTGAAACCTTTATTCTTTGTATTCTTGGAATAGGATATGCTTCTATTAAAATATTTTTCATAGGTAAGTATACCTGTGTAATACCTTGAAACAATTGTCAGTAGATGATAAATTGGGACACCCGAGTAGCTCAGTTGGTTAAGCATCTGCCTTCAGCTTGGGTCATGGTTCCAGGGTCCTGGAATTGAGTCCCACATCTGGCTCCCTGCTCCATGGGGAGCCTGCTTCTCTCTCTGCCTGCCACTTCCCCTGCTTGTGCTCTCTCTGACAAATAAATAAATAAAATATAAAAAGAGAGAGAGATGCTAAATAATTGAGGGCTTTTATCCTTTTTTTTTTTTTTTTTTTTTGGGGTCATCCCTAAAGGTCATCTCAGTCCCTAAACCAATCATTCCCCTCATTTGTTTGATCATACTTGTATTTTATACTCATATTTGTATTTCTTTCTTTTTAGACACTAAACATGTTGAGAGTAGAAAGGTCAGTATTGTATTCCCACTATGTTTATCCCACCACTCATCATTATCTAATGCATCTATTAATAGAGGATGATAGAACTGAAAATGTAGATTTGTCTCCTATGACTTTCACAAGCATTTCCACCACACTTCAGTATCCAGCCTGTGACATACGCTATCTCTTTTGAGTATCTACTCTTATTTCTTGGTTTTTGTTCTTTCATTTCTCACCCAGTATCCTGTTAAAATGAATTACATCATAACACTTCCCTTCAGTGAACTTGGCTTCACATATCTCTCAAAGTAAAAACAAAATCTTCCAAATAGCTAAACTTTTACATAATCCTTATGTAATCCTACTTTTCTTTACATCTCTGACCTGATGACCCATACATAGCTCTCCCTTTCTTCACACCACTCCATAGCTCCCATAATGATGTTACTGCCCCTGCATATGAAGTGTACATATTTACATAAGGGTCTTAGGTAATATAGGTCTGGAATATTTCTTCCTCAGTTTTTACATGGGAACTTGCCGTATCTTTTGAGTATTTATTTCTTGGGAAGGTCTTACCTGACTATGTAATTCAAAACTGAATCCCTCTCCTAGTGTTCTTCAACTCATTTTCTGCTATATATTTCTTCATAGAGTTATCAACGTATAAGATTCTAAATATTTTACTTATACTTTCTCCTAGAATTTAAGCAGTAAAAGGGTAGGGTTTTTGAATTTTGTTTTGTTTTGTTTGTATTTAGTATTCACTGCTATATATTCAGCTTCTACAACAGTACTTGCTCCTATAAATAGCTATTTTAAAAATGTCATTAGTGGAAAAAAAATGAATATTTTTGATTTTAACATTATTGCAGGATTGACAGACTACATTAATTCACTTGCTGAAAATATATGATAAAGTAAACGCCAAAAAAAAAAAAAGAAAAATGTTTTAGGTGTCAAGAGAAAGAAGAGCAGTGTCGTTAAGGAGATTGGAATAGCTCATATAATTGAATAGGCTATTTTTGTTGCAAATACCTGACTTTTATGCAAAGGCTACTCATATTTATAATCTTAATCATGTTGTATAAATATAGAAGATCCTTGTAAAAGATAACCTTTAGAATGTACAAAATGGTACCCTGCCTAAAGTTGGAAGAAAAAGTTAATTAAAATAAAAATAAAAGGAGGGACACCTGGGTGGCTTAGTTGGTTAAGCAGCTGCCTTCGGCTCAGGTCATGATCCCAGCATCCTGGGATCAAGTCCCTCATCGGGGTCCTTGCTCTGCAAAGAGCCTGCTTCTCCCTCTGCCTCTGCCTGCCATTCTGTCTGCCTGTGCTTGCTCTCTCTCCCTCTCTCTCTGACAAATAAATAAAATCTTAAAAAAAAATAAAAATAAAAGGAAAAACAATTAGAATAAGATATACTGTTAGTAGTGCTATCAATGGTTTCTTAATTTTTTAATATTTTATTTATTTATTTATTTGAGAGAGACAGAGAGAGCTTGAGAGAGAAAGGAGAGAGATCACAAGGAGGGGAGAAGGGTAGAGGGACAAGCAGACTCCCCACTAAGCAGGGAGCCCGATGCCAGACTTCATCCCAGGACTCTGGGACCACAACCAGAGCTGAAGGCAGATGTTTGACTGAGATTCCCAAGCACCCCAATAGTTTTTTTATTAATAAAAGAAAAGTTTTCAAGCCTTTCTTATGATGGTTTGGTACTTGGAACTAGGAATGCAAAGATGCATAGCATCTAGGTTCTATTGCCTGCCTTTCAGAGGCATTGTACCATGGGAGAAACAGACTTAAAACAATAGCAATTAAATAAGAGTCTTAGGAGAGATTGGTCTAACTATGTTTTAGAAGTCAGTCAAACTTCCTAGAAGCAGTAAACTGAGTTTTGAACTGAACTGAGTTTTGAATAATGAGTAGGAGTTGGAAGGAGAGGCAAAAAGAAGAGGAAATATTTTAGGAAAAAATGAATATGAATTATTCTAGAAGATAGAACAGTTAAGTCAGAGAATTGAAGTAGATTGACCTCACTACAGTCTTGGATGTGGGTTAAGGATTAGGGTAAAAAATCTGGAAAGATCATCAGGTAAGATCATATCTCAAAAAGGAATAAGCAAGTTTTTAGTACATAAGCCTTACTTGACAGATATGTTATAGTGGAAGAAAAGGTTTTCATCATCTTTCTTAGGGTTCATTCCTGAATCTAAAAATTAAACTACCAAAGACTTACAGGAGAAAAATATATGGATATAAATATATTTTAACATGTACATGGGAGCCTTCAAAAGAAGATGAAGACCCAAAGAAGTGACCAGAACAGAAAGCTTTTATACCTTTTGCATGAATAATCAACTCATTTGTTGAGGAATTAAAGAGTGAGGGATTTAAGCTTGGCACAATAAATGGTGAAGAAACATGGAAGATAATGGTTAGTTTAACAAGGTTTGTTTACAGATTTCTCAGCCCAAATTACCCATCTGGGATGAGTAGAATACTGCCCTTCCTCCTGGTAAATGGAGGGCACCTTTCACTTGGGAGTTTTAAGATCTATTTCAGAGGAGACAGGTAATAGGACTGTTAAATATAACAAAAATTCAACTCAGAAATTTTAAGGATCTAGTGGTGTTTATTCAGTAAATTCATGAATTGGCCGGCATCCATCTAGTGACTGAAAGAGCTCCAAAGAGCTACAGAAAGGGATCCTTAAGATGTTGGAAGGCAGGACAAGGAAGCCATAAACCAACAAAAAAGGATTATTTTGGGCAAGGTTATTTCCCCTGGAGGACAGAAGTGTGTCATTAGGTGGATTACTTCACCAGCACTGGGCCAGGAAATTCCATACTGAGTGGCTAGGATTACATTCCTGAGGAAAGCTGAAACCTCAACAGGTTAGGTAGTATTAAACCCTGGTTTGGTGACAAGGGATTAGCATACATCACTCCATTTGGAGTTTGTGGGGTTTTTTTGTTTTGTTTTCAGCTTTATTTTTTTTTTTTAACAGACCAAAGATCTGTCAAACCTTTCTGTTTCTGCTGTTTTCTGTTATTCATGTTAAGATATTCAGTATAGGGGCACCTGGGCGGCTCAGTGGGTCAAGCTTCTGCCTTCGGCTCAGGTCATGATCTCAGGGTCCTGGGATCGAGCCCCGCATCAGGCTCTCTGCTGGGTGGGGAGCCTGCTTCCCCCTCTCTCTCAGCCTGCCTCTCTGCCCACTTGTGATCTCTCTCTCTGTCAAATAAATAAAATTAAAAAAAGAAAAGATATTCATATGACAAGATGCCATATTTTAGAGTGTTATGTCCTGAGCCCCATTAGAATAATTCATCTGTTTTTTTTCTTTTTCTTTTTCATCTTACATTTATTAAGCTCTAAATCTGGTTGGGTCTCGGGACACATCCTATAAATTACCTTACATGTAGAAAACAGTTTTTAATGCATAGAGAATCTCTGGAAATTTTCATGAGAAAATCATAACTGGTTATTTCTAGGAAGGAGAACTACAAGCTAAAAAAAAAAACCCATAATCTCTGTTTTGAGAACATGTGTTCAATGATGGTTTAAGTATGTGACAGAGAGTATCTCTTATGGTTGGAAGTATTTCTCATGCTAATAAGTACGTCACCACCTTTATCAGATTTCCACAACTGAACCTTGTCTTCTGAGCCAGGGTCAGAAGTTTTAGGGTTGACAGTAAAACCAATCACCTGGGCAAGGAAGACTAAGTAGCTCACAACCTAAGGAAATTAGTAGTTGTAGAGCCTGCAGTATGATTTTGTTTTGTTTGCTTTTAATTTTTTTTTTGTTTTTTTAATTTTAGTCCATTCCTATGACACATCAGTGCCAAACCAGTAAGTGTGCTTATCATTATCCTACTCTTAGATTATATGGTAAAAAGAGTCTGGGATATGGAAAGAGTGGGGTAGAATCACAAAGCAAACATTGAAAATTTGGCTTCAGATAAATGTAATTCTTGAAAGTTCACATACTTTTGTGAGAGAAAAATAATAAAAGAATATAGAATATTGTTATTGGTTATGATAACCATAATTTTGTTTCAAAATATGTGAGACTCATAAAATTTGCAGTTTGACCTCACTGGTTTTAATCTCCATTATGTTTGTAATACAAGTTCAGGAAGGAATATATATTACTATAAACATTAACAGAATGAAGTGTAGATGTGAGATACCATCCTTATTTAGGAATAGAACATTTCCTTGGCATTAATATGCCTGTTCTTCTTACACACACACATACACAATGTAGTTAATTTTGAGTATCCCATGACAATAATTTTAGTGCCTTTTTTCTACTTTAATTTTTTTAAATGTTTCATAATTGCTCTAGAGAACTCTCTGGTAAATAATCACTTTTTAAGATTTCAGGAACTAGACTGTGCTGCTTTAAAATAGCATGTATTCTCTAAACTTACACTAGGTGCATTTATATTACTATATTTCTGCATCTGAATGACACAAAAGTAACTCTTACCATTTTGTAGTATATGTATTTGAGAAAAGACATATGACAGCATAAATATCCTGGAACTTCCAGTGGGGGAAATCTAATAGCTTCTTGTATATAAAATTAGTATAAATTAACATTAAAAACATAAAATAATTTTGTCTGCCATGAATTTAAATGTAAAACATTTGTATTTTAAATATCATATTTTCTAGATCCTTGCATCTATCCCCAGAAGTGAAGTAGCAGTGTTGGTATTCCTTGGTAGGAAGGCAATTTTTTGAAGCAAAACTTTAAAAAGATAATAATAAAAAATAAATAAATGGGAGAGAAGGAGAGAGAGAGAGAGAGAAAAGAGGAAAAAGAAAAAAGCCCTCCAAACCCAAAACCTTGAACTTCAAACCTCATATAGAATTAAATGCTGACTAGTTAAGACTTGAGCAGTCATTCAAACTTTAAGAAAAAGAACTGGAAGTATTCTCAAGGGGTCCAAACTAATCAATTGTTGTTTAAAAGAATCCTTATTCAATATTGGGTTAGCCAAACATATCATGAGAGTTCTTGTTTTAGGACTATTCACCCTCATTTTTGTTCATTGTTTATTCAAGAAGTTTTTAGTGGATCTTTATTTAAGAAACAGCCATGGTTTCTTTTTTTTTTCCTTTTCCTCCCTCCCTCCCTTTCTTTCCTTCCTTCCTTAGTTCCTTCCTGTCTTTTTTCTTTCCTTTTTTTTTTTAACTTAGCTCTGAAAGCAGTAAATCTATTGTTCACTATTCTCTTTGAAAGAGATATTTTCTCCTTGCCACCAATTCTTCATTGCTGTTTCTGAAAAGACCAGTGTTGCACTTCTACTTAAATGTGAATTTGAAAAAAATTACAAATTTGATGTTATATGTCTGTCTTTTTTTTTTAAAGATTTTATTTATTTTATTTATTTATCTGACAGAGAGAAATCACAAGCAGGCAGAGAGGCAGGCAGAGAGAGAGGAGGAAGCAGGCTCCCCGCCGAGCAGAGAGCCCGACTCGGGGCTCGATCCCAGGACCCTGAGATCATGACCTGAGCCAAAGGCAGTGGCTTAACCCACTGAGCCACCCAGGCGCCCCTATATCTGTCTTTTAGGAATAACACTAAGTAGCATCATTATAGGGAAGTTTTGTCCACAGATTTAGTGATTTAAATAGTACCAGTACCAATTCCTAAAGAATTCCAATGTCAATAAATATGGACAAATTTAAGCCTATTTATGAATGTTGTCAATTAGCTTTTTCAAAAGGCAGTACCAATTTATATTTCTGTTACACTTGGCTCATCAATCCACTTCTCAGCATGGATGTACTCTTTTTTTAAGATCTTTCCAAATCTGAGAGGTTAAAAAAATAAAATGCAGCTTAATATTATTAGATTTGGCTTTCCCTGGTTAGTAATCAGAATTTTCATTTTTCAAATACAGTTGATGTTCATTATTTCTGTAGTTATATTCTGTAAAGTTGCAGTGACCACTGAATTAGTCAATATTAAGCCATTGTTCCTAGGGGAAACACAGGGCTTTGTTCTCGAGAGCCTCTGGTTACAATATTTTTATCAACCAATCAATACATAACCTTATTTTATATTTCTGTTTAAAGAGAACTTATTAAATATAAATTATCAATTCATTAACATTGAACTCATGGTTACAGCACTGTAACTCATGCCTGAACAAAACTTAGTTAATATACACATATATATACATTTTTTCCCATAAGGCACATCACAACATTCTTGAGCTTAGAAATACTAGACAGCACTTAAGTGTTATAGTTAGGGGGCATTTTAAAAATAAAAATCACCAATAAAAACAGGAAAATGAGAAAAAATACTTGGTATTAAAAAGACCATGAAAAAGTAATTTTTATACTGTATGAGAATGGAAGGAACAAAGTAGAGCATTGCCTCTTTTAAACTCAGCTGGGAAGGTGTGTTTCAGGTTTTGCTGCTTTGATCATGCTAAAAATGACTACAAAAAACACTGAGAGTATTAATTTTGTGTTACAAATACATTTTAGCAAGTAGGCAAGTTCACAAATATGGAATCTGCAAAAAAGAGTACTGATAGTACTTGTTTATTACATCTCCTTTTCTACTTACCTTTGTCTTTTTCTATTGGGGTTTTAGAATTACTTTTATTGGGGTGCCTGGCTAGCTCAGTTGGTAAAGTATGTAAATCTTGATCTCAAGGTTGTGAATTTGAGCCCTACATTGGAGGTAGAAATTACATAATTTTTTTAATAAAATCTAAAAAAAAAAGGATTCTGTATTCTTATGAATTTATACAAGCTTAGTAACTTTATGTTAATTCTATCATTTTTGTTGCATGCTTATTTGCTTTTTAACTTTTTCATATTTAAAATAAATTTACACCTTAAATATATTGCTTTGATTTTTGTTTTATTGAATTGTGGTCAGACAGGGCAATCTCTTAAATATGAGGGTTTTGTTGTTGTTGTTTGCTGTGGTGTCTGTTACCTAGTGATCCCGAGGATGGATCCATTTTATTTCACTGGATAGCTATCTGTCCCTTCTCCCTATCTATTCTATTATATTGAGTAAAGATGCTTATCTTTGACCTAACAGACCATTTGTTGTTGTTATGAAAAATCCCTAAATGTGGCTATCTATTAATGGGTTGGCCTACTTGGAACCACAGAGTACATATGAAAATTATTTTAAGCTGGAAACATTAAGATTCAATAGATGAAGAAAAAAAGCCTTCTCAGAACTACACTTACCTGAGTAAATGCAGAGACTTCTGGAAAATGAAGTTGCCATACATCCTCTCTTTGGTGTAACTTCACTCCCAGTAAGGAGACCAAGAGTAAAACTATCATAAATCCCCTCCCAGAAAAGACAACTTGCACCTGTTGGGTCCATGGTCAAAGGAATGAGACTGATACAAAGTGAAAGTCAAGCAAAGCTTTATTTCGCACCAAGCATTGAGAAAGAAACCGACCATTTGGGGCCGCCTCTTACAGAGAGGGTGACCCCTCCCTGCCTTGCAGACTAACTTTTGTAGAGCAAAGACCAGGTGGTTGGGCCTGGCCGCACACAGGTGGCCAATGAGATTGTAACACACAGAGAAAGCTGCACAGTCATGCTAGGTCACACACGGGTGGCCAGTTGAATTACAATTTACCCCATAGTAGCTATTTGAACTCCTATGGGGGATTGGTGACCAAAAGGCACCTAGCTACCCACACTCCTCGGTAGCTAGGGAGACAGTATGGGTGCTTTTCTGATTGGATGTCTCCACCTGGCCCAACAGAGCCCTGCATTTGGGCTCTGTTACCTCCATCTGACCTGCCCTGCCCTTGTATTTGGGCTCTGTTATTAGGGACTGGTTGACCATATTCTACTGGTTTCCTGGACTTGCTTTTAAGTAAGTTCCCCTGGGGTTGGGGTGGGGGGCAGGGTCAGTTTAAGTTTTACTGCATAAACAACAAAATCACTGTTTAACTGGATGGAATTGCTCTGGCTAAATAGGCCCTTACAGCACCTTTATAAACAAACATTTTCTTAGATTTTCTTATCCATTTGGTTCTGCAAAAAAAAAAAAAAAAAAAAAAAAAAAAAAAAACAATTTGTGTTTCCTAAAGCCTGCCTATTATCATAAATACCTTTTTTCCTCTCTTTACTCTCTTAAATTAGGTATATAATCCTCTAGCCATTTAATGGGCCACTTCTTTTGTGTGCTTCCACATGCATGTGAATAAAGGCTCACTTTCTCTTGTTAATCTATCTTTTGTCGTATAATTTACAGCTCCCCAGGAAGAAACCTAAAAGAGTAAAGGGAAATTTTTTTTTCTCCCCAGCATTAGTTTAATATAAGTTTTTGAACATTATTTGTGACTTAATACAATGTTATATTTGGACTATTCCATGGTGATTTAAAATAAATTAGAAGGATTTTATTTTTTAATTAAATTAGAAGGACTTTAAAAATGATTTATATCCTCTGCTTTTATATACAGACACACCCAGACTAAATCCACATGTGTTTACACTCTTGTTTATGTGATATATATGTTCTGTTAAGAACAGAGAGATTTTTATAATTTACCCTGTGTATCTACTATTTTATTGTTTTATGCCTTTGCTGTTTCACATGCATTTGACATTTTGCTCAGAAAGTTTCAAGAACGTTATATTTTCATGTATGTAGGTTGTTTTCCCATTCTTCAGTTCCTCTCTGGAGCTGTCCTTTCCATATCACTGTCACATAGAGCTTTTGTTTGGGCTTCTATGGGCTATTAAGATTGCAGGGAGCACTGGGTATGGTGCATAAACAATGTATCTTGGAACACTGAAAAAATAAAAAAAAATAATAAAAAAGATGTACACCCAAATATCTTTAATCATCCTACTGGGTTGCTATATCCAGTCAACTGTTGATGGAAAGCCTTTAGGCACTACCAAAGGTGAAAGTGTTTATTTGCATTTTTTAATGTGACTCCAAATGCTCCCTTTCCAGACAACAGAAGTTTAACTTTCTTAGCTCCTTATTTGATTACCTGTGAGGGTTTCTCTAGATAGTCTCATTTTTCTTCCCTTTTTGATGCCCCAGCTACCACTCAGTTCTGATCTTTTATCTGATCCTCCTGGCCTTTGTGCAAAGTTGTAATCCCTTTCTGTCCCCTGCTCCCAAATGACTCTCATCTCTTCTCCTAGAGGCAGGGTTGCAGGGTCTTCCTTCTTTCCTTATAATGTTTCAATGCTTTGTTATGGCATGTTTGAATCTTTCTTTTGAGTTATCTCCAGGAATTTTTAATTAATTCCCATTTGGAATTCAAATAACTGAAGAGCTTTTTCTTACTCTGCATTTCTGCTATAACAATCTGATTTTTCCTTGATTCCTTAGAGGTTCTTTGAAAGACTGCACAAGGGTATAGAAATGCGGAAAAGAAGGAAAAAGCATAAAGCTTAATATTACATGATTTTATCTGTCTAAATTCATTCTTTTAAATTTAAAGGAGTCTGCTTCATTCTTTTAAATTTATTTTTGATATTTAATTCTTCTTTGCCCAAAAGTAACACAACTATAGCTATTTTCTTTATTTTGTAAACCTGTGTGTGTGTATATATATGTTATACGCATATATTATATAAATATATATTATATATTTTATACATATTTATAATTTTCAAACTTCATGTGTCTTTATATTTTGGGTTCATCTCTTACAAAAGTGTAAAATTATCTGTGAGATTTTGCTTTTGTTTAGAAGCTTTTAAAGATGTTTTCATTTTTTTTTCCAGATTTTTAAATTTATTTATTTGACAGAGAGAGGCATCAAGAGAGGGAACATAAGAGGTGGGGAGTGGGAGACTGAGAAGCAGGCTTCCTGCTGAGTGGGGAGCCTGAAAAGGGGCTCCATCCCAGGATCCTGAGATCATGACCTGAGTGGAAGGTAGACACTTAATGACTGAGGCACCCAGGGCCCCTAATATTTTCACTTTTATCATTATTTACGCTTTTAGGGTTTTTTTTGTTTGTTTGTTTGCTTATTAACACTTTTTTGTGTTTTATCTGTTATATGAACCCTGTTTTATTTAGTTTTTCAGTGTTTATAAAAGTATTGTTCTGTTTTTTCATTTGATAGTTTTTTTCAAATTGTTAAAATTTAAATTTCTAATTATTAAAATAAAACATACAAAATGAAGAATTGTTTAGATATAAGATTTATTACTAATGCTCTGATTTATTCTTCTAGAGTTTTTCATTTAACTTTTCCATTTTGCATCTCTTAATTTTGATTTATCTCTTGTTTAAGTGCTACATCTGTTCAAGGACTATTTTCTTTCAATAGTTGCATTTGGTTGCACGCTTTTAGAATCTTTCTGTGTCGATAATTTCTTCTGATACCTTCATACAAGAAGGACATCTTGTCAGTTTATAAAATTCTTGAGTCACAAGATATCTATCTTCAAACTTGGTAGTATTCTAATATTTAGTCATGGAAAAAGTCTAAGACTGAACCAAGCTTTATCACTTACATTATAACATCTCCTTTTCTGGATAATTCAAATACTTTGATATTAAATTTCTACCTTGTACTTCAATCTGAAAATATTTAATGTCTTTTTGTAGTTATTGGAGATTCTCCCCCTCCACCCTCCGACCGTATCTGTAGTTCTGATATGAGTTCTAAAAGAGGTATATTTAGGGACATGGACTTCATGGGAGAAAAGAAATGACAATTTCTTTTTCAGTGTTTACTTAAATATCAATGCTTGCTTGCAGAGGGATAGTCAGAAAATCCAGTACTCCCAGGGCACCTGGGTGGTTCAGTGGGTTAAGCCTCTGCCTTCAGCTCAGGTCATGGTCCCAGGGTCCTGGGATTGAGCCCTATGTTAGGCTCTCTGCTTGGCAGGGAGCCTGCTTCCCCCTCTCTCTCTGTCTGCCTCTCTGCCTACTTGTGATACCTCTCTGTCGATTAAATAAATAAAATCTTCAAAAAAAAGAAAAAAAATCTAGTACTCCCAGATAATATTTTAATTGATTATTTTTGTGTTTAAGTAAAATAAAATGAATGTTTGCCATTTTTCAAGCTTTTATAATGAGTACTTAGTAGCTCTATACTTTTCTTCCAGCTGTGTTGAAAATGTGTCATTTACCAAGTCTAAAAAGCAACCCTTCACTCAGTTATGCATATATAAGAAAAATAATAATGTTTTATGTATCTAGTGATAAGAATTTATTCAATGGAATTGGGATTATATCATAATCAATTACAAGCACAAGCAAAGATTATATAATATTTACTGATATCTTCTTTTGATAATTTTAATAAAATCATGTAAAATCATGTAAAATGGATCTTTTTATATAAAAAGTCATGCTACTCTAAATACCCACTAATCAAATGAAACTTGAATATAATCTTTCAAAATTGTAATTTTTAAATTTACTTTTTAAAGATGGATAGTAACATTTTGTATGATAGAAATTACATACAGCCTAAAATCTCCCTAGAAATATAACTGCAGACTTCTTTTTATCTCCATAATTTAAAGCACCACATGAACAACTGTCAGTGGCATATTATTATCTACTAAGTCTTCCAAGGTACAAATAGAAACCTTTGCTATTTTGCCTATCCATTAATTTTTGTTATGAATACCATAAGGGTGAATATTAAGGAATATAATGTTCTCAAAAGTCTTAGCAAATTCTTGAACACAATTTTAGAAAATAAAGGAATTACTAGAAACATCAATTGGCTCAACAGATATAATGTTAAAGAAAACAATGGTCTTACCTTGCAAATCACACTTCACAAAATAATTCTAATTTTTAAAAGCAATAAAATTATTTTTACAAATATTCTTCCTTTTGAGGTAAATGTATTATACCTTTTTTTAATTTTGTATTTTAATGTTATATAATAAAAAGCTTAAAAATACTATTTAAAAATATCTAGTCTTAAGAACCTTGGTATTTTTTTTAGCTCACTGGATTATGTAGGCACCTTGAAAGCTAAAATCTAAAGTAGAGCATTCCCTATTATTGCTTTTCTTCTATTGACTAACATGTTTAAGATATGGGAAGAAGTCCCAAAGAAAGAAATATTTAACTTTCAGAAAATCTGGTAAAAAAATAATAAGGCCTTGAAATTTTGTCAGATATACAAATAAGAGAATGGACCATATTTTTAAGTAAAGCAAGGTAAGTATTAAATCATGAGCTTTATTTAAAAAAAAAAAAGTGAAATACCAACTTACTATTCAAGCAACTTTCAATTTTGGACAGGAAGGGGAAGTTGTCAGTGTTTGGCTTCCTGCAGTTTCCAGTCTCTCCCCAACTTTTTATTTCTGCTGTCCTCAGGGTCACCAGCTTTATTTCACAGGGATGACTGTGGTTCCTCTGGAGATTTTCTTGCTAACTGTTGTATTTCTGAATATTTATGTACAGACAACTGCTGCCACATGACCAAAAAAAAAAAAAAAATGTAATTAGAAAACTACATTAATTCCAGGGCAGGTTTTATAAAAGTTCTAAAGTTTAAAATATGTATATATTCCTAGAAAAGCCATGCCATCACATCATTTGTGAACTAACAGCACTTCCTAAACTATCATTTTAGAGATGGAGTGGGGGCAGTGACTTTTCATGAATATTCATTTCAATAAATTCAATAAAAGTCCCTTCACTATTGAAACCAGAGCAAAATATTTTACATTTTCTTCCTTTTCTTGCTCAACAGTACTGACAAAGCTCAAGTTAAGATTTTTTTTCTTATTCACTAATGTAACTAGTGATTTATGGACCAAGATTTAAAGTGTTGTATTACTTTTAGATATAGAACCTATGAAATAATTTCATGAAAAGTCAAGCAAGAGCTGAAAAACAACAATACAAGTAAATACAGCCCCTAAATTTAAAAGTAGTTGTATTTTTAGGAAAAAGTTTACAAATGTAAAAAAAAAACAAAAATATATGTATTATATGTCTTCTCCAAAACATCAAAAAACCTATATATCTAAATTAATTGAAATCAAACATTGTCTGGATATATGAAATGCAGATAGCCTGAAGAGGTCTCTCGATTTCTGCCCACAGTCAGATAGGCCACAGGGATATGAATTACCTACAAAAACTGAAGATTACTTTCATCTCAGCTGTGTGAATGATTCAAATACTATTAACATTCTGCTGATTGTTAATAATATATTATTTACTGAATATTATTATAATCTACTATTGTAAATTACTATAATTACTGTAATATAGTAATATATAATTACTATAATTATTTTTACTATAATCCAGGCACCATTCTATGTCATTTTATTCATTTCTTATTTATTCATCATAATGTCCTTATAAAGTAGTGCTATTATTACATGTCCACTTCACAGATGAGGATACTGAGGTTTAGAGAGATTCAAATCATGGTTTTGTTTTATAAACTGATTTCTTAATAATGCATTTTAGTGCTAATAGAAGGGTCAGAAACTCAAAATCATGCTAAGAGCCAGCAAATGTGGCTAATAAGTAAAGTCAATTAGCTGTAGCATAAACTGAAAAGGAAGAAACGTGTTGAAGCTTGGTAGTATCATTCACAGCAGCTAAGCAGGACCTCAATTCTAGTTGATTGTTGCTTTGGAGATAATTCAGATCCTTGGTTTCAAGAAATTTTACGGACGAAACATAAATTTAGATTTTTAAACTATTGCTCAATTTTTAAGTTTCAACAACCCATTAAAATTAACTACAGGGGCGCCTGGGTGGCTCAGTGGGTTAAGCCTCTGCCTTCGGCTCAGGTCATGATCTCAGGGTCTTGGGATTGAGCCCCTCATCGGGCTCTCTGCTCAGCAGTGAGCCTGCTTCCTCCTCTCTCTGCCTGCCTCTCTGCCTAGTTGTGATCTCTCTCTCTGTCAAATAAATAAATAAAATCTTAAAAAAAAAATTAACTACAGACCAAATAGACCTTTATCTGCAGGCTGAATCCAGCAGCGAGGAGGCAGCATAATAAATGAGATTATACCATTCACTTCATTTTAAATGATTTAACTGAAATCAAGTCATTTTTAAAATTTGACATTTTTAAAAGCAAAGTGCCAGAGCTTGATGACCCTTTTTCTTTTCATTTTTTTTAAGTTGAAGTGTGATTGACATACAATATCATATTAGTTTGAGACATGCATCATAGAGATTCAGTATTTTCTACATTATAAAATGTTCCTCATACTATAGCTAGTTACCACTTTTCACCACACAGTGTTATTACAATATTAGTAACTATATTCTCCATGTTGTACTTTATATCCCCCTGACTGACTTATTTTATGACTGGGAGTTTGTACCTCTTAATTCCCTTTACCTGTTTTGCCTGACCCTGCACCTCCTCCCCACTCTGGTAACCAGTAGTTTGTTTCTTATATCCATGAGTCTGTTTCTGTTTTACTTTGTTCATTTATTTTTTTTAGATTCCACATGTAAGTGAGATCATACAGTATTTGTCTTTCTTTGTCTGACTTATTTCATTTATTTTAATGCCTCTAGGTTCATTCACGCTGTCTCAGATGGCAAGATTTCATTATTTTTTATGGATGAGTTCATATCCATTTTATGTGTATGCCATATCTTTTTTTATTCATTCATCTATCAATGGACAATTGGGTCGGTTTCATATTTTGACAATTTTAAATAATGTTGCACAAAACCAGGGGTTCATATATCTATTTGAATTGGTGCTTTTGTTTTCTTTAGATAAATATCCAGAAGTGGAATTTCTGGATTGTATGATAGTTCTATTTTTTAATTTTTTGAGGAAACTCATGCTGTTTTCCATATTGGCTGCAACAACTTATATGCCTACCAATAGTCTACTAATGTTCCCTTTTGCCCATGTCCTTGCCAACACTTGCTATTTTTTGTCCTTTTGATAAGAGTCAATCTGGCAAGTGTGAGTGATATGTCATTGTGGTTTTGATTTGTATTTCCCTGATGATGAGTCCTGTTAAGGATCATTTCATGTGCCTGTTGCCATCTATGTGTCCTTTTTAGAAAAATGTTTATTCAACTTCTCTGCTCATTTTTTTAATTGGCTTATTTTTCTTTATATTAAATTGTTTGTAAGTTATTTATATATTTTGGACATTAGTCCCTTATTTGGATGTAAGATTTGCAGATATCTTCTCCCATTCAATAGGTTGCCTTTTCATTTTGTTGATTTTTTTTTCTACTGTGTGAAACTTTTTAGTTTGATTTAATCCCATTTGTTTATTTTAGCTTTTATTGCCCTTGCCCGAGGAGACTGGTCCAAAAAAAGAACTGATAAGAGCTTACTATCTGTGTTTTCTTCTAGGACTTTCATGTTTTCGGGTTTATAGTCAAGTTTTCAAATCATTTTGAATTTATTTTTGAGTATGGTGTAAGATAGTGTCCCATTTCATTCTGGGCTCTGTACTCTATCCCATTGAGCTCTGTGTCTGTTTTGATGCCAGCACCATACTGTTTTGATGACTATAGCTTTGTAATATAATATCTTCTTTATTATGTTGGCAGTTCCACAAGTCACCAGTCTTAACGGTGCCTGGTTGACATACTTCAGAGTTTTCCTAAGAATTCCAAATTTAATTTTGTGAGTATATCTTGGTCTTAATTGTATTCTCTTATCTGCAATAAGGCCTTCACCTCCACCCCCTCCCACCAATTTGGCTTTTGTCAAAGATTATAACAAATTAAGAGGCCATTTACTACAATAACCTCCTTTAAAAAGTGTCATTAATTGGTTGTCAGCCTAACAGATTCTGAAGATGTCAAGAATTAGTGATTACCTAATTGATTTTTTTTCTGTGTGTGTATGGGTGTGTGTGTTTCTCAGTTTTGTCATGAATACAGAGTCCCAGGGAAGAAGACCACCAGTTAAGAATCTGTTTAGGAGCTAACATTTCTAACATTTTAGGACAAAAGAGTTCTGTCATTTAAGTTCCAAAATGCATTAAGCATTATAATTCTTTAACTACTGCAAGATACTAAGGAGACAAATATTATGCTGACAATGAAAAACATGAGGAAACTGTTCTCAATGGAATTGGCAGCCTCTATGCCAATGCTGAATGTACTTGATACAAAACGATTTACTTATCAAAATACCCCCTTGAAGAAAGATTTTGCTACAATGGAAAAAAGGAATCAATAGCAATTTTGTGCAGTTTAAAAATAGTGTTTACAAAACATCTGTTACATATTGCTTATTTAGGGCAGTGCTATTGGTAAATATTTTTATTAAAAAATTTTTTTTCTCCTAAAGAAAAGCTTCCAGTTCAAATATTATTTTTTTGACAACTGTATTGTCCAGAACTGAATAAACTTATCCCTTTAAAAATGCTATCTATTGGCAAAGAGAACATAACTATTAGTAAAGAAGTACACATTTAAGGAAAAAATTTACTCTCTTTTCTGAACTTTCAGAAGGAGTGAGAGTGAGCGAGTTTGTGTGTGTGATGGCCCAGCTTCCTAGCGCACACTTAATATCCTAATTTAATTAGTTGATCTATGAGTGAAGCCAAGATTAAATTCTGTTCCTGCCACAAGTGAGACAAGCCAATCTGATGAAAAACACTGAGATAACAGCCAAGAAATGACATTGCATAAAACAAGTCTTTTAAATAATCCCTCTCTTATCAACAGCAAACCAATTATATTTATTACTTTTACTCTAATGATTATTGTAAAGAAGAGAACTGTTGTTGTTGTTGTTGTTAGATTGTAACTCTACCCTGGATGATTTTCAAAGAACTTAGAGTTTCTTTAAAATTTGTGCATAATGTACAGATTTGTGCATAATGTAATGTAATCCTTTTTAAAAAGATATTTAGAGTTGCATTTTTGGCATGAGATGGATGAGGCAGTCTCTCAAATATCAGCCATTACTGACATTTACTTCAGCATAGATCATAAAAAGCCAATATTAAAAAATATCCTTAAAATTCTGTTTTAATAAAGGTTAAAATAAAATAAAATGGTAAAAAAATAGTGTTGCCTTTAGTTTGCTTTATCATAAGCATGATAATATTATCTTAAGATTTGCAATAATAGATCAGAATATAGTTAGCATTTATACTTATCCTAATTGAAGGGGCGCCTGGGTGGCTCAGTGGATTAAAGCCTCTGCCTTTGGCTCAGGTCATGATCCCAGGGTCCTGGGATGGAGCCCTTCATCAGGCTCTCTGCTCAGCAGGGAGCCTGCTTCCTCCTCTCTCTCTGCCTGCCTCTCTGCCTACTTGTGATCTCTGTCAAATAAATAAATAAAATCTTTAAAAAATGTTTAAAAAAATAAACTTATCCTAATTGAAAAGTATAATACCTTTAGTATAACCACTAGTTCATACAAAAAGTCATGTATTTTTATTTTTGTTTTTATTTTTTAAAGATTTTATTTATTTATTTGACAGAGATCACAAGTAGGCAAGAGGCAGGGAGAGAGAGAGGAAGGGAAGCAGGCTCCCTGCTGAGCAGAGAGCCTGATGTGGGCTCAATCCCAGGACCCTGGGATCATGACCTGAGCTGAAGGCAGAGGCTTTAACCCGCTAAGCCACCCAGGCACCTGAAAGTCATGTATTTTTAAATGTTCATCAATGGTTTTCAAGTAATCCTTAAGACAAGCAGTTAGGGTAGCTATAACCATTTAAATGGCTCAAGTATATGGGGCACCTGGGTGGCTCAGTTAGCTAAGGATCCAGGTCTTGGTTTTGGCTCGGGTTTGATCTCAGGGTTGTGACGTCGATGGAAGTCAGGGTCCTCTTCATGGGCTCCAAGTTGGGCTCTGAGCTAGGTGTGAAGCTTGCTTTAGTTTTTCTTTTTCCCTCTTACTCACTTCCCCTCACATATACTCTCTCTAAAAGATAAATAAATTTAAAAAATGAAATAAATGGCTCAAGTATATGCAATATCAATTTTATATCAACTTGGTAGAACTCATTGATGACCTACCGACATAAAAGCAGTTTTGGATGAACTGATGTTCTGTATGGTGGTCATACATCCCCTTCCATTTTCCTAGACTATTGAGACCTAAATTGATTTGTCCTTTTTCATGCTTTTCCAGCAAATAACTACCAGCCACATATACTTTATTCCATTTGGCAATATCTGCAACAGTTTTGGGCAAAAAGGAGAAGCCAAGAATGATAGGATTCCGAGCTTACCCCGGGGGCTGGTATGGTAGCAAGAAAGATATGAGAACAATTGTGTTCCTCATTGAGATAATCCTCTTACTCCCTAGTTTGCTCTGTTCCTCAGTGATTGTGCAGTTGGGGGATGATTTCCAGTAAACCTTTTAGTATCAAGCTCATGACATGACCTGTACCATATAAACTCAAGAGTCTAAATATGAGTTTAAGAAATGTATCCTCTCTGTTGTTCTTTGGCTATGTTCATAGTTATATGAGATTTGCAGACCTAACTAATAATATCTATCCTACTTTCACTCATTCATAAGACTCTACTACTGCTAAGAAGGCATGAAGGAAGAATACGGACCTGCTCCAAACCTTGGAATTTAATTTAATCTCTTTGAAATTCCATCTTCTATCCTTAAAAAACGGATGAGATTTCTACATTCAATCTTTCCTTGTAAATTATGATACTGTGTAGCAAGAACACTAAAAGGGGTTGCATAGCTTTGAGATTTTTTTTTTTTAAAGATTTTATTTATTTGACACAGCGAGAGAGATCTCAAGTAGGCAGAGCAGCAGGCAGAGAGAGAGAGAGAGGGAAGCAGGCTCCCCGCTGAGCAGAGAGCCGTATGTGGGGCTTGATCCCAGGACTCTGAGACTGTGACCTGAGCCGAAAGCAGAGGCTTAACCTACTGAGCCACCCAGGCGCCCCGAGATTTTTTTTTTTTTTTAATTTTATTACTTCAGAGAGAGAGAGAGTGTGCGGGCACTGGAGCAGGAGCAGAGGATGGGAAGAAGGGCAGAAGGAGAAGGAGTAGGAGTCTTCTTGCTGAGCAGGGAGCCTAGTCCCAGGATCCTAGCATCATGACTCCAGCCAAAGGCAGCCCTTTAACCCACTGAGCCAGCCAGGCAGGTGCCCCTAGTTTTGTGCTTTTAATTCATGCTTGGTTATAACAATTGTATATGTCATCTTATATTATTTAGGGAACTGCTTTTTAAGTCGTGACTAGAGAATCTTTTAGCCTTGTGAAACTGTTTTTATGTGCTCTATTGCATTTACCAAGTGAAAGTATCATTTTCCTTATTGCAGAGATGCTAAGGCAAATAATTGCTCTCATACATCATTGCTACTAGGATCCCACTTTGGGGATCACAAACCTTTGGAGAATTTGGGATAAATTAAACAAACTCAGCTGGTTAAGAGAATAGAAGAGCATTTATTAATGCAGTGTGGCTCACAGAACAATAATAACTACCATACTGTTGCTTCCTAGCAACTTCTAAAACAGAGATCCTGAAAAAACATTAATATAAAAAAAAAATGTCTCCCTCTGTGTTGCCATTTACTTATTCATGGATTTGCACATTCATTCATTCAAATACATAATCAATTTATTGAGCAGTCTTACTCCAGTGGGACATAAATATAAATCAGCTTTATTATTCTGATCATTGAATTCAACTGTGCCCTGTCAAATATGTCTTTTCATTCTCTTATCAACTTCTTAAGAAGATCTCATGCTTTTTTTTTTCAGTTACCTTACATTATTAAAAGTCTAACCCTGTCCAAAACGACAATTTCATATCATATTTAAACCTCTTCTTCCTCTCCCCTTTTCCCAGCATGTCTGAGGCATGTGGCAGTAGGGAGTTGAAATAAAGATGGGCCTAGTTTATGAGTTCATTTTCTCTCCTTCATGAGCCCCTTGTAAAGGAAGTAGTGGTTTTGTTCTGGGATCGTTCTTCCTAGCCTTTTTTTCCCTGCTCTGGTTGTGGGGTAGGGAGTGGGAATGGGTGGGAGGACCAGGAAAGTAGGAATATTATATAACTAGTCATTATTGATGGTGTAGCATCTTCTCTGATTTCATTTTGCACTTTCCAAAGTTCATTTTGCACTTTGGCTTCTAAGTCAGTGAGGGCTCTTTTAGAGAGGAGTGACTGTATGCATGGCTTCTCTAAACCTTCCTATCCCTGTTACTTCCAAATCTCCTCACAAAGAGTCAGAGGCACTAATGAAGACTCATACATACTCTTAGCAATCCTTCATAAAAAAATTATATGTAGAGGGGGTGGTTCACCATATTGCTTTTCCCAGGCACACTCTCCATTAATATCTCCACAAGCCTCTTGTTTTCACATATAATTCAGATTTCAGGGGACATGGCTTCAAGTGATATGAAAACGCTTGCACCGTGCTCTTTACTCTGCGAGCTGCAGCTCTATGTAGACTTACAGGTTTCCAGTTCAACAAGCACTGAGTCAAAAAATAAGAGACCAGGTATCCTTCGAGTTACTCCTGATGCTACAAGCAATTCTGTTAAGCTACTTCTTTCTCATATTCGTCTTGGAAGAAGAGGAACACATACTTTTATTCTACCCCATGGGGTCACATAGAGTAACTTCTAACATCAACATGATGATGTCAGTGATTTCTGTTGATTCCTTCTTAACTTTCTCTAGCCTTTGTATTTAGGATGAGGATGGGGATAAATGTATTTGAGGGAAATAATGTTTGTTTGGAAACCTCTTATAGTGTCTTCAGTTAGACCTCTACCCACAATGTTTCTTGCTTATAGGATTTGCTCTTACTTCAGTTTATAACTTCAGGTTTAAGGAAAAGCTGCATTCATTATCCTGTTACCTGAGATTATTGAGCACTTACTCTGGTAATATTTGGTTTTACTTCTTAGTTTCCTTTTGGGAAGCTCAGTATGAAGAGATATATGATCTAAGATAAGGGATCATGAGACCGTCTTCTAGAATGCATGCCTCATGCTGGGAAATAAAGGAAAAATAGTGATTATTAGCCAGACAAAGCCATGTACATGGCACTCAGTATAACTTATTGATATAATAGAATAACACTGATACCCATGTAGTGTTAAAAGTGTGACAATTAGGCAAGCTATACAATATTCAAATTTCAAAAAAAGTGTTAACTGTAACTATTGAAAATATCAATACATAAAGGAGAGGCATACTCCTCACTCCACCTGAGTCACTAGTATACTTTTCATTTTCAAATCTTCTTGCACATAACATGTAGGCTCACAGTTCTAGATAGGAATGGATCTACATACTAAGAAGTTATGCATTATGCATTATGCAATTATGCATAGTTCTTCAACAGCTATGGAATTTTTCCTAGTGTCTTGTACATTTATCTCAAATAATAGTAGTCTTTTAAGACCTGGTATATTTGGAAGAGGTTCCAAGCTCAAAATCTGGAGTTCCAATAGATATTAATTTTAAAGTTCGGCTTCGTGGGGCGCCTGGGTGGCTCAGTGGGTTAAGCCGCTGCCTTCGGCTCAGGTCATGATCCCAGGTCCTGGGTTCGAGCCCCGCATCGGGCTTTCTGCTCAGCAGGGAGCCTACTTCCTCCTCTCTCTCTGCCTGCCTCTCTGCCTACTTGTGATTTCTCTCTGTCAAATAAATAAATAAAATCTTCAAAAAAAAATAAAAAAAAAAATAAAGTTCAGCTTCGTCATTTGCTAGTAATGCAATTTCAGGCAAGTTAACTAATATTGAAAAGTCTCAACTTATTTGTAAAATAATGTGGCTACTAATACTCATTCCCTAGTTTTTGTTTTTGTTGTTTTTCAGAGATTAAGTACACACAGAGATACATACTCATTCACTAAACCCAGCATTTGGTCTGTCAAAATACTTACAAAGTTGGCTCCTCTTAGGAGTAACAGGATAATGTGGTACTTGGTATATAAATACAACCACTAGTCTTCTGTTTTCTGATTCTGTGAACTACTTTATTTAGTCACTTCTCAAAGTTTTCTTTCATCTCAGTTTCTAATATGTCCATATTTTTAGAATATCCGAATCTATGATAGCATTTTGCTAGCATTCAATCTAGCCAGTGTACCAGATTTTTACATTAGGCTCAGTGCCCTCTGCATCCACACATATGGGATAGTTTCCACGGCTCTACCTGGTTGTATAAAGCTCACTTTTCATTTGTTGTTGAAGTCTTAGTAGCAGCAGCTAAGGTAACTTCTGCCTAGCAAACATGCTGTGTGATATGTATGGGCACCTGTGTGTGACACATATGTGTGGTATTTCAGTGTGTATACACATGTACATATGTGCATATGTGTGTATGTGCACTCATGTGCAGGCTGCTTACAGAAAGGTATGAAATCTATCCCCATTGCTTCAGAAGAGCCAGAAAATAACAGATGTCCAGTCTTGGTGTGCATTTGAACTATTAAAGAAAGCCCTGTCCTCTTCTTGCTGTATCTGCATTAAACAGATTTCTCCAGTGCAATTAAAATGCTATTTATCACTTTTTAACAAAAGATTAAAGAAGATTTCACTAGAAAGAAATTAATGTGCTGGTGTAAATTGCTTGATCTATTTGTGCTTTACCTGCATTTTAAAGAGCTGCTCCTATAAGGAAAACAAGATATATTAAAGGCTTTTTCAGTCAAAGAATAAATTACAAATATTTACTAAGAGCCAATTATGGGTGAGACACTGTGTTAAGTGCTATACTTAGGCAAGTCCTTTGGCACTAAATTTTTTAAAGTGGGTTTTAGAATATTAATATTTTTACAATCATGGTGTATTTGGAGAGATTACTATTTTCAGTGTCCCGTGGACTTATGTTTTTACCTGAAATCAAATGATCCTTAATTTTTTAAATGGCCTTTGAACATTTAGGAACTAAGCAGCTAAATAAGCTCTTAATGAGACATATTTTAATGGCTATTGAAAATATCAATTAGTATTCTTATTAAATTCATAGGTGAGGAGAATATCATATTAAACATGTTAGATTTTTTTTCCCCTTAATTACCATGGTGCACTGAGGTCTGAGGTCCTCATATTAGCTAAGACGCTATTTCATTACAGAGTTGGAGTTAATAGCCTGAAGAAAAACAGTTGAGAAGACTGAGCATCAGTTACGAGCGAACAGCAATTCTAAAAGTACTCTAGATATATTTAATGTTTCTGTTACCATATGTTATTTTTAATAATGCCTGAAATAAAAATAAAATAGTGCCACTCGATGCTGTACAATAATTATCTAAGTAGAAATTCACATTAGCTGATATCAAAGAAACACTTTAGCATTTGTAAGGATGAATGCAGGGTATAATTGAATACAAAATTTGGATAATAATAAATAATTGTATTTCTTGTTCGAATCCATGAATTTTTTTTCCCGTCATACCAAAATATTTTTGCAAGCAGTTCTAAAGATATGAAATAATATAAATTAGAAATCTGAAGAAGTAGAGACACATTTTAATTTCTGATCTTCCACTACATTTTAATGTGGATTTATAATTCTCAAAAGACTTTCATGTTTATCTCACTTGATCTTCACAAGAATCATATGAAGCATGTGTTTTTTTGTTGTTGTTTGTTTTTTATTATGACCATTTCAAAGATAAGGAAAGGAAAGGCTCAAAGAAGTTGTAAGTCTGCTCAGGGCCATGCGATTAACTCTCATCATTGCACCCAAGAATTATGACCTTAAAATATTTAGCAGAGGACAGCTATCATTCATTGACAATTTATTATTTAAGAAACATAGTTCTAAGCTCATTAGTTAATTAGCAATCATAATATCTCTTACAAAAGAGACTTTATTTTCATTTTATAAATTAAAAAAAAGTTTAAGAGCACCATAATTTGTTCTTAAATGAACCAATTCACTTATAATAAGGACACATTAAAAATTTCCTTTGTATTGTCAGAATTTCTCAGGAAGAAAAGATTATTTAGCATTTTAGCCTATCATGTAATAGAGGAAAAAAATCCCTATTTTTAAAATAATTTTATTATATAAAGAAAATTGTTTTAAATTTTAAGTTGTTAGAAGGTGAGCAAGAAAAACAAAGTATGGGGCGCCTGGGTAGCTCAGTGGGTTAAGCCCCTGCCTTCGGCTCGGGTCATGATCTCAGGGTCCTGGGATCGAGTCCCGCATCGGGCTCTCTGCTCAGCAGGGAGCCTGCTTCCCTCTCTCTCTCTCTCTGCCTGCCTCTCCATCTACTTGTGATCTCTCTCTGTCAAATAAATAAATAAAATCTTAAAAAAAAAAAAAAGAAAAACAAAGTATTACTACATGAAATTTCTAAAATTAACCATTTCAGTTAAACTTGTTCTTTTTTTTCTTTTTTCTTCTTTTCTTCTCTTCTTTTCTCTTTTTTGAAGCAACAACAGTTGACAGATATTTTCTTAACAGAGGCTTTGGTGGATACTTGATAAGGAAAATAAGAAGTATTGGGAGACTTTCAGAATTTTAGAATTTGCAAATTATTACTTGTCAGTGCAGTTTTTTGTTTGTTTTAAAAATTTCATGAAAACATATAGTCTGATTATGAATAAATAAATACAGTTGAAAGATTATCTTTGAACAGAGTTTAATGGTTAACTCTGTAATTATATAATGAGATTAAAAAGTTAAAAAAATATGCACTATATGGAAACCTGACAGCTTTTAATTTTCTTACAAATACTGTTGGGGAGCCCACAGTAAGTCAGCTGCTATGCTAAGAAGTGCAGGATTTCAATAATGCACCAAAGTACATATCCTCAAGAATTAACTAGTGAGCAATGGGTTGCGTCTCTCAGGAATGTATATTTAAGGAGGCCTTCTCAGTGAAAGGTCGACTTTAAGTTCTCAGTTCATGTGAACTCTTTATTTCCTACACACTATCCAAAGGCCTCTGGAAGTGCATTTTTTTTTCCCCCTACAGGTTTCATTTCACGAGACAAAGTATACATGAGAATCACTTAACTCAAAACAGACATCAAAATGGACTTAAGTGTTTGTATTCAAAAACAAAGTCTAAGTTTTCTGCATTTAAAATGTTACTTGATTATCTCAATTTTGAGGACTAAATTTTGAGCTAATCTCAATTTTGAGGACTTTCAATAAAAGAGGGTTTTGGGGAAAAAATGTTTTGTATGGGTATTCTGTCTAGAAACTCTTTGCTGGTTGACATGACTTTGTTCTCATAAGAGGTTTAATAACTACCTTCTGAACATAATTTGAGCATATTTGATATGGGCAAGTATAATAAGAAAGAGATGTTTATTCTTCAAGGTCCAAGTCTAAATTAAACCCTCATCTTTAAGTGGAACAGAAAATGCTCAGCAAATAAATTACTAGCAGTTACTAACATCTGAAAATAAATCATGAAGAAATGAGGAGACAGTGATAGAATGATCTGAAGAATGTTGCCAGGTAGAATTGGTTCATATCTCTTGTTGACCAAATGGTCCTCCTCAATCTGGGAGGAGTGTCCTCATGAACTCACAGGCTTTTTGTGAGCAGTGCAGAAAGAACATTAGATGGGGGAGGGAGCCAGCAAGAGGACACCTGCCTGGCCAGAAACACCTGCTGAAACAGTAGGATCAAAAGGGCATCTGGATGGTATAGGCAAGTCACACTTATGCCAAGAACAGATGCTCTTGTTACTACTTGAAAGTCTGTCAAAGAGTCTCTTCAATAAATGGTGCTGGGAAAACTGGACAGCTATATGCAGAAGAATGAAACTCGACCATTCTCTTACACCATACACAAAGATAAACTCAAAATGGATAAAAGACCTCAATGTGAGACAGGAATCCATCAGAATCCTAGAGGAGAACATAGGCAGTAACCTCTTCGATATCAGCCACAGCAACTTCTTTCAAGATATGTCTCCAAAGGCAAAGGAAACAAAAGTGAAAATGAACTTTTAGGACTTCATCAAGATCAAAAGCTTCTGCACAGCAAAGGAAACAGTCAACAAAACAAAGAGGCAACCCACGGAATGGGAGAAGATATTTGCAAATGACAGTACAGACAAAAAGTTGATATCCAGGATCTATAAAGAACTCCTGAAACTCAACACACACAAAACAGACAATCATATAAAAAAATGGGCAGAAGATATGAACAGACACTTCTCCAATGAAGACATACAAATGGCTATCAGACACATGAAAAAATGTTCATCATCAATAGCCATCAGGGAGATTCAAATTAAAACCACATTGAGATACCACCTTACACCACTTAGAATGGCCAAAATTAGCAAGACAGGAAACAACATGTGTTGGAGGGGATGTGGAGAAAGGGGAACCCTCTTACACTGTTGGTGGGAATGCAAGTTGGTGCAGCCACTTTGGAGAACAGTGTGGAGATACCTCAATAAATGAAAAATAGAGCTTCCCTATGACCCTGCAATTGCACTACTGGGTATTTACCCCAAAGATACAGATGTAGTGAAAAGAAGGGCCATCTGTACCCCAATGTTTATAGCAGCAATGGCCACGGTCGCCAAACTGTGGAAAGAACCAAGATGCCCTTCAACGGACAAATGGATAAGGAAGATGTGGTCCATATACACTATGGAGTATTATGCCTCCATCAGAAAGGATGAATACCCAACTTTTGTAGCAACATGGACGGGACTGGAAGAGATTATGCTGAGTGAAATAAGTCAAGCAGAGAGAGTCAATTATCATATGGTTTCACTTATTTGTGGAGCATAACAAATAGCATGGAGGACAAGGGGAGATGGAGAGGAGAAGGGAGTTGAGGGAAATTGGAAGGGGAGGTGAACCATGAGAGACTATGAACTCTGAAAAACAATCTGAGGGTTTTGAAGGGGCAGGGGGTGCGAGGTTGGGGGAACCAGGTGGTGGGTATTGGAGTGGGCACGGATTGCATGGAGCACTGGGTGTGGTGCAAAAACAACGAATACTGTTATACTGAAAAAAAAAAAGATACTTCTAAACTGTATCATAATGCAATTAGGATATAAAGAAGACAGTTTAGTTTGTTTGAAGAATTGAAATAAAATAGAACTAAGTCTGATCAACATGAAAAAAGAATAAGAAAGAAGTAGAAAGACCCTAGTGGAAGTATACCACAGGAAGAATTCCTCAAGGTCTCATTAGGGGAAAAAAATAATAATAATCTTAACGGAACTTAGTTTGCATTATGTATTTTACCTATCATTTTCAAATATGACATTATCTTCTTTATAAATTTCATTTCAGTTAGTACCATGGGCAAAAGTTTGTTTTTTAGGAGCCAAAATTTTTTTCTAGTGAGGATTTATCTGCCCTTACCTTTGGGATTGACCCTAACATACTTCAGCTCTTATAGATTATCCCTCATAGTCTGCTCAAAACTTTTCTTCGAAAGACTGCCTCTTTTCCTTATAGTGGTTGTCACTGATTCTTAACTACAGTTATTTTGCAGTTGTGCATAACGTCATTAAATCTCTGAAAGCTGAGCATACCTTTGTCCTTGGACTGTGCCTCTAGCGTTTCGAATTTAGAATCCTTGCCTGAGTTCCTAGACAATCGCTGCATGTAGGGAGATGCTGGCCATATGATAATGACTTTCTCAACATTGCCCAGAACAATAATAAGAAGGGTATGATGTGTAATCTAGCAATTTCACATGTTCGAGGAGAATACTTGTTAACCAAAAAGGTCAGTTGGAAAGGCCTAATGGTTTTAGTTATGTATTTTGTTGTTATGAACACAGAACACAGTTGTTATGAACATACGTAAGGTCTTGTCTCTGGTCTGCCTATGTAGCTTTAATTATGCCATATGACTTCATTTGTGTCCTACTTCATCTCAAAAATCTAGAAGCCAAATGAGAATGCAGTTGGTCTCTGAGATCTCTTTAAACACTAAAATTAGGTAATTTAAGACATTTTTGTCTCATTAGCACAATTTTTAGATGGAATATTATAAGGCTTGGGTAAGATAATTCTGTTTTAAAATTAAGGTTACAGTTAAAAATAGTTAAATATAGAATTTTTTAAAAAATTTATTCATTTGAGAGAGATACAGAGACAGAGAGAGCACAAGCAGGGAGAGAGACAGAGGGGGAAGGAGGCTCCCTGCGGAGCAGAGAGCTCGATGCGGGGCTCGATCCCAGGACCCTGAGATCATGACCTGAGCCAAAGGCAGAGGCTTAACCCACTGAGCCACCCAGGTGCCCCAGTTAAATATAGTATTTTTTATATTTAATACAACTTACTATTTTAGATTTTTATAGTAAACATGATGACAATTTAAAACTTGTTTATATGATCATATTTAGTACTTATAAGTCTTTGGACCTATCCTACAGGTACCAGAATGTGTGTAAATTATTTTGAAATTTTATAATGTATTTTAATGCCCTCTCTTTGTAACCAAACCAATATGAGTTTGCTCTTTGGTGAATCAGAAACTGCACCGAGTTTAGTTGTCTCACAAAGAAAACTTAGTTGCATCAAATAAAAAGATCACAGGGAATGCTTCCAAAGCTGTGACTCCCCAAGACAGGGTGAATGGATGGGTTACTTTTGTTTAGGGTTAGGATGAATATTTAGACAAGGAAATTTTGTCATGGGATATAGAGGCAGGCATAAGGTCACACATGCACCTTAAAAAAAAAAAAAAGCCTATGCAAGCATTCTATCTTATGTAAATGAAGCTGAGGCTCCTCCTTGACCGGAGATTTTAGTGTTCTAAAGAGGTAACGGGAATTATAGGTCATTCCAGAGGTCACTTCGTGGTCCATCTGCACAGGCACAATGTCTGGAAGGTCTATTCCTGTGGGAGGGCTTTTCAGGGAAGTTGCCATCACTTGGAGGGTGATTTTGGGTTTCCTTTGCCTGAGTCAAGATGAAAGCCAGACAGGAGAGCTTAGGGGAAGATGTAAGACAAAGGTTAGGGAATATAAGGAGGTAAGCAATAAAGGCCTGGTCTTGGGGTTTAGCTGGTGACATCTTCATGTGCCCTCCACCTTAGGAGTATTTTAAGTTCAATTCTTGATGTCTGTATGGTTTGCTCTGAAAAAGACATCGTAATGAAACTTTTCAAATATTAATAATAAACTGATTTTTTTTCAGTCACAAATTAATTATCTTACCTATACCCTCAAATCTCTTGTCCATCTCTTCATTCATTATGTTCTCTTGACAAGATAACAAACCTGGCTAAATTCAACTCTCCACATCTCTACACTTGCATCCAGGAAGTTAACTTTAGACAAAAACAGCAAATAGCACAGAAACAGAAAAATAGCAAACAAAACACAGATAACAGTAATGTTCATTATTCTCATTTTAAACTCCTAAATGCTATTGTCTGAGTAGATATTATAGACCAAAAATTTCATTACATATTTTCTTCCACTACATCACTTCATATGGTCCCTTCTTTTTTCAATCTTCTGCTTCCTCTCCAATTTGTAGTTTCCTCTGAGTGACTTTTCCTCTTATTTTAGTGAGAAAATATGTGCCATGGAAGAGAACTTCCATATGCAATTACCTCCCATCAACCACTTCCATTATATCTAAATTACTCTGCTTTTCTTCTTGTTACTTTGGGAGCACTGTCCATGCTCCTGTTGAAAGCCAGATTCTTAGCTTCATTACTGGTTCACTCTCTTGGTTCCTAAAAATTATTCCCCCTTTATATCGCATTGTATTTATTCTTTTATCTGTCATCCCCATAGGTTACTAGCATGCCTAATGTTTCCTAATGTACTATTCCCCAGCCCAAAGTATCCTGACTCTAGTTACTCTTTTCTCTTTTGCTTCACAGAAAAACTCATTCCAAGAGTTGTCTCTACTCAATACCAATTCCTCTCATCTAGTTCTTTCTTAAACCACTTCAGTCATGATTTCTCCCTTACTTCTTCACGGAAACCACTCTTAACAAGGTCAACAATCAGCTGAATATGACTAAATGAGAAGATCAATTTTCACTTCATATTTTACTTGAACTCTCATCAACGTTGGTCACAGTTGATTACTCCCACTCCTTCTTGAAACATTTTCTTTTTTTACTTCAAGGACCTTTCTTGGTCCTAGTTCTGTTTCTGCCTCACTGGCTACATCCTCACAGCCTCCTGTGTATTCTTATATTCCTGAATGGCAAGCCTGGCAGTGCCCCAGGCTCATGCTTTATTCACTTTTCTCTACCCATGCTCTCTCCGTGGGTGAACCCATCTAGTCATTGGGCTTTAAATAACACTTACATGCTAATTACTCCCAAACTGTCTCTTATACCTGGACCTCTTTCTTAAACTTTAGATTTATATATCCAACTACCCAGACAACATTTTCTCTTGGCTATCTGACACGCATAACACATTTAATAAATCCAAATTTGAACTTTCCTGCTCAAATATAGTAAATCAGTTTGTCATGACATTTGAGCCAAAAATGTTGATTTCTCTCTTCCTTTCATACCCTGAATCTAATAAAACAACAAATTAGGTCAGCAAGAACTTCAAAATATTAAGAATCTACCTTCTTACCCCACCAACTCTGGTTGAAGCCATCATTATCTTTTTGCCTACATCATAAGAAAAACCTCTTCTTAACTAACCTCCTAAGCTCCACCCTTTATTTTTCTCATTATCATAGTCAAGGTGGTCATTTCTATTTATTTATTTTTTAAAATTATTTATTTATTTGACAGATTGAGAGAGAGAGAGAGCACAAGTAGGAGGAATAGCAGACAGAGGGAAAAGTGAGGCTCCCTCCCAGGACTGTGGGATCATGGCCTGAGCCAAAGTCAGACACTTAATGGACTGAGCCACCCAGGTGAACCCCAGAGTGGTCATTTTAAACATAAGCAGATCACTTACGGTTAGGTGTCACCTCTCTGCTAACATCCATCTAGTAGCTTTCCACTGTTTTCAGAGGAAAAGCCAAAGCTCTTTGAGTGGCCTACAAATCTCCACATTATCTGGGTCTGATCATTTTCCATCTGTGCGTTTATCTGAGCTTATTTCATAACCTTCTATTCTACCTTAATTAAGTAGGAGACACAAACAAATTGGGATTCTTAATTCTTGAGAAAATGACTATTGACTAAAACCTCACTTACCCAGCAGCTCTAGCTTATCTACTATCCTCCAAACGAAATTGTTTAACTTACTTTTTTCTTTACCCCTAAAAATTAACATTATCAGAAGCTGGAAATACAATAAAAGGAAATAGGCAATCTTCTATCCTTTTTCTTACTTTTCATCTTCAATATTTGCAGTCCAATCTCTTTGTTCATCCCCACAGGCCAAGCAAGTTGTTCACATGTCTAATATTTATTATGACAGGATCAATAATTCAGTCTAAGTCCACCCCCCCAACCCAAGGTACCCATTCAAATTGAATTAAATTTTTAAAATTGACTGGAAGACGGCTTCCAAATATTTTATTGAGTTCTTTAGTAAAGTATTAATTTAATTAGAGTGGATTAAGTTATTTCTCATGGAGGTACACCACTTTGCCTTTATTGAGTTCTAACCTGGAATAAAACAGAAACTGGATTTGCATCTACTTTTGTGCCAGGATTCATCAAATTTATAAAATCCACATAAAAGAACTATACAATATTGAAACCTTTAGAAAAAGACTTTTGACATTTCTATAGTGAAGATTTTTAAAAATCTAACATTTGTCACAATTCTACCCCGTTGGTAATAGTAAATAAAGCAACTTAGAGCAATGAAAAGCTCACGTCCTATAGGTTTCGTAATTAATTCAAATTTATACATTCACAACTTTTATTTGCTTATGGACTAAATTTCTCAACGTAAGAAAGGGTAGAAATTTACTAATTTGTTCAGATTTCTGACTTTTAGCTAGTAATTCTAGTTTTTTTTTTAGCTAGATGTAGCCGTTTTCTTGCTTCTGTTTTCACTATTTTTCTATCAACACTGAGCTCATGGATTATCCTTTTTTGATAAATAAGGATTGGGAGATTGTCTAAACAAGGAATGGAACATACACAGCAAATGTGTGGCCACTAATCCCTATGGGGCTCATGACCAAAATTTCCAATCAGGTATGTTCTGTAGACCTGGTGTAAGGGCTCAGGGGCCTTCTTCACGTAGAACTCCAGCACTAGGGAGTGCACTACCAGTTGATATGATTCAGCACTTAATTTGTATTATTGTCCTGCAGTATTCCTTAGAATATTCCAGTTTCAAGAAATTAATCTCTTTTTACTATCGTATTTCGGCAGACACTATAGGGGGCCCCACACATGTCCCTTTACTCTTCTGACTTCAGTGAACAGTGGCCCAGCGTTCAAATGCCAACACCCTCTCCTCTTGGCCAGACGGCTTTCTTTCACAGCTGTGACTCCTTTGCAACCCTGTGATAGGGCCTGGAAGGCTGAAAATTAACCCCAAGAGCTTTCCTCAACTGTGATGGGCTGGAGGCACTAGATACCTTTCCCTTACCCTTTGACTAAGATAACACTGAAGTGGGGTTTTACTGCAGTTCCCAAAGTTTGTCCAGTGGAACTAAACTCCAGTCACCCATGGTGGGAGCTAGCTTCATGGCACACACTTCTGTTTTCCTTTCCTTGTTTCATTTTCCCACTTTCCTACTGGGATTTTCCTTTAACTCCTAACTCCCACTCTAATCTTCGTGTCTGGGTTTGCTTTTGGGGAAACCCAAAATAAGATACACATACCAGAATAATTTGAAAAGATGTTAACGCTGTACACAACTTAGCATAAAAGGCGAGTAAACGAATTGGAGGAAGGGAAGCCTGTACGTTTCCTATCAAGTAGCATCCCATGCTTTCATTTTCTGGATTTGGGATGATTTACATGAACAGCTTTGTTACTTTTCTTCAAATACTATGTAAAATAGCACATTGGGTTTTCATGGTTATGTGTTTAGTTATTTTCAGATAGTGAACTAGATTACAAAGGAATATATTTGCTAAGTATTGGGATTGAGATATTTAGAATTGGTTCTAACAATTCCACTAGTTTTAGCCAGGTAGGAAAGGAACGGAATTTAGTAGTGAAATGAGGGAGACTCACACACTGAGAAAGACATTCGGAGAGATTCAAATTACAGAAAACAATACTCAGCATTTAGCCTCTGGAAATAACAGCCCACTGTGCCTGAAGGGTTGCTGTGAATATTGTTGCTTCTATTAGCCTTCCGTTCAAACTGTAATGGATTTTAGGCTATACATAACTGCATAACATTCTAAGGATATCCAGATGTTGAGAGAATATTGCCAGGTAGTCACTTAAAGTGTTAGGAGTCTTTTATGGCACTCCATTTTCTCTGAGACGGTCTATAAGAGTCAGGAAAAAAAACTTTATAAGACTGCTAAAGATATAACATGTATGACTCTTTTTTTTTTTTTTTAATCTAGACAAATCCCTTTTATGTTGTCTCAGAGGGCTATGCATCAGGCTGACTAAGGCCCTTGGGTGTTGTCTTTTGGCATAAGTTGCAAAGGCAAAGGGTGATATCCCTAGTCATTTTGATACTGATTTGAAAGGACCCATAAGTTTATTTTCCCATTTGGTGCTCCCTAGTGCTGTTTTCTCTTTCTGACAGAGCCTGAAACAAGGGCAGAGACCGCGTCTTCTATTTACGTTGCAGTTCCCAGCAATGCCTATTATAGGGCCCTCCAAAGAGTAGGCACTCAATAAATGTGCCTACTGACAAAGACAAAATGACATTAGTCATCTCCTGACCATGACCTTGTAAAGGAAATGTGAGTCCCTCTCACCCCAAATAATTAATAGCTGCCTGTGGCCACTAATGGATGAAAAGTTTTTTATCAGCTACGTTTCAGGTGTTTTTCTGGTCATTTCCAGGTCTCAAGTCCTCATTTATAACAGAACTTTTTAAAAAGGTGGCATGAGAACACTGTATTTTCCTTAAATTTTATGTTACCCTTTAGGATTTCCAAGGGTTCAAAAACCATCTCTGTGGAAATAGGAAGAACCCCTTTGGTACTTGATACTGGATTACATAAGGATTTCTATTTTCACGGACCTACTATATTTCTAACAGTGTACCCAAAGCCAAATCCCCACTATGTAGATTAAGCACGTGATAAGAAAATGCCTTCCTTCCCCCTTCTTCAACAGGAAGGTAATTTGTTGGACTATAAGGATAATTGGCTTTAGTATCAGAAAACTAAGGTGTAAGCCTACCTCTGTTTAATATTATGTAATTTTGGGCAAATTATTTAATTTCTTTGAAGTTCAGTTTCCTTAATAATAATGTCTAGCATGAAAAGCTTGTTGCAAGGATTAAAAATAAGGCATATAAGAGAACATCTCCAGTAGATCATCTAGGATAGTAACTCTTTAAACAGAATTGATGCCTGAAGTTGTACATGTTTAGTCATTTTCTGGGCTTTGCACTTATCTCTAGTTCATCTTAAATCAACCTGGCAAGCTCTCACTCTTCCTTCAGGTCTCTATGCAAGTTACATGCTCTACAGTTTTCCCTAATTCCTCCTGGCAGACATAGGCATTCCCGCCTCTTGAGAGTCATGTTCATCTTGAATGCTGTTTGCTTGCATGAATGATTCCCGTTGCTCTCTGAACTCCTGTGTCTTCTTATCTGTCTAGATCTGGTTTATTGTACATCGCTGTCCCCTAGTATGCACTATAGGAATATCTGGTTACTGAATGAACATCACACAGGGGAATATGCCTCACTCTGGATAAAAATGTTTATAAATTTTACAGTGAGATACCAAAATTCAGCATTATGTAGGCAGAATACATGCACTTTAGGAATTCCAACCCAAATGGAGACATTTTCTCTTTCTATGGAAAGTCTTGGTAAAATATTCAATTTGTCCTTTCCTTGCTTTATTTTGGTGCCAGAAAGAAGATTGAGGGATGGGAAGAAAGGGAGCAACAGAATGGCCACAAGTCAGAAGTAATGGACATAATACTACTTTCTGTATGTCCTGGGAGCCAGCATAATGCATGACATAAATAATATTTTTGAATGACTAGACTTTGGTGTACTTTATTTATTATTTACTCATTTTTAAAAAAATATTTATTTATTTATTTGACACAGAGAGAGGGAGCACAAGAATGTGTGGGGGAGAGGCAGAGAGTGAGAGGGGGTGAGAGGGGGAGAATCCTCAAGGAGACTTCCCGCTGATCATGGAGTCAGATGTCGGGCTGGATTCCAGGATCCTGAGATCATGACCTGACCCAAACTCAAGAGTTGGCCACTTAACCGACTGGACTACCCAGGTGCCTCTTCAGTCTACTTTATTTTGGAGAACTGAAAGTTTAGAGGGAATTGTCTGGTTATTTAAACACTGCTGTATACTCTATTTTTCTGAAATTCAATTTGTTGAATTTATATTTCGGCCACCACAAGCCTGTATCAGTGGTATGTAAGTGGGTGCTTATTTTCTGCAAGGATTAATTTCTTTAGACCACTTCAGTAGCTACCAATAAGTCCCTTCTCATTTTCATACATATTATGTATCATTGGCAGCAATGGAACCATCGGAGTGCAGAGCAATAAGTAATCTTCCGATGATTGATACTTTTGATACCACCCTGCTGTTAATTGAAGGAACTACCACTGATTGGCCACTGAGGGTGTTTGTGCATAAGAGGTGAATTGAAGAAAACGGGCTGGTTCCCTGTTGGGTCCTTTCTGTGCCACTGGGCAGTGTAGTAATCTTTGTTTGACCTATTTCCTATTTGCACAAACTTTTTTCTAGTCCTGCTTTTCTTTGGCTCTCAAGATAATATATCTGTAAAATTTTATTTGTATATTGCATATTTGATCATACATAAATATATAGTAATATATTTTATATGCATATATATAATATAATAATATGTATAAATGTCAAAATTTTCTCTTATAAGGATTATAAGGATACCAGTCAGGTTTGATTAAGGCTCACCCCAGTTGTCTCATTTTTACTTAATTATCTCTTTAAAGATCCTATTTCTAAATATAGTCACATTCTGAGATACTGCTTTGTGATCTTGAAAGAAATAATTTGACTAATTTAGGTCATTAGTTTTTGCATAAGACATATATTGGTTACACTTAGTTCAAATTCCAATCCCTGACTGGTACCTGTGATTGAGTGTGGTGGTTGGGAGGATTAGTGTGGGGTCACATTACATAAAATAAAGTGTGGGCATTTTGGCCCATTCCTTATTGCGAGAATTTGGGAAGAGAGTTGCAATGAACTGTGACAGGCAGAGCCTTATATTTATTTTATTTCTTAAAAGAATTTTATTGATTTATTTGATAGAGAGAAACGCAGTGAGAGAGGGAACATAAGCAGGGGGAGTGGAGAGGGAGAAGCAGGTTTCCTGCTGGGCAAGGAGCCTGATTCCCGGCTCAGTCCCAGGACTCTGAGATCATGACCTGAGCTGAAGGCAGACACTTAACAACTGAGCCACCCAGGCGCCTCTGGCAGAGCCTTTTAAAAGTCAGTTTTTATAGGTTTTGTTCAGAGCTGTTTCAACCTTTGTCTTTACTATCAGAAATGCAATCATTTTATTCCATTTCTCTGAGGCTGACTTGCAGGCCTATCTCTATACTACCCGTCCTCTCATCTGATTATGGATTATGTAAAAGGCCTCCCCGAGGTTTATTATAGCTTTCTAGAAACACTGCCACTAGAACTAAACACAGAATTCCACTTAAAATTCTCTGTGATAAGAGTTATGTGGGTAGGAGAATATTTCCATTTTGTTTCTAATACTCCTCTTAATTATGTCTGTCTGTTTTGGCCACTGCGGCACATCAGGGTAATGTCCTCAGAAAATCATCTATTCTGATAGTAGTCTCAACAAGCCATTTGGAATAAAGACAGTAAGATGAGTTCACCTGTGTGGACCCATCGAATAAGTAATAAGAGCATGGCCCAGCTTCCTATCCAAATAATATTGAATACTTTTCTCTAATGCATTCCCTTAAACTTGCTCATTTGATCCTCATGTCATTTTTCTGCCAGTCTAGCCTCTAGAGATTTTCCTATAGTTTATGCACATTGACTTGGCATTTCATCACTCTTTTTTGTAAAAGCTTGTATGATTTGCTAACTTGGAGATTTTTATATGCTGTTTGTCTAATTATTTATACCAAATGTAAAATAAGAATTGTCATGAAATGGATCTATAAAAAAATTTTATGCATTTCATTCAGAGAAGTGTTCATTTATTTTATTTTCTTTTGTCACTACTAAATCAGCTTCTTATTTAGACAAAGTAGATACGTTATTTTAAATGTAACACTTTACAAAAGTCTTTATGACTATTTTAACTGTATTATACCTATCAGTGGCCTTTTATTTAAAAAAAAAGGCATTTGTGTTTTCTCAAAGAGCTCTCAAGATATCCAATTTATGGCTAGTTTCTGAAAAATTTGTGAGAGAATATGAGAACCTTGAGGGCAAAGGGATGGCCCTTCTTCAACTTTATCACCAGTACCTCTCACCGTGTACATTAGGAGAGCTCAGCAAGTCTTTGTTCCACTGAAGTTGTACTGTGCCTCTTAGCAGCATCTCACATTTTCTTCTGTAGCCTAGGATTTTCAATTGATATGGAGTTCATTAGCTTATTTAGTATGAAAGTGACACCACCCTTAGCCCTGCTAAATCAGAGCCCTTTTGTCAAGGACTTATTCCTCCAGCAAATGGATACTTATAAGTTGGACCTTTGTGTATAGAATTCCCTCTATTTCCAATCATCATCCCTAAACTCTCAGCTAAAAAGAAACAAAACACAGATGAAATCAGAAATATGGAACACAGGAAGGAGAGAAGGATATTCATGTTGAGTGTCTTTGACATAATCACCATCTCCTTTCATCTGACTCAGAGAAAAGCATCCTTGAGCATTATTTTTCTCACTTTACTGATGAAGATGAAGTTGTACTTTAGAAATTAAGTCACTTGCTGAGAATCGAATAGTTACTTGGAATCAAATATGACATTGAAACTCAGGTCAGTCTGACTATGTCTTTGTATGTATCATCTGATATCAAGCCTGAACATAACACAAGCTCAACCATGTCTGACAAAATGCATGTGCAATAAGTAAGTGTTGAATGAAAGTATGAATGAGTGATTGCCTCTAATATTTGTACTACTTCTGCATATTCTACCACTTGTCAAAGGGATTGTTCTGGACTACAGTATGGAAGCAGTCAGATTCAGCATACCATTTGCTTTTAGGACAGGACAGTCATGTTCCAAAGCAAAAATAATGATAAGAGCTAGAGGCAAGTCACAAGGCTGGAATCAAATGTATGCAATTAAGGATCTGGAAAGAACAAAAGCAGCCACTAAGGGGAAAAAAAAAAAAAATCAGCAAGATTTTAACTATCCAAGGGTAGGGACACCAGATAGTAGAATCTGAACTTTAAGAGCAGACACCAAAGCACAGCCTCAACAGGTCCAGGCATTTGAGGCAATGTCTATCAGGGAAAGATATTTCTACAGTCCTCCAATTCCTGATCTCTTCCCTTCTATTGCTGACTTGATCAATATCTGTGTACCCAGTCATTTTGCTTTCTAATAGAATTTTATATCTTCAGTGTGAGCTGACCGTGATTCCAAAAGGGTGAGTTCTGTTTAGCATTTAGGACGTATTGAAGTAATCTGTTTCTGTCAAACTCTGTTTTTGGCACTTGACAAATATTGGTTGGGTATTTGGAATGAAAATACAGACTTAATGACATTGGATGGGTATCTAAAAAATTTGAAGTGATTAATATCTAACTGATTTTATGATTATTCCATAAAGATTATTGCCCTTGCTTTCAAACTGCTCACAATCTATTGATGGGTTCCAAACAATTTAAGTAGTATATCTTACATTAATTGAGATTGGTTTTCACAGAGTTTTACAAAGTCTTCATAAAATTAATTTACCTGAATTCAATGTACTAACTTTAACCAGTCAATTTTAACTAATAATTATATTCAAATGAACATTTATGTGCATACTGATGCAGGTTCCAACTGAAATGAAGACATCTCTCTTCAAAAAGCTGGTCATGATTAAGAGAGGAAGGAAGAAAGAAAGGAAGGAAAGGAGGAAGGCAGGGAAACAAACTTGGATTATAGGTTTTTAGACCTAAGACCATTGTTATTTGCATGGCTGCATTAAGAAGCTTGGGTCTGTTGTGCTCACTTTCTTTTTTCTTTTTTTTAAATAATCTTTGATATTTAATGTTTTTAATTAACATATAATGTATTATTTGTCCCAGGGGTACAGGTCTGTGAATCATTGGACTTACACATTTCATAGCACTCCCCATAGTACATACCCTCCCCAATGTCCATAACCCAGCCACCCTATCCCCATCCCCCCACCCCCCCCCACCCCCCCCACCCCCAAGCAACCCTGTTTGTTTCATGAGATTAAGAATCTCTTGTGGTTTGCCTCCTTCCGGATCCATCTTGTTTCATTTTGTTTCCTTCCCTACCCCCTACAACCCCCGCCCTGCCTCTCAAATTCCTCATATCAGAGAGATTTGAAGCTCTTGACATATGAATGTTATCATCTCCATTTACATATGTGGGAAAAGTCATGAATAATGCACACATGTCGATTAGCCTTAAGCAATCTCTCAACACAATTGAGCTCTACCTATAGTTATTCAATGGTCCAAATACAGCAGAAAAACTTAAAAAGTACAGTGTTGTTACTGTTATCATTTGTTTATCAGACACAGAAAATATTTTATATACTATAGAGATAGCGGACTCCTTTTTTAGATCCCTTACTTTCTAATTGAAAAAACAAGGTAGGAAATCCGAATCCTGTTTTGATATTTATAAATGATAGTTAAAATTCAATATAATTAGAACTATAAGAATGTGTGGTTTTATAAGCATATAACACTATATGGGAGAACAGGGAAATATTGGGAGGAAATTGAGCACAGCACATTTCCATGAATGAACAGACCTGGAGTTTTAAACCAAACCCTCTAATTACTTTTTCTGTATGTTCTTGGGCAAAGCAATTTATCTCTCTAAGTCTCTATTATAATCCAAGATGGGGAAAAGATAGTTTCACCATGGTGTACCGAGGCAGCATTAACTCAGGTTCATTTTCATTTGGTACACTTACTTTTTTTGATAGCATCACTTGAAGTAAATCTTTATCATTCCTAAATTCTGGTTAGCAGACCCACTATTTAACATAATAGTTTAAAAGCAGCCTTAACACATTCCCTGTGAGAAATTTAAGATCATATATGAACAAAGAAAGAATACTTCTTTCTTTATGGTTGCTTTATGCTTCTCTTCCCTTACCCTCCCTTCCCTCCTCTCTTCTCTTTTTCTTTCCTTGCAGCCCTTTCTGTCTCTATCTCATCTTTATCTCTGTCATCTGTATTTCTATCTATATTCCTCTCTCCTGACAGGCTTTTCTGTTGCACTCCTAGGTGCCTCAACATAGCTAACCAATACCCTGACTTCACGTGTCTAGTCAAGCCAAAAGTCACTGAGAGATTTCTGTGTCATCATTTTAAAAATCTGAGTCTTAGAACCTGATTAACATGTTGCAACCAATTTATTGGATGCCTCATGGTTAATTGTTCACTGCTCTTGTAATAATCTAGAGAAAGGGGGCATGTGTGGGAGGTGCTGCACTGTAAGGGCCAATGCACTGCAGGAGCTAAATCCTGTGGGGCAAAAGCCACTTTCTAGAAAACAAAAAAACAGCAAACAAACAAACAAACAAAAACATAATGAACTGGACAGATGCTCCAAACTGAATTTCCTAACTGTGGATTCTATATTTTATGATGAATATCAATGTCAGAGACAGCTCATTAGGTTCATAGTGGATAATACAATTTATTTAGAATATCCTGGGCAGCCAGTTGGGCATTGGGCCATGAAGCCTGAGCCCACTAGGTCACTAACTTGTTTTCATTCAGGTGTACACTTTTCATCTTTCTTTTATAAATATTTAGAAACACTTTTGCCTCACAATTTAATTCAAAATAAGTAAAACCCTATTTTAGTGAATAACTAGAAATTGTTATTTGGATAATTTATCCTACGGAATAAATGTATATATATTAAAATATAAATTGAATATATATACATACACACACACACACATATCTAAAACAGGTTGACTGGCACATGGAAATCCTACTTTTCTAATAGTTTCATGGCTTTTCTTCATAGTGGAGTATGAAATTTGTTCTTTTACTTTTGTTATTTCCTCTGGCAAAACAAAGTAAACAAAATGCTGGGAGCATTTATAAAGGAAATTATAGATATTTTTTTTAGATTTCTGAATTTTCTGACATATTGATCAAATCATTGATTACTCAAATAACTTTTTGGAACAAGTAAAACTACCTTATAGTAATTTATATTTGTCTTTTAAATTGCTGATTTTCATAAGTAGCATTTGTCAGTAGAATATTTGACTTCTATTTCTTTTTCTGTAGTAATGATAGCTGTTCCAGTCACCATTTGTCTTAACCATGGATATTTATCACCTAAGAATTTTCCAGTTACAAATGGTAGAACACTCTGTTCAAGTCAGTTTAAGTAAAAAGAGAAATTCAATGACTCAGATCACTAAATAAAACAAGGAGTACTGATTTTGGCATGGCCAGATTTAGGACTTCAAAATAGTTCCTCAGGACCTGTGCTTTCTCCATTTGGCTTGCTAAACAAATCTGGTCCATTATTATGCTAATTGCGAGTAATCTGAACTGTCAAATATCTGTTTTAAATTCTTATTAAATGGAGAAGTATTCTTCTAAATAATTTTTGGGCACTGTACCAGTCAGAGTTCCACCAGAAAAATAGAACCAGCAAGATTCATGAATATGTATAGATTTCTTACAAGTATTGATATGTGGTAGATGAAAATGCTTAGGACAGGCAGTCTTAGAAAGGGCAGGCTGAAAGTCTTGGGCAAAGCTGCTAGTAGTATCCACAGGTAGATATTCTTCCTCATGGAGACTTTGGTTCTGCTCTTAAACTATTCAACTGAGTAGAGTAAATGCACCCAGATAATATGGAAGGAAATAATGTCCTTTATTAAATTTAGCTGATTATATATGTTAATCAGATACACAAACATCTTCACGGTAACACCTAGGTCAGAATTGAATTGAATCAAGGGAGACTGTCTTGTTAAATAGACAGGCAAAGCTGAATACCAGTCATAGGCACTGATATTCAAAGAGAAAAGACATGGAGAAGGAGGAGCAAACAGTAAATTAAAATTCTAACACAGATGTGATTCAAATAACCTCTTCTCTGAAAAACTGAATGGCCTCCATGTAAGAAATTTCTGAGATTGGGACAAGATTACCATTATTGAATAGGCTACTATTTTTAATACTTTGACTATGACACTAACAAGGGCTTGTTAGAAGACCTTTTAACAATCAGCAGAGCTACCCTACCAACCTTTCCTGAGTATTCATAAATTGTAAAGTACATTTATCTTCAATGATCTTGATTCCTATTCCCTCCAGAGGGACATAGGAATTCCCTGTTGTATTACCAGAACCTTCAACATAGTAGATGCTGACTTAATATTTCTGAAAAGAAAGAATGGTTAGGGAAGGGAAGGGAGGACTAGATACAGGCATATTTTCAATATTTTGCTATTACTAATAATGTTATGGTGATAACTTATTGCCTTCATTGTCTCTTATTTGTGAAGATGTCTCGTCAAGATAAATTTCTGGAATAGAGATTGCTGGATCAAAGGACAAGTACATAAATAACTTTTTTTTTTTTAGATATTGCCCAAATTTGCTCCACAGTGATTATAGGAATTAGAGATTTCAGGAAGCTCCCCAGGTGATTATTGTATCCAGTAAAGCTTAAGAATAGCCTTTTTAGAAGTCAAGTATTTACTTTTTTGAATATTAATTCTCTTGCCAAAAAAAAAAAAGTGCACCTATAGTACTATAAGTAATACAGTATTTACTGGCATAGCTGCCAATTTACACATCCTTACACACTGACGTTGATGGAACCCCTGAAGCTCAGCCCAGTCAAGAAACTCTGGTGTAGGGGCAGCTCACAATTATAAAAATAGTTGTTTTTCTAACTCAGTGGGGACAGTTGATTCCCTTCACTAGCTTCCTTTGGCTTCTGCAGTCTTACCTACATGCAGCCTAAGCTTGATCCTGCATTTCTGCTTAAAACTAAACCAAGAACTTTGGATAACATCACTTATGAAGAAATTATTGATTTATAGAACTTTTGCCTTATTTTTTTTTCTAAGTACATCTTTCCTTCACAGCTAGGAAATGAACATCAAACAAAGAAGTCTTTATTCTTTTTACACTGCTATTTTATCTGTATAACTACATGAGTTTATCATCATTACAGTATTATTACACAATCTATTCCAACAGCAAACTGAGATGTGTACAAGCATAAATAACAAATAATATACAAGAAAACTGTGCTGTAAAATTTCATTTTTCTACATGCTGTTTTTCCCCCACTCAGTAAGAATTTAAAATAGAAATTGACAAGTTCAGTTAACTGGCAATTAGCATAGCAATGGACCAGATTTGTTCAGCAGTCCACAACTTCATGGGTACTTACCTTAGTCACTTCTGAGACAACCATCTGTGTTATTTCAGCTCAGAAAAATGCCTTCATAAACCAATAGGACTTCCTTAATGCAGAAATTAGGTTATACATCTCTGCATATCTCAAAGAGCAACTTCTTGACATCTAATATATTACTGCAAATATCTTACTGTTCCACATGAATCAAGTATATTGAGCATGAGCCTTTGGATATTGACATCCTGCAAACTGACCCTTGAAGGACTCCTAAGATAGCATTGCCCTTGGTCATGAAGTTAATATGCCTAGACTGTAAAATCCATTCTTCATATTAAATGGAATGGTACCTTGAGATCTTATAAGACAGGTAGACTTAGACTTTCTGAGAGCAATCTGAAGTCACAATATACTCAAGAAATGTATCTTATGAAAGTTATTATACTAGAAGGCTACTCTCTATTCACCTTGTTCCCAGTCAATTCATTATCAAGTCCTATTGACTAAGATCCCAAAATATTTCTGAACTTTCTTCTCTTTTCCATCCTCAGCCCTTGTACTAATGTGTAACTACCGAACTAGTATATTCTTGTCTAAGAGATTTCTTAGTACTTTCAAACCAGCCTACTCATGGGTGGCAATACTCTTAAAATTCTCATTGGTTGTATTAAATACCCTACTTTAAAGTAAACAAAGTAGCAAGTTTTTGCTAGATACTAGATACAGGCCATCTGACCCTCTTAGGAATACAGCCAAGTATTGTTAGAATCTGGTATCTGTACTTAAGTAGAAAGGAATGCTGAGGAGATGCCATTAAAAATGAAAATTGGCCAGGCACTGGAAAACCAAGTCTTACCATGAACCCATCACTAATGCCTACAAATTCTCTAAAGGGAATTGCATATAAAAAAGATAGTGTAATCAAACTAAGACAATAATAATTTATTGTTAGCTAATGATTTGGGTTCCAAGTATTGGGCTGTGCTGGATAATGTGGAAAATGCATTTATTTTCCTAAGCTAGAATGGCCTTATCCATATTTTTCCCCCTTTAGTCCAATTTCAAGTCTGAGTTCTAGATTTTATTATCCAATATGACGAAGTCAGTCCAGAGCCTTTGAGAGTGTGTTTTTGGAGGGGGGAGGGAGAGAGAGAGAAGGAGAGAGAAGAGAGGGAGGGTGAGAGGGAAGAAGGTGGGAAGGAAGGGGGGGGAAAGGAAGGAAAGGAAAAAAAAAAGGAGGAAGAAAATGAATGAATGGACAGACACATGATGAGGTCCTGAGCATGCAATACTGAAAAAAGCAGATATGTCCTTTGTCTTCTAGGAGTTTATAGCCTACTTAGTAAACAGATCTTAAACATACTATGTGTGTGTGTGTGCGTGCGTGTGTGTGCTGTATCTTTTATGCAAGTAAAATAAAGAAGAACATTGTAAAAAATACAGAATGACATGAAATTATATCAGATAGACCTAACTGATATTGGAAAGGTAGGAATGGTCCCCCCTGCCCCCCAACAGGAATTGACATTTAGGTTGAAATCTAAAGTCAAGATTGAGATACCATGGCTTGAATTACTTTCCAGACTGGGGAACAGGAAATGTGAAGTGCAGAATGGAAGAAAAGACATGGTTTGTTCAAGAAACTGAAACATGGCCAAAGTGTTAGAAGTATAGAAGTATACCACTAGAGGGCCAAGGTATTAGAAGTGGGGAAGTATACCAGTAGATGAAGCTGGGGAGATAGGCAGAGACTAGATCATGCTCACCATTGTTGGTAATGTCAGGAATATGAGGTTTTATTCTGACTGCTATTAACAGCTATAGAAAGGTTTTATAATACATTATTCACTTTTCATCTTAATAAGATTCCTTTGGCATCTATGAGGAGAGTGGTTTTAGAGAAATAAGAAACAGAGATGAGTTATAAGTCACCAGGCAAGAGATGATGGTGACTTGGTTTAGAAAAGAGAAACAGAACTAAATAAATATGGGATTTGAGATATATTTTGAAGCTACCAGTGTCAGGATGTGGTGATGAACTAGATGTAAAAGATAAGGTAGAAGTTACGGAAGATAAATTCCTGATTACTGGAATGAGTGATTGGGTAAAAAGTGACAGTATTCATCAAAATAAAATGAAGGGATAATTTTTTTAAGAAAGAACAAGAATTTACTACTGGATATGTTACATTTAAGATGCCTCAAAGAATTTCAATGCAAATATCAAAAAGGCAACTGTATTTATGAGTTAGAATCTCAGAAGACAGGTTAGAATATAAAAGAGTTATTATAATAATAATGGAATTCATGGAAACTTTAAAGACTTCTTTATGAGAAAATTTAGGGATTCCGCATCTGAGCCTGGGAACCTCCAGTTTTAGAATCCTGGCCAGGATACAGAAAGAGGTGGTGGAAAAGGTAGCTAAGATGAAGCAATCAAGAAGGAAGAATACCAAGAGAGTGCTAAGAGAAAAAAAAAATAATCGAAAGGGAGAAAGGGATTAATTTGGTCTAATGCTATAAAAAGGTTAGTAAAAAGGGCTGAGAAAGGTTTAGATACATGTTAAGTAACTGGCAATCTCTATAGGTTAAAAAAAAAATGGAATGGTAGAATGGTGGGGCTGGAGGAGATATCAGTGTGGTAGGATGATTGAGGGGAAAAACAGTCAGCTTGCATGAAAAATTCTTTGGAGAAGGTTGGATGCAAATGAAGCCTGGAGAGAAAGGGCTAGAAATGGAGAGTGTTTCAAGGTTAAGAGAAAGGGTTTGTTTCAGGATGATAAATAGTAGAGCAAGTTCGTATGTTAAAGGTAAGTTTTAGTAGAAAAGACGAGGCTAAAAATGCAGAAAGAAGTGGGAATTATTGAAGCCAAGTTTCAGAGGAGATGGGATGAGTATATGTGTTCCTGTTCACTTTGTATTGGATTCAAAGGTGGGAGGAGGCTTCCATATGCATTACAAAAGAAGGTGGGGGAGAATTAATGTAGATGCAGATGGGTTTTAGCTGGGCCTGTAAGAAAGCAGAGTTGCTTTTTGATGTACTCTCAATTCTCTATCCAATAAGAGGAAAGATCATCCTCTGAGAGTGGAGTAGGGTGGAATGGGGTGAATTAGAAGGCAGGGAACAGTGGGAAAGAAATGAGAAACAGAATCTGAAGATTGGCTGAATGGCAGAGAAGGGAGAGGGTCAGTGGGGACAATGTCTCAATGAACTCGAAGAGTTATTGCAGTGAGAGTACCTGCACAATACAGATAGAAAACACTGCCAAGTGAAAGAGTAAGACGCTCTTGTATGTGTGTGTGTGTGTGGGGGGGGGTATCTCTTTCAGTGAAGGTAAAATTTCTGGTGATGACAAACAATATACTTTTATCATAATGGAAATTTTTGGTTGAAATGTACTAGAAATAAAAGGTCAGATGCAGAGAGGAGGTCAAGAAAACAAGGGGATAAGTTGTGGATCCATTTATCCTGTAGATACTTCCCTAGTTTGGTTGTGGTCAGAAAGAGAGAAAGCTGGGTGCTGACTCTTAGATAAAAATAATTAGATTAAAAAAATCAGAAGGTTGACAGATGATTCTTTGAGGATGGATGTGATTTGTGAGACTCTCAATAAAGCAGGAGATGTTAAAAAATAAGAGAAAAATAATAATCTAGAATTAATAATGGGTCAGGGCACTGATTTTGTATCTACCCCTGATGTTCTTATTAGGAGCCCACATTTCCTTTTCTTTCTTTCTTTTCTCTCTTTTCTTTCTTTCTTTCTTTCTTTCTTTCTTTCTTTCTTTCTTTCTCTCTTCTTTCTTTCCTTCCTCCCTTCCTCCTTCCTTCCTTCCGTCCTTCCTTCCTTCCTTCCTTCCTTTCTTTCCTTCTTTTCTTTCTTCTAAATTAAACTCCTTTTTTAAAGTTATGATTTATTTATTTAATAAATAAATATAATAGTAGTGAGAGAGTATCTATTATAAATAAATATAAGAGAGAGTAAGAGAGTGAGTGAGATAGTGAATGAGAGAGTGCACGAGCAGGGAGGAGAGGGGCCCTGGAATATTGACCTGATCCCAGGGCAGACTCTTAACTGACTGAGCCACCTGTGTGCCCCAGGAGCCCACATTTTCAATGACTGCTGGGAAATATGACCTCAGGAGGTGCTAAGTTTCTGTCAGTAAAGGTAAAACATTGGAAAGTACACGAAGAGTATAGTCTTAGAATATTGGGGTATTTATGATCATGGAGTAGAGTTTCAGAGGGCAGATCAGAAGGATTTTGGTAGGAAGAGATGAGGTTTGTCTTAGTTTCTAAGAATTCCAATTATGGTCTGAAAATAAGGACTGCTGGTTGGTGAAAATGTGAAGCCAAGTGTGTCATTATCTTCCAGGCAGTTAGATGTGGCAGGTCCAGTTGAGCCATGGGTAGAAGGAATGAGTGAGTGAACGTAAACCACGTGTTTCTTTTCTTGGAGAATAGAGGAAGCGATGCAAATAAGCGGTCAATTTGGACCATCCTTTTTCTTCCTGATAGGGCCAATACTCTACCCTCAGGCACTGACAACCCAGAGAGATGATTAGGTTTTTGTTTTTTTTTCCCCCCACTGTGTCCCAATCTATTTTAAGCAGTGATGAAATACCTATGTGACAGAGAAAAATAATAATAAAAAATAATGTGCAGATCTATTTTTCTTTCTTCCCCCCTTCCACCTCCTGAGAGAGAGAGATTGTGCACGTGCCAGTGGGATGGGGTTGGGCAGAAGAAAAAGAAGAGAAAGAATCTTAAACAGGCTCTAAGCCCAGTGCAGAGTGGAAAGCTGGGCTTGATCTCAGGATCATGACCTGAACTGAAATCTAGAGTCAGATGTCTAACTGATTGAGCTACCCAGGGCCCCCTTTCTACCTTTTTTTAACCACTCCCCTTTTCCAATGGTAGGTTTATTAATTGCTGAGTTGAATGTTGTCTCTCAGAATATGGAAAACGGAAAACAAATGGAAGAAAAGCCTAAGATACTAAGATTTCTTATTTTTTATTATTTGGTTAAAATCATAAAAAAAGATGAGTTCAGGGCAGTGTTGGGGTCAGGTGCAGATTGACATTGGCTGTATTTGAGTTTGTGAGAGAATTTAGCCAGCTGTGATTAGGGAAGAATGTTTGGAAATCTATGGCTTGAGTAATATATATTCAGTTTTTTAAAAAATGAAAGGCGATTTTTTAAAAAAGATTTTATTTATTTATTTGACAGAGAGATAGCACAAGTAAGCAGAGCAGGAGGCAGAGGAGAGAGAGCAGGCTCTCCACTGAGCAGGGAGCTTAACATGGGGCTCAATCCCAGGAGACTGGTCATGCCCTCAGCCGCAGGCAGATGCTTAACTGACCGAGCCACCCAGGCACTGCGGAAGGATGATTTTTTTTTTTTTTTAATGCTGTTCATTAATAGTATCCTTCTTTGTCTTTTCATGGGAGGTTACAAGAAAGGTTGCAGATATTTTCTATTTAGGCAAGACTGATTTTTTTTTTTTTTAATGTGACCCAGTGTCAAGATGGGAGTTTATTGAGGATTACATATAAAAGTCATAAAATGATTGCTTTATTTATTTATTTATAATTGATATACAATGTTATATTAGTTTCAAGTGTGCAACATAGTGATTCACCAATTCTGTACATTACTGAATGCTCACCAAGATTATAAATATAGTCATCATCTATTACCATATATTATAATATTGATTATATTCCTTCAGCTGCATCTCCATGATATAATTATTTTCTAGGAGGAAGTTTGTACCTCTTAATCCCCTTTATCTATATTACCCACCCTCCCATCTACCTCCCCTCCTGAAGCCATAAATTTGTCTCTGTATTAGAAAATCTGTTTTTGTTTGTTCATTTGTTTTTTGTATTAGATTCCACATATGAGTGAAATCATATGGTATTTGTCTTTCTCTGACTTCTTTCACATACCACAATACCCTCTAGGTCTACCCTATTGTCAGAAGTGGCAAGATCTCATTCTTTTTTATGGCCAGGTAATATTATAAATTATGATATATAATCTTTATCCATTCATCTGTTGATGGACACTTCTGTTGCTTTCATATCTTGACTATTTTAAATAATACTGCAATAAACATAGGGGTACATATACCTTTTCAAATTAGTGTTTTCTTTTTCTGTGGATAATACCCAATAGTGGAATTACTGGATCATATGGCATTTTCATTTTTAATTTTTTGGGGACACTCCATACTGTTTTCCACAATGGTTACACCAATTTATGTTCCCACCAACATGGGTTCCCTTTTCTCCATAGTCCTTCCAACACTTGTTATTTCTTGTCAATTTCACTAACCTTTCTAATTGGTGTGAAGTGATATTTCATTGTGGTTTTGATTTGCATTTCCCTAATGATTAGTGATTTTGAGCATCTTGTGTCTGTTGGCCATCTGGATGTCTTCTTTGGAAAAATATCTATCCAACTGCTTTGTCCATTTCTTGATCAGACCATTTCTTTTTGGTGTTGAGTGTATTAGGTCTTTCTATATATTTGAATATTCACCCCTTATTAGATATGTCATTTACAAATATCTTCTCCCATTTATTGTTTTATTTAGAGTTAACATTTCAATATATAATATTTTCTAAAGTGGTATGATTTTTGATTGTCCAATATCTTCAGGACAAGAATGATCTAAATCTTAAAATAGAACATTAAACAATGTAGTAGTTTCTTATGGCACTTAACTACTAAGTATAGAAACCCACCAAAGCCAACTCAAATGTACAGAGATTTCCTGAGATAATATGGAAAATCATACATGTTCATGCAACTAAAGCTAAGAAATAAAGATGGACTCTGTGGGGCACAATTCCTCACTCAAGGATTACAGGGCTCCTTTCATTCCGATCTTGTGTCTCATGGCTTGCCCACTTCTGTGTACATATTCCAATATTCCTCCTCTCTCACTGCCCCTGTGCCCATCCTCACCCCAGCTGTTCCTCTTACCCATGTTAGCACAACTGCCACTAGGTGGCCTTCACATTTCTGGGTTTAGATATTTAGAGAAAGGATCTTGGTGACTCAGCTAAACCTACAATTTGTTTTCATTTCTATGGCATGCTCCTCATTGATCTAATTATCTGTCAACAGGAAGGAGAGGGATGCTATTGGTACCTAGAGCTGCCCTCTCAGGAACACTATCTGGGTGGAGCAGGTTGAGGTAAATAAGGATGTTAAATGGGTCAGCCACATTGAGTGACATATCTAATATATGTATACTTCTGGGGGAATCATTAGTGGGAATGTTTCCAGAATATAGAGTAGCCAGCAGAGAGCCAGAGTCTATATGTCAAGTTTAATTTCTGTGTGTTTATGTATGAACTAAAAACCAAGTTTGAGAGAGATTTTTCAAACAATGAAAGCAAAAACCTTAACAAGTAAAAATCAATAAATAACTGTCTTGAACAGCCTTGGCTAGGCAGAGAAAATAGTTTGTTTATCATCCACATCCCTTAAGTAGCAGGAGCTAATAGAATTTGAATTTAAAGCTCTTACTCCAAAGACTCATTACTCTTTCAGATTTATGATTGCACTTTAGAATTGCAATGCTAAATATTTAATATTTCTACTTTAGTTCTGAATGTACTTTAATTACTCTATATAATGTGGAGAATTGCTTTCTTGTTCAATTTTTTGTATACACAATGGAAGAAAAAAGTTGTATTACTATTGATGTTATTTGAATAACAATTATTTTAAAAATATGACTGAAGAATGAAGTTCCTAATGTAATTCTTGTCAAGGAAAATACATATTATTTTGCTAAAATATGAAGAAATGCAGTTACCTACTTTAACATGTGATTAATATACATGGATGGTTTCCTAGGACTTAATGAGAACAATATTTTTGTTTGTTTGTTTGTTTTAATCTGGTAATATGTCTTTATTTGCTCCCCTCTCATCAACTCCCTAAACTAAAATTTGCTATCTAATCTCAATTTTCAGCAGTTAAAATGAATAGTAGATAATTTCATTGTAAGAACTCTGAAAATTTCTGAATTCCATCATGAAGCTATTACCAAAATATTAGGAGTAAGAATATGACACAAAACCAAGGTTGACTATGCAGTTAAAAAGAGATGGAGAGGACTCTGATGTGTTTAAAATCCCCTTTGTCCATTTGGACAAAGTATAAAACTGCAGAACTGCAGAAGCATCATTTAAAATGTATATCACTGGCAAAAGTAAGTCTTATTTTTATCAGCTAAAGAAAATAAAATATATGTTTTAAAATGTCAGTACCTGTAACAATTGCTTTGCTTTAAAGTGTAAGGATGATTGGAGCCATAACTCTGTAAGCACAGTGCTCTATCACTGTCTGTGAGGGTTCCCTTTGCAACTTTTGATTTATGTCAGGCAAGTTTACCAACAATACTCAAAGTTTCTTACTATCTCCAACTGTATAAAACTTATATATGTATAGTAAAACTTATATATCTATAGTAAAACAGGGCTACTCATATAATCAACAATGATGTTAGATAAAATCAGTTTCCCATATCTGATGAGATAAGGAAGCCAACATGATAAACTCCTACCTACTACAGATGCTGAATCAGAAGAATAATGAACTGGATGAATAAAGGACAATTTGATAGAAATATTGCTGTCCTTTATGAACTAATAGTTAAATCTGTCATGGAACTACAGTCAGTAGTTGCAATATTATTTTATTTTAATTTGAATTTTTGTGTTAGTGGGAATCAGGTAGAATGCCATTCAAACAATAAGTGACGAACAAAAAAAGAGCAATCGCAATTTAATTTCTTTCCATGCTATAGGATAAAAAAAAAAAATCGATATCACAGGAATGAACAGAGAGAGAAAAAATGCCATTATTGTAATCCTGAGGGAATAGGGTATAAGACAAATTTTGGAATGGTCCCTTCTATCCACCATGACTTCATCATGGCACTATACTGGGGGCTCTGCTGTATTTGAAGCTGCATCAGCAACTTGTTTCCTGGTAGGAGAAGATGCTTAAAGGGTAACTGAGAACCTAGAAATTAATAGAGTTAAGTGTTCAAAAAATACTGAATAAAATGAAGTAAATGAGACTCCAAACAACCACCTGTGGTAATTTTTATGGAATTTCTGGAGTAAAGCATAGATTTACCCATAGTTTCCAAGATCAGAAGCAGTTACTAGAAAGTACAAACTATGGCATTTCAGTTCAAAAGGCATAACATAATATAATTATGAGAAAAATCAAGCAAATTCATCATGAAGATATTCTTTAAAACAACTCATTAACCCTTCAGAAATAATCACATTGTGAACAACAAAGGAAGGCTGAAAAACTATTCAGAATTAGAAGAGCCTAGAGAAAAAAAGATGATTAAATGCAACATATGATGGTGGATTAGACTCTACATCAGGAAAAAAAAAAAAGGGAAATTTGACTACATAGAACATTATTGGTCAGTGAGCATAATTTGAATAAAAGCTATATATTGTATCAGTGTTAACATTTTTTTTCAGTGTTAAAATTATTGATTTTGATAGGTGTACCGTGGCTATGCAAGAGAAGATCCTTGCACTTAGGAAAATGCAGGCTGGAGTGTTTAGATGTAGCAGGTCATAATGTTTGCAATTTACTGTCATGAGTACTAGGCAGGACTAGAAATAGCCAGAGGGACAAAAGATGAACAACCCATGAATCTAAGTGAATGATGTAGATATTCACATGACTATTCTTATAACTTTTCTGTTTGAAATTATTTTAAAATAATGAGTTAAAAACAAAGGTATGACAAACATTCATGCTATGGCTCTGGTAATGGCTGATCATGTGGACTTTGAGCTTATTTCCTCTGTAAAATAAAAATAATCTGCCCCTTCTTAGAGGTACGGATCAGTGACATAATGGGGTTCACAAAGTAATATTTACTTTTTCTAAGATTTGGACAGATATTTTAGAGGAAAGAAAAATGTGATTTTTCAACCCATATCACAGATGAAATTTAGTTAGATTTTAGATAGAAACTTTAACTTTTGTTTTCAATTCTAATACAACTATGCCTCAATTAAAGAATGCCCTAAAAGTGAAGCTTTTCTCTGTAACGGTAGTAAGAGATTTTAAACTAAGAGTAAAAATTACTAAAACAAGTAAATTTAAAAAATGCATATAGCCATGTGACTATGGGTACTTGCTGCTTACAGTTTTATGGTATCAGTGCTATTATCCTGGTGAACACTTCCATTTCTTGTATTTCAATTATAAGTGAACAGAACTCATCATAGTTAGTGTTCTGAAGTTTGAGAAGGAACAATTTGGTATAAGGAACATCTTTGTCGTCTCTCCCGGGCACTAGTTCTTTGTTTGTTTGTTTTACTGTATATTGGGGATACAAAGATAATACATTCTTTACAGTTCTAGCTCTTTACTGTTTCTTCTTCACATACCCAAAGTCCTCCTATTCTTTTGATTTTACTCTTCATTAAAACAGGGGTACTTTGATAAGTCATATATTTATACTTTTCCCCCCATATTTTGGCTGAATCTTACTCAGAGCATTACCTCAACCAGTTTTATTATGACCTGGAATAATATGAGAATCACTTGCATCATTCCTGCAATAGATCAATATCACTGAAAATCTTAGAAAAATAAATCCCATTTTCCCGGATCGCTTTCATCATCAGCTGGTTCACTCTTCCTCCATAACCAAACTTCTCAAAGCAACTTCTCAAAATTACTGATATTTTAACAAATGGCAAATTCAACATTTTCTTAATCTGTATTATTTTTGTGACGTGATTGACCCAGCCAACCACTCTGGTCTTTTATTCTGGAACTTTTCTCCCTTAGACTTCTAGAAAGTCTGTATTATCTCTTTGACCATAGCCTCTGATTTTTATTTGGTTTCATTCTCCATGGTTCTGATCTTGGCACACTTCTCTTTTTTCCCTTTTGGGATTACATGTAATTAAGTTATCTCAAAATGACTTCCAGGAAGTCTTCAACTCCAGACTCATCTTTCCTCTTCAACATCACGTACTTGGCAAAATCACCTGCTTTATATCACTATGCCTAGTCTATACATATCACATTATCCATAGTGTGCCAGGGCCTCCAATTCTCTATTTCCAAACCTACCCTCGCAGCAGCATGTCTACAGCTCTGTGAAACGGACCAGTCAGAAAAGGAAACTAGAAAAGGAGAGACATTTTTTATAGAATGAAAAAGAGAGCTTCATATAGCAGGAATAGTGTGTAGTGTTCTACAGTATGAAATAGGAAAACTAGGTACTCCTTGTAATAATTTAACTTGGGATAGCTATGTACAAATTGATTTGAAGTGATGAAAGAGGAGATGTAAGATGGAAGCAGGAAAAGAGAGAGAGCAAGTGCAAGTGAGTGCATAGGGGAGGAAGTTTGAATGTCAAGCATAACAATAAAATGTGGCACCTTATGCCCTTTTATTTATTCTTTACTAAAATAGAAAAGTTCTTCACCTGAATAGATTGTTACTTGAAGATAATTTTTAAACTTACCGTGATAAATCGGTCTTTCAAGAATATTTAGGGAAATATCTTCTCAGAATAAAATCTGGCTTATACTGTTACAGAATAGTATGCATTAATGTTTAAAAATTAGTCAAAACCTCCCGCAGGAGAAAGAGCTAAATTACAGTTCAAATAATACTTTTTAGCTTGAAATATACCCCATACTGTTAGATAATGTAAGGATGTTGAGAAAAGTAACTAAAAACTAATTCACCAAGTTTGTAAAATCAAATATTCTATACTCTAGGTAATCTTAATATTTCTTAGTCACTGTAAATCAGATTATTCTTGAGATTGTATTTAAGTCAAGGTAAGATTGTCTTCTATTTACAAAGGTAATTTAGTCTCCTGAGTAGGTAATCTTGTTAAAATATTGTCAGGTTAACTGAAATTGATTTGTGTTTACTAAACATAGTGAATACTAATTAAACATTAGACACTGAGGTGTTAGAGGTATTTAAACCTTTGATAGACACTATTAGTGTTTCACGGAAGGATTATTTTTTGTCTTGGAGGTCAACATTGCTTTTTAGTTTGTTCTTTCAAATAAAGAGAAAATGAGGAGTAATGGCCTGCATTTGCTTTATGAAATTTTGTGGTTTGGGAATATTTGGGAGAATTTGGGATTGGTTTTGGGGGGATTATTTATGTTTTATTTCCTTTGCTACAAACACCACATTTGCTTTTCCATCTGCTTAATTCCATTCCAGGTTTGCTATTCTCTACCACTCATAGCATCATTGAGCTCCACATAATAGCTTTTATAGGAGACAGATATTACTAGGCAATTTGAAAAGCAGGTTGAAGATAAAGCCTAATAGCTCACGTGCCCTGGCCTGGTGACTTGGTTCACTTCCGAAGCTTATACCAAATGGGCTGCGTGCATTCCTGTGGTGTCTGTGTATCAGCTCTATGAGGCTTAAAGAAACATTTCCCCTAAAACAATAATAAACCCACCATAATCATCCATTTTGGGGAAATTTTACAGTTGTTGGTTAACCTGCTCCCTTATGCCCTGCAATATTCATTAGCAGATTTCTCTGTTTATGAGTGATATTATATGGAAATGGTTATGGGAAGCTAACAGATGTAACCACTGAAATAAATTAGAAGGAAAAGTTCTGTTTTTTACAGATGGTTGTATTGAATATGCCCCCCCCCCCCCGCTCCCCTTTAACATTTAGTTTTCTTTCAACAGAAAACTTTTCTTTACTGACTACGGGAATGTGGCCAAAGTGGAGCGATGTGACATGGATGGGCTGAACAGAACAAGGATAATTGATACAAAGACAGAGCAGCCAGCTGCACTGGCACTAGACCTAGTCAACAAATTGGTTTACTGGGTAGATCTTTACTTGGACTATGTGGAAGTGGTGGACTATCAAGGAAAAAACAGACATACTATCATTCAAGGCAGACAAGTAAGTACAATTTTGTTAGAAAATGCAGCTAAGGTGATAAAATGAATGGTGTCATACTAGGAAGAAGACCTAAAATTTGAATTGGAATGTTGAAAATTTCTTATGAAGTCAAGCTGCAAAGGGTCATAAAAATTGTGATGTACTTCCTATATGGGAGAATGTTCTTTTCACAGTGCATTCCATAATGCCTCTGACTTCCTCCTTTGCTCTATTAAAAACAAAGCACACAAAACAAAAGGCAACAAAAATAAAATAAAAACAATAAGCAAAAGCAAAAGTGCCACACTTCTAAGAAAAGAATGAGGATAAGACAGATGTTTTGACCTATTAAAAGTAAAACTTACTAAAATCTAATTTAAATAGTTCATTTATAAGGAGCTACACTATCATCTATCCCATGTGGCCTTGGAGATACTGTGCTAACAAAAGCAAATGCCTGCTCACAACAACAGTTTTATTATTTTCAAAGGTTGAACTAAATTTTGCCTTTTGATGTATTCAAGTGCTTCTTAGAATGAGAATTCTGTGAAAGTCACTGAGGTCAAGATCTTTCCCATCTGTATAGTTTTTGCCTTGCTGAATTACAAGGTTTTGCAGATAACACTCAGTAGACACTGAAAGGAGATCTCTAAGTAGAAATAAGCTTATTTGCTAATGTACTTTCTCAAATTCAATTTTACCTCAGTGATTGCACTAATTTCTTGTGAGATTCTTATTCTATAGAGACAAAATATATGAATCCCTTTTCTTTCTTTTGCAATCCAAGATAAAAGTATTCTGTAATGATCCCTTTAAAGTTACCTTCCCTTTCTAATCAGTTTTAACAAAAATTCTTTTTCCTTCTTTGACAGACAAACAAATACACCAAGCTGGGAATAAAAAAAAAAAAAGAAAGAAAGAAAGAAAGAAAGAAAGAAAGAAAGGTGTGCAATATTAGAGATGAGGCCAGTTATATCTTTCATTCTTTTGCCTAAAAATCTTAATTTCTTTGGAAAGCCTTAGTTATGACTTTTAGAGGATCTAATCTCTAAAATGATTATGATAGGTCATCTTTTTACCTATATGTAATTAAAACTCTAAACTTTGAAACAAGGATAAAAAATTCAAATAATTTTCCTCCTGATAACTTTTAAAAAGTTTTCTAATGTCTGGTTTTCAATTGTTCATTTTTTTCATTTCCTTTTTTTTTTTTTTTTTTCTGATTCCCTAAACATATGCTTACTGGGCCACTAAGTCATCCAACATAGATACATTTTTTTTTTTCTAAATATCTGGGCTGTAGGTAGAATGGTCTAGCCACAACTCTAAGCTCCTCCCGCCTGTGTCAGGAGTAGCAGAGCAGGCAACAATGTACTTACTTTATGGAAAACAGTCTCTTCTGAAGGAAGGAACAGGGACAGTGAGTGCAATTTCATATTTTCTTCCCTGCCCAATTGTCCCTTCTGTGGCTGTGCTTTTCCCTCTTGGGTGTGGATTGGCAATTATGTAAAGAGCAATGTAGGTATGCCACAACCACACTCCCAGATGATTGGCTCCAAACTTTGGGCAAAACAGGCATGAGATTAATTGTGATGGAAAAATTGAGTTTACTTGCAATTTTTATAGGAAAAAGTTTTGCTCAAGTCAAATTTGAGTTTGGATTTATCTAGGGAATATGATGTCAGCTTATGTGCAAATGATATTAGTAAATAAACACATGACACCCCCACCCCTTCTCTCTGGCACATGTACCTGTGCATGCATGCACACACACTCACACTCACAAGCATGCACGCACACACACACACACACACACACACATACTGGGGAATGACCCTTATGCTGCAAAACATTATTTGGGCTTTATTTTGGGCTCCTCATTAATTCCTATCTTACATTTCTCAGTTGGTTAAATGTCTGCTTTTGGCTTAGGTCATGATCACGGTCCTGGGATGAGCCCCCAGTCTGGCTCCTTGGTTAGTGGGATTCTGCTTCACCTTCCTCCTCTGCTCCTACCCCCACCTTGCTCTCTCTCTCCCTCTCTCTCTCAAATAAATAAATAAAATATTTAAAAAAAATAAATTCCTACAGTCAAACCATACATACTTTTTCAAATTCTCTTAACTACAAATCTATACTAAAAGTACCATATAATGCCAAAGAATTGTGAAAGATTTTTCCAACAGAATCTCTACAGCAAATCAAATCATAACCCCACCCCACCCTGACACAGAACCATTTTAAATTAACTATAATAGGAGGAATGCCAAAAAGCATTGCACTTAGCATGTATGAGAAAATGAGTCAACTCATTCTTCCTCTGCTTTACTCAAAACTTGCCATGACTTGCAAGATGTCCAATCCTCCACTCAATTCCCAGGACCTCTGCCTAGGAGAGTTATATTGTTCAAGTGCCATTAGTTACATTTCCAGTATGAATAGGCTTTAGAAACATGTGATTTCTGAGTAAAGTGCTGTCTTTTTAAAAAAATTATTCCAAATACATAGTTTCATTATTTATTGTTTGCCATTCTGGGACAAGTATTCATCTAAATGTAAGTAGTGGCTTAAAAAAGTGGGATTTAAAAAAAAAAAAAATATATATATATATATATATATGGGATTTTGAACTTATAAAATAAATTTTAAAGTTGTTTTCTCATCAGTCCTTACATAGCCGGTGCTATACTTTAGATTTTGTATCTCCTGACTATATGAACAAGCAGTCCATAAAAAAATCTCAAATTTTATAGAACACTGCCATAAGCATCTTATTGAGTATGCTTGGAGGTTTTGTTCTCACTTGCCTTTGAAAAGTAGCTACTAAACGTGTTTTCTTAATGAATCATGAATAAAATTCTCCACACATTTGGAACTGCTTTATCTACTACTGCATAATGTTTTCTTCTCAGAGAAAAAATTTAAATTAGTACAATATTTAATTATTTGAGAGAAAATAAATGATGATATGTGTGTGACTCTCCTACTATGGGAATTTTCCCACAGTAGTAAATAGCAATCAGTTTTTCTTTCAAGTTGAAAGCAGCATAATTAAAAATCATAGTTATTTTTACCCCTCCATATAGGTCAGGCATCTTTATGGCATAACTGTGTTTGAAGACTATTTATATGCAACCAATTCTGATAACTTCAATATCATAAGGATAAACCGATTTAATGGCACAGATATTCATTCATTAATTAAAATGGAAAATGCTCGAGGAATCCGAATTTATCAAAAAAGAACTCAACCAACAGGTAAGACTCAAGACTTCTTCATTGCCTTTAAAATGGTGGGCTGAATGGGCTATGGTCCTTGTACTTTGCATGGAATTAAGGTGGGTGAGTCATAAATTCTTTTGATAGCAAAAGTGTGCATGTCTGCTTGATAATATGGAATAGCACTCCCTGCACAAGTCTAAATGACAAATTGTTCAGTTCCTAGTGAATTGTTTCTACAACCACAGAATTGAAATGATGGCTAGATTTAGATTCAGGAAAGAGCTTTCAATCATGATGTGTGTAGACAGATGCTAAGATGCTAAAGTTTTTTTGTTTGTTTGTTTGTTTGTTTTTGGTATCATTTTGGGAGACATTTCAAATCAGGTAATTCTATTAGAGTATCTACCCAGTTTTTATTGCAGTCATTCTGATCTCTTAACTTACCCTAGTTATTCTTTAATACAAATTAATTTAAAAAAATAACTTTTTTAAAATCATTTTTTAAAATTTATTTTCAGCATAACAGTATTCATTGTTTTTGTACCACACCCAGTGCTCCATGCAGTCCGTGCCCTCTCTAATACCCACCACCTGGTTCCCCCAACCTCCCACCCTCCTACCTCTTCAAACCCTTCAGATTGTTTTTAAAAAATAACTTTTAATGAGAGGTTGTAATGTTTCTAACTATTTCTTAAAGATACAAACTAGTTATTTTTGCATAGTAAGTTAGTGATCTTTGTTCATCAATACAATTTATGTACAATTACATATAGAATAATGTGACATACAAGAATAACCAATCCCAAATTTTCATCCCGTTTTTGTGCTTCAAATTGAAACTACTTTAGAATTATCTAAATATTAACATAGATTTAGTTGAGACAATGTATTTTCACAAATCTGTTTACAGCACACTTAAATTTGGAGTTCTGTAAGTAACCTTATTAGAGTTTGGTGTTAGGATTTAATTATTTGTCAGTTATTCATTGACCATTTACTGTGTACCAGAAACTATTGTATAGACATTATTGTATAGACACAGCAGTGAATAAAACAGCCGAAAAATTCTCGCTTATATGAGATTTGCATCCCAACAGAGAAAACATAATTTTAAAATGATCAAGTAAATTATTACTATTTTAGAAGATTAGGAGTGCTATAGAGAAAAATAAAGCATGGAGGAAGTCTCAGGGATGAGGGTGGTTTGCAATTTTATATTGAATGGTCAGAGGAAGTCCCACTAGAATAATGAAATTAAATGAAGACTTGAAATAATTGAAGAAGTCAGGCACAGACATGGCAGGTAAAGAGATTAGCAAACACAAAACCCATGCGGAAGAACATGCTTAGATTTTACAAGGAACAGCAAGGAGACCTGTGTGTCTAAAGCAGAATGAAAAAGGGAAAAACAGGTAGAAGAATGAGGCTGGAGAAATGAAGGAGGACCATAATAAGTAGGGCCCTAGAGATAATTCTAGAACCTTCTCCTTATACTTTTATTGAGATGAGGAGTCCTTAGGAAGCATTAAGCGGAGGAATCTCATGATATGACTGACTAAAGGAATCAGTATGGCTACTGTGTTGACAATAGGCTATGGGGGATAAGAGTGGGGGTTAAAAAGCTTTTCATTTAGAAAATCAGGAATGCAAAACAAACGTCACAATTTTTAAAAGCATAACTGTTTATTAAATTAAAAGAAAATTGCCATGTTATTTGTCACAATTTCAAGTGTTGATCAAAAAAGAAATATTATAAAGTATATAAAATATTACTGATACTATTCCTACCACAGCTTTTTTTTTCTTTAATTCATCTTTTTCTCATTCTCTTCACACAGTACTTTTCCTTTTCTTTTTTCCTTCTCTAACTTCTACACTCATGAAATGTCCTTCTATATCTTAATCTCCACATGTAAACTAGCATACTCCTTTTGAAATTTATACGTGCACACACACACATTCACTTTGTGGTAGAGTTCTCAAAATGGCAACGGACTCAAAACTAAAAAAAAAAAAGTCTCAGGACTTCTCAATAAAGATAGTTACTGAATCCTATATCTTCTAGATTAAGTGCCCATATAATGGATTATTTCAAAAGAAATACTTTCTCTGCTTAATGACCTACCCTGGCATATTTTTACAGTTATCTTTTTATATTTGTAAGAAATATGTATTTTTATTTTTATTTTTTCTCTGCAATGCAGAAATATGTATTTTTAAAAAAAACAAGCATGCATCCAAAAAATCATATAACATATTTTACTTACATGTAAACAGTTTAAATTAATATAAAAACAGAATTGTTTCCTTAAACATATTTTTAGGAGGACTTTGGCAAATTCCTACCTCTACTTCTGTGAGGTTGAAACTCTTTTTCCAATTGATTATGGTAATAAATAGCTGGGTATAAAGATTTGTGGTAGGATTCCCTCTCCTTGCACTGCAAACGTTTCAACATACGCTGATCTACGTAATTATCTTGTCTTTGGAAATTTTCAAGTGTGCTGTTTTTTATTTCTCGTAGTCAGAAGCCATGCATGTGAAGTGGATCCATATGGAATTCCCGGGGGATGCTCACACATCTGTCTGCTCAGCAGCAGTTATAAAACACGGACCTGTCGCTGCAGGACGGGCTTCAACTTGGGAAGTGATGGCAGGTCGTGCAAAAGTATGTTGTTAAAATCAGACATTTTGCCAGCAGCCACTGCTTCAGAATAGATTTTTTGTTTATTAATTAGCAACATCAACATCAGCAATATCATAAGACTTCAACAGGTGAAATTTGCCTGCAAAATGTACCAGCCATTTTTCTCGGTATTCAGAGTTTTTTGTTTGTTTTGTTTTGTGATAATGCAAATGAGAAACTGAACCAGGCTATAGAATCATTAAATTTATGGATCCCTGGGAAACATATTTTAGGGTATATTTTTAGGAAGATCCTTTCCCTAATTCCTTAAAGAAGACTTTTAATCTAATGAGTCCAAGTATTTGGTTGACCATATTTTCTGTTACATGAATTAAGTTGCTTCTAGTAATATGTGTGTTGTTTAGTCCAACAGAAATCCACATAAAATAATGTTTCATCTTATCCAGCATCACTGGGGAGTGAAATTCATTTCATTATTTAATTTTCCAGGTAACTGGAGCTAAACTAATTAAATATCAATCTAACAATTTTATTGAAAAGCTTTCTAACAGACATATCTTTGTTTTATTTTTGAAATATGCTGAATAATTTGTTTCTTATTTAAATAATAAATAATTCATACATGACTTTATAAACTTAGATTGTTGCCCCCAAATTAGTTAAATTTAGGTCTCTACTTGGGTCTTCATAATCAGATATAGTAGAATGATCCTTATGGAAACGATGTCCCTGTGGAGACTGTTGCCCTTTAAATGTCTCTCAATACCATAATTTTTAAAGTTATGATGACTGCTTTTTACAGTGCCCATTGTGTCTCCATTTTGTTATAGCAATGGCTTTTTTTTTTAATGTATCTCTGATTTATTAGGTTGAAAATCAGTAAACATGTTTTTTTTAAACATATTTTTACATGATTTCTTTCACAAATTTTTTAGGTTTTTAAATTTTTTATAACTTTTTATTAAAATTTCTGTTAGTGTTCCCTCTCTGGTCACTGTCTTGCCATCTCTTCGACTTTCTTGTCATGTGCTTACTGAGGACTATGACATTAGATCACTATTTTGTTAAAATTTTAAGTCTAAATGGTAGCACAAATATTTTTAAATCAACGACCCAGGAGGCTCCACTTTGATAAAATATATATATTAGTATTTTGTTTATATTTCTAACTTTGTATTAAATGCCAGGTCTCATGATCAAGAGATCCTCTGGATAAATGAGAGAAGCCTCAAGATGAGTGAAGTTTTGAGTGTGTGTGTGTGTGTGTGTGTGACCAGCCTTTAAACTGGTATGGCTACCACTTGAAAAGTGATGGCATGTCATAAAAAAATGCAATCTACACATATATACATACATATTTGCATGTATGCATACATACATACATATGTTTGGAGAAAAATAGGATCACAGTTGCCTAAGTTTCAATCGCCCTTAATGTAGTGTATTGATCATGGTACATTTACATTAGCAGAGACAATTCTAGTTATTTTAAGCAGGAAAAGATCAAATGCAAATAAATAGGTGCTTACACAATCAGAGATAATCCTGAAGCAGTCCTCAGTCCTCAGAACATCCCTCAAAACCACCATTGAACTACCCTGGCTTAAAACTGAAGACCTGCCACATTCAGAAGCCAGGGCATCAGGAAGCCACAAATGCCAATGGTAACTTCAAAAACACACCATTTTAACTGATACCCAGGAATTTCCACAACTTGCACCATGACTATTAGCTTTAGAAATATGCCACAACTGATAGTTCCCTACTGGTAAACAGAACAAAACAACACCCTCTTCCTTGTGTTTGATAAAACTCAAAGAACACTAATGTGGAAAAATTCAATATCTCCTCCAGATAAATACCAATAGAAGTAACAAAAGGCACCTTCATTTCCATATTATAAGCATGAGTTAATAGATCTTATTTTAAGTACTTAACACCAGACCCATTGCTCTATGAGTATTTCTGAACCGTAATTTTTAGTTTCAGTTGTCTATCATAGAAGAAAACACACTAGAAGAAACTTTAAAGTAGGTGTTGAATAACTAAAATAAGTGTCTTAAGTAAACAATGGGAAAATTGTTTTTTTCTTATTTAAAACACGGGCATCTGGGTGGTTTAGTAGGTCATGCATCGGACTCTTGGTTTTGGCTCAGGTCATGATCTCAGGGTTGTGAGATTAAGTCCTGAGATTAAGTCCTCTGCGCTCAGTGGGGAGTCGCCTTGAGATTCCCACCCTGCACCTCCCCTCCACTATTTGCACTAAATAAATAAATAAACAAATAAATTCTTTAAAAATATGAAAAACAAAGGACACACATATATACATTAAACCAATGAAATACTAGGTTTATCAATTACCAATGAAAATGTCAATTAAAAAGAAATGCTAGCTGGATGCCTGGGTGGCTCAGTCCATTAAGCATCTGCTTTCTGCTCAGGTCATGGTCCCAGGATCCTGTGACTGCGTCCTGCACCAGGATCCTGTGACTGCGTCCTGCATCATCTGGCTCCTTGCTCAGTGGGAGGCCTGCTTCTCCCTCTGCCTGCCGCTCCCCCTGCTTGTGTGATCTTCCTCTCTGACAAATAAATAAATAAAATCTTTGAAAGAAAAAAAAATCATTAACAGATTGAGTATGGTGAAACTAGTGTTCTTATACATTGTTAATAGAATTGAAAATTGATATCACTGTTGGAAAGACATTTGATAAAATATTAAAAAAAACCATAAAACAGTATCCTTAAAGAAATTATCCTTCCTTTGACTGAACAAATTCATTGTGAATGTATTTGTAATAATAAAAACCCAGAAACAATCAAAATATCCGACAATAGGTAAGCAGCTGACTATATCGTTGCCTCGTAATGCCTCTTAATAATTTCAATGTTGTCATTGAAAATAATGTTTTGGGGGGCACCTGGGTGACTCAGTTGGTTAAGCGTCTGTCTTCAGCTCAGGTGTGATCTCAGGGTCCTGAGATTGAGCCCCAAATTGAGCTCCCTGTTCAGCAGGGAGTCTGCTTCTCCCTCTCCCTTACTCCTGCTCTCTCTATGTCAAATAAAATAAATAAAATCCTTTGAAAAAAAGGAAATAATGTTTTGAAGACTTTAATGACAATTAGATATGATTTTTTTTAAATGAGGTACTGAAGTGTATATAGGATTCTTTTTATTTTTGTTTTTTTAAGATGCCTTTTTTTTTTAAAGATTTTTATTTATTCATTTGAGAAACAGAGAGAGAGAACATGAGCAGAGGGGAGAGGAAGAAGCAGACTCCCCACTGAATAGGGAGCCAATAGGGACTAGATCTTAGGTCCCTGAGATCATGACCTGAGCTGAAGACAGATGCTTAACAATGTGAGCCACCCAGGTGCCCCTAAGATTCCTATTTTTATTTTTTTACATTATTTTTAATGTTTTTTAAGATTTCTGTTTTTAAAAAACAAAATATTTATGCGTATAAAATTGGTAGAAATGTTAATTTTCAAATAAATCGGTACTTTTAAATAATATGTGGTACTATTTAAAAAAATACTCTTGAAAGTAGGTGGACACTGAAAGGCTATGAAGGCAATGAGGAAGAAGGATGTTAATATCCTTTACCATTAATTCCATTTCTAGAAATGTATACTTAGAGATCATCTAAGAAAATGTGTAAAATGCTAGGTTGAAGAAAAACATGCTTATCTCAGTATTATTATAATAATGAAAAGATAAAACCAATTGGGAACAGTTTGACAAATTATCATATGCTGACTATACTGAAAGAATGAATGTAAGGCTTAAAGTAATAGGTCAACATAGAAAATAATTTTGATGCTAAGATTTGATAATAAAAGCGGAATATAAAATTGAGTGTCCTCTTCTATATAATTAATTGTGCATTAGAAAAATAACTAAATTAATTAAGTTTGAAATAATCACATGAAGGAATACAATATAACAGTGGAAATATGTGAACAATGACTACAACAACCATAGGTAATATTACAGATGTAGTAAGAATAAAATTAATTCACAGAAGAATTCACACATGCAATTCAAACATGCAAAATCAAACAGTGTACTGTTGGGAAATACATGTAATATATGTACTAAAACTTGACAAAATACATGATAAAATAATCAGGATATTGGATGTCTTTGGGGTGAAAGGGGAATAAGAAAATAAGGAGTGGAGAATTGGTTTAGGGCACATGCATACCTTTCAGTATTCTGGAAATATTATTAAGATCTCTTCCAGATGCATGAAATTTGCTTTTTAAAAATATACTAAAATATAATAAATATCAACTTATATACATTTAATATTCAGTAACATAAATTTTAAAAGAAAGTGAGAGAAAGAAAATATTTAAACGGACAGTATTGTTTGTATTGAGGGTATTGAGTTTATAAGTAATTGCTCATTTTTTTCCTCTTTTTTCTCCAAATTTTTTATAGTTTAGTTATCTTGCTTTGCTAAGAATCTCACTTATGGTACTGTTACCCAATTATAATTGAGTCATTTGTATCCTCAGTTTTACTAAAACTCAGTATGTTTTCCCTTTTATATTAAGTATTTTCTTCATGGGGTGCCTGGGTGGCTCAGTGGGTTAAAGCCTCTGCCTTTGGCTCGGGTCATGATCTCAGGGTCCTGGGATTGAGCCCCGCATTGGGCTCTCTGCTCAGCAGGGAACCTGCTCCTCCCCCACCCCCCGCCTGCCTTTCTGCCTACTTGTGATCTCTCTCTCTCTCTGTCAAATAAATAAATAAATCTTTTTTTTTTTTTAAAGATTTTATTTACTTATTTGACAGACAGAGTTCACAAGCAGGCAGAGAGGCAGGCAGAGAGAGAGAGAGGGAAGCAGGCTCCCCGCAGAGCAGAGAGCCCGATGTGGGACTCGATCTCAGGACCCTGAGATCATGACCTGAGCCGAAGGCAGCGGCTTAACCCACTGAGCCACCCAGGCACCCTAAATAAATAAAATCTTTAAAAAAAAAAAGTATTTTCTTCAAATTGTATAAACTAAACTAAGTCAATTGCTCTAGAAATTAAAGAGCACGGTGTGTATTTCCACATGAAAGTCTGAAGGAGTCAACTCACTATGTAGAAAGAACTACAATTGATTTTAGCATATTAACCTGGTAAATAGTTTTTTGTTTGGAGTTTTTGTTTTTGTTTTGTTTTGTTTTGTTTCATTTTTGATAAGGGCTGTGTTGTACATCACAGTTACTGGCAGACAACATCAACCTCTTACATTCTAATTAAGATGTAAAGAAAAAAGTGAAGCTATAACTGGCATTTTATTTCATTTCTTAAAAAATAAATACATCACTTGTTTAGACATTTGTAATATATTCTCCTGCACGTTTGTGATACTATGTGATTCTATTTGTTTGCCTTTGACAGCCTTAGACGCAAACTCTGAGGCAGGGTGCTTTAAATATTCTGAAGTTTTTAGCATTGTCAGACATAATGAATGCTACAGTTAGTATCTACAGAATGTGTTAGATAGATTGTAATGAATTGTAAAATTAAATGTGCCGGATGTTTTAATAAATGTCCATTTTACTATTACCAGTTATCCAATGATCTGTCATGTTTTTGCTATACAGACAGTTATAGACAAAAGAATAATTAACTAAATATAACCCATTCATGGAAGTAATTTCTGTTTTAATTAAAGTAATGCAATTAGCTGGACTTCTTGCATCAAGATACATTTGGCATATTTTAGAGTTTAATTTTTGGTATTGAATTTAAAAAACGCTAATTGTGCCAGTTAATTAAACAGTGGCATTCTGCAGTGTAAAGAAGATTAGACAGCCTCAGTTGTTTGTGTTTGTAATCTTTCTTCTGCAGGACCGAAGAATGAGTTGTTCCTCTTTTATGGGAAAGGACGCCCAGGAATTGTTAGAGGAATGGACTTGAATACCAAGATAGCTGATGAATACATGATCCCCATAGAGAATCTGGTAAACCCTCGTGCTTTAGATTTCCATGCAGAAACCAATTATATTTACTTTGCTGACACCACCAGTTTCCTAATTGGCCGGCAGAAGATAGATGGCACAGAGAGAGAAACCATCCTGAAAGATGGTAAGTGACAATATGTAGTATTAGCACCAAACTGCCCTGGGATACAGCGCTGTAAAAGGATAAATCCAACATATGTCAAACTCACTTCAACCGGAACCTAAGAACTTACTGTTGATTTAAAAATAGTTGTTGATTTAATTTTCTCAGTAACATTATTTCTATCTGTTTTTCACATACCAGAATATTAAAACCTCCCTAATAAAATTGAACTTGGAATTGTCCACCACATTTTAAACATTACGGGAATTAAATTAAGCTACTTATTCACCTTCATGGAAAATGTAGATTTACAATTATATGTTTATAGTGCTATATGGCAGAACATAAGATTTAACAGGACATTAGAGACTTGTGTAATATTTGATTCTTACGAGGCTATTGGTCATGTCATTCAGAGTGCATTAAAAATATCAATGTCCCCATTGTCATTGCATTTCTTGCATATTGTTTCTTACTTTGTAAATCATTTAAACTGACTTCTCTGGAGTTGCCCTTGAAATATCTGTATTCACAGAGAAACTTCTTTATATCTAGTTTTACTTATAAATATTTATATGCAAGACTATATCTGCAAATTGCCTATATATGCCTATACTTTTTTAAAACAGTGTATTTTATAAATTTCATGGCTTAGGAACAACCAATTAAGTAACGCAATATTATAGCTTTGGTATAAATAGAAAATATTTTTAATAATCAAGCAAACCAAATATTTGAGTACTAGTCAGTCACCTTTAGACATATTCAGTAATGATTCTGGACCTGTTTAGTCACATACACAATCTGTTCACTTCTCGAATATTTTAAAAATCCTTGATTTAGGGAACATTAATTATATGTTTATTAGCTGAAAAATACTGTGCTAGCTATCTTAGGAGAGAAAAAGAATGTTAGAAAGTGGCTACTGCTTTTAGAGAGTTCATAATCTACCTTTGGAGAGAATATAAATGAACAAAAAATGTAAATGCTTTGCAACATTTAATTTAATTAAATTCAAATCAGACCTAAAGAAATATACGGTTATTGGAGAAAGTCCATGTAATGGATCACGACAGGGAGGAAGAGATGTCTTTATGTGAGTGTTCCTGGAGAACTTTGTGTACAGGAGAAGGTATTTGGGCTAGACTTAAAGAAAGAATGTTAAAAGGTAGGGGAGGATATTTCAGCCACCAGGAATTCCATAGAAAAAAGAAAAAAAAATCAAGTACTACAGAAAGAGGATGAAAGGGACATTATGTAGATCGTTACAGGATGTTTTGGTCATAGGGAATAGGGTCAGAGGAGCAGTGGAAAGTGAGAGGTCATGAAATGAAAAATGCAGAATGTGAGGTGAACAGGCTTGGAGAAAATCCTGACCAGCTAAGAGGCAGGAAATGCTTCTGAGCCAAAGAATAACGTGACTGAAAAGATATTTTAGGAGAATCAATCTGGTGGTGGAGGGCAGAATGGAGCAGAGAGGAAGGAGAGAGAATAAAAACAGATACAGACTGAAATAAATTACAGCATGAGTGGTAATGAGTGGTGGTCTCTCCTTACTTGGTGAGAATGGGGTAGGATAAGGAGATTATTCATTCAATTCAGATTCATTTTAAATCAAACCTTGAATGATAAAATGTACACTTCCCACATGTGACAAATGAAGTGTTAAAATGAAAAATATCCCTGATTTTGTTGTTGTTGTTTATAGTTTACTGTTTAAGACAATCTAAGGCCACCGTGACTTTTTAGAGAGCTAATTAGAGTTAAGATTTTCTTTTTTTTTTTTTATAAAGATTTTATTTATTTATTTGACAGAGATCACAGGTAGGCAGAGAGGCAGGCAGAGAGAGAGGAGGAAGCAGGCTCCCTGCTGAGCAGAGAGCCTGATGAGGGGCTCCATCCCAGGACCCTGGGATCATGACCTGAGCCGAAGGCAGAGGCTTTAACCCACTGAGCCACCCAGGCGCCCCTAGAGTTAAGATTTTCAAGAGTTAAGAATTAAGTTAAGAGTAAAACTTAAATTGGAAATGACAGAGGCTGTCTGCCTACTTTTCTCTGTCATGTGATTTCAGGTGATAGAAGATGGACAATTTTAGGACAATAGACTTGCACATTCTCTGTAAGCAGATATATTTGGATTGCTCTGATTTTGACCTAGAAATTTTCACAAAGGACTGAAATGTAACATGGAAGGTTCTTGGTTTCATTTCAAAAAGTGTCAGTTCCTGTGCTGTGACTGAATGTTCCAGCTAGTAATCCTAACTTTGATAGCAATATCTTATCAGTATCATTGGTTGGTCTTTGCATTTCATCACAGCAACAGGGATCAGTTCTAATAGCTACTTGACTTCCAGGCACATCTGTACAGTGTTGCTTTGGCAGAATGAAGGTTATGAGAACATTTTGTAGATTTCACACCTGAAATATACTTAACATTTTGATATTCCTCTGCAAGGACAGCTTAATGTCTTTTTGTTAATCTTTTTTTCTTACCAGGAGGAAAGGTCGAGAATAACAATAGACATTATGATATAAGATTAACATGTCAAAATAAAAGTTGTATTTGGAAAATGACAACTTACCATTCTTGAAATCAGACAAAAAAGAAATTCTATGTGTGTTCACTAATTTAGCTAGGATATCCACCCTCCGACCTGAAGACTGGGAGGCAATGCCTGGCTTGACAAATTATTTTGTAAGCTTCGTAGAAATTTTGAGTCTTAGATAAATTTGTACAGTTTGAAGTACAAGGCTATAAAGATTTTGCTGTTTGTAAATAAAACATTAATATCTTGGACATCTTTTATGTAAGCTTAGATCCTTTCTATAAAGAAAGAAAAACACCAACAGCATTTCTAAAAAGGCCCACCTCTATTCATTCTTTGACTTTTTTTTCTCTTGGAGGTTTATGGAAAACTTCCTAAAGGTGGTATATCCTATAGTCTGTAGAATCTTATAGGCTAAAACAGTCGTTAAATAAAAGATAAAGGAAAATTTTCCCATTGAGATACTTACATCTATCTCAGTAAGTACTGAAAATGTCTATGAAGTGAAGACATATTAGCAACTTAATTAAAATAGACTTCTGTAAAGACATAGCATTTCCAATCTGTAAGTTTTTTATTCTCTGGAATTCTTGCCATAATTTTTGAAAATTTTTACTGTTTCTTTTAATTAATTATTTGATTTATTTATTTATCCAGTTAGTAAATAAAATCTGCAAATGCCTTCACTAGTCTAGGTGCTATTGTAGGTGATGGCAATGCTACAGTTAACAGGATAAAGCTTTCTATTTAGTTTGTATCTAAATAGTGAGAGGCAGATAATAAACAAACACGTATATGAACAAGATAATGATAACTGCTGTAGTGGAAATAAAGTAGGATGCTGTGGTAAAAAGTAAAAGGTGTTATCAACAGGAGGCAAATTAGACTAAGTGGTGAGGGAATTTAAAGTACCCATTCTTCCCAGTTGTAATTGTTACACTATCTAAGAGAACAAGATAGATGATCTTTATAAGATCAAATTCACTTTTATTTTCTTGGGTGTCTTGTCCAAGATTCATTTTTCATTGCAGTATGAATTGTAATTTTCAGCAGAAAGGGAAAAATGTAAATATGATAACTTACTATTCAACTTATTATTGTATGCATTCTGTTAATGCAGTACTTGTTTCTAAACTATATAAATTAATTCTACTGGGATACATATATCCAAATAGAAGACATGTTAAAACAATCTTTCATATTGTTCCATATCTTTAAAATATTTTAAAAAACACTCAAAGCATTTTCCCTGAGTTTGAAAGTTATTAATGCCTGCAGCTATAACAGAAAATCTGTACTTTCAATAGCTCCCATAATTAAACTGGAGATTTGAGGCCACCAAGTTTGTGATAATTTGTTACAAAAGCCACAGGAACTAACAGAAAACCTGTGCTCTTAAACGCTTTTTATACCGACCTTATGTATATTTTTCTATGGTAGGTTCTATTTGGTTGAGATCTGGAGTGGGTGCATGTTTCCACACCTCAGACTCCTCCTTTACCTGAGGGTATTTACAAGAGCCATAAACTTAGAAAACAATAAATAACTCTGGACAGGATACAACATAGGATCTTTTTTTTTTTTTTAAGATTTTTGTTTATTTATTTGACAGAGAGAGAGAGAGAGGGAGAGAGAGCTCAAGCAGAGGGAGCAGCAGGCAGAAGGAGAGGGAGAAGCAGGATCCCCACTGAGCAGAGAACCTGATCTCAGGACCCTGGGATCATGACCTGAGCTGAAGGCTGCCGCCTAATAGACTGAGCCACTCAGGCATCCCAGGATCTATTTTCTGATATTATGAACAGAAGTGTAGCCAAGAGGAAGGGGTAGGAGTCTTTCTGTGCAAAACATATTCTCCAAATGACATGTTTGAAGATAATCTGTTATCATACTGTGAAAGGGTAGTGCCTTATTGCTTGTCCAGCATGTGAAGGATCAAGCCCAATTCTTCAGCTCAGTTCTGTCCCCAGCATCTCCATACTCCCTCCATGGATTTTAGAATCCAACAGTTCCTCCAGTTGGTTGGTTTGAAATGTATGATAGTATGCCTGGAACATGATTTAGTATTCATCATTGTAATATTTTGAACTCTCACTATCACCACCACTACCACCACCCACCCACCCACACCCTCCGATCCCCCCCAGATATGACTACCAACTTAGAATCCACTTCAGAACTCTAGTTCCAGGCCTCTACTCTAACTGATCCTAGGGTGGCTACTTAAAACAGATTACAGGATTTGATCCATTCCCAAAGGACACCAATCTTAGTGTGATATTATCATTTTCTAGAGATCATGGTTTGTTTTTGGATATCAATGAGCTCCCTATTGTATAATTCTCTAGGAATGTCTAGTGTATCATAAAGATCCAGTTTGTTGTGTGTGTATTTACTTTATTTTTAGTTTTATTCCAGTGTAGTTAATATACACTGTTGTATTAGTCTGAGGCATACAATGTAGCAATTTGGCAGTCCCATATATTACTCAGTGCTCATTAAGATAAGTGTACTCTTAATCCCCTTCCCCTATTTCATGCATACTCCCACCTGCCTCTTCTCTGGACACCCTCTGTTTGGTCTCTATAGTTAAGAGTCTTTTTTTTTTTTTTTTTTTTGGTTTTTCTCCCTCTCTTTTTTTGTTGTTCATTTGTTTTGTTTCTTAAATTCCTCATATGAGTGAAATCATATGGTATTTGTCTCTCTGACTGGCTTATTTCACTTAACATTATACCCTCTAAGTCTATCCATGTCATTACAGATAGCAAGATTTCATTCTTTTTCATATATGAGCAATATTCCATTGTGTGTGTGTGTGTGTGTGTGTGTGTGTATCTACTGCATGTTCTTTATACATTAATCTATCAATGGACACTTAGACTGGTTTCATAATTTGGCTATTGTAAATAATGCTGCAATAAACATAGGGGTGCATATATCCCTTCAAATTATTATTATTATTTTTATTCTTTGGGTAAATACTCAGTAGTATGATTAGTGGGTCATATGGTAGTCCTACTTTTAATTTTTTGAGAAACCTCTATACTGTCTTCCACAGTGGCCACATCAGTTTGCATTCCCATCAACAGGACCTAAGGGTTCCTTATTCTCCATATCCTTGTCAACACTTGTTTCTTGAGCTTTTGATTTTAGCCATTCTGACAGGTGTGAGGTGATATCTCATTGTGGTTTTGATTTGTATTTCCCCGATGATGAGTGATATTGAGCATCTTTTCATGTGTCTGTTGGCCATCGGGTTGTCTTCTTTGGAGAAATGCCTGTTCATGTCTTCTGTGCATTTTTAATGGGATTATTTGTTGTGGGTGTTGAGTTTAAGTTCTGTGTATATTTTGGATATTAACTCCTTACCAGATGTCATTTGCAAATATCTTCTATTCAGTAGGTTGCCTTTCACTTTTGTTTGTTTTTTCCTTCACTGTGCAGAAGTTTTTTATTTTGATGTAGTCCCAATGGTTTGTGTTTACTTTTGTTTCCTTTGCCTCAGGAGACCTATCTAGAAATATGTTACAGATGATGTCAGAGAAATTACTGTCTGTGCTCTAATCTAGGGTTTTTTAATTTTAGGTCTCACATTTTAGGTATTTCATCCATTTTGAGCTTATTTTTGTATATGGTATAAGAAAGTGGTCCAGTCTGTTGCATTTAGCTGCCCACCTTTCCCAGCACCATTTGTTAAAGAGACTTTTTCCTTGCATATTATTGCTTCTTCTGTCAACAATTAATTGACTATATAATTAATATATGCTAATATCAAAGTTTGTTATACACATTAATTAAAAAATATAATGTGTTTTTGTTCTCCATAAATAATTTTAAATTATTAATTTCTAAAGAGATAGCTAGAATTAAAGGTTATAAAACTTCCCATTCTGATAAAAAGGTAAATGGTGGGAAGCACTATTGCTTCAACCCTAATAATAAAAAGTTTGATTAATTATATTATTTCTAGGCCTTCTAGTCTATTGATCTTTGTGTCTATTTTTATGCCAGTACCATACTGTTATGATTACTACAGTTTTGTAATATAACTTGGAGATTGGAATTGTGATACCTCCTGTTTTGTTTTTCTTTTTCAAGGATGCTTCGGCTACTTAGAGTCTTTTGTGGTTCCATACAAATTTTAGGATTGTTTGTTCTAACATGATGTTAGTATTTTGATAGGGATTGCATTAAATCTTAGATTGTTTTGGGTAGTATAGACATTTTAACAATATTTGTTATTTCAGTCCATGAGCATGGACTATCTTTCCATTCATTTGTGTCATCTTGAATTTCTTTCATCGGTGTTTGTAGTTTTCAGAGTACAGGTCTTTCACATCTTTAGTTAAATTTATTCCTAGGTATTTTACCATTTTTGGTGCAATTGTAAATGGGATTGTTTTCATGATTTCTCTTTCTGCTGCTCATTATTAGTGTACAGAAATGCAGCGGGTTTCTGTACGTTCATTTTGTATACTGCCACCTTACTGAATTCATTTATCCATTCTGGTTGAGTTTTGGTGGTCTGCAGGATTTTCTACATATAGTATCATGTCATCTGCAAATAGTGAAAGTTTTACTTCTTCCTTGCTGATTTGGATGCTTTTTTTCTTCCTTCCTTCTTTCTTTCTTTCTTCCTTTTTTAAAGATTTTGTCTATCTATTTATTTGAGCGAAAGTGAGATTGAGAGCATAAGCTGGGGGTGGAGGACAGAGGGAGAAGGAGAGGCAGGCTCCTTGCTGAGCAGATAGCCTGATGTAGGGCTCGATCCCAGAACCCTGCTTAATCGACTGAACCACCACATGCCTGTGAGGGCCTTTTTATTTCTTTTTGTTGTGTGATTGCTGTGGCTAGAACTTCCAGTACTATGTTGAACAAAGTAGTGGGAGTGAACATCCTTGTCTTGTTCAAGGGGAACAAGACCTTATGGGAAAAGCTTACCCTTTGTTCTGGGATGTCAATGAATGTCAGCATTATTAACTCTCTGTAATTTCTTGTCATAAAGAGCCAGTTTTATAGTGATAAAACAAACATGTTACAATATCACTAATGAATTATGTTAGAAGGTTCCCATGAACTTTAAATAATGAGTATGCCTTGCAAAACATCTTAAAATTAAGAACAAACTTTTATTCTCTGCTATTAGATTACAGGTGCATATCAATCTGATTTTTCTGACATTAACTCTTAAAGGAAAAGCTCTGAGACTTTGAGACATATGGACTTTGACCAACCATTAAAGAAATAATGAATACATTTATCAGTCATGAGATATTTCCTAATTACAACTTTAAAAAGAGGTTTGTGAGCATTGGCAATTCTTGAGAATCTAATGGATATTGCCCTACTGAGTAGTAAGGTTATAGTGTGTTTGCACGTACTGACTCTCACTGACTATCAATAAGATGTTTTTTCCAGAATTCGCTGGAGATTTGAATCAAATATGAGTTCACTTTCATTGTTAATTTGCAAATATATATTTCTCATATTTTTATATTTCTCATGAAGTATATGAGATATTTGGGAAAAAAAAAAAAAAAACCTCTCAGCCAACATATATGTCTTTTTGTTTGAAAAGTTGACATGAAAAGAAGAAGCTTGAAATCTGGATTCTAAAATACAGTGTCATAAAAAAATGGGGCGCCTGGGTGGCTCCGCGGGTTAGCCTCTGCCTTCGGCTCAGGTCATGATCTCAGGGTCCTGGGATCGAGCCCAGCATTGGGCTCTCTGCTCAGCAGGGAGCATGCTTCCCCCTCTCTCTCTGACTCTCTGCCTACTTGTGGTCTCTGTCTGTCAAATAAATAAATAAAATCTTTTTAAAATAATGGAATTGGTGATGTTGTTAATGAATTTGGGGAAACATAGAGAAGATATCTTTCCTCTTATTTGTTTCCACACCAGGCATACAACATACTACAAATACGTGGATATACACATTAGCTGAGAATAGCTCTAGAAGCTTCTGCAAAAAGTCTATTATCTTGTAAATGCCAAATTGCTGGTAAGGTCAAAAGAGAGTATTGAAAATACTTAGTAATATCTAAAGTACCATTAGAGTATTATTAAAGATATAACCATTGTATTAATAGATATTCTGATCAGTATAATTTTTTGCATATTTTAAATAAATTGCCAGTTCTCAGTATAATTTAAAATGAAAGAAATGCATTCTATCCAGTTGCTTAATTATTCTTATATATTATGTGTTTTTTATTTGTGACTTAAGAAATCACTTAGGAATCCTTTATTAACCCAGGACTGCTATTGTAAACATCGGCTATAATTGTACTATTGGTTAAGTTAATACAAACTTCTGATTAAAAAACAGTCTTGGCTGACATGACTGTGGGGGTCCTAGAGTAGGAAATACGAGCTCAAGTTGCAGGGCCAGATGATATCCACAACACAAGATGAGCAAACTTCCCTTGAAACTAGCCATTTTGAGAGGACTTTAGGGGAGTGGTAAGTCATCGTATGTGTAACAAATACAACAAAAATGTGACTCTGACCTATTTAAAGCATAACTTTATATTTTGTCTCCCATTTGGTTTTGAAAATTTATTTTGTAAACTCTCTTACTAGCAAAAGTTTTGACAGCAAAACTTGATCAAGTCCCAGTCCTTTCTGCTCACAACTAGGCAACTGAGAGGCTTCTCAGTCACTTTAAATCGTAAACACAGCATCAATGTGGTAATTAGAACGTCTAATCCATCCAATATATATATATATATATACATGCATATCACAATTCTAATTCAATATATCATCAAATCTTCCCTGCTTATCATTTGTGTTGTCTTCTGGCTAGAAGCCTGAAAAAGTAAAGGAGGACATACTTGGTTCCTCGTCTTTCTCTGCCCTGCATTTATTTTCCCTGCCACCCCTCCCAGATTGCTAGTCAGTTACCAGTGCTCACTCACTTCTCAACATTGGCGGAACCGATGAGAGGGGTTTGAGTGGTTAGGAGTGAAAAGGAGATGGCAAAGGTCTTGTTTAAACTAGTACCATTGTAATACTGGCCTCTTTCTGAACATGATGGATCTTTAAAATTTACTCTCGGGGCTGCCTGGGCGGCTTGGTGGGTTAAGCCTCTGCCTTCGGCTCAGGTAATGATCTCAGGGTCCTGGGATCGGGTCCTGAATCGGGCTCTCTGCTAGGCAGGGAGCCTGCTTCCTCCTCCCTCTCTCTCTCTCTCTGCTTGCCTCTCTGCCTACTTGTGATCTCTCTCTGTCAAACAAATAAAATCTTTAAAAAAAAATTTACTCTCTTAAGGGATTTGGGTATGTGTGTGTCTCTATGTCTGTGTGTGTGCATGTGTAAGCTTTTTGAAGGTTTTCTGTTGGACCTCAATAATTTCATTTCCCTTGGCCAGAGTGAATGAAAATCTATGCTTGTGACTTCGCATCCTTGAATATTCAGTTCATGCCCATCCTGTTATTGTTCAAGTCCTTATACCCAGCTGGGCAACTCTGTGCTTGACTGAAGACATTCTTGTGCCAGAATTCTGTCCTGTGTGGCTTACACACTTTTGTACACGTTCTGCCCTAATAAATTCTGGGAGTACAGCTCTAGTGCAAATCAGCCACTATCACACTGCCACGAGAGTTCATCTTAGCTTTTTCAGATGTGAGACTTTTTTAGGCATTAGTTATGTGCATTTGGGAAAACAGACTGTTGAGAGCTCAGTTCAAAGATCTCTCAGAAGTCCCACGGAAGCTCCATCACTAGAGTTGAGGTGAAGAGCATTTCTCCAATGTCTCTTTCCTATTACCTTGGAAGATTGAAGGACAGGGACTAGAAGCTTAGAGAACTGCAATGTCTCCAAAGCTCTCTTCTCTTTACATTCTCTTCCCTTTACCCTATGATCCTATTGAGGCATCCAAGGGTTGTAGAAACAATTTTGATCTAGTTCATTGTAAAATATGAGAACTTTTTATTCTCACACTCATTTTGATTTTTTTTTCATCATTTTGGCTCATAATCCGAGCTTTAATTTTAACATCCCATTACAAATGTCACAGTGAGTTACTATTGCTCCTAATTCTGCAACCAAATTGCCGATGTTGTAATAGTCATTAGGCAGTGGTCCAAATGGCACCTGGAAAGAAAAACAGCTGTAAGACTATTTTGAAAATTCACTTAAACATACAGGTGGTAACAAATAGTATTTTCACTCACCTTTATGCTCCTAGTTCCTTTTTTATTATCTAATTTTAATATCACCTAGATTCTTAATTTTTATTTTAAACACTTTAAATAGGATTTTGCAAGGATTAGAACTGAGTCTTTTCAAATTAAAAAAAATGTTTAAAAATAATAATAAAAGCATGCACTAAAGCTCTCAAGAGGTTCAATGACAGTGCCATCCCTAGTCATGAGGTGAAAGAGTACCTCTTCATCTTCTCATCCTTTCCTCTGATTATAATAACTCAGATGTCATTTTAACCTCTCATTTATATTTGTAAGTGGAAGGAATACTAGACGTGGCATATTTCCTAAAATGTTATATTTCTGGTCAGTGAGTTACATCATCTGAGTTAATTTTCTGTCCAGATTCTCCAGAAGCACAAAATACATGCAAATTAAAATTATTTCCAGTCCCAGGCTAGCATTGGCTCTCAAGAATAATGAAAAAAACAATTGCTTATTCACTATGCATCACAAGTCATAGAACTATTGCTATTAATTAATTCCCATTGCCTATACTGTTTTACCTTATGCCCCGAGAAAATTATGTTACCTTTGGGTCATGAATTGTGAATTGAGCAAGTTGGGTTATGGGGAGTGGGCTCTAGCAGAAGGAAACTGGTACATCTTGCCATGAGTATATACATTCTACACGCTCTCTATTACAGATTGATTTGATATTAAGCTTTGCTAAGTATATTTAACTATACTTAAAATAAAAATATTGGATTAAATGTCAATCATCTTAGTTATTTGGTATCATATAAACAAAAATCATTAAGTAATAGATTTCTTTATTTCTTTCTTTCTGACCATCCTGGCTGTATTAACTAGTATTCTTTTGTTCTATCTAAAAATGGCTACAAATTTTATTCTGAATACCTATAGCTTTCTTCTGATAATCTCTAGCTATTTTTATAATTTTATTTTTAAAAATCAGGCTTATTGTAGCATAATTTACATATAGTGAATTCACTTTTTTTTTAAGGAAATAGTTCAATGTATTCAGATGAACAATCAATACCACAATCAAATTAGAATATTTCCATCTCCCTGGAAAGTTCCTTCATGTTCCTAACAGCTGCTAGTCGAATTTCTACTCTGGTCTGATTTTTCTTTCCATAGTTTTGCCTTTCCTGAAATGTCAGGAAAGTTTAACCCCATAATGAATAGCTTTTGTGTTTGGATTACTTCACTTAGATAATGCTTTTGAGATTCTGCCACGTTGTTGAATGTATCTATTCATTCTTTTTTTTTTTTTTATAATTTTTTTTATTTTTTTTCAGCATAACAGTATTCATTATTTTTGCACCACACCCAGTGCTCCATGCAATCCGTGCCCTCTACAATACCCACCACCTGGTGCCCCCAACCTCCCACCCCCCACCCCTTCAAAATTCTCAGATCGTTTTTCAGAGTCCATAGTCTCTCATGGTTCACCTCCCCTTCCAATTACCCTCAACTCCCTTCTCCTCTCCATCTCCCCTTGTCCTCCATGCTATTTGTTATGCTCCACAAATAAGTGAAACCATATGATAATTGACTCTCTCTGCTTGACTTATTTCACTCAGCATAATCTCTTCCAGTCCCGTCCATGTTGCTACAAAACTTGGGGATTCATCCTTTCTTTTTTTTTTTTTTTTTTTTTTTTTTTTTTTTTACAGCTTTATAAACATATATTTTTATCCCCAGGGGTACAGGTCTGCGAATCGCCAGGTTTACACACTTCACAACACTCACCATAGCACATACCCTCCCCGATATCCATAACCCCACCCCCTCTCCCAACCCCCTCCCCCCATCAACCCTCAGTTTGTTTTGTGAGATTAAGAGTCACTTATGGTTTGTCTCCCTCCCAATCCCATCTTGTTTCATTTACTCTTCTCCTACCCCCTCGACCCCCCATGTTGCATCTCCTCTCCCTCATATCAGGGAGATCATATGATAGTTGTCTTTCTCCGATTGACTTATTTCGCTAAGCATGATACCCTCTAGTTCCATCCATGTCGTCGCAAATGGCAAGATTTCATTTCTTTTGATGGCTGCATAGTATTCCATTGTGTATATATACCACATCTTCTTTATCCATTCGTCTGTAGATGGACATCTAGGTTCTTTCCACAGTTTGGCTATTGTAGACATTGCTGCTATAAACATTCGGGTGCACGTGCCCCTTCGGATCACTATGTTTGTATCTTTAGGGTAAATACCCAGCAGTGCAATTGCTGGGTCATAGGGTAGTTCTATTTTCAACATTTTGAGGAACCTCCATGCTGTTTTCCAGAGTGGTTGCACCAGCTTGCATTCCCACCAACAGTGTAGGAGGGTTCCCCTTTCTCCGCATCCTCGCCAGCATCTGTCATTTCCTGACTTGTTAATTTTAGCCATTCTGACTGGTGTGAGGTGATATCTCATGGTGGTTTTGATTTGTATTTCCCTGATGCCGAGTGATATGGAGCACTTTTTCATGTGTCTGTTGGCCATCTGGATGTCTTCTTTGCAGAAATGTCTGTTCATGTCCTCTGCCCATTTCTTGATTGGATTATTTGTTCTTTGGGTGTTGAGTTTGCTAAGTTCTTTATAGATTTTGGACACTAGCCCTTTATCTGATATGTCATTTGCAAATATCTTCTCCCATTCTGTCAGTTGTCTTTTGGTTTTTTTAACTGTTTCCTTTGCTGTGCAAAAGCTTTTGATCTTGATAAAATCCCAAAAGTTCATGTTGGGTTATGTTATACTGTATGGATGTTCCACAAGTTTTTTATTCTTTTACCAGTTGATATTCCTTTGGGTTGTTTCAAGTTTAGTCAGTTATGATAAAAGCTGTTATAAACATTTGTGTACAATACATTGTGTAGACATGTGTTTTCACTTCTAAAAGTAGATTGCCTGGTAATCTCATTGGCTGGTAATGAGATTGCCTGGTACATCTCATAATTATTTATTAAATATCAAACAGTGAATTTAAAAAAATCTTAGAGATTCAAACTAGTAAAATTTATGCCTGGAGACTAAGCATATCTCCTCTGTCAGTTATTAGTGTCTATTCAGTAATTAGATTGGCTTTGGATTTTCTTCTTATTATAGTTACCTCTGGTAAACCAAAGCTTTCAGATTCCTCCAGTGATGGGCTGATACCACTTGGTTCTTTTTTTTTTTTTTTTTTTAAGATTTTATTTATTTATTTGACAGAGAGAGAGAGAGATCACAAGTAGGCAGAGAGAGGAGGAAGCAGGCTCCCCACTGAGCAGAGAGCCTGATGCGGGCCTCGATCCCAGGACCCTGAGATCATGACCTGAGCCGAAGGCAGACGCTTTAACCCACTGAGCCACCCAGGCGCCCACCACTTGGTTCTTGATGTGGAGACTTGAGTATATTTGCTCATTCCTCAGCTTTCAATATTCCATTCGCAGCTGCCTGACTGAGAGATCTCTCTCTGCACTCTCACCCTTCCCTCAGTAAGCTTATTGTGCTATGTTACTAAGTAAGAATCTTCTAGTGGGTGAAAGAGGGGCTCTCCATTTTCTTGTTTCAGTATTGGTCTTAGGTCTTATGTGACTAAGGTTTTGAAGTGGGTTTTCTGTGCCTCTTCTTCCTAGGCAGCCAGTGTCTTCCATGTTATGTAGGGAGTTTATCTGTATTTTTTTTCTTGGTTTTCTGTTTTGTTTTGTTGTTGTTCATTTTTATATGAATCCAAGATTATGGGTTCAGCAGCTTTATTTTGTCTTCCCCTGAGGATGAACAGCTTTGCTTCTCCTGTTCCCTCAGCATCGGTGTACCTTTGCTATGGATCAGCGGCAGAAGAGTTTCTTACTCTTCCCCAAGACTAGTGTTGCTCATATTTCATTTTGTTGCTTTGAGATCTCAGCTTTCATTTGGACTCAAGAAAAGTTATGATCTTATAGATTATGGACTTTCTCTTATTGTTATATGTTTCAATATTCTTTTCCAGCTTTCTGCATCCTAAACAAAGCCCAATGCTACATGTCTATAATTCATTGATGCAAATGGGAATTTGAAAAGTTGAGATATTTTTAAAAACTGCTTTGTCTCCCTTTCCCTTAGCATTAGAAACAATTCTTAAAAATATTGAGTACATTGAATCTCTTGTGATGTTTTTAAACATCCACAGTTTACACATTAAAAAAAAAATTCACTTGATGCAAAAAGATTCGTGTTTTCTACTTTCAATGAGCTCATTTTGCATTTTTTAACAAATAAATAAATAAATAAATGCAGTGATGGGAGTTTGCATGAAGAAAAATAGCCCAGTGCTTTATGCTATCAGAAAAAAAATCTGTTATTAAAGAGATGGTACAGGATGATATGATTAAAGCCTATCTGAAAATCTGATCCTTATTTATTGTTAAGATTTCCATTTATTTATCTATATAAAACATTGTTCAGTTACAAAAGATCTGCCAGATAGTAGGCAAGGTGTTCATCTAAAATTATAAGATTGTTGTTCTCAAAGAATCTGCATTCTAGTTTAATGCATCTATCAGGTTACAAATGGACCAAAGGACTAAATATAAGATCAAGCAAACATTTAAGCTGGACTTTGCCCTCTATATTAATAAAAATAAGTGAAAAATATTAACAAATTAAATTGATAGCAGCATTGAGAAATTGAAAAAAGTATACCATGAGTCATCAGAAATAATGAGAATTTTCTAGCTAGAGTACAGATTGGACCATATTGACCAGGAAGCAGGAAACTATAGCCTAAAACATCACAAGTATAAACTTCAGATATCAGAGGTGAAATGGGAACCCTATGGTCTTAATAAAGACTAAAAGAGAATTTTTTAAAAAGGCCTTAAGGCAGTCTTTAAAGCAATTTAATAATTAAGTGAATTAAAAGTAGTGGGTTCAGTTCAATCCATCCCCCTGGCACTAATTATACCCCTAAAAAGCACACATAAAGAATGGATTGGGATGTGTCTATTCATTTAAGTGAAAAAAGAAAAAAAGGATAAAGTTAGAGTTCTACCTCAAAAGCATACAAAAATAAAGCTTAAAGAAAACAAAAAATTTAAGTTAGGAATTTTTTTTTATAGTATTGGAATATGGAATATTTTTCTTAAGACACAAAACCCAGGGGCTATTAAATAAATTATATAGATATACATTTTTCTTAATGATGGGGGTATTATAAGCAAGGAGAACATAAACTAGGCAAAAGTCTTAACATATATAACAGAAAAGAATGATTATTTTACAAACTAAAGACAATGTCAGAAAAAAATTGAAGAATATTTATCAAGGTAGGGGCACCTGGGTGGCTCAGTGGGTTAAGCCTCTGCCTTCGGCTCAGGTCATGATCTCAGGGTCTTGGGATCGAGCCCCGCATCGGGCTCTCTGCTCAGCAGGGAGCCTGCTCCCCTCTCTCTCTCTGCCTGCCTCTCTGCCTACTTGTGATCTCTCTCTCTCTCTGTCAAATAAATAAATAAATCTTAAAAAAAAAAAAAGAATATTTATCAAGGTAATTCACAATAGAATACAAATTGCCAAATTAGGCACATAAATAGATGTTCTACATTATGCCTATCATGAAAATCTAAATTAACAAAATAAAATAGGGCTTTTCCGCCTTCATCAGATAAAATTTTTTTAAAAAATTTGCAATAGGTAATTTGGTTAGATAATAAGAAAATAATATATTTTCCACACTGTCATGGAAAATTTACATTGTTACAAGGTTTTGAAGCATTATTTGTTTATATCTCTGAAAATTAAATTATATATAATACTCAGCCCAACAATTCTATAATTGGTTACATATCCAATTTTGTGTACACATGTTTAAATTTGTAATATTATTTGTGATAACAAAGAAAACTGGAAATAGCATAAATGTCCATCAAAAGATGTATGATGCATTTTTGGTATGAATGATACTAAGTAGCAGTTAAAATGCATAAGATAGAGCTATATACTTAATGAACAAACTCTAAAACAAACTGAAAAGTAAACAGAGTTGAAAATATTTTTTGCAGGCAGGATGATTTTATTTTAGTATATCAGTTTTTAAGAAAGATTAATAAACTGCTTATAGTGATATTTTTAAGGAGGGCCATATGAAGTATTTTACTCACATCTGACTATCCTTTTAGAATATGTACAATATGAAATGCATTCATTTCTTCCTTTTTTTGGCAAAACAATTTTATTGTTTAAAAAGTTAATGTCATAGGGGCACCTGTGTGAGTCGTTTGTTAAGCATCCAACTCTTGGTTTTAGCTCAGGTTATGATCTCAGATTTGTAGGATCGAGCCCTGTGTCAGGCTCTATGCTCAGTCCCTCTCCCTCTGTTCTTCCTTCCATCCCAACTCTCTCTCTTTTTCTCTCTCAAAGAAATAAATAAAACTTTAAACGTTACATTTGACATGAAAAATATCATTTTAAAAACTATTTTGAATGTGTTTCACTGACAGATCTTTAAATGTCTACTATTTCCAGGGGCAGGGGCATGTGGGTGGCTCAGTGGGTTGGGTGTCTGTCTTCTGCTTGGGTGGTGATCTCAGGGTCCTTGGGATAGAGTCCCACATGCTCAGCAGGTAGTTTGCTTCTCCTTCTCCCTCTGCTGCTCTCTGTCTCAAGTTAAAAAAAAAAAAAAAGAAAGAAAGAAAGAAAGAAAGAAAGAAAGAAAGAAAGAAAGAAAGAAAGAAAGAAAAAGGATTGATGACTACCTGAAACCTCCTTAAACACCTACTAACCCTTTTCTCTATATCTATTAACTTTTATTTTCCCTCACTATTCTAATGCAATTAGAATATTTTACAGACTTTCTTTGGAAAGAACCAAAGTTCTCATCAAAATACACATTTTGGCTCTGAGTTTTTCAGATATAAAACAACAAATTAGCTGTCATCTAGTGTAATGTGCAATATTTAGATAACTTGCATGAATATATTATAACGACATTAGCATATATAATGTGTGGAGACGGTCTGATAATTATATGAAATATGTTAATACACATCTGTTTTCTTCTTTGGTTTCTGCACATCTCCCTCCTAAGGACAGCAGTGTGTTCCTGGCACCAGAATTAGCACTTTTATCTCTGTTGATACAATGAGTTTTCATAAATCTTTACTGTATATCAAAGAAGAATGTACACATTTCAAATCACAAACAGTTACCTTGTTTTAGCCATTGAGGTATGCATAACTTGTCCCCAAAAGAGGAATTTAAAATTGCAAAATTTAGCTTACTATTATTTCAGGTTAAAAAAATACCCTTTTTGAAGATAAAAAAATATATCTAGAGATATACATGAAACATATATAATTCTGAGACAAACACTCCCAAATATTTGACACAATGATTAGTATGAAACATTTAACATTTCTCTTTTTAAAGTATTTTCAATATATGGAATTTCAATAAAATCTGATCCTCTCAGACTGCATATTTGAAGAGTATGGTAGTTTATATTTATTACAAACTAGTATTATAGGTATACTCTAGTAGGTATAGATACCTAATTAAGTATTCTTACTCAATGTTGCCGAAAAAAATTACAAAGAACTCTTCATGTGATAAGAAGAAAATTCACATTTAGAGAAATTAAAGTAGACTAAAAAAATTGAGGAATATCACTTACTTTAAAGGTAGAACTTTGGAAACCCGGGTACCTCAGCTAGTTTAAGCGTCTGCCTCCTGCTTGGGTCATGAACTCGGGGTCCTGGGATTGGCCTGTGTCTGGCTTCCTGCTGGGTGGGGAGTATGCTTCTCCCACTGCCTCCCTCCATCCCCTGCTTTCTCTCTCTCCAATAAATAAATAAATAAAATCTTTTTTAAAAAATAAAAATAGGGGTAGAATTTCAATCTTATAGAGTCAGGGTAATTTTGTGTTCCACAGGACACCAGGTAAATTCTGGAATCATTATTGGTTGTCACAACTGGAGAGAGAGAGGCTGGTGTTCTAAACATTGTGCAATGCGCAGGAGAGTTTCCCGTGAAAAAGAATTATGTCCCAAATGTCAATAGTACCAGTGTTGAGAAACCATGTCATGGATGATGGCAGGGAGTCACCCTGGCACTGTTGCATAGACGTCAAAAGTAGAAGATAAGAATATAAGGCTTCAGATAGTTTATCACTCCCAGAACAGCAAATAGCATGAGTGTAAGCCTGGTGACGCTGGTCCCTGTTCCTGGTTTCACAGGGCGATGTCATGGGCTACACAGATGCTTAACACACAGGGAATTGTGTCACAACTGAGAATCTCATGGCCTGGATATCAGTACCTTTAGAACAAAGAGCCAACTTTGTGCCAAACAGCAAGTACCTCCTTGTGGAGTAAACAATTACACAATTATCACCATGTGTTTTCCTTGATTTAGTTACCTATGTGATCAGCTTTAGAAATTGTTCAGTATCAGGAGACAGATAACCTTTAAAGTTCAGCACACTCAGCAGGAAAGTTCAGGGACCCTGAAGGTCCATCAGCTACGCTTCTCCCAATACTCACAAATAAGGCACTGGAAATAAGCACAAGTCATACTGAAGACTCATTCATCTTTGTTGTTCTTGAGGTTTTTACACAGAACCACCTCAAGAATCTTCCGCATAAGGACTTTTAAATTCAGAGAAAAAATATACTGTTCATTTGTTTTTCTGCTACATAACTCATAATATCCCTATGATTTCTTTCTAATATTTGTCATCTCTTGAATGTCTGGGTGTGGTCCCACCTCAGGGTGTTTATGCATGTGGTTTCTTATGTTTGGAACGCTGATTCATTAGATGTGCCCATGCATCTCTCCTTTACCCATGAGATGTCTCTGCTTATAGACTACCTCCTCAATTAGCCCTTCCTGGCATCTAAAACCATGTACCTGTAATTGTTCTGGCCCAAAGGGATTCCTTTATTCCTTTTCTATGGTTACTTCTACTCATTAGTACTTATTCTATATTTCTTTTGCTACTGCGTTGTCTTGATACAAGAATGTAAGCTTCAAGATGTCAGAGGGTTTAGTTTCACTCATTGACAGATCCTTAGGGTCTAGAACAGTGCCTGGAGGTATGGTAGCTATTCAAAAAACCATTCACTGAATAGGTTCTTTACTTTGACTGTCATTACTTTTAAAATAGTAACCAAATGATTAAATAGAACTAAGAATGATTGAAGTATGATTCTTTTTTTGTTCTAATAAGAAACTAAAAGATTGATCATTATTTTTTTTCATCACTATTATCTGAAGTTATTCAGGTATTTACTAAAATTGGTGGTATAATGAACTTCCCTGATGATTCTTTAGGAATCTTGTAAAATTGTACATATTCTCATGATTCATTTGAACTTTGGCAACATTTTTAATGGAAAAATTAATTATGATTTTTAATGAATAAACATGAGACATCTTTATCTTACCATATTTTTTTGGGCTCTCTACATCAACATCTCATTTTCCTGCACAACTTTATTATTATTATTATTTTTTGCATAGTTGTATACCTACCTTGAATTGTTTCTCACTATATGCTTATGTACGTAAATTATTCTGCACAAATTTCCTTTATGGTTTCGTTGTGGAATTGTAAGGATTCACTTAGTTTGCTATACTAAAATTGTCACAAAACAGCATTAATATCAATTTTAACTATCTTACTTTTTCTACAGATTATGCTACATCTGGCTCTTGACATCTGCTGTATATCAACACTAATGCATTTCTAAAACCACTAATTTTTTTCATTTTGTTACATTATAAAAATAATTTAAAGAGTAATTAATGAACTACTTCTATTTCATTTGGTAGAAAATTGCCATATAGTACAGCTTCTATATATTCCTCACACTTTCCGCTGGTAGTAACATCTTATGTAACAATACCAGTTACCAAAACCAGAAAAGTAATTCCCTAGCAATACTGTTAACTAAAGATCTTAATCAAATTCTACCAGCTTTTCTATAATGAATTTAATACTTACATCTCAGTCTTATGTACCCCATAAAAGCACCTCAGTTTTTCCTTTTATTTTAGTATTTGACTTCCCTTGATATATGCATTTGTTGATTCTCTACATTGTGAACCATCAAATATATTTTGGTAAGAAAAATAAAGCTATATTTTATTGAGAATAATGATTTTTACTGGAATTTGATAAAGCATCCTTCCCATCAGTGACCTTACTCTATCTCCACTCCCCTTTTACGTCTTACTTTTTTTTTTTTCCCCTAACAAATCATTGCTGATATTAACTTTCTTTGACTCTTGCTTCGATTTTTAATTTTTCCTTTAACAATTCTGGGGATCAAACTTTAACATAAAGTAGCTGTATTGACTGTTAACTAAATGGGGTCTTTGTGAATCAGTTTACTTTTCTGGGGCTTTGTCTCATTATTTATACAATGTACATATTGAACTATATGATTCTTTAGCTTCCTTTTAACTTTAAAATACTGACTTAATAATTAGGTTCCTGTCTAGTTTTATTATTATAATTTTCCCTGACTCACTGCTTCAGTTTTGTAAGGCTACCTGTGGGCCAGTGAGGGTTATTGACATGTGTGTTTACTTAGATATTTATAGAAGGATTTTTGCAAGGTGAAATTTTAAGGACTTCCTTTTTTTCTTTCACCTATTAGTCCCACATGTGTTTTGCCTATACTCTTTTTCCTTTGGGTATTAATGTGGGTCTGAAACTAGTATATTTTGGTTTAAGTTAGGATTATAAGGTAAGTTCCAGGGGGATGTCACACATTTTTTTTTTAATCTTGGTAATTATAAGTATAATGAAGACTTAAGGCCTCTGGCTTTTCTTGGAATTTAATGATCCATATCTTTCCCTAAAGCGTGTTGCCTAAGAAAAGCGTTTTCTTTTAAGTTCTGTGAAATCAATTGAAGTCGTACAATTGTTTGAATGTTTAAATGACCAAATACAAAACTATGAAGCATATTAGAAAACACAACTAATAAAAAAGTCACTTTCTATAAAATTAAATTGCTCAAGAAACTTCTAATGGAGTTGCCTTTTCATCTACTATGAAAGAGATTGAGTAATTTAGTGTTAATGCAATAAGTTCTAAAATGTTTTATTTTTCTACATTATAACTTACTTCATGGGAATAAAAGGAATATTCAAGAATAGCTGTATTATTTTGTGTTCAGAAGTTAAAGCAATTTTTGCTCTGTTCTCTTTTGGTAAGGAGGCAGAATTGGTTGGTAAAAGGGCATTAATGGAAATTACTTTCTCTCCCCCCATTCACAATGAGGATGCATATTTTATATTCTTTCATGAGATGGTTAGTCAGGTGCAACCACAATAGGAGATAGAGGAGAGGCTCAGGAAAACAAAGCTGATGATACTCACAGGTCTAAGAGATAGAAAGCGCAGCGCAACAGACAAGGTCACGTAGGAAACACAACAGAGTGGTGGTCAGGAGTTCAAAGACAGGAGTGAGGGAAAGCATTAACTAAGAGTCCTTTTTGGCATTCTGGAAGAAAGGTAAAACAGGCTAGGATAAATACTTTAGAATAGGCTAGTTGAATAATTCCATTGGGTTTTAAATGACAGGGGTAATAGTTGCCTGGAATCTGGCCTGGGGATGACTTTAAAGCAGAGGAATATTGCCTCCTGGGTGGCAGATCAGACAGAGGAAGTATGGCCCTGGATTGGTTAGTTCTTTGCTTGTTTGTTTCATTTTCTTTTATTGGAGTATAGTTAATGCACAGTGTTACATTAATTTCAGGTGTACAACATAGTGATTGGGCAACTCTATATATTACCCTTTGTCCACCACAAGTAGAGCTATCATCTGTCAACATACAACTCCATTACATCGTCATTGACTGTATTCCCTATTTTGTACCTTTCATCCCTGTAACTTATTCATTCCATAACTGGAATCTTGTATCTCTCACTGCCCCTCACCAATTTTGCCCATCCCCTACCCACCTCCCCTTTGGCAACCATCAGTTTGTTCTCTGTATTTATGGGTCTATTTCTGCTTTTGTTTGCTTCCTTCTTTGTTCTTTTGTTTGTGGTTTTTTTAGATTTCACATAAAAGTGAAATCATGTGATATCTGGTTTTTCTGACTTATATCACTTAGTATAATATCCTCTAGGTCCATTCATATTGCAATGGTAAGATCACATTCTTTTCTATGACTAATATCCGTGTGTGTGTGTGTGTGTGTGTGCACGCGCATTTCATCTTTTTTTATCCATTCATCTAGTGATAAACACTTGAGTTGCTCCCATATCTTTGCTATTATAAATAATGCTGCAATAAACAAAGGGGTGCATATATCTTTTGAATTAGTATTTTTGTCTTCTTTGGATAGATACCAAAGTAGAATTACTGCATCATGTTGTAATTCTATTTTTAATTTTTTGAGAAACCTCCATACTGTTCTTTTAAAGATTTACTTATTTATTTGAGAGAGGGAGCAAGAGAGTGTGAGCAAGGGGAGAGGCAGAGAGAGAGAGAGAGAATCTCAAGCAGACTCCCTTTTGAGAGCAGAGCCCAAGGCAGGGCTCAATCTCTCACTACCTTGGGATCATGACCTGTGCAGAAATCGAGTCAGACACTCAAACAACAGATCCACCCAGGTGCCCTTCCATATTGTTTTTTGAAGTGGTGGCACCAGTTTGCATTCCCACTAACAGTACCTGAGGGTTCCCTTTTTTTCACATTCTCTCCAACACTTGATATTTCTTATCTTTTTGATTCCAGACATTTTGACAGGTATGAGGAGATATTTTATTGTGGTTTTGATTTGTATTTCTCTGGTGCTTAGTGAGATTGAGAATATTTTCATGTGTCTGCTAGCTATCTATATGTCTTCTTGGGAAAAATGCCTATTCAGGTCCCCAAACATTTTTTAATCTAATTATTTGGGGTTACTTTGGTGTTGAATTGTAAAAGTCCTTTTTATATTTTGAATACAAACCCCTTTTCAGATATATCATTTGTGAATGTCTTCTCTTATTTATTAAGTTGCTGTTTTATTATGTTGATTATTTTCTTTGCTATGTAAAATCTTTTTATTTTGGGGTAGTCCCAGTAGTTTCATTTTGCTTTTGATTCTTTTGCCTGAGGAAACAAATCTAGAAAAATATTGCTAAGGCTAGTGTCAAAGAAATTACCGACTTTGCTTTCTCTTAGGAGTTTTATGGTTTCCAGTCTCACATTTAGGTCTTCAAGCCATCTTGAATTTATTTTTTTGTAAGATATAAGAAAATGGTTCAGTTTAATTATTTTGCATGTAGCTGTCCTATTTTCCCTGAGAGAGAGAGAGAGAGAGAGAGAGAAAGAATTGAACAAATTGGCTTGCATAATAATTGTGGAAGATGGTAAGTTAAAAATCTATAGGGTAGTCTGACGGGTTGTAGACCCAGAAAAGTTGATTTTGTACCTCAAGTCTGAAGACAGTTTAGAAACTCAATTCCCTCTTCCTCAGGGGACTTTAGTCTCTTTTATCTTAAAGTTTTCATCTGACTGGTTGGGACTAACTGACATTATGGAGGGCCATCTGGTTTACTCCAAGTATATGGATTCAAATGTTAATATCACCTAAAAAAATACTTTCACATCAATATCCAGACTTATATTTAACCAGATCTCTGTAAACCTTGGCCTAGCCAAATTAACTCATAGAATTAACTATCTCACATGGTTAGCTGAACAAAATGCTTCAAGATGTGGTAGTATAAATCAATAAATAATTTTCATAAGAGCAATAGCCTGGAACCCAAAAATGATTATTACTTGTAGTCACATTTGCACACTAATTTGTTTGCTTATCTGCCTACATTTATTAAAGACTACCAACTTATGACTTCTATGACTTTTCTTGGGAGATAGTTCACTCTATGAACTATATGAATTGCTCACATTCCTGCATGTCTTAGAGTGAGACAATTATTGCCTTTTAGTATGAAATATTCTTTCAAAGATGTTTGTATAGAAAAGAGCCTTGGGAGAAGAGATAGTTTACACTTAGAGTGGTAAAGGGAAGCCTTATTTATTGCCCTTTATAAAAAGCTTTGGGTTTCCTAACTTCATAATTATTTTTTGTAATACAACTTACTGATTGTGAATATATCTATAACATCCTGACCCAGTCTTCCCCAGGCGACTTTACAAAGTCCCATGCTATCATTCTGCTGATGACCATCCTGCTTGCTATGCCATGAGTCATAAAGTCCTTTATATTTGACTTAAAAGTCTTGTGTCTTCCACTATCATCCATGAAACAGTAACGGGCTAAGTTGTTAGCTTGAAAGTAGGATAAAAACTCAATTCTAATTCCTGAAACCTTCCATTTCATTATGAATTTAGATTACTTTATTGGTAACTATAATGCTTACTGTGATACTGACTTTATTCTTACCTGTGCTCATCACTCCATCAAAGAAGAAATATGTGAATGTGATAGACAATCTGTATCACCCTAGTCCCAAATTGAAACTGATAATATGATTTTGAAGATAAAAGGAAGCTACTATGTTTTAATATATTCCATTCATCTGAAAATAAAATCCTATCTGCATGTCACACATCTCTTTGAATACAATAGTAAAGTATTTTGTTCTTGTTAAGAATAGCTAGTGTATTTACCCTCTTGGACCTATTAATTGATCTGAGAAAGGACCTGGAATGAAAATGAGGATGAGAACATCAGTCTCAGTATGCCATGGGGGACAGATAAGACAGAAGACTTCAGACTGGCCAAAGATTCCTATAACCTCAGGAGATAGGAAATTCAGCAAGCAAACTTAACTGCCAAACTGTTAATTAAATCAACTTCATTCACTCCTGTCAGACACATATAAGCTGTGATGCCTCAGGCCACATTGAAATACACAAAGAGGATTTGGATTAATTGAACTACATGAATATGGGGCAGGAGAATTGTCCAAGTCCTGACTCTAAATTGTCCAAGTGCTTACTTTGCAGCAAGGTAAAGCATCTCAGGCCCCAAGCATGTCCGCATGGCATACTACCCTCCAGCTATTGAAGGCATGTGATCATCCTCTGCACTCCTGGAAACTCTCTTGTAATACTTCATTCTAACTCCAAAGAAAACAATGTTCACATTAGGGATAGAAAATCCTTAAGGATACATGGGAAAATATAGGCCTTGTGTTTTTATAATGCCAATTGTCATGTATAATTTCCAATTAATTCCTCATTATGTTAATCAGATTCTTTTGTAAAGGATCAAGACTTATGGATTACTCTGGAGATCCAGTCTATGCACCTTAATAAAACTAAAGCTACTACTCACGTCCTTTGCTAAAAAAAAAAAAAAAAAAAAAAAAAAAAAATTGGACCCATTTTAAAAGTAAATTATTTCATTTTAAATATTTAAAACTTTAATCTTCTGTTTCATAAAATGTATAATGATACAAATCAGACCTGTAATGATGTTTTAGAAGTATATCTTTCTCTACTCTTTTTAAAATGCTTATTTTATCTGGTCCTAGATATTAAATTAATTTAAATAGCTTTTCTAATTACTTATTTATTTTAAATCCACATAATTATTCTCTTTAATTTACATAAATTCTATTATCTCTTATTCATTGTCCTTTCCCAATTGGTAAATATCACTTATAACAAATTGCTATCTTAAAGAATTTTTCGCTTAAGTGAAAAATCTAGCTTTTTTTTTTTTTTTTTTATAAACATGTAATATATTTTTATCCCCAGGGGTACAGGTTTGTGAATCGCCAGGTTTACACACTTCACAGCACTCACCATAGCACATGCCCTCCCCAATGTCCATAACCCCAGCCCTCTTCTCCCAACCTCCCTCCCCCAGCAACCCTCAGTTTGTTTTGTGAGATAAGAGTCACTTATGGTTTGTCTCCCTCCCAATCCCATCTTGTTTCAATTATTCTTCTCCTACCCCCTTAACCCCCCCCCATGTTGCATCTGCACTTCCTCATATCAGGGAGATCATATGATAGTTGTCTTTCTCCGATTGACTTATTTCACTAAGCATGATACCCTCTAGTTCCATCCACGTCATCGCAAATGGCAAGATTTCATTTCTTTTGATGGCTGCATAGTATTCCATTGTGTATATATACCACATCTTCTTTATCCATTCATCTGTTGATGGACATCTAGGTTCTTTCCATAGTTTGGTTATTGTAGACTTGCTGCTATAAACATTCGGGTGCACGTGCCCCTTCGCATTACTACGTTTGTATCGTTAGGGTAAATACCCAGTAGTGCAATTGCTGGGTCATAGGGTAGCTCTATTTTCAACATTTTGAGGAACCTCCATGCTGTTTTCATCCTCCTACACTGTTGGTGGGAATGCAAGCTGGTGCAACCACTCTGGAAAAATCTAGCTTTTGATGATATACGTGTGTGTGTATTTTAGCATACTACTCATTTATTATGTCCATTTATAAAAGTTATTCTTAAAATACCAGAATAGAATTTACAAAGGAAAAATAATGAAAAGTTTGATAATTTGAGCCAAAACAATATGTTAATGTTAAACTTTCAACAGAGTTCATTAAAAAGTCTATTTGTTTTTTTTTTTGTTTGTTTGTTTATTTTGTTTTTTTTGAACACTGAAAAAAATTTAAAATAAAAGTCTGTTTTTAATCTGAAGTATATAGATAAATGTCTCAATTCTGTCTTAGAATGGAACATGTAAATATATTAATTAAAAAATTACAAGAAGGGCACCTGGGTGGCTCAGTGGGTTAAGCCTCTGCCTTTGGCTCAGGTCATGATCTCAGGGTCCTGGGATCGAGCCCTGCATCGGGCTCCCCGCTCAGTGTGGAGCTTGCTTTCTCCTCTCTCTCTGCATGCCTCTCTACCCACTTGAGATCTCTCCCTCTCTGTCAAATAAATAAATAAAATCTTTTAAAAAATTACAAGAAAACATTATCTACTGCAATTTTTTTCTTTCTCTTTTCTTTCTTTTGTTTGAAGGAGTACAAACATGTTAAGAGTCCTTCCCTACTGATAAATGAAAATGAGTATAATATGTTAAACTTAAGGGCAATTTTGCCAGATTAAAAAAAAACACATTTATAATCTTTGTTTGCTATTAGTTATATACTACTAATAATAATATAGTAGTGAATGTTGATTTTGGAATGTAAAATACTTGAACTCTACTCAAAGATATCAAAGCCAACTACTCTAGCAAGTTTTACCAACTTTATCAAATACCTTTCCTATATTTGAAGTCATGTGTTTTCTCAAGCTGGGAATCCATATCTCTGTAATCATCTGTGCTTGTTTGAAATTTGTGTGACATCAATTTTCATATGTCCTGATCACCTGGTTGAAAGATTTGGTCATAGAGTCCCAAATATTCTACCGCACACAGGCTCCAACCAAACTTTCTTCAATTAGAAAAAATCAAATGTGCATAATACCAATGTTCTATGTCTTAGTGTTCCATCAATCATAGGCTCATTAAAGGCAGGTACCATATGGTACAAAGTCAAAATACTTTTCTTACCAATGTATAGTTGTTGAAAAGGGATTCTCTAATTGTTCAATCTTTGTCCTACCAGAGAAGAAATCCCTCCATACCTTGTTAAAGATAGCCTAGAAAGATTCCCAATTTGCACATAGACTATTTTATGAGTTTCTTTATTTTTGAATTGTATTCAGGCTTATTCTTCCCACAGTGGAAAACAAATAAACAAAACACATACACACACACACATAGAGCTAAAAAATACTAGGCTAGGGGTATCTGGTTGGCTCAGTCAGTTAAGTGTCTAAGTCTTGATTTTGGCTCAGGTCATAATCTCAGGGTTGTGAGACTGGCCTCCACTTGGGGCTCAGTGTTAAGCAGGATTCTACTTGAGATTCTCTGTCTTCTTTGCCCTCTGCCCACCCCCTATGTGTGCTCTCTTTCTCTCTCTCAAATAAATAAATCTTTAAAAAGAACCACTAAGCTAATTGTTTCATTGCTATCTTAATAGACTATAGAGGTCGCAAAAGGGAAAATTATAATGGTAATGATATTAGTGGCAATAATACTAATAATATTTATGTAACATTTACCATATGCCAACCATTATTTTAAGTATTTTACGTATATTCATTCCTTTAATCCTAAAACAATCCTGTGAGTTAATCACTATCATCACACCCATTTTAAAGATTAGGAAATTGAAGAAAGAAAGATTAAGTAATTCACTCAGAGATATGGTGAGTGGCAGAGGCTAAGCCTTGTAATTTCAGAACTAGTGATCCTAGTCACTCCTTTATGCCATTCAAGCATTTCATTTTCCAAAGAAAAAACAAACAATATAATTAGGGACAGAATCCTCCCGATTTTGGAATTCAATTCCATTTCACTCTTACTCACTCTACATATACTATTTCTAGGTAAAGTTGGCCACTGGTCAAAATTCAAGGAAATTTTATTATAAAATCATTTTCAGAGAGAAAAATATGAGGACTATTTCTATCAAGTAACACTCATAAATAAAAGAGCCAGGGCATATGTAGGATTTTTTTAATCCTGATAGATTATTAAAAGCTAACATATTTTGAGAATTAACAGTATTGCTAGCAATATGCTAAGTGCTTTCCATACAGTAGCTAAGTTACCCCTTGTTATCACCCTGTGGTGTAGGTGCTCTGATCAACTTCACTTAACGAGTGGAGAAATTAAAGATCAAAATGACTGAGTTGCTTACCCAAGTGTCAGAAGCAAAATTTCAATCCACATAGTTTTGCAAATAAGAAGAGTCAAGTTAGATGTTAAAAGGGAAAGTTATAAAAATAAGAGGTCTATTGAAGATGGAAGTATTCATGCTAGAGTAGATTTCAAATGTAATACAATTTTTTTTAAGATTTTATTTATTTATTTGACAGACAGAGATCACAAGTAGGCAGAGAGGCAGGCAGAGAGAGAGGAGGAAGCAGGCTCCCTGCTGAGCAGAGATCCCGATGTGGGGCTCGATTCCAGGACTCTGAGATCATGACCTGAGCCGAAGGCAGCGGCTTTAACCCACTGAGCCACCCAGGCGCCCCTTAAATGTAATACAATTTTTGAAAACCGACTAACAAGATAAAAATCAGCCACAGACTATTAATAAATATAAAGGAAAAAGAATAAACAGCTATTATTTTTCCATTATGCCAGAGCAGGAAAGTGCTCAGTAAAATTAAGTGTCAATAAAGTAAAGACAAAATTAAACTTTTTTTCTAAGCATAGACACAATTAACCTGTGAAAATGACTCATACCGGATGGTAATGAAGCAGATAGCTTAGTGAAATTGAGAACATATCTGATTCACTATAATGGGATTTTCAATCAGATCAAATCACACATTGTATTAGCTATCCTGAGTCAGGGCACATGCTGGTGAGCAGAAAGGGTCATCAAAGAAATTTTATTTTTCTCCAAGGCCAGGAAGGTCATGATTAAAAAATAGAATAATAGTAAATATTTATTACATGTGCATATGAGGGAGTGTCAGGGAGATGTGCCCCTAGCATGTCAATCAGCTTTGTCCAGTAAGCTCCCATTCTCTACCTCATCCCTGGGAAGGAAAGAGACAAAGGCTTCCTTGGTTTTGAGAGAAGAGAAGGAGTTCACAGTAATTTCTTAAGCAATAGAGAAATGGAAATACCTTTACGATGCTGTGGACAGTTTAGAAGGTTGTTCATCAAATGGCGAAAAGTGAGGGTAGGTCTCAACCCAGGAATAGCACAGTTTTAAAGATCTCTGTACTGGGGATCATCTGACTTGGATTTTTGTTCCAATTCTACCACTTCTTGTGTGATAATAAATGATAACCCTTCACTTTAAAGTGTTGGCATTTTCCTTTCTGTGGAGGGTTTGAATTAGTTGAACTCCTATAAGGTTATATATTTATAACATTCCTTTGAATTACTACTGCCTGTATTTTACAGAGGTCTGAATAGATCCTTTTAAAAATAAGATTTTATTTAGAATAATAGAATATAGAGTATCTCTGAGTAGAGATAGAATAAATAAATTTAGTAGAATAAAATAATAGAATATAGAGAATGATTTCAGTGTTTCTTTGGAATTCACTGTTCATGCAGTTCCATAATGAAAACCTGTTCAGGGCTTTCAAAGGTGTGCTTCTGCTGGACCTGTTCATCTCTTAGCAAGAGAGCATTCCTATTATTTTGATTACTCAGATTACATATTGTAAATTTCTAAATGCTTACTTTTGAGCATAGTACTTGTTCATACTACCCGATTTTTTTTTCTAAATAGTCTGTATCACTCTATTTATGTTCTGAGAACTTTCTCCCTTTGCTGTGTCATCCCTTATATTTTCCTGTTTTCTTGCCAATCACTGTTTCATTTAAAATGTGTTGAGATAGGGCCTGTCATTCATAAAATGGCATTCAAAATAAAACAAAAAAATATGCCATGGAATGACACTTTCCAAAATCACACTTTAAAGAATCTATGAATCAGAATTCATCCCTTTTTGAATTAAACATTTTAACTAGAACATAACAGTGGGCACTATTGTAAAATGTGTTGCTTTCTTGTTTTTGTTTTTTTTTTTTTCCTTTTTACAGATCTGGATAACGTGGAAGGCATTGCTGTGGACTGGATTGGAAATAACCTTTACTGGACAAACGATGGCCATAGGAAGACCATTAATGTGGCCAGGCTGGAAAAAGCTTCTCAGAGTCGGAAGACTCTTTTAGAAGGAGAAATGTCCCATCCCAGAGGGATTGTGGTGGATCCTGTTAATGGGTATGTGATAGTTGATCAGTTTGATATGAGGAAAATATTGTTTTAATATATTTAGTAGTAACAGGTTTGATTTAAATTCACACATGAATGACCTGAATTGGAAAAGTTACTCATTTAATGATTTTCTCTTGTAGAAAATGTGCTAAATAAATGTGTCAAAATACATTTAACTGAAATAAATGGATTATTTGTGTAAAGGATATATTTACTTGATTTACTCAGACAAGGACCATAATTCTCCATTTTAGACTGTCTGACACCAAGATAAATAATCAATTGAGAGAATCAATCAATTTAATTTTTAAAGGGTATTAAAATTTAATGTATTCGGAAAATAGAAAAGGGTTTTTTTTTTTTTTTTTGGATACACTTACTGTGGGGCAGGCATTTTGTTAAATGGGCTCACTGTCTCCTGTAATCCTTACAATAATCTTTTGAAGTAGTTGCTATTCTCATCTTTGCCTTACAAAGAATAATTTGATAACTGATTTACAAAAGACCATTAAATTATTAAGTGACCAAGTAGATATTTAAACCATCAGTCTGTCTCCAAGAATTTACTTAGAGTCACTATACTCCACTACTTTTTTACTAGTCAAGGTTAGTAATCACATAATTCTAGACATAACCACAGTTTTCTTATAGCGAAATCATTCTGTACTATGTGCTACTTGTTTTAGGATGGAATAGTTTGTGAAATTCTCAGGAACATATTTTTCTTTGATTTTTATTCAGAGATATTACCTGAATACAGATAATACCATATATCTAGAAATATTGAAGAATGTGAACATTCCTAACAGAATGTCAGAAGTAAATGAATTAATTACATATTCTAAGTGTACAATTGTTATATGTGATGTTTATCCTTCCCATCTCTTACATCACACTGTTTCAAATAGCATAATAAAACAAATATTCTGTTTTCCTTACTACACACATAGAAAAATACTCAATTGCAGAGGAAAACTGTGGCTCCCTAATAAACTGAGATCACCAGGTTGTAGTTCCTAGAATTGTTTGTGTTGAGAATAGCTCCAAACAAATACAATTAAGGTACTTCTTCCTAGGCTGACATTTAAGCAGTGGATTATACCACTGTATGTGTTTTTATAAGACATAATTATAAAGTAATTCCAGTGATTTTATGTGTGGATTCTATAATTATCTGTCCTATTCCTGAACTTTTAAACCAACTCATCTATTTGACCTTTAAATCAAGGCAATCTTAATTTTAAGAGAGACTATTTGTTACATACTGTCTAAATCTACTTGAAGCAAGATATCTTAAAACAGCATCTTCCCTATGACCCTGCAATTGCACTACTGGGTATTTACCCCAAAGATACAGATGTAATGAAAAGAAGGGCCATTTGTACCCCAATGTTTATAGCAGCAATGGCCATGGTCGCCAAACTGTGGAAAGAACCAAAATGCCCTTCAACAGACGAAAGGATAAGGAAGCTGTGGTCCATATACACTATGGAGTATTATGCCTCCATCAGAAAGGATGAATACCCAACTTTTGTAGCAACATGGATGGGACTGGAAGAGATTATGCTGAGTGAAATATGTCAAGCAGAGAAAGTCAATTATCATATGGTTTCACTTATTTGTGGAGCATAACAAATAGCATGGAGGACAAGGGGAGATGGAGAGGAGAAGGGAGTTGGGGGAAATTGGAAGGGGAGGTGAACCATGAGAGACTATGGACTCTGAAAAACAATCTGAGGGGTTTGAAGGGCTGGGGGGTGGGAGGTTGGGGGAACCAGGTTGTGGGTATTAGAGAGGGCACGGATTGCATGGAGCACTGGGTGTGGTGCAAAAACAAGGAATACTGTTACGCTGAAAATAAAAAAAAATTACATTAAATTTAAAAAATAAACAGCATCTTCCTGCTCAGTATTCTGTTAGAGAAATATTTTGCTATAGAGTTAAAGAGTATTTGTGGTGCTCACACAGATAACGCAAATATGGAGGTCATAGAATCATGTAATTTAGAAAGGAATTTAGAGGCCACTAGTCCCATCTCTCTATTCAAATTCAAGAATCCCCTTCAACAGTTTCCTAATAGGCAGACATCCAACTTGGATTTGAAAACCTATAACATCTACATAGTTTATAGTATTTGGGGGCAATTCCAGTTGACTTTTTTTTGTCTTTTTATTAAGGCAATATCTGCTAGCTGACCCTATATTTGTCTCTGGTGTTACAAAGAATGACTCTTATACTTTTTGCATTAGACATCTTCTATTTTCTATTGTGCATCAACCTGAAAAACACATATGTGTGTATGTATGTATATAATGCATATATATTTGCATATACATACATTTTCCCCCCCTAGCAATATACTATTCCCAGAATTTTGCTCTAGGTATATAGTTAACAAAACAGGCATAGCCTTAAACCTTGTGAAGCATCTTCTGCTATCTGAAAGGTGGGGGATAGGCAAATAGAGCAAGAAATAAGTAAAAAATAAGCATCTAATGTAATTTCTACAGACCAGAATGCAGGAAGAGAACAAACAGGATGACATAATGGAGACTAACAGGTAGAGCGATTTCAGTAAGTTTGCAGAAAGGCCTCTATAAGGAGGCATATTTTAAAATAAATCAAGACTTCACTATCTATAGGAAATGAATCATCAATGGACAGTGAGGAAAAGAGTATTTCAGATCAAGAAAATGGTACATTTGAAGATCTTAAGTTTGGTAAAAGCTTGACTATCAGAGGAATTGAGATGAGGACAGCCGAGCTGAACTATTGATAGCAAGGGAAGAAGTGATAAAGATGTGTTTGGAAAGAAAGCAGGATCTTGTCTGCCTGGATGAGAGCTTTGTACTTTGTCTTCAGTGCAAGTGTGGAATAGGGAAGTGAGAATTAAATATATATTAAAAAAAATCTAATCTGACTGTTCTATGGAGAATGGATTGGAAAATAACAGTAGAATTGTGTGAATTTAATTGTCCAAATAATTGTTTGACCATAATATAATTTTTAAAAAAGAAGACAAGACTTTACCTTGGAAAGTCCACTTAAAATAGGCACAATATGACTTCACAGATCATTAAAAATGAGAAACTTGATTTATTTACATTTTTTCCTATGATAATACCTATTTATAACTGTACACAAGAGGAAAGAATTACAGGGTTTTCCTACTATAATAGCCAATTAAAAAAATTACTCATTTCAGAGCTAAGTTTTATCCAAAGTTTCATAAACAATGACAGAATCAGTAAAGAATTTGTTCATTTATTTCTTCATTAAAATATATTCTTGATTAACTACCATATAGAGCAATAGAAATCAGTAAGACAGTAATTGCCCTCAAGGAGTTTATAACCTGGTGTGCTTGGTGTACACACATGTGCACACAAAAATCACCTATAAAATAAAGTAGAATGAAATAATGCTCTTCAAAAAATCATTGAGGTTTTCAATTCAGAATTGAGCTTCAGAGAATGAATAGGATTTCTCATGAGTAGATTTGGTCTTAGGGGCTTAGGATGTGCAGTCATAAGGTTAGTCACTGTACTCTGACAGGACATTTTCAGTATGTATTTAGAGGCAGGGATGTTAATGGCAGTTTTGAGATGAGATGAGTTCACTAAGGTTAGGGCAGAGGGCATGTGAAGGAACATAGTAGGAGATGAAACTAGAAATATGCAGAAAACTTCAATGTTGGGGTTAAAAGATGGGATTTTTTTTTCTTCTGACAGCAGAGTAATTGGAAGGTCATTTGAGAATAAAAGTCACATTTTTCAATTCATGATTTAGGAAGACAAGTAATAGAAATATGATGATTGTATGGGAATAACCTATTAGAAGTTCCCTTTGAAATGGGATAAAAGACAGAGTACAGCATTTGTAATAGAAATAACAAAGTGGGGATTGGGTAAAGAGACACTGAAAGAATAGAATTGTCAGGCCTCAACAGTTGTAGAAATGGGGATAAACCTGGAGGAAGAATTGGTCATGATGGCACTGTTTCTCAAACTGATAGCTACAGATGAATTCCCACCTCTCCAGTAATTTCACACTTCACAATTTATATCGGTAACTTAGAAACCTGCGTCTCTAGTTCTGACTTCTCAAAACATTACCTTTAGTAAGTACATCCAAAGCTAAGGGCATATTTCCCCTCAAACATGATCTCTGGTATCCCTATCTCAATTAATAGTGCCATACCCTCTAGTTAAAGGTAGCTATTATGGTAGCACTAAATTGATTTTTTTTTAACAGTAAAGTTTTTGTTTTTTTCCATGGCATAGAAGTGCTTAATGATTTAAATATGTCTAGGCGACCACATAATATAATATAATATAATTTAATTGGGGATATGATCAATATCAACAAATGCAACCTTAGTGTTATAGGGTATAAATACAAATAAGGAATAATCCCTGCCATTAATTATTTTAATTTTTAATTTTTAATCAAAACCATCAGACATGTAACACCATTAAATATCACATAAGGCAGAAATGCAAGAAACATTATTTAAAAAACTAAAAAGAAATGTCACTAAGAAACAAAGGAAAGACCTTATTTTCACAGAAAGGGTAGAAATAGACTTCATCAAATAATTGTATTTGAACAGGACTTGAAAAATAGAGGTGCAGTTTTTCTTTCCATATTAGCAGAAGGCTTACTTAACCTAATATTTATTTAATGAATACCTGAATTCCACATATAAAAAGATTTATATTAGTTTCTGCTTACTTTATAGGTTATATTTCCTATTTTCTATGTTTAGGAATCACCACATTTCATACTGATTATAAGGCTTACACAATATAACTTTTCATCACATAATGAAGTTGATAGATGATGATCACATACCTAGCCTTGGTTAGATTAGCACCCTTGTTTAAATTTTTTCTTATATTCTGTTTGAATAAAAATAATCTTAGATAATGGATCAGATCAATGGTTTCTAAATACCAAAACAATATAAATTATGCTTAGATTCACCAGAATTACCCCTCATGTATGTGTCTGCATGTATATGCAATTTGGGTTGGAGAATCAAAGGAAAAAAAAAAGAGAGACAAAACCTAAAGGGGAAGATAATTGCAATTTTAACAAGTTGTAAATTAGCAACAACAATAAAACTGCATTGACTAACCATATTTAATATTTCATGCAGTATTAATAAAGATAAAAGTTGTATATTTCTCTTTTACGTAGTTGATTTATATAGTAGAAGTCAACTAGTTATATCCAATAAACATAGGATTAGAGTAAATGGAATGACTGTCCTGTTTGCTCCTAATTTGTTCCAATCATAAGACCACTTGAAGTACATGCTGGATGCAAGATAAACATATTTCCATGTTTATTTCTAGGATTAGAATGTATTTTTACTTAATAAAGTTCACCAATTTCAATATATTTCCTTAGGTCTAAAAAGACATAGCAACATAATTTTAAACTGTTAAGGGAATTTTTAAAAAGCTTAACTGGTATAAAATAGTGAATGGTGCGTTACATCCTCAGTTGTTCCAAATCTTTCTGTTTAGATCACAGTAGGATTTTTTTAGTCAGGGAAACCGATTTTTCCCTAAGTACCTCAGAAATTCTTTAGGGTCCACAAAATGTGGGAGGCAGAGGAACTACTAAGGGCACTTTTAGGGTCAGCAGCTTAGAAAAGCTTTAGAGCTTTATAAAGTTGTAGATGAGGTGACTGAATTAAAACCTACACTTTAATTAATAACTCCAGAACTTTCACATGACCCTGGAGCAACACTTGTGGAGGGTTTTAACCTTATTCATGAGGGAATTAGAACATTAGCTCAAGGCCCCCTTTCCCACTGTTATAGCTTACACAAAAGACTTGTTTTTAAAGGCAGAAGCTTTTGTTTGAGATAGAAATTAAACCTCAAAATCTCAAGGTCAGTCAACCCGATGTTATTAAACTTACGCGCCACTAAATCATCTTCTGTGGGTTTTGAGGTAATAATAAGCAGCAATAAAGCAGAGATAATTTGAATGAGGAAGACAAATTAGATTTGGCCAAATAAACCCAGTATGACCATACCCTTTAGTACAAAGACAATCCAGTTGCCTGTCTTAGAAAATAATAATTCAACTGAGATTAAATAAAGCCTGGAGTAGATTGTTAATGGCACCATGTGTTCTCAGAAGCACATAATTGATTATATGTTTTCTGAAGTGGACAACATCTAAAAATAGGAATGCTTTGAAAATCATTTTCCAAGCTTGGTATCAACACCAAAGAAAATCAGTATTTGGCACTTCGTGTTAGGCTAAATAGCAAATGGGACCAGTGAGTGCGGTAGTGGGTTTTCTGTGATGTGTCTGAATGTGGCTTCATGAACACATCGGTACTTCCCCGAGGACTCCACAGATGCCCCCTTGTTTTGGCAGATGAGCATTTAGATAGGAGGAGAAATCAGAATGTAATTCGATTTTAGGGCAGTGCCCAATCTAGAGAAGCATCCCTCTGTATGGCGGCTGTTTGCAATAACATGTGTGTACTCTTGTTTGTAATGTCTTAGTTGGATGTATTGGACAGACTGGGAGGAAGATGAAATAGATGACAGCGTGGGAAGGATCGAGAAGGCCTGGATGGATGGCTTCAATCGGCAGATTTTTGTGACTTCAAAGATGCTGTGGCCAAACGGTTTAACTCTGGACTTTCACACCAACACATTATACTGGTGTGACGCCTATTATGATCATATTGAAAAAGTGTTTTTGAATGGAACTCACAGGAAGGTAAAAGAAAAATACTGCTTTTTTTTTTTTTTTTTTTTTAAACTCACAGGCTTCTTCTTCACAGAACCTTGTCGTGTTGTGTTAAAAATACTTTCAAGTTTATTTTTACCCCTCTGAGGTGGCTGCCAGTAGTCTCTGTGGGGTGGCTAAAGGAGGCTGAGCATTAAGTAGTGCAGCTGGCACTTGCCTCCGGGAGACCAGGATTGGCTCACTGTGGTATGCCAGGATTTGTGGGATTTTAAAAAGAAGCTCTCAGAATATCAGAGCTGTTTTAAAATGCAGTTTTTCTCAATTATTTATGAGTTTTCTATGACCAAGCAACCCAACACTATTCAAGTATCTTTAATATTTGCAGGTGAAATTTAACCTCTATATTATGAAAAAGTAATTATAGTACATTTATTTAAATAAAGAACTTCATGGCAGTGGAGTTGAAACACAAAATGAACTGGACTTCAAGCCTATTGCTATGAATAAATATCAACTTCTTCTTGCCTCTTTTGGTAGGATCATTGCAAAATGATTTTGAAATTCTTGGGTAAATCGGAGGATGGAGTTGACTGGGTGCCAAAAAGGGCAGTGTTGACAAAACAACACATCTCTATCTTATCTTATAATAACTTGAGTGCATATAACACTATGAACTGATTTTAACTCTTTAGTTAAATGATAAGAAATGGAATGTTAGAAATAATCAAAATGCTTCCATTGATCAAAATGCTCTCTTTTTGGAGAGAAAGACTGCACAGTTGGCCAAGGCTACTCATTATGAATTCTGTTTGGGAGATAAACAGTACAGTAATCAATTAAGACTGCTTTAGTCATTGGTTGACTCTAACCTTGCTTTTAGTATTTTTCCCCAAATAGTAAAATTGATTGGCATTTAACCTAATGTCACATACTTAATAGGTGCCAGATAAATATGTATGATTCCTCTAAAGATATTGATATGTACACCACGTGGACAGAATTATAATGGCTAGCATATTTTAGCCTTCATGGAGGTGAGAAAATAAGGTAAAAAACTTAATTATTCAGTATATGAATATGTGGTATAAAAAATTCAGATAATAGGAGCAAAAATTGAATTTTTAACCCCCCATTAGATAACTTCTTCAATTCTTTAATATTAAGGGGAGTGTGTACAAAATGCTTTTTCATGTTGTATACAGTATCATTTTATAATACAGTGAACAGTGAACAGTGAAAAGGTAATATTGGAGGTGTGATTCCTTATTCCTCTTCTACAAGCCTCTGTGTCAAAGAGCACTTATCATATGATTGCTCTAGTTAAACAAAAACAAAATACAACTAGAATGTAAAGAATATACTAAGAAAATCAGAATTGAAATAAGCCAGTGAGTCTTGTTTATCTACTTACTACTAATAAATGTTTCTATGTTCAAAATTAAAAACTTCACCTCCCTCCTAATCATTTCCTAGATTTCTTCAGTTTGCTTTGGCGCAATTAAGTAGGAGAATCCCTTTCACTCCCAATGTTGTAAGACAATGTTTTTTTTATTCCTTGGCTGTTGGATAAGTGATATCACAATACACAATATCACAATACACTAATTGCTCAGATCAATTTCCATTCCAGGTTATGATACTGGAATATCATAAGGAAAAGAGCAGGAAAGCGTGTCAAGCAAAGTCATTTTAATGTTTACATTTCTTGACCATATGAGTAATGTCATATATGAAAGGAATTAAATGGATGAAATACAACTGATCTTCTTCAAATACCATGTCCTAAAAACAGGAAAATGAGCTCACATTGTGAAATGCATTTTTCTCTTTTTTTTTTTTTTTAACATTTTATTTATTTATTTGACAGACAGAGATCACAAGTGGGCAGAAAGGCAGGCAGAGAGAGGAAGGGAAGCAGGCTCCCTGCTGTGCAGAGAGCCCGATGCGGGGCTCGATCCCAGGACCCTGGGATCATGACCTGAGCCGAAGGCAGCGGCTTAACCCACTGAGCCACCCAGGCGCCCCGAAATGCATTTTTCAAATGGATTTAGTTATTAGTTAGATCATTATCTGTTATACTTATTTGACTATCCTTTGCTCTAAAAGTTTAGTTACGCTTTTAAAGGTCAGTTCTGATTTTTCACAATGTGTTTATATTTTACAGGTTGTTTACAGTGGGAAAGAGTTGAACCATCCTTTCGGACTCTCGCATCATGGGAATTATGTGTTCTGGACTGATTATATGAACGGTTCCATTTTTCAGCTAGATTTGGTAACAAATGAGGTGACATTATTGAGGCGTGAAAGACCACCCCTATTTGGGCTGCAGATTTATGATCCACGAAAGCAACAAGGTATTAAAAACCATATAAAAATTCTACTGACTTCTACCTATGGTAATACTTCACAGTGTTTGCAAAATCTTTGGTTTTGTCAGTGTTGCTGAAGTTTTATGATAAAAGGTGTGCAATCACTCCAGAGTAAATCAAATCTTAGACTTTGTTACCATAACCTTTTATTATTTATTGTTCAAAATAGCCTAAGTGAGTAACTGGTTAATTCTATCTGAGTGAAATTCAAGGATTTCTCCTTTTTCATGTCATGTTCATGTAACTTAGACTAAGGAAGACTGAAGAAGACTGATATTTAAAGTAAAAAATAAAAAATCCATTTAATCCATTTTAAAGATTAAGTATTGTGAGCAGTGAGAAAAACTTTTCATGGGAAGGAAGTTTTATGTGAAAATATTTTGAAATAAGTCATACTATGAGAAGAGTATTGTAAAAAGTGTATCAGTATATTTATCTGATTAGTTTCATGTCCATTTAAGGAACGTTTAAATATTTTAGATATTATGAAAGGGAAATAATCTACATAAGATACACATGTCTTATTAAAATCAGATAATTTTATCATATATTTTACCTACATGAGTTATTAATATTTATTAGACCATCTACAAATTGCTTGACTCAAAATTTAGGTATTAAACATAGAAACAGCTTAGTAAATAATGTGGTAGACTTTTGTTATGAATCTAAATTGTCACAGTTCCTTTTATTTATGGAGATATTCTTATGAAAATTTAATGAGCATACATTTCAATAAATTTAGTTTCAAAAAATAATATCCTGAGTTTTTCAATGCATATATTGTCAATAGAAAGTTATCCAGTAGTAAAGGACTTTTTTTAAGGTACTTCAGCTAAATCAGAGATTTTAAAAGCAAATTTTCTCATTGAAGTGCTTGTATTTTATTTCCTACTGTATTAAAATTGCATCATTGGGATACAAATGCAATTTTATAAAATAATGGAAGTATATAGAGTGAGAAATTTCAATAAATAATTAAAGATAAAATCTTCAAAAAAGGATAAAAGTGAAATTATTTGAAGTGGCATAAGCTATATTTTTGGACAAGTAATGAAAGATAGTGACAATTGTCTAGATAGATAATATGGTAATGTTTTCTATGACATTCATATCCATCCTTCTCCTTATCTCCTCCCATCCCCAACTATTATTGAGAGTTTACCCTGAACTGGAGGCAAGACCCTGAAAAGGAACAACTCTTCTCATTTCCTGTAGGGTCTTCATTTCCCAATTGTTGTTCCCTTTAATTTCACAATCATTGGTTTCCTGGATTTTATTACAGTAATCAGTATACAATTCCATTTCCCATTTCCATTCTCTTTAGAAGGTGTTAATCTTTTTTTTTTTAAGATTTTATTTATTTATTTGACAGACAGATCACAAGTAAGCAGAGAGGCAGGCAGAGAGAGAGGAGGAAGCAGGCTCCCTGCTGAGCAGAGAGCCCAGATGCAGGGCTCCATCCCAGGACCCTGAGATCATGATCTGAGCTGAAGGCAGAGGCCTTAACCCACTGAGCCACCCAGGTGCCCCTAGATGGTGTTAATCTTGAATGTCATCGCTGAACTCCTTTGAGCCAAATTCCATGATGTTTTCAGATTCTTCATTTCTTCAAACTTGTAGTTGCTTTAGAAGGTTGATGAATTAAATGCAGCATATGAGATAAAAAAGACCTGACTTATTATAAAAAATTCTTGGGCTCAAATCCAGGTTCCAGCACTTTTTCTTCTGAAACTGTAGGCATATCATAAAAAATCTAACAGAGGTAATAAATGCTTTCTTCATAAAATTCCTATAAGGATTAAATCACTATTTGATTATGATTTCTTAGAAAATGTGTGGGAGACACACAGTTACCTACCACACATTTTATATTAGTTTTCCTTTAACATTTCTCTATAAGGAGGCATTTTGTTAAAGTCTTCTTTCATATAAAAATGTTAAATAAATATTCGAAGGAACGGTGTATCACAATCTTATACAATGGGGCTCATGCCTCTGATAGGACTATGTGGAACGTTCTCCTGTATTTCATGAGAAAATATGCCTGGTGTTCTAGACATCTCTATTGACATATAATTGTTCAATTCTATCTCTGGGATGGACAATGCTTTTTTAAAGTGCTTTTTAAAAAATTTCAATTGAAGGGATATTAAAATCAATGCTTAATATAATTACTAAACTCTTTATACAAATTTTATTGTAGAAACCATTATATTCTGTCTTACTGAAAGAATGTGTTTGGGCAAAATGATTGATTATTTTTCATAGACTTAGCTAAAATAATCAATTAGTTTGAGTTTTCTACCCAGTCTTCTTATAGTTAAGGAATGAGTAGTACTTAAGTGGATCTTTTGAGTAGGTAATAGAGTATGGAGAGGATGTCTGGCCAACATAATTTTCATTGAGTCAATAGACATTGAAATTGGATAACCTACTTAGGATTTAAATTTTTAATATTTTTTTGCCAATTAATCAGAATAGGTAGATTATAAAGCAAAATGCACTCAAATGTTCAAATGCAGATGTAATATTTTTACCATATTATAAATTTCTCTCATGAGAAAGAGAATGGTATTTCTCTTTTCATCTTGTGAACATCAGATACTAATAAATATTTAGAAACACATAATCTGTGATACTCAATCTTTGGTTACATACCATCTTCTTAGACTGTTTTTCCAAGAATAAAATAGTTGCAATTGAATAGAAAATCAGCTTCCTACATAGGTACAGATTATTATTTCTTCATGGAATGGATAAACTAGTCTTATATAGCCTTGTATTTTCTCTCTCTGAGAGACTATGGTATATGATTATGTAACTTATATAAACTTATATGTAGTATTTATACATATATCTGTAAAAAATACATATAGTGTGTGTATACACACATGTATGTAGTAGATGCTAGATAATATCACACACACATACGCACATGCCCCACCCCATAGGAATACCAGGAAAAATATCCAGGAAGGTTATTAATGTAACACTCATATTCATATTAATGTAACATCTAAACTCTTTTAGACTTACTGTCAGAAAATTAGCTAATTTGACCTCTTCAGATCAGAAGAGGCTCTTATCAAATTATTTGTTAATATAGCAGCCAGTTTCAGGAAGGTAGATATATAACAATACTAAACAGAAAGCTGCCCTTAGGAATGAGTTCCTAAGTAACACCCAAACATTTTTTCTCATATGCTACTGTTGTTTCTTCTGATTTAATTGATAAACTTTTCTCCTTTTTCATTCACATTAGATATCTAGAAGAATTCTTAAAATCCTCTCCTGAAATTTCTCAGAAAAATTACAGCAATTGCATAAAATTAACATACTTTTACCTGCATATTCTCTAGGTTCAAAACCACACTTTTATTTTTCTTACGTTTTAGAGAATGAAATTATCAAAACTAAGTGCAATATCTAAAAAGCGTTAATGAATAGTTTCCTATACAGAATTAAAAATGATCGATTAGCTTCTATGCCAAGTATAGTAATTTTATTTTATTTATTTTTTTAAAGATTTTATTTATTTATTTGACAGAGAGAGCTCACAAGTAGGCAGAGAGGCATGCAGGGAGAGAGAGAGGGGAAGCAGGCTCCCTGCTGAGCAGAGAGCCCTACGCGGGACTCATTACCAGGATCCCGAGATCATGACCTGAGCCGCAGGCAGCGGTTTAACCCACTGAACCACCCAGGCGCCCAAGATATGAATTTTATTAGCTAATAATTAACTATAATTCTAACTACCAGGAAATGAGCTAAATATTTTTATTTGAATCTCATAAAAGATGTTTAAGGTAGATATTATTGATTTCTATTGTACATCTGAAAAACCCAAGAATCAGGCATATGTAGCCATTTGACCTCAGGAAACAATAAGTCAGGGATAAACTGGGATTCAGATTCAGGTTTGTCTGACAATACAGTGTTTTTGTGTTACCAATTTATGTGGCCAAATTTAAGAAAATTATGTAAAACTACTATACTTTTAGATAGGAGGAAAAGAGTATGTCTTTTCTGTAGTCATTATAGTTTTGTCATTGATAAATTATTAGTCAAAACCTTATAGAAGCCAGGATTCAGAGATCTTATATTACAAAGCACTGCTATAACAAACACAGTAATTTTTATTTAATATATAACTTGTTTATTAAACACATTATTGTGTAGGTCTACTAACATTTACATTTAGTGATAAGGTCATCATCACAAAATTTGTCTTTCTTTCCAAATTTTCCATTTTGGAAATAATCACCATCAAAAATAACCCAAAAGGCTAATTAGGCTCTTAATAGAATTAACGTGTTCTAACACACACACACACACACACACACACACATACAGAGGCACACCCCCCCCCCCCGATACAAAGTAGCTTCAAAGCAAGGCAAATGTAAACAAAATTTTCAATGAGTATATAATCCTCCAAAAGAGAAAAGACACATTTTATCCTTTCCTTGGATTCATTGACATCATTCAAAGTTTATTCTTCTGAAATTATTCTATCCATTTCAAGTTCATCTCTTTGTATGGTGTAAGTGAATGGTCGAGTTTCATTCTTCTACATATAGCTGTCCAATTTTCCCAGCACCATTTATTGAAGAGACTGTCTTTTTTCCACTGAATATTTTTTCCTGCTTTGTCAAAGATTAGTTGGCCATAGAGTTGTGAGTCCATATCTGGACTCTCTACTCTGTTCCACTGGTCTATGTGTCTGTTTTTGTGCCAGTACCATGCTCTCTTGGTGATCATAGCTTTGTAGTAAAGCTTGAAATCAGACAATGTGATGGCCCCAGTTTTGTTTTTCTTTTTCAACATTTCCTTAGCAATTTAAGGTCTCTTTTGGTTTCATAAAAATTTTAGGATTGTTTGTTCCAGCTCTTTGAGAAATGCCGGTGGAATTTTGATTGGGATGACATTGAAAGTATAGATTGCTCTGGGCAGTATAGACGTTTCAACAGTGTTTATTCTTCCAGTCCTTGAGCATGGAATGCTTTTCCATCTTTTTGTGTCTTCGATTTTTTTCACGAGTATTCTGTAGTTCCTTGAGTAGAGATCCTTTACGTCTTTGGTTAGGTTTATTCCCAGGTATCTTATGGCTCTTGGTGCTATAGTAAATGGAATTGATTATCTAATTTCCTTTTCTGTATTTTCATTGTTAGTGTATAAGAAAGCAACTGATTTCTATACATTGATTTTGTATCCTGCCACATTACTGAATTGCTGTATGAGTTCTAGTAGTTTGGGGGTGGAGTCTTTTGGGTTTTCCATATAAAGTATCATGTCATCTGGGAAGAGAGAGAATTTGACTTTTCTTTGTCAATTTGAATAAGTTTTATTTCTTTTTGTTGTCTGATTGCTGTTGCTAGGACTTCTAGTACTATGTTGAACAAGAGTGGTGAGAGTGGACATTCTTGTCATGTTCCTGATCTCAAAGGGAAGGCTGTCAGGTTTCCTCCATTGAGAATGATATTTGCTGTGGGTTTTTTCATAGACAGATTTTATGAAGTTGAGGAATGTTCCCTCTATCCTTATACTTTGAGTCATTTTAATCAGGAACAGATGCTGTATCTTGTCAAATGCTTTTTCTGCATCAATTGAGAGGACCATGTAGTTCTTCTCTCTTCTCTTATTGATTTGTTCTATCACATTGATTGATTTGTGGTTGTGGACCCACCCTTGCATCCTTGGGATAAATCCTACTTGGTCATGGTGGATAATCTTTTTAATGTTCTGAATTATTCTAGATAAAATCAGGATCTGGACTCAAAATCCCATTCTACTAGTTTTATCCAACTTTTAGAATGAATGTAAAGTCCAATTTCTCTTCTAAACTATAAGTCAAACTGTCTTTCCATCAAGTAGGATAAAGAAAGTCTCAACTGGTTTATTTGTTTCATATTAGGTGCAGAGACTTCTAACTTCACATGATAAAACTCTGAGAAGTGAAGAGTCCAGAAAGCATGTAGAAAAGGGGATTTATTCCTTTCACTATTCTGAAGACGATTTAGATAACATGAAACAGTGGGATTCCTTTGTGGTGGTGATTTACATATTCTGTCATTTGCTAGAAATGAAAGATACTTTATTAACAAAAGTTAAATTACTAAGGTCTATAAACAGTGATATTTTACTTTATTATTTTATTTGATGTTTTACTTTATTATTTTATTTGAGTATAGTTGACACATAACGTTACCTTAGTTTCAAGCATACGTCTTAGTGATTTGATAAATTTAAACATTATACTAATGTTCACCACAAGTATAGCTGCCAGCTGTCCCATTACATTGCTATTAAAATATCATTGGGGTGCCTGGGTGGCTCAGTGGGTTAGGCCGCTGCCTTCGGCTCGGGTCATGATCCCAGGTCCTGGGTTCGAGCCCCACGTCGGGCTTTCTGCTCAGCGGGGAGCCTGCTTCCTCCTCTCTCTCTGCCTGCCTCTCTGCTTACTTGTGATTTCTCTCTGTCAAAAAAAAAAAAAAAATAAATAAAATAAAATATCATTGACTGTATTTCTTATGCTCTGCTTCTTATTCCTGTAACTACTCATTCCATAATTGGGGGCCTGTATCTCCCTTTCCCCTTCACCCATTTTGCCCATTCACCCACCCACTTCCTTCTGGAAACCATCAGATCTCTGTATTTATATTTCTAATTCTGCTTTTTGTTTATTTATTTTTAAAAGATTCCATTTTTGAGTAGAATCATATTGTATTTGTCTTTCTCAGTCTGACTTATTTCACTTAGCATAATACCCTCTAAGTCCTTTCATGTTGTCTCCAGAGACAAGATTTCACCCTTTTTTTAATGGTTGTATAATATTATAATATTTCTCCATGTGTGTGTGTACACCACATTTTCCTTATCCACTTGTCTGTTGATGGACACTTAGGTTGCTTCCACGTATTGGCTATTTTAAATAATGCTGTAATAAATATATGGTGCATTTATCTTTTTGAGTTAGTAAGCACTGATATTTTAATATAAGCTTATAAAATGTTTTCATATATCATTTGTGTCTTTATTACTGTTCTTTGACCATTATAATATACCTTTAAATAATCTATCTTGAAATGCAAAGTATGTAGACAGAATACATGTAAATGAGAAAACCCCCTTTATCTTCTTAAAACAGACTTATCTGTATCAATATACTTGCACCTTGTATCTACACACCCAAATGATTGTTTCTGTCATATTGCTAATTAAAATTCATTCATTCATTCATCAACTAATGTTTACCAATCACACCCTTCTGTGCCAGATTCTATAAGGGGTAGAATAATTCCACTTCTCTTACTGGGGGGAAAAAGACAAAGATTTTTGCCCAGACAGACCACTATTTTGAACTTAATTTTGTGAGCTACTCCTCATTTGTTTTTGTTGAATATTTGATTCTTTTTTTTTTTTTTTAAGATTTTATTTATTTGACAGAGAGAGACACATCGAGAGAGGGAACACAAGCAGAGGGAGTGGGAGAGGGAGAAGCAGGCTTCCCGATGAGCAGGGAGCCCTACATGGGGCTGGATCCCAGGACTCTGGATCATGACCTGAACTGAAGGCAGATGCTTAACAATTGAGCCACCCGGGTGCCCCATATTTGAGTCTTTTAAAACTATTTGCTTCCACAGTAATTTAATCTAGGATTTCATTATGTTGTTTCCTCTTTTATTTTTTCCCGTCCTTTATTGATTTAATTTTATTTGTCATATATAAAGAAGAGTAAGAGCATGAATTTTAGGTTGAGAAAAAAATCCATGTTTCTAATTATTTATAAATAATGAGGATAATACATAATAATCCTTATTCTAAATCTTTATTTTAATAAGGATTATTAATTTCTAGGCATTAGAAAAGTCATTTAAACCATATCTCACTAGTAATCCCATCTGCAAATGAGATTAAACTTACCTTAGAAGTTTATTATAAAAATAGAATTAATTTAAATGTATATGTATACATAAATAAATAAATAATAAAGTGTCCCTGGCATTGATGATTATTCATTGATATTTATATATACAATTTTTAATGCTGTTTGTAGTCACTAAATCATATTTTCAAGAGAATATTTTTACATTAAATGCACCTACAAGAAACTCAATAAATACTGCCACATGAGCTGTATCTAAAATATGTTGGAGTAATAAATTCAAAAATATTTTCAGATAGTGCTAAAAAATAAAGATCCAGGCAATTCCCATGAGAGATATGGAATTATTCACATTAATTTTGATTTTGGATTTCTATCAGGGCAGGACAATTACCAATTCCTCTTTTTTAAATTTATAGTATTCACAGAAAGGGAATATATTTAAAAGTTTGAGTAATGGTAATTTATTTCTAAATACTTAAATTTCATATTCAATGAGAATGGTAAGCATGACTCATGCTATTAAAAAAGAATGATATTTAGCATATATTTTTATTTTTTTTATTTTTTTTTAGCATATATTTTTAATATGAAAATGTGCCATGTGCTTTCAGTACTTCCTTATTTTTTACTGTTTTAAATTCTTCATATAATTCTCAAAATACTTTGTTTAAATTGAATTTTCAAGAATCTGAATGTTACTAAAATAATGAATATACAATTTAATCCGATACACGATATGAATAGCATATTCAGAACACCTACCTATCCTATGAAGGATACTTTTATTCTATAGTTATGGAATAAATATGGCTATCCCTGGAAACTACCTAAAAAAAATCTCTACATTCCTTATTGGAAAAAAATTGAACGAGGCTTCATTATCCTTTGAGTTTGGAAATTGATACTAAAGCTTGAATTATTAGCTTCTTTAGTTTTCAAGTATATTTTTGTTTCTCATAAATGCAGCAAATTTAATTTACTTCTCAGAATAATAGAAGGAAATGATTATATGCTTGACTGTTGTTTCTTCTGATCTGTGGACACACAAGATAATCAATGGGAGTGAGTTAAGTATTTATTGCATGTAACAACATTTTGATAGTTTTTGTTTGTTTTTTAACTCATTCCTTAATACTCTCTACAAAGCCCATCCAACCCCTGAGGCCTACAGTACAATAACCTCATCTGTCACTTTAGTCACATTTTTGACACTTGTGCTTTAACTGCCAATACTACTTGAATTACTATATTATATTGTTAGATGCCTCCAAGTAATTAAAAACTATTTTTAATGTTTGAGTCAGATCTTTCTGATACAATCAAAATGTTATTTGTTGATACCTTGAAAAATGCAACAATGTAAAATGGTCTGGACATTTACTCTGCTAATGGGATTGCTAGGGTTACAGAGTTCTTTGTAATATTCTGCAAGTATACATCTAAGTAAATACACTTTCTTCCTGGTGATTACCTACATCTCCAACCTTTTCAAAATTTTATGTCTGTTTTATCTTAGTTTCCAAGGGTGTCTCACAAATGTTCATGGATAATACTTTTGTGAATCTACCCTGCTTTATTGATGTCTGTTGTGTACTCTGCTGGTTAAGTCTACTGGGATAGTCCACTGGGACAACATCGCTACTCTAATGCATTGTACATTCTACTGGTACTAGCAAGGCTGTTCATTTTGAAGGTTTTTCAGAAAGCTTGTGTTCCTTAGCATCATTAATGCACTGACATGTCAATGTATTCCTTGTGCAAGAGGGAAGAATATTCTGCCCCTTTCCCTTTGTGCTCATTTGTTTTCTGTTCACTTGGTATCCAAAGTCTAAATGTTAGTGATCTACTTGAGAAAAGAATCAGATTTGAATACACTAGGTATAATCTGCTATCCTGGAGAGACATCATCATGTCCTGTAACTTTCCTCTCTCCTGGTGCTTATCTGCACACATACCTCTTTCTCTTTTAAGCAACAAGCAAATTCCTTTTATTTCCCAGTGCATAGTATATTTTAAATGTTTCTGATTTTTTTTTTAGGGTTCAGTAGGTATCCTGACTACATTAATGAATATGCAATAAACGTATGCATATATATGTGTACATTTTTATGCCTACATATGTCTCCTAGAAAGAATGTGAACTTGAACTGGCTAACTTTGGATAGAATCAGAGTTCTCTGACATACTGGCTTCCCTTCTCTTACAGGTGACAATATGTGCCGAGGAAATAATGGGGGCTGTAGTACACTGTGCTTGGCTATTCCAGGAGGCCGAGTCTGTGCCTGTGCTGATAATCAACTTTTAGATGAAAATGGGACAACTTGCACATGTAAGTTTTGTTTGTCACATTCATTGATTATACATGTCTTTTTGAAGAAAAAAGCAGATGAAACCAAAAGAATTAAAATCAATCTTGGAAAGAGAATTGCAGGTAATCACTTGGGTATAATTCTCTTTATATTACAAATAATTAACTGAATTGACTTCTGTGAAAAACAGTTGAATAATGGTGAAATTTTCCAGAGCATTTGTTACTGCTGCATAATAGTTTAATAATAAAATATAAATCAAATAGTTTAGTAATAAAACATACATATAGAAAATAATTTATATATATTTATATATGATATATACAGTTTATATCTATCATTTATATATTTTATACACATAATCTTACATTTATAAAATATAGAGAAATGTTTATTAATCATATATATGTGTGTGTATATATGTGTGTGTGTGTGTGTATAATATGTCACAGAAGAAAATATTTCATAAATTTGTTAAGGACCTTCACCATTAGGACAAGCTCGGTCTTCTATTTTTATTGGTGGAGAGAAAAAAAAAGGCAAGAAAGAGACTTAAAGAAATTCTAAGCTTTATCAAAATACTGAATTAATTGGATTGACTGACCTGGATTAAAGGCACCTTATTAACTTTTACTGACCTTCTTCAATTTACTGCATCTTGTCATTCCAATGTGACCCTTTTGAAATTTGTTCTCTTTATCTCTAACAAGTCCCTTAACCATACTGATAAGAGCAATGCTGTGTATGTAGAGAGTAATATAGAAATGTTTCTAGAATGATTTGATTTTGATTCTTCAGAGAAATAGAACTAATAGGATGTAAATATAGAGAAAGAGGTTTGTTATGAGGAATGGGTTCATGAAGTTACAGAAGCTGATGACTCCCAGAATCTGCAGTCAGCAGGCTGGAAACTGAGGAATACCAATGGTATAGCTCCGGTCTCAATGCTGGTAGACTGAAGACCCAAGAAGAGCCCCCTTCAGTTAGAGTATGAAGGCAGGAAAAAAATAAAAAAGTCCAAGTTCAAGGCAGTCAGGCAGCAAGAATTCCTCGTATGTGCAGGAAGATAGGCCTTTTCATTCAGTTCAAACTGTTTTGGGATAAGGGCCACTTACCTGCTTAATTTAGTCTACAGATTCCAATGTTAATTTCATCTAATTAACTCTCACAGACACACCCAAAGTGATATTTGACCAAATGTCTGGGCACTCTAAAACCTACCTATTCAAGCTGACATGTAAACTTAACCATCATTTTTCATCATTATTATTGAATAATACATAAATAATACATAAATGCATTTTTCCATCAATTATTAGTATTGTTTTGGGGGATGCAGAAGGAGTCTTTAAGTATAATAAAGAAGATTTCAACTTATCTGAAATGTTTTATTTCTTCTGAAGAAAAAACAATGTGAATTAGGGATTTTTACAAATGATTTAATTCATAGTAACATTTAAGAAATATACAGAAAATATTTAAGTGAAAAATTACACCCAAATGCCACTATTCAGCAAGAAACAACTAAGACATTTTCATGTTGTTCCTTATAATTACATATCCCTGGAAGTTATTGTTTTTTACTACTACTACTACTAATCATAGATAAAATTTATTGAATTCTTATATAGGACTTTACTATAAATTTTCATAGTTCTCATTAGCTCTTACAATAATCATATATTGGAGATACTATTATTACCTCACTTTAATATTCAGAATGTAGACTTGAGGGTTAATAACTTTTCATAATTCACATAATTGGCATGTAGGACTTTTGGAATTTAGACCCCAGATTATTTTATTTTGGAGACAGAATTCTTAGTTATATTGCAGTTTTACACATTCTGGATTACACAACAGTATCCTTTACTTAGTGGTTTATTTTTTCTTAATAGTAGCATAAGCATCTTATCATGTGACTACATATTCTTTTTAAACATGATTTTTAAATCATTTATCTTCATTTTTCTACTTGATGTTTGGTTTTATTTCTGATGGATTGTTATAGACTATTTGTGTGTTTCTTTACTGTTTATGATTCCTTCTGTATTTTACGATATACTCCATAGTCAGTTTGTTACATTTTCTTTTTAAGCACTTAGAATAATACCACCAGTTTTAAATTTTATTATTATTTTGAATTTTAACTATTTGAGATGAAGACTGATTTTCTTTATACTATTCTCTTCATCTTCCTCAATTTCATTCCTTATTATAATTTAGGATTTCTGACAAGGAATAGTATTTTGAATCATTATCAGTAAGTCTTTTTATAAAATGTTTTGACATGTATAGCTAGTTTGATGATCAATTTTATACTTTCTTTTAGAACTGACTCAGTGCTTCACTGGTTGTATTGCTTAGTATTCAAACTTTAGTTCCTCATTGTTCAAATATTAATTTTCATAATGTTTAGGATAGATAAAGAATTTCTTGAAGTTGCTTCTCCAAGATGAGCGCAAAGACTGTATACTGTGGAGTTCCTGTGTTTTCTAAATAGGTCTCCTTTGCATTTATATGTGATTGACAATTCTGGATATTAGCTCTTGGCTAAGTTTTCTTCAAAATTCTGGAAATACTATTTAATTTATTCTGGGAAAATATACTTGAGAGTAGAAATGTGAATTTTACTTCTCTGGGCAAACTTTTTTCATTGTTGGTAGGAATTTTATATTGTCTATTAGGACAATTCCTATAGAACGCAATTAAATGAAGTATACTTTCTTTGAGTCATAAGGTGGTTTCTTTTCTTTGTTCTGTAGTATTACTTTTTAATTCCTATTTTGTTGTTTAGGGAAGATATCTATCAAAACCTATAGTTTGTTAATAGGAAGGGATTAAGCATTACTTTGAACAATGTAATTCTTTCTGGTTGTCTGCTAGGCTAAATCTTGTCTTGGTTATTGAGAGAGAAAAGTACATTTCTTAATTCAATTTTTATTATCTACCACAGATTCAATTGAAGTTATTTTTCTAGTATAAAGTCAGATTTTTTGCTATTCTGGATAAATAATTTTGACACTTTGAATAGGTGAAATATGTGTGTGTACATGCATGCATGCACACACACACACACACACACACACACAGTAACCTCATGGACCTCCACCAAGTGTCATCCTGCCTTTGCTCTACCTCCATAATTCCTCTCAAGGATGGAAGGTAACAGTGCAAGTATATCCTTTGTTGATAGACGCAGACCTTACAGTGGATGCTGCAGGAGCAAAGGGTCTTTCTTTTTACCTAAAGATAGATAGGCTTATTCAATTTTTAATGGTATAAGTTAAAGAAGTTTCTGGCTGAATGTTTAAATCTTGTCCTATTGGTCTTGCAATAGTCAAAATTCCCTTAAGATAATGTCAGTCAAATGATCAAGAGACTGAGTTTTCAAAGATCTTGTGAATTTTTATCCTTCATCTTAGTTTTCATAGTGGGAAGTTAGAAGGAGAGTGTATATATCAGATATATCTAGATGGTTTTTTAAGCTTGAAATGTTCTAATTAGTTCTTTAATTTTAATTCTGTGAATCATAATTATCTGGATCATTGGCATCCAAATCATCTTTTCTATTTCCTTCATTCTATGCCCCATTAAAAAATTTATGGATTCCTTATGAGTTTGCATATCTATATACCTATATCGATATTGATATAGAAAAGATTCTGACCAGTGGATATCTCTATGTAAATAAAAATTGGGTGACTTTTGGCTTTTAAGGAAATACTGTATACAATATTGGTCATATAGTTGTGATAGGAAATTTGTTATGACATCACGTGATAAAAAGATAAAAATTTTTCTGTTACTACTGGTATTTTTCTAATATCTACAATCCCTTGTTGATGTAACTCCAATTGCAGTAAAAAGAGATAAGGAAGAAGATTATTTTATCTATTCTTGTTACACTAAAAAATATTAAATCAACAAAACCATCTACATTCTTATTTGGGAATTTATTGTTGCATTTGTCTGTTTGAAACTCTACTATATCTTTAATAGGGCATGCAACTTGCCCACGTTTCTTTCAAATGCAATGGGAAAAATCATAAATTAGCATATAATAACTCATTTCTTACAAACAATTCATAGCATGTTTATATAAATTATTTCATTGCATATTACCTTAATGGCAAAAGTTTTTCAAGGATGTTATCCTTCAGACACATGAAAAAATGCTCAACATCATCCAAAGTCAGGGAAATATAAATCAAAACCACAATGAGACACCACCTCATACCAGTCAGAATGACTAAAATGAACAACTCAGGAAACAACAGATGTTGGTGAGGATGAGGAGAAAGGGAAACCCTCTTATACTGTTAGTGAGAATGCAAGCTGGTACAGCCACTCTGGAAAACAGTGTGGAGATTCCTCAAAAAAGTTAAAAATAAAATTACCCTGCAACCCAACAATTGCATTTCTTGGCATTCATCCAAGGGATGCCAAAATAGTGATTCGAAGGAGCACATGCTCCCCAATGTTTATAGTAGTAGTGTCTACAATAACCAAAATATAGAAAGAGCCCAGATGTCCATCAACAGATGAATGGATAAAGAAGATGTGGTATATACACACACATACACACACATACATATACACATATGCACACAATGAAATACAATTCAGCCTTCAAAGAGACTGAAAACTTGCCATTTACAATGATGTGGATGGAACTAGAGAGCATTATATAGGCCAAAATAGATCAGAGAAAGACAAATACCGTATAATTTCACTCATATGTAGAATTTAAGAAACAAAACAGATTAACATGAGGAAAGGAAAGAAAAATAAAATAAGATAAAAACAGAGACAGAGGTAAACCCTAAGAGACTCTTAACTATAGGAAACAAACTAAGGGTTGGGGGAGGAAAGGTGGGTGGGGATTGGGGTAGCTGGATGATAGGTATTAAGGAGGGTACTTGATGAGCACGGAATGTTATATGCAACTGATGCATCACTAAATACTACCCCTGAAACTAATAATACACTGTATGTTAACTAAGTTGAATTTAATTTTTAAAAAATGATATGTTAGCCTTAGTTTTCAGATGAGGAAATTCAAGTGCAAAAGGACTATAAAGAGAGTTCATGGTTGCAGAGTATGGTATAAAACAAATATGAATGTGTCACTGACTTCTCATTAATGCTGATTCCTCTCAGCTTGTAATTTAGTTTAGGCTATATTACAATTTTGTGAACTGGTTTCAACTGGATTAACTCTGTAATCTGAGTTAATATGCAAAACAAAATTACATATTGCAATCATTGAGATATGATCGTCCTGGTTCAAGTCATCCTCGTTGAAATGACATCAAATAAAGAAAAACCCATTGACAGTTGGTCGGACCAGAAGTAAACACCAGTGGCTGTGTCTCAATGAACGTTCAGCATAAGGCTGTGCAGAAGAGGCATCCACCCAACAGAAAAATATTGGCATGCTACATGATTGATTAAGGATGAATTCTAATGCCATGCCTGGAAGGAATCAAGAATGAGAGTAGGCTGGACTCTTTGTCCTTGTGACTCTTTTGTGGCATGAGCAAATCCTCTCACAATTAGAAATGAAACCTAGTGTAGCATAGTAACTTGGAACTGACTGCCCTGGAGAAGCATATGTAAAGCCAGTTGATCAATTATCAAGTAAGTTTTTTTTTTATTTATTTTGATGCTTTTATGGGGAAAAACACAATATACAAAACTAATAAATGAAGACATAGATAATCCCAAGAAATAAGCTCCTAAAAAATAAAATAAATAAAATAAATAAAAAAGGTAGTCATTATTTTTTTTAAGATTTTATTTATTTATTTGACAGAGATCACAAGTAGGCAGAGAGGCAGGCAGAGAGAGAGGAGGAAGCAGGCTCCCCACTGAGCAGAGAGCCCGATGTGGGGGTCCATCCCAGGACCCTGGGATCATGACCTGAGCTGAAGGCAGCGGCTTAACCCACTGAGCCACCCAGGTGCCCCCATTTTTTTTTAATAGCAGGATAATTTTATCTAGAGTAATAAGACAGTAATTCTTTAAATTCTTTTTTAGTGGCCTGAAACAAAAGACAGAATTTTCTAATGTGCCTTACTCCTAAGAGAGCAACTTAAAAATATTGATCATCCAAGGGTAGCATTGCACAATTATATGTCAGTGGTACTCTGTGACCTTTTTTACCTTCTGGAACACCAGATATATTCCTCTGTCAAAAACAGTGCTCCACTATGGCTAAGCCATTTATCTGTTCAGCTGTGACAAGCCTTATGTTCTAGGATATATGCAATCTAATGTGTAGTAAAAAGTTTAAGGCAGTAAAAAGTTTAGAAGCCCCATCCAGATGAATATTTATGGCCTTCTGTGCATAGGTACTCACAGAAGATTATGTACCACTTAGGTTGGCTGCTCAGAAGACCACTCTATCTAATGAAAGGTCATCCTGCTATGATCTAAGGGAGAAAATTCAAAACCCATAGCAGCGTTTTTCACGCTGCCTTCCTATATAAGCAAGCTTATATAAAGGCATCAAAAACACTGCAATTTCAAGTTTTCTTTTAGCTCTTTTATCTCCCTGCTCAAATAAAGGGATAGTTAGAAATTCTCCCCAAATACAAAAATAATCTGCTAAATAAACATATCCTAATGTGAAGTGTATAGGGATCATAAGAAAACTTCATTTTATTTGTTGTTCTAGGACTCATAGTTTTATGACTAAGTTATCATAATTTTGATATGGTCAACAGCAAAAACATCGCTTGACAGAAAAGACAATCATTACTTTAGATACATTAATCACACTGGGATTGAAAAGCAAAGCAAAGTGACAAACATAGATAATTTTTCGTGGGCCCACAGCTTATTAAACAAGGTGAGGAACATACGTATTTAGTTTAGTTTCTGAGCTGAAAGCCAAATCTGAGCTGATTCCTGAAGAAAATAAAATAAGCCAGTTTAATAGTAGGGTTTCTCCCTTTATGTCATTATGACCTGGACATCAACTCCAGTAATCTCCAGTTTTTACTGGGAAGTAGTTCTAGAATGCATATTTCCTTTTGCAGTGCATGGACGAGTCATGTGGAGACCTTCTGAATTTCAATATTCTAACAGCAGGTATCATAGGATGTTTGAGACCTGACAGTTTCTTGTCGGGAATGTTATGATTCATGTCATTTTATTTTGATCCTGGTTAAATTAAAGGATTATTATTACTTTGTCAGATTTCTTACTTGTGATATCATGTTGTAGTATTTTTACTAGAAGTTACCATGGTGGTAGAATTACAGGTTTTGCATCACTTTTCAAATTCATGGTGCAAATCACAGCTCTGAAGCAAAACTTGCAATTCTAGTACTATATTATAAGCAATCTATGTGTCTGTCCAACACCCAAGTGCTATATAGGTTCAGTCACATTAAACATAAGAACAAAGTCCATACATAGAGCTTTTCCTATATGTCCACTTTTTTGGTGTGGGAGGATCTTCATCACTCTTTCTGTTTATCTACACATGGATTTTTTTCCTTTCAATTAAACTAATTTTTCCTGTGATCTTGGATGCTAGTAGAAGATTATTAGCTTTTGATCCAGTTGAAGTGATATTGTTTTCCTGAAGTATGTATATAGTTTCCAGAGATAGAATTTCTCACTATAATAAATAGTAATATATATACATACATATATATAATTATATAGAATATATATCTGTAATATAAAATTATGTCTCTGCTACTTCCAGTAAGTTAGGCAGCAAGTATTTTTTTAATATCTGCTCTATGCTTGGTTCTAGTCTAGGTATTATTCTGTTCTGTATGTGACATTGTCCTTCCTACATTCAAGAATTCCAAGTGGAAACATCAGGTATATAAAAATTATTTATAAAATGACTCCTTTATAAAGGTTTGTGCAAGGTATACAGAATACTAATCTTATTTTTTCTAGGTACTTTTAGTTCTCTTATGTGGTGCCAAATATACTTCCTTTGTCATCTCATTGATTCTCACAAAAGTAGGTAGATTGTCTGGCCATCAGCTGGGGTGCCACGACAAATGACATGGCTGCCCAATTCCACAGAGTTAGGTCAATGTTTGGATAAAGACCATGCTTTTTGAATGTCAAAGCTGCCATCTTATCCAGATTACCACTTAACATTAAACATTTTCTTTATAATGGACATTCCTAGCTCAAAAATCAAGTGTCTTCTATCGCTACAAATCGTGCACATATCTGATTGCATTGATAGTATGGTTTCTGTGTGACATACTACTAGTTACATCTGGAAGCTTGGGTGAGGACTAGACAAAACCAGTGAAGTCATATACCTTGAAAGACTTTGGAAATAAGTAGTTTTTACAAAATAAAACCCAGTATTTTTAAAAATATTTACTGTTAGGTCAACAATTCTGAAGGGTCTGAGATTTTACCCTTGGCAAGCTAACATGTTAACTTGTCAAAGATTCCTAGATTCTGACAGAAGGCACACAATTCCTGGCTCAGACACAGGAGATTTATTATTTGTTATTTATTATTCCTGTTGTAGCAAGCAGCATGAGTTTCATGTTAATATTCATTCTTTTTGTCCCACCCAGCTCCAAATCATACGGGGGTAATGCATAGGCAGGTCTAGGTGAATGTTGCACTCCCAGAGAACTTGTATTCACACTGAAGAACCCCACCATGAGTCTGCCAGAAAACTGGTCCAGCCATTGTCCTGAAGGGAGACATTATCTTTACTATTTTGGCCAGGGAAAAAAACCTTCTCTCTGCTGTAGAAGATGGCATTATCTGTCTTCCAAGGCTGTTAGCTATATAAGCATCCTTGAAAAAATGTCCAGAATCAAAGCTGAAACAAGATACATGGAAATGCCATGGAGAAATGCCTCTTGCCCCACAAATTATAGGGTCTAGAAGACTTGCAGACACGCTATAAAATGTCAAAGATATTTGTGTATGTTTCATTATATCTCTTCTTATAGGTATAAGCAATGTCTAACTGCTGTTACAGATGATAATGATGTATACTAATGACGTTGATGTAGGTCAACATCAGCAGTAACTATAAAAAGATGAACTTATATGAGGAAGTTGGCTCTATGGGTTTTCAAACAATTGTTCCAACTGTTACGGAAAATGAAAATGAAACTTTGGACATTGTCATCACATATTTTTTTTTTTAAAACTCCACCTTTGTATTAGCAAATATCATTTAAAAATAACTAGCAATCCACACATATTTCAAACATGTTTGAAAGCATATTTAGAACAAGTTTGAAAATTTTGCCTACTTGCATTCTTTCCATGAAGATCTTAATATCTCTTGAAAAACATTTAGACTCTACGCAGACTTAAAGATCATATATCCAAATTGGTTCTGTTAAAGAATATTTAGCTTTAAATATTACTTTTGTGGGGGGTAGTTTGTCTTTCCCCAGACATCTTACTCTTCTTTAATATAGTTGTAATTGTTCAGAAGCAGCTATAATTTCACTCTTGTATATGGATATTTTTGATCATTTCTTAAAACTGTCAGTTGGGTTTATTTGATCAAATGACCATGTGAAAGCTAGGCTTTTTAAATTGGTGGGATTGTAATCAGAAGAAGAAAAAAAGATGATTTCTTGAGTTTTTAAATCCTCAAGCTGTGAAATAATTGAAATGATGTAGCATTTCTTTGAAGTCAACTATAGAGAGACTAAAGAAAATCTTAGAGCTACATTTAAGTTAGGAGGAAGCAGATTACATCTCAAAGTAAGTTTCTTGTCTGACAGTTTTTTGTTCGTTTGTTTTGTTTTTGTTTTTGTTTTTTTGACTGAGAGATTGTTGACTATTAGGCTTAATCATTGTAGAAAGAAATTGATCAAAATGCCCTTCATTAAATGCCTAGTTTTAAGCTGGGTTTATATGCATTCAAGGAAGAAATTACACCAACCTCAAAAATCTTAGGGTCCAGTTGAGCAAACTTGAGATTCAAAATTAGGAAAGTTTGTACATCATCAGTGATCAGTTCTAGAGTTTTTGAGAGGAAAACTCTATCCTAGAAAGGCCTAGACATATCCCAATGTATTTCCACTTTGCTTTGGTTGCTATTCTCTGTCCCAGTTGCTTCTATAAAAAGACATCCTTGGGTTGAATAGAAGACCATGTGATCTCCCCTTTTTGTTTTTATATTGTTGTCATTTCCTATTTGGGACTTTTTCTATATAGATAACAATTTATAATTATAACTATTATTATTATTTACTTTCAAATGACCTTACAGAAATTATATCATTAGAGAAATTGCTGCTTCAGCATTTTGTTATTGATAAGGATTAGAGTTAAAAAAGGAGACAAAATTATTGTCAGTCCCTACACATACAGTGTCTGCTTGTCTGAGAGGGGATAGAAGAGACACAACCTTACCTGTATTAAAATTGAATATTTCATTTACCATACTGATTAGTTTTTACCCTTAAAACCTTAAAGTCTGGGTTTAATGGTCAGTTTTTCTTTTCCAGGTGCAGGAACCCTCATGCCTTGTACCTCACTGCATAACTCTCTGAAGCAAATTCTCCACAGTTATAGCTCAAGAGTCACATTTCCTCTTCCATTCATTGGAGCAGGGGAAATATAAGGATTAAAGGAGTGCTAACACAAAGCTTTCTAGAAATGACTAATATGTTTTCTCGACATTCCTTATTAGCAGCATGCATATAGGTTTTGTGACAGTTCATCAATCCAAATGAGTTATCCTAAATAAAGTTTAAAGCCATCGGGACTCGGATAGAAAGATTGACTTTTGTTTCTCTTAACAATAAACCAGTTTTTGATAATTCAACATATTTTTCAGTCCATGAAACACCAGTCATTTATTTTAAACATTGCCACGTATTCCTATTTTTTGTAGACTCCTATGAAATTCACTCAAACAGAACAAAAATCATCATCATAATAATAAGACTTTCAATTTGTGAATAAATCCCAATCAACAGAATCCCTAACATTGGATTAGAGAATATGGGGTATATAGTGAAAATACTGCATAGAATCTGGATGTACAATGAGACCATTTTTTATTAACTTAATATTTCCAAGAATACCCAAACAGAGCTGAATTTTTCTCCCACTTGCACACCAGCAAATTAATATAATCATCATGGCTGTACTTTTGCCTTATTTTTTTCATTTTGATTTATTTGGGGTATACTTACCTGTAAAATGGAAGTAGTAAATTTTTTTACTGTGCCTACCCTATAATGGGTCATGGTGATAATTGAGATTATGAATGAAAGCCCTTTAAAAAGTAAAACTACACACTTACCATGAATATAGGTGGTTATGTTATTATTATTGGTATTACTAATTATTTTTGTGACAGTTGTTTAAATAAATCTTTAAAATTCTTAGTAAAATAATTATTGTCAGAAAAACTTAAACTTTTCTCCTTTCCAGAGATTGTTGTCAATGCAATGTTAAGATGTTTTCATATTTTTGACAAAATGAAATGAATAACTATTTTTGTTATTAAAACAAAGCTGACATCATAACAAACTGAATATGGCTAGTATTGTTCATATGTCTTTTTTAACCCTAGTTAATCCTGGAGAAATATTGCCTCACATATGCAAAGCTGGAGAATTCCGCTGTAAAAACAGACACTGTATCCAAGCTCGCTGGAAATGTGATGGTGATGATGACTGTCTAGATGGAAGTGATGAAGATTCAGCAAATTGCTGTACGTTCTCCTTCAAATGATACTACATTTTCCTGAGTCTTTTTTTTTTTAAGATTTTATTTATTTGAGAGAGAGAATGCACCTGCAAGAGCAGAGGGTAGGGGCAGAGGGAGAGGGACAAACAGGTTGCTAGGGACTCTGACCCTAGGACCTTGAGATCTTGACTTGAACCAAAGCTTAACCCACTGAGCCACCCGGCACCCTCCTTGAGTATTTCAGCTTGTGAACTGACAAAGCAGTTTGTGAAATCTAAAAATATCTGATAAAAATTGAACTTACTTTTTTCCCCCCTCAGTCATCCTTTTACATAGAGTAGACTAGATTATCTCCTAGCATGGTTTTAAAGCACTGCTTTTCTCATGCTTTTACATCTTTAATATTATCATTTTGGTTGCTCCAGAAGTCCTCCCCTTCTCTCTTCTGTGCTATCAGTTCCACCACACCATTGTCACAAGGTTGCTATAGGAGACCCTTTGGATTTCTGAATTTAAAGATGTGGAAAATCAATTGCAACTCCCTCAGGTCAGAATTAACTCACATAGAAGGTCAGGATCCACTCCATTGCTCCTTGGCAACAGAGCCTTGAAGTAGATCCAAGGAAACAAACATGGTTTTGGATCTAGTTATTACCTAACTTCTCTGGCTCAGTACATGGTAGGAGACACATATGAGGCACTCAGATAGAAATTAAAGGTTTGATTTTCTCGCCATTTGGCTTCTATTTAGCTGTTTTTCATTTCCCACAATAGGAATAGTTTCATGTTTCTGATTGGGATAAGGAATTGCCCCACATATTTGAAGGAAGATACTTTGAGAAACACATTAAATAACAATTTGACAATATCTTTGATTAGAGACATAATGGGATGGTTTTGAGATATATAAAATATTTTTGTATGGAGAGAATAATGTGATGGCATATGCATCCTTAGTCTTTTAATTTGCCTTAGATAAATTATTTTAAAAAGAAAATGTTTTTCTTTCAATTGATGACATTTTCCAAGTTAAAATGGCTGAACTAATTGAGTTAATTGACAATCCTCCATTTTCTTGTCTTTCTTTTCTTTTTCTTTGTAAACAAAGATTATAAAAATCAAGTTTTATAGATCTTTTATTAAGAATGGACAGAATTGGGGTGCCTGGGAGGCTCAGGTGTTTACATACCAGCCTTCAGCTTAGGTCAAGATCCCGGAGTCCCAGGATGGAGCAATGCATCTTCTGGCTCCTTGCTCAGTGGGGAGTTTGCTTCTCCTTCTCCCTCTGCCCCTTGCTCCCTGCCTCCCATCCATGCTCTCTTTCTCTCAAATAAATGAATAAAATTTTAAAAAATTGACAGAATTGGTCTAGGCATCTATATGGTACAACTGTCTGTATTTTTGGACAAAACTCCAAGAATATGAGCTTTTAAAATATAATTTCCAGTTGTATATGAATAGGTAATACGTAAGTTATAATTAATACATGAATGTAACACTACTTTTCCTTTATTTTCAAGCATGGACTCTGACTTCAACATTACTTGTTCCGTGTTTCCAACCCTATTAATATCTATACTGTAAAGTACAAATCCAAAAACACCATATTAAATACTAAATTGATACAAATAGAAAAAAATTTTAGAGTGGGAGAACATGTCATCTAAGGGTAAAAGGTGTTTTTTCTCAATTTTTTTACACAAGAGATGTATTATTTATTGATTAAATTAATTGCCTCATCACCTCTGACTCACAGTGTTTATTCATGGTTTTAGTGAATACTCCCTGCATATCAGCTTCTTGAATAGTCACAGAACACCTGCACAGAGCACAAGTACTTTATCACAATATTCATGTTGTGTTCCTTTAGGTTCACGCTACTTCCTGTGTGATTGTTCTTTTCACGAATTGACAAAGGAACTCATTTTCTCTATGAGGATGTAAGGCATTGCATACTGTTAATTGTAGTGTTAAAATTCCTAGTCAGGATCTTTTTTCTTGATAATTTTCATCACTTCCCATACTATTACCGAAACGTATACTAAAGGCTTTTCCTGCAATCTTCTATTTCGCTTATAGTCCATACTCAGTTCTGCATAATTAATTTTTCATCTTTATCTCCTCTCAAACTTCACTGGCTAAGTTAGTCTTACATCCTAGATTCATTCAGCAAGTGTCCTGCTATTATTCCTACCACTATTGCTCCCAAAACTAAAACCCGCTTTCCAAACTGCTTCCAGAGTGGTATCTATAGAATGAGACCAAATATTGTTATTTCAGTAAATCCATAACCAACAAGATAAATTCCAAAATCCACTGATTCACATAAAAACATGTTAGGACTCAGGTTTGCAATTTTAGCCTTAAATGCCTATCATGTATACACTTACCTTCTTTGTTCTAATATATCAAGTTGGACTATAAGTAGATCTCTGCAAAAATGCCCTCTGTTTCTCTCCTCTATAACACTGCAGCTTATGGAAATCACCATGGTTTACCATGACATTTATAGGGAAGTCTTTTGTGAACTTGGAAAAATCTCTATACAGCCCAGTTGGAGTGAAACATCATGTATATTTCTTTTTCATGGTAGTGACCAAACAATATTGCAATTATATCCTTACTTCTCTGGTGCATCTAAGAAATGGATATCTTTATGAGGAGACACATTATGTTGTAGTGTCTTTGTAGTGTCAGAGTCTAACATGGCATCCAGCATGTGGAGAATAAATGACCAAACAAAAGGGTCAACAGAAAACTAAATATCTCCGGCCACCTTCCAGCAATATGCGATTTTTTCTGAACTTGCAGTGACTCTGAGCAGTGTCATAATCTTGAGGTCCCATGGTTATTATGCCAGCACTATGTCATTCATTTCAGAGGAGTATTTATATATTAAATGCCAGTAAACTTTGCCCTTGAATTCTGTTATCATTCTACTTTCTATCCTTTAGCTTCTCAATTCCAAATCACAGGCCTATTGGTTGTATTTATGCCTCCTTTTTGAACTCTGATTTACATCATTGATGAAAATTGCAAAAGTCCTTTATTAAGCTTTACTGAAGTATTTTTGCATAATCTTGGTACTTTAAAATTTTGACCCTCTAATATATTGGATGAATTTTATTCTCCTGAGCATCTATTCTTGCTAAACTCCCTGAAGTGAGTAGAAAATGTTAATCATGATCAAATGCCAGGAAACATAAGGCTTTTTCCCCTATTTTTTTTAACTGTACATGAATAAAAACTTTCTAAAAAAGTGATAAAACCACTTCTTACCTAAGCTACTTTAAAGAAATAGTGTTTGTAGAAACTGGCTGGAAAGGCATACATTTGCTATGCAACAGCATGAAAAATGGCTATTTTTTTTGAATTCTAAGGAAAACTAATACTAAAATTTATTTTTGTCATACAGAAGTGCAACTACTGGGCACAAGGAAAATTACTTCAAAAAAAAAAAAAAACACACACACAAAAAAAACACAAAGTGGTGAAACAAATACTGAGGAGCATGCCAATTCAGTTAGGAATTTAGCCTCCAGGATGCAGGAAAAATAATCACAGAAGGTTAACTTTAAGATGGCCTCCTGCTGTGCTTGATATTGGAGGTTTAATCCTTAGCTGTGCACAGCTTCCCATAGGAGGATTGGTCTTGTCCGCAGTATATTTTGTGGATTCATGTTTATTTGTTTGCACTAGGCATGAAAACTCAGGATGGTCATTTTTGTTATTAAAATTATGCAGGGGGCACCTGGGTGGCTCAGTGGGTTAAAGCCTCTGCCTTTGTCTCAGGTCATGATCCCAGGGTCCTGGGATCAAGCCCCATATCGGACTCTCTGCTCAGCAGGGAGCCTGCTTCCCCTCCTCTGTCTCTGCCTGCTTCTCTGCCTACTTGTGATCTCTGTCAAATAAATAAATAAAATCTTAAAAAAAATAAAAATAAAATTATGCAGGATCTCATATTTAACATCAACTCCAAGTTTTCCTTCCAGTCCCAAGAAACACTGGGCAAAGCATAACAAAATTAGGCTTATTTAATATTTCAAAAAGTTCTGAATGGATGTGTGGCTTAAGAAAATGTATCTTTGATAAATGGCTGAATTATTGGATATGTACTTATTATGTTTCATGTTAAAATTTGAGGTTACTTTACTGGCGATTCACAGACCTGTACCCCTGGGGCTAATAATACATTATATGTTTATAAAAAAAATTTTAAAAAGTTAAAAAAATTTGAGGTTACTTTAAATGTTTTTGGTAAAAATTCTGAAATTGTGTTATTTTGATAAGGAATGGGAAAACAAGTTTCGTGATACAGTTGATTTTAGTGAAGACATGAACAAATGAATATGTTTCCTTTTATATGAGATTTCATTACTTGGTGTCTTCTATAAAAGTATTACATTTTAACAGAGCCTCAAATATTAATATTTTCTATAAAATATGCAACAATGAATGAAAGAAGCTGTGGCATTTATTGTACTATAATATTATAATTACTGTAAGTTGCCTCTAACTGTAACTTAAAATAATCATAATCTTATCCAACTTTAAATTATTAAACCTGATTCTCCTCTCTCTTCACCCTCCCACTCTTCCCCAGTCAATCATAGCTGTCCTGATGATCAGTTTAAATGCAAAAATAATCGCTGTATCCCCAAGAGATGGCTCTGTGATGGAGCTAATGATTGTGGAAGCAATGAAGACGAATCCAATCAAACTTGTGCAGGTAAAGGTTTGCTTGAATATATACTTAAATCCCTTCCAAAGTTAGTGTCCATAAAAATGCAGGTCACTGCTGTGAACTAAGCTGAACCTTCCTAAGGCTGATGATCTGATTATTGCAGTAGTAAATGAGTTCAGAGTTTGATGCCGCAAAAGCTAGAATACAAATTATCTTTTACTTAATCCGTGGGCATGACTCTGCTTTCCAAAGTAATTTGGCACTTTATCTATCCATATGGGTTGACTGTCAATACAGTGCTTGGACAAGACTTGTCCCTGCTAAATCTTAATTGGCAGTGGAGGGTGAGGTTTATTAGCATGCTGTGATGGAGGCCATTTCTCATGAAGAAAGGTTTGTGTGTGTGTTTTGTTTTGTTTTGTTTGCTTTTTACCTTGAAAAAAATAATCTGTGTATTTTATTTAGTCTGTTGTAGAATACCTCTGTGAATAACTTTCTGTTCCTGGCACACTATTTATCTGGCGTAGATTTTTTTTTCCTTTTTCATGAAGTCCCAAGATCATAAAGCCTATTAATATTTCCATAAAATTTATCCCATTGTAATACATCTGTGAATCCCTAGTCAGTTTCTCTTTGAATGGGGATACACAGCTTGTGGTACAGGTTATAATGGATGCTGGAAAGGTCATGATTAGTCAGATAAGTATTGAAAAATGATATTGACTAGCAGCAGTCTAGACCTATTCATTAAATGATGAAGAAAAAGTAGTATATTTGATGACTCTTACTGATATCATTGGTAAAAATCGTGGGGTTATTTTTTTTTTTTTGTAATCATTACATACAACAGTGTCAAAATTTATCAACACCTCCCCTTCTCTATTTGCCAAAATAAGCCTCACTAAATAAAAATTATTATAACCTATTAGTGAAAACTGTAGGGACAGCATATACAGAAAAGACCCAGAAATTAAGAAGCCTGGTTTGTACTCTTGATTGTGTCACTGGTTTTCTCTTGGAAAGACTTGTCCCTCAATGCACTGTAATTTCTTTGTATATTTCTTTCTGCTCCGCAAGAGTATGAATTGACTAGAAAATATTTCCTAACTGCTTTTTATCATGTACTAAGCAACAATGAAAGAACAAAACAGTCCGTATCCTAACCTGCATCTCATATTTAGCTTTTTTTTTTTTCCATAGTGACATATTTGCTGAGGGTCTATAAGCTAGTTATTCTCTTGTCCCTTGACTAAATATAGTTTGATATTTTAGAGTAGCTGACTATTTTTAAGTTATTTTGTGCATCACGTAAGGTTGTTTTACAAAGTGTTATCAAATAAAAAGGAACCTATAGAGACTCTTTGGTCCTAGTCTCTCCCTTCAAGTCCATTCATTTCATAGATGAGGCTCTGACTTGACTTAACTCACATCATTGGCAAGAACTGGGAAACTCAGTGTGTAAGTTATTCTCAAAGCCCATTGCTCTTCTTATCAAACTATATCATCCTGAGTTTTAGCTAGAATTTTAGGTATGGTCATTTTAACTTTGCCCAGATTGTTCTTACAATAATGTTTATAATTTACAATGAAGAGTCTTTCTAAGCTGGTGCAATTATTATTATTTTTTTTTAACTTAAGATTTAGTTCTGAGACTGTTCCATTACTTCCTAAACAGATAGGTCTGTTTTCACCTTAAAATTAAAGGCATTGCTGACTCAATTCATAATAATATGTCTTTTTTTTTCATTTATGTTACACTCTTAAAATCTGCTTGTTTCCACATGATTTTTAAGGGAACATTTAGGATGACTAGCTACTGATAGTAGTAAAAGTGGAAATGCTATGTATAAGAGCAATAAAACAATCAATCCTAATCAGTCCTAATTAGTAAGATTTCTCAGCCAGTCCAGGCCTGTAGTCCACTAGGAAACGGGGTACAACCTGCTTGCAGCTCAAGTGTCACTTTCAGGCATGGTTGATGAAGCATGCCAATCATTACTAGATCTTCTTGTCAGTATATTTATAATAGATGCTATGGTCACAGTATGCCTTAAGAAATTAAGAAGAACAAAAATTAAGGATAAAAAGAATAAAAAGAAAACCACAAATACACCTTTTAGCTTTGAAAATTAAGTATGCTGTTGTGTTACCATACATTCCCATTTTGTTTGACCAAAATAAATAAATAGGTCACGTAGTTCATCATACTGAAAAAAAAAAATATGGCAAATACATTAGATAATTTCTCTGGCTGGGTCATTTCTATCTATGGGCATATATACGGATATGTGTCACAGATAAAGGATTTCCCAACATGAGGGTTATTTTGTAACTAAATCCACTGTCCTGTAGCTTTCAGCATTGTGACTACTTTATAACTAAAAGAATTCTCTCCTACAAGATGCCAATTTCCAATTTTGTTCCTTTGGGTTTTCTCCTTCATGACATGAATCTACTAATTCAATAAAAACTTACCACAACATTGGATATAAAAAGAGGACAAATACACTATATCTTTCATTAGAAGGCTGAGTGGAAATGGGGAGAAAAAACATGTAAGCTGGTCATTCTAATGCAATATTCAAAGTGCTAACTTGAACTACAAATGGAAGCACAAGAACTACTAATTTAGTCTTTGTGTATCTGGCAAGGGAGGTGATAGCAGAACAAGCCAAAGAAAGAAATGAAGGAAGGAAGGAAGGAAAAGAAAAGAAAGAGAGAGAGGGAGGGAGGAAGGAAGGAAGGAGGGAAGGGACAAAGGAATGAACATGAGTAACAGTTCAAATTATTCAATTAAATAATTGAATAATTATATTCAATTATAAAATATTCAAAATATTCAAATATAAAATAAATAATCTGATAAAATTAACCTTTGGCAAGATTGTGGAATAAAAGGCAACATACACTTTTGGTGATGTATAAATTATTTTTTCTACATTGGAAAGGATTTAGCTAAACCCAATAAAGTGGAGATTGTGCATACCTTCAAGTCTGTATTTCCATTTCTAGATTTATACTCTAATATCTATGCTCAAAGAGATGCAAGTAAGAAATTCATTGCCCTAATGCTGGTAATAGTGAGAAATTAGAAATAATTCAAATGCCCATTAACAGGAATTATATATATATCTTTCACTATATAAAAAACTATATATATAAAACACCATATAAATATATATATATGCTCACATATATGACACTATATAGCATTATAATCACATAGTAGAACATTATTTGTACTTAAATTGAATAGACTAGAACTCAAATACCAACAGTAATTAATTTCAAAGACAATGTTAACTAAAAATTGCAGATTATAAATCTCTTAGTGCCATTTATATGAAATATAAAAATACAAAACAATTTTACATGAACTTATTTATTTATAAATGTGTAAAAATGGATTAAAATATGTCTGGAAATGGAAAAAAAAGATTATAAGCTAAGGATAGTAGTTACATCTAAAAAGATAGAAATATGACTGAAAAAAATTACATAGGTGATTTTAAATGTACCTATAATACATTTTTCTGAAGTAAAACAAAAATAGTCTGTAGTAAATATAGGGAAAAAGATATGATAGAGCTGTATGATGGTAGACCAGTGTTAATATTATTTTTCTATGCTTTTCTATGTGATAGAAATATTTTACTGGGGCGGGGGCGGGGGGGAATAATGATGGGGTTGGCATAGTTACTGAGGGTGAGGTGAAGTCGTTGGCGTGGGTGGGGGTTGGAGGATATGCTTGGAAGACAAAACAGCACTAGGCAGAAGAAAGGGGCTTGGTAATTGTTCTCCCTTACAAAAAAAAAAAAATATGTTTCTCTACTTATGAGAAAGACCCAGAGGCCAAAGATGAGGAGTAGTTAGATGTGAAGTTATTTTTCCTCAGTCGCTAATGATAATCCTTGGATTCAAGGCTAGGCAGTTTCAGACCAGATTTTTTCCACAGCACTGAGCTCTAATTAGATTACATGTTTATTCTCCTCACATCCTCCACGTAGTTTGACTAAATTCAAACTAGGCAGATATATTTGAATTAAGAAAACCTGATATATTAAAAATCGGACTTCCTTATAAGATAAATTGAAAAATATGTGTTGATATGACATAGGTTTTGATTAAATAGAATGCTTTGATTAAAATATGGCAAAGGTGAAGTTTAGGAATAATGTGTGAAGATCTCTTCACTTCTTCCTCCTTATTGTTCCCATGCATTGTGAGATTTCTCACTGCTACATGACAGCAGGAGAAGCATAATTAGTGATGGGTAGAAAAAATTCATAATGTGACAGTGGATTTCTGATTCACTGCTAGATAAACAATTCCGCTGAGGAAGTATAAATTTCCTCTTCATTAAAGAAGCATTTGCTACAATATTTGAATCCTCTGGGGCTGCTTTGCTAATCTCACCTCCAGACTAATTTAGATCTGATAGAGACAGGAACTGAAAAAGTAAATGTTGTGTCTTCTTGATATAAATCCAGTGATTAAAAAGAGATGATTTAGTCCATGTGATTATATCATATGGACAGACAGTACTTGTAGATTTATGGAATGAAGCATTCTTCCTATCTGGAATGACTTAAATTTCCTCACTAGACTAAGCAGATAGTTTTTCCATGATTAGAACAAGGATTCATGTATGTTGAGGTTGTATGATCCCTCAGCTAATAAGCCAGTAAATACTCTTTCGAGTAATGGGTCCTGACAGTTCTTCAAGCTTCTGAGTTAGTGAGGCGACACACAAATTCCCACACTACCTGATGTGAAATAGGTTCTTAGGAATTCTTTCTCATTCTCTTCTCTCATCACCGTAGTGCCACTCATGAAGGAAAACAATCTCAGAAAACTTACTAGAACTAAATCTGAATGGCAAGGAGGAAATACTGTGACATTAAAAAAATCAGATAAAAGAATATTTTATTGGGACATATAATATATTCTTATTATGGGTCAATTAGAATTTAATAGGAATGAAAATATGTGATGGCATATTTTTCTTTAAACAAGAAAACAAGAAAGACTAAAGGAGTGAAATAGGGAATGATGAAAGATAAGAGATATAGGAAAGAATAAGTGGAAAGAAGAAGGAAGAGAGAGGAAGAAAGAAAATAAGGAAGGAAGAAGGGAGGAAGGGAAGGAAAGAGTGAGGGAGAGCTGAAAGAAGGAAGGAGAAAAAATTGAAAAGAAAACTCTCTTATTAAATTTCTCTTAAACCTCAAAAGGTAAAAATTATTTACTGCAATCAGAGAAACAAAACAAAGACTTGCAAGAAAAAATCGATCTTGTTCATACCTCTATGCCCTTTCCTTCCCACCGAGTAAACTAAATGCCAACACCTTCATCTTTCTCTAGGCTAATACAAATGTATACATATTTTTCCAAGTAGTTTTATTTATTTATTTTTTTAAAGATTTTATTTATTTATTTGACAGAGAGATCACAAGCAGGCAGAGAGGCAGGCAGAGAGAGAGGAGGAAGCAGGCTCCCCGCAGAGCAGAGAGCCCGATGCGGGGCTCTATCCCAGGACTCTGAGATCATTACCTGAGCCGAAGGGAGCGGCTTAACCCACTAAGCCACCCAGGCGCCCCTCCAAGTAGTTTTATTAAAATTACCTGGGAACTTTGTTGATTTAATCTATAAAGAAATTTTTTTTAAATTTTATTTATTTATTTGACAGACAGAGATCACAAGTAGGCAGAGAGGCAGGCAGAAAGAGAGAGGAGGAAGCAGGCTCCCTGCCGAGCAGAGAGCCTGACGCGGGGATCGATTCCAGAACTCTGGGATCATGACCTGAGCTAAAGGCAGAGGCTTTAACCCACTGAGCCACCCAGGCGCCCCCTGTTGATTTAATCTAAACATTAGAATAATTTCACAGAAAATGCATAGTTAGCCAAATGAGACAACAAATATTTAATCCCACTTGAAATTACAACATTGAAATCTTCAAAAGTGTACATATTTGTGGGATACTTAAAAATCTATTAATGCGGGGCGCCTGGGTGGCTCAGTGGGTTAAAGCCTCTGCCTTCGGCTCAGGTCATGATCTCAGGGTCCTGGGATCGGGCCCCACATCGGGCTCTCTGCTCTGTGGGGAGCCTGCTTCCTTCTCTCTCTGCCTGCTGCTCTGCCTACTTGTGATCTCTCTCTGTCAAATAAATAAATAAATAAATCATTAAAAAAATCTATTAATGAAAAATAAATGCTCTATTTGTAAAAAAAAAAAAAAAAGGAAAATCCAAATATTACATAAAATATTTTAGATTCAGAACCCTTAGCTACATAAGCAAATTAGAATACAAAGTGTAATGATTTTCTGGAATTTCTAATTATAGACACTAGGTTAGAAATGGTACTTTGAATCGAATAAGCCAAATCAAACCAATAATGTTTTCATTGTTTTTCTCAAGTAAGCTTTTAAGTATCCACTAATAATAGATATCTTTTTACATAGCAAGTACACTTTGCTTAAAAGGAAATAATTAGCACATAACTTTGTAGAGATTATTTTAAATGACCTCTGAAACCCTGATATACGGAAACCCATTTTAGTGTGTTTGGATGAATTGTCTTTCAACCACTCTCAATTTTATACCAACCATTAGGTCATGAGACATTTTGATGAAACAGAAATGCATCCTTCTAATTCTTAAACCCCAAAACAGAGAGAAGTGTATAAACTGAGCAATGTTCTCTTGTCATAACTACAGAAAATCCAAACCCTAGTTTTTCTTCATCTGTCCAGTCCTCATCTAACTCAAATATTAACGGGTTTGAGTATCCCCTTCCTATAATTTCCCACTCTTTTTTTCTGACCAAATAAAAAAAGGGGTGGTAGGAAACTGATACTTAAGGAACAAATTTGTGTTTCAGGCAGACAAAAGAAAAAAAAAATCAATATTTAAAAATAAGTAAGTAAAAAACAAAAACAAACAAAACAACAACAGAACCTAAGTCAGCAAAACTAAAATCTGGGAGAAAGGTTAGGATAGCTGTCTAGGATTTCATGCTTTCAAAAGTTGACCTGACTGTAATAGAAAATGGTAATCAAACTCCTTGTAGAACATAACCAACCCCTTCACTGAGTAATTGAAACTGCTGCCTTTGGCTAACATAGAAAGAATGATTCCACGTGTGTGTTCATTGAAACCCATGAAGAGGCCAAAGCGAAGTTTATTCATATACTTTGGTTAAAAAGTTATACAGTTTTATTTAACTATGCTGAAAAGTGAATTTTAAAAATCTGTAATAAGGCTAAATGTATGTAAGTATGTATGTACTTACATATATGGTTATGTATATAAGTATGTATGTACTTACCTATATAAGGCTAACTGTATGTATTTAAGTAATATTTTCTGCATTCTAAAATTTCTGCACTTTCTCCCTACATTGGATCACTTAGAGACCAAGAAATAAATGTACTGAAAGGTTAAAGGAAAAGAACAATTTTATCCCCGTGACTAGGAACTAGATACCCTGATATAGTCTCCAAATCCTTCATCCCACATTACAGCAAGTTTTCTTGGTTTATTGACAAAGACTATGTGAAATTCTTTTTTGTTAATTAAAAGTGGGATGAAATTTAATTCAACCGTGTATTCATAAGCATGTGCCAGGCAAAAACTGTAAAATAATGAATTCATAACTTCATTTATGGAAGTGTGTGAGGATTACTGAATATCTTGTCATTTAGCAGCCACTGTAATTGAAGGGGAAAGCATGTGAACTTCAGAGAAGACAAGCAAGCTGGCAGTATCAATTAGCAAAAATTTACTTTAAAATATTTTATCTAATAAAGCAATAGAATATCTTATGTGTAAAAGAGTTATTGCATGATTTATTTCACCTGAACATTGTTCAAAAGGTCTTTAAATGTATTATTTGTACATTAATTGATTATCTTAGCCAGAACATGCCAGGTGGACCAGTTTTCTTGTGGAAACGGCAGGTGCATTCCCAGAGCATGGCTATGTGACAGGGAAGACGACTGTGGTGACCAGACAGACGAAATGGCATCTTGCGGTAAGTTATGAGTGAACCATGCTGTTAGTGAAGACTGTGTCAAATCACTATAATCTCTCTCAAGAGGCAATTTATTTCTTTATAAACACTAGTCAGCAAGGCAGAAGATGTGTTACATTTTATCACTGCCTTTTAGGCCCGAGTGTGTACCTTAATGCTAACTTTAGAATATATCCTTTTAATGAGTCAACACCATATTCTAGGCTAAAGTAAATAGATCCAAACATTACAAATTTTATTAGGAAGTGGTTATTATAAGCCTAACAGGACATTCTCAAATGTTTGTTATTTATCTTATGTTGGTAATGATTTTTTTTTTTTTTTTCAAATAGAGTAGCTCATTGAATGACATTTGGAGTAAATTAGGAGTACATGTTTCTTGTTGGCATGCATATGTTATCTTCTTGGAACAATAAACAATACAGACTGAGATTACATAGTTGGTAAATCATTTGTTTCATTTCTCTTGAGTCATATAATTCTGTTGTTAGTTTAAGATAGTTTTGTTAATGGCAAAATTCTTAGTCACTTTCCACCAAACCTCCTACTTTTGGAAATGGCATTTATTGTTACTTAAAGTTTCAAATTTTAATTACTCACATTTGTGCCCATGTATCAGTAGCTCTTATTATCAATCTCTGAGTAATGTGTAGTGAAACAGTAAGGGAATGAATCCTGTTTTCTAAGAACTTGGGTCTTTTTTAGGCATGGATATGGATTTTTAAAATCGCTAATGGGGAAAACATGCACTAGATATGCTTATCACATCGATTAAATATATAATGCAATTGGGTATATAGTTTTTTAATAATTTAACTCCATGTTCTAGCACTTCTAACAGTGAGAAAATAAGACTTTTTTTTTAAACCTCTCAATTTAAAAAGCTCTATTTAGGGAACGCATTCATGATTTACCTAAAATTTCATTTTGAAAAATTATCTTATACTTGACCTATGTCCCTGTAGACTTTTGATTGTGTGACCTTTGAATAAAGTATAGATAAGTAAGTAGTACTAATTGACATTGTAAAGAAAACAAAATACCAGTATTGAAGAAGAAAGCAATAGACAGTCACACACAATAACAGTTAATTTTACATTTCACATGTAGATTTTCCAAAGCCTGTCCAGTTGAGGGATTTGAACAATATATCCTTCTCCTTTCCAATGCCCAGACTATTCTTGTGGCTGGGTCTTCATCTAGCCAGCTCTGTTATTTAAGAAAGCTTGATTGCTTTCCTGTCCCCAGCATCTCCTTCCAGAATATAGCAAAAAGATAATGAATAACCTGAAAACATTAAAGACAGTGAAACTCTGGAATCAGTCTAATTTAGAAGGGAAGGCTATGAAAGCGTTATAGAATAGGAAAATAAATAATGAGCTCATTAGAGAACTTCGGTTAGATTTTTGATCTGACATATTTAGTACTTTTCATGAGATGAGGGAAAGAAGGGTTGGAGGGAGTTCAGACATATATTTTCTTCTTGAATATTTATAGCAAATCTATGAGAAACTTACTATTGTTCAGATTTTACGGATAAGAGAATCAAAACTTAGAGACATTTGACAACTTGCATGAGATCACAGGGCTAATAAATAGCAAGACAGGCTGTGAATCCAGGCATACCTGAAACTAAAATCAGACATTTCAGGTCAACTTTGTCTGGGAGCAATGGATTGGGTGGAAATAGGAAGCAGATCAAGTCATTATATTCATCCATATCATTGACTATCTTATTTTAAAACGTATACATATAATGAGTTTTGTTCATTGGTGGTTTGATAAATCTTTTAAGATCTCATGCTGGGGAGGAGTCCTGATCTAGTGTTTACCTATTTTTTTGTGGTGTCAATACTCCTGCCATGGCCTGTATCAAGTTGCCAACGTGACTTTCTGAATGCGGATTTGGGAAAATATGTGCACACCCACATATAGTATTTCCACAATACAGATGTAATTAAACATAACTAACTCCAAGAGCAAAATAATCAGTAAATTATGAACCTTGAGCATTTATTACCTTGGCTTTCAACATTATTTAATTAGAAATGTATATAGTTTATTTATTTCAAATAATAGATGTATGCTTAACAACTGATTCCTAGAATCCTTGAAAATTTAAAAATCAATTCTTGTAGGCTGGTACAAGATGTCTCCAATATACCACTGGATATGAACACACTGTGAAATGTAGTTGTCAGTTTGCTTCTGAAATTTAGCCAGATTTTATAGAGTGTCAGTAAGCCACATGGGTTAGTCTCAGCACCGCTTCCCTTTTATAAGGTGAGAAACATGTTTCTCTCCACACTTGTCCCTCTCTGTAGTAACATGCATTTATCTTTCAGATTGTCATTATAAATCAAAATTTATGTCAGTAGGGAAGCTGATAGTGAAGCTCTGGTAGGCACAATCTCACTTTTAAAGTTGTAGGAGAGGATGACATAGATTATTCTCATATCAGATACTATTTCGGCACTGAATTCAAAATGACAAAAACATTATAAATTGTTTAATTTACTGCATTAAAAAAGTCACCCTCCTTGGCAGTAATCTAGAAATGAATATAGGCTCAACTAATTCCTAGTTTTATTAAGCATCATTAAAACATTTGGAGTGATCATGTTTCACTTTTCCCTTTGGAATCGGTCAAGTTCCTATAGGTTTAATCTTACTAGAAGACTGCAGTCTTTTTTTTTTTTTTCTTACACTTTAGCTCCACAAACAGCTACTGTTTTGTTTAATAACTACCATTTTATACTGAAAATAATACCAAGATTTGGGTTTTAAAACATGAAAGCCTATGGTTAGAAATGCTTCTGATTATAGTTAGGAGCAGAAGGTGCTAAAACTAAGGGTCAAATTTTAGTGGAATTCACTAGCACCTATTTATAAACCAAGTTAATTGTATATTTCAGGTTGAGATTATATGTGGGCAAACATTACATAATTTGGAAGGCCTTTGAGCATTCTCCCTTCATATTTAAACAATCTTTTATCTTTTTTTGGTAGTCTTCATGTGTAGACAGGAGACTCTGTAAACTGATTCTGCAAATAAGAGCAGATATGTTAGAATCATAAAGACTGTGTTGGAAGTGGACTGTGTGTCAAGGAACTAAATGGTCACTCATTTAAAGGATGGTAGCATTGGTTCTCAACTTTAGCTCTCAGTTAAAAAAATCACCCGAGAAGCTTCAGAATCATTTGCCATGCCTCACCCCCAGACTAATTAAATAAGGGTTCTTAGAGGTCAGACCCAAGAATCAGTAATTTTAATGAGCCCAAGTGGTATGAATGTGCACTCAAGTCTGAGAACACTTAACTTAAGGCCAAGGTTCTCAAACCTGAGCATTGCATTAGAATCTCCTAGAGGGCTTGTTAAAAAAGCAAAAGAAAAAACAAAAACAAAAAGCAGAATTCTGGGCCTGATTTCCAGAGACTATGATCCAGTGGATCTTAGATGATTGAAAATTTATATTTCTAGCAATTGATGCTGATGGTCAAGAGAACATAATTTGGAGAGCACCATTCAGGTTTGATTTTTATCTTATATATATACTTAATTGCATAATTTTGTTTATATATGCAAAATGAGTTAAGATGGAAGCGATTATCCAAACAAACTTTCTTCCCATCTCCAAATTATAGCATTAAACATAAGTGTATTTCATGATTAAATGTAAGATTATTTCAGGCAAACTTATATTTTCCCCTTGGAAAATTTATTGTCAAAAACAAAATTTATTTGTTTATTTTAAACTGTAGTTTAACTATTTTGAGATTGTTGTGTCTTCCAAGTATCTCAACATATCTTATATTTATTACTGTTTTTTAAATAAATAACCTTGATGGGAGTTGATAACTTCTGATTTGTTCAAAGGGTTTAACTTGGGAAAATATCTAAAATTTATTAGGAGATTGAAAGTCAGTTCAATGGGATATAAATAAACATCCATTAAAACTTATAAGTTAATATGAATATAATATATATATATTATATTTATATTATATTTATATGTTGATCTTTTAAATCTATGAAGATAGTAAAATTTTGTCTCTTGTACTTGTAATCTTACCTGTAAATGTTCTTGTAATTTTATTGCACATAATTAAGGAACAAAGAATCAGAAAGAGAACTGGCAAATATCAGACAAAAGCAGACGAGAGAGAGAACTGTCAAAAAAGAAGTCATTTCCCAGCTAAATCAGTGTATGTTGTATATTAAAGATATTTAATATGTAGTAATATATAAATATAAAGATTAATATAAAGATATTAAAGATATTTTCAACTAGGGTATTAGAAAAAGAAAGGTTCTGATGATGTACATTATTATATATTTATATTACACATTTTTTTTAATTTTGTAAGAAAAAATGCATATGTGTGTAACAACTTAAGTGAGGATTATTAACCCAGTGGAGTAGTGGCAAAATATGAATATTGTCAAGCACTGCTTTCAGTTGCTCTGCCATTTCTTAATAACATCTTGGCAGACACAATGATTCTGGCAACTTTTAGTTTTGGTAATTTGATCCAAATTCCAGTATTTTATCTAAGTCAGAGCTTTCTTCTCTCCCACTGCTGGCTAAACTTTGGGTTCTAAGAACTTAAGATGAGAGGCAACCGTGTTCTGTTTTTTTCCTCCCTACATCTGTTCCTTCTTCTGGCCTTAGCTCTTCAGTCAGATGGGACAGTTGGAGAAATAGGAGCATCTTTTAAAGTAGGTCTAGTGGTAATCTTCTCTGCTTCTCTGAAGGTCACTGCCCTCTGATGCATGAGTGATGCAGCTCTCTTGAGAGACTCATATGTGAGATCTTCAGGGAGGCTTCTCTTCATAGTTCCTTGAACTCCCTCTCTTCTCTGTGTCCTCTTCTCCTCCACATCTAGATTTCTTTTATCCCCACCCCTACCATTCCCACCACAGATGGCATATCTCATAGACTTAAGTTGCTAAAGCCGCCTTTGTTTGGAGGGTACCCTCTTGGTTGCATTGCTAATATAACAAAAAAAAAAAAAAAAAAAAAAGGAAAAAAAAAGTTTTGCTTTCTTTTGCAGGTCCATTTTTTATCCCCTCTCCCCCACTCTCTTAAATGTGATCAGGCTAGTTTCCTAATGACCCATCTTTTGGATGCCACCACTCTCCAGTTTCTTCTTCTCTAGGTGCAGGGTGAAATGGTCAGTCTACTTCCTGAGCAGCGTTCAACCAGTTCCCTTTTCTTATGCACACACAAAATTTCATGAGTGATTATTACAGAGTCTCTCCTTCCTTTGAATCACTGGTGTTTGAACAAAATTGACTTGTAGATTACTCTTCTTTTATAAGGACTAGCTCAACTACTGGATTCTGTCTATAAAATGCAGTAGTACTTAGCACCTCCTTGTTCTTAGTATTGGATCTAAATGGTCCAGTGCCATGGCAAAAGGAAAAATCCCACTATTACATATATTTATTTTCTTAATCAGTAATTTTCTCTCTCCTTCCTCTTTTTTTTTCGGAGCAATTTTGCTAAAGATTCTACTCAGTGATTCTTGAGTGCTGTCTTCTGAAGCTACACCATCTAAATATAACCTTGTCACAGGATCACTCTTTAGATAACCAAAGGCACCATCATGCCTACCAAACCCTTCCCCTTTACAACAGAAACATACCTCTTCTTTCAGATTTCCTTACATGTTAAATTGTAGGCTCTTTCCCTACCAATTGCCCTACTGTGAATGTAGTTGTATTTTTAATGACCTTAGTAAAATTAATGGTCTAAAATGGGGACTTGATGTCCAATGAGTATATATAGAGTTTCAGCTCTACAAAATGAAGAAGTTCTAGAGATCTGTTGCACAACAATATGAATACAGTTAACATTACTGAATTACATATTTAAAGATCGTTAAAATTGTAAATTTTATGTTTTTCTCTCTTTTTTTTTACCGGAATTAAAAACAAATTCATGGCCTGGACTTAAACAGAACTTAGTATCCCATATGTAGTATTTTCACAACAGATTGAAGCATACTTATTACCTCCACTAATTTATATTCTAGGCTTCTATTATCACAATCAGAGATGGCAGCCTTATCATGTAACTCCCACGTCAAGTGTCCAGTCAACTAAAATCGCTAAGCTTTTCTTATAGGTTGGATTGTTCCTTTTGTGTGCTTTTAATGTTTACTTTTTGAAGTTCTTTTACCTTTTATTTTGATAGTCTTCTTTATCCACCTATTTCTGAATATGTATATGGGTCTGGTCTTTTCCACTCCAAACTATCACTTTTATATTTCTGTCCACCTATAACTTCTAACCCTGATGTAGTTTTATGATTTTGAATGCATAATATTAATGATGTCTCCCAGTTTTATATAATTCACAAATTTGATAAGATAATTTTTAAGGCCATAACCAAATAATAGTAACAAAGGTGTGAAGCTTTTGGCAAGTAATTTAAAATATCCTCCAGGGATTTAATAATTAAAATTAATGATTTAAACTGTATAGGTACAGTTTTGAACAAGTTACTCATTCACTTCAATTTACCACCATTTTGCAATACATGGTCCTTTCATTTGTCTTGAGATTTCTCAAACATTGCTAAAAATATGAGCACATTCTATTTATGGCATTTTCATGATAGGTACTTACTTAAAAATTGTATCGGCAAATAAATGAACTTGGTTTAGCATGACTTGTTTTTATTTTATTCTTGAGCAAATAGTCTCTTCAAAAATGCTGACAAAATCATGTTTTAGCAAGTTTATCTTGAATTATTGTCAGAAGTACATGTAAACTTCACTTCTCTACTGTTTAAAAATTTTCACTCATTTTTGAAAGTGGGACAATATTATTTACCCTTTTTCAGTTTTCTTCATCTTTCTTATCTTTCATTCATTTCAAAATCACTGTCAATATTCTTCCTCAATATATTTTTTTAAGATTTTATTTATTTATTTGACAGACAGAGATCACAAGTAGGCAGAGAGGCAGGCAGAGAGAGAGGAGGAAGCAGACTCCCTGCTGAGCAGAGAGCCTGATGCAGGGCTTGATCCCAGGACCCTGGGATCATAACCTGAGCTGAAAGCAGAGGCTTAACCCACCGAGCCACCCAGGTGCCCCGAAAATGTTGCTTCTTCAATATATTTTTTAAAGATTTTATTTATTTATTTGGCAGGCAGAGAGAGAGGGGGAAGCACACTGTGAATATTCTGAGACCAAAAATATTTGTTACATTTCTTGTTTGATAACTTGTTCCAATGTGAAGATAAACTCATTTTTAGCAATTAGTTATTTTTTCTCTTTTCTTTGATCTAGAATTTTAACTTATTATCAAATCTATTTGTTCTTTACTTCACAATCTGACAATAATTACTTCTATTAAAATGCTGGAAACAGGGACTCCTGGGTGGCACAGCCGGCTAAGCATCTAATTCTTGGTTTTGGCTGAGATCATGATCTCAGCATGGTGGGACTGAGCCAGCCCCTGGCTCCAGCTCCTGCTCAGTGTTCAGCATGGTATCTTCTTAAGACTCTCTCCCCACCCCACTCCTGAGTGTGTGCTCCTGCTTTCCCTTTCTCTCTCGCTCTCAAATAAATAAATAAATCTTTAAAAAAATGTTGGAAACAAGAAAATTATTTTTCCTATTTGTGTCCTGCAGATTTATGCTTTGTATTCCAGATAGTCTTGCTCTGTTCTTTCATTTATATATAATCATTTTTATTATTTTTGTTTAGAAGTGATATGCAAGCTTCTATTAAGTTGTCTTTTTGTTATTCTTACAGGTATGTGACATGCTTTTCCATTTCCTTTGGTTACAGTGCCCTCTTTTATACAAACTAGATTAATAAGTCTCTGTATGCAACAAAGTAGGAGTTTAGGCAAACCCTGGTAGGGCATATTGAAAGCCACAGGAGAAATGATTAAAAACAACTTTTAGTTCCTTGACCTAATTCAGCATTTCCGCAGCTTTTTGCTTGATGATATCAATCATCCAGGGAGCTTGGTACTAATAAAGATCCCCAGGCCACTACCTCCAAAATTCCCAGTTAGCAGGTGTTGCATAGAGTCTAGGAATATGTATTTTAGGAAAAGCACCTCACATGACTCTTATCTTAAGGCAAGTCCTGAAAATCTAAACTATGTGATGTCAACATTCCCTATAATTAGAATTTGTTAAGGCTGCTACAACAAATCACCACAAACATGATGGTTTAAAACAACGAAATCCCTTAATCTTACGGTTTTGGAGGCCAGAAGTCCAAAATCAGCAGCACCTCCCTCAAAGAGAATCCTCTGCCTCTTCCAACTTCTTTTGGCTCCTGCTTCTCCTTGGCTATGGCCGCGTCACTCCAATCTGCAATCTCCAGCTTCACATGGCTTTTCCTTGTGGAAATTCACATCTTGAGATTCTTAATTACGTGGGCAAAGACTCTGTTTCTAAGTATGGTCACATTCACAAGTACCAGGGGTAAGGATTAGATATATCTTTTTTTTTTAAGGTTTTAGTTATTTATTTGAGTGAGAGATGTGCACAGAAGGAGAGAGAAAGGGAGAGGCAGGCTCCCAGCTGAGCAAGGAACCCAACACAGGACTCCATCCCAGGACCCCAAAATCATGACCTGAGTCTAAGGCAGCTGCTTAACCAATGAGCCACCGAGGCGCCCCAAGGACTGGACATAACTTTTTGATACATATGATTTAACCCACAACACTGGAGAAACTACACTACCAGTTGAATTATAATAAAGGCTCAGGTATAAGTAGTTTTAAAAGCTGTACAGATACTTCTAATATACATCCAGGTTTATAATACCACTTAATTAGTCCTTGCCTTCTGATTAATTTCTTGGGCAATCTCTCTATAGGGTCCTTGCAATCCTCAGATTACTTTGCTTTTCCCTTTTATCTGGAGCTCTGCATTCCCAAAATAAATTTATCAGTCCCTGGGAAGTAATAATCGGTACAAAGATGCAGCCCTTTAAATTTCTGTCAAGAGTAAACATGAATTCTTCAGACATTTCAGCAGCATTTATTTTACACACACACACACACACAGAGAGCTATGAAAACATGCTAACTTTTCTAGTTTTCAGTACACTTTTAATTTTTGGACTCCGAAAATTTATATTATTTTCTTACACATGCAACCATGTATTAAAATGGTTGGTTATTACTTTATCCAACATTTCTCTTTGTCTCCCTCATTGCCAGAACTGTTCAATATGTTTTTCTAAGTTTCCTACTAGTCTCTTTTTATGTACACTTCCTGGATGTTCCTTTAGACTTCCAAGGCTCTGTTATATCAGTAGTAATCACTTCCAAATCTATTGCTCCATCCAATTTATAGCTCCTAAAATTTCACTACTTCTTATACACTATTACAGCCATTCTGAAATTTTTATAGTTTTTCAAACATTTTATATACTGTGACTTCTGAGCCTTCGGGAATGCCATCTTTTTTCTAGAATATACTAAAAGCACTCATTCCCCTCTTGTTCACCTCATGATTTAACCTGAATATATCATTCATATCACCATATAGATAACTTCCTCTGGGGTGATTATTTAAGTAGTTTTGACACTTCTGTTGTGGGTTGCAATAACTCTCATGTTGTTTCTATCATAGCATTTATCAGAAATTTATTGAAGTCACTTGTTTAAATATACTACAGATATTTTTCCTACTGGATTGTAAGCACTCCAAGAAATGAAAATGCTGAAGTTTGTATTTCCAGTGTTTGGCACTATTTTATTCATTCATATTCATTCATTCTAAGTAATATATCACTAAGGCCTAGAACTCTATCTGGTATAAATATCTCAATATTTTGAATGAAAAAAATTTTGAAGTAGTTTTCTACCATGTTTTACAGAGTAGAAACTTGAGGTCAGAGATGTTAATAAGTATCCAAGGTTATATAATAATTAGTGTTAAAATCAGGATTTCAACTCTGATTTGCCTGCCTATAAACTATGTTCTTTATATATGACTTATGTGATATATAAAATGAGGTTTTATATAACAACAATGAAAGAGCAGCAAAATGAAGATTATTGGTGGTACACTGTTTTCTCCTGGTTTTCTCCAAAGTATATTTACTAATTGGATCTTTTGAAGTCTGTCCTCTGCACGTACCAATTCTCAGGAGCCACAACTAGTACCATCATCGAGAAATGTTATATATTTCCTTAAAGGATATAATCCTATAATCTGTAAATTTTAAAAAGCATTATTTTCCTATAACCATATTTAATTGTGTACTTTAAAATAGGTAGTAATCAGAATTAAAATTTAAATGGGCTACATAAAACACAGAGGAGGATTAAATTTTCCATCCTTACAAAAATGTTTCTGTGCTATATATTTTTAAAGGGTATTGGTATGATTGGCATGGTATAGGGATAAAATAATATATTTTGGAATCAGTCACACTATTATTCAAATTTTACTCTGACACTTGCTGGCTGTGAAGTGTATCCTCAGGCAAGTTATGCTGTTTTCTTTTACAAATCAGGGCTAGCAGTAACAATTGAAAGCCTGGTGTGAAGAGTATAGGTAATGTATATACATAGCTAGCGTAGTATCTCATAGTCAGTAAATAGTAATATGCAATGTGAGTATTATTGTCTCCTTCAAGTTTAGATAATAATTCCCTACCCTGGGCTTCTGTAATATTCTTACTTTGTCATTTATTTTAACTTGAATCTCCTATACATTTTCCCCATACTTAGTCATGATGGTCAAATTTATATACATATAGGATATGGACCACATATTTTCAAAAAAACCTATGATAACTTTATTTTGAGAGATTAATAATAAGTTACTTAGAAATACTCACTTTGAGCCCGAGAAGGAAAAATAAGTAAGAAAATTCGTAGAAACAGGAAAGAAACAAATTGGATCTGAAAAGTACGTCTAAGCTTTGTGTACTGGATAAATATAAGTACCATTACCAACAAAGATTACCCTTGAGAGAGAGAGAAAATTGTTGCCATTTACATAATAGCTTACATATAACCTGGCAATAAATTTTAAGTGAAAGATATAATAGATCAATTGAGCATACCACCTGCACCAATAGAAGATTTTTTAACAGTCCATTACTCCACATTAAATATTCTACGAGGTTGAAGTAACCACAGAAATAAAATATAGTTTTCTTTTCTTTAGTGTAATTTTAATATAAAATGTAAGCCACTTTCATTCATAATTTTTTCTCTTCAGAGTTAATCAGGTAATCTTTCCAAGTGTCCTTCAGTCTGTCTCATGGGAGATCCAAAGTCAAAGTCAAGAAAGAAAAGGTTGTGCTTAATATTTAAGTCTTTTTCAAATAAAAGAATTCATAGTACCTTAAAAAGAATAAGTGCCTAGAAAAAGACTGAATTCCAGATACTATTTTCAACTCTTAAATTAATGCTAATATGGAAGAACAGAGAAATGTAAAATTTATTTAAGAAGCTTTTGTTTTATTTTTTAGAAGAAAGAGTATTGTCATTTGTCCTCTCACTATCAGATACTGATGATAAGATACTAAGAAATTATGGGTACAGTATTTTCCAATGTTACTGAAGAATGAAATGCCTTATATTATATTTAAATTTTTGTTGGAACTCCTTCTAAAATGTGTTGCCCATTGAGTGCATTATTAAGCAGAGAAAAATCCAAAGATAATTTTAACATTTTAAATTCTTTCTTCTATTTTTCTTTTTCTGAAGTTCAGTTACTATCTTTTACTGGAATTCTGTGATAATCCCAGGAGTTATTCAGTAGATAAACCCTATTTTTGCTATATTAAATGCCTTCAGGGTGTTGTGCATTTCCAGATGACTTTTCTTCTGATTTCTTGACCCTTAGGACTTTAAGGACCTGAGAGATCATGTTACAAACCACATGTCTATCACCAGAGAGACTATGATTTACTCAAGGTCACAGTGCTTTGTCAATGAAACAGAAATAAAACATTAGTTTCACTAATTCATTCACTCCCTTATACCCATCCTTTCAATTAATGCCTTTGTTCTTTTTAGTGATTTGTCCTATGCTTTCTTCTAGTTGCCATTTCCTTAAATTCTGTATAGTACCCTTTTGGTCCTATAAACTAAGTTAGATAAGGAGGTTGCCAAAAGAAACAATGTAACTAAGTATTAAGTGAAAAAAATAAGATCACATACATATCATATGCAAGTATGCATGTTATATTAACTTTGGGCAGATACATCACTCATTTTCTTAAAGATTGAAGGTACACTGGGTTTTAGATTATTTTATTTACTTTTAAAGTTTTTTTTTTTTTCCTTTTGCAAACTAACTTCCAGGTTTTTTTGTGGGGTATGGGGGACAATTTTTAGACTTCGAATCTTAAGAGGTAGAATCTTAAAGGTCATTTGAAAAATTCCCCAATGAAATATTACCAAATTTCAGAGGTCTCCAAATGCTTGGGATGATTTATTTTTTTTCCCAACTTAAATATATGATATTGGTAAATATGTTCCTAAGTTTATGAAGAAAGATTGAAAATGTGAATTAATCTATTCTAGATTCAAAAAGATGCAGTGTTATTTTTAAAAGGTAGATCTCATCATATCTTAGAAGCTGCATTTTGTTTTTTACTCATTTTAACCATAACTTATACTAATATTTTGTTTAAAGTAATTATTCATGTTTACTGTACATCTTCAAAACATTAAATCTTTATCTAAAGAAGAAAAAATATTTTGGACCACATCCCTGTTGATTCTTGAAAGATAAACATATAAGTTTTCATTATCTTGTCAGGTAACAAAAGAAAACTCTCTTAGAAGTATTGATTAAATTATGCCTTTGGTGTTATCACTTTTCTTTCAAGTGCTTCCCTTTATATGTCAGAAAATTTGTTGAGTTGCTGCATGGATAGCTTTTGATATAGTCTTTTGTCTCTTCACATCAGAAATTGCCTCCTTTTTACTTCTGTTTTTGAAGTATATTTAGGCTCTGGTCACTTTTTTTTGTTTCTAAAAAGTTAAATTTATTCTAAAATGTATATCTTGAGGCATGTCTTTGGTAATCACAAAATTTAATTAAGATTTGTTCAGTTTTAGAATAATTTCCATTCAAATTCCAATAACTTATGGGGAATATACTCAAATGTAAATTCACACAAAGAAATTGTGGAAAGCAAGTAATCAATACCCTACCAACCAGATCTGTTATGAGTCTACCACTTTCCTTACATATTATTAATGAATAATATCAATTTTTGTTGTGATTTGGACAAGTTACCAGTACTAGAGATGGCTATCACTTATAGTCTATTCACTGGATACTGTTGCTTGTCAGTCTGGTTGATTCTTTTGTCCCAGTTCAACTACACACTGGAGAGAGTTCTCACAGGCTCCAGAGTTGACTTACTGTTTTAACATTTTAAGAGGGAGGATGAATATCATAGCCTTCAATTTCATTTGAAATAATATTTTGAAAATAATACACAACTTATGTCTTTGTGACTATCATGCAAAATTAATTTGCTCATATTTTACTATTCTAGCTAGTGGTGACTTATCAAAAACTACAGGTTAATAATATAGACTTTAACTTTAGAAATGTCATAGTTGGAGAGGAGTCAAGATGGCGGAGAAGTAGCAGGCTGAGACTACTTCAGGTAGCGGGAGATTAGCTAGATAGCTTATCTAAAGATTGCAAACACCTACAAATCCAACGGGAGATTGAAGAGAAGAAGAACAGCAATTCTAGAAACAAAAATCAACCACTTTCTGAAAGGTAGGACTGGCGGAGAAGTGAATCCAAAGCGGTGGAGCAACGGAGCACAAAATCGGGACTTTTAAAAGTCTGTTCCGCTGAGGGACATCGCTCCAGAGGCTTAACCGGGGTGAAGCTGGCGCGGGGTCAGCGTGGCCTCAGGTCCTGCAGGGTCACAGAAGGATCGGGGGTGTCTGAGTGTCACAGAGCTTACAGGTATTAGAACGGGGAAGCCAGCTACAGAGACAGAGCCGAGGAGTGAGCTCTAAGCTCGGGGTTACCTTGAACCCGTTGCAGGCTCAGTCAGCTTGGAGCGTGGCCGGAGGCCAGGGTGACGGGAGTAATTGGGCGCTGTTCTCTGAGGGCGCACTAAGGAATGGGGCCCCGGGCTCTCGGCTCCTCTGGGCCAGTGACTGGGAGGCCGCCATCTTCATTCCCGTCCTCCGGAACTCTACGGAAAGCGCTCAGGGAACAAAAGCTCCTGAAAGCAAACCCGAGCGGATTACTCAGCTCGGCCCCTGGTAAGGCGGTGCAACTCCGCCTGGGGCAAAGACACTTGAGAATCACTACAACAGGCCCCTCCCCCAGAAGATCAACAAGAAATCCAGCCAGGACCAAGTTCACCTACGAAGGAGTGCAGTTTCAATATCAAGGAGAGCAGCAGAATTCCAGAGGAGGAGAAAGCAAAGCCGGAGCTCATGGCTTTCTCCCCATGATTCTTTAGCCTTGCAGTTAATTTTTTTTTCCTTTTTCAATTTTTTTCCTCTTCTTCTGCTAATTTTTTTAAACTTTTACCCTTTTCTCTTTTAACGTTTTTTAACCAGTTTGTCTAATATATTTTTTCCTTTTTAAATTTTTTCTTTATTCATTTTCTTCTTTTAATTGTTTCTTTTTTTTTTTTTCTTTCTGAACGTCTTTTTATCCCCTTTCTCCCCCCTCACAATTTGGGATCTCTTCTGATTTGGCTAAAGCATATTTTCCTGGAGTTGTTGCCATCCTTCTAGTATTTTACTCGCTCCTTCATATACTCTTATCTGGACAAAATGACAAGGCGGAAAAATTCACCACAAAAAAAAGAACAAGAGGCAGTACCAAGGCTAGGGACCTAATCAATACAGACATTGGTAATATGTCAGATCTAGAGTTCAGAATGACGATTCTCAAGGTTCTAGCTGGGCTCGAAAAAGGCATAGAAGATATTAGAGAAACCCTGTCGGGAGATATAAAAGCCCTTTCTGGAGAAATAAAAGAACTAAAATCTAACCAAGTTGAAATCAAAAAAGCTATTAATGAGGTGCATTCAAAAATGGAGGCTCTCACTGCTAGGATAAATGAGGCAGAAGAAAGAATGAGCGATATAGAAGACCAAATGACAGAGGATAAATAAGCTGAGCAAAAGAGGGACAAACAGCTACTGGACCACGAGGGGAGAATTCGAGAGATAAGTGACACCATAAGACGAAACAACATTAGAATAATTGGGATTCCAGAAGAAGAGGAAACAGAGAGGGGAGCAGAAGGTACATTGGAGAGAATTATTGGAGAGAATTTCCCCAATATGGCAAAGGGAACAAGCATGAAAATCCAGAAGGTTCAGAGAACCCCCCTCAAAATCAATAAGAATAGGTCCACACCCCATCACCTAATAGTAAAATTTACAAGTCTTAGTGACAAAGAGAAAATCCTGAAAGCAGCCCAGGAAAAGAAGTCGGTAACATACAATGGTAAAAATGTTAGATTGGCAGCAGACTTATCCACAGAGACCTGGCAGGCCAGAAAGAGCTGGCATGATATATTCAGAGTACTAAATGAGAAAAACATGCAGCCAAGAATACTATATCCAGCTAGGCTATCATTGAAAATAGAAAGAGAGATTAAAAGCTTCCTGGACAAACAAAAACTGAAAGAATTTGCAAACACCAAGCCAGCTCTACAGGAAATACTGAAAGGGCTCCTCTAAGCAAAGAGAGACCCTAAAAGTAGTAGATCAGAAAGAAACAGAGACAATATACAATAACAGTCACCTTACAGGCAATACAATGGCACTAAATTCATATCTCTCAATACTTACCCTGAATGTTAATGGGCTAAATGCCCCTATCAAAAGACACAGGATAACAGAATGGATAAAAAAACAAAACCCATCTATATGTTGCCTACAAGAAACTCATTTTAAACCTGAAGACACCTCCAGATTTAAAGTGAGGGGGTGGAAAACAATTTACCATGCTAATGGACATCAGAAGAAAGCAGGAGTGGCAATCCTTATATCAGATCAATTAGATTTTAAGCCAAAGACTATAACAAGAGATGAGGAAGGACACTATATCATATTCAAAGGATCTTTCCAACAAGAAGATCTAACAATTTTAAATATCTATGCCCCTAACGTGGGAGCAGCCAACTATATAAACCAATTAATAACAAAATCAAAGAAACACATCAACAATCATACACTGTCCACATCACTCGGCATCAGGGAAATACAAATCAAAACCACAATGAGATATCACCTCACACCAGTCAGAATGGCTAAAATTATCAAGTCAGGAAATGACAGATCCTGGCGAGGATGTGGAGGAAGGGGAACCCTCTTACACTGTTGGTGGGAATGCAAGCTGGTGCAACCACTCTGGAAAACAGCATGGAGGTTCCTCAAAATGTTGAAAATAGAGCTACCCTATGACCCAGCAATTGCACTACTGGGTATTTATCCTAAAGATACAAACGTAGTGATTCGAAGGGGCATGTGTAACCAAATGTTCATAGCAGCAATGTCTACAGTAGCCAAACTATGGAAAGAACCTAGATGTCCATCCACAGATGAATGGATAAAGAAGATGTGGTATATATACACAATGGAGTACTATGCAGCCATCAAAAGAAATGAAATCTTGCCTTTGCAACATTGTGGATGGAACTAGAGGGTATCATGCTTAGCAAAATAAGTCAATCGGAGAAAGCAACTATCATATGATCTCCCTGATATGAGGGAGAGAAGATGCAACATGGGGGCTTAAGGGGTAGGAGAAGAATAAATGAAACAAGATGGGATTGGGAGGGAGACAAACCATAAGTGACTCTTAATCTCACAAAACAAACTGAGGGTTGATGGGGGGAGGGGGGTTGGAGGGGTGGGGTTATGGACGTTGGGGAGGGTATGTGCTATGGTGAGTGCTGTGAAATGTGTAAACCTGGTGATTCATAGACCTGTACCCCTCGGGATAAAAATATATTATGTTTAAAAAAAAAAAAAAGAAGAAGTAGCAGTGAAAGACAATGAGGGAGAGACAATATTCAAAATAAAAAGGCTGAATAATTTCCAAAATTATTGTAAGTCATGAATTCTTACAGGTATCATAGTGGTTCTCAAACAGAACAGCGGAAAGTATCTCAAACATAGATGTTCTGTCCCTTCAGAAATTCATATAGGGGAACTGTATGTTTGTGTCCTCCCAGAATGTAAACTGAATGATTGTGTCCCCCCACAAATTCATATAGTGGAATCTAATCCCCTATGTGATGATATTTGGAGGTGTTTAAGTCATGAAGGCAGAGAACCTCATGAGTGGGTGTCCTCTTAAAAGGGACACTAAGTAGTGTCCTCTTAAAAGGAACAGAGCCTCTGGAGGGCTCTCTCACCCGCTTCTGCCATGTGAGAACACAGCAGAAAACTATCTGTGGACCAGGAAGTAGTCCTTGACCAGATACTGAATCTGCCCTTGAATTAACTTTGACTCTCCAGAAGTGTATAAAATAAAGTTTTCTTTATTTATTTAAAAAAAAAAAGTCATAGTTTTTAAGGGAAAAAAAATTCATTCTATAAAATTTGTAACAATGTCATTCAAAATTCTTGTTTCCTAAAGACACCATCGCCAATGTGCTTCACTGGTGAAAATACTAATAAAATGCTCAAGTAACATGACTTTGAATATTTTGTAAAGTCCTAACTCTTAGAAAGGAATAATCCAGAATAGGTGTAGATGGAATCCCTGGGAAGCGTCACTGCTAGACCAGCCCAAGTCCCAAGGGCCAGTAAGAGGTCTGACTATAACTGCCTTCAAACCTTCTTGTCAGTAGTGCAGTTCAGGGAATACAGTTCTTCATCAAATGATTCTCCGAGACTTCCAGTCACTGTAAAGTACTCATTTAAAAAATATGAAACGTATGGGTATCCTATGTACTTAAGAAGTTTATGTCACTATATTCGTTAATCTACTGTTTCCTCTGCCTTTTGTGAAAGACAGGGGTGGAGTTCTGGTCACATTAGCAAATGAGATACAAATTAAATCAAGCACAGTCAATAACCTCTTTCCTATTGAATGTTTTTCTATCTTTCATAGAATTTCCAACTTGTGAGCCACTAACTCAATTTATATGTAAAAGTGGAAGATGCATTAGCAGCAAATGGCACTGCGACTCTGGCAAGTACCAAATGTTCCCTATGTTGCACTGATTTGATTGAGGGCCTGGCTGTCCATGCTGCTTCACCTCCTTCAGATGTAGTTTGTATGAGAAGTTTGCAGGGTGGAGCAAAATGGCTAAGACAAGTGGTGAGGGGGCACCTGGCTCATTAGTGGGGATTTGCATTAAGGATAATGGAACTCGATCTGTCCCTTGAGTCTAGAAAGAGATTTGTGTTCAGACATTATGCTGGACATAGTTTAAGTCTGCAGACAGGAAGTAAAGGGGACAATTGAAGAAATGACCTGGATGATTCAGGTTCTCCAAAGCACTGATGTAAAGTGCTCTGTCACCTCAGGTTGGAGGAGTTTATAAATTATTGTGGAATTATCCGAATGGTCTCAACTCTGCCACCTTGCCCTTTATGTACAAATAATGTTTGTTTTCTTATACTCAATTGTATCATTATGCTAAATTATGCCAAACACAGGTAAATGAATTATGTATAAATCATACATTCTCACTCACTGATTTCAGTTTAATCAATTTTCACTTCACATTCCTCTCACCTCCCTCCTGCAACAGTTGTTAATAAAGAATATAAATCATTGTTAATGACAGTGACAATTCCCCAGTATAAACACACACTTACGAGTCGGTAGAGGAAGGGTACATAGTGACGTCTCATGTTGAGAATGGAAAAGAAGGTTCTGAATTAAAGATATGGTTATAAACTCTGGGGCATAGGGATTATAGGTCTAAACAACAATTTTCCATGATAATTATATCACCAGCTATATCATTCCATGAAATTCTTGCAATCACCATTGTTCTCCCATTTTACAATTATTTCATGTTGCATAGATTTGTTTAGTCAATGGTTAGTCATTTCTGAGTGAAATAGAAATTAAGCTTTAAAATCCAAAGTGAAGTTTTGTTTTCCCTCTTTGTTTATTAGCTGATACTCAATCAGAAGTGAAACAATATTAAAAAGATAATCTTCCTCACTGTGGGAAATGCTCATCATTAATTTATCATTCTTTTATCAAAAACAAAAGAATACTCTATATAGCAAAAAGAAACGATAGATATTTCATAAGGAGAGTTTTCTTCCTGGTTAGTTTTCACTTCCTTGATGTTGATGCTTCTTTCCAGATGATGACTGCGGGGATGGCAGTGACGAGGTTGGCTGTGTTCACTCTTGCTTGGATAATCAGTTCAGATGTTCTAGTGGCCGATGCATCCCAGGACATTGGGCCTGTGATGGTGACAATGACTGTGGAGACTTCAGTGATGAAGCCCAAACCAATTGTACCAGGGAAGGTTAGTAATTTGTGAAGCTATGAACTCTCATTTTAAATTGATATATAATATTTAAATATTTCAGAATGAATATTATATAAAAATAATTTACTCAGCAGGTAAAAAAAAATCTGGAACAGTGTAAAATAGGTGACTGATCACTTTACTTAGGCTCTTTAATTTCTCTGGTTTCTCCTCCTTATACCTCCTTATCCTTTGGTACCTTCTGTAGTTTTTGCTTCCTACTTTCATTAAATGCTTTACTTACCACTCCTTTAATCTTCTCTTCTCAACTTCTAAGTTGCTAAACCCCAACCCATCCCAAAAGGAAAACAAACAAAAAACAAGAAAGGCAAAATTTTTATTTTATTTTAACACCAAATTTGTTTCCTTAAGGCTTGAAATAAGCCCCTAGTAAGTGATGATGTGTTCCCACTGATTGACTTCTGGAATGCAAGCTAAGAGGAGGAGACTGCGACCATGGGCTTCAAAATTATCCACGGCAGACCTGACCCTGTCAGTTGCAAAGTTTGATCAGCTGTAGGACTTGTTAATAAATTAGAAATTATGTGGGAACTATCACAGAAAAAATCATTAGCCTGCCAAACATTCATACAATCAGTAACTATATTTTAAAAGATTTTCTTTATTTGAGAGAGAGAGATAAAAAGACAGAGAGAGAGAGAGAGCGAGCACATGATTTGTGAGAGGGGAAGAGGGAGAAGCAGACTCTCCGCTGATCAGGGAGCCTGAGATGGGGTTCAATCCTGGGAACTCGAGGATTGTGAACAGTGGCCAAGGCAGACTCAACCTACTGAGCCACCTAGACACTCCCAGTAACATTTTTTTTTTAAGTAGAAGTTTTCTTCTGCTTAAGAAATTGGAAGAATTTTTCATTCACTCTTTCATTTATTCCACAAATATTTATTGAACACTTTTTATGTGCCAGGCACTGTACTTGTACCAAAAGATAAATAAAATGATGAAGAAATGTGTTCAGTATTTAAAATCTAGCATGCAAACAGACATAAAACATAAAGTGATTTATTTAATGGATTGGATGCTGGGGTGGAGGGCATATATTGTGTGGTCATAAGAAAGGAATCATTTTCAAAGTGTTTTCCAAGGACATATATTTGTCTTATGCAAATATTTAACAACTTATAAAATGGAGAATTTCTATATTTTTTCCTCTAATGTGGTTCCTTTTGTCTTTCCTTTGTTTCCTCTCTCTGTCTCCTCTTTCCCTTTTTCTCTTTTTCTCTCTATCCCACCCCTCTTTATCTGTATCTCATTCTTTTGTCCTTTTCTCTGTTATTTTAGTAGGTCCACTAATATATAAGAACTAGAGCTTTTCACTTATCACTCACCTCATATGTAAAAAGAAAAGGTGTTCAAAATATTTTTCTTTTTTTTTTTAAAGATTTTATTTATTTATTTATTTGACAGACAGAGATCACAAGCAGGTAGAGAGGCAGGCAGAGAGAGAGGAAGGGAAACAGGCTCCCCGCTGAGCAGAGAGCCCGATGCTGGGCTCAATCCCAGGACTCCGAGAACATGACCAGAGCTGAAGGCAGAGGCTTTAACCCACTGAGCCACTCAGGCGCCCCTATTTTTCTTTTTTTATCTTATATGTTCAAACATTCATCTGGAGTGTGGTTGACATGCCATTACTAAGTTATACTTTGAATATAAACTACAGTTCCCCCCACCTCACAGATGTCTTGGTAGGTTCCTCATGAGGTGTACATCTGTGGTCTGCAGGCACTGCACCTAATATTCTGTGAAAGATAAATTGCCCCAAAGTTAATTTACTTTCATCTCAGAAGTGATATCCCATCTGTCATTTCTATGTGTTTGTGTCTCTAAGTTAAAATGATCATTGCACATTAAGTTTTGAAGAGATTGCTTTAGTTTCGTGAGTATCTCAAGTGAGTGTCCATCTCCTTGCAGCTTTACTAGGTAATTTCTTAGGTTTGGATTATTATAAAATCATTGTCTATTTAATGTGAATGACCTTCACCTTTAGAGCACCTCAATTTCACAAGTACATTACATTACTGTAAAGGATATACTGTCAATGTGAATACCATGCATTTCTTATGTGATTATGGTATTATACATACTAAAGAAATTATCCAGATAATCTACATGTTCTTGGACATTTTTCAAGCAAAGAATGAGGAGAACTTCCTGAACTGATTTATATTTATCAGATTATAAATTCTCTAATCAAACACTCTATTTGATGAATATGAGTTGCAGGAATTGAAGAAAGAATGGGAGCGTTCTAGGATGACTTTGGTACAAGATAATGCAGAGTGTTTCAGAGGGCATTCAAATATTTTTATCCATCATTATTTTATGTATTCTGATATAGAAGTTGTAAAATAATCATGACAGATAGAATTGTTAAAGCTGATTAGGAAAGTCATTTTACACATGCAGGTTTTGTAAGGCCATTGCCAAAGTAAAGTAGAAATTTGATGTAATTAGTCATATAATTTAGTCTTGAAACCTGCTGTGATAGAAAGAGCAGGGGATTCTGGCTTGAGTTTCAAGACAGGCTGTCAAAACTGAACAAATCCACCATATAATTGCTCAGCACTTTGCTGTACATTGCCTAGGTTAAAAGAGCATATGGTGTAGTTTCTCTCAACTCAGATTGTTTTCAAAAGGGCAAAAATACTCTTGAATTAACTTCTTGTTTTGTTTTTTTTTTTTTTTAACTTGAACTAAGACTTTATTCTAAACATCTCTCAGGCACAGCAAATTCCTAAACGATATAAATGACACCAAGCCAAACCAAAGATTTGCAACTGAATCTCATCATGCTACCCAGAAAAAGTTTAGACATATGTGATAGCAAATATCACAACAGCATACAATGGAACATATGTGAAAATAAGAGTCTGATGACTTAGATACAGTTTTGCTGCTTAAGTTTCCTCACAGGTTAAAAAAACAAGTTGTACTAATGACAAAGTTCCTCTTACTTCAAAGACATTGTTTCTGGATTGCAGATTAGTTTGAGATTTAAAAAACCTCTTCAAGCAGAGACCCACAGATATAAGTCAGGTGGTCCATGAACCTGGCTGAGAAAATATTAACTTTTAACTAGACTCCAACTGAAATTTTACATTCTATTCAATTATGAATGTGGAAGGGGGGTAGTTCTTTTACTCCTTTGGGGAACAGTCTCAACCATATTTCTCCCAAGGAATAAGACATTTCTAAAGCAAAGATACATATTTTTTTTAAGTATTTTTAGACAGCTATTCCTTACGTCAATTTCCTTTCAGAAATTGTTGTAAAAATTTATACCCAATAATTTCAGCACAGACTTGATGGATAATGGAACAGGTTGTCTAGAATTGATTTTGACTAAATTTTGCAATTTCTTCTAAATGCAATCCAAACCTCAAATGTTTGGATTTTTCTTTTCTTTGAAGGGTCCTCTGACCCTGATTTATGGTCATTGTTCTCTATTTTTAGATTTGTTTATTTATTTATTTGACAGACAGAGATCACAAGTAGGCAGAGAGGCAGGTAGAGAGAGAGAGAGAGAGGAGGAAGGAGGCTCCCTGCGAGGCAGAGAGCCTGACGCAGGGAGCCTGATGCAGGGCTTGATCCCAGGACCCTGAGATCATGACCTGAGCCGAAGGCAGAAGCTTTAACCCACTGAGCCACCCAGGCACCCCTGGTCATTGTTCTTTAATGCCTTCTGTTTGGCTGTCCAAAAAGGGAAAATTTACTGCCAGCTGCACTAAATAAATGAGCTGGCTGATGATAGAACATATGTGATCTTTTATCTACATCGCAAATACAAATTAAATGCAAATTTAAAAATATGTATTGACCTTCAATTTTGATTTATTATGAATAAACTTTAACAAGTTCCAAAATCCATTAGGCAGTTTAAGTGTAAAATATTATTAATATGCATTCCTACACATGGTCATATTTTTCTGCTTTAACTGTTTAACTTTGCTTCTGCTTTAGAAACTCACTTTTCTTTTGGGCTTTATCCTCATTCATTCATTCATTTGTTCACTAATTTGATGTACTACTTCCCTGTTCACAGATACAAGAAGGAAGCTAGAATAATTTTGCTTTTGTAGTTTCATAGTCAAGTATAATATCTAATACACAGGGGATGCTCACTAAATAATTATTGAATGAAAGAGTTAATTTCTTGACCACAAAATGTGATTATACCCTCAGAATCCAACCCTTATTCGTTTTGTATTATATATCTGGTAACTTTTTTTTTTTCTGTTTCTTTGCCTTATCTCCAGATCTTGTGTTTTATTTTCATGTTGATGTTTAAGACTAGGCATACTGATCTATTCATGTACATCTCTTTAATAAAATATAATCACTTTCATTTATCCAATAAATATTTGCACTTTTAGTCCATGATTCAATAGAATAAAATAGATAGGACATCTCCCTTGTCTTTTATTTTTGTTTATTTTTGTTTACATCCTCTCTGCCCAATAGATAGTAAGTTCCAGAAAGATACAAAGAGCTTAATTTTTTTGTATCTATTATTTAACAGTAAGTGCCAGTGAGAAGATTCCATTACTAAAAATTCAGTGGGGGAAGAGGAGTTAGCATATGTTGGCAACCCACTAATTGCCAGGCATTTTACATTTGTTATTCCATTTAATCCTCACAATAAGGATTACTCAGACAGTTTAAGATACTTGCCTAGGATTACACAGTTGGAGTTTCAAGCAAAGATTCTGTTCTTTATTCTTCCATCCAGCTCCCTGCTTCTGTAAGGATGGAATATAATTCACCCTTTCCCTTCTTCCTCTTTAAGCATAACATTTATATGATCTCCCAGTAATTACTATATTTTTCTCAATTACATTCTCATTTTTCTTTAATAGAAAGAAAATAACTTTCTACTTATTATAGGCCATTGTAATGAAATTTCCCAAAGGGTACTAGAAGGAACCTGGAACATTGTATTAAATAACCGCAATAAATCTGGCCTCTTTTTTTGTTTCTGTTCACAAAGACAATTTCTTCAGTCACCCAAAGATTCTGTTAGTCTGCCAAAAAAGTTTTACCTCAGAGACTTAGAAAATTTAGAAAGGTGGGAGAGAATGAAAGATCATTTGGTTCAGTTATTTAATCATGTGTATGAGGAAAAGGGCTCATTTAGATAAAATTATTCTTATGAGTATATAAAAATAACAAAAACTTGCTGTTTCCTAGAAGGATCCAATCATGTTCTGTGTTAGAGGTTTAAGACTGAAAACTTTTAGCCATAAAGACATGTTTGGGAGAGGTTTTGGATTTAAATGATTATGCTAAATTCTTTGTGGAAAATCCAGAAAAGTCAGACTGTACAGCCAACAAAAAAGGGATAATATCCTACCTAGGGACATTGAATCCACCCAGAGCAGTGCAGTTATCAAAACTTGATCTGTGGCTAAAGACTTAGTTACACATTTAAGCATAGAGAGAAGGGAAATTAAAACTTAAGGAGGGCATGTATTGCATGGAGCACTGGGTGTTTTATGCAAACAATGAATCTTGGAACACTACATCAAAAACTAATGGATTACTGTATGGTGACTAACATAGCGCAATAAAAATAATAAAACAAAATAAAATAAAATAAGTCTTTGATTTTTTTTTAATAAAACCACTATCTCTTGACTTCTGGTCTATATCATATCCCATCTCAACTGAACCCATCGTGTTTTTAGCAGCACAGTTTAATCTTAACAACATAGAAAACAAGATACCAATAAATACTATACACAATCAGACTCAATCATCTGTTTTGTTTTCTTTTATGAAAATATTCTGAGGTTCTTTCTATTATTTTTTACTAAAACACACAATCAAAATAACTGCTGTTGTGTCTCAATCACTGAATTTTATTAAGAATGAATAAAGTACTGTCTTTGAATTTGAGGAAATTAAGAAATTATATACTCAGCAAAATCATATGATCTCTTCTAATAATTTTTAATTAGTTTTCTTTAATAAAATATGGATTGTTTTCTGATAAAATACAATTAAAAGCAAATTTAAACTTCATCTATTTTTAGAGAGGTATAATATTTACTTTCAATGAGATACAAATTGTCTGGCTTAACTTTATTCTCTCACAAATTGATTTATTTTCCTCAGGAAATGTTAACACTGAGATGTTAATTATTAATGGATTTTATCCATAGGAAACCTCTTTTTGTTTTCTGGGACAAAATAGCTCCTTAAAGGTCATTTTAACCTCAATACTGCAAACAACTTTTACATCAAGAGCAAAGAAGACTCAAGGCTTTTGAATCAATTAATAACAAAGCCTGTTCTGAGAATCCATAATGTTTCTAGCATTATCTGTGATTATCAGGACAATTGAAGGGAATCTGATAAGTATAATTTTAAAAATTAAATATTAAAAAAAGTTCATAAAAATAGAAAGAAGTTTATTATCTTCATCTTAACTATACAGAAAATTAATAATAGATCTACACTTATTCTTAGATAAATTTAGCTCTTGTATTAAGATGATAATTATGCATCTTGACACTAAGCAGAGGAACATCTCTTGTTTTTTAAAAGATATAATTAATAACAAAAGTCAATAGGTAACAAAAAGACTTAATTTTAATGAAGAACCTCAGCCTGTTTCCTCTTCTTTTCATGGAGCCAAAAAATAAGGGCAAGAGCGAATTCATTTCCATAGTCTTAAATTCTGCTTCCTTCTTCTCCTGTTGTGGGTAATGATCAGTGAAATGGTAGGACTTTCAGGCATTCAGCAGAATATAGGCAAATTAAAAAAAAAAAAAAAGCACACACACACACACACACACACAGAAAAGAGATAAGGGGCATGGATGATCTACAAGATAATTAATTCTACAAGATAATTAATTCAGTAATTGAGACGTGCCAAGCTTTTGTGAGAGTGAAGAAATAAGCAATAGGATAGAACTTTGTCTTTTTTCTGTGAAATAGTGGGTAGTTAGATTCTTTCAAAGCCTATTTGAACTGTCAGCCTTTGTTTCTTTATTTATGTGAACATCAACTGAATTTGCAATTAGATATTATATTCCTGAGTGTAATGACCAGATTTATTCACTTTTTGGTAAGAAATTTGTTTTGGTTTTAGGTGGGTACTTGTGTACACATGGGCCTCCCAAGGAAAAGTAATTGTCATTATTTGCATCTAAAACCTTCCCACAAATAACTTTGGGGCATAAGAGCATCCACTTAAATGGACATGACCTTCCTGGCACAGAATATTCACCTGTATCAGAATCTTTCAGCACAACGTGTTGTTATTGTTGATATGTATGCACTTAAAGGGGATGTTCTATGAATCATAACCAGAGTTTTCCCCATTTTAGAACAGGAGTTGACAAATATTTTCTGTAAAAGGTCAGAGAGTAAATATTTTAGATCTTGCCTATTGCAACTACCCAACTCCACCGTTCTAGAACGAAAGAAGCCATAGAGTATATGTCTACAAATGCTTATGACTGTGTTCCAATAAAATGTTATTTATGATAACAGGTAGTGGACCAGAATTGGTCTGCAGGTCATAGCTTGCTGACCCATTATCTAAAACACAAGTGGAGACACAATCTAAAAGAACTTAAGAACTCTAAAAGAACTTAATTAAGAATTAATTTTAAATAATCCTTTATGCCCATTCCATAGAATCAACCTTTTAAGACAAAGGCAAAAAATAATGGTGAGAAAAAAAGTCCAAAGAAAGAAAATATAAGCCATTAATAATTTCTAAATAATATTCTCTGGCCTTTCTTCAGATATGTGTGCGTGTGTGTGTGTGTGTGTGTGTGTGTATGCACTCATACACATTATTTCTATGTAAGAATGTTCCACATTATTTTAAAATATCAAATTAAATGATATAATATTTTAAAATTGTTTCCAGTAAATATTTGATGCCTATTGTGAGCTAAGTGTATTGCTAAGCCAAGAAGTAAATTCCAAATGTAAATATCTGTATTGCAACCTGTTGTAGTTAATAGTTGGTATCTAACATAGCTATTAAGGTGATTGGCTAATTCGAACGATAAATGGAAAAATAGATATCTCAATTACATAGGGAATTCAGCACATTAATACATTCTGTACTGTAACATTTAGATATTATAGAAGTTCATCATTTCCATGAGATATTACATTTTAAATGGAATGCTCATGGTAGAGTTCCAAATATCAAAAGTTAATTATGGTTATTATTATTTTAGAGAGAGGGAAAGGTAGGAAAGGACAAAGGGAAAGGGAGAGGGAGAATCCTAAGCAGGCTCCATGTCCAGTGCGGAGCTTAATGCAGAGCTTGATCTCACAACCCTGAGATCATGCATGACATGAGCCAAAATCAAGAGTCAAATGCTTTACTGAGTGAGCCACTTGGGCACCCCAAAACTTAATTTTAATGAACTAAAAACAACATTTTACTTGTTTTACATAGAATTTCACTTATATATTTTACTTTACTGGTAGATATTTAGTGTCATACGTTGAAATTTTGCTTCAGTATATTTTTTGTGTCTCTGTGTCTATGCGTTTTCAACACTAAAATCATTTTAGTATTATAGTAATTGACTCTGTACTTAGGTAGCCACACTTTCTTTCCCATTTCCTTCTCTTCAAATTTTCTTTTTTTTTTCTTTTACTTCCACTTTTCTAACTGACCCAGACAATAAACATTAAAGATGTGAAATATGGTCTCTTATTTATTATTAAAGTTCCCATTAAATCCCATGTACTAATAAATGGTTTTGATAGTTCCATCCAACTTCTTATCAGGATAATCCTCAGTGAGGGCTACATGTAAGGATAAAAAGAGTTGGTAGGATTGAAAGTAAAATACAACTACCATGCCCTGAAAGTGTCTTGGGTTGGGAGGGAGTGAAGGGCAGTCAGATTAATAACCAAATGATATAGCATCTATAACCATCATCAAGGTCAAGGTCTAAAGGGATGAAGACAAGTTAAAGAGGGGAGGTCCTAGGCTTACTTCATTATTAGTTCACAGCAGAGATTATATTGCCATCACACAGGCAACAGCCCCAGGGGAGTCTGTCCCATGTAACATGAAGAAGAGCAGAACAGTGCATCCCATCAACCCTGGCACTGGCTCTCTACAGTCTGGGAGGCAGGTTTTAACAAGCACCCCTCCCCTGAGGATCTGTAGACACCAAGGAAAGCCTACCCTCCTAAAGGGAATGTTAAGGTTCTCTTGAGGCAGAAAGGCCAATGTTAGGTCCACAGCCTGCTGGCAAATGAAATGAAACTAATAAAATGAAACTATTGAACTATTGAAATGAAACACCACTCAACTGATTCTCAGTAGTTTTAGGCAAGTGAAGAATATCTATGTATCTGGAGCAAACAGCTGCCTTAGGTACAGGAATTACTAATGCGTAATGATTCAAGTTAGGAACCGAATAGGGACTGACAAATGGTGATTATAGGTAATACAGGAAGCTGTATGCACAGCTGTATACACAGTGCTTTTTACTTTTCAAAGCATTTTACAATGAATGACAAATTAATGTATAAACTCCATTAAAACAATAAAAAAGTAGTTTTTTTCTACCCAGATTGGTCTCACTATTTAAATAATTCATTATATTTACAACACCATTATTAGTTATTTTCTCAGGGGGGCTTTAATGTTTCTTGTAAGCCAAAAAATGTATTCTGACTAAAAAAACAAACAAACAAAAGCATGGTATATATATTTTTCAATCCTGATTTTCATTTTTTTTTTTTAGCTTTCGGAGGAAAAATTCCTTTATGTCTGTGTACAATTGCTAGTCTTCTAACTGCAAGTATTTAGTCACAGTGAATTCATTTAAATATTGGGATAAATTCTACCATTGGTTGCCACATTTCCTTCAGGGCTCTGCATTTATTTATTTATTAGATTCCCCAAATTGAATGCTTGGTTTAAATAGCTTCAGGGAAAAAATACAATAAAATTGCATTAGTTAAAAATAAAACCAGCATCAGCAACATGAAAACATAACAGTAAAGCAGCATGAGCATATACATATAAACACAGTCATCATTTTAACACTCCATTGGGACAAGCCATATTACGAAGATAGATTGTATACCAAGCTCCGAAGCTTAAGCAACTGGGACTCTAGGGAACCACAGGGGCCTGGAACTCCGGTTGGAAAGGTCATCACAAGCTCCTCAGAGAAATGCAGCTCTCCATCCAGGGGAAAATCAACAACTGTTAACAGAAGCAAATTTCATTTGGCAAGAGGTTAGGAGGAAATAAAACTCCACATTTTTTTTCCTGTTTTCTGGCAGAGGACAGCATTTCTAAACATCAACATACACCCAAGCCTAAGAGATATTGAAAAATTGTTTTGGGGTATTTTTAATTTATGTGAGGGAATTGGAGGAGACATAGAAAGGGAAAGAATATAAAAATGTGTGTGCATACTATGTGTGAGTGTGTGTGTGTATGTGTGTGTGTGATGGTCTACTTGACTTTAATATAAACTTTGAGAATTTGAGCTAATGAAATATATATATATATATATATATATATGTATATTTGCACACACACACACACACACACACAAACGTATATATATCCTTGTAAATTTAAAGCATCTTGGAATTTTTTTTCTTTTTCTATTTATTGTCTCAATGCTCCCCAAGTGATCTATAAATATTGTGTATTTGAGCATTATCAGAATCTAGCGAAAGGTCTTTCTATGATTCCCAGTAGCTTTCAGGCTTAAATCCAAACCATTTAGCAAAGCATGCAGGGCCATTCAAGGTCCAGGCTTTGCCCACCAGTCTAGTTTTCTCTTTCTCCCCTTCTCCATCTCACACTACACAGAATTTTATGAATGCTGCTAACAGTGCAGATTATCTTTTTTCCCATTCTACTTCTTCCCCTGCCCCTGCCTGACTCTTAATCATGAACAGAACTCTTTTCTTTTCCTCTGTTGTAAGAATCTATGGTACTGTCTCATTTTCATAAAAGACCAAATTTCACCATGACTTTGCAACAGAATAAAATGAAGATTACACTTTTTTGAAAAGAAATAGATTGAACAAAAGTACTTGAAACACAAAAAACAAGTATCGTTACTTCGTAATTGTTATATGAGCTGATTATTTATTTTTATTCTTACACTCTACATGAGAAAAGACTTGCAAAAAGGTAGAAATGGTACAATGATAAAGAAAGCAGTCTCTAAAGTTTAATTATGTGGGATAAATATCATCTCTGCTGCTTATCATCTGTATAAATATCGGCATATTTATTTGTGGGTTTTGTTTCTATGAAATGAGTTCTCTCAATGAGCAGTTTTGTTTATTTTTACTCAAAATCAAAAGAAACAGATGACTGATCTTTTTTCACTGGGTTTTAATTCATTCTAGTATGATGAATTTGAAGCCCAAGCAAAATCAAATGCCATATAAACTACTATTTACATGCAAGGTATATAAAATTGGAATTAAAAATAAAAACAGAAAAGTGTTAAATTGGTCTTAGAATTCTCCTTGGAGTTCTCTGTGAGTTAAAAAAAGCTTTGAATTCCTTCCACAGAGGGAAAAGATATATAATAATGTAAAATGCCACGTAAAATCTGAGATCTTATAAATCTCTAAAGCTTATCCATGAATTCCTGAATATGCAAAAAACAGAATAAGAGACCCAATCCTATATAATTGTTTTATTTTAATCGAGTCTTAAAGAAAATTATGGACATTAATAGATGAAGTATAAATAGGAAGAGAGTCCAGGTTTGGGGAAATAATATAACTAGATCCAGAAGGGATACATTAGTGACATGTATGTAAGCATTATTAAAAAGAATTATTTCATCATTTAGATTTTGATATTTATAATGGTGTTGTTGTATTTCCTTCTTCAGACTATACCCTCATTTTAAACTTGTTATGATCTGGTTGATTGTGGTATCAATTAATAGTATACCAATCCATAGAGGTTTAGACATGAGTAGTTTAGGAAGAAGAAAAGAAAAGCTTCAGGGAAACATCACATTTGTATTTAGATTTATAAGATAAATGTTTGTTTAGAATAAGAAAACAAATGAGTAGATTCACTTATGAAGTACAAATAGACAAACCAAACAATACCAGGCGAAGCAAAGAAAATGCAAATGGAATTATTAAAAAAAAAACCAAACACAGACAATAGCAGCATAGTCTCCCTTTCATCAATGCCACCTTGATTTGTGTAGCCACAATTTATTTCCAGCGGTAAGTAACATTGAGCTAAAAGTCTTAGATTCTACATGTAAAGTCCCCATACTGCTGAATCACAGGCAATCCCTTCTCCCGAAGCAGCAGTTTACCTTTTGCAAGTTTCTTTTTTGAATCAGGTTAATCTATCTAGATTTCTGAGTTTACATAAATCTTTTTGAGAATTTTCCATTAGGTCATTGGGTTAATGATCTAACATGACTTTAAAGAACTAGATCTTTGAAACCAAATTCAAAATATGTTTAAAAGAGCCGAAGCATTACTTTGACAATAAGTGGTTAAACATAGAATTCCTTTCATTATTATTGATATTTTTGAGGCAACATAGTACCTGAAGAAATAAAGGATGGGAAGAGGAATAGAAATATACTATTGGATTTGGTATATACCATTTTATTTTATTTGAGCTAATAAAGTGCTTCCTCAATAAAGGTAATTTTAAATGTAAAATATGTTATTTCTTCTCAAAATTTCCTTACATATAACAGTCCTGTTTCTTTATTTGTTTAACATGCTTATTATTCCCGAAATAATCTAAACAATAACCTGGAAAGATAAAATACTATAAAGATGAAGAGGAAGGACTTTTTTAAAAGGGCAGAAAAAGAGTTAGCAGTGTAAATAAATCTGAGGGTAAGATTGATCCAAATAAATACATATATGAAAAATGATTCATAATTTTGTCTTTAAATTCTAAGAAACTATTGCAAAGAGAGAAGAGTGATGAATTTCAGGATTATTCATGAATATCCGTAAGGTAGACTTACAAAGAAGGAATACTAATTTGCACAAGAGAGTAAAATTAGTACTAATATTGAAGCAAAAATAAAACCAAATTTTCCCTACAGCTTTTCAGAAGTAGATTCAAAAGCAAAAGAAAATGTAGTTTTGCCCTACTGTCCACCTCCCCCAGCAAAAAAAAATCCACTAGGGAAAACACAATGAAAATGTGTATCTTCATCTCTTCCTTATAATGGAATATTAATAGGATTAAATTAAATAGGATATTAATTTAATTTAATATTTAATTAAATAGGATCTTAATACACATGATGTTTATTTATATTATATGTACATATACATACGTTAATACATGTAATGTATTATAGCAGTTGTTACCTTGCAAGGATGCTAGCCCAAGAATCTTACTTTTCAAGGAACTGGAAAATCAAGATATATTTATAGGAAATCTTCAGATTTTTAAGAGGTCAATAGTATGTTTGCCAAATTAAACATACTGAGGGACAGATTCAATATATAAGCTGCCAGTCTTCAACTCTTATTTTATAGAATATAGAAAAATCAATAGACTGTACCTTCCATTATTAAATATTTGGAATCACTGAGTAACAACTACCTGAAATACAACTTTTATACATGATTGAGCTCATACTGCAGGTTATAAAATTCAGCTGAGCCAAAGTTTGTATTTTGTTTTCAAGGAAGTTTAAGTAGTCAGTGAAAGAAAACAGCCATTTCACTGTTACATGACAGCTGGCCTCCTCACCATGGAATCACTTTAGGTTTTGGAACTCCATTTGATTTGTCTCCTTTGTTCTTCCTGAATATTGAAATCACATAAGATTCTCAAATTACATTTAAAAAGACTCTAGGTTTGAAACTTCACAATATCTTGTTTATGAGACCTGGCCCAGCATTCTTTACCAGTGTAGTAGTTAGGCTGTACTGCTAAGTAGTACACTGTGCAGATAACAAATTAAATATGGTGGGAGTTTGCTGTATCATATTCCATATATATCTCTTGAATGTGCACAGACTGCACCATCTTTGTTGATTGTGTGTGTGGAAGCAAGTATTTTTGTTTATTTATTTTAGATTTTATTTGTCAAAGAGAGAGAGACTGCACACAGGTAGGGGGAGTGGCAGAAGGAGAGGGAGAAGCAGACTCCCCACTGAGCAAGGAGCTCAATGTAAGACTCAATTCCATGACCCTGGGATTGTGACCTGAGCTGAAGGCAGAAGTTTAACCAACAGAGCCACCCAGGGATCCCCACAAGAATTTTGTTTAATCATGAAGACTCTATATACCCAAAGTCAGAATGATTTGCAAGACTAGAAAAGTAGAAAAAGTCTCTTTTTTGGAAGGAAGCCATCCTAAACCCAATGCCTTCGCTGTAAGTTGGGTGTGATGAGTAGAAGTGCTCTTTGCAGTTGTTACTTTTAAAAATTAGTCCTATAAGAGAGAGAATCTTAAGCAGGCTCCACACCCAGACCAATGCCAGGACCAATCTCCTAACTCTGAGACTCATGAACTGAATCAAAATCAAGAGTCAGATGCTCAGCTGACTGAACCACTCTGGCACTCACAATCTCCATAGTTTTACCCTTTCCAGAATGTCATAGTTGGAGTCATATCTTATGTAGTGGTATCTTATGTAGTCTTATCTTACATAGCCTTTGTAGATTTCTTTCTTTCAGTTAGTAATTTGCATTTACTGTTCTTCCACATCTCTTCATGGATTGATAGTGCATTTATTTTAGCACTATATGATAATCCATTGTTTGGATGTACCAGAGTTTATCTACCCATTCCTCTACAGAAGAATATCTTGGTTGCTTCTAAATTTTAGTATGAATAAAGGTATTATAAACAACAAAAAATTAGTCCTATTGATTTTCTGTGAATTGGAACAGGTATATTCTATCCAATGAACTTCTTTATTCCTACTCATTTTATTTATTTTTGTTGCTGTTGATACTGCTCTAGAAACACTTAAGAAGTAGAAGTAAGTCTACTTTGTGCATCTTCATGATACTGTATCACCTGACACAGTTTTTGAAAGTTTTTAAATTGAGAAAAATTCAAGAAATGAATATTTATATCATAGAAAATAACAGCAAAAATAACAAAATTTTGTAGTTAAAATAATTACTTACAATCTTACTTATTTACTTACTTACTTACATTCCTGATATGCAATTCATTCCTCACAACAACCCTGTAGACTCTTTGCTTTCTAGGTAAACACACAGAGATCTAAAAAGATTAAGTAACTGCCTTGGTGATATAAATGATATTGTTAGCTTTGATCTCAAGTAAATTTAATAATAACTCATAACCACATGATTCCTACCAAACCAGCTTTAAGTAGTGGGTAATGCACCTGAAACTATTACAAATTGGTCATAATGAGATTAATTGCTATTATAGATGCAATGTAGATAAATTATTGAATATAGCTATATGAAATAATCAATAAGTTTATTAGATTAAAACTTCTATTTAGAAAAATACATAGTAAAATCTATTTTACAACAGAATTTGGAGATACTGGTTAATATGACATTTCATAATATTATATATTAATAAAAATTTAAAATACTGCTAATGATAGCCATATTCAGTTGTTATGCTGTAAAAAATCCATATCCCCAATATTTATGTTCCCTTATTCTTGCTTATGCAAGAATTTAACCTGTAGAATTTAACCTATATTTTTGAGGTTTTGAGGAATACTATTAATTCAAACTGTATGAATTATGAATCGATAAGTTGAAATTGAATGTGTAGTACCTCATTAAATTCTTATATGTGTGTGTTCTCATTCTAGAATTGAAATCGTATGTCCTAAAGAATTTGCTTATTATCTGGAGTTTTTTGTTTGTTCTTTTACAAAAATTTGGACATTGTTCTTCAAAGATATTGTTAACCAGAAAGCACTTATGATTTTTTGGTTATTTACCTCTTACTAGTCTGAAAGAAGTTGTCTAAAGGAATGTCAAAAGACCAACCAAAGTCTAAACATTTAGTGTAGAATGAGTGTGAAATCTCTTTTATATGCCATGGCAAAAAGCCCTTTAAAGATCTCATTCTTGAGTTTCTAATACAAATCACAAGAGAGTATCTACATATCTTCCTTTTTCCTAATGTATGTGGCACTTTCAGGAATACTGTGGGAGGGAAGAAACATCTTTTCCTCTAATCATTAACATTTCTAAAATGAATTTGCAAATATCAGACAGTATTATAGCTATTAAACAACTAAAGTGAAAATATATTCTCTCTGGCAGCATACTAATGTCTGAAAAGAAAAAGAAAGTGAAAAAATTATCATCAAGTAAAATAATAATTTCTTTCCTATCCTTCTCCCTCTGCCTCTCCCTCCCTCATTTCAATTTAAGAGATTCATTCTCCTGCTGGTTGTAACGGGAATGAATTTCAGTGCCATCCTGATGGAAATTGCATTCCTGATCTGTGGCGCTGTGATGGGGAAAAAGATTGTGAAGATGGTAGCGATGAAAAAGGCTGCAATGGGACATTACGACTGTGTGATCATAAAACCAAGTTTTCCTGTCGGAGTACAGGTACGTTGGTTCAGCTTCTAGCTTGGGCTTCCTAGAGCTATAGTCCTTTGGCCCAACTTCAGTGTATATCTTACCTGCATAAAAAGGGTTCTTGTGTTTCTAGTATGTTTGTTTCCATTATATGCGTGATAATAATACTAGCTGATACTTACAGAGAACGATCTATGAACCCAACACAACTCTAAGGAATGTTTTTGCCATGAACTCATTTCATCATCCTAACTCACAGTGAAAAAAACTGAAGCCCAGAAGAGTTTTTAACATGCTCAAGTTAAAAAAAGGTCAAAAGAACCTCATGGCAGAATTGGGATTTGAAACCGTGTAATCCAGATTCAGAGTCTGGAATTTCAGACTTCTGAAAGAGATAATTGTGCTTAATACACAGACAACATTCCTCTTTCCCCAGATAAATCCTTACCCTAAAATTCATGAAGATGAATGGAATGAAAAGGCAGAATTATATACATTTATTTTCAAGTACAGTAGATTCCTAAATTTAATCATGCTGTTGCTAGATTTCATTAAGATAAAGATGATGACTGTCTTTCAAACCTTTGAATTGTTTTGAAAGTCACGAGGCTTCTATTTTTTATGATGTTATTCTATTATTCTATTATGTCTATTATTCTATTATGTCTGGTCCATTTTGTTTTTCTACATAGAGTAGGTTCTATCTGACATAATAAACCAACTTGTTTATTTTCCTTTCAATACCACATGATGAGTTGAGGTTTAGAGAAAAATATATTACAATAACTATAGTAGTATAATTTTTGAAATGGATTATATCATTCACCAAATGATCCATGGAAACAATCCCCATAGATTTCAGGATATATTATGGAATCATCTCTGGGATGTGGTGAAATTGCTCTTTGAATTGCCTAATATCTGGTGATTCATTTTGCTCCTTATTAAGTATTTCAACCAAAACATAGAAATGAAAAGTTATCACAGCTGTGATTAAGCAAACACACTGGAAATCACATGGCCCATGGACATCTAAAGATATAAAAAGAAATTGTGTTTCTTTATTTGGACACACTTCCTATTTGTAATTAAGCATTTAACTAAGAAATAAAGAGATAAATATAAGCTAACATAAGCATAGAGAAATAAACACTCCTGAGGATCATTCTTTATGTTTTCAAAATGGTTACTTTTGTAACAATAGTTTTCACAATTATGTGACTCTTTTCAATTGTTACATTAAGTGTCTTAGTTTTGGGGTTATTGATTTAAAAATGTGACTTTAAATTTAGAAATTATCTTTTTGGAACATACTATATTGATTAAAATTTAATAGATAATAACATGATAAATAATAATGAAGGGAGGAAAAAATTTTTCTATACCCACATCAGAATCATTGACTGGGGCCCTTACAATTAGACAGACAATAGATTGTTTAATAAAAAAAAAGGGGGGGGGGAGAAAAAGCAAGTTTATATATACATGCATCTTACATGCATGTGGGAAAACTCAGTGATGAGTAACTCCAGGGGCTGGTTAGAACTTGGGCTTATAGAATCTTAGCAATAATAGTAAATTTGTGGAAAGGTGTCCAAAGAACAGAAAAGAACTTCAAGTTTGTAGGGATGGGAAGTTGTAGGAAGATGAATATATCTGAGAACTAATGGAAGATAAGGGCTAGTTAATAAAATGTGTGCAGGTCCATCTAGGCACTGATTTTTTATTTTCTTTATGGCCATACAATTTCCCTAAAAAAGGATTTATGGAAGTCCTCATTTCTCAGAAGTTTTATGCTTATAGTCATATAAGGGAAGCTATAGGAAGGCTTCTTTCTACATCTTTTGAACTTCATATGCTTTCAGCTCAAAATAATACTTATGTAAAAATAGCATATTTGTGGGTAGTGTACTTTGACCCCATATACTGGGTATCTTTGGAGAATTGGATTCTGAGAGATAATTTTATGTGTATTGATTGGGATTTGGATTATCCATGTAATAATGTTTTTAATGAAACATCACGTGTATGTATCAAGTAATCATCAGGTTAATCAAAACTTAATGTAAAAAATCAGAAGTGAAATCAAATTTATGTTGCATTATCAAAGGGAAATACAGTATAACATGGTGACTATAGTTGATAAAACTGTATTATGCAACTGAAATTTGCTAAAAGAGGAGAATTTAAGTGCTCTCTCACACACACACACAAATAATAAATAAATAAAAATTAAAAATCAAGGCACCTGGGTGGCTCAGTTGGATAAACATCTGGCTTTGGCTCAGGTCATGATCTCAGTCAGGGTCCTGGGATCAAGCCTGGCATTGGGCTCCTTGCTCAGTGAGAAGTCTGCTTCTCTATCTCCCTTTGCCTGCCACTCCCATAGCTTGTACTCACTCTCTTTCTCTGTCAAATAAATAAATAAATAAATGCAAAATGTGAAATGTAATAATTTAACCCTCAATCTGATTCTAATTTGATCAGTGGCTTCAATATAGTAAACTATAATGTATCAAATATTTGAGGAGTCATAACTCATAATTACATATGAATATTTACAAACATTTCAGGTACTAAAGATAACCTTAAATATAAATATTGGATTAAATATATGTATATGTCTATGATGTTTTTGATATTTTAAATTTCACTTTAAATTATTAGCATTAAAAGCTTAAAAACATTTAAACTACTCAAGATGCTAAATTCAGTGTTCATATTTATTTTTCAAAGACTTGCAAATGCTAGCTTAAACATTTAAAAATTTTCAGGGTAATCAGTTCACATTAGGTGGTCACAATGGCTTTTCCTTTATACGTAAATTGCTATCATCAGAGTAAAAGTGTAGGCACGTTAATAAGTTACTTTATTCCTGCAAAGAATAGAATGTGACCTAAATTAAAACTATAATACAATCATCAATATTTAGGAGCTAATTAATTAATTAATTAAAATAAATATTTAAGGGACGCCTGGGTGGCTCAGTTGGTTAAGCGGCTGCCTTCGGCTCAGTTCATGATCCCAGCGTCTTGGGATCGAGTCCCACATGGGGCTCCTTGCTCAGCGGGGAGCCTGCTTCTCCCTCTGCCTCTGCCTACCACTCTGTCTGCCTGTGCTCATGCTCGCTCCCTCTCTCTCTCTAACAAATAAATAAATAAAATCTTAAAAAAAAAATATTTAAGAGCTTCTTTTTTTTTTAAAGATTTTATTTATTTATTTGACAGAGAGAAATCACAAGTAAGCAGAGAGGCAGGCAGAGAGAGAGGAGGAAGCAGGCTCCCTGCTGAGCAGAAAGCCCGATGTGGGGATAGAACCCAGGAACTGGGATCATGACCTGAGCCGAAGGCAGCGGCTTAACCCACTGAGCCACCCAGGCGCCCCCCCTATTTAAGAGCTTCTAATTTCAAAGGACCTATCTTTGACCAAAAACTATACTCTCTCATACCTGGTCCCTTACTTCCAACCAATGAGATGCAGTTATATTATTGATGAGGGATCAGGGAGAGAAATTTCATGTCTACCTCTCATGGAAAAGAAACTCACAGATACATTCTTCATATTGGACAAAAGAAAATAATATTGATATTATATAATGATGCAAGATTATGGGGAAAAGAGGCCCTCCACTTGCTGGTAAGAATATAAATTTGGTCCAAACTTTTCATTTCTAGAAATTCATGTAAAGAACAGCAGGAGTATATGAAGATATCTACAAAAAGATTTTCAGTGCAACATTTTGTTTTAAAGGCCCCCAAAGTAGAAATAATTCATTGTCCATGTTTAGGGGAACTACTTAATACTTAAGTGCATTGACACAATGAACTAGTCTAATGTCATTGAAAAGGCATAAGAAAAAATTCATAAAGATGGAATTTTAAATTCAAACTTTGAATCTTTTCTCTGCTGTGAAAAACACATAAAGATTGTTAAAAATATATATATAACAGGAGAAAATGAGAGAGATATGGTCATATCGACCAACAAAATATATCTCTGATGAACTGAAGTAAATGGAATAACAAATGGTGGAGCTGGGTTGAATCTGGATGCCTGATTGGATTAGATTTGGAGATGAGTAGAGATGAACAGGTGTTCAGATCTTAAGTTTAATGGGAAATAAAGCTATCCCACATGAAGTTGGGGACTGGAACCAGGCACACTGCTGAAAATCAGACACTGGAATTGGACTCATTTGCTCTTAAAAAGAGGGGATTAAGGGGCGCCTGGGTGGCTCAGTGGGTTAAGCCGCTGCCTTCGGCTCGCGTCATGGTCTCGGGGTCCTGGGATCGAGTCCCGCATTGGGTTCTCTGCTCGGCGGAGATCCTGCTTCTCTCTCTCTCTCTCCCTGCCTCTCCATCTACTTGTGATCTCTCTCTGTCAAATAAATAAATAAAATCTTTTAAAAAAAAAAAGAGGGGATTAAGAGGGACATCTATTGTATGGAGCACTGGGTGTGGTGCATAAACAATCTTGGAACACTGAAAAAATAAAATTGAGTTTAAAAAAAAAAAAGAGGGGAAAAAATTACTGCTTGTTGCTTCCTAGGATGGTTCCGTCAATGAAGTAGCATACCTAGAGAGATTGGATAATGTAGGCATGGCAATCATGTCAAGCCTCCGGCTAGCTTAAGGACTGAAAGTGATAAGACAAATACAGAATGTATTTTTGAACCAAGAGTGGGGGTAGTGATGGAGTGGGCTGAACTAGAAGAAACAACACCTGTACACAGTGATGAGTAAACACATGAAGTCAGAGAGAAAATTGAAAACTCCTATTCAAGATGAGATTGAAGAGAAATTTCTAAAATCCACGATGATAACCATCTCTAGTAAAACAAGCCATCAAAAATCAATCTTAAAATGAATTTACTCAAGATTAAGTGAAAATGAGATGTTTAAATGACAGATCTAAAAAAAAAAAAGAAAATGTTTGGGATCCTCAAAGATAAAAAATGGAAAAAAATGGAAAAGAATATCCCTAAATTGAACAAGAATATATATATCCATGGATATATATGTATATATATATACATATATATCCATGGATATATATATTCTTGTTCAATTTAGGGATATTCATATATAGATATAGATATAAGCAGAAAAATTATAATAGAAAATGGTGGAAAATGATAAATATTAGACTTGAGAATGAAATACACCAACATGGAACTTTAAATAAACTCTAGGCTGGACACAGAGAAAACAAATTTGAAAATAATAATATACAGTTTATTCAGAAACATCATGGAAAAAGAAAAGAGAAATAAAAAAGAAAGAGCAGTTAAGATCTATGTTGTAAAGCTACAGCAGATACTTCAAGAAATTCCATGAGGGAATATAGGTATTAACAGAAAGAAACACAGAACACACACACACACACATAGGATAACCAAGTGGCTGAAAAAGCTAAGATTTCCCTAAATTGAAGAACTTGATTCCTCATAAATAAGTAAATTAATTCTTTTATTAAAGTAGTGTATCACATTGATTGATTTGCGAATGTTGAACCAACCTTGCAGCTGAGGAATAAATCCCACTTTTGGGGATAAATAATCCTTTTAATGTACTGTTGGATCCTATTGGCTAGTAGTTTGGTGAGAATTTTTGAGTCCATGTTCAGCAGGATATTGGTCTGTAGTTCTCCTTTTTGATGGGGTCTTTGTCTGGTTTTGGAATCAAGGGATTGCTGGCATCATAAAATGACTTTGGAAGTTTTCCTTCCATTTGTATTTTTTGGAACAGTTTCAGAAGAATAGGTATTAATTCTTCTTTAAATGTTTAGTAGAATTTCCCTGAAAAACCATCTGTTCCTGGGCTCTTCTTTCTTAGGAGATTTTTTTGATTACTGCTTCAATTTCCTTGCTAGTTATGGGTCTGTTCAAGTTATCGATTTCTTCCTGGTTCAGTATTGTAGTTTATACATCTCTAGGAATGCTTCCATTTCTTCCAGATTGTCTAATTTGTTGGCATATAGTTACTAATAATATATTCTTATAATTGTTGATTTCTTTTATATGATACTCTCAGTAGATGCAGAAAAAGCCTTTGACAAAGTACAACATTCTCTCTCAATTAAATTCTTCACAGTATAGGGATAGAGGGTATAGACCTCAATATCATAAAGGCCATCTATGAAAAACCCACAGTGAGTATCATTCTCAGTGGGGGAAAATGGACAGCTTTTCCCCTAAGATCAGGAATACAGCAGGGATGTCTACTATCACCACTGCTATTCAACATAGTACTAGAAGTCCTAGCCTTAGCTATCAGACAACAAAAAGAAGTAAAAGACACCCAATTTGGCAAAGAAGAAGTAAAACTCTCACTCTTTGCAGATGGTATGATACTTTATGTGGAAAACCCAAAAGACTCCATTCCAAAACTGCTAGAACTCATACAGGAATTCAGTAAAATGTCAGGATATAAAATCAGTGCACAGAAATCAGTTGCATTTCTATACACCAACAGCAAGACAGAAGAAAGAGAAATTAAGGAGTCAATCCCATTTACAAATGCACCCAAAACCACAATATACCTAGGAATAAACCTAACCAAAGAGGCAAAGAATATGTACTCAGAAAACTATAGAATACTCATGAAAGAAATTGAGGAAGACACAAAGAAATGGAAAAATGTTCCACACTCATGGATTGGAAGAACAAATATTGTGAAAATGTCTATGCTACCTAAAGCAATCTACACATTTAATGCAATCCCTATCAAAATACCATCAACTTTTTTCACAGAAATCGAACAAATAATCCTGAAATTTGTATGGAACCAGAAAAGACCCTGAATAACCAGAAGAATGTTAAAAAAGAAAAGCAAAGCTGGTCGTATCACAATTCTGCACTTGAAGCTCTACTGCAAAGCTGTAATAATCAAGATGGTATGGTATTGGCACAAAAACAGACACATAGATCAGTGGAACAGAATAGCCCAGAAAAAGACTCTCAACTCTATCTAATCTTTGACCAAGCAAGAAAGAATGTTCATGGAAAAAAGACAGTCTCTTCAAAAAATGGTGTTGGGAAAATTGGACAGCAACAACATGCAGAAGAACAAAACTGGACCATTTCCTTACACCATGCACAAAAATAGACTCAAAATGGATGAAAGACCTCAATGTGAGACAGGAATCCTTCAAAATCCTTGAGGAGGTTATAGGCAGCAACCTCTTTGACCTCATTCCCAACAACTTCTTCCTAGACACATTGCCAAAGGCAAGGGAAGCAAGGACAAAAGTGAACTACTGGAACTTCCTCAAGATCAAAATCTTTTGCACAGCAAAGGAAACAGTAAATAAATCAAAGACAACCGACAGAATGGGAGAAGTTATTTGCAAATGACATATCTGATAAAGGGCTATATCCAAAATCTATATAAAGAACTTATCAAAATCAATATCCAATGAAAAAATAATCCAATCAAGAAATGGGCAGAGGACTTGAACAGACATTTCTTCAAAGAAGACATCTAGATGACCAACAGACACCTGAAAAAGTGCTTAATATCATTTGGCATCAGGGAAATACAAATCAAAACCACAATGAGATACCACCTCACACCAGTCAGAATGGCTAAAATTAACAAGTTGGGAAATGCCAGATATTGGCAAGGATGAGGAGAAAGGGGACTCCTCCCACCTTGTTGGCGGGAATGCAAACTGGTGCAGCCACTCTGGAAAACAGTATGGAGGTTCCTCAAAAAGTTGAAAATAGAGCTACCCTATGACCCAGCAATTGCACTACTAGGTATTTACCCCAATGATACAAATGTGATTTGTAGGGGCAACTGTACCCCAATGTTCATAGCAAGAATGTCCACAATAGCCAAACTATGGAAAGAGCCCAGATGTCCATTGACAGATAAATGGATAAAGACTATGTGGTATGTGTGTGTGTGTGTATGTATATGTATGTATATATATTCCAGCCATCAAAAATTGAAATCTTGCCATTTGCAATGGTGTGGATCGAACTAGAGGCTATTATGCTAAGCGAAATAAGTCATCAGAGAAAGACAATTATCATATTATCTTACTGATATGAGGGCTTTGAGAAATAAGGCAGAGGAAAATAGGGGAAGAGAGGAAAAAAATGAAGCAGGATGAAACCAGAGAGAGAGACAACCATAAGAGACTCTTAATCTCAGGAAACAAACTGAGGGCTCCTGGAGTGGAGGGGAGTAGGACGGATGGGGTAGCTGGGTGATGGACATTGGGGAGGGTATATGCTATGGTGAGCTTTGTGAATTGTGTAAGACTGACTGATGAATCACAGACCTGGACCCCTGAAACAAATAATACACTATATGGTAATTTAAAAAGTACATTCAGACTTTTGGGTAAAATTAATGAAATTAACCAAACTTCTATAAGTCATTTTGAAATTGCAGATCATCAGATACTGAAACTACCAGAAAGAAAATCAGATTATCTAAGAAGATTTTAAGAAATGCCACAAGAAAATGGAGTAATAAGAAGCTGAGGGAAAAACACTTTCAGGCTAATATTCTTGGTAAATATTCCAGGTAAAATATTATTCCAGATAATTTAGTAATACAAAGTACATGGGATTTTTCCACATAAAGCCTCACTAAGAAAATTATTAAGATAATAGGAAAATAGGATTTGGTGAGAAAATGAGAAAGAGAAGTTTAGGGACCAAAATAAAATATTGATGAGATTAACAACTACAACAAAACCAACCAAACAGTTTAATGATAAAAATGCAATCTTCACTAAAGATTTTGCAGTCTAAATATCTTACATTGAATAATATGTTATCAACTTCTATATAGCAAAAAATATAGGAACCATAATAAGAAAACTATATTAGAAGAATAAAATTTTACTCTTACCATAGTCCATGAAAAATCAAATGGAAGAAAAATAAGCAAGAATGTAGATCTAAAGAATTAATGCTTAGAACAAATTAATAAAAATATAGTTCTATTCTTAGAAGTCAAAAAAGATGAACCTTCTTTTACAAGGCTCATGATATATTTTTTTAAAATAACTATTTATTGCCACAAACAACTCAATAAATTCCAAGAAGTAGAAGTAATGCATACAAAATCTCCTGATCATAGTATAATAAAACTAATAATTTTGAAGAGTAATACCATCCCTGCATTTGGAACTTTAATAATAAAAACACTCAATATCTTTATTCTAGAGACAATAAAACTGAAATTGTAGAAAGTTAAGAAAATAAAGATTTGTACATAGCAGAACATATGGAATATAAATAAAGAATTGCTAAAAGGAAAAATTCATAAATTTGCACATTTATATGCAATGTCCCAAACTCTTAGTCATTTTTTAACCTTTAATAACCTCAGAAGTATAAATGCTATAACACCAAAGACATCATCTGAAACTTCAATTATTTATATTTAACATATTGTTAGTTTTGTGAATCTTGAATAATTAATATTTAAGTTTGTTTCTACTAGTTTATAGTAGTTTGCCATCTTCAACTAGTGAAGCTGAAACAAAAAATAATATTAAAAGTGTCATACTCTAAATTAACAAAATTACATGTAATTAAGACCCAATTTATAAAAGTGTAACAAATTTAGATAAACTTTCAAATAATATTTATGCTTGTAACATTTATATTTTTAAATTTATTAAAGGTTAAAGCTGCTCTGAGACTTTAAGACACCTATATTTACACTAAAAAAATAAAATATGTATTTTTTAACAATATGTAGAAAAGACAATACTCATCAGTCATCCTTATGCTTTCCTCTATCTCTCAACTCTCTTGCAGTTAGATTCAGACCAGGTGACTAGTTCTATGGACTAATGGACTATATCACTTCCATACTAAAGCACTTAAGCTAGAAAGTCAAATATTTAGTGGAATTACATTTTTTTTCAATATCAGATTGGTGATTATTAACAAAACCAATAATACCTTATGTTGGTGAGAGTAGATGAAGCAGACACTGATGTCACTAAATATTGATGAAACTATAAGGAAGGCCATTTGGCAATATGTATCTATGTTTAAAATGTGAATACACTTTCACAATTCCACCTCTAAAGCCTTATCCTACAAATAATGCATTGGAGGAGTGATGTGTACAAGATATTCATTTATATTATATTTTTTAAAGATTGGAATAATGCATTCAATAAGCTTAACTCTAAAAGTATATAAATAGCCTTACCTGTACACCAAATAGTTGACAATGTACAGAAAGCATTCTCCATACACAAAAGTCAAGTTAGAATTCAGCATCAAAAAGATTAGAAAGGCAGGGTGCCTGTGTGGCTCAGTTGGCTAAGTGTCCACCTTGGGCTCAGGTCATGATTCCAGGGTCTTTTGTTTGAACCCCATGTCAGGCTCCCTGCTCAGTGGAGAATCTGATTCTCCCTCTTCCTCTGCCCCTACCCCTACTCCTGCTCTCTCTCTCACTTTTTCTCAAAAAAAAAAAAAAAAAAAGAAAGAAAGAAAGAAAGAAAGATAGAAGACCATGAATTTGAAAATTAAAATCATACTTCAAAATAATCAAGATTAATAAAGAAGTCCTAATATATACATTTAAATATTTAGAACTGAATGACAAGGTATATACTGCACAATTAAATTTCTGTGAAAGCCTTTTTTTTTTTTTAGTAGACTTAATTTTTAGAACAGTTTTAGGTTCATAACAAAAGTGAGAGGAAAGAACAGAGTTCCCATATAGCCCCTGTTACCCCTACACACACAACTTTCTTTACTAACAGCATTCCACAACCATATGACTTACTGCAGTTGATGAACTTGCATTCCTACTTTGACATATCACCCAAAGTCCTTAATTTACATTAAAATGTACTCTTGGTATTGTACAAACTATGGATTTGGACAAATGTGTAATGATGAATCATGTGCCAGCATAGTGTCATACAGAATGATTTCATTACCCTAAAACTCTCTGTGCTCTGCCTCTCCATATCTCCTTTCCCCCAACCCCTGGCAACCACTGATGTTTTTATCTCTACCTTAGATGGAAATTTCTGTTTTGGTGGTCATCAGGGATGATAACTATGTGAGTTCAGAAAATTACCAAACCTAAGTTTCAATTTTCTTTTATTTTTTTAAAGATTTTATTTATTTATTTGACAGAGATTACAAGTAAGCATGCAGAGAGAAAGCAGGAAGCAGGCTCCCTGCTGAGCAGAGAGCCCAATATGAGGCTTGATCCCAGGACCCTGAGATCATGACCTGAGCCGAAGGCAGAGGCTTAATCCACCTGAGCCACCCAGGTGCCCCTAAGTTTCAATTTTCTAGTCTGAAAATTGAGATAATAATTACATTGATATCATCATCATCATAAATAGGACATACATTCAGTGCCTGGAACACAATATGAATTTGATGAATGATAACTTTGACTATTACTACTACATTTTTACTTTTTTTTCTATAAGATTTGACCTTTCTCTACAACACATGCCCTCTCTGAAACCTTTCCTAATAAACTCTATTATGGATTGTACTCTATAATTCACCATCTAGATTCTTTTTTTTTAATTACACTTTTCATTGTCTGCCCCTTAAATTTAAGGAAAAAAAAAAAAAGACTTGTTAAATGCATAATGTGTTTCAGACATTATGTAGATTTTTCTCTAAATTTCTTTGTTTTGCTCCTTCTCATCTTTCTGCAAGGTATACATAGAATTTTCTTTTGTTCCCAAAGTTTCAACCTTCACTCCCAGGTAAATGTTTACCAAATTCCTATCACTGGAATTCAACCCACACTTCAAACTCTTTTTTTTTTTTTTTCCCCAATGCTATGCTGAACATCTCACTTTTTCTCTGAAGCCAAAAATTTTTTCATATTTCTCTGTTTATTTTAAAAACATGTTCAAGGGGCACCTGGGTGGCTCAGTGGGTTAAAACCTCTGCCTTTGACTCAGGTCATGATCCCAGGGTCCTGGGATCGAGCCCCCATCAGGCTCTCTGCTCAACAGGGAGCCTGCTTCCTCCTCTCTCTCTCTGCCTGCCTCTCTGCCTACTTGTGATCTCTGTCAAATAAATAAATAAAAATCTTAAAAAAAATAAAGCAGGAAGTGCATTTTGACATTCCAACATGTCATCATTTTTTTAGGTCCTACTGATGCTATATCTACAATTTGCCTACTGTCACTCATTCTTCTCTTTCCACTCACATATCATAATATATGGTAAATCTGAATTATCTGTCCCTCAAACCACTTTGTGACCTACTGTGTTTGCCCCTGACAATAATTCCCCTGCAATATGTTCTACATATAGCTTTGGCTCCCTCTTACCTCATAACTGTACCTGAGCACATTGTCTCTCAAAATCTTTTAATGGTTCTCCATTGTTTATGATTAAGAGACACCTCATGAATTAGCAGTCAACATTACATAAACTGTGACTTCAGACTACCTTATTATTGTTTCTGCACCCTTTCCTGACTTTATAACTTTACATTGGAGTTGCATGTTGTGTGTGCATTAGGTTCAGCAAATAACACTAAAACCCCGTGTGCTCAAAATGGCCATTAAAAATCATCCATTAAACTCAGTATACATGGTTCTGTGTTTATAATTCTGATTGAAATTTGTACATATAGCTGTGGTATTAAGAAAATAAAGTTTAGCATAAAATAAGGAATACATGTGCAAGATAGAATTTTAGAGTAGGTTCACTCAGAAATGGAAAGAAGATCAATTTAGAGTTGATTTATTTCAACAATCTATGCTCTGACACATTCCTGTTGAGTAGCAAGAGTATTCAGCATGCTATTAAATTATCTCTCTTTTTCTGTTTTACTTGCTTTTTATTTTGTAGAAGGTATATTAAGACTGTATGTCTTAGCTATCTATATGAATTTTTTTTTCCTGTTTCCATATGTAATATTCACTGACACCCTTCAAGACACCTTTCCAAATAACATCTCACTAAATCTTGCTCTCAACCTTTAGGTCATATATATTTTCTACATTTTTGAAATTCCATGGCACTCTGTGATCTTTATATGGCTTTTATCTTACTCTTTTTTTATATATGTTCAGTGTAGAACTTTTGTCACTACTAGACTTACTGCTTCATAAGTTGAGAAATCTGTCTTTCCCATCTTTTTTATATTTTTCAATAGCTAGGCAAACACATTATACTCACTCAATAAATAATTGATGAATTGAATTGAAGCCAGCATTGTTAGAGAAATAAATATGCATGTAGTGTTAAAATTCAGTAGTGTAAATTTTTTTAAAAGATTGTAATTTAGAAAGACATTATGCTATATTGAGTAAATCCATTTGAATTTTCTCAAAGATTCACTTCTTTACATACCCATATTCTTTTTTTTTTTTTTTAAGATTTATTTACTTGAGAAAGAGAGAGAGTGCAAGGGGGGAGGCGGAGAGGGAGAGAAACCTTCAAGCAGACTCTCTGCTGAACACAAAGTCTGACACTGGGCTTAATCCCAGAACCTTGAGATCGTGACCCAAATTGCATGAGTTGGATGCCCATCCGAGCCATTCAGACACATGCATAATCATATTTTTAATATTAACTGCCAACCGTATCCCACAACCAAAATTATGCTTTTAAAACCTATGATGTCTTTTATAAAGATAAAAATGAGTCAAGCAGTTTACAAAATGATAAATCTATTTTTTTAACACCCAAAATAGTTTAACAGAGAAAGAGAAACTCTAGAATTGATCATATAAATTTATTTTGGTAAAGAAGTACAATTTCTAATGATTCCAGAGATTCTTAGTTTCACTATAGCTGTTGACATCATACTGGCTTTTATCCTAAACTACATATTTCAAAATAATACAAATAAAAATAGTCCTTAAAATGTCCCAAGTGCATGCATGTATGTGTGTTTATGTTTGCATATTGTGTGATTTCACTAGTTGTCATGATACCAACATACTGATTATTATTTCTGTTTGTTGTTGCTGCTTTGTTACTTGGTCATTCCTATTCTCTTTGCTCAAAGGGAAAAACTGCAGTTTCTGTAACATTCTTGCACACATAGTTATCAATAGAAAACATCATTATAAATATATCAGAAAAGTATATAAAAACTCAACTTGAGGGGCACCTGGGTGGCTCAGTGGTTTAAGCCTCTGCCTTCGGCTCAGGTCATGATCTCAGGGTTCTGGGATCAAGCCCCGCATCAGGCTCTCTGCTCAGCAGGGAGCCTGCTTCCCTCTCTCTCTCTGCCTGCCTCTCTGCCTACTTGTGGTCTCTCTCTGTCAAATAAATAAATTAAAAAAAAAAACTCAACTTGATAATAAACACCTATTTTCAGCATGTAGTTTTAAAGTGTAATTAGTAGGGCGAGGAGCAAGATGGAGGAGTGGAGACCTAAATTTTGTCTGTTCCCAGGAATTTAGCTAGTTATCAAAGCATTCTGAGCACCTACAAACTCAACAGGAGATAAAAAAAAGAATAGCAGGAATTCTATGAACAGAAAAGTGACCACTTTCTGGAAGATAGGACATGCACAGAGAAGTGAATCCGAGGTGACATATGGGAAGATACACCATGTGGGGAGGGGCTGGCTCCTAGCAAGTGGTAGAGGAGCAGAGCACAAAATCGGAACTTTCAGAAGTCTGCTCTGTGGAGGGCAGTCCCTCCAGTGGCTAGGTGGTGGTGGAATCCTTGCAGGGACAGTGTTGTCTCAGGACCCTTGGGGGTCACAGAAAGACCAGGGGTGCCTGAATGCAGCAGAGCTCCCAGGTATCAGAGTGGCTGAAATATGGAGCCAAGGAGGGCCTCTCAGCTTAGGGTTACCTTAAACTGTGATCTGAGGCAAAGCTGGGCCACTACTCTTTGAGCAGAGATCCCACAAGTGGCAGATCCAGGGAGAGCCCCTGCTTCCTTCACTGGGAGGAGCAGCACAGGAGTACACTGCAGGAATCAGATGGGTTTGGAGACTCCAAATGGGGCTGTGTGCCAGAGATAGAAGAGCTTTGTCCCAGACTGGGAGAGTTTCTAGTGCAGCCAGACACCAGGGAGATGGAGGGATTGCCTGCTTTTCTCTGAACGCACATGGAGGAACGGGGTCCTGAGCTCTCAGCATCTCTGGGCTGGAGATTAGTAGGTCACCATTTTGATTCTTATCCTCCAAAGTTGTACGGAAAGTGTCCAGTGAACAAAAGCTACCAAGAGCAAACCCAAGCAGATTACTTAGCCTGGTCCCTGGCAAGGGCAGTGCAATTCCACCTTAAGCAAAGACATTTGAGATTCACTGCCAACAGGCCCCTTCCCCAGAAGATCAGCAAGAACATCCAGCCAAAACCAAGTTTACTGATCAAAAAGAACAGCAAAACACCAGCACCAGAGGAATACAGCACATAGAATTCATGGCTTTTTCCTCATGATTCTTTAGTCTTTCAAACTTAATTTTTTTTAATTTTTTTTCTTTTTCTGTTTTTTTTTTTTTTAATTTTCCTTTTTCCTATTTTAACATAAATCTTATCAATTCCTTTTTAATTTTTTTAATTTTCATTTTTATAGTTATTCTATCCCCTTCATTGTATTCACCTTATTTATGTGTGTGTGTGTGTGTGTGTGTGTGTGTGTGTGTGTGTGTGTGTGCATGCGCACACACAAGTTCTTCTTTCTTTAAAATTTTGGGATACAGTTTCTTCTAATGGACCAAAACATACCCTAAATCTAGTGTATTCCGTTGTTCTAGTCTCCTGCCTGATCACATTCTCTCCTCGTTTCTTTTGTTTTCTTTCTTTTTTCAACCAACTTCTTATCAATTCCTTTTTAAAAATCTTTTTCAATTTTCATCTTTACAGTCATAGTCTATCCCTTCATTGTTTTTACCCTTATTTTTGTATATATATGGGTTTTTCTTTTTTAAAACTTTGGGAAGCAGTTTCTTCTAATAAACCAAAATACAACCAAAATCAGACATGTGGTTCTGTTCTATTCACCAGCCTGATCATATATTTTTTTCTTTCCTTTTCTCCCCCTGCCCCAAGGTTTCTGGTCTCTTATGATTTGTTTAGTGAATATTTTTCTGGGGTCATTGTTACCCTTTAGCATTTTCTTCTCTCATTCATCTATTCTTCTCTGGACAAAATGACGAAGCAGAAAAACTCATCTCAAAAAAAAAAAAAAAAAAGAACAAGAGACAGTACCAACTGCTAGGGACCTAATCAATAAGGACATTAGTAAGATGTTTGAACTGAAGTTCATAAGGGTAATTATAAAGGTACTAGTTGGGCTTGAGAAAAGCATAGAAGATGCTGGAGAATCCCTTTCTGGAGAAACAAAAGAACTAAATTCTAACCTAGTTAAAATAAAAAAAAGCTATTAATGAAGTACCATAAAAAATGGATGCTCTTGGGGCACCTGGGTGGCTCAGTCGTTGAGCATCTGCCTTGGGCTCGGGTCATGATCCTGGGGTTCTGGGATTGAGCCCCACATTGGGCTCCCGGCTTGGTGGGAAGCCTGCTTCTCCCTCTCTCACTCCCCCTGTTTGTGTTCCCTCTCTCGCTGTGTCTCTCTGTCAAATAAATAAATATTTTAAAAAAAAATGGATGCTCTTACTGCTAGGATAAATGAGCAGAAGAGAGAATTAGTGATCTAGAAGATCAAATGATGGAGAATAAAGAAGCTGGGGAAAAGTTAAACAACTTGGATCATGAGGGGAGGATTTGAGAGATAAGTGATACTATAAGATGAAACAATATTAGAATAATTGGGATCCTAGAATAAGAAGAAAGAGAGTGGGAGCAGAAGGTATATTTCCTAGCAGAGTATAAGTCACAAGTTCACTTCAACATAGAATTTTCATCATGCATCTGCAGAAATTATCAAATTTTATGGCACACGTGTATATATCTCATCATCATGATTTTAAAATGAGCTATTTTGGGGGGGTCATGCAAAATTTGGTAGAAGGGAAATAAATAGTATAAATGGATTCAGTGAAAAATTCTCCTTTCTTACTCTAGTTTTCCACACTTCAGGTCTTCTTCACCAGAGGCAATCCTAATAGCTATTTCTTACGCAGCCTCCTAGAAAGAGTTCATGTAGAGACAACCTGTCCATAAACTTGTATTGATATGTGTATGGAATTATAGTTCTAGATATTGGTAATCACATAAATATTTTCTAACATATAAGAAAACCTACCATGCATTTGGTTTTGTGGGCCTTTTTTTATTGATGTGTTTTGGAGATTGTGTTTTTTATTGTTGTTGTTTTCATCTATTTTTTTATTCATTATTTTTATTAACATATAATGTATTATTTGCCCCAGGGGTACAGATCTGTGAATCGTCAGGCTTACACATTTCACAGCACTCACCATATCACATACTGTCCCCAGTGTCCATAACACAACCACACTCTCCCTACCCCCCATCATGCCAGCAACCCTCAGTTTGTTTTGTGAGATTAAGAGTCTTTTATGGTTTGTCTCCATCCCGATTCCAACTTATTTCATTTTTTTCCTTCCCTAACCCCCAACACTCCCACCGTCCTTTTTGAAATTCCTCATATCGGAGAGATCATTTGATAATTGTCTTTCTCTAATTGACTTATTTTGCTCAGTGTAATAACCTCTAGTTCCAACCACATTGTTGCAAAAGGCAAGATTTCATTTCTTTTGATGGCTACATAGTATTTCATTGTATATATATATATATATACCATATATATACCACATCTTCTTTATCCATTTATCTGTTGATGGACATCTAGGTTCTTTCCATAGTTTGGCTATTGTGGATATTGCTGCTATAAACATTTGGGTGCATATACCCCTTCAGGTCACTCCATTTGTACCTTTAGGGTAAACACCACAAGTGTGATTGCTGCATTGTAGGGTAGCAATATTTTCAACTTCTTGAGGAACCTCCATACTGTTTTCCAGAATGGCTACACCAGCTTGCATTCCCACCAACAGTGTAGGAGGGTTCCCCTTTCTCTGCATCCTCGCCAACATCTGTCATTTCCTGACATGTTGACATTAGCCATTCTGACTGGTATGGGGTGGTATCTCATTGTGGTTTTGATTTGTATTTCCCTGATACCAAGTGATGTAGAGCCCTTTTTCATGTGCCTGTTGGCCATCTGGATGTCTTCTTTGAAGAAAAGTCTGTTCATGTCCTCTGCCCATTTCTTCATTGAATTATTTGTTCTAAGGGTTGATTTTTATAAGTTCTTTATAGATTTTGGATAATAGCCCTTATCTGATATGTCATTTGTGAATATCTTCTCACATTTTGTTAGTTGTCCTTTGGTTTTGCTGACGGTTTCCTTTTCTGTGCAAAGCTTTTGATCTTGATGAAGTCCCAATAGTTCATTTTTGCTCTCACTTCCCTTGCCTTTGGTGATGTTTCTAGAAAGAAGTTGCTGCGGCTGAGGAAAAAGGGATTGCTGCCTGTATTCTTCTCAAGGATTTTGATGCATTCCTGTCTCACATTGAGATCTTTCATCCATTTTGAGTCTATTTTTGTGCATGGTGTAAGGAAATGGTCTAGTTTCATTATTCCGCATATAGTGGAATTTCTTGTTCCACTGATCTATGTGTCCGTTTTTGTGCCAATACCATACTTTTTTTTTTTAAGATTTTTATTTAAATACCATACTGTCTTGATGATGACAGCTTTGTAATAGAGCTTGAAGTCCAGAATTGTGATGCCACCAACTTTGGCTTTCTTTTTCAACATTCCTCGGCTATTCAAGGTGTTTTCTGGGTCTATATAAAGTTTTGGATTATTTGTTTCATTTCTTTGAAAAAAATTGATGGTATTTTGATAGGGGTTGTATTAAATGTGTAGATTGCTTTAGGTAGCATAAACATTTTCACAATATTTGTTCTTCCAATCCATGAGCATGGAATATTTTTCTATTTCTTTGTGTCTTCCTCAATTTCTTTCATGAGTACTTTATAGTTTTCTGAGTACAGATTCTTTGCCTATTTGGTTAGGTTTATTCCTAGGTATTTATGGTTTTGGGTGCAATTGTAAATGGGATTGACTCCTTAATTTCTCTTTATTCTGTCTTGTTGGTGTAAAGAAATGCAACTGATTTCTGTGCATTGATTTTATATCCCTGACACTTTACTGAATTCCTGTACAAGTTCTAAAGGATTTGGAGTGGAGTTTTTTGGGTTTTCCACATAAAGTATCATACTATCTGCAAAGAGTGATAGTTTACTTCTTTGCCAAATTGTGTGTCTTTTATTTGTTTTTGTTGTCTGATTGCTGAGGCTAGGACTTCTAGTACTATGTTAAATAGCAGTGGTGATAGTAGACATCCCTACTGTGTTCCTGACCTTAGGAGAAAAGGTCTCAGTTTTCCCCATTGAGAATGATATTCACTGTGGGTTTTTCAAAGATGGCTTTGATAATATTGAGGTATGTACCCTCTATTCCTACACTTTGAAGAGTTTTGATCAAGAAAGGATGCTGTACTTTGTCAAATGCTTTTTCAGAATCTATTGAGAGTATCATATGATTCTTGTTCTTTCTTTTATTAATATATTGTATCACATTGATTGATTTGCAGATGTCGAACCAACCTCGCAGCCCAGGAATATCCCACTTGGTTGGGATGAATAATCCTTTTAATGTACTATTAGATCCTATTGGTTAATATTTTGGTGAGAATTTTTGCATCTGTGTTCATGAAAGATATTGGTGTGTAATTCTCCTTTTTGATAGGGTCTTTGCCTTGTTTGGAATCAAGGTATTGCTGACATCATAAAATGTGTTTGGAAGTTTTCTTCCATTTTTATTTTTTAGAATAGTTTCAGGAGAATAAGAATTAATTATTCTTTAAATGTTTGGTAGAATTCCTCCAAGTAGTCATCTGATCCTGGGCTCTTGTTTGCTGGGAGATTTTTTTTTTATTTTATTTTATTAATTTATTTATTTGACAGAAAGAGGTCACAAGTAGATGGAGAGGCAGGCAGAGAGAGAGAGAGAGGGAAGCAGGCTCCCTGCTGAGCAGAGAGCCCGATGCAGGCCTCGATCCCAGGACCCTGAGATCATGACCTGAGCCGAAGGCAGCGGCTTAACCCACTGAGCCACCCAGGCGCCCGCTGGGAGATTTTTGATGACTGCTTCAATCTCCTTACTGGTTATAGGTCTGTTCAGGTTTTCTGTTTCTTCATAGTTCAGTTTTGGTACTTTATATATCTCTAGGAATGCATCCATTTTTTTTTTTCCAGATTGTCAAATTTGTTGGTATATAGTTGCTCATAATAAGTTCTTATAATTCTTTCTATTTCTTTGGTGTTGGTTGTGATCTCTCCTCTTTCATTCATTATTTGATTTTTTTTTTTTTTTGATAAGTCTGGCCAGGGGTTTATCAATCTTATTAATTCTTTCAAAAAATGAGCTCCTAGATTCATTGATTTATTCTACTGTTTTTTGGTTTCTATTTCATTGATTTCTGCTCTGATCTTTATTATTTCTCTTCTCCTGCTGGGTTTAAGCATTCTTTGCTGTTCTTTCTCCAGCTCTTTTAGGTGTAGGTTTAGGTTTTGTACTTGCGATTGTTCTTGTTTCTTGAGAAATGCTTGTATCACTATATACTTTCCTCTCAGGACCACTTTTGCCACGTGCCACAGATTTTGAACAGTTGTGTTTTCATTTTCATTTGTTTCCATGAGTTTTTTTCAATTCTTCTTTAATTTTCTGGTTGACCAATTCCTTCTTCAGTAGGATGCTCTTTAACCTCCATGTACTTGAGTTCTTTCCAGCTTTCCTCTTGTGATTGAGTTGTAGCTTCAGAGCATTGTGGTTTGAAAATATGCAGGGAATGATCCCAGTCTTTTAATACTGGTTGAGACCTGATTTGTAACCCAGGATGTGATCTATTCTGGAGAATGTTCTATGTGCACTAGAGAAGAATGTGTATTCTGTTGCTTTGACTTGGAATGTTCTGAATATATCTGTGATGTCCATCTGATTGAGTGTGTCATTAAAGCCTTTATTTCCTTGTTAATCTTCTCTTCGGTGATCTATTTCTGTGATGGGGGTGTTAAAGTCCCCTACTATTATTGTATTATTATTGATGTGTTTCTTTGATTTTGTTATTATTGGTTTATATAATTGGCTGTTCCCATATTAGGGGAATAGATATTTAAAATTGTTAGATCTTCTTGTTGGACAGATCCTTTAATTATGACATAGTGTCTTTCCTTATCTCTTATTATAATCTTTGGCTTAAAATCTGTTTTATCTGATAAAGGATTACCACCCTAGCTTTCTTCAGATGTCCATCAACAAGGTAAATTGTTTTCCACCCCCTCACTTTAAATCTTGAGGTGTCTTTGGGTCTAAAATGAGTTTCTTGTAGACAGCATATCAGAGTCTTTTTTTTTTAAGATTTTATTTATTTGACAGACAGAGATCACAAGTAGGCAGAGAGGCAGGCAGAGAGAGGAAAGGAATCAGGCTGCCTGCTGAGCAGATAGCCCGATGCAGGGCTCGATCCCAGGACCCTGAGATCATCATCTGAGCTGAAGGCAGAAGCTTTAACCAACTGAGCCACCCAGCCACCCCAGAGTCTTGTTTTTCTAATCCATTCTGATGCCCTGTGTCTTTTGATTGGAGACATTTAGCCTTTTTACATTCAAGGCATAATATTGAAAGATATGAATTTGGTGCCATTGTTTTGCCTGCAAGGGGACTGTTACTGCATATTGTCTCTGTTCCTTTCTGGTCTGCTACTTTTAGGCTCTCTCTGGTTAGAGGACCCCTTTCAATATTTTCTGTAGGGCTTGTTTGGTGTTTGCAAATTATTTTAATTTTTGTTTGTCCTGGAAGCTTTTTGTTTCTCCTTCTATTTTCAATGACAGCCTGATGGATATAGTATTCTTGGCTGCATATTTTTCTCATTTAGTGCTCTGAATATATCATGTCACTTCTTCCTGGACTGCCAGGTCTCTGTGGATAACTCTGTTGCCAGTGTAATATTTCTACTGTTATATATTACAGACTTCTTGTCCCAAGCTTCTTTCAGGATTTTCTCTTTGTCATTAAGACTTGTAAGTTTTACTATTAGATAACCTAGTTTATGTTGATTTTGAGGGAGGTTCTCTGTGCCTCCTGGATTTTGAAGATTTATCCCTTTGCCATATTAGGAAAATTCTTTACTATAATTCATCCCAATATACCTTCTGGCCCTCTCTCTCTTTCTTTTTCTTCTGGGATCCCAATTATTCTAATATTGTTTCATTGTGGCATCACTTATCTCTCGAAGTCTCCCCTCGTGGTCCAGTAGGTGTTTGTCTCTCTTTTGCTTGCTTTTTGATTCTCTGTCATTTGGTCTTCTACATCACTAATTCAATCTTCTGCCGCTTTTATTCTAGCAGTAAGCATCTCCATTTTTTATTGGATCTCATTAATAGCTTTTGTAAATTTCATTGGTTAGATTTTAGTTCTTTTATTTATCCAGAAAGGGTTTTTCTAATATATTCCATGCCTTTTTTGAGTCCAGATAGCTCAATGATAATCGTGATTCTGAACTCTAGTTCTGACATATTACCAATGTCTGTATTGATTAGGTCCCTAGCCATTGATACTGCCTCTTGTTCTATTTTTTGTGGTGAGTTTTTCCATCTTGTCATTTTATTCAGATAGGAATATATGAATGAGGGAATAAAATATTAAAAGGGTGGCAAAGATCCCCAAAAGATGTATGGTAACCAAATCAGAAGAGACCCAAAACTGGGGGAAGAAGAAAGGGAGAAAAAAGAAATAAAAAAATTAAAAATTAAAAATTAAAAAAAAAAAAGAAATACCGGTGAATAGAACAGAGCCACCTACTTTATTTTGGATGTATTCTGGTCTCTTAGAAGAAATTACCTCCCAAAATGTTAAAGAAAGAAAAACTTATATATATATACAAAAATAAGGGTGAATATAATGAAGAGATGGAATATGACTGTAAGGTGAAAATTAAAAAAAAAATTCTTAAAATGGAATTGATAAGATAAGTTGGTTGGATAAAGAGGAGAGAATTTGCTCAGGTTGGAGACTAGAACAAAGCTATGTGCTAGATTTAGGGTATATTTTAATCTATTAGAAGAAATTGTATCCCAAAATTTTAAAGGAAAACCCTATATGTATACAAAAAATAAAGTTAAATACAATGGGTGGATAAAATATGACCATAAGATGAAGATTTAAAAATATTTTTTTTAAAAAAAGGTATTGTTAAGATAAACTAGTTAAAAAATGTTGAAAGAGGAAAGAGGAAAAATTTTAAAAATAGAATAAGAAAAAAATAAAATTTAACAAATTTAACTTTGAAAGACTTAAGGATCATGGGAAAAAAGCCATGAATTCTATGCGTTGCTTTCCCCTAGCTCTAGAGTTCCACTATTCTCATTGAATTGGGTTTTGGCTGGATGTTCTTGCTGATCTTCTGGGGGAGGGACCATTTGCAGTGAGTCTCAAATGTCTTTGCCTGAGATAGAATTGCACTGCCCTTGCCAGGGGCCAGGATAAGTAATCTACTTGGGTTTGCTCTCAGTATCTTTTGTTTCCTAAGCACTTTCCATAGAGCTTTGGAGGACAGAAATGAAAATGGCGGCCTCAGAGTCTCCAGATGGAGTGAGCCGAGAGCTCAGGTCCCCACTCGTCAGTGCGGCCTCAGAGAAAAGCAGTCAATTCCTCCCATCTCCCTGGTCTCTGGCCGCACTCTGAGCCCACCTGGCCTGTGACTGTGTTTCTATCTCTGACACACAGACACATTTGGAGGGTCCAAACCCAGCAGATTGCTGCCACCCACCCCCATGCCACTCCTCCCAGAGGAAGATGAAGGGGGTCTCTCCAGATCTGCCACTTGTGGAGTCCCTGCTCAAAGCAGTGGCCCAACTGTGACTTGGATCATGGGTTAAGGTAACTCCTTGGCTCCATCTCTGTAGTTGGCTTCCCCACTGTGATACCTGGGAACTCTACCACACTCAGATGCCCCTGGTCTTTCTGTGACCCTATGGGTTCTGAGACCACACTGTCCCTGCAAGGGCTCCACCCCTGCTTAGCCTCTGGAGTGATTTCCCTCAGGGGAGCTGACTTCTAAAAGTTCTGATTTTGTGCTCTGCTGCCTAATCACTTGCCAGGAGCTGGCTCCTCCCCCTGCATTCCATCTTCCCATCATTTCAGATTCACTTCTCCAAACCCCTACCTCCAGAAAATAGGTGATTTTCTTTTCCTAGAATTGCTGCTTCTATCTTGTGTTGAGTTTGTAGGTGTTTGGAATGGTTTGATAACTATCTAGCTGAACTCCTGGGACCTGATGTCATTTCAGGTCCTCTGCCATCTTGCTTCCTGTTTGGATATTGTGTTATATTACCTGAGTATAATTCTCTCATTCTTTTTCACTCAAGTGTGTAATTTCAGTACATGGATGCATTGTAATTGATGTCACCAGTTTTGCAATAATGGTTCAAGCTGTTTTCAGTCTTTTGCTAGTATATAGGAAGCGGCAACACATGTCTTTATAATGCATCCTTGTGCATTTGGGCAAACCTGTTAATAAGAAAACATCTAAAATTAGAATTTCTCTGGTGAAGAATTAATGCATTTTTTATTTGTTAGATTTTGTAAGCTTGCCCTAGACAGATTATTCTGATTTGAAGCCCCCTCAATATTGCGGATGTTGCTTACAATCTTGTCAAATCTCTTTCTATTATTCTTTTTTTTAACTCAAACCAATCTGGCAGAGGAAAAAAATTATATCAAATTGCTTTTTTAGCTTTTTCATTAAAAGATATTTTTGGTCATCATAGGTTTGTAAGTCATTGTTGATTCATTAATTTTACAATTGTATTGTTTTTTTGATCTTCATTTTATTTATTTGTAATAGCCCTTCTATATTTTAAAGAAAGAAAGCCCCTTTTTCACATATAATAAAAATTTTTCTAGTTTACCACCTTTGTGTTGAATTTATAGTGGGATTATATTGTTCCAATGTGGAATCAAATGTATTTATGAGATTGTTTGCAAATTTGTTCTTCGTATTTTCTGGATATGTGTAATGACTATTTCAAGTCTTTGTTGTTTTGTTTCCATATCTGTTTTGTTCTAGAATGTGTATGCATTTATCATTGTTATTTTTAAATGATTGGGCTCCTGGGTGGCACAGTGGGTTAAGCTGCTGCCTTTGTCTCGGGTCATGATCTTGGGATCCTGGGATCGAGTCCCGCATCAGGCTTTCTGCTTGGAAGGGAGTCTGCTTCCCCCTCTCTCTCTGTCTGCCTCTCTGCCTACTTGTGATCTCTGTCTGTCAAATAAATGAATAAAATCTTAAAAAAAATAAAATAAAATGATTACTTCTTTGCTCCACTTAGAATATGTTTTAGTGTAAGGATTAAGATTCAGCTTTTTTTCCCCCTCCAGGTGGCTAAGCAGTGTTCCTTACATCACCAATTTTGTAATTCCATTATCTGCATTATTTTGAATAGCCAATTTTGTATATTAAAACCATATACCAGGTAGATGAGTATTTGATATTTCTATCCTATTCAATTGTTGATGTGTTGATTGATATTCTGTTAAAAATATTTTGACTATTGTTAGTTAAAAATACTTCTAAATAGTTGGCATTTACAGTCCTACTCATAAATTTCTTATTTTTTTTGTGAAGACTCCAAATGTTATTTGCATTCTTATTTTTTTTAAATTTAGGATAAGCTTATAGGATTGTAATAATATTGTTACTATTTTATTGGGATTAATTTGGGGAAAATATTTTACAGCTATAAAGCTTCTCTAAGAACCAAGTATTTTTTTATCCAACACTTCTTTTGGGTTTGTTTGTACACTTTTTAATTTTCTGCATATACATTCTCTATATTTTTTATATAGTTAACCTAAATACTTTGTTTTATGATAGATTTTTAAATCCATCTTCTATTATAGTCTATTGAGACATAAAACCTACAGATTCCTGTATAATTTTTGAACCTAGCTATCTTTTTTATTCTTAATTTCTTATAATTTTTAGTTTTTATTGATTTTATGATTATTTGATTTATTAACTGCACGTAATGATACTCTTCTTATTTTATACCTCACTTATTTCTGTAATCTAATTATATTATATAGTATTCCCAGGATAATAAAATAATAACATTATTAGTTTTATTTGTGATATAAAGGCAAAGCTTACAATGTTTCTCCATTTATATAATTGAACAGTGAAATCTCCAGCATTTTTTTTTTAAGATTTTATTTGACAGAGAAATAGAGAGGGAACACAAGTAGGCAGAGTAGCAGGCAGAGGTTGAGGGAGAAGGAGGCTCACTGCTGAACAGGGAACCCGAGGTGGGGCTGGATCCTGGGTCCCTGAGATCATGATCTGAGCCTAAGACAGCTGCTTAACGGACTGAGCCACCCAGGTGCCCCATCATTTGTTATTTTAAGAGTGTTTTCACCAGTAACTAATGTTGATTATGAAATGTATTTATATTAACTATGGAACTGATGATTTGTGCTTTTTTTTCTCATTTGACTTCATAGCATGGAAAATTTTTTATGTATTTCTGCAAATGAAACATCTTTTCACCAATATTTTGATTATTTTAAAATTTAGTAACCTTTAGGTTTGACATAGATATCTGAATATATAGACTCTGACACATACAATCTAGTATTTTTCTTTTCCCTTTCATTTGCCCTACTCCTTTTATGAGTTGTTGGTATACAGTCAGCTAATAACCAGTATTTATCTTCAAGTCCATTTTTTATTTACATTATATCTTAACATTGCATAATCCAGAAAAGATAATTAGTTAGAAGAAAAACATAACCATTCTGGAAAATTTTAGAGTGAAAAAAAATTGACATATACAGTGGCCATTGCTTTCTCTGTGTTTCATGTTATTACTTTTGAAAACTGCTGGTAAACAATAATCATTTTTTTCCCTTTCAAAGTCAATAAAGAAAAACATATTTCAATAACACCTGTCTGTATATACCTTAGCTATCAAGATGTTTAATAACATTTATATTTTATGAAACAGAGTACACATGTCTAGGTGTGAGGAAGAGTTAAGGTCTTTGGCTTATAAATGTAAACAGAAGGACCTATTCTCCTGTGAAATAAAATATTTGCTTTAATTTATGGCTGCAAAATCACAGATAACATGTACCTGAATTTAGGTCTCTAAAAGTGACTTACATACAGATGCTTGTTTAGTGTTGTTTTTTTTTTTAAGTATCATAATGAAGCTTTCAATTAGTCCACAAGTTATTTTATTAATAGGGCTAGACAATAACTTGAAACCAAGGAAAATATCATGTCTTTAACTTTAAGATCATTTTAACTGGAGTGTGAGACCTATTCAAATAGTCATAAAAATAAACTGTCAGACTATCAGCAAATAGATTTCTTGGTAATAGCACATAGTTCTGCCTCTGACTGAAGATGGTAATGACTATTCATTATGACAGTGACTTAATTACAACAATCAAATGGATGATGTTTCTGTTCCCTTAAGGGAGATGCATCAACAAAGCATGGGTATGTGATGGAGATATCGATTGTGAAGATCAGTCCGATGAAGATGACTGTGACAGTTTTTTATGTGGACCACCCAAGTACCCTTGTGCTAATGACACTTCAGCCTGCCTTCAGCCAGAGAAACTCTGCAATGGGAGAAGGGACTGTCCAGATGGGTCTGATGAAGGCGATCTCTGTGGTATTGCACGTTTCACTGATTTGTTTCTTTCTGGAGACTAGAAACATTTAGTCCACTTGCTGATACTTATAGTAGCATACGCTCCTTCCATTTATTTCCTTTAAATGTAATGTGTAGCATCAAATCCTATCTCCATTTTTCAGGGACTGTAAGTCTGTTGAAAGTTTCTAAAATATGATCAGAAATTTCTGAAAATGAAGCAGAAAAGACGGACTATAGCCAACTAACTTAATTGTATAATTGTGCTCATCACTTAGAGCTCTGGATGGTTAATGTTGTTTCCAAAATGAAATCATTATTTTTTTGTCAATGAGTCATTCTCAACAAGAGAACGTTTTTATTATGGACTTATGGGATAGAGTTTACTAACATCCAGTGGATTTTATCATACATTCCAATCATTACACTAGAAATATTTTTTTAAAAAGAGGAAAGGAAAGGAAGAAATTGAACAATAAAACCAACTGAATATTATTCAAGTTTATATAATTTTCTCTGAAGTTTTTAGTCCTCTTACAATAGCTTTCTTGGGCATGGTATATCTAGTTAAAGTGAGTATTTCAATCTGATAGCTTTTGAGCTTTGAAATCACTTTTGACTAGTCATCTTTTTTATGCCAACCAGAACATATAAAGAAAATTACATTTCCTTCTCTGTGGGGAGATCAGACATTTAGCAAGGAGATTTTCAAAATATGTTTTCTAGATAATACTGAAGGTGATATCGATAGAGTAATGAGGAAGGGTTTAACAGAATGATAAGAACAATAATGAGGTGACTAGGGACTGAGAAAATGACTTTAGGAAATGATGAAGCTACCTAATTGAAAATAAAAAAGGCAACTACATTTAAGCCTAAAGTTATCATATTTTGATCTGAATTGAGTACTAATAGAATACTGAGTGATAAAAAATCTGTTATTATGTTTTAAATTTATACAATAAGTGTCCTTTCCTCCAAAGATTCTGTGATTCTATAAAATACCCTTGAAACAGTAATTGCAACAATTTTCATTCAGTCATGCTAAAATTTATTTATTTGTTTATTTATTTATAAAGACATTTATTTTTAGAGAGAGAGAGAGAGAGAGAGAGCGTGAAAGATAACAGGGGGAGGGGCAGAGGAGAGGCAAAGAGAGAATCTGAAACAGACTCCCCTGTCAGCATAGAACTCAGAGCTCCACACAGGGCTGGATCTCAGGACCCTGAGATCATGACCTTAGCCAAAAATAAAAAGTCAGAATGCCAAAATGACTGAGCCACCCAGGTACCCCTGGGATGCTAAAATTTAAACAAAAAGATTCAACCCCCATCACCTCCCCCCAAAAATCCTAAAATTAAGCAACAAATACAAGGTAACAGACTTAGCTTATCTGTTACTTCTTTTTTCTCCCAGCTTATTCCCCTTATGGAGTAGATTGGTGGGTGGAAATATCTCTTGCATTACCATATGTGAGGATTGCTCGTGAAGGTTGTAAGAGCAATTCTGAAAGAAGGAAACTATCTTTACTCTTAAAATTGAAAATGTGTAAATATAGGAAAAAATCGAGATTTTGACAGGTTTAAATTCTGTTCTTCAGTTACTTCAATTAAATCATCTAGGCAGGTAACGTAATTTCTTGAAATGTCAGATTCTTCATAACAAAAAAGGAGATGATGATATTGAGCAGGAAATCATGGTAATAATGTCAGATGCACTATAGGTATTGAAAGAAATTATCTTTTCTCAACCTTCAGGTTAAATGAAGGCAAAGAAGACAAAATACAATCATCAAGAAAAATGAAAATAATATTATAAAAACATAGCCTTATGCTCTCTGAATTAGTAAAATAAAAGAGCAAAAGGGATTTCTTCTGCATTTATTTCTTTATTTGCTTCAAGACTGAAAATTGCATCTTACTGTCAAGCCACTATATTCATCAGCTTAGGAAACTTGCTCGAACATTTCAAAGAATTACAGGTGTGAAAGAGGTTACAATAAATCTAGGTGTGGTCATTCCAGAAAGGATAAAATTCAGTTCTATCCTCCTTATAGCATTATGGCATATTGAAGCCCTATACTGTCCCCTTTGCGAGATGAAGTTGAAGGAAAGGGAAATGAAAATCAAAACCAAATACTAGTCAAAGGATTGAATTACTTTCTATGGTTCTCCTTTTCCTACCTTTTGTGTGTACCTTTGTACTGTAGTTCTGTAGATGGAATCCTTATAGGCAATATTGGTACCTGTAGAGAAATGGCACCTTGGTCTCTTATTTTCATGATCCTTGCCCATCAGTCGTAGGTAAGATCCTGTCCAGCTAAGAAGGATATTGGTTTATGAGTGCTGCAGCAGCAGCCATAATGAGTTATTTACCCAGTGGATATAAAAGATATACCAAGTGAATTAACTAAATAATTGGTATGCATCTGGCTAGTAGCTAGGAAATTCTTTTTAGAGAGAGAGAGACCCAAAGGCAAAAGAGGTTTTTTGTTTATTTGTTTTCTTTTGTTTTAACTGTATGTTGTATATGATGAAAATGTAGGTTTTGCCCTCTTCTGTTTACTCCTTTGAAATAGTTTTCAAAAAAGCTGTTTATTTATTTATTTTTTTTTTTAGTGTTCCCTCCTTTACCATCCTCTGTTAAAAAGGTAACAGGGATTGATTGATATCCTATTCCTCAATACATGTAAATTTGTACAAAAATATATTGTATGAAAATAATTTGTAATCTGTAGACTTAATACTTGGGAGATATCCTAGGATGGAAAAATCATACTCTTTGGCTAGTGAAGAGATTCTTGTTTTCTCCAGATAAATCTGATCTGTAAAACAAAATCAAAACCAAAACAAAAATCAGTAAAGAAACACAATGAAATAATTTTCTTAATCCTAGTGAAAAGATATTTTTCTCTGGGGGATTTTCAAATGATTTCAAGGGGAAATGGATGTACTTTAAGAAATAGATATTGTTGGGCGCCTGGGTGGCTCAGTGGGTTAAGCTGCTGCCTTCGGCTCAGGTCATGATCTCAGGGTCCTGGGATCAAGTCCCGCATCGCGTTCTCTGCTCGGCAGAGAACCTGCTTCCCTCTCTTTCTCTCTGCCTGCCTCTCCATCTACTTGTGATCTCTCTCTGTCAAATAAATAAATAAAATCTTAAAAAAAAAAAGAAATAGATATTGTTTAAAAAAACAAATGAGAAAAATCTTGTATTATTCAAGACTAGAGTTAACTGTTAAACCTTGCTATGAGGGTATGTCAAAGATAAACAAAGCTGGACTCTAGGTAAAATGGGGAGGATTGATTTTATTCAGTATTTATTATTGCAGCAGAGAAGAATATTTCTTGTGAACTGAAATCAAATTCTCTGAAACAAAAGACTAGAAGCATTTTGAAGCCTGGAGTATGGTAAGGGAAAGGCACCAAGAGGTGATAAGGGGGTTGACCCATGTGACTAGGCCATTGGTGCTTATCCCAGAGAAGAAACAAATTTCTCATATCTTTGACCAGAGACAGTGGTACAACTCAAAACCAAGCACTCACAGGGTTGGGAGCAAGAGTGAAAGAGTTATCTTCTTGAATGTTTGCATTTCAAAAAGATATTTCTCAAGTCCTTGAAAAGACAGTTCTGAGAGGTAGAAGATTACATATTCAATGTGCAGAGAAAATAGTTATAACTGCAAGTTATTTAAAGTAATTGTTCTAAGACGAGGTTCCAGGGCCTGTCTGCCTATTACCAGGTTTTGGCTGGAGCAAACGGTAAATTCTCCTACCAGCATAGAGCTTTCTCAAACAGGTACTTTAACAGAGCTGGAGTCATACTAGGAAGGCTGTCCTAACTGGTTAGAAACTAGGCTAATGTTTGGTGAAATCTCTTTTTGGGTGGTGACAGGCATATGTTTGGGGAAGGGAGTGAAGATTGAAATTATTTATACTTAAGGGTCTGCGATTTTTATAAGCCAGTTTGAGGACTAGTTGACCAGAAGTCTCCAAGGAACCTGACTAGAGCTGATCAATGAGAAATTCTTTTCAGGTAATAAAAATTTAAAAGATAGTTGCAGGATTAGGGTATCTGGCTGGCTCAGTCAGTTAAGCATCTGCCTTTGGCTCAGGTCATGATCCCAGGGTTGGATCAAGTCCTGCTTCGGGCTCCGCGCTCTACCATGAACCTGCTTCTTCCTCTTCCTCTGCCTGTCATTCCCCCTGCCTGTGCTCTTTCTTTCTCTCTCTCAAATAAATAAAATTTAAAAAAAAAGAAAAGAAAGAAAGTTTCGGGATATAATGACATGTTTAGGGTTAAGGAGGAATTAACAAGGGACTAACCACACATATGCTGGCATTAAATTTATATGTTCAATTTTAGGTATAAATGTAAATTTTATTTTTTTAAAAATCTATGACTTCATTCCACTGATAGTATCAGAAGAACAGTGATATTTGAAATAAACTAAGAGAACTATAACAATGTTTTTTCACCTGGGTATGATGATACTTCTTTACAGTAATTCTCTTGAAAAAGAATGACATTTTAAATAAATGGGGAAAATACCTTAAAATGACTATTGTTTTGAAATGACTATGATATGGGTGAATAAACATTTTTGGGAGAGCCAAATGAATCTACTTTTTTCTTCTAAAATAATGCCAAACTTGAAGTCTTAGAGAAAATAGTTAATATAATCATTTTCCTTTTCTTATTATTATAACTTCTTTTCTGGTGACAAATAGTATGAAGAAAAGTTGACCTATATAGAACTTAAAAAAACGTAGAAGTATTTTTAAAGTGTTATACTTAAGCTCAATTTCTGAACTAGATAAATTTTCATAGACAGCAGGAAATATTTGAGGTACATAAGTGACTATTACTGCAATTTTTCAATCATTGAACAACATTCTGTTTTAGCATATCTCAAAAAACACCTAATTAGGTTTTGAAAACAACTTAAAAATATTTTTAAAGGGCGCCTGAGTGGCTCAGTGGGTTAAGCCGCTGCCTTCGGCTCAGGTCATGATCTCAGGGTCCTGGGATCGAGTCCCGCATCGGGCTCTCTGCTCAGCAGGGAGCCTGCTTCCCTCTCTCTCTCTCTCTCTGCCTGCTTCTCTGTCTACTTGTGATCTCTCTCTGTCAAATAAATAAATAAAATCTTAAAAAAATATTTTTAAAGTGAAGGAAGGCAAAGCTTCTTTTAGCCTTATTCCTATGTATCTAGTAATAGATAGGAATAGGTAGTAGTGTGCTTGAAAAAAAGTTATCTACTATTTTCATCAATGGCATAAGTAGGTCATCTTGAAATTTTCCCAAATGGACCAGTAGTGGCTCAATTTGGGGGTAACTGTGCATTTGGACATTTTTTTTAATTCAAAAAATATTGTTATCTGTTTATTATATGGTAGGCACTGTGCTAGCTATTGGATATACACTGCTAAACAGAGCAAATAGTTTGTATACCCTCATGGACCTTACAATTTATAATGAAATAGAATCAGAAATAAATATATGTAATGCAATTCTAAATCATAAGACTATGGTAGAAAAGGTTTCTTTCTTTATAAACCAATCATACTATCCATGTAATAAATACTGGTTGCTCATTATTTTAGTACAAATACCAAGTCAACCTTTTTGTGTATATGTATATTATTTATGATGTTTTCATGACCTCATTGAATTAATCACAATAACCAATATATAGGGTGTAATGTACAATTTACATAACTTAAAAATAAATGACTGTAGCCAGTAAAGAGCAAACTAATCCATCCTGCATTATCATTATGCATCAGACACTAGATGTAGAAATATATATATATATATATATGATACATGTATATGTATATGCCTGTTTATATACACTGAACCAAGCCAAATTTTCAGATCATCAATGTATGTCCTTGAGGAGCCCTTAGCAACTGATTTTGCTCAACAGCTGAAAGGATCAGCATAATTTTTCCAGTTATAATAGAAAGAAACATTGAACACACTTTACCTCTATGGGGTCAAGGGATATACTTGGGGTATACTCCAAAATTTTACAGAAATGAAAACCTTCCATTCCCAGTTCCTATCATGTAGAATTATATTTGGTCATTTGATGAATTATTTTATCATTCCTACCCCAATCCCTGAAAAAAAAAATCGAGAGAGCTCTCTCTATTCATTTATAATATCCTTGCTCTAATTCTAGCCTTAGAAAATTGAGTTCAATGATTAGTATTTAATTGAGCAAAACAATTGATAATGCCCTGTAATCTGTTCCCCTCCTTTTATAGATGAATGTTCACTGAACAATGGAGGCTGTAGTGATCACTGTTCTGTTGTTCCTGGAAGAGGAATTGTCTGCTCCTGTCCTGAAGGACTTCAGCTCAACAAAGACAATAAAACGTGTGAAATTATAGATTATTGTAGCAATCATCTAAAGTGCAGTCAAGTGTGTGAGCAGCACAAGCACACAGTCAAGTGTTCATGCTATGAAGGGTGGAAGCTGGATGTGGATGGGGAAAGTTGCACAAGTGTTGGTAAGTAGATGGGTGTTTTGCTAGACTGAAGAATAATAAGTGCCTTTCTGTTTATTTTTTTTCCCCTGTGTTGTGTATCTCAGTATATTTAAGAATAGATCTTGGGAGAATACTCCAAAAACACCTTTGAAGAATTAATAAAAGGAGTCAACTAAGTTTGAGTGAGGCATTTAAGTATAATTTGTCATTTTTTAATTATTTTTTTAAAGATTTTACTTATTTGTTTGAGAGTTTGAGGGGGGCAAAGGGAGAAAGACTGTCCACTGGGACTCAATCCTAGGACCCTAGGATCATGACTGGAGCCAAAGGCAGATGATTAACAAACTAAGTCACCCAGGTGCCCTGAATGTGTAATTTTAGACCTACTCCAGAATCTTCTGGACAAAGCATATTACAGTATCATAATCACCATCCTTCAGATTGGTTCCTTCCTTCTTGAAATGCTACTTTCATCATCATCCTCCTGAAAGGCTTCTTTTCATACTATAAAAAGCATTTACTTTTATTTTTCTCTGAAGCTTTCAGAACCCTCCAAAGTCTGGTCCTAGCCCACACTTCCAGTTGTAGGTCTTCTACTCTTGAAATAAACTCTTTGTTCTGGCTGTGTTCATCTTCTAACTGTCCATTTAAAACATTCTGATGATTCTCTAGATCAGATTCCATAGTGGGAAGAATAGAGATTATAGAATCTGACTTTGAACTTTAACCCTGCATCTGGCATTCATTATAGACATGATATTAGGCAGGCTGCATAAAACTGCTTGAGCCTCAGTTTTCTTATCTTTCAAATATCAGTGCCCATTTTAACAATGTCTTCCTTATAGCATGTTGCAAAACTAAACAGGAGAAAGTGCTACTGTGCCGCATACCCATATCTTCTCCAGAGACTTAACTGATTCTGTGGGACACTTGGAGTCCATGGATAGAATTGAAGGGGTCCATGGATGTTTTGGGGGAAAATATTACCTTTATTTTCTTTAATGTCTCATTGAAAGTTAATACTACTTATTAGCAGCAACTGTGTGTCTCTAATTGAAGTAATAGACATTCACATCATGTTAAACTTGTTCTGATATTTCAAAATATCATATATATTCAGGCTTTGGAGACCACTATTACTTCAATAATGGGAGTCATTAGATCTACTGTTCAAGCTGTTATCAAATATCATAATAAAAAATAATGTATATTACTTCATCCAAAAGTAGTGTTTTTTTGGATGAATATGGTAACAGCATTTTAATATAGAGTGTTTTATTCCTTTGCCTATGTATATTTATTTTATTTGCTTTTTTCTTACTGTTTTTACACTTTTTAAGACTTTCTGATAACTGGCACACAGGTTTTATCAGACAGCTAAGAACTTATACATCATAAACTTTTCTCATTTTGTTTCTTCTGCTTAGATTGTATTTCTCTTCTTTTTCTCAAAATATCCTGTGTATTCTTTCAGACCTATGAGCTCAAATATTTTTTCTTTAAGGGAATAGTCTTTCAAATATTCTTTTTCTCTATTTCTCCTCTCTATTTCTAGAATATATTCTCCATGAAAATATGTGTCCACATTTTTAATTTTACTGTTTTATATTTCCATCTATGTGTTTTCTATATTCCTTATCTTTCTGATGAAATAATAAGCAGCTTGAAGTAAAAAATGTAGTTATAGGTTATACTCCTATGTTTTATATAATATTCAGCCCAGTTATAGAAAAATAATATAAAATCAAAAGTGTTATATTTTTGTAGAGAATATTGTTATTTTATTCTTTTATTTCAAATGTTGTTTTGTAATTATTTCTCCTGGCTTTTAAAATTTGAGTCCGAGATGCATACATTTAGCAGACATTTATTCGACTCTTTTCCAAGAATCTGGTACAAAGTAATTGGCATGAGAGACTGAAAAAAAAAAAATAACAATTTGTCACAGTGATAATAGTCATTTTATTTATGTACATGTTTGGATTAGAGAAACAGTAGATCAAAATATAATCATATTTTACATGAGAATTGGCTCCATAACTGGTTTTTGGATACAGATGACAAAATTATTGACTTATTTTAGTGCTTTTGTGTTCTATGTAATCAGTAACAACTCATGTTCAATGTTAAAATAATTCAACCTTTGAATATGTGACCAGATTCGAAGATAATCTTCCTAATGTTGTTGGCTCCTTCCACTCTAAGCTCATAAAGAAACTCTAACAGTACTGCATCAGTTCTCACTGTTAAATTTGCTATATTTCACACCTACTTTGTTTATAATTTAAGAGGGAAGTAAAGGTATATTTTACCTTTTAGAGTTAATTTGGTGCTTTCTTGCACAGAGACTTTAACCTGCTGGTAATTTATCCCTTCTGAAACACATAGTACACCAAATATCATTGTCAGCATTTATATTATTACAGATAATACAGGTTTTGTTAGCTATTGAAGATTATTTTTTATTTAAACCAATTTTTATATATAAAAAGAATTTATTCTGTATTTTATTCACTTCCTTTCTTTTTTTGAAAACCTATAGTAGATTCAGAGTTCAATAAAAAAAATGAATTAACCATTAACTATTGGACTTCGAAAATAAAACTTTTTTTTCATCCTTCTGTTGCTACTTTTTTCCTATCATTTTTAAGTTGAGTCCCCACTTCTAAAATGTGTCCTTTCTACTGAATGCAATACCTGTGCTTATTCTTCTTGGCATTTTAAAAGTAAAGAATAATGTTACTCTTTATGCTTCAAATTAGAATCAGGACTCCCCCACGTTTTTTGCTCTTGAATCTTCTATAGTTCTTTCATATTTTCTTATTTCTCTCAACTCCTTTCTTCCTAAATTCTTTACAATCTGGCTTTTGCTGAATTGCTGAACTGATTCTGTTTTCTCTAAGTTCACTACTAATATCTTGTTAGTTAAATATAGAGATTTCCATAAGTACTATTTTATGATCTTCAGTTTTTATTTAATATAGCTGTACTCATTTTCTTGAATATTTCAATACTTTATCAGTTCTTTACATGTTTCTGCCTCAATATGTAATGCATTAATCACTTTTCTCCTGAAGTATTAATTTCTTTGTACTATGAACATCCAAAATATTGCTGCTGATTGTATTATCTCTAGTTTCTTTTCTGTTTAGTAGACAACTTACTTGCAAACATGCAGCATATTTCTAGTTACATAGGGAAGAATATTATAGCATTCCTTCTTATTTTCTCTTAGCCCGAATTAGGTTAGATATCCCCACCAATGTTTGTGTGGATCTTATTCTCTTCTATTTCCACTTTTAGATTTTAAAAATTATATTTAATACAGGGACCAGTTGAAAGGAGATTGCTCAGGTAAAAGATAATTGGTGACCTCCACTGAGAAAGAAAAGAACAGATTGAAGATATATTTTAGAGATGAGATTGTCAAATATTGAACAAAAATAAGGAAAAATAATTTTTGTAATACATATTACCTTGAATATAGTTGATTTTTTTGGTATGCTGTTTTCTTTCCTCCACCAAATTACAAGCTCTTCAGGGTAAGATCAGTTTTTTATATGTGCTATTTGTTTCCCTTAAATGTCTAGGAACAAAGGAGTGTTCAATAAATATGTCTTTTCTTGTCCACTTTTTATTAACTAAACCACAAAATATTTTGTGGAAATTATATTAGATGCCAAAAGAAAATATTGTGGATATTTTAGAAAAATTATTTTTCAATTCAATTTACATCATTTTTAGGAGATTATTGATATAATCCATAATTTCATAAAAACAAAACTATATAAATATAGTGTTCTATTGGTAAACTGTGCCCATTACATACTCTAAACCGTAATTCTCATGTAGCTGTACATGTGTTCTCTTGGAGATCTTCCTTTATCATCTCAAATCAAATTACTGTGGCATTTATATTTCTAGCTATGCTCTCTTTGCTACTATCGAATTCTCTTTAACTGGGTAGCATTGAATCACCTCAAAATTAGTTGGCTGAAATATACTCTTTCTCTTCTCTCAATAATCCATAGTCCTGGCAGCATCCCTAGTTTTCTTCTGGCCTTCAGGGCCCACAATCTGAACTTATCTTTGACTTCCCCAGTTCTTTGCTGCCCTCTCTCTCCATATCTTAATTGTGTTCTCCACAAAGTCTTTTGGACTTAGTCCTCCTTCTCCAGTGAGTAACATCTGTACCACAGTTCCAGCCAGGAGCTACAGATGTTGTGATGATGATGGCAGTCCTTCTTCTGGAATCTTTGTTTTCATCCTCTTGTTTCTTTAGTTTGTAAGAAGAATATATTGAAACTTGAAAGGATATAGTTTTTCTTTTGTTTGTTTGTTTATTTTTAAAGAGAGAGGGAAATCAAAATCTGGAAGATGAGAATTAATGGAAAGAGGGCCAAGTAGAGTAAAGAGGAAAAAGTAAAAGAAAAGAGAACAAAGTAATGATAGGTGAACTATGTCAGGGAATAATGGTAAATAAATGTGAAAAGATCAGGGAAAGGAAGCTGGGGGGTGGTATAATTTGGCAATCCACTTCTTTATGTTAGTAAAATGATACTTTTACGTATCAGTGTCTAGTTATGATTTTAAAATAGAATAAATGAATTATTTATGGAAAGAACATCAAATTCTTCAATCTGCTATTTAGGGCCCTATTCATTTTTTCTTATTTTATTTCTTATTTCTCATTTTATATTTTTTTAAATTTTTATCTTTTAAAAATTTTTTCTTATTTTATCTCTCCAAACTAATCTTTCATTGTCATCCACTGTGGATTTCCATCTGAGGCACATTATTACTTTTTTCCTCTTTAGTAATGGTAGTAAATAAATAGTGGCCAAAATGTATAAATGTATAAAGTACTTTCACATACATCCCTTTATTGTACCATCTCCTTCATTATCATCTGTGACCTTTCAGGATGACAATATCTTCTACATTCTGGAAATCCTATACTCTGAAACCTTCTCCTCTATGGATTTTTCTTCAAGTTAATTATTATAATATTACTAACAACTACCATTTATCAAGCATCTACAATGCGATGGACAATTCATTTATAACTTACAGGAAACCAACAGATATTATTAATACTCTGACTTTATACCTTTGGAAACTGAGATCCAGACAGGCTATTTCATTTACCCAGGGCCTGTGGCAGAGATGTTAGAGCAAAGCTTTTGAACTTCATTCCACCAGACGCCAAAGCAAGAGCTTTTATAAGCTACTACAAAGATCCAGGCCATCTCTCTATACATGTGCCCTCAAACTCTTGTAATGCCTTTGAATAGTGTATGTCTATGAGTTTATTTCTGTCACCACTTAGACTTAAACTTTCTTAAAAGCTGAGACTGTATCAGTTATTTTATAACTCTTTTGAAATATATAAAAATAATTTTGTAGCAAATGCTTGTTCAATGTAACAGCTTCCTCTATTACCTAAAATAGTAACAAGTTTTTAATAGTTTTTCAATCTGTGCTATATGTACAGTTAATCTATTGTTTCTAACCACTATGTAGTATCATATGGCACGTACCCACCTGTTTTTGTAAGTATATATATACTCATAAAATATGTATATGTAGTATATGTAGTATACTATACTACTATACTATAGTATACTATACTATATACTATACTACTACTATATGTAGTATATGTAGTATGCTACAATGTAAGTATGATCAAATCACCCCAAATCTCTGCACAAGTAATGCTGCTATAGATATACATTTGCCTATTTGTACAAATCTGCATGAAAATTATTTGGGACCAAAAATACTGACTCATAGTGTACCCTTATACTTCCCGTGAGAAAGTAGAACCAGTTTCTTTTCAGAATGGTTAAACAGTCTCCACCTTCACCAACAGTACACTTCCAAAGTCCCTACATTCTTGCCAGCTCTTAAAATAATTAAACTTTCTAGTTTTATTATCCAATATATTAAAGTAAAGTGATATTTCATTGCTTTAGTTGTATTTTTCTAATAATGGATTTAAGCATTTCTCTATACTCTTGTTAACCTTTTGCATCTCTTCTTTTCCTTTGGCCATTTTCCTATTAAGATCACTGCATTTTTCTTACTGATTTGTAGGAATTAGTTGCATGTACTAAACTTCAGACATATCAATTATCTTCTGCATTCTTTTACTCCTCTATTAGTTTCATTCACATTGATCAATGTTTACTGAGCAATTCCTCTTTATCTTTCTGCTTCCTCACTCACTCCTTTTTTTACTTCATTCTTTTTCTCATTTTTATCTTCCCATAATCATTTTTATCTCCTCTCTATTCGATGTATCCTGGGCTATTTGTTCATTGATTCTTATAATTAATCATTCATTCACTTATGTAATTTCTGGTTTGTTTATTTATTTATTTATTTATTTATTTATTTATTTATTTATTTATGTTCAGTTAGTCAGCACATAATACATCAGTAGTTTTTGATGTAGTGTTCAAGGATTTATTAGTTGCATATAACATCGAGTGTCATCATCACATGTGCCCTCTTTAGTACCCATCATCTGGTTACCCCATCCTCCCACTCTCAATTTGGTAACCCTCAATTTGGTTCCAACATTCCAGAGTTTCTCATGGTTTGTTGCCCTTTCTGATTTCTTCCCATTCAGTTTTCCCTCCCTTCCTCTGTGGTCCTCTGCACTATTGCTTATGTTCCACATATGAGTGAAACCATTTGGTAATTGTCTTTCTCTGCTTGATTTATTTCATTGTGTATATGGACCACATCTTTATCCATTCATCTGTTGAAGCCATCTCTGCTCCTTCCACGGTTTGGCAATTGTGGACATTACTGTTACGAATATTGGGATGCATATAGACCTTCTTTTCACTACATCTATATCTTTGGGTATTTATTAAATACAACCTAGCAAAAAAGCACTGAGCAGTATCTTAGAAATGCAAAGGTTTTGCTCAGTCTCTTAACCCTCAATGAAATCACTCTCTCTCTTTCAAATATGCACACACCCCGAATGCAGATTCCTACCACTTATTAATGGAAAAAAATAGATAACGTTTTAAGAAACCTGAAATATAAAGCAGAATGACTGAGGAGTAATATCCAGGAATTTTTCAGATAAGTAATTAAACGGAGAAAAACAATGAAACAAATGAATAAAAAAAATAGCTCTCGATAATATTGATGGACAGACTGTGATATAATCTTATAAATTTATCAGTTTGAATTTCATAGATTCTATATCCTCTGCCATTATGTATATCACACTTCAGTAATATTTCACTATCATTCATTCCCAACATAGCTATAGCTGAAGGAATGGAGAAAAGGAAGCAATGATACATATTGAACCAGAGTAAACAATAGATCATTTACCACTTTCTAAGTTGCTAGTTTATAGAAGAAATATATCTATTGATAGGGACAAAGAAATTCAAATAAATTATTAAATATGAGAACAAAAAAAGAAAATTAAGAACTGAAATTGCAGGAGAGAAAACATTGTAACTATAATATCAATTTCTGTTTGAAGACATTATATGTATGATAAAGAATCAGGAGCTATTCAAATAGAATTGCTAGTTGTAGAGTCATCATAACAATTAACCCAAAAGGACTAGAGAGGAACTCTTTCTTAGACAAGTCATCTACTGCTTTCATATTCTGTCATGTAACAATCATTGTGCAAATCTGTAGTAGATTAAAAGAAAATCAAAGAAAAAAGAATTGCAGATAGCAGACCTTTGAGGGTTTTTAAAAAGCTATTTATGATGTGCTACATTTATAAAAATAAAATTCTTCACTTTAAAAACTGTAATTGTAATCTTTGTTTTATACATATGTCTTCTCATGGTAAAGTGGAAGAACTTCAAGCCTCTTCAATATTGAGTCTTATTTGGTGGCTTGAGCTGTATAATTTAGTTATTTATGAGAGCATTTATGAGACTGAATAAATGACTAAGAGTTAGCATACTGAAAAAAAAGTTAGTAGACTACAAAAATGGAGGACTACTTATTTTGCTAATATCATTCCAAATTGAATTTGCCCCAAAAGATGATAGTATACTTATATCAAAATTGAAACACATGAGAAAATACTTCATTGTGTTTTATCACCAAATATTTTAATACAGATTTTGTTTTACATTTTTATTATTAAAGGGAAAAAAACAATGTAAAGAGTTGGAATTTTGAAATCCAGTCTTCATGATTTCCCAGTAGTTTATGAAATTACATATTAGATTATTCATTACAATTCTTTTATTTTCTCAAAAAAGAAACAATAATTTGGTAAACTAACAGAAATCTTAAAAGTAGAGGCATTTGGAGAAGTTATCAAGACTCAGAGTTCAAATAGATACAATTTGAATATCTATACTTTGATTTTTTATTTTGGTGAACAGGTTTATTATAGTCATGTGTAATCGAGTAAGCATTTATCAACTATATTCTCTACACAAAATGACTATAGTAAATATAAGAACTTGAAAAGCCTTTGGGCAGTTTTAATAAAAGAGTCAATGTAACAGTCACTGTTCAGAGTAAACGAGATATGATTTTGGGGTACTGGGCTGTTCCAGTCAGTGAAACATGCAGCTCTTGATCTTGGGATTGTGACTTCGAGCCTCACGTTTGGAGTAGAGATTACTTAAAAATAAAATCTTAGGGTGCCTGGGTGGCTCAGTTGGTTATGCCACTGCCTTCAGCTCAGCTTATGATCCTGGATTCCCAGGATTGAGTCCCACACCAGGCTCCCTGCTTTTCAGGGAGTCTGCTTATCCCTCTGATTTTCCCCCTCTTGTGCTCTCTCTCTATATATCTATCTCTCTTAAATAAATAAATAAATAGATAATCTTATAAATAAATAAATAATAAAATCTTGAAAAAAACATAGGTTTCTAATCACCTTCCACTTTATGAATGCTTTCAAACATATTGGAGAATAGTGTATTCACAGCTAATATTTTAGTATTTGAAAATCTATCCAATTTATTCATGCTGTTCATGATATAAATCATTTTCTGAAAGCAATGGAACACTAGATAACTTTGAGGCCTCTGTCATCCATTCTTCCATCCCCAGATGTAGCTACTTTTGTGAAATCGGTATTTCTGTTCTGTCATAGTTTGTGTTCTTACACAAGATGTAATTTTTGTGTTCCTAAATTTACAAAGTCGTATATAATATATATCCAGCAGGAGTTAGTTGGATTTTTTTATGACAAATATGATTTTGAGATGCATCCAGAGTATTTATATGGTTCTGTTTATTCCTTTTAAATGCTCTATGACATTCTACTGTATAAAAATATTGTAGTTTTGTTAATCTTCTCCTGTTCATGGTCATTGACATTGCTTCCAGCATTTTGCTACATCAAACTATGTTGTAGTGAAAGCTCTTATGGTGTCTACTTGTGGAAATGTGCACAAGTCAAAGCACAAGTTTAAGTGCACATGCATTCTTCAGTTGCACATGTCATGTCTATCATTGCCAATAGGATATCCAAAGCAGCTGTACAGATAATACACTACCATCACCTGTTATAAGAGGTCCTCAGTCTCCAAATCATTGTTAACACTAGAAAGAATAATAGGGCAAATCCATGTTCCTCCACTTACTAGCTGTGTGTCTCTGGCATATTAATTACATAACTTCTCTGTGCCTCTATTTCTTCCTGTGCAAAATGGGGCTGAAAATATCACCCACTTCATAGGACTTTGTGAGGATTACATAAATGGGGTTCTATAAAATATTTAAGAATAATCCTATATAAGAAGCACTCTTTTTAAATGTTTGCTAATTTAGTAATGTTCAGACTTCTAAGTTGTTGCCCAAGACAATACTTTTGGTCTTGTTGTTTTAATTGGTATAAAATTTTCTTAACACTCAATTTCTGCAATTACCTCATTATTTGTGGATTTTTTTTCTCTCTTCTATACTTGGTTAGAGGGCACAACTTTACCACTCAGTTTTTATAATAGATCTGTTCAGATTTTCTATTTCTTTTCAAGTTAATTTTGGTAACATATTTCTCTAGAAAAAGGCATATTTTACCTATTTTCAAATTTATTATTAAAATGCATGTCACTCTTATTATTTAACATTTTATATCGAATAGGCAAATAATGACAATAGATATTGAAGAATATGAATATCTTTCATAAATACTTTCCTATTTTCATTCCTATTATTCATTTGTACATATATAAGCATGCATATGTATATGTATTTGTTCTTCTGTAGGTTTATCTTTATTTTATTCATCTTTCAAGCAAGTGGCTTTCAATTTTTTTGATAATATTTTTCTCTATTTTATCAATTTCTGTAATTATATTTATTTTATTCTTCCTAAATTATTAGTTATTTTTTTCTGTACCCTTGAATCTATATATTATTTTATTAATTTTTAAAAGATGAATTCTCCATTTTATCCAACTACCACAATACACAGAGAAGAAATTTAAAAAAAAGTTAAAATATCAGTACGCTCTATTTTTTCCCTGTATAGATGAAATAGTTTTCAGAGCTAACGAGCTGAGTGTAGTTATACAGATTAATCGGATTGAAGTAAAAATCATGATTCTTAGGGAACAATGAATTAAAAGTTGTGTTTGTATAGTTCTTTCTTCTCTACAAGTTTCCACACTCATTACCATATTTCCCTTTTTAAAACAGATGAATTGTAATATAATGTATATACCATAAAATTCATTCTTTCAAAGTGCACAATTCTGTGGTTCGGAGTAGTGCAACCATTATGACTCTCTAATTTTAGAACATTTTAATCCCTGCCCAAACAAACTCCATATTTTAAATACATACACTCCCCATCAAGCCCTACTTCATCACTGGTAACCTCTAATTTATTTTCTGTCCCTGTAGAATTGCCTAGTCTGGACATTTCTTAACAATGGAATAATATAGTGTGTGGTCTCTAGTGACTGGTTTCTTTCATGTGGCATGATTTCAGGATTCATTCATGTTTTACCATATATCAGTATTTAATTTATTTTTGTTCCTGAATAATATATTTATTGTATTGATATGCCATCTTGTTCATCCATTCATCTGTTGACAAGCATTTGAATTTTTATTCTTTGATTATATGAATTATGATATGAATATTCATGTGTAAGCTTTTGTGTGGGCATGCATTTTCATTTCTCCTGTGTATACAAATAAAAGTGGAATTTCTGGCTCATATGGTAATTCAGTGTTTAACATTTTGAGGAACTGCCAAAGTGTTTTCCAAAGTGGCTGTGTCATTTTAAATTTCTGCCAGTGGTGCCCGAGGGCTCCAATTTCTACACAATTTTGCCATCAGTAGGTATTGTCCATCTTTTTACTATAGTCATTCTAGGGGCGTATGAAGTGGTATCTTGTGCTTGATTTGTGTTTCCCTGATGAATAATGATGTTAAGCATCTTTTCATATGCTTATTGGTCATTTTTATAGGCTCTTTGATGAAATGACTATTCAGAGTCTTGGCCTAATCTAGGGTAACTAAGTATTCTTCCAATAGTTGTGTTATTTTAGTTCTTATATTTAGGTCTATGATACATTTTGAATTAATTTTTATATATGGTATAAAGTTTCTTTGGAATGTGGAAATCTAGTTCCCCTAGCACATTTTCTTGAAAAGGCCATTCTTCCCCTATTGAACAGTTCTCTAGAGTTTGGGCTTTTGGAGGAGCTCCAAACCCATCTGCCCCCTCTGGGGACTTGGGGACCATTTGTTTTTAAATCTACGATGAAGCTAAGGATGGGGGAATGGATTTGGTACATATTAAAACACCACATAATACTGATATTCATCAGTTTTTCTTGAGTAAACAGTCATTGAATTTTTATTAGACTTTGCTGAATTTCTAGAGTTCAGAAAAAGTGATTTTCAAGATATTGCCAGAGATTTCACTGTTCTTATGAAGGAGAGGATTTTTGGATCCTTGTTTCACCATTCAGTTCAGATTCTCTATTTCATTAATTTTAATTGTTCATGCTTCTTAATCTATACATTTGTTGCCATAATATCTTTCTTTATTTCTCAATTCCTGATTGAGGTCCTGTTGGTCAATAAAAATGCTTAGTGATTATTTTAAGGGCTAAAGCATATGAGGAGCTTAACAGTCTTTATAATTGATTTTTAACTTAATTCCATTGTGCTAAGAACAAGTGTCCACTATTAGGTTGATTATTTGCCATATTTTGAGACTTACTTTGTGGACTAGAACATGGTCATTTTGTTACATATTCTGTATGTGCTTAAGGAGAACATGCCTTCTGTTTTGATGTACAGATTTCTATATATTCTGGTAGACTTAGAATTTTTTTTAAAGATTTTTAAAATTTATTTATTTGACAGAGATCACAAGTAGGCAGAAAGGCAGGCAAAGAGAGAGGGGAAAGCAGGCTCCCCGCTAAGCAGAGAGCCCAATGCAGGTGTCGATTCCAGGACCCCGAGATCATGACCTGAGCTGAAGGCAGGGGCTTAACCTTCTGAGCCACCTAGGTGCCCCTAGACTTAGATTTTTGTTTAGTTTGTTGTTTTAATCATTTTGTTATTATGATTTTGTTGTAGTTAAATATCTCACAATATGATTATGGATTTATCAATTTCTCCATTTAATTCTGTCAGATTTTGCCTTATATATTTTCAGCCTATATTGAAGCCACACACCATTTTAAGAGTTTTATCTCCTTTTATCTGTTGTCTTACCATATGGTAGAGAACTTTCAATTTCTACAAAAACCATTTGCCTTAAAGCCTATTTTGGTTAGTATTAATATTGCTTCATTAACAATATAATTAATAATTCGACTCTTCACGGTTGAAACTTTAAATCATATAGCACTAAAGTATTTTATTTTAAAAGTTAAGACAAGGGGCGCCTGGGTGGCTCAGTCAGTTAAAGCCTTGCCTTCGGTTCGGGTCATGATTCCGGAGTCCTGGGATCGAGCCCCACATCAGGCTCTCTGCTCGGCAGGGAGCCTGCTTCCTCCTCTCTCTCTCTCTCTCTCTCTCTCTCTGCCTGCCTCTCTGCCTACTTGTGATCTCTGTCAAATTAATAAAATCTTTAAAAAAAAAAAAAGTTAAGACAAGACCTGTATAGTTTTAGTGACTTTTCTTTATTTGTAGCAGAGGCAAGAGTAGAATCCAGGCCTTCTGTTGTGGAATTCCCTTCTACTTTCAGATGTAACAAGTCAGTAATTTTTAGTTTAGGAGAGTATACTTTCTCAAATAGAGCATGAAAGTAAGAGCAGTAAATGATCTCCTAAATATTGCTATAGTGGAAATATGAATTCTCCTGAAGGGGGAGGAAAAAACAAAACATGCTAGTGTTTGTCATACTGAATTACCTTGCTCAGCATGTGTGTCATGACCAAACAATTTTTATTTTATTTATGAGTGTTTCTATGAAGCAGGAAATGGTAATTCCTTCTATTGTTAGCTTGAATTTTTATTCTTAAAATTGTTAATCTTATTAGAAAAATATATGGTAGTGCTAAAAAATTGTATCAATGGCAAATAAAGTGAAAGTTTTCTCCCCCACTTCTGAACCCCAGTCACCAGTTCCCACAGCAGAGGTAAAAACATTCCCTCATTAAACCTTCAAGAAGTATTCTATGGTAAACCTTCTTATAGGTCTAGAAAAATATTTTGATTTTTGTTATAAATAGTAGCATAGATTGTGTATTGTTTATGTCTTGCTATTTTCAACTTACAAAATATTTGAAATTTTTCAATATTTGTACATCTGTATCAATTATATTAATTATAATGATAGGAATTATTATATTGCAAATGTTCTATGCAGTTTGTCACTTGTCTTTTTCCCCCTACAATTTTTTAATATATATTAAAATCATTTTTTTCTTTTTTCTTCTATGTTTTGTGTCAAATGGACAAAGGCTTTTTTCATTCTAGAGTTCTAAAAATAATTATTCTACATTTACTTCCAAGACTTTCATACTATCATTTATTACATTAAACTTATTAAGCTATTTAGAAATAATTTTTTAAATTAAGTCAGGAAATTTTCTAACTTAATTTCTTCTCCAGATACCCCAAAACTGTCATGTTTCTTAGCTCTATAGTTTAGTACTGGTTAGTACCGAGATTATTTTTTTTAAAGATTTTATTTATTTGTTTATTTATTTATTTATTTATGTATTGAGAGCATGAGTAAGGGGAAAGGCAGAGTGAGAGGGAGAGAAAGAATCTCAAGCAGACTCTATGCTGAGCACAGAGCTTACTGTGATTCTGGATCCCACAACTCTGAGGTAATGACCTGAGCTGAAATCAAGAGTTGGATATTCAACCAATTGGGCCACCCAGGTGTCACTAAAATACTTCATTCCAAATTATTTATTTTATAGATACTATAATATATCTTAATATCTGTTATTAGACCTTATTTTATATTCCCCTAGAAATTTCTTGGTTAGTCACACTTTTTTCTTTTAAATTAACATGTAATGTATTATTAGCCCCAGGGTTACAGGTCTGTGAATCATTAGGCTTACACACTTCACAGCACTCACCACAGCACATACCTTCCCCAGTGTCCATAACCCAACCACCCTCTCCCTATCCCCCTACCCCTGGTAACCCTCATTTTGTTTTGTGAGATTAAGAGTCTCTTATGGTTTTTCTCCCTCCCAAGAGCGTCTTGTTTCATTTTTTCCTTCCCTACACCCCAAAACCCCATTCTGCCTCTCAAATTCCTCATATCAGGGAGATCATAAGATAATTATCTTTCTCTGATTGACTTATTTTGCTCAGCATAATACCCTCTAGTTCCATCCACATCATTGCAAATGGCAAGATTTCATTTCTTTTGATGGTTGCATAGTATTCCATTGTATATATGGATACCACATCTTCTTTCCACTCATTTGTTGATGGACATCTAGGTTCTTTCCACAGTCTGGCTATTGTGGACATTGCTGCTATAAACATTTGGGTGCATGTGCCCCTTCAGATCACAATATTTGCATCTTTAGGGTAAATACCCAGTAGTTCGATTGCTTGGTCTTAGGATAGCTCTATTTTCAACTTTTTGAGGAACCGCAATGCTGTTTTCCAGAGTGGCTGCGCCAGCTTGCATTCAAACCAACAGTATAGGAGGGTTCCCTTTTCTCTATGTCCTCTCCATCATCTGTTGTTTCCTGAATTGTTAATTTTAGCTATTCTGACTGGTGTGAGGTGTTATCTCATTGTGGTTTTGATTTTTATTTCCCTGATGCCAAGTGAGGTGGCGCACTTTTTCATGTGTCTGTTGGCCATCTGGATGTCTTCTTTGAAGAAATGTCTGTTCATGTCCTCTGCCCATTTCTTGATTGGATTATTTGTTCTTTGGGTGTTGAGTTTGATAAATTCTTTTTTTTTAAGATTTTATTTATTTATTTGACAGATGGAGATCACAGAGAAGCAGGCAGAGAGAGAGGAGGAAGCAGGCTCCCTGCTGAGCAGAGAGCCTGATGCGGGGCTCGATCCCAGGACCCTGGGATCATGATCTGAGCCAAAGGCAGAGGCTTTAACCCACTGAGCCACCCAGGCACCCCAGTTTGATAAATTCTTTATGGATTTTGGATACTAGCCCTTTATCTGATATGTTGTTTGCAAATATTTTCTCCCATTCTGTCAGTTGTCTTTTGGTTTTGTTGACTGTTTCCTTTGCTGTGCAATAACTTTTGATCTTCATGAAGGTAAATGGGATTGACTTCTTAATCTCTCTTTCTTCTGTCTTGTTGTTGGTGTATAGAAATGCAACTGATTTCTGTGCATTGATTTAATATCCTGACATTTTACTGAATTCCTGTACAAGTTCCTGTACAAGTTTTGTTTTTTTCACATAAAGAATCATATCATCTGCAAGGAGTGATATTTCAACTTCTTTGCCAATTTGGATGTCTTTTATTTCTTTTTGTTGTCTGACTGCTGAGGCTAGTACTTACAGTACCATGTTGAATAGCAGTGGTGATAATGGACATCCCTGCCATAATCCTAACCTTAGTGGAAAAGATCTCAGTTTTTCCCCATTGAGAATGATATTCACTGTGGGTTTTTCGTAGATTGCTTTGATGATATTGAGGTATGTACCCTCTATCCCTACACTTTGAAGAGTTTTGATAAAGAAAGGATGCTGTACTTTGTCAAATGCTTTTTCAGAATCTATTGAGATTATCATATGATTCTTGTTCTTTCTTTTATTAATATATTGTATCACATTGATTGGTTTGTGGATGTTGAACCAACCTTGCAGCCCAGGAATAAATCCCACTTGGTCGGGGTGAATAATCCTTTTAATGTACTTTTGTATCCTCTTGGCTAGTATTTTGGTGAGAATTTTTGCATCTGTGTTTATCAAGGATATTGGTCTGTATTTCTCCTTTTCTGTGTGGTCTTTGTCTGGTTTTGGGATCAAGGTAATGCTGGCCTCATAAAATGAGTTTGGAAGTTTTCCTTCCATTTCTACTTTTTGGAACAGTTTCAAGAGAACAGGTATTAATTCTTCTTTTAATGTTTAGTAGAATTCCCCTGTGAAACCATCTGACCCTGGGCTCTTGTTTCTTAGGAGATTTTTGATGACTGCTTCAATCTCTTTACTGGTTATGGGTCTATTCAGGTTTTCTGTGTCTTCCTGGTTCAGTTTATATGTCTCTAGAAATGCATCCATTTCTTCCAGATTGTCAAATCTGTTGACATAGTTGCTCATAATTTGTTCTTATAATTGCTTCTATTTCTTTGGTGTTGGCTGTAATCTGTCCTCTTTCATTCATGATTTTATTAATTTGGGTCCTTTCTCTTTTCTTTTTGATAAGTCTGGCCAGGGGTTTATCAATCTTATTAATTCTTTCAAAGAACCAACTCCTAGTTTCGTTGATTTATTCTACTTTTTTTTTTTTCTTTTGGTCTCTATTTCATTGATTTCTGTTCTGATCTTTATTATCTCTCTTCTCTTGCTGGGTTTAGGCTTTCTTTGCTGTTCTTTCTCCAGCTCCTTTAGATGTGGGGTTAGGTTTTGTACTTATGGCTGTTCCTGTTTCTTGAGAAAGGCTTGTATTGCTATATATTTTTCTCTCAGGACTGCCTTTGCTGTCTCCCTCAGATTTTGAACCATTGTGTTTTCATTACGATTTGTTTCCATGAATTTTTTTTTCAATTCTTCTTTAATTTCCTGGTTGACTCATTCCTTCTTCAGTACAATGCTCTTTAGCCTCCATGTATTTGGGTTCTTTCCAACTTTCCTCTTGTGATTGAGTCTAGCTTCAGAGGATTGTGGTCTGAAAATATTAGGGAATGGTCCTAATATTTTGGTACCAGTTGAGACATGATTTGTGACCCAGGATGTGATCTTTTCTGGAGAATGTTCCATGTGCCCTAGAGAAGAATGTATATTCTGTTGCTTTTTGATGGAATTTTTCTGAATATGTCTGTGATGTCCATCTGGTCTAGTATGTCATTTAAGGCCTTTATTTCCTTGTTGATCTTTTGCTTGGATGATCTGTCCATTTCAGTGATGGAGTGTTCAAGTCCCCTTTATTATTGTATTATTGTTGATGTGTTTCTTTGATTTTGTTTTTAATTGGCTAATATACTTGGCTGCTCCCATTTTAGGGGCATAGATATTTAAAATTGTTAGATCTTTTTGTTGGACAGACCCTCTGAGTATGATATAGTGTCTTTCCTCATCTCTTATTATAGTCTTTGTCTTAAAATCTAATTTATATGATATAAGGATTGCCACCCCAGCATTGTTTTGATGTCCTTTAGCATGGTAAATTGTTCTCCACCCCCTCAATTTAAATCTGGAGGTGTCTTTGGATCTAAAATGAGTTTCTTATAGACAGCATATTGGGTCTTGTTTTTTTTTTATCCATTCTGATACCCTTCTGTGGTTTTAATTAGTATTTTTTTCTTTTTGGGGGGCATTTAGCCCATTTACATTTAGGGTAACTATTGAGATATATGAATTTAGTGCCATTGTATTGCCTGTAAGGTGACTGTTACTGTATATTTTCTCTGTTCATTTCTGGTCTACTACTTTTAGGCTCTCTCTTTGCTTAGAGCACCCCTTTCAATATTTCCTGTAGGGCTGGTTTGGTGTTTACATATTTGTTTAGTTTTTCTTTGTCCTGGAAGCTTTTTATCTCTCCTTCTCTTTTCAATGATAGCCTAGCTGGATATAGTATTCTTGGATGCATGTTTTTCTCATTTAGTGCTCTGAATATATTATGCCAGTTCTTTCTGGCCTGCCAGGTCTCTGTGGATAAGTCTGCTGCCAATCTGATATTTTTAACATTTTACACTACAGACTTCTTATCCTGGGCTGCTTTCAGGATTTTCTCTTTGTCACTAAGACTTGTAAGTTTTACTATTAGATGACAGGGTGTGGACCTATTCTTATTTATTTTGAGGGGGATTCTCTGTGCCTCCTGGATTTTCATGCTTGTTCCCTTTGCCGTATTAGGGAAATTCTCTACAATAGTTCACTCCAATATACCTTTTGCCCCTGTCTCTTTCTTCTTCTTCTGGAATCCCAATTATTCTAATATTATTTCATCTTATGGTATCACTTATCTCTCTAATTCTCCCCTCGTGGTCCAGTAGTTGTTCTTCCCTCTTTTGCTCACCTTTATTCTCTGTCATTTGGTTTTCTATATCACTATCTCTCTCTTTTGCCTCATTCATCCTATCAGTAAGACCCTCCATTTTTTTTTTATTGTAACTCATTAATAGCTTTTTATGATTTCAGCTTGGTTAGATTTTAGTTCTTTTATTTAGGGGTCTTATTTCTCCAGACAGCATTTCCCTAATATCTTCCATGTCTTTTTCGAATGCAGCCAGCACCTTGAGAATTGTCATTCTGAGCTCTGGATCTGACATATTACCAATGTCCATATTGATTAGGTCCCTAGCTGTTGGTACTGCCTCTTGTACTGTTTTTTTTTTGTTGTTGTTTTGTTTTGTTTTGTTTTTTGTTTTTTGGTTTTTTGGGTGAGTTTTTCCGCCTTGTCTTTTTATCCAGATAAGAATATATGAACGAGAGAATAAGACACTTAAAGGAAGGCAAAGACCCCAGATGAATGTACACTATTCAAATCAGAAGAGACTCCCAAATTGGGGGGAGAAAAGAACAGGGGTAAAAATAAGTTTTAAAAAAATTAAAAAATTAAAAAATATATGTATATAAATTAGTCTGGTGAATAGAACAGAGCCACCCACTTGACTTTGGGTGGTATTTTGGTCTCTTAGAAGAAACTACCTACCAAAATTTTAAAGAAATAAAAAACTAACACATATAGAAAAATATGGGTAAACACGATGAAGGGATAGAATATGACTGTAAAGATGAAAATTTTAAAAAATTCTAAAAAAGGAATTGATAAGTTGGTTGGAAAAAGAAAGAAAAAGAAAGTGGACATAATTTGGTCAGGCTGGAAACTAGAAAAAAGCCCTGTGCTAGATTTAGGGTATATTTTGATCTATTAGGAGAAATTGTATCCCATAAATTTTTGGAAGGAAAAACCCTATATGAATACAAAAAATAAAGTTAAATACAATGAAAGATAAAATATGACTATAATAATGAGGGTTTAAAAATATATTTTTTGGAAAGGTATTGTTAAGATAATCTAGTTAAAAATTGTTAAAAGAGGAAAGAGGAAAAGTTAAAAAAATTAGAATAAGAAAAAATAAAATTAAAAAATTAATTAACTTTGCAAGACTAAAGGATCATGGTGAGAAAGACATAAAATTCCATGCTTTGCTTTCCTCTCCTCTGGGTTTCTGCTGTTCTCCTTGATCAGTGAGATTGTTCTTGGCTGGATGTTTTTGCTGATCTTCTGGGGGAGGGACCTGTTGTTGTGATTCTCAAATGTCTTTGCCCGAGGCAGAATTGCACTGCCCTTGCCAGGGCTGGGCTAAGTAATCTGCTGGTGATCGCTCTTGGGAGCTTTTGTTACCTGAATGCTTTCTGTAGAGCTCTGGAGGATGGGAATGAAAATGGCAAATTTCCAATCTCTGGCCCAGAGGAGCCAAGAGCTCAGGACCCCACTCCTCAGTGCACGCTTGGAGAAAAGCATTCAGTCACTCCTGTATCCCTGGTCTCCAGTTGTGCTCCTAGCTCACCTGGCCTGTGACTGAGCACTTCTGTCTCTGGCACACAGCCCTGTTTGGAGTCTCCAAACCCAGCAGATTCCTGCTGCTCTGCTTTTCCGGCAGATGAAGGTGAATCTCCCCAGATCTGCCACTTGTGAGGTCCCTGCTCAAAGAGCAGTGGTCTGACTGTGCCACGGATCAGTTTAAGATAACCCCAAGCTAAGAGCTCATTCCTTGGCTCCGTCTCTGTAGTCAGCTTCCCCACTCTGATACCTGTGAGCTCTGCTACACTCAGACACCCCTGATCCTTCTGTGACCCTGTGGGACCTGAGACTACACTCTCCCAGTGAGGGCTCCACCCCTGCTTAGTCTCTGGAGTGATGTCCCTCAGTGCAGCAGACTTCTAAAAGTTCTGATTTTACTGGTCCCTCCTACCTGTAGTCTATCTTCCCCTAACTTTGGCTTCACTTCTCTGCACGTCCTATCTTTTAGGAAGTGATTGATTTTCTGTTTCTAGAATTGCTGCTCTTCTTCTCTTCAATCTCCTGTTGGGTTTGTAGGTGTTCAGAGTGGTTTGATAACTATCTAGCTGAACTCCTGTGACCTGATGTCATCTCAGTCTGCTACTCCTCCACCATCTTGACTCCCTAGTCACACATTTTTAATGTAATCTTTAGAGTTACCTAGTATTATTTTTAAAGAAAAGTATTTGTCATTTTTATTCATCACAGGAAATTTATAAATTAATTCAGGCAGAAGTTAGTTCTTTGGGACATTATTTTTTTCTTTTTTTTTTTTCTATCTAACAATATTACATGCCTTTCCATTTATTGAAGTCTTTATTTCTCTCATTGGTGTTTTAAAATTTATTTGTATAATCTTTGTATATTTCTTAATAATTTCATTCCCAGATTTCTTATCCTTTTTCATTGTTGTTGCTAGTGTGTATTTGTTCTTTCTTTGTTTTGTTTTGTTCTGTTTCCATTTTGTCTTCTTGGTTGGTGGTTGTTTGTGGGAAGGTAGCGATTTTTGTCTAAAAATCTGCAATTAATCCCTTTTCCACCCCTTGCCTCTGGCATCCACTGTTCTGTTTTCTGTCTCTGTTGTTTTGCCTTTTCCAAAATGTCATAGCAATGGAATCATATCATCTATAGACTTTTTTTTTTTTTAAGATTTTAATTATTTGTTAGAGAGAGAAAGAGAGAGAAGTGGGCAGAGGGAGAGGCAGGGTCCTTGCTGAGCAAGGAGCCAGATACAAGACTGGAATCATAATCTGAGCTGAAGGCATATGCTTAACCAACTTAGCCACCCAGGCATCCCACCTCTATAGAGTTTTGAACCTGGCTCCTTTCCCTTAATGTATTACATGCCTATTTGTTTCTTCATTCAGATTCTCATCAGTCTTTAGGGTGCTGATGGGCCCAGAGAAGTTTTTGAGACCAAGCTATTATTCCCATCCTCTTTTTCCAAAAAATAATTATGGGATTTTCCCTTTAGTTATGCTACTTCCTTTGAGATTATGCTCTGCCAGGATTTTTTTTTTGTTTTGTTTTAAATAGCTGCAGCTACAGGCATCCTCTTTCAGAAACTGTCCATATTTTGAAGACATTCATCAGTGCATCCTCTAACACTGTGGTGTTTTTTTAACAGATGTCTTCCAATGTTAGCGGAAGTGGAACTTGGCATTTCTTTTCCTTCTTTCTTTCTTTTTTCTTTAAATCATTTCCTTTTTCTGGTGTGATTTTCTAAGGAAAGGCAGCACATTATTGCTTTGCAATTTTGAAACTCTATGTCCCTTAGTAGCTATTAAATCTAAATTTATTTAGCAAGTAGCTGCTGCACTTTTAATTTACTGCTTAACTAAGGGCAAACTATAAGCCAAAGGATGGGGAAGCTCTTCAGAACTGAAATGTCACCAGCTTTGGCACATGCTAAGAAATATTCAACTCCTTTTTGGTATATTATCATTCCAGCCTTTTCTCTTATGCAATATCTCTTTTGCTTATTCCTTTGGGAAATCTTTGAAATTTAAGACTTATAATAATAATTAAATATTTATTGAGATATTAAGAATCCACACTTTTAATTATCAATTATCCTGTTAACTCAGTATGTTACATATTTTATAAATAAAAAAAGTATTGAGGATCAGAAAGTCTCAAATGTACACAGCCAATTAGTAGAAGGGTTCTGTTTTAATTCCTCATTTTGTGACTTCAAATCTATTACTTTTTGACTACCTCACAGTTACCTCCATATTTATATTCGCTGTGATGATTTTGAGATTATTAAACAAATGTATCTGCATTATTTAATTGGATTCTGGTAACAGCAATTTAAGTTAAATTTAAAGGAGGTTATCATTAACTCCATTTTACACATGAAGACCTTTTCTAAAAAAAATAACAAAATTTTCAAAGGCAAGCAGTTGTTTCATAGAGCTGATTTGCACAAGGCATCCTAATCCTAATACCTAATAATTAGGTATTCTCCCTTTTAAATAACTGTACACCCAATAGAACCGTTTTCTATACTTCAAAAACACTAAATTCTGGATTTAAAATTTTATGAGTATTTGTTCTATTGGGAGCTGTTTGGCACTAGTTGTTTAATACATGTTTGGTATTTTATATCAGTTAGCTACTGTCACAGTAATGTTGTGCAGTAGAAACCATAATACTGTGCAATAAATTACCACAAGACCTGTAATATCACAATAATATACATAATTATTGTTCACAAGATCTCAGGCCTTCAGATTAGTCCTTGCGGCCTTGGTTGGACTTACTTATACTATGCTTTCAGCTTCAGGTAAATTAGGTGGCTCTACTGATCATTGCCGAGCTCTGTCCCATAGTAGCTATAAGCTGGTTGCTTAAGATGGAATCAGTTTCACATCTGTTCATTCAAAACACATTTACTTAATGTTCTAGGCAGAACTCACTGAAGTAGATTCATGCTCAGTTGGTGGAGGTTGGGGCAGACCAGTAATTTCCCTACATCAATAGCAGGCAGCCTAGGTTAGCACTGTTCTAAATCTAAGACTTGGTATGAATTGTGTTCTTCCTGGTGCTTGATACTAGACCCATCATAATGGACTAAGCAAACAAATCCCTGTTTTTGTTTGTTTGTTTGTTTGTTTGTTTAAGATTTTATTTATTTATTTGACAGAGAGATCACAAGTAGGCAGAGAGGCAGGCAGAGAGAGAGAGAGAGAGAAGCAGGCTCTCTGCTGAGCAGAGAGCCTGATGCGGGGCTCGATCCCAAGACCCTGAGACCATGACCTGAGCCGAAGGCAGAGGCTTAAGCCACTGAGGCACCCAGGTGCCCCAAAATCTCTGTTTTAATAAAGCATATAAACCAGTGATGAAGGTAGATGTCAAACAAATAAATAGTGATTTTAAAATATACTTCAGGGGCTCCTTCGGCTCAGGTTATGATCCCAGGGTCCTGGGATCGAACCCCACATTGGTCTCTCTGCTCAGCATGGAGCCTGCTTCCTCCTCTCTCTCTACCTACTTGTGATCTCTGTCTGACAAATAAATAAATATATATATTAAATATATATAATTATATATATATAAACATATACTTATATATTTTTATATATTTTTATATATATTTATATATATATTTATAATTTTTTATATATTTATATATATTTATATAATTTTTTTATATATTTATATACTTATATATTTTATATATATAAATAAATATATAAATTATATATTTATATATATAATATATAAATATATACTTATATTATATAAATATAAATATATACTTATATATATATATATAAGTATATATATATATATACTTCAAAGAGAATAAATAGGTTTTGGAGATGCCCAATAGTAATTAGCACATTTCCAAACTGATAATGTAATTTTAGTAAATGTCAGACTGTGGAGAAAGTCATCATCTACCCTCTTATGGGGAGTGCACTCTAACTCTAAGACCGTAACTCTCTTCAAAGAAATCCTCTTTTATTGGATCTCTTTCCTTTATGGAGCTATAGGCTTGTGATGGGTTAAGAGTAGCAGAAAGCATTTTAGTCAGCTCTTAGCTATTCCTATGTTGATGTTTCCATGGTTTAGATTGTCAGCTGAAGCTCCACAAAGATAGAAAACCCCCATTTTGTCTTGGAATTCCAATAATTCTTGTGTTCTTTAATCAGAATCAAATGTAGAAAGATCCAAGGAATAAAAACATATTTATACCTTATTTTAATGAATATATATAAGCCTAAAATTTTCAAGTTTCTTATAAATGTTGGATTAAAAGAAATTGCTCCTGGAATAACAAAGAATTATATAATAAATTATGCTTGTAAATAATTGGACTTGACCTCAAAGTGTTTTATCCTACTTATGAAAGCATATAAATATTTTTATAAGCCTATTAAAATACATTTATTTTCAGATCCCTTTGAAGCATTCATCATCTTTTCTATTCGTCATGAGATCAGAAAAATTGATCTTCATAAAAGAGACTATAGTCTACTTGTTCCTGGATTGAGAAACACAATAGCACTTGATTTTCACTTCAATCAAAGTTTGCTTTATTGGACAGATGTTGTAGAAGACAGGATATACCGGGGCAAGCTTTCTGAAAGTGGAGGTAATTTTTAAATGAAAATTTTAGAAAAATATGCTGTCATGAGATGGGATTTAGATCAATCTTTGCACTTTCATTCTTTGCCTTCTCCCTCATATATGTAAAACCAGGGATGTCAAGTTTATGTGTGAAAATATATTGAGGGAGGGGAATGAATGATGGGAGCCTGTGCTAGGCATACAATTTTCTTTTTTTTTTTTTTTTTTTAAAGATTTTATTTATTTGTCAGAGAGAGAGGAGAGCGAGCGAGCATAGGCAGACAGAATGGCAGGCAGAGGCAGAGGGAGAAGCAGGCTCCCTGCCAAGCAAGGAGCCCGATGTGGGACTCGATCCCAGGACGCTGGGATCATGACCTGAGCCGAAGGCAGCCGCTTAACCAACTGAGCCACCCAGGTGTCCCTAGGCATACAATTTTCAAATTGTGAGCTTTTCCATGGACATTTGGTAAAGAAAAATACTTATAAGAAATAACTACTGCCTGCCACATACTAGTAGACATAATGTTTGCGAGTTAAAATATTTTATTTTGTAAGCAAAATTTCATCATATAATGAATTGTCCCAAAGACCACTAATATGAACTAAATGTTTTTATCATAGTTTGACTTAACTCTTGTCTAATGACACTTCTTAAGTAGCAAGGCTCTGAGATAAATATATGTAATAATCATTTTGGAAATGTTGGCTCTGTGTAGCATTCCAAAGTCCATGTGTTTCTATAAAAATCTGAATTTCTCCTTAAGTCACATTTGCAATTTTGGAAAAATGATAATAAATATGTGATTCACCTGTGAATTTGTGTCTGTGGCATATTGTAAGAGACTGGTTTCAAGTGATGGATTTAGATCCTTGGGCTTAGATGATTAAGGGCTAAAAAAAAAGTCTGTTAAAATGTCTAACAAAAACACTGACAATGTCGTAAACTATTAAGTGTTATCCTATTAGAAAAAATATTTTAATTACAAAAGAAATTAAAAAGTGGATAAATAGATCATTAGTGGACATTACCAAATTGTTTATTTTAATTTAGACCAAACTAATGCCTTCCTCTCTTATTTGTAATCATGTTATATAGTGTAAGTCCTATGGCCCAGGAAGGGGCAGGGAGTGAGATTTGGATCTTATCTTTATTAAGGGTAAGTGCAGTAAAGTCATCTTATTTATCATGCTTCAGAAAAGGGTGGCTACTGACTAGCTATAATGCATGTTGCCCCAGAGGGGCATTTTCTCTTTATTCTACCCCTGAAGATCAATGTTGATACTAAATTGCACTAATTTTAACTAGCACATCATTCTTATTCCCCAAATCCTGTGTTCTATTTCAAAAGTCAGAAACAAGAAATATAATTTTTTTGAAATCTAAACACTATTGTTTAGCCTTAAAGTTATTCAAAAATTCTATTGCACTGTCACTGAAAGGGCTTAAGAAATTAAAGATTTTTGGTAGGAAAGATCAGTAATTCTAAATTCGGAGTCTTAGTTTCCATCATGCCAGGTAACACGTTTGCACTTTATCTTTGAAACTCAATATAATACTTCAAAACTCTGTGCTGCTTTTAAGGAGGCCTTGTGTGTGTGTGCGCGCATAACACATTCATCGAATGGGTACAAGTATTGGTTTTCTTTTCTTTTCTTTCTTTTCTTTTCTTTTTTTTTTTTTTTTTTGTAGGGGTCAGTGCGATAGAAGTGGTTGTGGAGCATGGCTTGGCTACCCCAGAAGGACTGACCGTTGACTGGATAGCAGGCAATATATACTGGATAGACAGCAATCTGGACCAAATTGAAGTCGCCAAACTTGATGGCTCCTTAAGAACTACACTAATCGCTGGAGCCATGGAACACCCCAGGGCCATTGCTTTGGACCCAAGATATGGGTAAAGAAGTTTGCCTTTTACAAATTCGCTTTGGCATAAAAAAATAATCTTTTAAATGAATACTGAGTTCAATTATCTCGTAAATTATGAGTCAGATTGCTTATTTTGTGCATGTTGTATATATTATGTATATTTATGTATATTTACATATGTATATGTATAATTGTGTATATTTATGTCTAATGTATGTCTACATCTATTTATATTATATATAACATATATATATAAAATCAGTTCAAGTTTATTAGCATGAATTTGGTTATAAGATTGCTTACATAGGTATCTTTAGAGGATAGAAATATCTTTTTTCTAAATATGGGCATTAAGCCCTATTGAAAGCTATTGCAACTCAATTTTGAAGCAGTAATTTAATGAATTTCTCTGTGACGTGTCAAAGAGATGCTATAATTGTTTCTAATGGTTCCAAACCACAGGACCAGTCTCTGGTACAAATAGTCATAGATGTTAATTGCACCACCTCTTACGTATTTTATAAGTACTTGGAGTCAGTTTAAAAGAAAATTAGTATAAGGTTGAAGGAGTCCAGTGATGAGACACTGACTTTTGGGGTGTTGGAAAGACAAGGCACATGATTCTTGAAAACAAGGTCAAATGTTGAGTAACTCAGCTAATTGGCCCTGGTGTTCCCTTGTGTGTTCCTCTGTGAAAGAGCAGAAGAGAGACAAGAAAACCCTGGAAAACAAGGGCTCCAATTTCTATTCACTCAGTTATTCTCTGGAGAATCCACTTAACTCTATTATCTTCCTTTAAATTTCAGTTTTTTCTTTCATAAATCAGGGATGATACCTTTATCATTTGGTTGTTTTTGAGGAGATGGTAAATATGTGGAAGATCCTTGGTAATTATTTTACAAACCCAAAACCATTGTCAAGGTTAAAGGTTAGCAGATCAGAATTTTTTTAATTCATTTTTATTTCGATTGATTTATTTTTTTGTCTCTGTACCTTCAAGTAATACAAAGTCCAGGGAACACCAATGAGGAAGGAGAATCAGCCAGGAGGTAGTTTAATGAAATGCAGAAGAGAGAAAAGGGAGCCTGTGCTTAAGTCACCTTCCTGACCACAATTTCTGGCTGGTGCTCTGGTTTATGCCGAAGTATAGAAATCAATGGTTTAGGAAGTCTGTTCTTTTCTTCAATTCATACACAAAAATTAAAGGACCAAAGCAGCTTGCCTAGAACAGGGCTCCAAATAGGCAACTCTTATGTTTGCTTAACTTCTACAGTGTTTTGAATTTATTTATTACTTGTCCAAACTTAAAATATTAAGGCATTTTGTATACAGTCCTGGATTTCTGGCTGCTTTTGAAAAAAAACAGAGATCTGGCAGCAAGGAGCAAAGCAGTAGCTGTATCTTTTACCTTAGAGAGTGGTTCTCTTATTTATACAGTCTACATTTTGCCCATTTTATTCATTAATTCCTATAATAACAGTTCACTGGGAAGAGATATATTATGTTTAGTGAAAAATTCATTTTTTAAAACAGACTATTCCTGAGATTACAGCTAACTTCCTGATTCTGACCCTTTACTTCCCATAAAATTTCATTACCAACAGGGGTTTTACCCTCAATGTAACAACTACCGGTGTGAAATTTTCACCTAGTAGACCTAAGTGGTACCAGTACCTTATACACAGGGGAAACTTTCTGTAGAAGGGAAAGTGATACTTTGGAGAGAGTTGTGGTTTTAGCTTATACACCAATATGGTAGAAAAGCTATGAGTGCTCTCAAATTACAGATGGCACACAGAGAGTAAAACAAGATACAACAAAAAGGACAAAATCGGCATATGGAAAGCTTTGAAAATGTCTGACCAAACAAAGCATTAGGTCTGGGAGTTGAAACTTTATTTTCTACAGCTTTGAACTGACAATGCTTAGGATAAAATTATTTATCTCAATTAGTTTGCAGAGGATCCTACCTGAGAGGAGAAAAAAAAAAATAGAGACACAACACATCACCGACAAATACTATTAAGTGAAAATATCAGATAGTATTCCAGTGACATAAGATCTTCAGAAGTAATATACCCTCTAAGAGTTGAAAGTTAGTGTAGAATGCCAGCCTCTGAGTAGGAAAACATGACAATGCTTCTGAGAAAGTCGATGCCTTCTTTTACTAATTGCTACTATGAAATTGTACAGCTAATTAAAATAATTACAATGGTAGTAATTTTTTTTAATAAAATGAGTGAAAAAATATACACAAAAATCCTTTTTGGTATAAGTAATCAAAGCTCAGAAGGTAGTATTAATTCATACAACTCTGGGAAGAAATTGAAAGGTTGATAAGTTTGGGTGTCATGATAATAATAGGATTTTTATTGCTAAAAATTATTCTATAGTGGATTGATACAATTAAGATATGAAGTTCACATAAACACCTCTAAAGCCCAGCTGTAGCAATTAAATTTAAAAATGCAATGCAAATATGAAAATATTTTCAGGTTTGGGATATTTTAGTAAAAAGTCCATAAATATTTTTAAATTTTAATCATTTAATTAATTATTTTATTTATTAATTTATTAATATTAATTATTATTAAATTAATATTAAATTTTATTAATTTAATTATTTTGATTATTTTTAATCATTGGACCTTACATAAGGTAGGCTGAGAGCATAGTAAAAATACATATAAGCATGCAAACACACACACATACAGTGAACTGCAAAGCAAAGCACAAGAAAAGAAACACTGAAAAATAATTTAATTTGATTTAAACTCCACTTAGGGGTTTCTCGGTTGAGTGACTGCTTTTGGAGTCCTGGAGTCCTCTTGATCGAGTTCTGTGTCGGGCTCCCTGGTCAGTCTGCTTCTCCCTCTTACTCTCCCCCTTCTCGTGCTCTTTCTCACTCTGTCTCTCAAATAAATAAATACTTAAAAACAAACTAAAAAACTCCACTTACTGCCTTCGTGTTATCTATTCAAATAGAAACATAAAATTTCTCCCTATTTCTATTAGCAATAATCGCGCCTCGGATAAACCTCATTGGCTACGATACTGCCACTGCGCAAAGCTTATTTTCTCCCTATTTCTTAAAAAAATCAAGAAATATATAAAAAAGGTGTGAATCAAAATTGAAAGGAGTTCCAAAGAAACTTAAACTTCTTTTAAAAAATAGGTATTTTGAGGTAAGTCTACTGAATAATTTTTTTAGAATTATGGTTTCTGTAAATACTATTACTTTCCTACCACATCATAAGCTCTCTAATGGTAAACAAAGTCTAATAGCAAGACATGGTCCCATGTCTGTGAAATCATCCCCCACTCCTAGTATATAAAATTGTGCTGAATATGTTTGTTAAATAAATTAATACAAGCATATTCATAGACTTTTTGTTAACATGTAACTTACAAAACTCAAGGATAAACCTGAAAGGGAGAAGCATAGAGTAAAAGATAGCTAATGGGTAGATACTATAAACTTTGTTTCCAATAACAAGTGAATGAACAAGTTTGCAAACAGCGGCTTCCCTTCCTCAGCATAGCTGAGGAAAAGGAAAAAGAACAATAACAAAAAAAAATGAGCGATAACATTAGACCAAGAAGACAGGCTTACATCATGTGAATTTCCTTCAGCTCTGAGGTTCCTTTGTGACCTTTTTTTACAGATGCCAAGAAACAAATATTTTTAATCAACTGCTTTGCTTCCCAGGCAGAAAATCCACAGGTCTTCATTTTACATTATAAAACATATTTGCCATCATGCCACATCCCTTTATTATTCTGGGTTTTGACCCAATGTCCAAAGTGACAAGTTATTCCAAGATGGTAAATGGAAGTCTTGGGGAGGAGCCATTTTTCTCTCATTCCTTTTTAAGGGAATATAGTTATTACTAAGGTGACTTGAATGAGTCCATGAATCTCCCCTGAACCTCAAGCTTAGTATTAGGGAGTAAGAAGTACCAGGGAGTTCCAAATTTACAGGACATTTGCTTCGGGTCTTGAAATGTCTTTGCCTTTGTACTTGTGCAGCTGCATGGTGTCCTCCTGCTCCACTATGTGTTTAGATTTTATCTGACAGAATAACTGGGCTCTGCAATAGCAATTGCAATTTGTGAAAGCAGATATAGTAGTTGTGAAGATTAGTGAAACATCAAAATAAAATTTTAATTGTATCTGGGAATGTTCCTAAATGAAACTAATAAAGATGTTGTTGCTTTTAGAAGACCTAAAGACTGTAGATAAGTATCCTTGTTTTTTGCCAAGATCATTTATTTTCACCTTCCACAGCTTGACCTGATAGATCATAATGGCCCTTTCATGCCTGTAATGATACAAGTTGTTCATGGTCCATTGACCCAATTTAATCCTGATACACACTAACTCATGAATGCAGGAACTGTAGAATCACTAGACTGTAGTCTCTTTTTTAAAAGCAATTGTGGCTGAATATTTCCATACATCCTATAAGAAGAGATATTCAGTCTTTGTGTATTTCAAGAAATAATTCAATCATTGAAATGCTAATACACTTTAACCATAAAAAGAAAGTAATAAGGGGGAAATGATTCCTTTAAAATACCACACTATAAAGTATATAAAAGAGTGCCTAGAATTTTATGAAACAATGATCCTTGAAATCAACTTTTTAAATTGATTGTAAACTGACTTATGGTGAAGTTAAGAACATTTTTAGGAGAACTAATTCTAGAACATGTTCTTTTATAAAAAGTATTGGAAACTTCCCCACTTGAATTGATGAAAGATTAGGACCATTGTGAGCATTACAGAAGAGCTTAATGCTGCTATGTTTAGTGAAGAAATGAAGGAATCACTTTAGAATGTCTCAAATTATCCCAAGCTATGCTTTTATGGTCCAGTGGAAACACATACTTGAGAGTTTACAGTGCCTACTCTGGTAAATCTATAATATAGAGTGCAGAATTGTAGAGTTACTGGTGTGTGTGTTGGAATTTCCACAACCACATAAGGCAGAACTAGGTAGAAAGTTAGAAGAGAGACACTAGTTTTCCACTTATTCAGGCAAAAGACAATATTCAGAAGTCTTTGGGTCATCAATCCAGAGTGTGAATTACAGCCTTGCCTAGATCTCATGGTGGTTTATCCATAGATATTCAGACTAGCTATCATTCTCAAATTCATTGTTTGTTTTCAGTGATTATTTTTCCTAATCATTTTTAAGCTTGCAAATATCTCTACTCTACCTTGTCTGTCAAGATACCACATCAGTTTGATTGATGCTGTATTGGTCTTGTTTCTCATTTTAAATCTTAGTTTTAAAATCCTAAGTGTTAAGGGAAACTGACCACAATCTGCTGTCTCTGAAAAGATGCATGCATCCAAAATTAAATTTGAAGTGAGACACATAATACATCTCATTCATTGTTTTAAAGACATTCAACTACTTAACTGAATAGCCTACTACCTTTATATTAAATCTTTGTTCCGTTTTCCCTTTATGGCAACATATTGTATATTAGGTAATTTATAAGTAATATGTGTATTGTATATACATGATAGTTTTTTTCTCATATTAATCTTTAAAAATTAGTCTTTTTAGAAAAATGATATCTAGCTATAAAATTTTATAAATATCCTCTGGTATTTTTAATATTCTTAAAAATTATCTATTTTACTAATTTTGAGTTATTTGCAGTTTTAAACTTTTATTATAGAAATTTTTAAATACACAGAATAGAATGAATTACATAACAAACTTCTTCATATTCATTACCAAGCTTCAACAGTTATCAATACATTATCCCTGATACATTACTTTGTTTTATCCTTTCTCAGAAGTTTACTTAATTTATTCAAATATTGGTGATTAAAGAATGAATAATTTGGATATTATTTTTGTAGATATGATCCCATAGCAGGACCAGGAAACTCCTCTATTGCTGCATGAAACTAAAACTTCCTTTTTTTTTTTTTACATAAAACTCAGATTTTGAGAGACATTCTTTGAGATAAACCCAATCTTACAACTTCCTCCTCTGAATTCCTTTTCTTGTGGCTTTGACTTATAAAACATTCTACTTTCACATACATGTTGCTGTGACATTTAAACATTGACAATAGTATTAATTCTCTTTCTGTCTCTCCATTTCTTTAAAAATTTGGAAATACTTAGAAATTTAGCATTTAAAAAATCAGTTCTATGACTATGTGTGGGTGGCATGCTCGTGGAAGCACAAGTCTTTTCTGTGACCTAGTCATCCTTTGTGCTAGATTGTTTACATCCAGGACCTCACTAAATGCTCCTGATAAGTGTGTACAGTTAGAGATTTTACTTACAGATGAGAAAATGGAGTCTGAGATTAAATATTCTGGAGAAAGTGACAGATACCAGTCTTGATCCCAAGTTAGTTTGACATAGAAACATATTGGCATAATTATTTAGTAATATTTTGAGGCTGCCCAGTGCTTCAGAGCTGACTATGAGCTGCCACTCTTATCAAGGACATCTACATCTTCCTTCTCTCTTCACTGTAGTCCTTTTTTTTTTTTTTAAGATTTTACTTATTTACTTGACAGACAGAGATCACCAGTAGGCACAGAGGCAGGCAGAGAGAAAGGAAGGGAAGCAGGCTCTCCGCTGAGCAGAGAGCCCGATGCAGGGCTCCATCCCAGGACCCTAGGATCATGACCTGAGCTGAAGGCAGAGGCTTTAACCTACTGAGCCACCCAGGCGCCCCTCGCCATAGTCTTTTAATGCACATACTTACTAAATTTATTACATAATGTATTGAATTGTGTTTTATTCATTTCATATTTCAAATTCCTCTGTCCTAAAGACTATATACTTCTCAAAAATTCAAGTCATGGTAAATACTTAGTTACATCGCTCCATATCTCCTTACATAAACATAATATAGATAATATTTAAAAAAAGAAAAAGATAGCTTGAATTGTATTTTGAATTTTGTTCCAGAGGATTATTTTATTTTCCAAGGTAATCTACCACGTTCATATACTTAAGGATCATTCAAAATACAGAAGAATGAAAAATAGCTAAATGATATATAATTATAGTGAAAAACAAAGGTATTTTTACCAATAACTTTACCATTTCTCACCAAAATGTTGTCAGAGCTGATAATGGGAAAATTTACTGGACTGTCACTACCTCTCCAATCCTGTGAGTTCTCCCTTCCCAAATCACCATGCTACTCATTGGGTTCTTCTATGAAAATAGAAAAGGCAACTACAATTTATTGATTAGCAAACATGGCCTTATCATCTGCCAGATGTTTACCCTTTCCTATTTTATTTAGTGACATGACATTAAAGAATTTGATGTTAAAAGCATCAGAGCAGAAGTTAGGCTGCCCAATTTTCCATCTCCCTCTGCCAATTGTTAGCTGTGTAGCCCAAGTAATTTAACTTCTCTAAGTTTGTTCTCCCTCTCTAAAACATAGATAACTTTAACCATAGCCTCATGATTGATTAAATGAGATAATCTATAAAGCTGAAAATAGTATTAGGGCTAAAAATACTATTTAACATACAGTAAGCACTTAAAATATGGAGAATAATTATGATTGTGGAGTTATTGTGTAACTGTATTAAATATACCATAGAAACATGCATCAGCAGTTTAAACCACTGTCAATTGAACATAAAACATCCATTGCCCAATAGGCTTAAAAATCAAATGCAGGACACGAGGCACTTAATGCCCATTGTAACTAACTGTTTGTACACCATGAATTTGTAGAGTCTCAAATAGTATTTGGTTTAAAAAAGATGATCTTTAACATATGAAAATGGTGTTTTAACAATCTCATGTTTGTATATATGAAAGTATAATGATTTCCTCTGTTTTCCCTCTATATCTTTTGTCATATGATCTATTTCATTGCTATGAATCTAAATATCATCTCTGTACTGATGATTTCCAAATTCATGTGTCCAGCCCTGCCTTCTTCTCTGAACTTCACCCTGGCATACCGCACAGCTTCCTGAACACTTCCTTTTGGATATCTTGAAATCTTAAGATTAAAAAAAAAATTCAAAGCAAACTTTTGATTGCTCTTCACACTCGACCACAGTTAATTCCCAGGTCTTAGAATCTGTTCCTCTTTCATTTTCTCCATTTTATTTATGGATTCCCGGCAAACCCTCTTCCTTGCACTTACTCTGACTTTACTGAAACAAGAAACAAAGTCACCTATGATTTATTCTCCACTTCATTTCCCTATAGTCAGTGATCAGATAGTCCTGGCAATTCCACCTCCAAATATACCTTGAATCCTTTCACCTTTCTTCCCTTCCACTACCATACTCCAAACCACTGTCATCCTTGGCTGTTCCTTTAAAATGACCACCTGGTATACTCTTGCCTCACTATCATCTACTTATGTATGATACCATGTTTCACCCCTGCTTAAATATGCTTCCTATTCTCTTGGAATAAAATCCCAAATAATTGCCTTAGACTACAAAGCCCATTAGGTAGCACTCTTCAAATCCATCCTCTTCCTTTTACCTCCTTACTCACTACATTGGTCTTATTTCTATTCCTCAAATCATCCACTTTTTTCCCCCTATTAAGGCTTTCATATCTGCTGTTTATTTTGCTCATCATGCTCTTTATACTGTTCTACTTAAACTTTAGATTCAATGTAAATACAGCCTCGTCAAAGTCCTTTTTTTCTCTGATCACCTTCTCTAAGTGGATCACTTACCTACTATTTTCTCCCGTAATGAAAATTTCCTTCAGCATATTTTAGAAGCTGGAATCATATATTCCTGTGTTTATTTAGTCTGTCTTCTCCACTGGACTCTAAGCACCAAGTGGGTAGATAATACATCTGTTTCTTTTGAGACTGTTTACCTGCCAGTGTCTAGCATATAGTAGCACTCAGTAAGCCTTTGTGAACTCAATGGCTGAAACAATAGCATTATTTATTTTTCTTCAGAATTCTTTTCTGGACAGATTGGGATGCCAATTTTCCTCGCATTGAATCTGCCTCCATGAGTGGAGCTGGAAGAAAAACCATCTACAAAGACATGAAAACTGGAGCTTGGCCTAATGGACTAACTGTGGACCACTTTGAAAAAAGGATAGTTTGGACAGATGCCAGGTGATCTTTTTCCTCTGTATTTTCTGTTACCTTTCTCAGATAGTATTTGTAAACTCAAGACATACCCTAACATGCAAGTATCGTGTATGCACACTTCGAAATTGGTGGTGATTTTTTTGTTTTGTTTTCATTATGATGGTGGTGATTTTTGTTTGTTTTTGTTATGATAGGCTTTTTTCTTCTTTCTACAAGTCAGATACAGACCCGTGAAGTATTTTTAATAAAATATTCTCTCTGGCATTTATCTAGGTAGTATGATAACACCACTGGACTATTTGAATAAGTTCCGATAAAATTAATGTATTTACATTTCTGTAGGTCAGATGCTATTTATTCAGCCCTCTATGATGGGACAGCCATGATAGAAATCATTCGAGGTCATGAATATCTTTCCCATCCCTTTGCTGTGTCTTTATATGGGAGTGAGGTCTACTGGACGGACTGGAGGACCAACACACTGTCAAAAGCCAATAAGTGGACAGGGCAGAATGTCAGCGTGATTCAGAAGACAAGTGCACAGCCATTTGACCTTCAGATATACCACCCCAGCCGTCAGCCCCAGGGTAAGTGCTTACCCTAACCCCAGGGTAAGGGTAGTGAATTAACCACCCAGATAGTATTTTCACTTTAATCATATAATATTTGAACTGTAAAATATCTTTTATGCATTAAGTTATTAATATTTTTATGTATATCATGTTGTAGAAGAGGTTCCAGTCTTTATTTTAATTAATACAAATTTTTTTTCTTTCCTTTTCATTTCTTTCACATAGCAATAAAGAAATCTTAGAAATTAAGCGTTTTATACAAAGTCCCGCATTTTAAGTCACTGCTTGTATCAATAAAGGATACTGTGGGAAGTTGTAGAAGGTCTTCAGTTTTAGAATCTATCATCTGATTATGATCAGAAGATTAAATGAGAACACCAAGAACACATTGATATTTCCCCTAAATGATCCCTGTGAGCTATTTTGGGAGGAGAAAGAATGGTGTATAAAAAAAAAATGGAGCATCTCCTTGAGCTTTTCTATTTTAAGAGAATTGAGATCACATGAGACTATGTGCCACCTCTCCCTATGTATTCAACATTTTGTTTCAATAGTAATCTCCATCCTGTCTTTGTGATTTCATTTCTTCTATCAATCCTTGCCTGACATTCTTACACTTCTTTTCCTTTTTTATTCTTATATTTCTTTTTCCTTATTGTTTTTATTTTTTCCTGGATAGTATGGCTATTTGGTGTAGCATCAGCTCATCCCTTTTTACCTCTTGGTGGAGACTTCCCCTTTACAATGTGTACCATAACCTATGAGAATCTCATTCCAATGTAAATAATGCTTCCTTATTATTAGCATGTTTTTACTTGAGACATCTGATGCTCAGATGACAACTATTCCCCAGAGGTTATATTTTCTCCTTTTCTCTCTCTTTCAGTGTAGAGTAGACAGATCTTCCACTCCCAGAAATGCACTGGTCTTATGGACCACACTTCAAGCCTTATTTTAAATTTGTGTTATATTCTTTACACCTAGATGTGACTAAAAATGCTCACCTCTGTGGTCTATAAATTCCACTTTTATCCTTTTTCTTTCTTCAATATTTGACCTTCATTCTCTATTGATACTATTACTTCTACCAAAATTTCCTCATCTGTAAAATATTCTGTGCCTTCTCTTTGACAGAGTCTGATTGAATCTAGTTTCCTTCCTAGATACTTTCAATTTCTGTTTCAATTTTCTTACATAAGAGATCCTTCTTTGTCATGTGGGAGTTTCTATACACCATGTACTATGTGAGCAATCATGTTAATCCTTTTCTGTCACCTATAATTTGTTTGCTCTTTTCATCTTACAAATCTGTCCAACATGAAGACATTAAGGGGGAGAAAATATAGCTTAGTCACTTTCGTGCTTAATAGGCATTCAGTAAATATATTGGATTTAACTAAATTGAAATAATTCAGGAAATCATGATTCTGACCAGCAATAGGCCACCAGTACAATAAGAAAAAGATCCTCTTTTCTAAAACTTTTCTTCAGCATGAGAGAGTATCTAGTCATAAACACTATATGTTGATGACAAACATAGGATTGGTTTAATTTTTATAAATGCAAAAATATGTACTTATATATTTTTGTGCCTATGCTGGTACTTTTTATGTAATTTTTATATTTAGAGTAATTTAAATGAATTGGGCCATGAAATATGGCCTGGGTTTATGTATTACAACATTTGCCTCCTCAAAATAAGATCAATATATTTGTTTTCTAACTGTCTGATTTGTCCACATGGACATGAACCCTAGCAAAGTGACAGAATAGAAATGAAAATGATACTTTCAAGTTCTTCTCACATTTTCACATATATAGAAAGGAAGCAAGACAGTCAATATACAGTAGACCCCTCTTCCGTGCTTTCACTCTCTACGGTCAACCATGGTCCAGAAACAGAAGATCCTTCTTCTGAACTATCATTAGAAGGTCAATAGTAGCCTAACACTATGTTACAATGCCTATGTCATTCACCTCACTTCATCTCATCACATAGACATTTTATCATCTCACATCATCACAAGTGCCAGGGTGAGAATAATATGATAAGATATTTTGAGACAAAGAGATACCACATTTACATAAATGTTATAAATTTATAAAAATATAAATTATAAGTGTTATAAATAAATGTTATAAATAAGTATAGTATTGCAGTTGCTCTTTTTTGTTATTAATTATTGTTGTTAATCTATTACTGTGCTTAACTGATAAATTTGACTTTATCATAGACATGTATCATAGATACGTATGCATAGGAAAACAGATGATATATATAGAGTTTGGTAATATCCCTGGTTCTAGGCATCTACTTCAGATATCTCCTCCCCAAATAATGGGAGATTCCTGTAATTCATTTTTTAGTGGGGAGATTTTCTGGACATCTTTACTTAACTTGAAAGATGATTTATATGAGACTCCTACCATCTGCATAAAATAGGGAGGTTTTTACTGTATGGATCTGATTTAACAAAGAGGATTCAGGGCAGATATTCTAGTCTTTATATACCTTTAGATAATGTTACCTGTGGTGAGACCTTGCTATTTCCTAAATGAAATTCAGTCAGTTTCCGATTTTGATAATGATCGCAGAACATTCTACTTTTCCCCCATTTTAAGGATCACTGAGCATATAACAATCATTATCCATCCTGTTTATCTGCTTCAGTGAAGTAACACTTCCACTGCCAGGGGGAAAAAATGTCTAAAAAGATGCAGGAATATATTGACTATTTTATTACCAAGGTAGAATTGTAGTAAAAATGTTGACAAAGGTTCAGCGTTAACACAAGTAAAATAATCATAGCCCCCTGTGTTCTGGTGAATAATAATGCAAAGTTCATGAAGAAATAATTTTAAAAATACATGTCATTCAGTGCTGTAAAATTAAAATATGTATTTAAAAATAAATAAATAAAGGTTAGAAATAATTCCTTGAAATTACCTAATCCTCCAAGTAGGAAATTAATGAATGCTTTAACACCAGTTATCATACATTCACCTTGTGCATAAATTTCCAGGTTGATTTTTGAACAGTTACGCAAAACTTTAAAAAAAAAATGTATTTTAGATCTTTTGGTTCCTCATGTTATTGTTACATGGAATTAACAAGAAACAAATCAAAGCTTAGACATATGCAATATAAAGGAGCAGTTGTGAATATTTTAAATCTATTTTTTTTTTTTCAGGGTATGAGGGAGCTGGGCTTAGAGTTAATGGCATGGCCTTGGGAGCTCATCCACTTGGGTTCAAACCCCTATGATTTACTAGTTGTATAATTTGGGGCAAGTTACTTAACTTCCTTAGGGCTTGGTTTAACCATCTGAAAACTAGAGAAAATTATAGGGTCTATATCAAAGGATCTAGTAAAAGAGTTTAACAGTCATTTAATACAAATATTTTAAACATGTGTAAATACATGAAAAGTTCTTGGAAGTGTCTCACATATAATCAGTGCTCTGTATTTACATGCTCAAGTAAATCAAATTTTAAAGAGTTATACTTATTGGGGTTCCTGGTAGTTCAGTCAGTTAAGTGTCTGACTCTTGATTTCAGCTCAGGTCATGATATAGGGGTCGTGAGATAAAGTCCAGGCTGGGCTCTGTGCTAGCGAGGAGTCTGATATTTCCTTTCTCCTTCCTCCTCTGTTCCTCCCCTATTCTCTGAGTCTGTCTCTCTCTCAAATAAATAAATAAATAAATCTTAGAAAAATAGTAATAGCTGTTGAAATCATACCATTTTCCTAACCTTTTGTTGAAATTTAGGTTTCATTACTTTTTTGGGGTCCTTTTTGAATACATATTGTCTCATATTTCAATTATTCATATTAGGGTTAACATTATACTTTTCTATATCATAGCAATTTTTTAAAAGAAAAATGCCATTAAAAATGTGAATCACAGCTCTAAAGAAGAGCAATATGGTTGATCTTTCAACAGAATTCAGATGTAGTCAGGTGACTAGACTATCAAACCTACTTTCAAAGGTATGTCCTTTTTCCCAGCTCCCAGAGCAAAAAAACATCCTGACATTTTTTTTCTTGTAGTTTTCAACAGAGATGTTGAATATCACAATAATAAATAAAGTTATCATTGTTTATGAACTACTATGTGCCATTTAATTGTCACTTTTCTCCCCTAGTCATTAGAACCACCTAACAAGAAAGTTGTTTTCATTTCCTATGAGGAAACTGAAGCTCTGGGAAATGAATGAAGTAAGCTGGCTCAGAGAAATATATACTTCATCAAAGGCAAACCCAGGTTCTCAGTTATCATGACCAACCTCCCAGTCCATGATTCATTGTTTTCTAAATTAAGAAAACTTTCTTTTTTTAAGTACGCTTCACACCCAGCATGGAACCCAATGTGGGACTTGAACTCACAACCCCGACACCAAGAGCCGGGCTGAGACCAAGAGTCTGACACTTAACTGAGTAAGCCAGCCAGGTGCCCCAAGAAAGCTTTGCATCTCTTTAAATTTAATGTCACATTTCATTTTTAAAAATTTTGTATCTTTTAAATTTTATATCTTTTTTGTATCTAAATTTTATATCTAAATATTTGTAAATAATTTGTAAACAATATTTTTGTAAATAATTTTTTTGTATCTAAATTTTGTATCTTTTAAATTTTGTATCTTTTAAATTTTGTATCTAATTCTAAAACACTTAGCATTCTCCCCTGCTATCATTGATGCCTTATAAATCTCTTCTTAGTAACTACATATTTTCATAGCACATGTGACTATCAATATATCCTCAACTGTTCATCTATTACTGGACAATTTGATTTTAGTTCATTTCTATCCTATCATCAATAATTTTAATGCATGTTTCTATGCACAAATATTTATCTGTATTTAATAACCTTGGATTTTGTTGTTATTGTTGTTAGAAAGTCATATGATCTTATTTGCCAGAAACACATAGATGAACATAAGCCCTCCTGAGAAGGAAAGTATCACTAAACCCTAATGAAAATTAAGTTATAGTCTTTCTTGTATGGTCTTATTATCGATTTATTTATTTAAAAAAGTCTACTCTCTTGGCCACTTTCAAATAAGCAATACAGTGTTAATAACTAAAATCATCCATACTGTACATACATTTCCATAGTTTGTTTATTTTATAACTAGAAGTTTGTGCCTTTTGACCCCTAAATCCATTTCAACCAAACCCCACCTCTTCCCTCTAGCAACCAGACATTTGTTCTCTGTATCTATAACTTCAGTATTTTGTTGTTGTTGTTTTGTTTTGTTTTGTTTTGAAGATTCCACATATAAGTGAGATCATACAGCATTGTATTTCTTAGTTTAACTTATTTCTCTTAGTGTAATGCCCTCAATGCCCATACAAGTTGTTGCAAATGACAAGATTTCCTTCCTTTTTATGATTAAATATTATACGTATATATATATACACATACATACACCAAATTTTATATGTGTGTGTATGTGTATATATATATATATATATATATATATATATATATACCAAATTTTCTTTATTCATTCATCTATTGATAGATTCTTAGATTGCTTCCATGTCTTTGCTATTATAAACAGTGCTGTAATGAACATGGGGGTGCATATGACCTCTCCTGTGCCAAAAAAGCAAAACAAGAAAGTTTAGCATAAAGTAGGGATACAAAGTAGTGGTTTTATGTTGACAGCTACGGTAGGGATTGAGGGCAAAAATTTGAATGTAATATATTGGGAAATTTGGAATAAGAACTTTACATACCATGTACTATAGTTTCAAAGTGGCTAGGATAATCACATTTTATCCCCTTATGCTTTTGGAAGATTTATATATATTCATCCTATTCCACTGACTGGATTGATAACTGGACACTTTAACCTAAATTCTCTATTATATCTGGCATGTATTGGCAATTTATAGCATGCAGTTGATACTTACATCCACCTACTGAATGAACACATGAGAGAATGTTATTTCCTTAGCATAGAGAGAAGATGTATAAATAAACATATTTATTACATTCATAATAAACAAGAACACCAAAATCATAGATTTCTCTTTAAGGTGAAAATGAATAATTAACATTTATGAAGCCATCTAATTTAAATATATCTTTATCAGTAAAACACAGTTATTAATTGAATAAATTCTGAGTGCATTACAAAAACAGCAACAACAACAAAATTTATAATAAACCATTTTTGAGAAATGTGTTCGTTTTGTTCAGATAATGAGATCTGGGCTTGTATGATTAAGCATTAAATTAAAATTATATCATCATCCTGACTTCATGATAATAAGGCAAGTATGCACTTATATTGTGTTTTTATTAGTCTTTTACAGGTATTACTTTCAATCTGAGCAAAGATATGCAGGAAAAAAATTCTACCTCTGAGGTTTTCTCTCTTCAAAGTCACATACCAGTTATAAACCTGTACACAATTCAGATTTCACCTCCTTCATGTTCATGCTTAACACCATAGGAAGTCCCTTAGCACTTAGAGCTTGTATGATTATTTAATATTTTCCTAACACTGTTTTATTTACCCAACTACATTATAAAATATTTGAGTAAGGAAATGTCACTTATTTATTTATGTCAACTACATAGTTAAGTCCTTTATAATAATATTAATAATTATAATAGCATCTGGCGCTTGCTAATTTTCATTGCAATTCTATGAGGAAGGTTTTAGCAACATAGTTTATAGATAAGGAATCTAAGGAAGTCAAACACTAAGTAATTTCCTCAAGGTCTAATAGCCAGAGGATGTTTGTTCAGTTATCGGACTTTGAGGACTGACCTCAGAACTGTCCTTAACCTTTAAGCTCTATAGGAAGAAGTCACGGAGTTCATGTTTGAGATTCTCCTTGGAATTATTATTTCATGTCACGAGATGGCAGTATAGAGTCAAGTTTTGTTGATTATTTACAAGGAACAGAGTAATTCTTACCTTCTTGGAGTTTATAGTTGAGAAGGGGAACAGACTAACTTAACAACGAAGGTCAGTAAAATAATTGTTATTATGGATGGATTTTGAATGTAAAAGGTAGTAAATACATTTTAAAAGGTGTAGGATGAGGTCCTGAAAAGACCCTTGGTTAGTCTAGTTCAATCCATCCTCTGTCACTCACTAGGCTTGTCAACTGAGGCAAAATAATTAACTTCTGGGGCCTTGATTACTCACTTGATGGTTGAAGCAGCTAGAGGTAAGGAGGGAATAAATGGGAAACAGATTGGGCAGGACTCAGACCATGGTGGAATTTAAATGGTCCTTTCAAGGAATTTTAATTTTTGTCCCCTAGAGTGGGTGGTTCTAGTGATTTCACACTTGAATGTGCATCTGAATTATCTGCAGGGATCACTAAAATACAGATTTCTGGGCTGCACTCAAGAGCTTTTGATTCAATAGGTCTGGGGTGTAGCTTGAGATTTTGCATTCTTAGTAAGTTCCCAGGGGATGCTGATGTTGTCTAAAGAACTACAGTCCTAAGTAAAGGAGTAAATAAGTTTTAAATATTCGGTCAAAGGAGTGAAAATAGCAGGTTTGGGTGCTAGAAACTTCACTCCATTTGCGCGAGGGATGGACTGCGGAAAGAGCACTGTAGGTAGGAGAATGGTAAGGAGACTAGCTGTAGATCAGGAGGTAGCTAATGCCAAAATCTGGGAGCCTGTCATAAAAGCAGGGAGAATGGTATGAATGAGATAAACTTAGAAACAAAATTAATTAAAAAACAAACAAACAAAAAAAAACAGTGACAGTAGTTGTAGAGTAGGGGAGATTGGGAAGAAAAGGAAGAATTTGAGATGGCTTTGTGTTTCTAGTTTCTGTAATTGGCTTCATGATCAAAATATGACATAGAGTCCACAGGATTGGTTTAAGGCAGGAATCAACAAACTTTCTCTGTGAAAGGCCTGACAGTAAGTGTTTTAGGCTTTATAGGCCATATGGTCTCTGTTGCAACTATTCAACTCAGCTGTTGTGTGAAAGTAATCACATAGAAAATGAATTACTGTACTTTTGTTCCAATAAAATTTAATTTATAGACAGAAATTGTGTGTGTGCCTATTATTTATTTAACAACATTTTTATAGTGCTCAGTATTTGTTGGGTATCTTCTAAGTGCTTTAAAAAGAAACTAAAGTGTTTAATCTTTGCAGTGATTTCACTTTACAGATGAAAAGCTAGGATAGATAATGGTATGCCATCAGAATAGGACAAAATAGAAATTAGTATTTCATATACTTTTCATGTGTTATGGATATTATTCCTTTTTAAAAAAATTATTTAGTTATTTATTTGAGAGAGAGCATACATGAGCAAGGGAGGGATAAAGGGAGAGGTAAGAAAGGATCTTAAGCACACTCCACACTGAGCTCAAGCCTGACATGGGCTCTATCCCAGGACCCCAAGATCATGACCTGAGCTGAAATGAAGAGTCAGATGCTTAACTGACTGCACCACCCAGGCACCCTGGAATATTATTCTTTATTTGTTTTCTAAGCTACAGTATTAACCTGTAGGCCAAGGTCTACTGGTACCTGGTTTAAAGGATAAACAAGAAATAGATTTTTGATACATTCAATTTGAGGTACCGCTGGGATATGATTGAATATTCAGGGCTGCAAAGAGAAGGAGAGTTTGAACTAGAAGTAGAGCTTTGGTAGTCATTCAATTTTAAGTTGAAGGCAAGATGGTAGGTGAGATTTCCCAAGAATGTTACAGAAAATGAAAAGAGGGCAAAGACAGAACTTTCAAGAAAATGAACACTAAAGAGGAAGGGAAGGCAGAATGCTGAGGAGATGACCAAGAAATTTCAGAACCAAAGAGAGCACAGTCAGATGAATAAACAAACAAACAAAAGCAAAAATGAAACAAACAAAAAACTAAGAAAGGTGTCAAGATGACAGTGGTCAACAGAGTTAATTCTCTGGGAGAAGTCAAGAAAGACAAAGACATAAGTATATTCATTGGATTTGGCAACTTGGAGGATGGTCCGCTGGAATTTTATTTAGCACAATTTATGTGGAGTTGTTTGTATATGTCCTAGTGATCATAAGTTTGTCTGAGGTTGAGTATTATTATTAATTTTAAAGTCTTTTTACTAAAATAATATAATTTATTAAATAAAAGAACAATGCTGTTAGGTAACACGATGCAAATGCAAGAAAGACAACCTTCATGATACTTAGCTTATGCAATGTCGTAACCAGAAGGAAGACTCTAGAGCCAGACTGTTTGAGTTCACATTTTAATATTGTCTTATCCTGACTACATAACCATTATTTATCCTGTTTTTTTTTTTCATCTGTAAAATGGAATCGTTGTGAAAGATTAAACAGGTTAGTTTCCTTTTAAAGCACTTAGAAAATAGCTGACAAATACTAAGCACTATATAAATGTTATTAAGTAAATGATAGAAAGATAGATAGATAGATAGATAGATAGATAGACAAACACAGACAAAATTTCCTTAGTTACTTTGTTTCACCCATCAGTATCCCTCTCTTCTGTTTATAAGAGGAGTTGTTTGTAAACATGGAGAAAGTACAACTTCCTTCTTTTGTTGCAAACCTTCTCCTGTCCAGCAGGTTGGCATTCCTCTGTGTCCTCTCTCAATTCAAAGATGTTTTCTTAATCCCAGCTTCAATTGTGATTTAATACCAAGTGGAGTTCAGTTTTTCCATGAATCCAGAAAGATTTCACCACTCTGATGTTGTTGTTGTTGTTCTCAGTTTTCTTATTTCTTTAGGTGCTGTGATTGGAATCTGTTCCTGGAATAATTCAAGAATATGATTGTAACTTTAAATATAGAGTGTTGCAAATACTTTATCTATTAAACTTTCACCAATTACAAGATGTTTTCCCTTTTTGAGAAAACTTCTCTTTCTAAAAATAATTCAGTTCAATGGGGACCTAATATGTATTTGTTCATATAAATAGTACTATTTTCCAGGAACCATTTTATTTCACTTTCAAAGACAGGCTACTGACTCAATCATCCCTTTCAATTTCCTTCTTGAAACCCAATGACTGGCAAATGTGCAAACAATTTTATATAACACATTAATGACAATATCCTTCTGCAAAATCAAAACCCAGAGACAAAATGAATGAGGCATGAGGGGTTTATTCACAGTTACAACAAGAATTAGATTAATTAGATTAAAAATATATATATACTCCAAGGCAGTATCCATCCCACATCCCTGCTTTGTAAAGCATCCATGAATCATTACAAGAATGAATGAGTCTAAGGGAATTGGTTCATTTAGAGGTGTAGTGTGTGTAATGGGTAGAGGCTCATACTCCAGAATCTGAAACCTATTTCCCTCTTAATAGTTCTGTGATTTAAGTCCTCTTGAAATTAAGTTTACTATTCTATAAAATGGAGGTAATTTATTTTTATAAACAAAACTGGTAAGAAGAATAAAGGATATAATGCTTACAAAGCACTTAGCACATTTTCTAGCATATTGTGATAAAAATAAATTATTCCATTTTAGAACCTTTACTCTTTCCATCAATTTTTATCTCACTTGCCTATTATGTTATGACAGTATAAGGAGAATTGAGGGCTGTTCCACAAAGAGTAGTTTTAACATTGAAATGATATAAGTACCTACTACAATTGCTTCAGGAAAATATTTCTATGGAAAACGAAACTTTTATTGGCAACATTTATAAGAAAATTAGCCAATCTTATTTGAAAAAAAAAAAAGATTCCAGATTCTAAGAATATTAGTAATATCATTGCTCCTTTAGAGGACAAAGTCACTTATAAAACTTGAAGGATTTTATTTAGACTTATAAATATATTTGATCATAGGCAATATTTATCAAATTAATAAGAAGGTTTAAGAAAAAAAAAGAAATACTCTTGATACCATGTTTCAATTTGGTGGAGCTGAATCTCAAATATTTGCAAATTTCTTAAATCATCTAATTCCACAGCTTACTTTATCAAGATCTAACTACCTGTCATAAAAACTAAATTTCTCTCTACCTCCATATGTTTACATATTTATATATATGTATATGTATGTAGAAATATATATACACATATCTGTGTCTGTATATAGTGTATGTGTACCCCCCAACCTACATCTTATTAACGGTGTTAAAAAAATATTGTTTCCCTGTTTGATTTGATTTGCTTTGCTTTGCTTTGCTTTTTGAGAGGTGATGGGGGGAGGGGCAGAAAGAGAGGATCTTAAGGATTCCATGCCCAGTATGGAGCTCCAGGTGGAGCTCAACCTCATGACCCTGAGATCATAACCTGTGCCAAAATTAAGAGATGCTTAACAACTCAGCCACCCAGGCACCCCATCCCCTGACTATTTAGTAGCTCTTTATTTCAAATATTTATGTACTATCAAAAGGGGATTTATTTTATTTTACATGAATTCTATTTTAAAATGCTAGTATTTCTAAGAATGGCAAGCTGCTGTGAAATAGTTAAATCAAAATGCTTTCACCTTTACTTGTAGTTGATACCAGCAACTTTGAAGAGATGAAGATTCTGACTGAGGTGAAGTGAAAGGCAGTTGATATCAAAGCAAGGAGGAATTTTTATGATTTGAGTAAACCTGTGAGGCCTCTATAATAAGGTGCTTAGAAGTTTATGCAGTACTGAGACCTCAGTAGAAGAGAGGGGGAAATTAACAATGAGGAAGAAAATGAGAGTTGAAACATGCCAAAGATATGTTTGTTGTTCCCTCATTCCAACTATTGATATAAAAAGATAGAATGGGACTCACTTTATCCTCTTATGTTTTTTTTTTCCTATAACACATAGTCCTCTGCTCCCAGTACCAGTTATATAAACTAGCACCCAATTTAGTTTCTTAATAAATCCTATGTTAACTTAAAACCATAGTATAAATTAATGGGTTTTGTTGGTTCATCTGAAAAACTTAATTGCCATTTTTATCATTATTTCTTTGACAAAATATGATAGAAATATCAAACAGCTAACCTGTAAAAGAATTTATATGCAGGCAGTGAGTTTAGCTGCATTATAAATTGCTATTTTTAAAATATGCAATCTACCTTGAAGCGGTAGAAAAGATTAGTAAAAAAGGAATCATCAAAATTCTTTCTTCTTTTGTATGCTGTTTGATGTACTTGCCTAAGTCATGCAAACTTAAGTGATTTAGAGCCCTGCATTCATTCAAATCCACTAAATGCTGAATCCATGATTCTACTCCAAGGTCAGGATTTTTCAGCCTCTACATTGTTCACATTTTCCACCAGATAATTCCTAGTTGAGGGGAGGGGAAGGGCTTTCCTTTGCATTGTAAGAAGTTTATTGGGATCCTTGACTACTAGTATGCCAGTACTATCTCCTGTTAACCAAAAATGTGTCCATACATTCCCAAAAGTCTCCTGGAGGGATGGGAGGCGGAGATCCACTGTTTTAAATTAAGAAAGCCTTTTTGTGATTATAAATTTATCAATAAGATAAAAACTTTGATATTTATTCATTCAAATCATACAAGTACTATAAATAGCAAGCAAATTAAGAGAACAGAAAAACACCTAAAGTCACATTTTTAGAATAACTGAAAGTTCATTGGTGTTTTAAGCACTAAATATAACATAATATTCCATGTTTGTTTTTATCCTTTTACAAAGAACTGTGCACAAATAAATGGAAAAAGTATTTGTGGATTTTAGAATTTTTCTCATTGAAATATAGATATTTTATGTAAAATCAGATAAGATTTTTTAGACATTTTATTTTCTACTCCATAAAAATAGAGTACAGTATAAAATTAATCCATTAAATATGTTATAATTTGATGAAAGTGCCTTCTAATATTGCTGGGATTTGGTGAAACTAAAGCAATCAGAACATCTTTCACTTGCTTGTATTTTATTATATGTATGTGTTTTGAATAAGAAATTCATTCTAGTTCTTCAACATCGAATGTTAAAATTATAATTTGAAGGCATTTGTCAAAAGTAAAATAGAATTGGGGATTAGTGTTTAATTGTAAGATCCTTCTGAAAATGCATTTCTTTAAAAATGTTAAATTATTTTCTAAAAGAAAAAGTATAATGTAGATATTTTATTATATTAGTAATTATTTTGTACCAATAAAGTTTATTAACAGAATGAATATTAGTTACTATAAAAAATGACTACATGGGGGCACCTGGGTGGCTCAGTGGGTTAAGCCTCTGCCTTCGGCTCAGGTCATGATCTCAGGGTCCTGGGATCGAGCCCCGCATCGGGCTCTCTCCTCGGCAGGGAGCCTGCTTCCTCATCTCTCTGCCTGCCTCTCTGCCTACTTGTGATCTCTCTCTGTCAAATAAATAAAATAAAATAAAATAAAAATGACTACATAGGAGAAAGAAAAATCTTCCACTTATCTAATAAACTGGATCCTGGTATCCTCGTTAAAGCAGAATTTTATTATGTAAACAAATATGATACATATTTTATATTGCATCAATATTTGCATACATTTTATTTGAATTTAATGGATAAAATAATTGGGTTTAAAGGATTTATTTTTGCTGGTGAGAAATGTACTACAATTAAACATGGTTTGCATAAAATATGAAATTATCTTTAATGATATTGTTTTCTTCACAGAGCACATATCAGTCTTATGTGATTGCATAATTAACATTTGGTTCTCCTATAAAACATTGTAATTATACATTATTTAGTCTCTTTACCTACAGCTATGATGTGCCTTAGAAGATTAACTCCCTTTCCAAATATTTAGATTCCTGATTCTTTAGAACATATCCCACAAACTTTAATGAGCATGCATATGAATCCAAATGTCTTTAAGTCTAACACAGTAATAGATACCAGAGAAATTTTATGAAAAAATATGTTACGTACTTAGTCATAGTTCCTGCCAACATGACACTGATATTCAAGCTCAGATATTGACAAATTAAGGTCCTTAGACTAAGTTCAGCTTCCTGCCTCCTTCATAACTAAAGTTTTATCTGAACATAGCCAAACCTTTTGATTCACATATTGTTTTCGTTGACTTTGTGCTACAACAGAAAAATAGAATAGTTACTCTGAAGGGCATAAGGCTTGCAAAGGTGAAAATATTTACTATCTGGCCTTTTACAGAAAAAAATAATAGAAAATGTCAATCTTTGATTTATCGGTATATACAGACATAAAGCATATGAATACAAGTCATGGATAATTAGAAAACAGGACAGTAAACAATCAATTGCTAAACGCCTTGTATAGCCAATAATTAAAATAATATTAAGTGATGGAAGAGATCAGCATTTGCTACCTTCACTAGAAACTGTTCTGTGGAAGAAAAATGACTTAAGTTGATTCATAAAGAAAGGTTAAGACATTGATGATAAAATTCTGTGGGAGAAGTATACCAAGTGAAAGTGGAAAAGGACAAGCTCTAGATATTCAAAGAACAATGAGAAATTGATGTAAGCATGTGCATAATGTTTATGCAAAAGAAAAGCAGGCATAGAGGCTGGAAGATAGAGTAGTATCTTAGAAAGAGTGGTATGTTCTGAGCAGTACCCCACAGAGGACCAGTTACATGGCCATAGAGGTCATTCAAAGGTGATGAAATGAAACTATGTTGGAAGAGGAAAGGTAAAAATGCAGAGAAGGAAACACATATTAGGGAAAGTCTGGTAATGATAGCTCATTAAATACGGTAGTGAAAAAGAAGTGGAAAAAAGGCTCTGAAATTTAAGTTTTGTGAGTTTTGGAGGCTGAGAACATCTTTAACAAAAACAAATTGAGTGCATCAGGATAAAACAAAACAAGCAAACAAAAAACACGTGGGGGTTAAAGAACAGAAAATAAACAACTCTGGCAAGTGCCAAAGAATCATTGGGGGATGGTAGGAGGTAAGATGGAGACTTTGTGAGGTAGACCATGGGAAGCCATTCAAAATTTTTCAGCAAGGCAGCTGTATATTAAGTCTGTTGTTTTAAAAGCCTAACTGTATGCATTGGGAGAAATTAGAAATCAAGAAATTACTTAGAATCTTAGAGTAGTAATCTAAGAGAGAAATGGAGAGAACCTAAATTGAGCCAGTGACCATAGAATTGTAGGGAATGGTGTATGTGAATAGAGTACAGATTCTTAAACCCCTTGGTATAAGAACTGTGTCTTGTCTACTATTAAATTCAAGATTTTTTAAAGTAGGCAGAATAACTAGGTTCTTCATAAATATTTTTTCAATGCAAATATAAAGAGGGGAGTTACATGTATCTCTAAGGTTCTTTGGTCAACTTGAGTTTATTTTAATTTTTTTAAGATTTTATTTATTTATTCATGAGAGAGAGGCAGAGGGAGACACAGGCTCCTGTGGAGCAGGGATCCCACAGCCTGATGTGGGATTTGATTCTAGGACCCTATGATCATGAAGGTAGATGCCCAACTGACTGAGCCACCTTGGCATCTTCAGCTTAAGTTTAGATAATATGAACCATCAGTACACTCAGTTTGCACAGCTCCAACAGCATTTCATCTGTTAGATAAAGCATTCCATTGACTGGTCAGCTTTTCCCAACTCCTGGATACAATTTAAAGGGATAGCCTTGGTCTTACAGGAGTTCACAACCTCTGTATTGATATTGGATTCTGCCATAGTATTTCTTATAAAATGGTTAATTGTTTAATGTCAGGTATTGGCAAAACTTTTCTATAAAGAGCCAGATTATAAGTATTTTCGGACTTGATGACATATGATCTCTGCTGAAACTGCTCAACTTTGCTCTTATTGTGTGAAAGCAGCCATAAACAATGTGGAAACTAATGAGCATGGCTATGTTATAATAAAACGTTATTTACCAAAGTAAGCAGTGAATTATATTTGGCTCTAGGGTCACCATTTATTAATGCCTGTTTTATATTAAAATACGAGTTTGTGAATCAAATTCCTTAATTTGGTAATTTGGTGTCTATTTGCATGGTTTGAAAGAAACTAAAAATATTTAACAGTATTATTTCAAATTGGGAAAAGATAAATATTGAAAGTGAAGTCTTAGATTTTGCACACTCTGAAACCACAAAATATTGTGAATATTACATTACAGCATTATCATTAATACAGATGGGCTACAAAGCAATGTGATTTTTTACTTTATTGTGCATATAGAAACTAAATACTTTATTTTTGCTTTTAAAAATATTTTTCATGATTATAGGATGTTGAGAAGAGCTAGTATGATTCTGGGCCAAAAATAGTGATGTTCAAAGTGAAATCCAACTATCTATCATTTAGCTGTCTTGGATTATACTTTTAATTTCCTTGAGAGGAATAGCATTTCCTATGTCAGTATTTTTAAACAATTTTTTCCTCCTCCTTCCTCTTCCACCCTTTGCTCTTCATTTTTTTTTTCTCTGTTTTTCTTCTTTTTCCTCACCTTCTGTTCCTTGTCCCAAGTGTTGAAATTTGAACTTTTACTACTACAGCTGGGTCTCCCTGGCTCTAGGCACTTAATGGTTCTCAAACAGTGCTCCCTGACTCTGGCTCCTCTCCTCCAGTACCTTTCCTCCTTAATAAACTTTACATCTACTCTCTTGCTTCTCTAACCTGCAATTTCTTTAGGGAATCTAATTGTAACACGTAATTTATATTTGTGAAGAAAAAATATATAGTACTTCCCCATGTGATAGAGGGAATTGTACTCTCAAAGAATCTCTAGACTTAGGCTTCCATGTTTTTCTGAACAGTGTTGTTCTTAATTGATCGTTTTTTTTTTAATTGAGGTAAAAATTAGTATGCATTATATGAGTTTCAGCTGTATATTATAATTCAGTTTGTACACTACAAAGCAATTTCTACCATAAGTCTAGTTACCATCCATCACTGTACAATTGAGACCTATCACCCTTTTGCCTACCCTCTCAATTTCTTTTCCTTCTGATAACCAATATATTCTATATGACTTTGATTTTGTTTCCTTTTGTTTGCTTGGTTTTTAGATTTCATATATAAATGAAATTATATGGTATTTGTCTTTCACTATCTGACTTATTTTACTTTGTATAATACCCTAAAGGTTCATCCATGTTGTCACAAATACTGATTTTCTTTTTTATAGCTGAGTGGTATTCCATCATATCTATCTCTATATATCGATATCTATATATCACATCTTTTGATCGATTCATCCATTGATTGACACTTAGATTGTTTCCATAAGTTTGGTAATCATAAATTATGCTGCAGTGAACAAGGTTACATATTTCTCTTTGAATTGGTGTTTTTGTTTTCTGGGTAAATACTCAGAAGTGGAATTGCTGAATTTCGTTAGTTCTGTTTTCAGTTTTTTGAGGAATATCCATATAGGTTTCCATAGTGGCTTTACCAATTTACATTACCACTAACAGTGTATGAGTGTTCCCTTTTCTTCACATCCTCTCCAACAGATGTTACTTCTTGTCTCTTTGACAAAAGCCATTTTAACAAGAGTGAGATGATAATCTCATTATGGCTTTGATTTGCATTTCCCTGATAATTAATGATGTTGAACATCTTTTCATGTTCCTGTCAGCCATCTCTATGTCTTCTCTGGAAAAATGTCTATTTAAATTCTCTGTCCATTTTTTAATGAGGTTGTTTCTTTTGTTGTTTTTGAATTATGTGTTCTTTATGTACTTTGTATATTAGCTCCTATATATGATGAGCACATATCTTCTTCCATTTAGCACCTTGATTTGTGTTTGGTTGGTGATTTCCTTTACTGTGTAGAAGATTTTAGGTTTGATGTAGTCCCATTTGTTTATTTTTGCTATTGTTTCCCTTGCCTTTGAAGTCAAACAAACAAACAAAAAATTACTAAGACTGATGTCCAGGAGCTAACCATATATGTTTTCTTCTGAGATTTTATGGTTTCAGGCCTTACATTCAAATCTTTTATCAATTTTGAGTTAATTTTTGTGTGTGGTGTAAGATAGCAATCCAGTTTCATTCTTTCTCATGTGGTTGTCCAATTTTCCCAATTCTGTTTATTGAAAAGACTGTCCTTTTCCTTTTGTATATTTTTGACTCTTGTATCATAAATTAATTGAGCATATATGTGTGGGTTTATTTTTGGGGCCCTGTACTCAAGTACATTTATTTGAGCCCCTCTTTTTTCTTGTTCAATCCAGGTAAAGATTTATTTATTCTTTCAAAGAAGCTTTTAGTTTCCTTGAACATTTCTTTTATCTTCTTAGTCTCTATTAAATATATTTCTACTCTGATCTTTATTATCCCCTTCGTTCTACTAATTTTAGGCATTATCTATTCTTTTTTTACTTCCTTTAGGTATACAGTTAGATTGTTGTTGTGAGATTTTTTTGTATTTCTTCAGGTTAACTGTATTGCTAGAGACTTCCCTCATAAAACAGGTTTTGCTGCATCTCACAGATTTTGGCCTTTTTTTTTTTTTAAAGATTTTATTTATTTATTTGACAGAGAGAGATCACAAGTAGATGGAGAGGCAGGCAGAGAGAGAGAGAGAAGCAGGATCTCTGCCCAGCAGAGAAGCCGATGTGGGACTCGATCCCAGGACCCTGAGATCATGACCTGAGCCGAAGGCAGCGGCTTAACCCACTGAGCCACCCAGGCGCCCGATTTTGGCCTTTTGTATTTCAATTTTGATGCATCTCCAGGTTGTTTTTTTTTTTCTTTCTTTCTTGATTTTATCATTGATCCATTGGCTATTTGGTAGCATGTTGTTTAATCTCTACATAATTGTGATTTTTATACTTTTCTTCCTATAATTGATTTCTAGTTTTATACTGTTGTGGTCAGAAAAGATGCTTGATATGATTTCATTTTTTTGTGAATTTACTGAGACTTGTTTTATGGTTTAACATCTTATCTATCCTGAAGAATGTTCCATGTGCTCTTGAGAAGAACATGTATTCTGCTTCTTTTGGATGGAATGTTCTATATATATCTGTGTCCAGCTGGTTTAATGCGTCATTTAAGACCAATATTTCCTTATTGATTTTCTTTCTGGATATCCATCCATTGATGTAAGTGGCACTTAAATGTCCCCTAATATTATTGTATTGCTATTAGTTACTCTCTTTTAGTCTATTAATATTTGCTTTATGTATTTAGGTACTCCTTCACTGGGTGTATAAATATCTACATAAACACTTACAAATGTTATATCTTCTTTTTGGACTGAGCATTATGTAATGCCCTTGTCTTTCATATAGTTTGTTTTGAAGTTTATTTTGTCTGATATAAGTATAACCCCCAGCAGAACATTTTTTTTTCTTTTTTCTTTTTTTTACTTTCCCTTTGCATGGAATATCTTTGGTCTGTGTGTCCTTAGATCTGAAGTGAGTCTCTTACAGGCAATATATGCATGGGTCTTGGGGTTTGTTTTTGTTTGTTTGGTTGGTTGGTTGGTTTTGTTTTGTTTTTCACATTCAGTCACTCTGTGTCTTTTGATTAGAGATTTACTCCATTTACATTTAAAGAATTATTGATAGGTATATACTTATTGACATTCTGTTGATTGAATTGTGGACATTTTTGTAGTTTGTCTTTGTTCCTTTTTTCTTCTTTTGTTCTCTTCCCTGTGGTTTGATGATTTTCTCTATTGTTATGTTTAGATTCCTTTCTGTCTTTGGTGTATCTACTATAGATTGTTTATTTGTGGTTACTATGTGGTCCACAAATAGCACTAGATAGATAGATAAATAGATAGATAGATAGAAATACACATACATACAGTCTATTTTGTTGATAGCATCTTACATCCAAACACATTTTAAAAAGTACATCTTTATTACCCTCCCCTACCATGTATTCTATTCTTGATGTCACATTTTACTTCTTTTTCTAATTCTTGAAAAATTATTTTGATTAATTAATTATTTTTAGAAGCACCCTAAACTAGTTAATTTTATTTGTTCAAGGGTTCATATTGCAAGCATTAAACCAAGTATGGTCTCTGATTCTGTGAGCCCAGATTCACATATTTGGGAAGATAAAAGCAAACTGTGACCCATGTATATGGATGAAAAACCAAGTTAATCATATTGTAGTTTTAAATTTCTGCAGCCTAGAAGCCACAAGTCACGGATCTTTAAGGTCTTTCTGGATGTCCCACAATGTATCTGCACTTTTCTTGAACTGGGCAACCTCATCATCCTTCAGCTTTTGGTTGATCACACTGGTTAAGCCCTGAGCATTCAGGATACACAGAAGGTTCAGGAAGATTTCATTCTCAAAACCACATATCCCCTTCACCATTGTTGACACTGGATAATTCAGGGTAGATTTTTCAACATGGGTTCAATGAGATCAGCCACACTTAATCAAGTAGCCCAGTTGGTGTATCCTTTTAGCTTAATGACTTCATAGACACTTTCCACCACCATCTTATGTACATTTAATGTACTTCCTTCCAATTTTCACTGTCATTTTATGTTCCCATTTCTGGATTCAGTTCCTAAAGAGAAACACCTGCCACATTCACTCTACTCCACACAGCCACACCTGAATCACCCTATTCTCCCAAAATCCATCCATGGCAGCTCCTGGGATGAATGCCAAAATTTTCAGCCATAAGATAGAGAAATCTAGCAGAATCCAGATTACACCACTTCCAATCACACAGTGCTTGGGTAGTCCACTTAGTTTCCAAGTAACATGTGAGAATATCCACTAGGTTGGAAACCACAATTATGATACAGTCAGGACTATACTTGACTATCTGCAGAATAATGAATTTGAAGACATAACATTCCTCTGCCCCAGATTGAGCTGTCTCTCTCTCTCCTGCTGGCGGACTCCCACAGTCACCACCATAATCTTAGAATTGGCAGTCACAGAATCATCTTTATCTGCCACAATTTTAGGTGTCTGAAGAAATAAGCTCCCATATTGCAGATCCATCCTTTCTTCTTTATCTTCAAAAATATCCACAAGGACAAGTTCAGCCAGGGACTTTCCCAGAATGCTGACAGCACATGCCATACCAACTTGTTTAGTTCCCACTACAAGGATCTTATTGTTTGGGATGGTTGCCTCTTCTTCTGTAACTGGTGCAATCAGTTTTTCCTTAAGAGTTGCCATTGTGCCCAGAGAGAATCAGCTGGGAGAGCCATGCAAAGACCATATTTTACATCTTTTTATTTTGTATACCCCATAACTAATTATTACAGCTATAATTAATTTTAGTATTTTTGTCTTTTACCCTTCATATTAGCTTTATAAATTATTAATCCATTATCTTTATGATATATTTACATTTATTAATGAGATTTTTACTTTCAGATATTTGCTTATCATTAGTTATTCCCTTTTCTTTTTATCTTAAAGAAGTCTCTTTAACATTTTTTTTAAGGCCACTTAGTGGTAATGAATTCCTTTGCATTTTGCTTATCTGGAAAACTCTATTTCTCTTTCAATTCCAAATAATAACCTTGCTGGATAAAGTATTTTTGTATGGAAGTTTTGCTTGCTTTGTTTTCTTTTGTTTTTACTTTCAGCCCTCTGAACATGTCATCCCACTCCCATGTGGCCTATAAACATTCTGTTGATAAATCTGCTGATAGCTTTAAGGTTCCCCTATATGTAAGAATTTGTTTTTATCTTGTTGCTATTAATATTCTCTCTTCACCTTTAACTGTTGACATTTTAATTCTAATGTATCTTGGTTTGGATCCCTTTTTATTTATTTTATGTGGTACTCTCTGTGCTTCCTGGAATAGGATGTCTAATCCCCCCCCCCTTTATTTTTCCTAGATTATGGAAGTTTTCAACCATACTTTATTTTTTTTAAGTTTTTATTGAAATTCCAGATATTCAACATACAGTGTAATTAATTTCAGGTGTAAAATCTAGCTATTCATCACTTACATATGATGCCCAGTGATCATCGCAAGTGCCATTCTTAATACTTCACCATCCCACTACCCACCTCCCCTCCAGTAACTGTCAGTTTATTCTCTATAGTTGAGAGTCTGTTTTCTTGTTTGCGTCCCTTTTTTGCCTCCATAGTCATCTGTTTTGTTTCTTAATTTCCACATATGAGTGAAATCATATGGTACTTGTCTTTCTTTGTCTGACTTCTTTTACTTAAATAATACTCTCTAGCTCTATCCATATCGTTGCAAATGGCAAAATTTCACTTTCTATGGCTGAAGTTATATTTCATGTATGTATATGCCGCATCTGATGAAATTTATTCATCAGGCAATGGGCATTTGGGCTCTTTTCATAATTCGGCTATTGTTGATAATGTTGCTAAAAGCATCAAGGTGCATGTATCCCTTCAAATCAATATTTAATATCCTTTGTGTAAATACCTAGAAGTGCAAATGCTGGATGGTAGAGTAGCTCTAGTTTTAACTTTTTGAAGAACCTCCATACTGTTTTCCAGAGTGGCTGCTACAGTTTGCATTCTTACCAACAGTGTAAGAGGGTTCCCTTTTCTTCGCATCCTTGCCAACACCTGCTGTTTCTTGTATTATTGATTTTAGCCATTTTGATAGGTGTGTGGTGATATCTCATTGTAGTTTTGATTTGTGTTTCCCTGATGATCAGTGATGTTGAGCGTCTATTCATGTGTCTGTTAGCCATCTGTCTGTCTTCTTTGGAAAAATGTCTGTTCATGTTTTCTGCCTATTTTTTATCTGGATTATTTGTGGGGTTTTTTGGTTTTTGGTTTTTTTTTTTTTTTTTTTTTTTTTTGATACCAATCCTTTGTTGGATATATCATTTACAAATATCTTCTCCCATTCAGAAGGTTGCCTTTTAGTTTTGTTAATTATTTCCTTCACTGTGCAGAAGCTTTTATTTTAATGAAGTCCAATAGCTTATTTTTGCTTTTATTTTCCTTGCCTCTGGAAACATATCTCAAAAGAAGTTGCTATGGTCAACGTCAAAGAGGTTACTCCCTGTGTTCTCTAGGATTTTAGTGGTTTCCTGTTTCATGTTTAGGTTTTTCATCTGTTTTCCATTTATTTTTGTGTATGATATAAGAAAGTGGTCGTTCTTTTGCCTTTTGCTGTCCAGTTTTCCCAACACCAGTTGTTGAAGAGACTGTCTTTTTCCCATTGGATATTCTTTCCTGCTTTGTCAAAGTTTGTTTATCAAATAGTTGTGGGTCCATTTCTGGGTTTTCTACTATGTTCCATTGATATATGTGTCTGTTTTTGTGTTAGTACCATACTGTCTTGATCAGTCATTATTTCTTTAAATAAATTATCTACCACCCTTCTCTCTTCCTTCTCCATCTGAGATTCCTATAATATATGTTATTCTGTGTGATATTATCCAACAGGTTCCTTAATCTACCTTCACTTTTGTTGTTATTATTTTGTTGCTTTTTTTTTTCTGTTTGCTCCACTGATTGGATGATTTCCACTGTCTTGTCTTCCATGTTGCTGATCCATTCTTCTACTTAGTCTAGTTTGCCTCTGAATCCCTCCATTGTGTTTTTCATTTCAGCTATTATAATATATTGTATTATAGTCTTTTGACTTCTTTTTGGTACTTTCTTATGTTTTCTTCCCCTTTGTTGAAGTTCTAACTGTGTTCATCCATTCTTTTCCAGAGTTTGGTGAATATCTTTACGAACATTGAACTCTTACCTGGTAGATTATTTACCTCTGCATTATTAAGGTTTTCTTCTGAGGCTTTGTCTTATTCTTTCATTTGGAACTTATTCCTATGTCTCTTCATTTTGCTTGACTCTCTGTTTTTGTTTTTATGCATTAGGTGAAACAGCTACCTCTCTGTCTTGAAGCAGTAGACTTGTGTAGCAGATAAGCCTTATCTTTTAAACTTTTTTTTTAGCTTGTGTTTGTTTCTCCCACCTATGTCTAAGTAGCCCGATTTATTCTTCATAGGTTCCAGCTGTTGCAGGTGTGCCAAAATCTGTCAGTTTTCCAAAGGGAGGGATTTTATTTTATTTATTTATTTTTTTATTTTTAAAGATTTTATTTATTTATTTGTCAGAGAGAGAGGGAGAGAGAGCAAGCACAGGCAGACAGAATGGCAGGCAGAGGCAGAGGGAGAAGCAGGCTCCCTGATGAGCAAGGAGCCCGATGTGGGACTCAATCCCAGGACGCTGGGATCATGACCTGAGCTGAAGGCAGCTGCTCAACCAACTGAGCCACCCAGGCGTCCCAAGGGAGGGATTTTAGACAGTGTATAGTTTTAGTCTTATTGCAAGATAAATCCTCAGGCAACAGCCTTTAAGGTGTATAAATATAGTCTTAATCATAAACTGTGGTTCATAATCATAAAACATGCTGACTTTCAAATCTGAGAGATCTGGACAATAGTTTTAAAAATTATGCCTTTAGACATATGTACAATCCCTTTTCTGGGAGATATCAACAAAGACAAAAGAGGGCACTAATATAGTGATTCTTTACTTAGGTTCCCAGGGGGCCTCTGACCTCTAAATGTCCTCAGGCTTAAGTTCCAGAACAAGAAAATAGGCATTTTCACACAAATACTGGGGAAATGTTTCAGTCTACTGTTTATGGAGTGCTCTGGAGATTGTAGCCTGCCAAGGTCTGTTTCTCCAAATGTTTCAGACCATGAGGCCCAGAAATGTAATCCCGCCTGACCAAGAGAGCTAGATGCTCAAGAAGTGTCCCCTGTGAATGCAGTACATTTCTCCCAGCTTTGGCAGGACAAGCAGTGGCTATGGTGCATGAGGGTGGGGTGCTTGGCTGGCCAGTTAGAGCTGGACAGGTTGTGGCTAAGGTATGCAAGGTCAGGGTATTCAGGCTGGAGCTAGCAGTGAGGGTTGAAGAGGATTTTCTCTGAAACCATGTCTCTGCCTCTCCTACCTGTTTCAGTGTGGCCCTTTTATCCTTTGCTGTGGAGGTGCTATTTAGCTAGCTTTCAGGTCCTTTTCATATGGCATTATTCTATATATATGGCTGTAGATTTGTTGTGTCTATGGAAGAAGGTGAGTTCAGGATCCCTTTATGCCATCATCTTAAAATCTCTTCTTTATTGATTTTCTTATAAAAATGTTTCTGAGTCTTTCATTTCCTTTTATTTATTTATTTTTAAGCAAATGCAAAGACATTGATTATTATTTTACCTAAATACTAGCAAAAACCACATTGAGTATCAAGTACAGTTAATTTTTCATATCCTCTACAATTTCATTATAACCCATTTATTTTTGGTCTTTGTGCTTTAAAACTCTACAGAACAGGCATTAACTACTTTGAACAATAGGTTCACTTGTTAGGAAGATGAAATAGGTTGAAAACTAAAATATTGCCAGTGGGATCAGAAGTTGTAACACTTTTCTGCCTTTAATTTAGTATCCTTATTCTACTAGACAGGTTCTATAAAAATGAGATTTAAGAGAATAGTTATTGATCAACTGAGATTAAAATCTTATCCAAAAGGCACAATGACAGAACACGAAACACAAAAGAATAAGAGAATGACATTGAGCTGTAAAATTTAATATTCCACTCTAAATTTGAATATATTATAACTCACTTATACAATATAGTTTAACAGGTCTGCGTAAGTAGAGGAAACTTTAGCCAGTTAGTAGAGAGAGAAAAAAAAAAGAAAGCATAGATGTCTTAATCATGAAGGATGTTAAACATTTCTTCACTTAGACCTCTGATTTGATAAAGAGCATATAACCTGAAGGAAGGATATATATGTAACAAGAGCAGTTTCCTGAAGAAACACTTAAGAGTGGTGTGCTGAGGCACAAAGGTAGTCTATATGGTGGGTTAGGAAAGTAACAATGTCCATTGATACACTCAATCCCTGGATTATGATTTAGTTGAGCTTATTATAAACTGAATTTAATAATTACTCCTTTTTTTTTCCCTCAGAAAAAAATCCTTAACAAAATCTTTCCTTCTAAGGAAATAGGATGCATATATTTAGACTTAGAGAAATTTGAGGGAGTTAACTTAGTTGTTATCATTGAGGAGGAAAATGTTTTTATTAATGCAATTGCTATGTATGGTTATCTATTATTGTCATATTAATCATCCCAGTAATGGGTGCTATATAGGGAACTTCACTTTGAATCATTACGTGAATAACCCCTGTCAACCTCAAAGGTTCCCTAATATATTTCTTTTTCTTTTTCACTGTTAATATTTCACTGTGTTATTACAGCTCCCAATCCCTGTGCAGCTAATGATGGCAAAGGACCTTGCTCTCATATGTGTCTGATCAATCATAATAGGAGTGCTGCTTGTGCGTGCCCCCACTTAATGAAACTTTCCTCAGACAAGAAGACCTGCTATGGTAAATTTCTTGAAGTTCTTATCTAAATTTCAAATTGAATTCTCTCAAATGATATTAGCATTAAGATTTTCCTCAAAGTGAAGCAGAAGAGATTTTTAATGTCCTTAAAAACATTTGAGGTAGTGCTACTTCCAGACTGTATTGATGATTCATCTACTTTTGGGAAGACTGACAAATTCTTTAAATATGTGATATGCTGCACTTTACTATTTATTAATTTATTCATTTTTTCTTGCCACTTTTTTATTTGGTGTGTTGGCAGAATTTATCTCTACAAAGCAGGGAGATTTGTAAGTGAAAGGGCATTTTCAGAAAGTGATGATGTAGGTAACCCATGTAACAAAGAGGTACTTAACAGCTTTAATCTCCTCCTGCTCTTCTAAAGTTACTTTCACATCATTTTATAGGGGATTATCAATTTAAAGGGAGGAAGAATGAGGTAAAATATATGACTTTGAAATATTTCTTAAAAATATTTAAACAGCACATTTAAACTAGAAAAAATGATAATGAAATTTGTGAATGAAATCAGACTGTAGGTTTTTTTTCTGTTTTGGTTTCTTTTAATTTTGAGTAATTTTTGTTCACTTGTGGAGCAATTACTTTCAAGGGCAGAGAAGAATGTGCTCACAAAATCTTAACTTAGGAATGTAGGTGCATGTTGATTTAATTAATTATATATAATCTTAACATATCACAACAAAAATAATTCCAAAGAGAACAATGAAATAATAGATTATTTGTGACATCTATTTCTATTTAATCTCCTATTTTATAAACTCAGTTCCAAAAGGTGCTTATGGGAAGTAAAAATGATGCAATGCCTCACAATGTTACTTACTACAGATTTTTAAAAATGTGTAATAAAACATACCTTAACATTATTTGAAGCCCAATTTTGACAAGGAAAACATGAAATGACTTTTAAATCCATGTTTAATTTTATTGAGATATTATAAAAAATGTTCTTAGATGCCTTCAAAAATCATTTAATTTTGTTCTGATTAGGTAGGTACAAAGAACAAATACCGTTGTTTGACATTTGCAGAGTTCATGTGTTTTAAGAATTGTTTAAAATTATAAGATCAAATCACTGAGAATTTCTTGGTATTTCTAACTAAAGAAAAATAATGACTTAAGAATTCTAACTTGTTTTTCATTTGTTTCTTAAGAATTTTAATTTAAATAATAACTCATTTATGCCTATCAAATCTCGATTATGATTTTTTGATGTTAAAATTATTTTAAATAACGAGAAATAATTTTAGAATTTCTAGATTGCTTCAAACTTGCTGAGGTTAGAAGGGAAAAACACTTATTTCTGTTTCTTTTCTAGAAATGAAAAAATTTCTTCTATATGCAAGGCGTTCTGAAATCAGAGGAGTGGATATTGATAATCCATATTTTAACTTTATCACGGCCTTTACAGTCCCTGATATTGATGATGTTACTGTGATAGACTTTGATGCATCTGAAGAACGTTTATACTGGACAGATATTAAAACACAAACCATTAAACGGGCTTTTATTAACGGAACTGGGTTGGAAACTGTTATTTCAAGAGGTAAGAGCTTTGCACATTACAACTTAAAAAAAGTCATTCAATTTATAATAATCACAAGTCTCTTTTGTATGTTTTTTTTTATTATCCAATTCTGTGTTGTTAATTGAAAGTTGGAATTGATTATTCAGAGATTTAATAGTATGCTATGTCTTTACAATTGTAGAATGCTATAATTATGTTGCACATAATAGTCTGATAACTAGAAATTTTGTTTCAAAAGAAGAAAAAAATTCAAAAGGGATCTCCTTAAAATTTATGGATTTCTAAACAAACATTTGAAGACTTCTTTTTTGCTGATGGGGGAATAGTAATTTGTGCATACACAAAATATAGAATATTGGGAAGAACTTCTTTCCCTCTTTGGGCTCAGGCTTATTATCAAGTTCCTTTGCATAAATTTTTACAGAACTAGACTACACAAATAAGACAGGGAACTTATTTCTATCCACATCCTAACCTAGCAGGTTAAATCATAACTTATTGGTAAATGTTGTTAAATTAACCATTAAAAAAAAAAAAAGTAACTTTCCCCAAAGTAGAAAATATATTTGAAGTGAAGTTAGACATACTTACAGATACCATGACTCTAAATATTTAACATTGAATTATCCTAGTCTTTGTTTGAATCTTGGTGTATTGTGATTTCTGGATCAGTTGTTGTTGTTGTTATTATTGTTATTATTAGTTGTAGTAATAGTTTAGTTTATCTTCATTGAGTATCTTAGTATATATATTGCGTATATATAATATGTTAGTTTTATATATATATTTATATATATAGTGTATATATGTGTATAGTATGTATATAGTATAGTATTACTATATTAGTATAGCTTCATAGTATATCTCCATTGAGTATCTGCTCTTTTCCATTACTGCAAAACCAAACAAAACAGTTTCTGTTCAATTTCATTTTCCAATAAGCATAAGAGAGTGATTTGGAAGAGGATAGAAGAAAGGGTGATCAGTAATCTATATAGATATATCAAACTCTCATGCTTTGAAACATACTAAAAATTTAAAATCAGAACTTATATGAGGAATGATCAATCTCTTAATTAAAGCAATAAGAAGTGCAGGTTTTAAATTCACAGGTTTTCAAGAGTTTCCACATATCATATTTAAAAAGCTGGCTTGAGTATCACTAGTAGACTGAGAGTCTTTAACCACTGAAGTGTTCTTTTATTTATGCTAGCTCTTTACTCATCTAAGTTTAGTGCTATTAAAGCAACTTGAGTGAATTGGTTATAAACTTGTTTAAATACTTATTTCAAACTTCCCATAAGAGAAGAACCTTTATAAGAAGGCTAATGCAAAGATTTTTTCTTCGTAGAGGATTTTTTTACAGAGGAGAGGGAAATAATGGTTGGATTATTATCCAATTGTTAGACTAGGTAATGATCATTAAATACCTTGAAAGATCAGTTAAAGGATGTTACGTGCCTTCTAAGACTGACAGTCAGGTGATCTCATAAGAAATTCATCAAAGTCTAACAGAAAATTGTTTAAGCACTTTATCATGAATGTAAAATCCTTACCAAAAGGCTTTGTGAATTGTATGAAGGGAAAGATGTTATATCTCAGAAAAATGTGAGGACAATTTTCTTTCAATATAGATTGGTAGCTAGTAGTTATTTGATGGATTTGTCTTCAAGAAAGTCACAGGCTTCTTTTCATTTAGTGGACTTTATTTATAATTATTACCAAAAATTGAGCAATGATATTTTCTTACCAACAATTAATAAAATATATTCATTAGGATCAATAATCATTAATTCAATCATTTTGAAAATATTGAAATATCTTATATATAAGAAATTGATGGAGAATCAATATTGGCTGAATAGTATGGAACATAGAACAAGAAGGACATATTATACAAGCTGATAGAGCTAAAGAAATAAGTAGGAACTGAATCTAGACATTATAAGTTGTTGATTTTTATATTAGTAGTGAAAATAATGAGAACCAAAGAGTATTTCAAGGAGGCAGCAGTTGTATGGTTAGGCAAATACATACATAACTGTATGTATTTGCTTTTGGAAAATATGGGTTCTAGCTTTTAGGTTTAGTAGAGAATTGAAGAGGTGTGAGATGGAGGCAGGTGACTCTGGGAGACTGGATCACTGCCTGGTATAGCAGTTTTAGTTAAGATGTGATAGAAACATGGACTAGAAGGGAAACAAAGAAATGAGGGAGAATTATAGAAATATAAAAGAGTGAAAATATAAAGGAACTTAATTAATTGGATATGAAGTTCGAGGAATAGGTATTGTCAAAGATAAGTCCTTCATTTCTGGCTCCCCTATAAGTTGAATGATGTTGCATTTTCCTTTCTTCCAGGGTGAAATCTTGTGAAGGACTGATTTATCTTTCCATTAATAGAAAGCTTGAGATGAACTTTTGACAGTTCAGCTTGTGAGCTCATCAAAGTATCTCAAATCCTGCCAGTAATTGTACTGTATTTTATCCTTTCATCTTTTGGATTCCCTGTGAATGTCTGACCTTTCTCTTATTTCTTACATGCTGGTCTCTGTATCTTCTCACTTCACTGTCCTTCCTCTACTGGACTTTTTCTTGAGATTCTTTCTTTTCTTATCTTCCTTAGCCGAAGTCTAATGTGAAATCCGCTCCAAAAATCAGACTCTACATTTGCCATTGCTCCAATCAGACCGTTTCCTGAGAAAACACTGAACCTCCGTGAAGGAGTCTAGAAATAGTGTGCCTGCCATGCCATTCTCCATATCCTAAAATACTAAACTGTTCTTAATTTATGTACTACCTACACAAGCTATTGGTTACAGTTACATACAAAGCACACTTCATTATAAACATAAATGCTAACAAATGACTATAGATGTGTTCTTTGTATAAACTAACAAATATTTATTATCACATGTATATTTGCCTCTTTCACACAAAAAAAGGTAATTTTATTCTAAGAAAAATTACTGCACAATTCATAGAAAAGGTTTTTGCAACTGGTCTGCAGCCTGACTCTCTGGTGGTAATTAATTCTTACCCTTGAGTCACTGCTTCGTCCAGATATTTTTCAATTATTGGTGCTCTCAGGTTTATTTTTTTGATGTGATGAATAATACTAGCTGTCCTTAAAGTGACAAGCACCATAATCTCGTGTAATCTTTACAAACCTATTATTAAGAAATACTTTCATTCTGCTGATGAGAAAGCTTAAGCTTGTGAAAGCTGAAACTCTTGTCTCTGAAACAAAGGGAGTAAACAGTGGAGCCACAGTCACACTCTGGACTGTATGTTTAAAGCTCCTGTCACTCTCATTACTCTGCAATGAGAGAATTTGGGACTTCATCCCCAGTGACTGGGTGTTACCCTTTTATGCTCAGTTGCCTCTTCTGAGTACTTATTTATATAATGCCCACCATTATACCTTACTAGATAAAAAACTATCCCCCAGAAACTTTAAATTAACATAGCAAGAAATTAACTTGCAATTAACATAGTAAGAAGAAAAGAAGACATTAACAGGCCTTAAAGTTCTAACTGGGAGTTATGTAGTTGGGTTTCCACATTTGTATCTATTCTTCTTTTATTTATTTTTTTATTTTCATTTTATTATTTTTATTATTTGCCCCAGGGGTAGTTTTGTGAATCATCAGGCTTACACACTTCACAACACACTTCATAACACTAACTAGGGTATATCACATATCCTCCCAATGTCTATAACTCAACTACCCTCTCCCTACCACACTACCCCCAACAACCCTCCATTTGTTTTGTGAGATTAAGAGTCTCTTATGGTTTGTCTCCCTCCTGATACCATCTTCTTTCATTTTTTCCTTCTCTACACCCCAAACCCTCCACTCTGCCTCTCAAATTCCTCACATGAGGGAGATCATATGATAATTATCTTTCTCTAATTGACTTATTTCAAGAGCATAATACCCTCTAGTTCCATCCACATCATTGTGAATGGCAAGATTTCATTTCTTTTGATGGTTGCATAGTATTCCATTGTATATATATACCACATCTTCTTTATCCATTCATTTGTTGATGGACATCTAGGTTCTTTCCACAGTCTGGCTATCGTGGACATTGCTGCTATAAACATCTGGGGGCACGTGGCCCTTTGGATCACTACATTTGCATCTTTATTTTTTTTTTTTTTGAGATTTTTTAATTATTTATTTGACAGAGAGAGAGATCACAAGCAGGCAGAGAGACAGGCAGAGGGAGAGCAGGAAGCAGGCTCCCTGCTGAGCTCAGAGCCTGTTTTGGGGCTTGATCCCAGGACCTGACATCATGACCTGAGCCAAAGGCAGAGGCTTTAACCCACGGAGCCACCCCGGTGCCCCAACATTTGCATCTTTAGGGTAAATAACCAGTAGTGCGATTGCTGGGACATATGGTAGCTCTATTTTCAACTTTTTGAGGAACCTCCATACTGTTTTCCAGAGTGGCTGCACCAGTTTGCATTCCCACCAACAGTGTAGGAGGGTTCCCCTTTCTCCTCATCCTTGCCAGCATCTGTCATTTCCAGACTTGTTAATTTTAGCTATTCTGGCTGGTGTGAGGTGGTATCTGTCCATGGTTTTAATTTGTATTTCCCTGATGCCGAGAGATGTGGAGCACTTTTTCATGTGTCTGTTGACCATCTGGATGTCTTCTTTGCAGAAATGTCTGTTCATGTCCTCTGCCCATTTCTTGATTGGATTATTTGTTCTTTGGGTGTTGAAGTTGAAAAGCTCTTTATAGATTTTGGATACTAGCCCTTTATCTGATATGTCATTTGCAAATATCTTCTCCCATTCTGTCAGTTGTCTTTTGGTTTTGTTGACTGTTTCCTTTGCTTTGCAAAAGCTTTTGATCTTGATGAAGTCCCAGTAGTTCATTTGTGCCCTTGCTTCCCTTGCCTTTGGCGATGTTTCTAGGAAGAAGTTGCTGTGGCTGAGGTGGAAGGGGTTGCTGCCTATATTCTCCTCAAGGAATTTGATGGATTCCTTTCTCACATTGAGATCCTTCATCCACTTGGAGTCTATTTTTGTGTGTGGTGTAAGGAAATAGTCCAGTTTAATTCTTCTGCATGTGGCTATCCAATTTTCCCAACAGCATTTGTTGAAGAGACTGTCTCTTTTCCATTGGACATTCTTTCCTGCTTTGTTGAAGATTAGTTAATCATAGAGTTGAGGGCCTATTTCTGGGCTCTCTATTCAGTTCCATTGATCTATGTATCTGTTTTGTGCCAGTACCATTCTGTCTTGATGATGACAGCTTTGTAATAGAGCTTGAAGTCTGGAATTATGATGCCATCAACCAACCTTGCTTGCTTTCTTTGTTTCTTTCTTTTTAAGATTTTATCTAATTATTTGAGAAAGAGAGATCACAAGTAGGCAGAGAGGCAGACAGAGAGAATGAGAAGTAGGCTCCCTGCTGAGTAGAGAGCCAGATGTGGGGCTCAATCCCAGGACCCTGAGATTATGACCTGAACTGAAGGCAGAGACTTAACCACTGAGCCACCCAGGCGCCCCCAACCTTGGCTTTCTTTTTCAACATTCCTCTGGCTATTTGGTGTCTTTTATGGTTCCATATAAATTTTAGGATTATTTGTTCTATTTCTTTAAAAAAATAGATGGTATTTTGATAGGGATTGCATTAAATGTGTAGATTGCTTTAGGTGGCATAGACATTTTCACAATATTTGTTCTTCCAATCCATGAGCATGGAACATTTTTCCATTTCTTTGTGTCTTCCTCAATTATTTTCATGAGTATTCTATAGTTTTCTGAGTACACATACTTTGCTCTTGGTTAGCTTTATGCCTAGGTATCTTATGATTTTGGGTGCAATTGTAAATGGGACCGACTCCTTAATTTCTCTTTCTTCTGTCTTGCTCTTGGTGTATAGAAATGCAATTGGTTTCTGTGCATTGATTTTATATCCTGACACTTCCCTGAATTCCTGTATGAGTTCTAACAGTTTTGGAGTGGAGTCTTTTGGGTTTTCCACATAAAGTAACATATGATCCACAAAGAGTGAAAGTTTGACTTCTTCTTTGCCAATTTGGATGCCTTTTATTTCTTTTTGTTGTCTGATTGCTGAGGCTAGGACTTCTAGGGCTATGCTGAATAGCAGTGGTGATAGTGGACAGCCCTGCCATGTTCCTGATCTTAGGGGAAAAGCTCTCAGTTTTTCCCCATTGAGAATGATATTCGCTATGGGTTTTCATAGATGGCTTTGATGATATGGAGGTATGTACCCTCTATCCCTACACTTTGAAGAGTTCTGATCAAGAAAGGATGCTGTACTTTGTCAGATGCTTTTTCAACATCTATTAAGAGTATCATTTGGTTCTTGTTCTTTCTTTTATTAATGTATTGTATCACGTTGATTGATTTGTGGATGTTGAACCAACCTTGCAGCCCAGAGATAAATCCAACTTGGTTGTGGTGAATAATACTTTTAATGTACTATTGGATCCTCTTGGCTAGTATTTTGGTGAGAATTTTCGCATCTGTGTTTATCAAGAATATTGGTCTGTATTTCTCCTTTTTTGTGTGGTCTTTGTCTGGTTTTGGGATCAAGGTGATGCTGGCCTCATAAAATGAGTTTGGAAGTTCTCCTTCAATTTCTATTTTTTGGAACAGTTTCAGGAGAATAAGCATTAATTCTTCTTTAAATGCTTGATAGAATTCCCCTGGGGAAGCCGTCTGACCCTGGGCTCTTGCTTATTGGGAGATTTTTGATGACTGCTTCAATCTTCTTACTGGTTATGGGTCTGTTCAGGCTTTCTGTCTTTCTGGTTCAGTTTCGGTAGTTTATATTTCTCTAGAAATGCATCCATTTCTTCCAGATTGTCAAATTTGTTGGCCTATAGTTGCTCATAATATGTTCTTATAATTGCTTGTATTTCTTTTGTGTTGGCTGTAATCTCTCCTCTTTCATTCATGATTTTATTAATTTGGGTCCTTTCTCTTTTATTTTTGATAAGACTGGCCAGGGGTTTATCAATCTTATTAATTCTTTCAAAGAACTAGCTCCTAGTTTCGTTGATTTGTTCTATTGGTTTTTTTTTTGTTTGTTTGTTTCTATTTCATTGATTTCTGCTCTGATCTTTATGATTTCCTTCTCCTGCTGGGTTTAGGCTTTCTTTGCTGTTCTTTCTCCAGCTTCTTTAAGTATAGGCTTAGGTTGTGTACTTGTGACCTTTCTTGTTTCTTGAGAAAGGCTTGTATCACTATCTACTTTCCTCTTTGGACTGCGTTTGCTGTGTCCCAAAGATTTTGAACTGTTTTTTTTTTTTTTTAAAGATTTTATTTATTTATTTGAGAGAGACACAGTGAGAGTGAGCATGAGCAAGGAGAAGGTCAGAGAGAGAAGCAGACTCCCGCGGAGCCGGGAGCCCGATGTGGGACTCGATCCCGGGACTCCAGGATCATGACCTGAGCCGAAGGCAGTCGTCCAACCAACTGAGCCACCCAGGCGTCCCTGAACTGTTGTTTTGAACACAGTTTTGTTTGAACATTTGTGTTTTCATTTTCATTTGTTTCCATGAATTTTTTTTCAATTCTTCTTTAATTTCCTGGTTGACCCATTCATTCTTTAGTTGGATGCTCTTTAGCCTCCATGTATTTGGGTTCTTTCCAAATTTCTTCTTGTGATTGAGTTCTACCTTCAGAACATTGTGGTCTGAAAATATGCAGGGAATGAGGGGCACCTGGGTGGCTCAGTGGGTTAAGCCTCTGCCTTCGGCTCAGGTCATGATCTCAGGGTCCTGGGATCGAGCCCCACATCGGGCTCTCTGCTCAGCAGGGAGCCTGCTTCCCTCTCTCTCTGCCTGCCTCTCTGCCTACTTGTGATCTCTCTCTGTCAAATAAATAAATTCTTTAAAAAAAAAATATGCAGGGAATGATCCCAATCTTTTGGTGCCAGTTAAGTCCTGATTTGTGACCCAAGATGTGATCTATTCTGGAAAATGTTCCATGTGCACTAGAGAAGAATGTATATTTTGTTGCTTTGGGATGGAATGTTCTGAATATATCTGTGATGTCCATCTGTTCCAGTGTATCATTTACAGCCTTTTTTTCCTTGTTGATCTTTTGCTTGGATGATCTGTCCATTTCAGTGAGGGGTGTGTGAAAGTCCCCTACTATTACTGTATTATGGTCAATGTGTTTGTTATTAATTGGTTTATATGATTGTCTGTTCCCATGTTAAGGGTATAGGTATTTAAAATTGTTAGATCTTCTTGTTGGACAGACCCTTAAAGTATGATACAGTAGTGTCCTTTCTCATCTCTTATTATAGTCTGGCTTAAAATCTAACTTATCTTATATAGGGATTGCCACCCCAGCTTTCTATTGATGTCCATTAGCATGGTAAATTGTTTTCCACCTCCTCACTTTAAAACTGGAGGTGTCTTTGGGTCTAAAATGAATTTCTTGTAGACAGTGTATTGAATGGTCTTGTTTTATTATCCATTCTGATACTCTGTGTCTTTTGATCGGGCATTTAGCCCATTTACATTCAGGGTAACTATTGAAACATATGAATTTAATGCCATTGTATTGCTTGTAAGGTGAGTGTTACTGTATATTGTCTCTGTTCCTTTCTGGTCTACTGCTTTTAGGCTCTCTCTTTGCTTAGAGGACCTCTTTCAATATTTCCTGCAGGGTTCGTTTGGTGTTTGGTAATTTTTTTAATTTTTCTTTGTCCTGGAAGCTTTTTATCTCTCCTTCTATTTTCAATGATAGCTTAGCTGGATATAGTATTCTTGGCTGCGTGTTTTTCGCATTTCGTGCTCTATATATCATGCCAGTTCTTTCTGGCCTGCCAGGTTTCTGTGGATGTCTGCTGTCAATCTAATATTTCTACTATTTTATGTTACAGACTTCTCATTCTAAGCTGTTTTCAGGATTTTCTTTTTGTCACTAAGACTTGTAAGTTTTACTATTAGATGATGGTGTATGGACCTATTTTTTATTGATTTTGAGGGGAATTTTCTGTGCTTCCTGGATTTTGATGCTTGTTCCTTTTGCCATATTAGGGAAATTCTCTACTATAATTTTCTCTAATATACCTTCTTTCCTCTCTCTCTTTCTTCTTCTGGAATCCCAATTATTCTAGTATTGTTTTGTTATGGTATCACTTATTTTTTGAAATCTCCCCTCATGGTCCAGTGGTTGTTTGTCTCTCTTTTGCTGGGCTTCTTTATTCTCCATCATTTGGTCTTCTATATCACTAATTCTCTCTTCTGCCTCATTTATCCTAGCAGTGAGAGCCTCCATTTCTAACTATACCTCATTAATAGTTTTTTTTATTTCAGCTTGGTTAGATTTTAGTTATTTTATTTCTCCAGAAGGGCTTTCATTTCTCCAGATAGGGTTTCTCTTTTATTTTCCATGCCATTTGCTAGCCCAACTAACACCTTGAGTATTGTTGTTCTGAATTCTAGTTCTAACATATTACCAATGTCCATATTGATTAGGTCCCTAGCTGTCAGTACTGCCCCTTGTTCTTTTTTTTTGTGATGAGTTTTTCCGCCTTGTCATTTTATCCATATATGAATATATGAGTGAGAGAAAAAAAAATACTAAAAGGGTGGCAAAACACCAGAAAAAATGTACGCTAACCAAATCAGAAGAGATCCAAAGCTGGGAGGAGAAGAAAGAGGGGGAAAGGAAATAAAAGTAAAAAAATAAAAAAATTATACACACACACGGACACACACACACACACATTAGACTGGTGAATAGAACAGAGCCACCCACTTGATTTTGGGTGTATTTTGGTTTCTTAGAAGAATAACCTCCCAAATACTTAAAGAAAGAAAAACTTACATATATAGAAAAATAAAGGCAAACATGATGAAGAGATGAAATATGACTGTAAAGATGAAAATTTTTTTAAATTTCTAAAAAAAGGAATTGATAAGTTGTTTGGAAAAAGAAAAAAAAATAGAGTAGGAAATGTGCTCAGGTTGGAAACTAGAACAAAGCCATGTACGAGATTAGAAATTTTGTTCTATTAGAAGAAATTGTATCCCAAACTTTTTAGGAAAAAAAAAAAAACTACACATATACAAAAAACATGGTTAAATACAATGAAGAGATAAAATATGATTATAGCAATAAAAGTTTTAAAAGTTTTTTTAGAAAGATATTGTTAAGATAAACAAGTTAAAACATTAAAAGAGGAAAAGTTAAAAAATAGAATAAGAAAAAAAAATTAAAATTTAACTTTGCAAGACTAAAGAGTCATGGGGAAAAAGCCATGAATTCTATGTATTGCTTTCCCCTAACTCTGGAGCTCTGCTCTTCTCATTCATTGATCTTCTCAAACATCCATGAACTTTGTCTTAGCTGGATGTTCTTGCTGATTTTCTGGGCAAGGGGCCTGTTGCAGTGATTCTCAAATGTCTTTCCCTGAGGGGCACCTAGGTGGCTCAATGTGTTAAGCCCCTGCCTTCGACTCAGGTCATGATCTCAGTTTCTTCAGATCAAGCCCTACATCGGGCTCTCTGCTTTGCAGGGAGCTGCTGCCCCCTCTATTTCTGGCTGCTGCTTTGCCTACTTGTGATCTCTCGCTCTCTCTGTCAAATAAATAAAATCTTAAAAAAAAAAAAAAGTATTTGCCCAAGGCAGAATTGCACTGCCCTTGCCATGGACAGGCCTAAGTAATCTGCTTGGTTTGCTTTCAGAGCTTTTGTTCCCTGAATGCTTTCCTTAGAGCTCTGGAGGACAGGAATGAAGATGGTGCCTCCCAATCTTTGGCCCAGAGGAGCTGAGAGCTCAGGGCCCCACTCCTCAGTGTGCCCCCAGAGACAAGCAGTCAATCCCTCCTGTCTCCCTGGTCTCTGGCCACACTCCAAGCTCACCCAGCCTGTGACTGAGCATTTCTATCTCTGGTTCATGGCCCTTCCTGATGTCTCTAAACCCAGCAGATTCCTGCCATGCTGCTCTCCCCAGAGCAGGAAGGTGGGTCTCCCCGGATTTGCCACTTGTGGGGGTTCCTGCTTGAAGAGCAGTGGCCCGAGTGTGCCTCAGATCACCATTTAAGGTAACTCTGATCTGAAAGCTCACTCCTTGGCTCTGTCTCTGTATTCGGCTTCCCCACTCTGATACCTGACAGCTCTGCCACACTCAGACACCCCCAATCTTTCTGTGACCCTGTGGGTCCTGAGACCACACTGTCCCTGCGAGGGCTGCACCTTTGCTTAGCCTCTGCTGTGATGTCCCTCAGTGGAGATGACTTCTAAAAGTTTGGATTTTGTGCTCTGCTGCTCCACTGATTCCTGGGAGCTGGCCCCTCCCCCTGCGGTCTAACTTCCCATTGCTTTGGATTCACTTCTCAGCACATCCTACTTTTCAGAAAGTGGTTGCTTTTCTGTTTCTAGAATTGCTGTTTTTCTTCTCTTTGATCTCCTCTTGGGTTTGTGGGTGTTCAGAATGTTTTGATAATTATCTAGCTGAACTCCTGGAACCTAATGTTATTTCAGTCAGCTACTCCTCTGCCATCTTGCCCCTCTCTCTGTATCTATTCTTCTTTTATCTATCATTTATTCCCCATACAGTACTTTGAAGTAAATGTTACTTTCTGTTTTTAAAAATGAGGAGTCATTTAATTCATAGTAAGAAATGGCAGGGCTTGTTTCATCCAAGTTGGAATTGACTTTAAAGTTATGTGGTTTTTCCCTCCTGACCCAGAGTCCCTCTCTTTTACAAATAAGGAACTTTGCCAGATAGAGAGCAGAAAATCTTAATAACCACATGGTTTTTACAAATATTTATTTCCAATATTCATTTAACAAACATTCAGCATAATCTGCTGATTTCACCTAGTAGCACCTGGGCAAATTGTAAAAGTATTCCATCCCTTTGCCAACAGTTTGGTTATTCTGACATAGAAGAAAAAGCTTTTAGATATATGTTGGTAGCTTTATAAGGTCCCAGGCTACTGTCAATAAAAATTCACTTTTTACTGGAAAAATCTCTAGATGTATCTGGTTATTCTAGGGCAAAGTGAATCATTCACTTCTGGAAAATTAAGGGCTCAACTTTGGGCAAGTACCATTGATTGAACAAAGTTCTAGAGTCATCTACCATCTGAAAGCATCTGAGTTTAGCAGACGCTAAAATGAACAAAAAGAAGATTAATACACATTAGAAGTTACCTGTTTATAAAAAAGCCTCATTTATAATGTAGGGAATTATCATAATCATATGTTTTTTAACTATAAAAATATAAACTCTTTAAATATAGACTTGATCACATTGCTAAAATATAAAATTTAATTCTCAATGGTACTTTGAATCTAATTGGACTTATTTCAAAGTAGATTTCCATTATTATTTGAAATTGTTACTCACTTCTGCCAACAATTATTTTGTCACTGAGTACTAAATTCATCCGTTCCCTCTATTTTGCAAGACACCATATTTAATTGTACCTTTAATAAAAATGCTTAGGGGGAAAAAAAAAACAACTATTGTGAAAATTGGTCCAGCAAGAATGAAGGAAAAGAAAACAAGTCAGTAATAAAAGTAAGATCTAGAGTCTAGATTTTGGAACCAGCCCTTGAATTCAAGTAGAGAGTTTGAGTAGTGGACATCTGTTGTTTTGCCTATTTCTAAATAGGATTTTCAATTTTTATTTCACCCAGGAAACCTTTCAGTGGAAGAATGTCAACATCTGTGATTTAAAAACAGAGAAAAGAAAAGGAAAAAAAAAAAGGCAAAACCACACCTATAAATGCCATTTCATTGAGAACTATGTATCTATAGCAATGAGTGCTAAGTAAGCCATACTTGCAATGTTTAGTCTTTATCTTTTAGTGAGAAGGATAGTATCCTATTTTATTTTTTCCCCATAGGGAAATTCTATATGTGGATTCTATATGTGAAACATAAGATGGGTGAAGAGATGGCTATGTTTAGCTAAGACTGTCTATAACCTCAGGCAGCTTCATGTCCGGTGAAAGAAGGAGATATAAAGAGCTAACCAAAATATAAGGCTATATGAAATATGCAGTTTAATAAGGGTGTAAGCTACTTAGAAAATTAGCACAAGGAATACTAACTTATTATATGAGATCACCAAAGTGCTCACTTAGGAAATAGTAGTCAAATTAGACCTTGGGGGGAAATGTTAGCAGATCAATCCAGGTTGAAATATCAGTAGTCACAAAGCTCTGGATACTCATATGAAGGGAGGAGCAAGTAGTGAGCAGTAGCTAGACATTCAAGAAGAATAAATTATAAGGTTAATGAGACAGCAGAGCACAAAGGGTTTTACCTTAGGAAGAAGAGCTGTTTTTGTATTTTTGTATTTTTTTTTTCTAAAGGCAGTGAGAAACCACTAAAGACTTTTACAGCTGGTTAAAGGTCATGATTCAAACTCTTTTTAAGGTAAATTAGGTGGAAATCTGAAACACTGTAAGTAAGAATTATAGATAAGGATACAGCTAGAAGGTTAAGAAATGTTTTTTTTTTTAATTTTATTTTTTATAAACATATATTTTTATCCCCAGGGGTACAGGTCTGCGAATCGCCAGGTTTACACACTTCACAGCACTCACCATAGCACATACCCTCCCCAATATCCATAACCCCACCCCCCCTCTCCCAACCCCCCTCCCCCCATCAACCCTCAGTTTGTTTTGTGAGATTAAGAGTCACTTATGGTTTGTCTCCCTCCCAATCCCATCTTGTTTCATTTATTCTTCTCCTACCCCCTTAACCCCCCATGTTGCATCTCCTCTCCCTCATATCAGGGAGATCATATGATAGTTTGCAAATGACATATCAGAAAAAGGGCTAGTGTCCAAAATCTATAAAGAACTTAGCAAACTCAACACCCAAAGAAAAAATAATCCAATCAAGAAATGGGCAGAGGACATGAACAGACATTTCTGCAAAGAAGACATCCAGATGGCCAACAGACACATGAAAAAGTGCTCCACATCACTCGGCATCAGGGAAATACAAATCAAAACCACAATGAGATATCACCTCACACTAGTCAGAATGGCTAAAATTAACAAGTCAGGAAATGACAGATGCTGGCGAGGATGTGGAGAAAGGGGAACCCTCCTACACTGTTGGTGGGAATGCAAGCTGGTGCAACTACTCTAGAAATGTTCTAAATCTAGAGCAAAAATTAGACTAGAACAATGAGAGGTATAAGAAGGTGATAGATATCGGGGGTATGATATAGAAGTAATCAAACCTGATGGCTGGGAGAGAGGTGAAGTTAACCAGAGGTGATCATTGGAAAGATGTTGGATACATTGATGCAGATGTAAACAAAATGGACACCCTTGCTTCGGACATTTTCCCAAATCAGCAGTGAATTATTCCTATAAAATATCAATATTTATAGGTTTAGGAGATTAAGAGATATGATTAGTGAAAAAGTTGCAGTTCTGCTTCAGATTCTCTAGGAAAAAAAAAAAACAATAACATAGGTTTGGAATACATATATTTCTGTTAAAACTGATGAAACCAAGACAATGATAAACACTATATTGTTCAGAGTTAAAGAAGCATAAAATTAGTGAAAGTGTACATAGAAGGCTCCTAAAGTATTTTCAATATTCTACTTCTTAAGCTGGATTGTGTTTATGGATGTTTGGTTAATTTGTATACCATGTGTTATATATAGTAATATGTATGTGTTCAGTTTTTCATAGTTGCAATAAATGGAATATTTAACATTTACAAAGTTCCCTTGAAAAAGCTTGGCAAAAATGTTACCAATTTGCTTTTTTTTTTTAACTTTGCCCCTAAAAACAAATAAACAATTGCCCAGAAACCCACTTCAAATGAATTTTGGTTGGATGTAGCCATATTTGCTCTCAGAAAATTATGACAGTTGAGATCCCCTCCTTCTTTGAAAGCATATCTGATTTTGGGCAAAAGCTTTCATGCCCATCTCTAAGATGCTGGTATCAGCAGGTCCACTGCATAGGGGAAAGAAAAAAGAAAGAGAAATTTCACAAGCAAAGAATTGACAACCATTATATGTGTGTGTATGTGTTTTCCATTTATATTTATCTACATGTCAACCAATTTATGTGCTTACCCCATTCCTCTTTCAACTAAGGCCTTTGTACTGTGGTCATTTTTTCTCTCACTAACTTATGTCTTTTAATGTTCCTTTAGATTACTGATAATCTGTTAGTGATAATCTGATATGTTGTCTGAAAATATATTTATTTAGCTTTTGTTTTTGATAGTTTTTTCTGATCATGGTAAAATACACATAAAATTTATCATCTTGACTCATTTTAAGTGTACAATTCAGTAATTTTAAGTACATTCAGACTGTGAACCAATCTCCAGAACTCTTCATCCTGTAAAACTGAAACTTTATAGTCATTAAACAGTTACTGACTCCTTGTAATTCTGTTCCCCAAATGTCTACCATTCTACTTCCTTTGTCTATGAATTTAAGTACTCTAGGTACCTCTTATAAGTGGAATCACACAGTATTTGCCTATTGGTGAAGGGCTTATTTGACACAGCATGATGTCTTCAAGGTTCATCCACAATGTAGCAAGTGTCAGATTTTTTTTTTTAGTACTGAATAATATCCCATTGTGTTTGTGTATATTTATCTATATAGATAGATAGACAGATATATCAATGCATATTTGGGTTGTTTGTACCTTTTGGCTACAGTGAGTAATTCTGCTGTGAACATAAGTGTATCTTTAAGATACTGCTTTCAGTTCTTTTGGGTATGCCCCCAGAAGTGGAATTGCTGGATCATATGGTAATTCTATTTTTAATTTTTTTTGAGAAATTGCCATACAGTTTCTTACAGAGGCTGAATCATTTCACATTCCTACCAATAATACTTGGAAAGGTTCCAATTTGTGCACATCCTTGTCAACACTTGGGTTTTGGTTTTATGGTGGTGGTAGTCATTGTTTTTATAGTAGCCATCCTAATGCGTGTGCAGTGGTCTCTAATTGTGATTTTGATTTGAATTTCCCCTATGATTAGTGATGTTGAACACCCTTTTGTGTTCTTGTTAGCCCTTTCTGTATCTGCTTTGGAGAAATGTCTATCCCATCCCTTTGGCCATTTTTAAACTAAAAATATTTTTGTTGTTGAGATATAGATATAAAGATAATTTTGTTGAGTATGAATTTCAAGTTGAGTTATTGTCTCTCAACCTTTTGCAGATATTATTCTACCATATTTTACATTATTTATTGCTATTAAAAATCTCCATCTTATCTAAAAGAATAATAATATAATAATAATCTAAATATAAATATAAATAATAAAATATATAAAATATAAAAAATATAAATATAAATATAAAAAATCTAAATAATGGGGCGCCTGGGTGGCTCAGTGGGTTGAGCTGCTGCCTTCGGCTCAGGTCATGGTTTCAGGGTCCTGGGATCGAGCCCCGCATCCGGCTCTCTGCTCAGCAGGGAGCCTGCTTCCTCCTCTCTCTCTGCCTGCCTCTCTGCCTGCTTGTGATCTCTCTCTGTCAAATAAATAAATAAAATCTTAAAAAAAAATCTAAATAATAATATAATAATAATCTAAAAGAATGCTTTTAACATTATTTCTTTGTCTTCCTGACGATGTTTTTATTTAGCTACCAAGGGTCTGTTGTGCCTCCTATGGGATCATATCTTGCATCAGCTCAGGGAAGGAAAAAACCCTCAAATATTATCTCTCACCATTTTCTATAACCTAGTCTATTTCCTCTTTTGGAAACTTTGACTAAATATGCTAGGCTTCCAACTCATTTAACCTTTTTGCTTCTCTGTGTTGGCTCTGGCTAACTCCTTTGATTTGTCTTATAGTTTACTGACTGAATTGTGTCTAAGCTGCTGGTTAATCTATTTAATACATTGCTTCTTTTTAAAATATTGTTTAAAATATTTATTTACAAGCCATTTTTGGTTTGTATTTATGTCTTCCAAGATTTTTTTTTTTTTTTTTTAATTTTTGGCAGGGCACCTCGTTGGCTCAGTTGGTTGGACATCTGACTCTTGATTACTGTTCAAGTCATGATATTATGGGCATGGGATCAAGCCCTGTGTCAGGCTTGGCACTTAGTAGGGAGTCTGCTTAGAGAGTGTCTCTCTCCCTCTTCCTCTGCCTCTCACCCCACCCACATACACACACACTCTCTCTAAAATAAATAAATAAATAAATAAATATTTAAAAATAAATCAATAAATTATTGGCTATGCTTATTATTTTAAAGTAAATGCTTTCCTTTAAAATAGTCCACTCACTTTTCTTTATCTTGCACAATAATGTAAAAGCATGTAGTCTTTGTAGGTTTAAATCTGTTGATTTTTCTCATAACTCTTCCTTTTATGTTTCATTTTTTTTTCTGTGTTTTATTTTTTTGTTCTGATTTTCTATGAGAATGAACTCAATCTAGAGAAATTATGAGGTCGAGGGTTGAGGAATTTTTTTTTTTTCTTTCATAGAGGATTTGAATTTGCTTCTGCTAGAGGAAAGAGGAGTCACTGTAAACTGGAAATCACTTGAATTTCATTATCTCCTACCCAGCCAGTGGATATCTTGTTTATAAACTAGTAATCTCTTGCTCCAGTATAGATCTATGCTTAAAGTTTTTGTCTGTTTGTGTTTGGTTTGGGCTTGTTGGTTTTATTGTGTTTTGTTTTCTGTATTCAGAGAAAGAACAGAGAAAATAAATTTTGTTTTTACTACTAAATTATTCTCCTTTTTAATGGGGCAAGGAGGTTTCTTGTTTTTGTTTTTCGTTTTTTGTTTTTTGTTTTCTTTCTATTCACCTATCAGTGATGATGTATACCCTCCTGAAATACCTGGTATTGTTCTTGCTTAGCTCTCTTGTATTTGTGCATTTAAAGACTGAACCCACTTGCACTAAGCAACTAATAATCCATGGATCTCTAGATTACCACTTGATTTGATTTCTCAGGCTTTTGTCCCTATAGCTGCACCAGCCTCCATATTCTCATTTGTCTTCTTTTATGTTTTGGCTAACAAACAAGTCTGTGTTAGCATGTAGAGACTTTCCTATCTTGTGATCATGATACATTATTTAAAAGTTACAATTTATCATTTTTCGGAAGATATTATTGCAGTGACAGGCATTTCAAAATATCTAATCTGTTTTAGTTCAAGAGGTAAGGGTTCCTCAATATAGAAAATTGAACCCTTTGAGAAATTTACAAAGAAGTCTTTGACTTTCTTGAAAACAGAGATTGAGTCAGAATGATTTCAATATATATTTCAATGTTTTTTATTATTTCAATTATTTCAATATTTTTATCAAGAAAAGAAAAATTTCACTAAATATATGGCAGTTTTTTATCCCTCCCACTCTTATGGTGAATTTACCAGATAAGTCTAAAAAAAAAAAAAAAAAAAAAAAAAAAAAAAAACCCAATGTAGGTATTAAGAATGGTCAAAAAAGACAAAAGTTTTATTTTAGAATTAAAGTTGATAATTAGAAACTCTAATCCAGTGGGTAGACAAAAGATAAGGATAAGAGCATGAGAATTAATATTGGGTGAGTATGTATTTAGATACATATTTACTCTTGAGAATGAACTTGAAGACCTTATCTGATATTTCTAATTCAGCTCAGATATCCTTGAAATTATAGATTGTGCATGGTCATGAATGTTTTCATCAATTTATTTAAAATATTTATGTTTAAAGCAGTGTTGTATACATTTGGGAAGGGAGCGATAAAGATATATTAGCAAGAAGCTTACCCTCAAGAAGTATATGTGAGAGTAATAATGTGTCAGCAAATAACTATCACGTGAAGTACAAAGGAATTGACCAAATAAAGTCTTATTAAGTAGAGAAAACTTTCTGGCTGGAATATAGAAAAGAATTGATTAGGTTTTTGTGGTTGAAGGGTGATGCTGCCAACAGCTTGCTTATTTTTGTGTGTGATTCAGGTTAGTGGAAATGTGATAAAATATGAGGTACAGGTAATTCCCTATAGGTTAGAAAGGTCAGGGCAACTCTGGAAATCTGAAAACATCAGTATGACTGAAGTGTGAGGTAATTGGTTAAAAATTTTGAGAAATAGGGGCGCCTGGGTGGCTCAGTGGGTTAAGCCGCTGTCTTCGGCTCAGGTCATGATCTCAGGGTCCTGGGATCGAGCCCCACATTGGGCTCTCTGCTCAGCAGGGAGCCTGCTTCCTCCTCTCTCTCTACCTGCCTCTCTGCCTGCTTGTGATCTCTCTCTGTCAAATAAATAAATAAAATCTTTAAAAAAAAATTTTTGAGAAATAAAGTTGGAAAGGTAGTTATATTCAGATTGTACAGAAAACCAGGCTAAGGAATTTAGACATCACTTTCTGAGTGGTTGGAAGCTATTGAATATCTTTGGGACAAACAAAGGTCAAGATGCAGAGCTCTCTAGTCAGAAAAATAACCTGACAGCAACTAAATCATTTGGTTGGATGAGGAAAAAGACTGTATGTTATTGCAGTCTCAAAGACAGAAAAAGATTTGAAAGATCATAAACCATAGAATTGATAAGGACTAAATAGGTATTAATTGCCTACATTTGGCTATGCTTCCTAATTTAGGAATGCAATGTGTTCTCTGACCATGTGATTGGGAGTCAATTAGAAATAAATAGAAGGATTTTGAGCAGTGGAAAAACAGCCAAAAACAAAAACCAAAACCTTTGGATATATGTATTTTAGAGGAAATAAAAATGCATTGTGTTATTTCTGCCAATGCCAAGCAATCCATGGTAAAAATGCAGAAAGTGTTAAGTCCTTGGATTGGCAAAATACCCCTCAACCCAGCATTAAACTGCTTAACTATGTATCATCTAATGTAATACTCACAGGAATCCTATGTATTATCTGTAGTTAGCCTCATTTTCCTGATAAGAATAGAGGCTGAAATTTAAGTGACTTGATTAAAGACAAAAAATAGGCACCCAACCTAGAACATGAATCCAAATCTTCTCATTATAAATGCAAGACTGTCTTGCAGCAAACCAATTAAGTCCAGAGGGTGAAGGAACAGAAGGAGTAAATTTTGTCAGTGAGGCAAATGAGTAATTCTCAGATGTGGCAGGTTTAGCTTTACAGAAGTGCTGTATTACTTTTTCTCAAGAAAAGGGATCTGGATGAGGATAACTGAAAATGAAAAGAAATTCTGAGTATTGGGTTGAGAAATAAAATTCACATTTAAGATTCACCAACTTACCAGTAAATTGATGATGAAAGGTAAATTGCAGAAGAGAGACTGTTGATACGAAGAGAATTGAAACATGGAGAATATCTCCTAAGGGCACTGTGACTAAAAGTTATTTAGAAGTAGCAAGAGGATTTCAGAGCAGAAAGGAGGCTCTGTCAGGATTGGAGGACATAAACGTGCGATGGATCCTACCATGCCAACATTACTGTTACAACCTACCCAGAACTGCCAGGTCTCTATGCCTTATTTTGGTCTTTTACATTTTGAAATAATTAGCAAATTTTATAAATCTGGTGTTTTCACTTTCACATGAAAATCTAGCTTTGTGGCATCTTTTAAAAATGATAAAAATGAAAGACATAGCAATTTGAAGAGCTAAGCAACAGCGGCTCTGGGATTCTGGAGGTAGGTGGGTGGGAACCACTGCATTGGAGCAGTGCCTGGGAGCTAGTTAGAACTTGCAGAACGTCAGGCCCCTCCTCAGAATGACTGAATCGGAGTCTTCCTTGTAACAATCCCCAGAGGTCTTGTAAGTTTGAGTAACACTGGTCTAAAGAGCTCTAGAGATTCGGTATGCTTCCAGATAAAACTTAGTAAAATAAAAACAAAACCAAATTAGACTGTTTAAGTGCCACCGATTGGGGACTACCCTAGCTTACTTTATAGGGTAACATGTTAAAAAGATGTTCTAGTAATATGTTAAAAAGATTTTATAGGATCCATCATTTTAAATACTTGATTTTGATTTGTTTCTTTAATTAAAACATACAATTGCATTTAAGCCTGAATTCTATCTTTTTTTTTAAAGACGGCTAATTAAATAATCAAGGAATAACAATCCAAATATTCATGTTGGCTGTATTGAATCAAAACTTAATTAGATTTCAGTAATTTCTGTAGAATCCATGTTGGAGGAATATTAAAAGGATTTTGTTTCTTTGGACATATCTCAGTCAATTTCTGCTAATTATCTATTTTGAAAGATGTTCGACTCTGGTGATTTTTTTAGGAAAGTTGAATTGCTTTATTTCATTTCAGGAACAAATTGGCACATTAAAACGCAAAACAGCCCATTTGTTGACGGCCCACAAATACTTTTTCCTAACTAGAAAGATGTGCTACCAACTGGAGAAGCTATTACTCTAATTTGAATTTTGGTCACCTTGGCCCATAAGACTGCTGCCTGTGTCTGCTCCTAAGTGTTTACTAGTGAATCATTGAGTGTTAGTGTAATTTCAATGCTAATTGTTGCTTCAGGTTTTCAAATGGCTCAGCAGTAAGACATTAATGATTATTCATGCCTTAAGAAGGGCTGATAAGGGAATGAGATTACAATCTTGTACAATTTTAGCTAACAAATTAAAGTGTAAATTAAATTTTCCCTGAGACAGAAAATAACTTACTTGGAAAGTCAAAAAGAATGAGCAACTTCATTCACTTTTAATTTTCTCTTTCCTGTTTTACAGATATTCAGAGTATCAGAGGGCTAGCAGTGGATTGGGTCTCACGTAATTTATACTGGGTTAGCTCCGAATTTGATGAAACACAAATTAATGTAGCACGACTAGATGGCTCTTTGAAAACCTCAATTATCCATGGAATCGATAAGCCACAGTGTCTTGCAGCTCACCCAGTCAGGGGGTAAAGTATGATTATTTTTTTGTGAAGTTTTCCAAAAATTTCACACATTTTTGTCCTGATTTGATATAAAAACTTTAATTCAGAGGAATTAATATATCAACTATACCAGTCAAAAAAAGTTAAAATGGAAATTGTAAAAGAGATCCCTGGTTAGAGATTTCTGTTATCTGCATAAAGCCAGATTTTTATACATTATTATAAGATTTTATTAATTTATGTTTCTAAGGAGTAACAACAGTTCAGAATTTAAGAAAAGAAAAAAAGGAGATGCAGGGAAAAGTCACTAATTTTATTTCAAATACCTGTGTGCTGATGTTATTGTCACTGCTAAGTAAATCAGATTCTCCCATCTTCTGGATAATCATCATGTGCCCATGTAGAGAGCTTGTGTGGGGTTAAAATACTTTCTCCCCAGTACTTTCAGGAGGAATGGCTGAAATGACTATGTTTTCTTTTTTGGTATCTGGTTTCTCTAAACCCAAGGGATTCAACCTAGATGCATTACTTTAAATGGAAGTAATTTACTATATTTATAGGTAAATATTTCAGTTGTGAATGTAGGAGGGCAAAGGAAGTGAGTTGATTGTCTCCTTCAATGACAGGGAGAAGAAAGAATGGTGCTTTCTTCCCAGGCAAACATGCACCTTATCATCAGCAAGTGCCTCAACAATTCAGGCTCTTCTTAAAAAGAATTAATCTTATACCAAGAATTTACTTTGACATTAACTTAATCCTCAGTGTATGTTTCTAGTTAACAAATAGGTCTATCTCTAATATTTTTAATTCATATCTCTTAAATTAAGGAAACTCTACTGGACAGATGGAAACACAATTAACATGGCAAACATGGATGGCAGTAACAGCAAGATTCTCTTTCAGAATCAAAAGGAACCAGTTGGTAGGTTTTTTCTTTTTTTTTTTAATAATCACTGCAGTTTTTAATATGACAAACATATATAATGTATCTTTGATCTAGAACCTAAAAGAAAATATTATAGATTAGTAATATAAATTCAATCAGGAATTCCTCAATCTCATTGACTCCATTGGATCTATGTAGGGTAAGGAGGAAACATTCTTTTTGTGGATAAGAAGATAAATTCTTTTAACATGAGAGCTTTTATAGTATCTTTAGTATTGAAGTCACTTAAAACTTGATGTAATTAATAAATATCTTACTTTCAATGGTCAATATGTTGATACATTGTTACAGCGGCAATATAATATACTAAAACTTCCCCTGATCATTGTTGTGTCATTATTAATAGTTATAATGTTTTAAGTATTTAGTATTTACTTTTCAACAGTTTTTATTCACTATGCAATAAGTTTTTTTGGTTTGTTCTACCTTTGTTAACCATTATAAATCATTATTTAAAACTCAATAGTGCTGGAAGAAAACTCTGATGTATGTACATAAAACATTTTTTAAAAATTTTAACTACAAAGATTCTTTTACAAGTTAATATGTTATATATGTTTGTGCAAATATCCTTCACATTATTATCTATCTATCTATCTATCTATATATATATATATACTTTTTTCAAATTCTAATCACTCTTTCCTCATTTTTTCTTATATCGCTTTAAGAGGCAGGAACTATCACACTGCTTATTTGTCATCTCAAGTATCTTTTTTTTTTTAAAGATTTATTTATTTATTTATTTATTTGACAGACAGAGATCACAAGTAGGTAGAGAGGCAGGCAAGAGAGAGGAGGAAGTAGGCTCCCCGCTGAGCAGAGAGCCCAATGCGGGGCTCGATCCCATGACCCCGGGATCATGACCCGAGCCAAAGGCAGAGGCTTTAACCCACTGAGCCACCCAGGTGCTCTCAAGTATCTTTTTTAAAATAAATCCAATAATGAACCTAGATTTTGATATCATATTACATGCAAATGATGGAATATACAAAAGAAAATCATAATTTTGCTTTGAATTAAACACAATATATTTTTAATTCTGGGGGAAAAATAAATTCACCATCAAGCTTTTTAGCAATTATTCTTATTTTAGAGATGTGGTAGTATCCTTATTTGAAGTAGTTCATTTTTACTAGGGATCATTCAGTAAAGGTTTGCTATCACTAAAATTTATAATAAATAATTCTTTTCATGTAGTCTGTAGACTAAACCTCTGATGGAAAATGATAATATTAACAACTCTTTTCTTTGGACTGGCTGTTCTAAGATTTGATACACAATTGGAATTCAAGGTAGTGTTAGAAATTAAAGGCAAATTGAAATGCTAATACTTCTATGTGGAAAATGATAGGACAAAAGAAAGAAGAGGCTTTACAAGACTAGGATCCATACAAAAGATTTAATTTGGACTCAAGCAATTCAGTTGGTGCTTATCTAGAATTGTTCAGAATATTTAATATGGAAAAGTGAGTATGATGAAAATAGTATGAGCAAATAAAGTCCTTATACTGTAATGTGGGAGCCACAGGTTACATCAAAATGTTAATTTATATGCTTGTTTCTATAATGGGAAAATCTTATCTTCATTAATACTAAATTCCATTCCCCTACTCAAAATAAATTTTTAAAAAATCTAGCAGCTTATATAAAGAACGTTTATAAAAAAAAAATAGTGTTACCTGTTTATACTTGGTAGTTGGGCCTTCGAGGTGTTCTGTACCAAGTGATACTTTTAACTGTATATGAAAGAAGATTCAATATTCAACAATAAATATTAGATGTCTACATCACGTCAGTTATTGTTAGTTTGGAATTCACTTTAAAATCAATTCAGACTGATACTTTTTTTTTTTAAAGATTTTATTTATTTGTCAGAGAGAGAGGGAGAGAGAGCAAACACAGGCAGACAGAATGGCAGGCAGAGGCAGAGGGACAAGCAGGCTCCTGCTGAGCAAGGAGCCCGATGCGGGACTCGATCCCAGGATGCTGGAATCATGACCTGAGCCGAAGGCAGCTGCCTAACCAACTGAGCCACCCAGGCGTCCCCTGATACTTTTTAATTTTAACTTGTGCAAGACATACTATTTTAACCAAAATAATCCAGAACTCACTGCAAATGATGCCTTAAATCAGCATTAATGAGCATGGCTTGCAAGTCATTCATTTATTCAGTACAGATATTTATTGAGTATCAGATTTTGTACTAGGCTTGACACTGCCCTTTTCCTTAAGGGACACAAGAAGCTAAATCATTTTAGATTTAATTAAGTAAATTTAACTCGGTGACCTTCAGCAAATTAGTGTTACCTTGGTAGTACTTGCTTTCCTCATCTGCAAAATTGAGACAAAAATGTCTATTTTATAAAGTTCCCATGAGGACTGAATGAGGAAAATTTATTAAAGGAACATCTGGCCTTTAATAATACAACCTGTCAGGAGTAATAATACAAGGTATATTGGTTCCAGTAGACTGGAATTTGAATGATTTGATTGTCTGCAGTACTGGTAGTATAAATGAGTTCAGTGAAGAATAAACATACAACAGAATCCTTAGAAATCTTGCAGAGGAATATAGGTACCAAGTGAGCCTCTGACATGACAAATTTTTATGTAAATGTGAGGACTCAACTCAATATTGGTTTGCTACTAGTTCTAAGAGGTAAACAAGTTTGAAGTGGTTCAATTCTTCTCTCAAATCTTCCCAACATAAGCCCTGGAGCAAAATGGCAACTGAGCCCTGGTCTTCTTGTAGTTCTTTACAAATAGGTCTTACAAGTTCCTTCTGTAACTTTCTATTTTAACTAACTAGTCATGTTACCCAGGTGCTAAAATTGGTCTCTGCAAAGCTGAGTGAGAGACTGTGTTGTCCATACATAAATGTAACAAATCATTTTCCCTTTTTATGTTTCTGGATATCCTGATGTTCTGTGGGAAATCCTAACTACAACGTATTCTACCACATTTCTGCCCACAGATATCTTTATTTTTGATGTACAGAGGAAACAAGTGAGCAGGTGAAATTATCTCCTGCCTCTTTTCTCCTTCGCTTCCCTACAATGAATAATATTTCTATGTTGGTAGGTCATTAACATATCATCATCATTTGCCATCTTTTAATGCCCACTCCAAGGTGTAAGGTACAAGAGGGAGAATGAACTTCAGGAACCTAAAAACTAAGGACAACTTAATAATTATCACATTCACACAAAACATTCCTCTTGCTATATGTGAGGGACAATATGGTCGGGGAAAAAGTTGTTTTAGGAACCAGATAGGGATTTGAATCTCTGCTCTAATACTTACTAACTCTGTAACTTTAAACATTCTCCTTTCCTTTTCAAAGTCTCAGTTTTATTGTCTTTATTTTTTTTTTTTTAAAGATTTTATTTATTTATTTGTCAGAGAGAGAGAGGGAGAGAAAGCAAGCACAGGCAGACAGAATGGCAGGCAGAGGCAGAGGGAGAAGCAGGCTCCCTGATGAGCAAGGAGCCCGATGCGGGACTCGATCCCAGGACGCTGGGATCATGACCTGAGCCGAAGGCAGCTGCTTAACCAACTGAGCCACCCAGGCGTCCCAGTTTTATTGTCTTTAAAATAGAGATAATAATGTCTACATTTGGAACTATTTTTAGAATTAAAGGCACATATACAATATCTTATGTTCCAACCACTCTGCACTTACATTCTCTAAAGAATATATACTCTAAAGAATATGTCTATATATATATTCAAGAATATATCCTTCATACAAGTACAAAGATATTCAATATGTCATTGTTTATAATGATACAAAATTTAGAAAGAAACTAAATCTTCATCAAAAGAGGAATGAGTAAATAAATGCAGCATGTTTATGTGCTGAAATACAGGTATGTATATAAATATATGTGAAAAGACATAAATAGATCTCAGAGACGTTGAGCGAGAAAAGTAATTAGCAGAATGGTACTTACAATATAATACCACTTATGTAAGTACAAAATGAAACATACATTAATATATATTTCTCCTGGATGAATAAATTTATAAAATAAATGGAAAGAGGTAAACTGGAAATGTGCACACCAATTTTATAATAGCAATTCTCTTTGGGAAGGAACAATGATGACATTCACATCTTTATCAAGAGGGACTTTACTGTATTAGTAAAATTTAGGTCATATTTCATAAAAAGATTCAAAGTAAATATAATAAAAGTTAGTATTGTTCAATTCTGGATGATGAATATGAGTGGTCATTAATTTCTTCTCTTCTCTATGTTAAATACTGGCTTTTCAAAATATCCCCAAAACAGCTTGTTGTTTAGACAAAGCTGAGCTTCTTACTTCCCACACTGAGGAAGAACTTTAAGTCATCAATGTGTTAGCAGTGTCTCAGAGAGGGAAAAACAACATTGAAATAGTAATTGAGATTTAGAAGTCTGGTGTGGGGTAGATGTTTCAGTTGGTGGCATGGTTAAGAGCATTAAGTAAAGATCATTATATAATTCTGGATTGGTAGATACAGAAAGATTTTGAGGGAATGTGGATCAAAGAGTCTTGATGTATAAAGTGTCATTTGTTGCTTTTTGGTTGAAGAGTTGATGGGCTATCCAGAAGTTCCTAAAATTTGCAGTAATATTATCTTGACACCAATTTACCAGACAAAACTTTCTTAGAATAGTAAGTTATGACATTAAAGACCGTAGATAGTAAAGACACATTAATGTAGACAATAAGGTGTGTTTTGGGTTTTCTCATCTATAAAATTAAGTCTTTGTTTCATAGGTTCTTTTTGGCTTTTCTTTTTACTCATTTAAAATACAGTAAAAGCATCCTTTGTGAAGAATTGTGTACACTAATGTTATTTTTCTCTAGCTGACTCTGAAAAATTATCTACAATAGGAGATGGGAGACAGTTGTGTGTCTTTCAGGGTTTCATGAGAAACAGAACCACTCGAATATGTGGATAGGTAGATGAATAGATAGATAGGAAGGAAGAGAGAGAGAGAGATTCTAGTTATATAGATATAGATATACAAAGAGATTTATTACAAGGATTTGTGGAATGAGATTGTGGGGGCTGGCTAGGCAAATCTGAAATCCTCTGGCAGGATGGAAAGTCTAAGGCAGCAAGTTTAAACTGTAGACCTTGGCTACAATTTCTTCTTCCTCAGAGAAACCTTAGTTCTCTTACAGCCTTTCAAATAACTGTATCAAATCCACCTAGATTTTTTTTAGGATAATATCCCTAACTTAAAATCAACTGGCTGCAAATAGTAATCACATCTACAAAATACTTTGATAGCAAAATCTAGATTAGTGTTTAATTGAACAACTGGGGATGATAGCCAAGCAAGGTTAACACGTTAAATGAACATCACAATTTTTAAACACAAACTTTCCTATATTTTATCCACTCATCTATGTGCCTACAAATATAGCAATTGTCTATGTTGATCCAAACATAAATTTCCATAAGTATTTAAATAAAATCTAGTAAAAGCTCTATTAAGCAGAAACTAAGTGAACAAAATTTAGCTGGCATTAATTACCCATGCTTTCTGATTGGAGGCTGGGCAAATGACTATTATACTGAATTTAACATGTTGATATAAATTATTATATAAAGTATGATAATGTATCCTTTTTAGCCTAGGAGGAGAAATAGAAACAATCCTTAAGAATGTTTCAGAAATAACATGTAAATTTAAAGAAAGAGAGAGAGAGAGAGAAACATCTCTACAATAACCCCTCTTTCTTAAATCTAAATCCATGCATTAAATGGTTAATGTTAAGGTGTCATGCTAAGCATTGTGGATGACACAAAGATGACTTTTTATGTAATACTTGCTTTGTAGCAATGATATACTGATGAGAAAGAGAGTCAGAAACATGCAGTAAGGATTCACGTGTTAATCTGTATGTATGTGGGCCTTTTAAAATAAAGAGGAAAAAAAAGTGTGTTCCTACAGAGTGCCAGTTTATTGGGAAATAAGGCAAACGGGAGATATGGACCCTTTCCTCATGGAGTTTACTATCTAAAAGGAATTGCACTATGAGTCAAACTTATCCACTCCAGCCATATTTCCTTCTTTGCTTCTCTCAACTTGTTAGACTACACTAACAGTACATTTTAACAAAGTATTCCTTTGCCCAGAAATGTCTCCCATCTCAGTTGTATGCCTATCTGCAAGATTTCAACGCAAATATTATTTCTTCAAAGAAGCTTTCCCTGACCTCCCTTGACAAGGCCGAAGTCTCTTAAAGTAGACACTTAACACCCTTTCATCTTATAGCTCTTGTCATTATTTTAGACTTCCATTTGTTTGTTGAATATTTGAATAACTACTGCTTACCAACTAGAAAGGAAACTACAATATTAGAGACCATATCTGTTTTATATACCATTGTGTCCTTAACTCATAGCTCAATGCTGACATGTTAGTAGATCTTCAACAAATATTTGCTGAATGAAGTGACCACTGTTTCCTATCCAATAGCAACAGGTTCTTACATGATTGCATAAATCCAAGATTTATTTATATAGCATAGCTGAGTAAGATTACTTTGTGGAAGTAGTGCGTATTAAGTGATCTGAGTGTTGTCCATGTTGCATTTCCTTCAATTATCTGATGAGTAGAAATATTTATATTTATGCCATAATTTTCTCAAAGCATGGAGTGTAAGAATTTTATCAATGGGATTGCTTATAAATAAAAGCATGGCTAGCTAGAGAGGAAAAATTAGAAATAGTTTATTTCCAAATGTTCTCTTCAACATGTTCCTCTTGCTCTTTCTCCTCCATCTCCTGTCTAACCTGGTGGCCATTTGGCTCTCCTCAGCACCTCAGAGATTTCTCATAGAAACAAAGAATAGGGCAAAAATAGATGTGGTTAACTTATCTATTTATCAACAAGTCCTCAGTATTGGATGTAAAGATAAAACTAAATTCTTTGTATTGTAATGCCTTATTCATTTTGATCATGTTATTATAATTTTTGATATATACCAATAGGCTAGAGAGTCTATTATCTATAAATTAACTATAAAAAATATCATTGTGAGTAAGTTTACAGCAGGAAAGTCTTATCTATATTCAGTCACTTCAGATTCTTTATTTGGGATGGATGAAGGCCGGGTAAGATGGTATGGGTTTCAAGCTTTTATAGTCATTGATTAAAATAGGTTAAAGAGGGTGCCTGGGTGGCACAGTGGGTTAAGCTGCTGCCTTCGGCTCAGGTCATGATCTCAGGGTCCTGGGATCGAGTCCCGCATCGGGTTCTCTGCTCGGCAGAGATCCTGCTTCCCTCTACTCTCTCTCTCTGCCTGCTTCTCCATCTGCTTGTGATCTCTTTCTGTCAAATAAATAAATAAAAATCTTAAAAAAAAATAGGTTAAAGATTGGGGGCACCTGGGTGGCTCAGTCTGTTAAGCATCTGCCTTCAGCTCTGTTCATGATCCCAGGGTCCTGGGATGAAGCCCCACATTGGGGTCCCTGAAGCCTACTTCTTTCTCAAATAAATGAAATTTTCACAATAAAGAAACAAACAAACAAATAAATAAATAGGTTAAAGTCACATAGCATAGTAACTATATTTTGAAATTAGTGTTTTCACTGTGTTCTTGAACTGTTTTCCTAAAATATATTCAAAAACATATTGTTTACTACTTTTCACAAAATCTGAAGCACTTCAGATTATTGTTTTCTTTTTAAAAAAATTATTATTTTGCTATTGTTTACTTATTTTTTCTCCTCTGGAGAGCCTAGAGCTGCGATGCAAATAAGTGAACTATTTTTTTTGTTTGTTTTATATATAAAATTGAACTGTTATTTAGTATAACATTGTAGCTAATACACAGGGGTACAAAAGTCCCTGGCTCTGGGGGTCCCAAAGAGAGCAAGTTCAGCCACTCAACGCTGACAAAATCCAAAGCAGAGAAAGGAGTGATGATGAAATCAGAAACAAATTTATTTCAGTGAGGCCAGCAATCAAAGATCGTCCCCAGAATGTTGAAAATACTTCCAGGTTTATATAAGCAAAAGTGTGGGGGTAAAGGTGGTGGGTAAGTGCAAGTAGGCAGTGAAAGTCAAATCCTCATCTTGGAGTCAATCTCACGAGGGGTCTTTCTGGCTCAGGGCAGTCCTTATTGCCTGAGGGGGTTGTTTTGGTTCCCATCAGGGAATGCTTTGCCCTGAAAGTTCTGCCTAACCCTACCGCCAAGCTAGAAAGAAGAACCCAACTAGAAAGTCTGAAGTCAAATGGAGGCATCCAAAGTTCTCTTTCAGCATGAAGGTTAAGTCTCACAAGGAAACATTTGATATAGAAGTATCTTGGAAATAATCCCAAGAACTGATGGCATTGTAATCCCATTTGATAAGATTTTCTTAGAACTATTCTCCTGGGATGAATTCTAAAATGGACTTTTCCAGTACCAGGAGTAGACACATGACTGTGTGTAAAAAAGAAGTACAAACCTATTTTTCTTGGCGTACATGATTGCCATACCCATGAAATACATATACATAGGGAAATTTATTACTTTGTTACTTACTTAATCAAGCTGCACGGATACTCTGCACTGCAGGAAATTATTGTAATTATTTTTTCACGGTAAGTCTGTCTGGGCAACCTCCGTCTTAAACCCTTGCCCTCCATATTCTCTAAACCATTTCCACGAAGAAAATTAGATGAGTAGGAAAGGAGGAGCCACTGTTCAGTTCCTCTTCTTTTTGGGTATATTGATTATCAGATCACAATTTATTTTTCCCAGATTTAAAGAGGAAACACAATATTCTCTTTGGTGAGAATATAAATATCTCTTTGGTGAGGCTGGGAAGTATCAACTCAAAGCAATCATTATCCATCCTCCTTTATGGAACCTGAATTTTTATTATGAACTCCCAACCTTTGTGTTTGCTTATCCTTAGCCTAGGATACGTGATACAATAGAACCATCCTCACTTTGGCAAGAAAAATAACATAATTTTAGTGACTACTTTTTAAGCACTTAGAATATGTTGAGCACTTGTAAAAAGCTTTGCATTAATCACCTCACACTAATCATTTCTGGAAGGGTTTCTTATCCTTCTTTTATAGATACAGAAAGTGAGTCTTGTTGAAAGAAGTTAGTTGCCTGTGATGGATAGTAGAGTGGAATTCAAATCCAAGTTTATCTGCTTCCAAAGCCATATTAAACCATAACCATTATGCTATACCTAGAGAGTCTGATTTCATGTAGTAATTACCTGACCTCAAGCTAAGATCAGGAAATAAAACTGATACTCTTTCAAGCATAGAAAGTAGAGGAAAAAAATTCAGAACCTGGGTACTCCTGAGAAATGTGGGCCCAATTAGGATGCAGCAGTCAGCTCTTCTAAGCAGCCAGGGAACACAAAAAGCAATTCCACCTCTATGCCAATCATACCTCACTATTAATTATTTCCAAATCTTTAAATGCTACTTTTCAACAGAAATGTCACTGATAGACTAGGCTTTCTAATTTGTGAAATTGTTTTTATGTTGTAATTCACTGGATTTCCCTTGATTGTTTGCTGTTAAATCCATGTGTGACATACTTGAAATAGAAGTGCATCATAATCTTATCAAAACACCCAACTTGGCATTTTAGGACCCTGTATCACTGAAGACTAAGTAATTGGAGCCTTCAGGCAGTTTAGGCTGAATAACTTTGTTTCTGTTAAATACAAATCAACATTCCAGTTATCCATTGTTGAGCTAAATATTCTCAATTAAGATTTATTGCTCAGTCTTGGATACATTAAGTGCTTAGAGCAGTTTGCATAACAGAGGATTTTAATTTTCAACTTAAAGCCATTTCCATGTTTAAAATGTTTACATATTATGAATTTTATCCCCTAAGCCTCATATAAAGCAACTTGGCTTGTCAATCAGCATTATCCTTCATGGTTTATTATTAAGAATCCTGTGTAATATGTATTTTATTTTCTAGATATTTTCCCCTCATTTTCAATGTAATCCCAACCAAAATTCATTTGCTTACTCAACCTTCAAGTACACCTTTTTGAAACCTACCAAACTTTTAAAAAAAATTATTATTTAATCATTCCAACCCATATACTATATAATGTGGATTTTGAAATCTATTCATGGAAAACATTCATGAGCACTTTTTATCACATCAACAGAATCCAGGGGACCTCACTTTTTAAAAGTAAGGTTAAAACAAATTTCTGTATATATTTTCTTGCTTGATATATGCAGTTATTTAAATATACTTATTACTCAGCACAGTCACTTTTATTGTGTATGGAATTTAATCAATATATAAAAGTCACACTCCCCAAAGAAATGTTAAGAAGAGCTTACAAAAAAGGCCAGAGGAATTATGGATATTAAAATTACACAGTAATATACACACAAATAACTTAAATTTATTATATTTTTATCTGATCATTTGTTTACTCATTCTTTCAATGTGATCAAGTCTAAAAAAAAAGATTATTAAAAGGGTTATGAAGTGTATAGTAGGTGTCAGAACCTGAAAATAAAACCTGGGATACATTATCAAGAAGATCATAGTCCAGTGAAGTAAAAAGACAGAAATAGTTACAAATCACTTGATGCAGTGTCATTCATGAATACTATTCCCAGACACCATAAAGGTAATATAAGTAGACAGTGTGAAAATAGAGGAGACAACCAATTTTGTATGAGCAATAAAAATAGAGAATAATAACCAAATTGGTAATATTTGAAATTTCAACTGGATCTGGAAGGAAAAATATACTTTTGTTTTTAAGGCAGGGACAGAAGAGAAGGGGCTTAACTTATTCTTAGTAAAAAGGAAAAATAAGTGTAAAAGGCACAAACATGATATGTCTAGAAAGCCGTGTGTGTCTAGGGAAAAAAAAAATCTAACACAAGGGAAAGTTTAGGATTATATTGACAGAAAGTATAATTTTAAAATATTCAAATGACACAGTCCAGGGCTTTTAAAAATATTTTGTTCTACTTCTTACCAAGCTATAAAATATAGTTTTGGTGAATTATAAAACTATAGGTATTAACCTTTTAAAGTAATTTTTTAGAACAAAACACTCCTCAAGAAAAGCCTGTCACCGAGTCTGAGCTTGACTCCCGTTTTGCATGTGTTGTTTTCACAAGTCACATATTTTTTGCCAATCATTAGAAGCTTGAAATATAGGATAAATTATCTGAAATGAAATGATTAATTTGAGGGGGGATGAGGGAGAGGCTGAAATCTTAACTGCGTGAGATAAAGAACTAATTACCTTAGTTCTGTAACTCTATTTGTTGTCAGTGACTTCCTAAAGTAGAGTGAATGGGGAGAGGGATGATTTCAAGAAAGAAATCAGGTTATGATAATAGTAGTATAGACACTTGCAGTGGAGGAAAAAAAAAAAAAAAAAAAAAAAACAGCCAAGCTCCCTCTCCTGCCAATTTTTTTTTTTAACCTTTCTTTGGCTAATAACCTGGAAATTAGATTGACAAATGACAAACCACCCAGAGAAAAACAGTTTTGGTTTTTTTTTTTTTAAGATTTTATTTATTTGACAGACAGAGATCACAAGGAGGCAGAGAGCAGGCAGAGAGAGAGGAGGAAGCCAGCTCCCTGCTGAGCAGAGACCCTGATGCAGGGCTTGATCCCAGGACTCTGAGATCATGACCTGAGCTGAAGGCAGAGGCTTACCCACTGAGCCACCCAGGCACCCCAGAAAAATAGTTTATTAACAAAAGTAACACACGTGTATGCAGTTCACTGATCAGTAACTCAAAGCAGTGGTTAGATATTGGGCTTTATATAGCATCTTAACAAAAAACAGAAAACTGTGGAATAATGACAAAACAAAATAATGACAAAACAAGGAAAAGGGTTTTAAACTTACAAGGGAAGCAAATTATGGGAAGGCAAATATCTGAGAGAAACTAATGGCAGATAAGTTTTGTGTTAGTAAGGTTCATTATGTAGGTTCCTCTCAGTGCCATCCCTGGTCTGGTAAGAGTCTAGACTGTTCTCGAGTGATTAAATGCCTAGGACTGCTTTTAGCAAAAAAGGAGGGCAAATAACTTTTATTTTTTGTCAGCTATTTCTCATTTGTTTTGAAATCAAAATAATTCTTAAACCAAAGTGGCATATTTTGGAGTGGAATATCCTGATCTGTATACATGTAATTTAACTTTTTCTTGGATAATACTTTTTTTATTTAAAAATTTTATTGAGATAATTTTAGATTCACTTGAAGTTATAAAAAACAAGACAGAGTTTCAATGTATGCTTTATCTGATTTTCCCCCATTGGAATGTTATATAAACTACAATAAAATATTACAACCCAAATACTAACCTTCATGCAATCCATTAATATTATTCAGATTATTTGTATTGATCTGTATCTTTAATTTTAGATGTAATTTTATCACATGTGTAGGTTCCTATATCCAACACCACAGTCAAAATGCTGAATAAAACGAAGTTCTTTTTTTTTAAGATTAATTAATTAATTTATTTGACAGAGATCATAAGTAGGCAGAAAGGCAGGCAAAGAGAGAAGGAGAGGAGAAAGCAGGCTCCCCACCAAGCAGAGAGCCTGATGTGGGGCTTGATCCCAGGACCCTGGTATTATGACCTGAGCTGAAGGCATAGGCTTTAACCCACTGAGCCACACAGGTGCCCCAAAATGAATGAAGTTCTTATGGTTAAGTGGGAAAACAAAACAAAACAAAAACGGTAAAAAGCATACTGAATAATTCTGGGTGCCTGGGTGGCTCAGTGGGATAAAGCCTCTGCCTTCTGCTCAGGTCACGATACCAGGGTCTTGGGATCAAGCCCCACATCGGGCTCTCCGCTCAGCAGGGAGCCTGCTTCCCACCCCCCTCCCACTACCTGCTTCTCTGCCTACTTGTGATCTCTCTGTTGAATAAAAAAAAATCTTTAAAAAAAAAAAGATACTGAATAATTCCAACATCACAGTGATCCTTCCTACTGCCCTTTTATGACCATACCTTCTCTTTCCTGCCTACAGCTCTTTCCACTTTCCTCCCCACATCATCAGTCTTCCATTTCTGAGATTTTTCTATTTTTAAAATGTTATATAACTATATTCATACAGGATGTTAACCTTATGGATGGCTGTTTTCCTCTCAGCTTATATCCTCAGAGAGTCATTGAAATTGAATCTATCAGTACTTTTCTTCTTTTTCTTGCTAAGCAGGAGGCCATGATATGTCAATACCAGTTTATTTACACATTCTCCTTTTGCAAGCGATGGGATGATTCTAATTTTTGACTACTACAAATAAAGCTGCTATAAACATTCATGTGCAAGTTTTTGTTTTATTTTCCTGGAATAAATTCCCAGGAGTGCAGTTGTTGGGTCCTATGGAAATAGTATGCTTAGTTTTACAAGAAAATGCCCAGCTGTTTTCCAGAGGGGCTGTACCATTTTTCATTCCCACCAACAACATATTAGGGATCCTTTTTTCTCTGAATCCTTGTCAGCATTTAGTTTGTCACTACTTTTATTTAGGCATTCTTACAGGTGTGTAGTGATGTCATTGTTACTTTAATTTACATTTTCTCTTGATGTTAAACATCTTTTTCATGTGCTTAATTGTCATTTGTATATATTCTTCTTTGAGATGTCTATTCATTTCTTTTGCCCATTTTTTAAATTGGATTTTTTTAGCTGCTGTGTTTTGAGTGTACTTTTGTTGATACTAGTCTTTTGTTCATTTGTTGTATGTTTTCAGTAGCCAGTTTCTACAACTATCACAGTTCTAGAAGCAGAAATAATTGTGTTGCATTGTCTGATATGTGGATTGCAAATATTTTCTCCCAGATTGAAGCATGTCTTTTATTGGGCTTCACAGAACAAAAGGTTCTAATTTTGATGTACCTGCATAATTGAGAGATACTGTAATAACAAATGAAATGCACAATCTGAATATACCTCACATCAAGTTATCTCAAAACTATCAGTTGTGGGAATTACCAAAGAGTTGCAAATTCTAGAGTAGGATTTTAGCTTGAAAAGGAAATACAAAAACTTGTAGTACTAAAAAATAGCTAGCATTTATTGAGCGCTTTCTTTGTGCTAGACACTAGTATATTATTATAATGATTTCATAATGGTGAAGTGAGGGTATAGCAAGGTGGAGGCTGACTGGTCTTTTGAAGGTGAACCCAGAAATGAAGAGACAAGCTGAATTGAAAGGTGGTACCTTGTATTTATATTTACCTTAGAGAGAAGGCAGGGATGAAGCACAAAGACCGATCAGGTTTCCTCAGCATATTTATTCCTGCATTCACAAAATCTAAGCATTCTTAAGAAATATTTTTTTGAGATAGCGTGATAGCGATTAGGCAACGAACCCCACTCTACTTCCTCATGGAACAACCATGCTCCTTTGGAGCTAAAAATTCAATATTTCAGAAACAGTTTTGCCTCCCAGAAATCATGCCTTTTCTGGTGAACTCTGAAAAGATTTCCATTTTGGAGTATCCAGAACATTATGATTCTTCTACAGGTTTAGTGAGGGATGCAATTTTATGATATTTTTTCACCTGCTGTATAGTTTCAATAGTCAGTTTCTATAACTATCACAATCCTATATGCAGAAAGAGTTGTATTCTATTGTTTGAAGAAAATGCTGTAAAGAGAATATTTAGAAGATTTCAATGTTATTTTTTTTATACATGTCTGGAGGCTTTGAAGTTAATCATCTATGTTTTATTATCCATGGTACCCCTTCTTCGCTATCTATATCTTTAGTATTCCTCTGTCTCGAAAGAGATCTCCCCATATTACACTTCCAGGCAATATTTAAAAGACCTCATTAAACTTACTGCATATTCAAATTTGAAGGTTCATAAAAATATGCAGTTTTTAAAAGGAATTTCTTAATGTTTTTATTCTAAAATCATTTGAAGAGAATTTTGTTTCCTTTTAATACTGATTCCTGGGACCAACTCAAACCAATTAAGTTTGAATTTCTGGGAATGGAGCCCAGAAAACAGTATTTTTAATAGTTTTCCAGATAATTGTAATGCATAGGCAGGGCTGAAAAATTTGAAATGAAATTTGGTGTCTGAAAAATATTAGGAAATTACCACCTCTAGAAAACATTAATTTAAAAAAAAATCATTTTTTACGTATACTTGCATTTTTGCCTTAATTCCATATTGCATAGTACATTGATTTAATTTTGAGTCATTTAAAAAGGAAATGAGACACACAAGGTGAACTTCCCAGTATACTTTTTTTTTAATTTTTAAAACAATTTTAAAAGATTTTATTTAAGAAAGAGAGCACACAGAGGGATAGAGAGAGGGAGAAGCAGACTCCCCACTGACCAGACAACCAGACAACCAGTCCTCCATCCAAGGACACAGATCAGGACCTGAACAGAAGGCAGATGCTTAACTTACTGGGCCACCCAGGAGTCCCTGAACCTCCCAATCTTAATTGTAACAAAATTTAAAACTCAGTGGACTTAATTTTTTTAGTAATATATGGAAATATATTTAGACTTTATTTTTTCTAAAAAATAATATGTAGTTTCTTATATCAGTGTATTTCTATTGTAAGAGCAATTACATAATTTTGGCAAATTATATTGTCCCAATTAAAAAATACAGTGGGCTATTTAAATCAAAATATTAAAATAATACAGCAAGGGATATCTTTGGTTAAAATAAAAAGGGTCAGAATGAAAGCACATGAATTCACTCTACAGTTTCATAAAAATAGAAAAGATAGGTTAAAAAGGTAGATTTTTCTTTTCATAAAAGTTTTTAAATTTAAATGATGACTTTTCTTCCTTTGATATACGTGTTATATTATTGAATCTAGTTTTCCTCTTTTGAATACCAAATCTAGATGATATTAAAAATAAATGTGTCTTATAGAAAAAAGTCTATATTAATAGTGATATATTCTGCAGAAAGATCCAACAGTCATTTTAGAGATGTTTTAACTCAGTCACCCTCACCCATTTGAGGACATTTTAGTGCAAACATAATCATATTTCTTTGCATAGGTTTAGGACACTTTTATAAACATGCTTATATTTGATCTGTTTTCTCATGGCTATTGATTTAGCATTCTAAAATCATTGAGTAGTTTCAAGTGCATCAAAACACTCTCAGTTTACTGCTTAGTGATTCATCTTTTGAAATAGTGCAACAGAGACTTGATTCAGAAATTATTGCAGTAAATGGACACCAATTAATTCTTCAGTGTTATTAAGACCTAAGTGTATGAGAATAACAAAATAAAAATTCTTATGCTGTGAAAACATTTTTATTAAACACTTTAAAAATCTGTACTTCTAATCATGCATGCATCTATGAATTTAAAACATATTATCACCAGTTTCTTGAGTTCATAATAGGATTTCAAAAATATTTCAATTCAGGGCACTTGGGTGGCTCTGTCAGTTAAGCATCTGCCTTTGGCCCTGGTCATGATCTCAGGGTTTTGGGGGTGGAGCCCCACATTGAACTCTCTGCTCAGTGGGAAGTCTATTTCTCCCTCTCTCCCACCCCCACTCATGTTCTCTTTCTCTCAAATAAATAAAATCTGAAAGAAATATTTCAATTCTGTTTTATAAACCCAGGAATAAACATGCTCAAGAACATTCAGAGATTAAGCTAATACATTTAACAGAAGAGAAGATATACAAGCTAGGTGACTGATCACATGAATATGTAGGTTAATATAGGAACTTAATTATTTTTTCCTGTGAATCTTAAAATGATTAATCCTACACTATTCCATCATAATATTGATGTAAAAACCTAAGCCGTGCCAAGTAGACTTATTGAATCATTGCCCTTCTTCTCTGTTGTCATAGCATGTGGGTTTAGGTAGTGCATTAAAAAATTCTATTGTGGAGATAATTCAACTTTAGTAGACAGAACTCCTTGAAGACAACTTACAATTTTAATAATGAAATTAATTAAATAACTCATTCATTCATTCAGTGTTTATAAATTTTCTTCTCTAAGCATTGTGCTCGGTATTGAAGATCAAAGCTCGCTACCATACTACTTCTTTTCTTTAGGCACTCAGAGTCCATGAACAAAAATGTTGAGTAGTAAACTCTGGGGAACTCTGACCCCAGCACAGTAACTTCCCTGCTCTGTAAAATGACTGCTTTATACAGCCTATGTTAGAGTCCAGAAATCACAGGGTGTCAGGTGGATAACAAAGTTCTGACACTGTGGGTTAACCTGGCGTTGGGCACATTTGCTATCAGTGCATCTTTTCCTTAGAAAAAAGGGGGCATTTGAGGAAACTTAGACAAATTTAATCCCTTAAACAAGGTCAGACAAGAATATTGATTTTAAAAATCAAGGTGAAGAAAAATAATAGATCAGTCTATTGAAGCCAGGAGTGAAATTAGTGGTGTAAATGCAACTCCTTTACAATTTCTGCAGATGGGTCACAAATGTGACTCTTTAGGTTCTTTGCAGCCAAAGCAAAGAGAGAAATAAGATCAGTTACAATTTTCTATTTTCCACTATAGCTTTTTCTGGCACTGAGCCCTGAAAGAAATTTCTCCCATGAGTCCTTGTATAAAGCGGTCACTATGTGATATATTATTTCAGACACTATATCCTGGGAAGTGTAACAGTGGTTTCCCTATGGCTACTTCTTATAGCTTCCTTCATTTAAATCAAGGGCACAATGCCAGAGCTCAATTCAGCAACATATTAAGTGAGGGACAAAAATTCAGCGATCTAAAAAGTAGATAGCTCTCTGGTGGTTTGGCTTGATTGAGAGAGAAAATTTGGAATATCTAGAGGGATAATTGCTTAGAAGGAATTCTTTGTAAATGTATTAATTCACTTTTTGATGAAAATTTGACTACAAAATGTTTGGTGTATATTTTGTTACATAAGTCTCTAGTAAGATATTCTTCATTGCTGATTAAAGATAGAATTATGTGATTTAGATAGCCAACTAAGTAGAAGGGAAAATAGACCACATCTCAACAATAAGTTGTCTAAACCAGGATTTTTACTAGAAAAAAAAAAATGCATGGAGGTGACTCAGGAAATATCTACAAAGTAACTGAACTTTCTCTGATAAAAAATTGAATGATGGATGACCTTCAACCTGAAAATACTACACCAAAGAATATGAATGTGATAGTTTTTATTTGATTATTTTCTTAAGTATTTAAAGCCAATCTCCCACAGTAGTCATAAAAAGAAAATCTGAAAATTTTATCCCTGAAATGTCTAATTTTATATTTATTAGGTCTATTCTGCACCTTTCAGACTTCTATTAGTAAAATATACTAATAAATCAATAAATAGCTGATATATTACATAGACTTGTAGTATTATTTCTACTTGATTAAAACTGATCTGATAAATCAACTCCATGGATTGGGACTATCTTTATCTGGAACTATTTGGACTATATTTAACTCTTTATCAATGCACTGGAACTCACGTGATTCTCTTCAAGTATCTCCTTCCTTCCTTCATTTTTTTTTTTAATTTGTCTTAGTTTTTTGTTTGTTTCTTTTTTAAAATAGGGAAGGGATTTTTTCTGTGTGTGTGTGTATGTGTGTGTGGTGTGTGTGTGTGTTTTCCTTCCTTCATTCTCTGAGGAAGACTCCAGAACCAATTTATTGTACCATATGCCTGAATATATGTCCACATGTGCTTTTCCACAAGTAACTGTGAGTTACAGAAGATCAACATGGAACCATAGTTATTGTTACAGCATGAACCCTGAGTCTACTGAGCATGCCAGTAATTAAGTAAATATGTACCAAGAATCCTCAGCAATCAAAATATACATATCCTGAGACCTTGAAAACCACAAATACCACTATAACATATGAAATTATCCATAAAATGCAATAAAGCTAATCCACAGTGATATGCTGTGATGTGGCGATAATGACTGTAAGCCTTTGGCTTGGTTCCCTTACTAGATGGTTGGTTTATCGCCCCATGACAGATTCTAAATAAGCCCAACTCAATTCCATGCTTCAGTGACATTACAGTTTTTTGAAATTCTACATTTGTATTTACTTGAAAACCACTGAAATCAAGTGAATCTATAGCTGAACTGCCTAAAGTGAGTTTTACTGAAAGTAGGGCAGAATTAAAAATTTCATCAATGATATTAGTTTCCCAAAAGAGTATTATGTATTAAAATTTTCTGAGGCAAAGCAGTGTAATGAGAAGGACAGACAGTTAATTTGGAAATCAAAACTTTGTTAAACTTTGTTAAACTAAGGTCCACTTGCTAGCTATGGACTCATAGATTTCTTAACAATTCTAGGTATTATTTTTCTTATTCATGAAATGAGACAGTCATTGCTCTCAGTGTCATAGATTGTTGTGATAATCAAGAGAGATAACGCTTAAGTGCCTATAAAAGTATATTGTTCCACAGATAGTTATAACAGTATTTTTCCCTATTAGCCAGATCTTGTTTTTAAAGGCAAGAACCTAAGCTTGCAACTTATTTTTCCCCCTCAAATATAGTGGTAGTTGAACATTACTATTTAAGTGGCTACTGTTATGTTATGTTTAAGTTGTATAATTTAATTACAGGTCTATCAATAGACTATGTGGAAAACAAGCTTTATTGGATCAGTTCGGGAAATGGAACCATAAATAGATGCAACCTGGATGGTGGTAATTTAGAAGTAATAGAGTCAATGAAAGAAGAATTAACAAAAGCTACAGCCCTAACCATCATGGGTAAGTGTAATCGTTCTATAGCTAGGATGCTGTGTATTGATTGGGGGTTGATTAATTATGACCTGTTAAAGCTTAGAAAAGTTACTGCTCCATTAACACCAGAAACACATTCAAATTATACATCTCTATGTGAGTTTTTCTTTTTTCTTTTTTAACCGTAGCAAACAGACTTGTAAGATTATCCAGATCAGGGACTTCGTGCTGTTTACAATACAAACTTTACCATTATTGATTCTTGGCTGTGACTTGTATTATTTTACGATTATTTTCTTTGTTCTACTGCAATATAAGGGCCTTTTGTCTTTGTCACAATAAGGGCAAATATGGCTTATCTCTGCTTATAAAGGATAGCTTGATTCACACAGACAATTCAAAAAACAAGGCCACAGGGCCCATTGACCAAAAAATAAAATTATTCTCCCACAAATAATTCTTTCTTATTTTTAAGGAAGATTAGTCTTACTGTTTTGAGCCTTATTTCCTTTCTTTTTGGTTCAGTCTTTGGGGAAAAAAAAAAGATGTTAGATGAATAAGACAATTAGGAAGCTAACAGGGAAGTATGGCTTTTCATAGAACAAATAGTCAACTTCTACTGTATTAATATTAGAAGTTGATTTTTGAAATATGAATTTTAATACAAAGTAGTTTGAGCTTTAGAAAAGATAGAAGAATAACATAAAGAAGTGGTTTTTGGTGAGGATGGTTGTGCCTTTACTTAATGAATGGCTGGCTATAAACTGACATTCATCGTAGGTCAGCAGTGTGGGGATTAGATCTTCCACATAGAATCTCAGTAGTATGGTTATAGAAAGTCAGAAAACTGATTTCATAGTTCCAACTTTAAATATGAGGTATTCTGGATAGCATATGTGTGTGTGTGTCTATGTACTATATACATAATTACATATATATACATATATATACACTATATATATAACTATATGTACTGTTTATGAAAAGTCAATGTGAATATACTTCTAAATGTTTATATAGGTAATAAATTAAGTCTTTTAAATCAATATTCTACAATCTTTCTTTCTTATCATTTCCCAAATTGAATGTTAATTTTATTTTTGGTTTGGTTTTAACTAATGACTGTTGATTAATATACAAAGTTTAAAAGTAAATAGTTGTTAACTGAGAAAGATATGAAAATTTATTCTCTACTAAAAATGTGCTTTAATCACCTTTTATTTCAATTAGATTTCAAATATCTGAATAAAAGTAAATCCAGTTTAGATGTTACAAATTATTATTTAAAACAGGATGAGTCTGGGATATAAGAAAAAATTAAAATTCAGTTTGGTTCAACATGTATTTAGAATCTTCTAAGTACAGACAGTGTACTTATCTCTGAAGTACAAATACGAACATGGACAATGTTCTCAAACAGAACATACATTTCTGTGAGAGAGAGAGAGAAAAAAAGATTGTTTCAGCCCATCGTCAATCACAAAGAATATTTCAGTTTCAATAGCTGAGAAATACAGTTAGTAAATATATTTGCCTTAATAAAGTTATAAGAATCACATGGAAATGCATGGGAATACACTTGTGAAAATGTAATTTTTTACAAACATCAAAGGTAAAGTCTGGCATCACTTAATTTGCTCTTTAAAGCACTCTGGAAATTTACCGCTTTGGGCATTTGTGGGTATCTGACATAGTGCAGCATCAGACATTAAGTAGCTTTGTTTTGCTATAGTTTTATTCCTAAATGACTGTCTTTCTGCTATCATTTTCACCATTCTTTTTCTAGTTATTTCTTAGAATTAGTGTTATTTTTTTTTTAAGTTTTTCTCCAGAGGAGGAATTTAAACTTGTAAAAAAATATCTTATATTTAATAACATCCCAGGTTTCTTTCTAGACTTTGGACAATTCCTATATTGTTTGAAGAATGTTATATTTTCAGAAATTACACACACACACACACACACACACACACGCATGCACACAAGGATTGTATCTGACAAGTAGGTTATTTTAAAGCATACATTTATTTATAATATTCTTATAAGGCAATAAGTAAAATAAGGTTATTTTATATTACTCAGCTTTGGCAAATTAACAAGAAAATTTTGTTTTATGTATACTTGTACATATTTTAAATCATCTGAGTAAAAATAGCAGAGTTTAAATTCTGCAACAATCCCCAAATCACCACCCGCATTATGTTTTCAAAACTTGAATTCAAATATACCTTATGAAATCAACCTAAGCTAGCAAATAATACAGCCAAGTAACACAATAAATTAGAGGGAAAAATGTTAAAACATTTTATAACATTTCAAAAACGTCTTTGACTTTTTAGTGGATATATATGTATATATGTATACTATAAAAATCATTTCCTCATACAATAATGGAAAGCTTTTTAAAGGTTTATTTCTGCTAACGTGATTGCTACCCACCCTGCTGTTAGTAGAAAATGAATACTAAACTTACAGAACTCAGTGCTGGAAACAAAGTCTCAGAAATAGAGCAGTAGTCCCTTGCAACAAAATAAAATAAAATCAGTTAGTTTTCTTCCCTGGTAAAATCGAAGAGTGAGAGTTTGGGGGAGATCCTAATGCCTATATTGTGGCAGCACTGTGAAGCTGATAGGACATCAGAACCACATAGGGAACCCAACTTTGCATACACTGAAATTATTTTAACAAGTGAATGGCCATATATGTATACCCCTCCCTGTCACCATAATTTGATCAAACCCGAGAGATAAAAATAAATATAATAAAACCTATTAATGTCTCTGTTATCAACAATTCATTCAGTGGATATATCTAAATATATTTTGAGTTTGGAGGTTTGAAGCTTAAAGGACAGTACCTTAGAGATGCTGTGGAACAACATTGTTTTACAAAGTTCTCTACCTTGGCTCTGAACTTGCTCTGCTGCTCAGATCCCCCCTTCTTTGAGAACCTCTCTCCTCTTTTTCTTTGGGGATGGAATAAAGGACAATGACCCGTTTCTTGCTGAGGCTAAGTATTATAGTCATATAAAAAGGGCAATATAAAAGTAAAACAGGAGAACTTTACAACTTCCTATCCAGGGGATTACAGAAGATTATAGCTACAAATGTTTAAGGAGCTACTTGCCTACAGTAATACTGAAATTACACATCTAGAAAGCAAGGAAATAATTGGGCTATGACATTACCAGTTACATACCAGTATATACCACCTCCTCAGACATACTACCCAGGCAATTATAACTAACTGAAAGTTTCTGTTTCGCTAAAATTTAGAAGTACTTTTTCTAAAATTGAATGAAAATTCTATTTAGACAATTCTTACCATTTTTTTTCAAACCTCAAAGACGATAAATTATAACTATTTAGAGTTACCAGTTTTATTTAGAATAATATATACAAAAGAAACTGAAAGGAACTTTGAAATATTAAGATTAGGTAAAGTAGAAGGTTAATAAAGCAATGAATTGATGATTTAGCCAAGTCTAAGACCCCAAGATTAAGATTTCTAAAATCCAAACTTTCACACTTTGATACTTCTTGCAAGAATTAGTGCTAAACTTCTGTCCCCTTGAGTGTGGCCTAGACTTAGTGACTCGTTTCTCATGAATAAAATAAGACAAATGGGATGGTGTGTGACTTTGGAGATAAGGTCATAAAAGGCATGAGCCTTCCTCCTTGTCTCTCTCTCCTGGAGGGCTGACTCAGGGCAAAGCCAGCTCACATGACACATCCACACAGCAAGGAACTGGGACCTTTGGCCAGTAGCCAAATGAGTCAGTCATCTTGAAAGTAGAACCTCCATCTCAGTTAAGATTTCAGATGACTATAGCCCAAGCCAATGCATTATAGCAACCTTAAGAGAGAGCCCAAACCAAAACCACCAATATACCTGCTCCCAAACCCCTGACCCACAGAAACTGTGAGACACAACAAATGTTTATTGTTTTAAGATACTGAGTTTCAAGGCTATTTGTTAAGACAGCAAAAATATAAATTTATATGTCATTCCATCCACAGAACTCATTCCTTTATATACAATTACAAAATCAAATCCTTATTTAATAGAATCAGATAAATTGTGATGAGTAAAGTGTGGCAGGTATAATAAAACCCAGTCATTCCAGTATGATGGTCGGTCGAAACTAAGTCTAGGCTTCAACATCCGACTCATATGGGAATGGCAGGAAGTATGATAAAACCAGAGAAAGCTAATGCCTCATCTCTCAGGTCTACTTATTTTTACCATAAAGAACATTAAACAGTTGTGCCAGAGCTTTCATTTTGCAAGAGAGGCAAGAAATCCAGTTAAAACAAAACAAAACAAACACCAAAAAACCTCACAAGTTTTAAATGTTAGCAAGTAGTCATATTTAAAAAAAAAAATGCAGGCTAATGTACTCTATAAGCTTACTCTGAAAATTAGCATGATATAAACCAAGCAAACTGATAAAAACCACCATCACAAACCTATGGATGGGCATACTTGATTCAGGCCAAAGAACAGCAGTAAGTTCTTACCTCTGGTTTGATCATCATCATTTATACTGGTGACTTTGAATTATTGTGAGAAGAAGATGGGATTAAGGCCACTAATGCCTAGCTATACCAGTAGAGAAGACTAGGTAAAAATCAATCAGTCAGTCAATCAATCAATCAATCAATCACCTGGTAAAGCTGGCATAATTTACAGAAGGGAAGTGGTCTCTCTCCTATAGGATAGGACGTAATGCTTTTCCACCAGGCTTTTGTGGTCCTGTTTGACCAGACTTTGTATTCTGCCTGAGGTATGAATATGGGGTCTGCCTGAAGAAAGTATGAATATGGGGTCTAAATTGTATTTCAGTTCAACTTAAACTAGCCTATAACTTTTAATATCAAATTCTTCCTCATTTAAAAAAAAAAAAAGGTGACCTTGTCAATTGTCTTTCTCAAACTGTCAGAGCCAGCACAAACAATAGTTTCTGCTTTCAAATACAATAGCTTGTAACTCTAAAATTATCTACTACTTATTTGTCTTTGATATTTTTCTCAGTATATAACTGCTTTTTATGGAAATTTTCTTTTATAAATATACTTCAGTTTCATGAAATACTGATATTCTAGAACATTTTCTTACATGATTTTTAGGTTGTTTGTGCTATAAAATAGGGTACAGTCAGCTATGTCATATTTGACTATTGATTACCTAGATACAGAACTTTTTTGTTTGTTTTTGTTCAGCTTTCCTCATAACTTTTGGTATTTTCCTGATCATTAATGCCTGCAGGAGACAGTGAGGCTAACTTAATCAAGTTGCCATTCAATTTTAGGTATCTTTGTGAAAAGGAGGAAGAGGTTGAAACTATCGACTAAAATTAGGATTTGTGGGTTATTTATGGATTATTTTTAACAAACTATTTCTTTTCACTGTCAGCATCTGTAGCTTGAGAGGAGAGTATATATATTGTGTTCACATTGAAGAGAGAGTTAGAAAAATCAATTCATGGTCCTGAGAGGAAAGACACAAATTAAACAAATGAACTGGCTGATACAGACTTAATGGTATTTGAAGAAAATTAAGATGGAATTCAGGAAATAGTAGGATAGTGACTTATCTGTATTTTGTATTTTTTGGGGGGGTGGAGCAGGGAGGATCTGGGACAAATGGACCATAGATTTAAAATAGAAGTGGAGGTATGGGAATTACTTAAGCAAACTTAAGGAAATCTGTGTGTCTACATAAAAATTCCTTGGTGCTTCTGGATTTAATAGTCAGCATCTTCTTGAATCACAGGCTGATCTTGATATAGTCCAATAAAATGTGTCATGTAGGGGCGCCTGGGTGGCTCAGTGGGTTAAGCCGCTGCCTTCGGCTCAGGTCATGATCTCAGGGTCCTGGGATCGAGTCCCGCATCGGGTTCTCTGCTCGGCAGAGATCCTGCTTCCCTCTCTCTCTCTCTCTCTCTGCCTGCCTCTCCATCTACTTGTGATCTCTCTCTGTCAAATAAATAAATAAAAAATCTTTAAAAAAAATAAATAAAAATAAATAAAATGTGTCATGTAGTAATTTGTCAAGCTTTTCTAGGGCAAGAATTTGAGTTCTGGGCACTACAAGGGGTATAAGCTTGAATTTAAAATTTCACCCCATACTCACATCTGATGAGCTATTTATTCATTGTTCTTTGCTAAGCCATTGAATATGCAGTTAGTATCATTGAGATTCAATTGCATATCTGATTTTTGTTTTGTTTTCTGGTGCTATATGACCTTTGGAAGTTGTCTTTGTGATGGTATTTGGTAATCCCAAAGTTAACATGACATGTTCTTGAATGTTGTCTGAGGGAAAGACCTTCCTCTGCTCTGTGGTCGTTCTAGATGGACTTAGAATCAAATTGACATGACACAGATTAACAGGAAAAAAAATCAAATTTAATAGTTGTACATATGAGTGATGAAGTTTAGGAATATAGGTGAGGTTCAGTGGGGTGCAGTCAGGAGCCGATGACCAAGAAAGAATTCTTGAGACTTCTTTGGTACAAAATGGTGGTGTATTAAAGTACAAGGATAGGACCCAGGGGCAGAAAGAGCTGCTGCACTGAAGTCCCAAGGAGTGGCTGATTATATACTCCAGAGTTGGGCAGGTGAAGACAAAGAGGATGTTCAGAAGGACTGTCATATGTAATGAAGACTCTCAGGATACTGGAGGCCTGGTTATTGTCAAGCCAAAGCTGTTTTGCCCTCTAATGAGACACTAACATGAAGACAGTTGGGAGTTTCCTGGAGGAATGTTACACTCCTCCTATTACAAATCATTGTCAATGAGCTTTAGGTTTAGAAGAAATTCAACTTTATTCACTTTAATTTCTGCCTCAACCTCCCTCCATTTTATGGATGGGAGGATGATATTAGGGCTTCAGGAACTGAGTTATGGGTCTTTGGAAGTTAGACTATTGATAAGAAAGCTTCTTCCTTATAAATCACTAGGACATTTGTAAACCAAGGGAGCTCAGGTCTTGCAGGATTGTGATCTCTACAAGTTCACTATTTCTTCTTCCTTTAGGGAAGCCAGAAATGCCTCAGAAATTTCACATATATCCCATGGTGAAAAGGAGGGTTTGCAGGGTGTCAGCTTCTGCTTTGTCTCCAGCTTGCCTTCTCTTCCCTCATCATGAGGAATCTACACACATGAAATTCCAAAGAGACTAAGTCCACATGGAGCTTATATGAGCTGAGGAGAAGGATAGGGGCCTCAGGATGATACAAAGGGGAGAAAGCTCATTAACAAGAAGAGAAAAGAGATGTTTAGAAAAACCAGGTTGTTCTGTTACTGCAGATAAGTTTTTTAGGTAAAGGGGAGTCTCTGTTAATCATTCTCTTCCTGTTACAGGGTCTCCTTTCCAATGTAAATCTACATAGTTGTGTAGGAGGCAAAGAGCTTTTCCTGTATTTGCTGGGGTTTGATTTTTTATAAGTCAGAATAGTCTTTATGCCAGTGTGGCCCATCTTGGGTCAGCCTTCTCTGGGCCTCTACAGTGTCAATGTTTATATACAAAATGGATAAGTAGTCTTACTTATATACAAAATGACTAAGTAGAGAGACAACAAAAATTGTGAATAAAAATAATATTCACTTATGAAATTATGCTAATCAGAGTTCATATGCACCTATTCTAGTTGTTAGGCAAAGTTATTCTCTTTTGACTTTTAGTTGAGAATTCAGTGGATGTTTACAACATAGAATTGCATAGATTACTTGTCTTAGAATAGGTTTGTACTTTTTATAAATATCTAAGTAGCTATCTCCAATATCCATCTAATCTTAGAATCACTTGCAAAACTTGGCTAACTTCTCTTTAAAATAAAAGAAAGATTGAGTCACAGGTAAAGGCAAAAAAAAAAAAAATCTTTAATTATGCATTTTCTATGAATACTTAAACTCAACTGATTTCTCAATCACAGTTTAAATATATTATACTATTGATCCGTTTCAAGTAGCAATTTGCCAGAATAGGTTTAATATGTAAATATTAGAAGGATATTGAATTTTGGCTACTGTTAAGATCAATAAAGGAGAAAAGGCATGTTTCCTGTGCATTTTCAGTCTCCTATCAAAAACAAACTCTGCCCTTTAATGAATAGAAAGTTGGCTTTTCACTTCTGTTGATTTGGTTATGCACCCGTTTAAGTCATTGTTAACAAAATAAATTAATCATTTGCTCTTTAGGGAACCCTTGGGAACCCTTGGAAGGCTATAATAAATATAATTCCTATGGACATTTGATTATACTTTTCATAGGCTCATTTGACAGAACTGAGGTCATCATTATAGCTGCTATGGAGAGTCCTAGCATATGGGTAGTTTGTCATGGGAAAGCCAAGGCTGACACATTAAAATTCTTCCAGAACCATCTGAGTATCAGAGAAGGGCATATTTTTTTGCTTAAGAATGAATACAGTGTTAATATTGTTGGAGATTAGATGTTTCCAATGTTCCCAGGAGAATTTCTACGGCCAAACAGTTATAATTGTCTGTTTCTCTGCTGACTGAAAGAAATGCTAAGCTAATGGTAATAAATTAGTCTTGGGCTACACTAACATGATTTCTTGACTGATTTCTCAAATACACACACACACACACATATATATGTGTGTATATATATTTTTATATATATTCTTTTCAGCAAAATATTACTTGGTGTAATGACTAATATTAGGTTTTATAAAAATAAAGCATATCTAGCATTCAGTTTTCATACTTGCTATGGATTTCCTCAGATAGATAATATACCTTATAGATAATGATAGGAATGTGGGGAAAAAACCGAAAACTATACAACAAACAACCCAGTAAAATTGGCATTCAGAAATCACCAAAAGTCTTTTTTTTCCCCTACTTTACTTCCTGAAATAAATTATTATGGCAGGTTGTCATGGCATCTATTGGATATTGTAAATGATGGCAAGTGACAGGCTGTGAGTGTGGTACGTTTTGTCTGTCTACAGTCCTTAGACTGAACACTCACAGATTGAAAATAAAATTTAGTCTAGATGGATACTCCGTCTTCTTATAACAAGGCGATGGCTCTGATAACTTACAATTCTTAACTTGAATAATCTACCTTAAGAAGTCATTTCCTATTTTGTACAATCCAAGTCTACATGTTATTGGATGCAGGGTTTTGTTTTTCTTTTTGTTTTTAAATCAAAGCTTGCTAAGTATTTCTCTGCCTCTGCTTGTGAAAAGGCTGAAACTTAGTTTCAATAAAGTCCATTCTTCTTGTGAAAAGTTTCCCTAGCTTTCTGTCCTTTTCTTCTTTCTTTTAATCCTCTATCTTTTTCTGTGTCTCTTGGACATCATTGATAGCTTTGCCCCTTTATTTGTTTTGTTGTTTACTTGTTGTTTGGCCTGCTGGTTTTTCTTCATTCTAGCTAGATTCTTAACAACTTTTTGTTTGGGCTACTGAATGATCCCTTAGCCTTTTTTTCACTCTCTGAATCTCCAGTCTCCAAACTTTCGGGACCTGCTGTGTTCAGACTGTTATGCCCCAAAAATGAGTCCGTGATTAAAGGAGGGAGACTGATATAAAGCGAAGGTCAAGCAAAGCTTTATTTCTCGCCAAGCATCAAGAATTAACCCAACGTTCGGGGACACACCTCTTACAAGAGAGGGCGACCCTTCTCTGTTTCACAGACTAGCTTTTAAGGGCAAAGGCCATGCGGTCGGGCCTGGCCACGCACAGGTGTCCAATGAGATTGTAACACACACAGGAAACTCCACAGTGATGCTAGGTGACCAATTGAATTACAATATACCCCAGTAGACATTTGAACTAGCCTATTACACCTTGATTAGGATTGGCGCCAAAAAGGCTCCCAAAGGGTGGAGGCCCATACTCCTTGGTAGCTAGGGAGACAGTATGCAACCCCCTACTGATCGGATGTCTCCACCTGGCCTGACCCACCCCTGTGTCTGGGCTTTGTTACCTGGAGCTGGTTTCCCGGACTTGTTTTTAAATGAATCCCCTGCGGGAAGGCAAGCAGGGACAGTTTAAGGGTTAAACAACAAGGTTTTTGTTTAACCTCAATGAAAGCCTCTTGCTAAAATATAAAAATATAAAATAGGTCCTTACACAGACCAGCTGTGGCACCCTTACTCAGCTATAACATTTCAGGGGCTGAAAAGCACTCACAACTTAACTCCTTTTCATCTACCAAAAGTTGTTTGTCAGGTAATTATTAGTGTCACTTTATGGATAGAATAAGCTAGAGTCAATAAGACATGTTAAAACCCTAAGCAGTATTGGTCCCACCTTACAAAAAAAGAAATTTACGGTCAATAAGATTTGTGAACATTCACTCTTCTGGGATTCACCTGAGATCTTGATTCAAGTTACGTTCTATTTTTATTACCAGGAAGAACATTCCTAGCCATAACTTGATTTTTCATGTGATCCACCTCTACCCCTGTTTCCTGTCAGTCAGGTATGATACATTCAGGCAAACTTCCCCTGTATCTGATTATACCCTGCTTATTTATATTTGTCTTGCTATATCTTGTTCCTTGACTACTTTCCATATTTATCATCTACCATCATGGGTGAAATGCCACCCTTCAATGCCTACTTCAACTTTACCTCAATGTAATTTGAGATTTTTCTCTCCTCATGACCCCTTTGTATTTTCCTAATGCAGAGGAATATTTTTTGTCTTTTCTAATGTGTGAATCTGTCTCACTTCTCCATAATTTGGGACATTTTATTCATATATGCATCATTCATGACACACAGCAAGATGCTTTACACTGAGTACATTTCAATAAGTAGTAATAGAATGTATGAATAAATAAAACAATGACCATCTACATGCAAAAACATCTGCCACAGCAATCAAAATGTATTTTCAAAGCATGCATGTTTATGCAGAATGGTCACAACCATAAATCTAATGTAGAATTTAAATATGTCCTGAAATAAACTTTGAGAGAAAATATTTTTATAATATAATGATCTAAATTGGAAAGGGAAAAATGAGTAATAAGATAAATGTGTAAATATAGTCAATTACTTCAGGCACTTATTGTATATACAGATGCAAAAAAAGAAGGATTAAATTGGACTGGGTTTGTTCTCAAAAAACTAAACAGCTTAATGGAAGAAGAAAATAAAATACTCATAAACAAGCACCAATAAAAGACTTCCAAAATGAAACAAAAACTGGAGTGTTTGGAATGGTTTAGGCTCTTAAGGAGAGTCTCTCACTGCTGAGCCTAACAGCATTATCCTCTTTAATAATAATAATTGACAGTCTAAATAAATAAATCATTCTAGTATTTAGGTTACAAATCTTACCTCATGTAATTCTCACAGCAATCTCCTGAGACAGGTATCATTAACACTGCTTATTCCAGAGGTCCCAGCAGAGGCTCAGCCAGCCTAAATTAATCACTCAGGGTTACACAGTTAATAAATAGTGTAGCAAGCTTTCTAGTCATGATCCTTAGACTTTAAAGCCTGTGTTTCTTCTAGGAATTTCTTCTAGACATAGTTACACTAAGATGTATGTACACTGAGTTGTATGCAAGAACATACTTGGAAGTTGTACTTGTGATTAGGAAAGCCAAGGGAAAAAAAATCTGTATATCTATTATAAATGAATAGACAAGTGAATTATGAAATATTTGTACACTGAAATATAATGCAGCTATTAAATATGAGGTAAATCTATATATTGGTTTGAATATTAGCCAATATATATTTTTAATGAAAAATAGCTAGGTTCAAAAATTCTGTAGAGACTGCTCCAATTTTTATCACTTGTTTGCATTTCTTTAGTTAAATACACAAATTTAGATGTATTTTTAAAATCATATTTTATCCATTATGCTGCTCTGTTTATCTCAATAATTATTATTTACAGAGCATCTACTCTCTAAATGTACACATATTATTGCTAATAGACACAGTAACTATTCAAAAAAAAAAAAAAAAGTGCTGCAACTGCGGCGTTATTGCCGCAAACAATGTGGATTGTTCAAGGTCAAAACTGGGTCTCGCACATAATTCTAACTCCAAAGTTAGAACTCTTTTCACTACCCAAGTTATTATCAACCCAAGGCAATTTTGTCCATTGGAAAACATTTAGAAATGTCTAAAAACATTTTTTTAAAGATTTTATTTATTTATTTGACAGACAGAGATCACAAGTAGGCAGAGAGGCAGGCAGGCAGAGAAAGAGGGGGAAGCAGGCTGCCTGCTGAGCAGAGAGCCTGATGCAGGGGTCCATCCCAGGACCCGAGATCATGACCTGAGCGAAATGGCAGAGGCTTAACCCACTGAGCCACCCATGAGCCCCTAAATACATTTCAGATTGTCACAACTGTGGGGTAGAGAGGTTGCTGCCCTCATTCTAGTGGACGTAAAACAGGGATACTGGTATACACCTTAAAAGGCACAGTGTAGTCTTCCCTAACAAGGAACTATTTGAATCAAAATGCCAGTAGGCTGAGGTTGAGAAACCTAGATCGAAAAAAATTCCTTCTGTTTTCTTTCTTTTAAATGTAACTTAACGAAAAAGAGTCTGGATTTGTGTTTTTTATGATTATATGTATCTTAGTCTTATATATCATATATTATAATGCAGATAGCAATTTATTTCTTCCAATTTCAATTTGTTTACTCATTCAAACAATTAGCAAGTGACTATAATGATCCAGGCATTAATTTAGGTGCTAGGAATACAACAGAGTTTACAGCAGGTAACAAATCCATCATCATGGGGTTGATCTCCCAGTGGGAGAAAACAATATATAAGCAAATACACAAATGTAATAAAGTTTGTCAGGTGATGGAGGGTACTATGGAGAAAATTCAACCAAGGCAAAAGAATAGGGAGTACAGAGTTGAGTTGAGAGAAAAGAGCCAGAAAAATTACAATTTTAAGTAGTAAGGTCATAGCAATTTTCACTGGAAAATGACAGTTGAGCAAAAATCTGAAGGAAATGAGGAAGTGAGTCATTCCAGTATGTGGGGGAAGAACATGTAAGGAAGAAAGAGCAGGAAGTGGGAATTGACTATTTGATCATATTTTTGAGCACCTATTACTTTTAGATGGAGACTCTATTTTTTAATGCTACAGGCATTTATTTTCCCCCTCCATGAAAGTTTTACTCTGCTTAAAAAACACTTGATAATTTATGTGCTGCCAGTAGTATACCAAAATAGAATAAATAGTTAACTTATATTATGAGCTGGAAGTAGTAATGTACAATAACATTACTTCTCTAAAGATTTTAGCTTTCGTGTTTATGAAATTCTTAATAATGATGGAATTAGTTCTGTCCCATGTGTTCTGTTTTATTTCCAATTTATCACATACAATGTTACTATTAATATGTATTTTAATAAGAAAGAAGAGAAATTTTTAGGAAATATGCTTATTTCAAGCTGTTATGGTTAATGTTTATAGAAATTTAAAAAACATGAAATCGATCATATGAAGAAAATAATTATAGTTATTTAGAACACTTAACTTTGAAGAACTCTTAGTTTGTGGCTTTAATTTCAGTTGTTTTAAAATTAAAAGCTTTAATGATTTATATGTTTATGCAGTTGTATTATGCCAGTTAAAATTACTTGGATTTAGAAAGAATATTAACCTATTTAAAAAAAAAAAACAACAGATTGACTTTTTTGAGAGAATGATCTCTAGACACCAGATCGTATATATATAAAAGATTACTCAGTAGAAAGCATTCATGGAAGAGAGAATATAATGCTTGAAAATGGTTCTTTTAATTAAGAGTCTTTAAAACAGTTCAGAAAAATAACCCCAGTTGCTATTGCAAGGATTGAAAAAAATGTTAATTCTCTTAGATATACAAATGATCATCAGTGCACTTATATTATATATTTATATAATTTATATAATTTATAATTATAAATTAAATAATAATTAAAAATTAAATTATATATAATTTAAAAATTAAAATATATAAAAATTATATATAAATTAAATTATATATATTAATATATATAAAATATATAATTATATGTATATAATTACATATAATTTAAAAATTAAATTATAATTTATATATAATTTATGTATAATTATTGTGTTTATACTTGAATTATATATGTATGTTCTACTTAAAAATACAAGTAGTTAAAAACTGAACAAACAACATATCACTTAAAAAGGTATATATCGGGGCGCCTGGGTGGCTCAGTGGTTAAAGCCTCTGCCTTCAGCTCAGGTCATGATCCCAGGGTCCTGGGATCGAGCCTCACATCAGGCTCTCTGCTCAGCAGGGAGCCTGCCTCCTCCTCCTCTCTCTCTCTGCCTGCCTCTCTGCCTACTTGTGATCTGTCTGTCAAATAAATAAAAATCTTTAAAAAAAAAAAAGGTATATATCTAAAAAGGTATGAACAAACAATATATCACTTAAAAATTGGATGTATATCTACTTTTCAGCAAAAGATACAGTGATTTAATTGTTACACATAGATTACATCTCTATCTGTAATTTGATATCTAGAAACCAGTTTATCTTAAATGCACTATAACCATACTGTATAAAGTAATTCTCCTTTCAAATCATACTTTTCAAAAAGGGTTAAGGTACTTTTTAGTGTACACCAAGCAATGTCACTTAGTGCAAAGAACTTCAAATATATCCACCTAAATTTTCTAAGCCATCAGTCTTCTAATTGCCATAACACTATTCATTAAAGTAACAGTAATATATGAAATACATCCAGGCAGTTTGCCCAGCACTAAGTATAGCACATAGTTGTCTTCTCTAAGTACTCAAACTACCATTAATGAAAACTAATAGCCCATCAAAATTTACATTAAAAGTACTACGAGAAATCTCCAAAGGACTATATGTGATACTATTCCAGCAGTTTTTGTCACCTTAAATTGCTGTGTTCCAATATGTTGCTCTTCTTAATGCTAATTACCTAACAGAATGGATAAATACTACAATTGCAAAGTACATCATAGTACTATTTTTGTAACCAGATTATAATTAGTGATCAGAGAATGGTCTCATTAACATAAATGGTATAATTAAATCATCTCAGCTTTACCACACTAAAAAGCATTAAATAAGTGATTGTCTCCCCTTTATAAACTATTAAAGGTTAACTTTTCTGAAATTGTTTTTCCCCCCCAGGAAAAATAAGTGTACATTGTTCATGTTTATGGCATTAAAAAAAAGAACAAATTTGAAAAAGCATGTTCTCTTTGAGTAGAGGCATAATTGTTTTATATTGCCCTATGTCTCCTCTTTCATTTAAAAAGAAAATAAAAGGGTGTAAAGTACAAAAAGACATGACATGTTTTAGATTTATAATAGATTTTTGAGTTAATATAGTTACAACAGCAATGTAGTGAATCTAGAAAATGAATCAAGAGAACCAAGGAGGTCGTTCCACAAGTCTGCCAATATTCTGTAGGTAATCTCCCATGTTGGAATGTAACAATAACTTGGAGTCATGAATATTATTCACTTAAACTGAAGTTAAACAATCAAACTTGAGCCCTTTTTGATATTTGGCGACTCTGTTCCACTGAAATTAGACTTAGATAGATGGCATTTAAGCACAAAGAATTTTCTGGGGCCATATATACCTAGATTTAAGAAAATGGAAAAAAAAATGTACATGGGCATCAGTACGTTTATATTTCTTTTTTAACCCTTTCCATAATGAGCATCAGCACAATCTCATATAATGTGGAGAGAATATTAAGCATTACAAAGTGGAAATAAATGTCCTCATCAATTTAATTCTAATTAATACTGCTCCATATTTAAACATAACCATTCAATGAATATCCTGTGTTTTATAGGAGAAAAAAATGAAAGAACATAAATCAGGTGTACCCTTTAAAAATATGATGCTTTTAGGTTTTTAAATTGTATGTAAAATTGTTCTATATAACTTATAATGTAGATGTATCAAAGATGACAGTACTCAAAAGGCCAGTGATAAGATTATTTTGCTCTGAATTGACTCCAAATGAGATTATGTGTGGGAGGAAAAAAGACTAATCTTAGAATGGAGGTAAGAGCTTTGCCTAAAAGATGTGATGAGATTTAGAAGGACAAGTAGGTGACCCAGAAAACTTTACAAGAGGACTCTTCAGTTTGTGGAATAGCAAATACAAAAAGAGTACATGTAGCATGGTAAGGATTACCATTAATTCAATTTAAAAGAAAAACATTGGGGCGCCTGGGTGGCTCAGTGGGTTAAAGCCGCTGCCTTCGGCTCAGGTCATGATCCCAGGGTCCTGGGATCGAGCCCCACATCGGGCTCTCTGCTCAGAGGGGAGCCTGCTTCCCTTCCTTTCTCTCTGCCTACCTCTCTGCCTACTTGTGATCTGTCAAATAAATAAATAAAATCTTTTAAAAAAAATAAAAGAAAAACATTTTTCTTTTCTTCTTTTTTTAACTGTGATCTGACCTTGTCATCACCAAGATTGCCTTTAATGGTGGCAAACATATTGAAAAGCTCTTAAGCTGGAGTATTTCTTATATTTATATAGATGGACAAAATACATAAAAAATTTATAGTTATAGCATACAGGCATAACTATACCATCAGTAAAATTTCAAAATTATTTAACCATGTTCTATTATTTAAAAATTTATCTTAATGATTCCCTCCCCTTGAAACATGTTTTTCTTTTTTTGAATACCTCCAAATCATTTCCATACAAATTACATCCAAGCATTCATGTGTGTAATGTGTGTATGTGTGTGTTTCTTAAGATATTTGTGCCATCCAGATTTGTTGTAGGGAATTCTGGTTGTGAGAAATCTAGTCAAAGTTGGAGATTACTTGGTGTAGAGTGACAAAAATCACATCTCCAAATCATCTTTCCTCCTAAAAATTTGTATCAGTAAGTGACCATTTTTTAAAATCCTAGATGTAATGAGAAATGTATTATTTGCAAATTCGGAGTTATAGTCTTTTTTCAGGATCATTATATTTTGATCTCTGTCAAACATAGAGTCCTTATGTAATGGATTTCTTTGTATAAAAAGGAGGGCACGATGTAGTGATCATATAAGGACGCTCATTCTGGATGTCCTCTAGAAGGCACATGAATTCTTCTTTATTTTATAGTTATATTTAAAATACAACATTCATCATTTAATGAAATATAAAGTAAAGGATTGTAGAATGATGCTCATTTCATAAAACGATTTTATTTTTCTTTTCTGATTCAAGAGTATGCTACAGTTGGTACATTTCTCATTCAACTCATTTGGAAGTATTGAGTTGCAATGACATGTTTTGCTAACTGATGATTTAAACGAGCTACTTTTCCCCTGACTTGTGCTACATTGTAGAGGTTTTACATGTTTTTATTTTCAAGTGAATAGATACATTAAATTATTTGGGAAAGGCAAGAACATGTCAAATAGGATCACCAAAGATCATTTCTGACTCTTTATTTTTTAACCTTTTCCCCAGTAGTTTATGTATATACCCATGTATGTATTTCTAGATTAGAAGATTTTACCATATTAATTATTTGGCAGTATCAAGAGTTAGGTAGTAACTGCAACAACAAAATTCATAGTTTAATAATAAGGACAGAGCAGCAAATTATCTAATTTAGAACAGCCATTTAAGCAATTTTTAAAATACTGGAACCTTATTATACACTGTGTATTTAAGCCAAGATAAAATGCTAGTTAATTCTCATATATCCAAAGGAAAAAAAAAATTGCTCAAGAAGCACACTAGAGGGGCACCTTCGTGGCTCAGTGGGTTGAGCCTCTGCCTTCGGCTCAGGTCATGATCTCAGCGTCCTGGGATCAAGCCCCACATCGGGCTCTCAGCTCAGCAGGGAGCCTGCTTCCCCCCCCCCCCCCGCCTGCCTCTCTGCCTACTTGTGATCTCTCTCTCTCTGTCAAATAAATAAAATTAAAAAAAAATAAGCACACTAGAAAGGTGACTTAAATTAATTGAAATTGTACATAATATGAATGCTAATATAGTAAATTATTTTAAAATGGATAAAAATAGCAACATATTCAAAATATCAATAATTTTTGATATAAAACTGAGGTTTAAAGCTTGCATTAAATTTATGACATATATACTTTTTAAACTATATATAAACTTCATTTCACTTTTAATTTGTCTTAAACATTACTTTCTAGATTAGTAAAGGTTTCAACAATGTCACTTTAATGTTTATATAATATTCCACTATATACTTGTATGATATTTTATTTAAATAATCACCTATATATAAATGATAAAGTTTTAATATTATTTTTTAAATTATAGATATTATGATGACTACCCTAATAGGTAGTCATTTGCTGAGCTTAAGGTACAGTTTTTGATGTAACATTTCTGGGTCAGATTGTTTAGAAATTTTTAAGGGCTTATCACTCATCTTCTTTTGCTCTCATAATCATTGTGTCAGTTGATAAGTAGTGCTATTTTTCCCTGCTTTCTCTCCCCACTTGAGCTATCTGGTAAGACACCTAATTGTTTTTTTGTTTTTTGTATTTTGTTTTTTTGTTTTTTTGTTTATTTTATTTCATTCAGAGTAGCATGGTTCTCAGACCCTTCTAAATCATGATTGTTATCTTCTAAGCCTTCCCATCTTTCAGACTTCTTCCAAAAACTAAAAACTAAGATCTGCACATAATAATGAAGATATATTTAAGACAAAGTCTACTGAGATTAATTCTTCCTGGACACTGTTTTATATGCTGTTCGATTACCAGTAACAGAGAGTTTCATTCTGGTTATCTCTGTTTGGAAAACAGAATACAGTTTCTGGGAAGCTTTTGCCAAAGAGGTGCTATTTGAGCTTACACTGGAATGGCAAGAAAGATCTTAGCCTTGTGAAAATTTCCAAGGAATAACTTTCTGGGCAGAGAAGATAAATACAAAGCCTTAAGGGCAAAAGTGCTTGGCATGTTGTGATTAACATGGCTAGAGTGATAGGAGCTTCGTTACAGAGGAGAGGATGACCACAGGGAAAGATCCTGAGGAAAGTACCCAATATGATAAAGAATAAGGAGTTTATTCTAATAGCCAGTTGAAGGGTTAAACAGGAGTTTTATAATCTGGATGTGTTTTAAAAATATTATTTGACAGTATGTGAAGACTGGGCTGTGGGAGGGGCAAGAATAGGAGTTGGAAAACTTCAGAAGGTTGTTGTTATAGGAGTTCAGGTGCGAGACTGATAGCTTGAAGCATTGTGGTACCAGAAGAAGTGGGAGGAATGGAGGTCTTAGAAAGAATTTGGATGTAGGTAAACAGAATGTATTTTAGAAGTAAGGTTCAGATCTGCTTTCAATTCAGGCTGAATTTTCTCTCAGTTGTGCTTCTCAGCCTGGCCCTTCAAAATGTCTCAGACTCATTTTAATAACTTCCTCAGGAAGCTTTTAACAAGTAAAAACAAACAAACAAACAAACAAATAAATAAATAAAAATTAAACAAACAAAAACTAGTAGATATGGGGTAGTGTTTTAGCTAAGTTTGCCATAACAAAACACTATAGACTGAGTAGATTAAACAGTAAAATTGATTTTCGCACAAGTCTAGAAGCTAGACTTCTAAGATGAAGGAGTCAGTAGGTTCTGACTGCCTTCACACCAAGTCCTCTTGTCATCTTTACTCTGTGCTCACGGCAGTGGTGTCTCTCCTTAACCTGAAACCAGTCCTATTGGGTTAGGACCCACCCTTATGACCTCATGATCCTAGTTACTTCTTTAAAAACCTTGTCTCCAAATGAAGTCACTTTGGGGGTTAAGGATTCAGTATGTGAATTTTGGGAGCACATAATTCAGTCCAAAAGAGGAAAGCCATCACCTAACTTAACCTACTTTCGAGCTTTCTTAAACAAGAGAGCCCTTAACAGGGGGAAAATTATTCTCTTAAACACTTCACTTAAGCAATGTATAAATAAATATCAAAGAAGTTGTTTTCTTTGAACACTAATAACCTCACTTGTTTACAATTACAACTATAAACAGAAATTGTAATGTTTTATTTTTTCTACCCTAATAGGTCATCTTGCATACAACTTGGACTTGATGATCACCTCTAGAGTGATCACCATAGGCAAATAGCATAATTCTTTTTTTTTTAAAGATTTTATTTATTTATTTGACAGACAGAGATCACAAGTAGGCAGAGGCAGGCAGAGAGAGAGGGAGAAGCAGGCTCCCTGCTGAGCGGAGAGCCCGATGCGGGGCTCGATCCCAGGACCCTGAGATCATGACCTGAGCCGAAGGCAGAGGCTTTAACCCACTGAGCCACCCAGGCGCCCCGCATAATTCTTTTTACTGTCAAGAATTACACTACTAATTTCAACCAACTTCCATGCTAATGATTATGACTAGTATAGAGAAGAAAAAATAATTTTCCATTTACTCTCATGGATTCTTAACTAAGAGACTCCTGTAATAAAGGGGAGATTAACAGGAGAAAAAAATAATTTGTATGTGTATACAGAAGCCCCCAAAATATAGGAGACTGGAAAGGCAGCCAGATAATTGAGGCTTATCTCTCATCCTTAGCTAAGGAAAGGGACAGGGGTATGGGACTTCAGACCCAGACCATTCAAAGGGGAGAAGGCAACTTATGGGAAAGTGAGAAGGGGGAATGCTTGGTAAGCAAAGGTTGCCCCCTGAAATGGAAAGTTTCTCCAGTAAACAAATGATCTCTAGTATTAGCTCTCTTCATGGTACAGGCCTCCCTTCTAACATAAATGCCCCTTATAAAAGAGTAACTTATACTGTTTTCAGAGCTCCTCCTGTGTCTGCTTTTTCTCAAAATAATCAGGTCAAAATAATCCCTATGACAAAGGGGTAGCACATGATGCTGTCTTTCATTAGCTGCAAGAGAAGTAGAATAAAATCGTAGAAATACAATGCAAATCCATTCATCAGTTTGAAAAAGTAATTCCTCACACATTACTGCTGATAATTAGTAGAAATATTTTTCTTAAATGTTTATGTAATAGGATCAGTATTTTCACATATATTTTTTTTTAAGTTTTATTTATTTATTTATTTGACAGAGAGAGAGAGAGAAGGAGATCACAAGTAGGCAGAGAGGCAGGCAGGCAGGCAGAGAGAGGGGGAAGCAGGTTCTCTGCCGAGCAGAGAGCCCGATGCGGGGCTCAATCCCAGGACCCTGAGACCATGACCTGAGCCGAAGACAGAGGCTTAACCCACTGTGCCACCCAGGCTCCCCTCACATATATTTTTGATTTTCTTTTGACTCATTCATTTATTCAATAAGGTACCGATTATTATCTTTATCATTCAAATCACTTAGCTAGTACTTCCTGTTTTATGTGAGTGGGTAGAATTTTTCCCATTTTATACAGGGGGAGACAAATATTAAGGGTCCAAGTAAGTTTCTAAGGATCACCCAGAAAGTAAATATCACAGGCAGGCATCAAAACAGGTATGTATGACTCCAAATCACATTCTCTTACCTCCCACAGCCTTGAAAACCATCCGTGTGAATGGCATTGGCATAAGTATGGAGGATAAGAGTTAATAAGACATAATTCCTTCCCTGAAGAATCTTACATTTTAAATAAGGAGACATACATGTAAATTAAAAAAGGGTTATGGGATTATGAAAGTTATAATATCATTATACACAAATCATAGAACGAAAAGAATTTGGTGATCCACTTTCCCTTTTGACGGCAAAGCTTCCAGAGGTATCACTTTAACTGCGTCTGAAAATGTGTCCATTATTCAGATAATGAGAGTAGAGGTGGTTACAGTAGTGGAGGTAAGGAAGTAAACTGAGGGCAAATGCAAAAAAGCACAGAGATGTTGGGAAGCATCATTTTGGAGAATTATATATACTGTCAACTATATATTAACCTGTTAACTAGGATAATAGAAAATGAAAGGAGGATACAGGTAGAACATAGTTCAGGCACAATTAAACACAACTGTGATACAGGATGAATAGTTAATATAAATGCATGCAATTAAAATGTTCCAATAGTCTGCTCTGATTTGAGTCTCCTCCTGCTCTTTCTCCACTCCCTGTTTTTAATGAAAACTATCTTAGGTAACATCAATTTCATTGAATAAACTCTACTTTTTTTATTTTCTAAACACCCAAGCAAGCAGGTATTTGGAGCTCCTTTGTCTTTGTCAGCTAATTCCTCCCTCTCACTGTCATTCTCTCCATCACTGCAGGAATACTAGTTCACTGGGAACACAGTGAAGCCATCAACTTGGAAATTAAATTACCTGCCATTCTCAAGTTTTTCTCCCTATAACCTCAGACTGCCCCCTCTGCTCTCAATGAGGCAATGCTCTCAATATAACAACAAATGGAGAGTTTAGGGCCATGACTGTCAGTTCGAGGTCACAAAGGCTTCGACACAGAATTCTGGGCCTTGTTCTGCAGTGCTCTCCATCCGGCCTTCACTGTCCTTCTCCAAATTCTCTTTTTAAGAAAAAAGCAACAAAAAACATGTATTAGCAAAGCAAAGAGACATCTAGTTCCATCACAGCCATAAGGATCAGATTTTTACACAGGTTTCAGACAAACGGTAGAGAGCTGCTCCTGCACAGAGGAGCAGCTAACAGGCTAACAGACTGCTGCTGTAAGCAAACATATCCATCTCTGCTTGTCCAGGTGGAGGGGCGTTTCTGATTTGCAATAGATACAATGTAAAAATGAAATGGTTCCTATATAATTGGAAATGAGTGATTCCTCTTGATTTGTAGGTATTTCTCGTATTCACAGTAGTTTTAATTATTTTTCTTTACAAATAAACTGTCTTTTGATTATTTCTATACATGTTTCTGCCGAAACATGGTTAATCTATCCTGGGATAACTGAAGTTGATTAAAATTCAGTATTCCTGGAACATGGAGCACTGGGGCAGTGATAGATCTGGTGATGGAAAATTCACCAGGCATCAAATCATGGATGGCCTTTGTGCCCTGCTTAGAGGATTGGCAGGGGAAAGCCATTAGAGAGTTTAAAGCATCAGGAGTGATATGCTTAGATTTGCATTTTGGAAAGATCACGCTAGTGTTTCCTTAGCAATGAGAGAATGACAGGTGCTGAGCCCTTGAGCTCAGCAGTTGCATTGGAAATGGAGAGGAAATAAAACATTCCTGAGATAATAAGGGTGAAGAATTAAGCGGGGTTACTCAGACTGGCTGGCACTTGGGTAAGACCATGGAGGAGTGAGGATCCAAGAGATGACTGCCTGGTTTGTACTCTGATGACTGGATGGGGGTCCAGATGATTCTGTTTTATTCTTTAATTTGAGAACAACTAATGTAGATTATCACTTAATCTCTGTATTTATTTATAGTATCCAGACCCTCTGTTGTGTACTATTTTCAGGGTCCCCAGTCATCCTCTCCAGAGGGTATTTCTCTAACTCTTTGACCAGGCTTAGAGAGCACCATTCTCTTGGCTGTGTACATATGGTTCTAATGCCTTCAGAGATAGACTAAACCAATCATCTTTCTTTCAATGGCATCTCACTCCCTGTCTTTGGAGGCCTGATGGTTCCCAGTTGCTCACCCATTCTGAAGTTCTGGAGGGCAGAGTAGCTTCTATCTGGCCTCCTCCCTTTGCTGGTGGAGATTTTCTCTTTATCTATAGAGTCAGTCACCAATTATAATCTGCTTTTAATCTACTACAATTTTTATAGCCTTGGTCTATTTTTCCATTACAAAGACTTCCTTGTCTTTATAGCTTATAACTTTTTCATTGTTTTCTTGTAAATTTGGGGGTTCCAGAAGAAAGTAGAGATAATAGAATTGTCAGATAAAATACATAATACCCAGTTAAACTTGAATTTCGTGTAAGTGAATATTTTTTGTAGAGGTATTTTTCAGGACATACTTATGCAAAAATTAATTGTCCTTTATCTGTAATTCAGATGGAACTGGACATAATGTTGTATTTTATATTTTAAATATAAAGGGCTAGTTTTTGAAGAAATATAATTTTTAAATATGGATCTCAGTAGTTCTGGTATAGTTCCATTAAGTACATATTCTGAATATTTAAAAAATAAGCTATCAATTTTGATAATACATTTTAAGAAGTCAGGTTTTATTAAAACTTTAAAACTTCATAATTATAATTTTGTAATAACTGCGTGACTCAGTGGGTTAAGCCTCTGCCTTCGGCTCAGGTCATGATCTCAGGGTCCTGGGATTGAGCCCCGCATCGGGCTCTCTGCTCAGCGGGGAGCCTGCTTTTCCCTCTCTCTCTGCCTGCCTCTCAAAAATAAACAAACAAACAAATAAATAAATTAAAAAAAGTAATAACTAAAATATATATTTCAACTGTTTTTAATTTGGGGCCAAACTTTAATTTACATTTGTCAAGTAATTTTGCATTGCTAGGTGTAGTGTTATTAGGTCTAGTGAGTATATAATTTTATGAGCAGTGCTATGCAGTGGCAAGAGCATTGAAATTCAGTTAATACCAGCTGAGAGTTCCCTCCATGCTTCTGCTGTGTGACCTTGGAGAAGGTCACCTTCTGACCTTCTGTTTGCTCATCTTTAACAACAGGAGGTGTATTAACACATTACTTCTCATTTATGATGATTAGATGAGACAGCCGTATTTGCTTATGTTCAGAGCTTAGCAAAGGCCCTGAAACTTAGCACATTTCGGTAAATTCATTTCCCTTGTCTCTCCTCTCCTCTTCTCTCCACTTCTCTCCTCTCCTCCTTTTTCTCTCTCTCTTTTGAATGAAGATTTTTAGAGACTTTATGGCAGAATCAATTTATATTTGTTATTTATGTTAATTCTTATATTTCATAAATTCCTTTAATGGGTCTATTAGTAAATGTATTTGTTTCCTAAGGGTACATAACAAAGTCTTACAGACTGGGTGGCTTAACAGAAATTTACTTTCTCATTATTCTTAAGCTTGAAGTCTTTAGATTAATGTGTTAGCATGCTTGATATCTACTGAGGCCTATCTCTATGACTTATAGATGGAGGTCTTCTCCTCCCTGAGTCTTCTCTGTGTATGGGTATCCCTGTCCTAATTTCTCTCTCTTTCTCCCTCTCTCTTTGTCTCTCTTTTTCGGATACTGATATAATTAACATACAGTATTATATTAGTCTCAGGTGTACAATATAGCAATTCAGCAATTCTATACATTACTCTGTTTCTAATTTTCTCTTCTTATAAGGACCTTAGTCATATTGGATTGGGGCCCATCTTAATGACTTCATTTTAACTTAATTACCTCTTTAAATTCCCTATCTCTAAAAACAGTTACATTCTGAAGTCCTGGAAGTGAATACTTCAACATATGAATTTTTGGAGACACAATTTAACCCATAATGGTGGAGTAGAGATATTCAGAATAACTGACATCAAGTTAAGCAAGCAGTCTTTGCATTTTGGTACTTTCCGAAGATTCTAGTAGATTCAAATCAGTAACAATGTGAGAAAGAAAAAGTGAGAGAAATACCTGTGATTCTAAGTACATAGTAAAAACCAAAGTCCTTTGTGTTAGAGAGATCCTTGAAAAGTATATTTAAAAAGTGATATTTTTAAAAAGATAATATCAACAAGGAATGGAAGAGACAGCTTTATTTAAATGTTTTCTGAGTTATGACTTGTTATGGGAGACATTTTTAGGGATATTTATTTCCATAATAATTTTGCATGTATTTAGGAAACTTCTACATCATGCAAAGCACTGTGAAGAATATAAAGAAGTACAAAACAGGATCCTTGTTCTCAAGATCTTTCATCTCCAGATAAAGAGTCAAAATTAGTACAAGTGAAAAAAAGGGGAAAATTTTATATTTAATTAATTATAAAACCATGTGATTAAATATAAAACCATGTGATTCTGTCTGTAGACAGTTTAGCATCAGTGAGAAGGAAGAGTCAATATGGGATATCCTAGTCTGAAATACTTCCCTCAGGGTGAGGTTCTACTTGGGCAGTGAAGGGTGGCTATAGTGGAATTATGGGCAGATGAAAATGGGGAAAAACAGACATGAGTAAAAAAATGGAACTGTGCTTATTTTCTTCACAGCACTAATAGAAGTTTTAGTTATTTTATTTCTTAATTTTTTTAAATTACGGTAAGAATCCTTACTGAGGTCCGTCCTCCTCGCAGATTTTTAAGTGTTCAGTACAATACTGTTAACTATTGGCACAATGTTGTACAGCAGATCTCTAGAATTTTCACCTTTTGTGTAACTGAAACTTTATACTTGTTGAAGGGCAACTCCCCATTTCCTTCTCTCCCCACCCCCTGACAACACCATTCTGTTCTGTTTGTGTTTGACTAGCTTAAATGCCTCATATAAGTGGAATCATGAAGTATTTGTCCTTCTATGACCGGCTAATTTTATGTAGTGTGATGTCATCAAGGTTCATCCATGTTGCTGTATATGGCAAAATCTTTTTTTCTTTTTAAAGATTTAATTTTTTTAGAGCAGTTTTACAGCAAAATTAAGAAGAAAATGGGGTGCCTGGGTGGCTCAGTGGTTAAGCCTCTGCCTTCAGCTCAGGTCGTGATCTCAGGGTCCTGGGATCAAGTCCCACGTCAGGCTCTCTGCTCAGTGGAGAACCTTCTTCCTCCTCTCTCTCTCTCTCAATCTCTCTCTGCCTACTTGTGATCTCTGTCAAATAAATAAATAAAATCTTCAAAAAAAATCATTAAAGAAGAAAATACTAGATTTCCTATGTACCACCTATATCCTTACATTGATAGCCTCCCCATTATCAATGTTCTCTACCAGAATATTTCCTTCTTTATCAAGGCTGTTATCAAGGCTGAATAATACTTCATTGTATGTATATACCACATTTTCTTTAATAATTCATCTTTCAGTAGATATTTAGTTTGTGTCTGTATCTTTGCTCTAATGAATCATGCTGCAATTAACATTGGGATGTTAATATCTCTTTGATATACTGATGTCAGTTTCTTTGAGTATATATTCAGATGTGTGGGATTGCTAGGTCATGCAATAGTTCTATTTTTAATTTTTTGCGGAACCTCCATAATATTTCTATAGTGGCTCTACCATTTTATATTCCCAGCAGCAGTGGGTGTGCAAGGGTTCCAGTTTCTCTATAACCTTGCTAGCATTGCTATCTTTTTTTTTTAAATTATAGCCAACTTCACAAGTGTGAAGTGATATTTCATTATGGTTTTGATTTGCATTTCCTTGATTATTGGTTATGTCGAGCATCTCCTCATATACACGTGGGCCATTTACATGTCTTCTTTAGAAAAATGTTTATTCAAGTCCTTTGCTTATTTTCAATCAATTTATCTATTTATTTTTTGCTGTTGATTTGTAGGAATTAAAGTTGTTTCTTTCCTGTTTATTTATTTTTTTAATTTTTTTTTAAAGATTATTTATTTATTAACTTGACAGGCAGATATCACAAGTAGGCAGAGAGGCAGGCAGACGGGGCGGGGGGATAGCAGCTGAGCAGAGAGCCCGACGTGGGGCCCGATCCCAGGACCCTGGGATCATGACCTAAGTGGAAGGCAGAGGCTTTAACCCACTGAGCCACCCAGGTGCCCCTTCTTTCCTGTTTATGTATCTTTTTCCATCACGAGAACATAGGGTCTATAAAAGCAGACATTGTCTTTTGTTTTCCTACCTACGTAGCACTTTATAAATATAATAGATGCTCAATATTAGTTGAAAAATGAATGAATAAATGAATATTGTGAGGTGGTAAGAGTGGATGTAGCATGTCCTAGAGAGAAGTTAGAAAGACATCTTAGTAGGTGGAATCAATTCAGATTATGTCATGATTTAAAAACCTGGTAAGGGATTGTAAATTTGAGGCAGTCTATCATCAGGAAATTTGGAGAATCTTGAGCAAGAGTTAGGACTGATGAATGGTATGTGTTTAGAGGACTGCAACAACCCAGAATAGTTTTTCCGATTTGTCTGTGGTTCTAGTTGCATTCTGGTCACTACTGAGAAGATTGTTATCTGATTGGTCATAGTCTTCCCTGGGCACAAGTTTCTTTGATCATGGCTCTCAAGGATATGGTTTTATCTGTTTTGCCTCTTCTCCCATTTATTTGACAACTCTGTACTGCCCCATCAGAATCCAGCTGGTTATCCTCAGAGGCTTTTTTACATAGACAAGGCATGGTTTTGTGTTACTCCTAGAAGCTCCTCCTGCCCTGAAACTGTAATCTAAATTAAGTTATATGGCCACCTCTATTGACCAGAAGGCTGCAAAAGACTGTGCTTGGCATTTTGAATGTTGACTGTGGAAATTATTCTTCTTTAGCAGTGTTGACAGGGAAGATAGAGACTTTTGGGTAAACAACATAGAGTCTGACATAGATTGACTACCTTCTAATGGATAAGGATAGGCTTTTCTTTTCTTTTTTCTTTTCCTTTCATTTCTTTTTCTTTTCTTTTTGTTTTTTAGTCTAGTTTTTACAATTATGAATAAATCTGCAAAAATCCGTGTTTTGTGTGTGTGTGTGTACGCAATCATAAGTCTCTAACTCCTTAAATACCAAAGAGTAGAGGGGCGCCTGGATGGCTCAGTGGGTTAAAGCCTCTGCCTTCTGCTCAGGTCATGATCCCAGGATCCCAGGATCGAGTCCTGCTTGGGCTCTCTGCTCAGCGGGGAGCCTGCTTCCTCCTCTCTCTCTCTCAGCCTCTCTGCCTACTTGTGATCTCTGCCTGTCAAATAAATAAATAATAATAATAAAAAAATACCAAAGAGTAGATTGCTGATCATACAGTAAGAGTATTTTCAATTTTGTAAGAAACCACCAAATATTCTTCCAAAATAGGTGTACCATTTTACATGCTTATCGGCATTGAATGAGAGTTCTTATTGGTTCACATTCTCACTGGTGTTGTCAGTGATTTTTAGCCATTTTAATAGGTGTCTAGTGGTATCTAATTGTTATGTTACTTTGTATTTCTCTGATGACATATGACGCAGAGCATCTTTTCATATGCATATTTTCCATCTGCTTATCTTCTTTGATGAAGTGTCAATGCCTTTGGCCCATTTTTAAAAAATTGGGTGATTCATTTTATTATTGTTGAATTTTATGATTTCTTTGTATATTTTTGAGAATGGTCCTTTATCAGATGTACATTTGTAAGTATTCTCTCCATGTCTGTGGCTTGTCTTCTAAGTACTGATATTTTCTTCTGCAAAGAAGTTCTAATTTTAATAAGTCTACTTTTATCAATTATTTATTTCATGGGTTATGTCTCTGATGTTGTAACTGAAAAGGCATCACCTTCCCCCAAGTCATCTAGGTTTCTCATGTTATCTTTTGAGAGTCTTATAATTTTACACTTTACATTTAGATTCATGTTCCATTTTGAGTTAATTTTTGTGAAGGGTGTAAGGTCTGTATCTAGATTCACTCTTTTGTATGTGGACACCCACCTGTTCCAACACCATTTTTTAAGAGACTGTCTTTGCTCCATTGCATTGCCTTTGCTCCTTTGTCAAAAATCAGATGACTATATTTATAGGGGTATATTTCTGGACTGTCTATTCTGTTGCATCGATCCGTTTGTCTATTCTTCTACCAGTACCACATTGTCTTAATTACTGTAACTTTTTAGTAATTTCTGAAGTTGGATATTTTCAGTCCTTCAACTCTCTTCTCCATTTCATTCATTTTTGAGAAATATCTGCCAAACACCTACGTATGAATAGGCATAGATTGTCTGTCAGTTGTTCTTTCAAGTAAAGAACGGTATTCTATGGGGACATCTGAGTGGCTCAGTTGGTTAAGCGGCTGCCTTTGGCTCAGGTCGTGATCCCAGGGTCCTGGCATTGAGTCCTGCATCAGGCTCCTTGCTCAGTGGAAAGCCTGCTTTCTCCCTCTCCCTCTGCCTGCTGCTCCCTCTGCTTGTGCAAGCTTTCTCTCTGTGTGTCAAATAAATAAGTAAAATCTTAAAAAAAATGGTAGTCTATTAAAAAAAACTAGCTAATTTTCAAAAAAAAAAAGAAAGAAAGAAAGAGAAGAAGGGAAAAGACAAGGAAAAGAGAGAGGTAATCAGGAAACAGACTCTTAACTATAGAGAACAGAGGGTTACTGGAGGGGAAGTAGGTGGAAGGATGGGTTAATTGGTGATGGGTTTTAAAGAGGGCCCATGTAGTGATGAATACTGGGTATTGTATGTAAGTGATGAATCATTCAATTCTACACCTGAAACTAATACTACACTGTATGTTAACTGACTGTAATATAAATAAAAACTTAAAGGGAAAAAGGTAGCTAATTTTTCTTGCAGCTTAAGCAATCTCTTAAATACATTTCTTCCAGACAATTATACTTTAGCGTGCTGCAGAATGCTTTATGCACACTTCCCATTTTGCCACACAGAATATTAAAAAGACATGTACTGAAGGATCAAGATTTAATAAAATTAATGCTTTTACTGTTCAGTTAACTACACCCTTATGTAAAACTGGCTGATTTTTTTTTTTTTTTCTGTAAATGTATAGCAGTGGAGAATCCAGTGACTCCTTGTCAGATTTGTGATGCTGGTTATGTGATATTTAAGACTAATAGTCAACTTGTCCTTCCTTTTTTACCATGTTATCTATTTGCCCTTTTCCTCTGTATTATGGAAGATTTTCTCAACCATGTATTTTTTAATGTCCTAAGAGTTTGTCTTTCATTGTTCCTTGTTTCAGCATCTTTAATTTTTCTAGAACAAGACATGTGTTTGAATATCTTTGATAATTTTTTAAGATTTTTTTTGAATTATGTTTATGTGTCTTTATGTCTGTCTAAGTGTTTACTTTTTACTCTACTGGCTTTTTTCATTGAACTGGAGATTCTTGGTTTCCTATAATGTCTAACAAAATAGAGCTGGTGTCTATCATGGGTTTTCTCCTCCTTCATGAAAATAAAAATATTTTTTTTCCATATCTTTTTGGGGAGGGGATTTCTCATTGGGAGCTGTGCATAGAATTGGACACTGTGACTTGCAGATTTTGCTTTTGTTGGGAGCTAGGGGTCAGATTTTGGGTCCCCCAATGCTAAAATGAAGAGAACATTATTCAGGGCACCAGACTCCATATACCAAACCTTTTTGCTGAGTATTTTTAAGAAAAGCTATGGTTATATATTTAATTGAGACTTCTATCAGTTACTAATCCTCTGTAAACTCAGTGCAAGGGTTTGGGGAGATGGTGATAGTAGGTGATATTACATATAAAATATCTTCACTTGATTATCCTATTTTTAGCCTTTATTAACACTCCCACTGTATTATTTACAAGCTGAAATAAAGGTCATCCAGAGTTCTATGGAGAGGGATTAAAAATCAGATTTTATTTTATCTTATTTTTATTTTTAATTGTAGTATAATAAAATTGAGTGATGAATTAATGAAAATTGAGAGTGGGGGAAAAAATCATGATCCAGGTTGCCACTTAGCCTATTTGCCTATTTTCCCATTTCCACATATATACCATCTTTTATGTATTACTCATATGCCCCAATTCTGTTGTTTATTTTATGAGTTTATACACGGGTTTTTCTGCTTTGTGTTTCTGTATTTCTATCACAGTGACATATTGTAAGAATTGAAAGGGAACACACATGTATCCAGTCTAATTTACTATACGGTACAACTTATAATAAACTCTCTACAGTAAAAGTCTTTTTTTTAAACATTTTATTTATTTATCTGATAGAGAGAAACACAGTGAGAGAGGGAACACAAGCAGGGAGAGTGGGAGAGGGAGAAGCAAGCTTCCTGCTGAGCAGAGATCCCGATATGGGGCTTGATCCCAGGACCCTGGGATCATGAGCTGAGCCTAAGGCAGACGCTTAACAACTGAGCCACCCAGGCGCCCCTATATTAAAAGTCTTTACTCATTTTCTTCACAGGAAAGTTTTCTGGTCTTATGTCAATTCAGGAGTATAAACCAAAACCTAAATGAATGTGCTACACACTAATCATATGCACTTAGATTAGTGAGTATATATATATATATATATATATATATAATATATGTAACAAATATATATATTTTGTAATATATATATATCCATGTAAGAGAGAGAAGACTAAACATCTATCAATGAAAGAGGACATTAGAGTTAATTTAACACCATGGGCTCTAAAACTGGGGTTTGTTCTATAATTTGGGGCTCCTATGTATTGTATGACCTAGGGAAAACTATTTAGCCTCATTTTGTCTCAGTGTTCTTCAGCAAAATGGTTTAATAATAGTAGTACTTACCTAATAAAATTGTTGTGAAGATTAAATGAAGTACTCTGTAGTGTTTAGAATTGTGCATTGCACAAAATCAAATTCAGTAAGGGATTATCATTGTTGATGTCTGTATTACTCTCCTTGCAATATCTGAAACTAGGCTTTGGTTCAGTCTAAATATAGTAGAATTTGAATAAGAATAAATGTACGGTGAAAGTAAAGATTATGTTGTTTTGTTCATACAATTAAATAACCTTTAACTTCTAGGTAGAAATTGAGGTGGTCCCAATTGTGATTAATTAGCTTTTTTTTTTTCTTTTAAAGATTTTATTTATTTGATAGAGAGAGATCACAAGTAGAGAGAGAGAGAGAGAGGAGGAAGCAGGCTCCCCGCCTAGCAGAGAGCCCGATGCGGGACTTGATCCCAGGACCCTGAGATCATGACCTGAGCTGAAGGCAGAGGCTTAACCCACTGAGCCACCCAGGCAGCCCGATTAATTAGCTTTTTCAAGAAAAGTCTAAATTGTTCAAAACCTTTATAATTATGAACTTTATTTTGAATTATTGCCTTTCTTAAAATTTTTATGCATTCTGCATGGAGTCTTAGAAAGAACCAAATTTTGGAGATAGGAAGACCAAATATATAAATTTGATTAAGATAGTTAATCTCTATGAATCTTAGATGTTTCATCTATAAAATGAGAATGGTAATAGACTTCTTCTAGTTTTGGTATAATAATTTGAAATAAAATAATAATAAATGTATCATTTTCAGACGAGATCGGGCACCTTCAGGGTGGTATGGCCATAGACAAATGTATCATTTTCACCAGCATGCTAGCTTCCTTAAGGTCAAGACTCTTTTTTTTTTTTTTTTTTTAAATCTGTGGCACATTGCAGGGTCTCTTCTAAGAGAGATATCCAATACAATACATGCACCCCACAAAAAATATTCAATACATGCACTCAACACATACACCGAGCAGTTTACATTATTAAAATTTTGAAGAAAGGGGCATGAGCAGTGCAAAAAAATAAAAGATGTTAGTATGAGGAATTCAATAGCAGGGAGTACTAATTATTAAAAGTTTCCATATTGCAAACGAAGAGTGTAGTCTTTTTTTAATAAGTTTTGTTTGGATATTTGGTTGGATTTTGATGTTCATTTACAGATATAATACAGTACTACTGTGATCATATTTAAGTATGTAAATAATATAATCTGAATTCTATATTAATTTGAATATGCTTTTATTTATATGGTGTGTGAAATTTTCTTTTAAGAAAAAGAAAAGTTAAGGCAAGAGCCTCTAATTGGAGAGGAGGGAGGAAAATTTAAACAATAATATATCACTGTGGTTTATATTTTTTAAAGAGTGAGAGTGATTTCATTGCTTCCCTTAGAAACAGATTTTGGGAATATAACAAAAGAAATAAAAAAGTATTATACTTTAATAGCTGTTTACTATTATTTAATAAGATGAATATCTTTTTCATAGAAGAAATCTTTTCACTTTTATAGATAAGAAACTGTGGTGGGCAGACCAAAACTTAGCTCAGCTGGGAACCTGCAGCAAAAGAGATGGAAGAAACCCCACTGTCCTGCGAAATAAGACTTCTGGGGTTGTTCATATGAAAGTGTATGATAAAGAAGCACAGCAAGGCAAGTCACACTGTAATGAATTTGTGCCACTTTTTGAATATATAATGTTCTCTTCTTTTCATATTATTTTCTCAATTCAACAAGTGAAAGGTTTGTATTTTGCTTCTAGTTAAAAAAAATAAATAAATAAGGAGCAAATGCTCCTTATTAGTGCAGAAGAAATGCCCTTAACATAAGGTATATAATGAGTTTTTAAAATGTTAGCAAGGGCTCCCAAGGGATCTTAATTTGTCAGGTCTTCAAAGAGGTCTTATCTAGTTCTTGATTTAAAAAATGTAAGAATGAGAAAAATAAATCCCAGCCAGATACAGACAGTGTATAATTAAGCCCCGAAACTGAAGGAATGAGGGGACTTCAAATGGACTATGTCAACGTAAGAATTTTGCATCCAAAAACACTGCATTGTTTGGCTCTAAGCATTTTGCTTTTTTGTTTTTGCTTGTCCAAATGGTGTGCAGTGAAATGGAGTGAGAGAACGAACAGATGGTTTACATAGGTGGACTTGTCACATTGCCCAAATGGCAATTACTTTAGAGATGCCAGCCAGGACAGCCCCACACCTGCTAGTCCTTTCTTAGTTTTTGCTTCATGACCCATGACATTAGCAGAACTCTTTTCCTAGAAAAAATATTTTTCTGTATTTTACTTTCTTACTTTAGTCTCTGCTATGAAAATCCTTAGCTTCACATACTTTTCTTCTTAGGAAAAACATTTCAAGAAAATGTAAAGGAATTTTCATCTGAAGGATATGGGCATATAGACCAAAGCAGAGAACAGTAGAGACAGAATTAGTGAACCAAGAGGATCACTAATTCTGAACATAGGTAACAAACATCAATTGACAGAATTTATTGGCAATACCAATTGGGAGCCATACCTGCACATCCAGACATAAAAGGAAGACCAGATTCATGGTTGCCTTCCCTGGACAGAGCATGGGCCAAATTCTAGTATGAAATCATTCCTGAAATTTCATGGAAAAAAAAAAAAAGAAAGAAAATAATTGCTTTAATAAACAAACAAATAATTAAGTGATTATTGGGCTCCTTTCATGGTTTAGAAGACACTAATACCCGTACTTTATGCACAAATCTGTATTTTCTCTCTGATTTAAAAAAATTAATTTTTAAAGTCTTATTTATTTATTTTTTAGAGAAGGAGATGGGGGACAGAAAGAGGGAGAGAGAGAGGATCTCACTGCGGCTCCACCCCTAGTGGGGAGCCCAACACGAAACCAGATCTCGCAACCCTGAGATCATTATCTCACCCAAAATCCAGAGTCTGGGGCTTAACAGACTGTGAGCCAACTAGGTGCCCCTCTGACATTAAAAAAAAAAAAAAAACTATCTATAATAATGAACAGGAGCATTTTGACTAGCAAATTTGTAATCAAAATAATTTTTCTGGCATTCAAGCCATGGGGAATAGATTATATCATTGAGAATAAAACATTGGTACTCAATAAATAAAACACCATGACATTTTTTTGTGGATTTTAATAGAATATATTTGCAAAGTATAAAAGCTTATAGTACTGTGGTAAACTTTAGTTCATTCTGTACTTAATGTGATTATATCTGAAAACGCATTAGAAAATACAACAGAGGGAGAGATGTACTGCTTCCAAACAGGACATTGAAAAATTTATTCCTCCTTTTTCAAAATATGAAAAAGCACATGGTTTGCTTGAAATTGTAAATTAATATAATTTATAGAGTTTTCCCAGATACAACACCAAAAAGTTTATTGGAGGAAAACTTTCTTGTATTATGTTTGGATCACTTTTTTACTCATGCTAACAAAATTTTCCTCATCTTGTAAATGTTTAATACTACAGGTAGATTTGGGTATTTTACACATTGTGAAAGTATTCCTAACTTGACAAGGACCTGTAATACTTGGGAATTAATGGTATAATATGACTAAGCTTAAAATTCAGTGCAAATACTATTTTTACTAAAAGAATGTGTTGATGAAAGCATCTGTATTAGAGAGAATCACATTAACAGAATCATGGCAGGTATCTTAAAAGCTTCATTAGTATGAAATATGAGCAATTTAGAATTATTTAAGGTGTTAACATTACTACCTCTTTGGATTTCAAAGTACAATTATCTACTTCATCACTTTTGACATAGATCACTAAAGAGCTGAGACTTCTCGTTAGTCAAGTGGACTCTCTACCTCCACTGGGGAATTGGGGCATGAAGTTTGGACATCAGTCTCATTGCAAAATATTAAGCCAAGCTGGTATTTCAAATGTGCCAGATAATCACTACCTAAATTACTGTCTTTAAAACCACTCTAATATTTTTTCTTACATCAATTCATTGTTGGTTAGGCAAAGACACTTATTGCAAATAGTGACTCATTTCATCTTTTTATTTTCCCTTTTTCTCCTCTTCACTAGTAGAGACTAAACAAGTGATACATGAAATGTATATTGTACAACATAATTGTTAACATAGGCTAGTTATATTATTTGTTAAAAATAAGTATGGTACAATATACTGCTATTACTGCAATTATATTTAAAAATGCAGTTCCAGAAGTTCCTTTTCTTATGTTTTTAACATATATTTAATATCACCAAGGTTATAGAACCCTATTTTTCTTTTGTGATTTCATTCTTTTCCTGAATCTATTTTTTTATTAACTTCAATTTCCTTGTTTCCCCTTCTTTCCATTTGATGTTTCTTCATGCTTTCTAGTTAAAACATTTCTTCTCAATCTCTTCTCAGCTTTTCAGTCTTTATAGTAGTTGAAATAGATCAATATCAAAATGCAAATTTCCATAGCTTGGCATTGCATTAATATATGTTTATGTGTTTTCTATAATTTATAATATGCATAAGGTCAGTATAGATTATTGTAAATCTGAAAATATAACTCTTTCATTAAAATAATCAGAGATCTGAAATTTTATCTTAGTATATAAGTCAGCTTGAGGAAAGAGGGAATAAGTCAATTCACCTTCATTAGTTTATATAAGAGATAAAAGTAGTAATTTCACCGGGCAACCCTAGGCCTAGCATGTGGCCTTGTATAGGATGGAGTCCAACGTTGACTGAACTGGTAACCATAGGAAATGGGCAGAGTATGGTAAATCTCCAGATGAGAAATTTCCCAAATTGGAAGTATTTCACACTTCAAAAGTGACAGAACTCACTACAGCTTCAATTGAACAATTAAATCCCATCAGACTATTTTGAATTCAGGAGATGAGAAATAATGAGCTGCATTGGTATTTTGAATTTTCCATAGAGCACTATTGATATATAGCTTTCATCACGCTTTGTAATTCTCACTGGATTTATTGCACTTCATATTAGAGCTTGAACATCCAGTAAACGGTACTGCATGTCCTCGAATAATAAAAATGTTGTAAAAATGGGATATTTAATGAACTTGCTGGATAAGACTGTAAATTTCTTAACGTCACGCTACCAGCTTTAATTAGCACATTGAGCCTAGTAAATTCAATGGAACATCTTTATAGAATGCCTACCTGTGATTACGTGACTAATATTTGTCATTGCTGCTATGCAGGAATAAGGAGAATTAATATGCCAATTAATTAGATGACTCTTACGGGTGTGTTTTAAATATATTTTGGGAGAATTATGTTCCTAGGAATAGCAAAATTTATTTCCTTGCTTTAAAAATTATTTAAATATGTATATACCTCCTTTCTTTTAATGGCATAATCTTCACATTGAGTTAGTAGTATAATTTAACAGCTATTGATTTGACACATTTAGATAAAATATTCTTGAAAAGGAAGTAACTATAGAGTTGAAATGAAATATCATAATAAAAATTATAATAAAATATTTCCTAGTTTCTGTGATCTTAAAATATTGCAAGTCTGATAACATTCATGACAAACCAATTTCACTTGCTTTTCTATAGCCCTGAATCTTCTCATGCATTGTCATTTGCTTTTTAAAAAACTGTTTCTAATTATTTATTTTAAAATTTATTTTTTGAGATCTAATTGACATATAAAATTGCACAAGTTTAAGGGACATAAAGGGCTGATTTGATGCATTTATATATTACAATATGATTACCACCTTAGCATTAGCTAACCCCTCTATCACATCATATATTATCATTTTGTTTTTGTGGTGGGAATAATTAAGATCTAGTCTCTTAGCACCTTTGAATTGTAATCAAAGTTTAATTGATACTATAAATTAATTACAGTATTGCTGTGGATAATCACTATGCCACACATCAGACCTCCATTTACTTTTTTTGGGTGGGCAGACTTCAGCTGCATTATGCCATTTCAAATTATTCAAGACAGTAAAACATCATACTAACCTCGATGAAGCAGCTGCATTTATAAATCAACAGAAGTATAAATATTTGTTCAAATTATTGCTATCAGGGGCGCCTGGGTGGCTCAGTGGGTTAAGCCGCTGCCTTCGGCTCGGGTCATGATCTCAGGGTCCTGGGATCGAGTCCCGCATCGGGCTCTCTGCTCAGCAGGGAGCCTGCTTCCCTCTCTCTCTCTCTCTCTCTCTCTGCCTGCCTCTCCGTCTACTTGTGATCTCTCTCTGTCAAATAAATAAATAAAATCTTAAAAAAAAAATTATTGCTATCAAATGATACTCTTTTTATTTTTCTTAAATATTTCTCTTGCTTGTTTTCCTCCTATGCAGGCAGCAATTCTTGCCAACTAAATAATGGCGGATGCTCTCAACTGTGTTTACCAACATCTGAAACCACAAGGACCTGCATGTGTACGGTGGGATACTATCTCCAAAAGAACCGCATGTCATGTCAAGGTATAAGGTCTTGGAAAATTCAATTCTGATGCATTTACTTTACCAATGCAAATTTTAGGCCACAAAAATTAGTTTAAAAATAGAAAAAATAATATTAGTGTCTTATTAGAACAATGGTTCACTGCTTAGTCTCATATATTTAAGATTGTTACCATCTAAAAAGTTTTAAGTATTACTGCTCTTTAAAGGTCATAATTAGTTATTTTCCGGAACCGCAGTTTATTATCAAAGTTTTAAGCAAGCCCAGTAGACACTACTTTCAACTTGAATAAGCAAGGGCTGAAATAAAAAGCAGTGACTGGTTACTATTATGATTCGGTCTGAATTCAGTTATTCTTTTTACTGTTTGAAAAAAAAATACAAGAGAAGTGGTGAGGGCTTAGATTTGGTTAGCTGAGAGGGAAGATCACTGCCAAAGAACTAAAACCTAAAACACCCATCTTCCTATTTCACGTTTCATAGATTCTAGTGCTTAGTTCCAAAGAAATTTGATTCTAGAATGATCTTTTTATCCAATGATCATGACTTAATTTTACTAAAAAACAGGTTTCAACCTGGGGTGCCTGGGTGGTACAGTCAGTTAAGCCTCTGACTCTTGGTTTTGGCTCCGGTGGTGATCTCAAGGCCATGGAATCTAGCTAGCATCCAGCTCCATGCCCTCTGTCCCCACCCCCACATGTGCGTGCCCACTCTTTCTCTCCCAAGTAAATAAATCTTAAAAAAGAAAAAGAAGAAGAAGAAGAAAAAGAAAATATGTGCCTAAAAACATGTTCTGGCATATTAGAAAAATTCATAAGTATCAGCATGCAGACTTCTGGTAGTCAGCTTTTATGTCTGTGCATATTTTAGAACATACTTTTGAAGCTATAACAGCAAGGTATTAGCAAAAATTAAGTACTTGGTATGTTTTTAGTGTTCAAAATGATTTAAGAAGATTAACTTTATTAGAAAACTAACAACTCTGTAGCTATGTAAAATCATATATACACTCAAAGTTTATCATATATAAGCAATAAGATAATTGGATATTAGAAAAGAGGGGGTGAATTTTGGGTTGTGAGGCCAGGTATGTTTTCCAAAATTATCTGCCTCTGTGTTTATGAAAGTATGGTTCCCAGACCAGTAGTGCCATCACTACCTGGAAACTTTTCAAAAATTCAAATTATTAGGCCCCTGGTTTGGGGACCTCTGTAATCTGTGTTTTAACAAGTCCTCTAGAACATTCTGGTGCATACTCAAGTTTGAGAGCTACTAATCTATCTACCTTTCAATTAGTCAGAAGTGTAGTATTCAGTTAAAAATTTAAAAAAGGCTAAGGAACATGTTTTATGAAAAAATTAAGACTGAAATAACGTTAATAGAATGATTTTAATTTTAAATATTCTCTTGGGGCTTTTTTTTTTCTTCTTTCTTTCTTTCTTTCTTTCTTTCTTTCTTTCTTTCTTTCTTTCTTTCTTTCTTTCTTTCTTTCTTTTTTCCAATTAGGTATAGAGTCATTTCTTATGTACTCTGTTCATGAAGGAATCAGGGGAATACCTCTGGAACCAAGTGACAAAATGGATGCTTTGATGCCTATATCAGGAACTTCATTTGCTGTTGGGATAGATTTCCATGCAGGTAAATAGTTTTTTATTCATGATTAATGTATGATGTTTTCACTTGATTTATTATGCCTGATGGCAGTATAACCTTTCCCTCTGTACTCTGATAGTCAAGATGTGGAATAAGAAAGCAAATTAGTAATGAATATTTAAGCCTAATACAAATTGTTCTAAGTATGTTTTCCTGAAAAATATCAAGTAAAAATTTCCTAAAGTATAGCATTTGAATTGCAAGGACATTAAAATGCCATGATTGGCATTTGGTTTCTTCATTTTTATTTGTAATTTTTTAAATGACACTTTTACTTTTATTCAATTACGGATATAAAGATATACAAAACATTTTGATTGACTATATACGTATAACATAATATAATTTAAAACATTGTCAGAATGATTATCTATTCTAATATAGATAGTAGCAAGTGAATTCCAAATAAGTGAACAATTATAAATGCTGTGCCATTTAAATTACTTTTGAATATGGTATGTATTATTTTGGAGTCAGATTTTATCTTATCGTCTTGTTTTAGCAAATGTTGAAAAAAAGATCAGACACTAACATTTTTCTGTAGCTAATATAAATGTCTGATTGGAAATTGATGGTAGACACTGCCCAATTTATTGAAGAAAATGTGTTTTTGTGTGTGTGTGTGCTAATTGCTAAGTTCAGACATAGTATAAGCATTAGATATGCTTCTTGGATTTATACTTAGATCTATAATTCTACATTTGTGTGTCTAAACTTATAAAAGCAAATTTCTCTACCTCTCCTCGAGCTAAATCATATGCTTCCCATATTAAGGTTTTCGTGCTGAAGATGTACATGTATGTTTGCAGTATTTTTTCAGTACTTATGAAGACTTAATTTTATCTAATGTTAAAAAGCAGGCAGTTCTTTGATTTATAATCTTAAAAAAATCTTTACACATCAGTATGTGGAATTCTGGTTGTAAGCTTTTTTATTTTCCCCTCAGCTATAACACATTTTTTTTAATCATGTGCTAATGAAATTCCTGGCTACAATTTAATGAATTACTGGGGATCTTCACAAATATTTCAAAGATGACTTTTCTTAAGTAAATTTTGTATCAAATGTTTGGAATCATATACAGGTCAAACTTCCTACATTTTAAAAAGGACCTTTCTTAAAAGGAAATTCAGACAAATATAGTATATTTTGTTGAGCAATATGTAAATTTTGCCAAAATCACAATGTGATTTTTGATCAAGCAAGGCTGTTTGATCAAACCTCATTATACATGGGAGGCTCACTATCCTACCATGCATAATCTACCCTCCCTTTTAATTACATGCATCTTATTCTTTAGAATTTCATCATATAGGATTTAGTCAGTGCAAAACTAAGAAAACTTGAACTTCTTGAAAAGATGTCATGTATATATGGATATATTTTTTGTAAGTACACATAATCCCTTGTTTCAGCTGTTATCATGTATTTGATTCTTTTAAAGACTTCATAATGATTTTTGGAAGTATTTGAAAATTTCTGTGAGGTATGATATTAAAACATTTGGTGTTATAAATGTCCTGGTTAGATCATTAGTACATCTCTTTTTTCTTATGGGTAAACTGATTATTTGCATAAATTGCATTCACTCTCTGAGGCTTTATAGTGGCCGCAAAATGGTTACATTTCGTAGAATGTACCACAACAGAGGATATTTTTATTTGCAGAGAATAGTACTCTCCCTATTTCTAGATTTCCAATAATAATATCATAATAAACTTATTTTGCATCAACGTAGTTTTTTCCCCAGAGAAATTCCTGGTTGTTAGTCAAAACTTTGTGTTCTTTATATCATATCTGCCATATTTTTAAATTCAATTCCTAGGAAGAAATTGTTTTTAGAAAATCCATTTCTTCTTAATGTATAAGGATGTAGGCATATAGAATAGTCATATAAAATTAGAATGTTCAAGAATGTTTCTAAATCCCTATTGTTGATCAGAAAACAGCAATGCAAAACTTACTTTGAATCAGAGGGTTGGAGACCTGGGGCCAGGAAAACATATAGTAGGAAGAGGCAAGACTTTTGCAACAACTCGGATTTTGGTGCCAGTTCACCCTCTTACTACCCCGTGATGTAAGTTACTTGATATTTCTGAGGCTCAGCTACCTCACTTTATGGGGTATGGGAATATTAAGATTAATGTATGCAAATGCTTGGCCCAGTGCCTGGTATATATGGGAGCTGTGAAAATAGTAGTGATACCTAATAATAGAAAGTAATAAATTGTAAAAATACACATATGTGATATATGTGTGTATGTAATATATATGTATTTACACACATGCCCTGGAAGCTATATTTCAGCTTCTAATTGGAAAAGATTTCCTTTTGTGTTCTTTTGACTATATTATACTTTCTGTTCAGTGATCTGCATAGACCAGTTGTTACTTAACTTCTTCGGTACAGAGAGAGTAGGTTAGTAAAATTCCCTAGTAAAGATGGATTTAATTATGGTGATAATGAACAGTAGGGAGAGTAGATTTTTTTTGTTTGTTTGTTTTTATTTTTTACAGATCAAGAGAGAGATCACAAGTAGGCAGAGAGGCAGTCAGGCAAAGAGAGAGGGAGAAGCAGGCTCCCTGCTGAGCAGAGAGCCTGATGCAGGGCTCCATCCCAGGACCCGAGATCATGACCTGAGCCGAAGGCAGAGTCTTAACCCACTGAGCCACCCAGGCACCCCGAGCAGATATTTAAATATTAAAAAAATCACCAGCTATTTGAAGTCATTATATGTAAACCTAGGGGCCAGCAGACAGTACATAGATAAGGAACCAAGTAAAACACTAGTGATGATGATGGCAGTGGTGGTAATAAGAGCCTCCAACCACTTCTATGCGTACCTTTTGTGCTTCGGTCTATTTCACAATCTGGTCCTTTACTAATTGTGTTTTATGAAAATGTATTAGGATCAGAAAAGGTTGCAGCCACTTGATTTATGACACCATTATATCCAATATATAAGTTTTCTGGCTTTGTTGAGTGAAGTCCCTTCAGGGAGGAAGGAAGGCAAATGTCTAGATTGCTCCTGAACAAAGGAGAGAAACCAGTTTTTGGTGCATCAACTTTTTTTTTTTTCTTTTTCACCATGGCCGTTATGTTTTACCTGATCATAAGTTCTTTCACTATTAGTTCTCTTTGCAGATATTCTATTTCCTCTTCTTTCATTAATGGGCATTCACTTCTGTGACATAATCCCTACTTTAGGAATCTATCAAAGATAAAGATGACAGAATGGAAGGGCACAGTAGATCCTTATTCTAAACAACAAACCAAACAAAACCTTCTCATTACAATAAGGAGATGGTGTGAAGGAGAATCATTTCTTGAGTATAACCATTATAATTTATGTCATAGGATTTTATTACCACAGTTTTACAGGGATGAATACATTGTTCAAACCTGTGCATTTCATGAGGATTAACAGATTTCAGTCCTGCTGGGTTTTGGTCCTAATGAATTAAAGTTTTCTGCAGTGAAAGGATTTCTTTCACCAGATGAGGCAATTCTGGATAGTATCCACAAGAGAAAGAAGACCCTGTAGCTAGGTTTAAAATGCACAAAACATTTTTATCACTTCACTGGAAAAGTCCCTTCCACTGGGAAAAAAAAAAAAAAAAAAAGCTTTGAAAATCCTTGCCCACTGGGTTATATTCCTCCTGATGAATGAATATTGAATTTGATGCTTTGAAGAATATGCTTTAGGAGAAATTCCTCCAAAGAAGGCCCATTGCTCCAGTTAGTAATGTGATCTTCAGTAAGTAATGCTCTATCCAGTCTTCCCTTCCCCTCCCTTGAGGGTATTTATGTGTTTTTATAATAATCACATAATAAGATATTGCTTGAAGAGAGAGAACATTCTATTCAGAGAATAGTTATTATTATTATTATTTGAAAGTTGTCACATTTAGCGTAAAGAGACTTTACAGTGTGGAGTGGAACATACAAGGTCTTTCAAAGAATGACTATTTATCTGAAGATTTCAAGTGTATATTCCTGTTTTCATCTTTTATCTCTTTTGTTCAAATTTGAATCATCCAACTCAATATTAACAAATGTTAATTGCTATCTACTAGGTGTAGAATATCATAGCTAAATTTCTATAGAGAAAAAAGATAAACAAGGAATAGTTTCTGAGGTAATGCATGTGTGGATGATCTGTAGGGTTTTTGTTTATTAGTTCTGTTTTTTTAAGAGAGCATCAAAAATTATTATTTAGATGCCATTGCTTGGCATTCACTATGGGGAATGTTTTAATGCTTTTTTACACCATCACATAGTGATCTGGCCATTAAGACAAAACATTGAAAGAACTTGTCCTTTTAACTTCTGTTTAAACCCATGGAATATACAACACCAGGAGTAATCCCTAATCTGAACTATAGGTTCTAATATAAACTATGGATATACCAATTTAGGTTCATCAGTAGTGACAAATGTTCCACTTCAGTATGAGATCTTAGCAGTGGGGGAGGCTGCATATGTATGAGAGGAAAAAGCACATGAGAGTTTTCTGCTCAGTTTATCTGGGAATCTAAAACTGTACTAAAAAATAAAGTCTATTAATAAAATAAAGTGAAGGAGAATGTATGACAAAATACTGTTGCCTCATTTACACATTTAACTGTCACCTATTTATATGAAGTAATCTCTCATTAATAGTTCCACAACATTTACATATATTGTTAAATGTTAGAACTAGAAGGAACATTTGGTACCATATAGTAGCATTTCCTCTTGTTACAGATAAGGAAAATGAAACCCAGAGAGATCAAGAGGTTATATGGTAATTAAGTAACCTATTTCCAATTTTTACACTGTGCCATCTTATACCTATAACCACTGAAACAAAATTTTATTTGGACATTGTTGGTATTACTTGATAAACTACATTGCACTTCTACAAATTTGTGCTTGTAGAAGATCATATTTTATTTTGATTCATATACTGAATCATTGAATCATGTGACCTTAAATCCATTTAAGAATTGAAGCAGGTAGGGGCACCTGGGCTCAGTGGGTTAAGCCTCTGCTTTGGCTCAGGTCATGATATCAGGTTCCTGGGATAGAGCCCCACATCAGGCTCACTGCTCAGCGGGGAGCCTGCTTCCCCCCCCAACCCTCACCTGCCTCTCTGCCTACTTGTGATCTCTCTCTCTTTCAAGTAAATAAATAAAATCTTAAAAAAAAAAAAAGAATTGAAGCAGGTGACACTCAAGTGAGAGTTTCTCCCTTTCCCTGGAGGCTTAGAAGACAGCTATTCACAAAAAATTTTTAGTAACCATTTTGTCACCAAATAAGACCACAGAAGAATTATAAAAGGAATTCTTTTTATGTCAGTAACAGCAATAGCTTAAATATAATACTGTTGCTTTAGGACATTTTTTCAATTTTATGAAAGCCATTTCCTTGGCTACAAAGTGAATTTTTAGTACTGGTTCATTTTTTTTCTAGTTCTTGTGACAGTGAACCAATACTATTTCGTGTTGTCATTTCAAAATTGCTTCAAGACTGTATTTTCAAATCATGTGAGCATTTTGTATGTACTTGTACATGGTCAAGGCCAGTATATCTTTCAAGAGGCAAAGTAGTAACTACCACAAGAAAACAAAAACTTCAACAACCCTCATAGACAAGTATCAGGCATAGATGAGGAACTAAAAGTTAAACAAATTATTGTATATATCTCATAAATCATTTTTGGATAATTTCTGAACTCAAAACATAAACAGACATCTTTCTCAGACATCTGAACTCCCCAGAGATTGCTGGAAACCAAAAGCCCAGAAGATGCAATCTTACCTGCTAAGATTAAGACTTTGGTCAACTTATTTGGGATTTATATTATTCTGTCTGTCATTGGGAGAATCACAGAAGCAAGCCTCATGGGAACTTCTCACTTGGGCAGTTAACACTCCTCATGAAAGTAAAATGTGTCAATACCAACTTTAGATATATTCACACGAAGAATATCATTTCTGTGTTTAGGCACCTTTCTTTTTCCCTCTCCTGAGTCAACATATGCTGCTATATTTCCTTTTAGTGGCTCAGGTTTCTTTTCAGCAGAGCTACATTTATATTTGATACTCTAATATATTCCTGTACTCTTTTCCTTATCAAAACCGAGTTAACACAAAACCTATTCTCAAAAGACCTAGCTATACTAATTCACAGTAAATTATTAATAGCTGCTAAGAGATGTACAAGTTATCTTACTCTGTTTGAGGAAAGCACAGTATCTTAATCCAATGCCATAAATACAACTAAAGCAGCACCAAAGAGATGTGAAGAAAGTATTTTTTAGATAAGTCAGTCTTCTGAATGTTTTTCAGATTTCTCTGTACTTTGATTCTTAGACAATACATTGTCTAATAAACATTTTACCTGTTTATTCCCAGAAACTCAGTCCTGGATATGCTGTAAGGTCAAATGATAATGTTGAGGTCTCCTTTAGCTTAAGTACATTGATACCATTAACTCTGTTAATTGTGACCTTAAAAAAGTGCTTTTAACCTTGAAAATGTGTTTTTTTCCTTATTTTAAGAAAACCAATAAAATGTTAGTTTATTTTTCTTTTTGACACCCTTTCTTTAAGAAGAAAAAATAAGGGCTTTGATTCAGTTTCTGAGATTATTGATCATTAGTTTTTAATCAAGTAGACAATTTTCTAGTTAATAGAGAAAAAAGAAAGTTATTTCATTGATTTTAGACTAGTCATAAACAGTAGATCTTTAATTTCTTTTTATCATTTGACTTTTTCTTCACCAGAAGCAATTAGTAAGTGTAGTAAGCAGATCCTTTGAGAAGAATAAAGAACTAATTTTTTCCATGAATTCCTTACTACTTTTAGAATAAAGACTTGGCTAAAGTAGAAAGACTAGAACTGGAACTAATTACCTACTGTGGGCTAGGAAGAGGAAGTTTGAGGAGAAAGAAAAATTAAAATAACATTTAAAAAATCCTTAACATTTATTGAACACTTACTACATTGCCCAAATATGGTTAGGAAACATTTTTGTATTTATGCCATTTAATTCATCTAAATAATTTGTTGAGGCAGGTGGTATTTTCATTTTAACAGTGAAGAAAGTGGGTTTGTGAATAAAATATGGATACAGGGGAGAGTTGGTTACTTCAAGATGCCCAAATGAAATTCTTCATTCAGGATTTGCATTTGAGTTTTTGCCCTTGGGATTGACATAAACCATGAATTGAATACCAGTAGTGAAGTAACCAACATCAGAACCCCGACAATTTCCTAATGAGAATTGTCATCCTATTGTGGTAATGATTGGGAAAGATATTTGACAGTTTCAGGACTTGGAGTTTGGGGGAATGATGATGTTATATTCGCCAAGGTTAGGATTGCCCCCGCTAAATTTAGGGACAGAAGACCACTAGTACAGCCTCATTTGGGGGGTGAACAAGGGAAACAATGATGATCATTCTAAATGGAAAAGGGGAAGGAGAAAAAAAAAATAATTTATCCCACTATATTTGTATCATTTATTGCTACATAACAAATTACCGAAATTTAGCAACTTGAAGCAATAAACATTTATTATATTATAGTTTCTACGGGTCAGTTTATGAGGTTTCAATCAAGGTGTTGGCTAAACACCTTGTTGTAGTCTCCTCAGGACACTCAGCTAGGGAGAGTTCTCTTCCAAGTTCATATGGGTGTTGGCAGGATTCAGTTCCTTGTGGGTTATTTGACAGAGGGTCACAGCTCCTCACTGAACACTGATTTCAGTTTCTTATCATGTGGCCCTCTCCACAGTGCAGTTCACAACATGATTGCTAGCTTCCCTGAGAGCTAGTGAACAATACAATGAGAAATGGCATACACATAATGAAAGCCAGACCTTTTGTAACCCAATCTCAGAAAGGATATCTCATCACATTTGGTACATTCTATTTATTAGAAGTTGGCAACTAGGCACAGCCCATATTCACAGGGAAAGGATTAAAAAGGGGCTCAATATCCTGTGGTGGGGATCATTGGTAATACATTAGGGGCTGTTTTTCAAAGTATTATGGATGTTTTATCTTTATCACCACCTATTACTGCCTAAGAGATAAATTTTGATGGCTAGTTCAGATTATCAATGATGTTACCATATGGAAAACTTTTGTATTATGGCTTAAATCCTTTAAGAAAAGCCAGCAGCTCCCTAAACCCCCCCTTTACAGTTTTTGACCAGGGTCTGGGAAAATCTTCATGTAATAATACTAACTTACACTAAATCATCTACTGACAACTCCCTGGCACAAAAGCTCTTTAAGAAAAGTTCTTTCAAGAAAATTCTTATACCTGTCTAGGATTGCCTGGGGGATACGAAGGTGTGTAAGACGAACAGAATTATTAGTGTGGTTAGTTTCCTTTTTGTCACCAATGCAGGCTAAATGTTGACTGATGTTAACTATGCTTAGAATGAGTTCTAGCATTGCATCAAGTGCCCCTTCACAGAGATTTGTGGCCAGAAAAGGAGCTCTGAAGTAGTTGGCAACAATTACCAATTCTTTATGCCTACTATGGTGCACAAGAGCAATTATGCAAATCTTCTTCCAATCTCCCATCATTTGCTATGAGTAAAACATTCTGTCAGTGAATTCATCTGGGACTATGTTGAGAAACAAAGTTGATTGCTTTAGCTTAGAAGTTTATTTGTTTCATTTATTTATTATTTAATTTTACTGAGGACTGAATGAGAGGAGCTAAATGTAAATTAAGTAGGGAAAAACTCAGATGGAACCAGAAATGGAACTTGATTGTAAGTGTATTAAATACCAGAATAGATTACTTAAGCATTATGACTCTCTGGCTCTGGAGTCTTTTAAAGAGTTAAAACAAACAAACCAACTCTTCTGAATAATGATTTCTCTGGGCTACTTCCAGCTTTTTGACTGTTCAAATTTTAATATTAACAGCTTCAACAGTAACAACCTATAAGCTGTTGTTTTAAAACCATCTATTTTCTTAGTCAATAGTCATTAAAACTTATGTGAACAAAATCAGAATTAGACTGGCATCGTTTGAACATAGAAAGTAGGCTGTGTTATAGAGTCTGTTCTTTTCTTCAAGGGAAAAACAAATGTTGACAGGGAGACCCCATTTTGGTTGCTACTTCCTGTACAAATTAAATATTAAGATACTAAAAACACTGATGATTTCAAAGTAATTCAGGGTTCTAACTAACATGAAAAGTTATTTTCTAGGGGCTCCTGGGTGGCTCAGTGGGTTAAAGCCTCTGCCTTCAGCTCAGGTCATAATCCCAGGGTCCTGGGATCAAGTCCCCCATCGGGCTCTCTGCTCAGCAGGGAGTCTGCTTCCTCCTCTCTCTCTGCCTGCTTCTCTGCCTACTTGTGATCTCCGTCTGTCAAATAAATAAATAAAATCTTAAAAAAAAAAGTTATTTTCTAAATTCTGAATAAAAGGATTCAAAAATTTTGTTACCTATGATATATTATACTGATTAGTAGAGGTAAGAACTAAAATTTATTAGTTATTCTTATCAATAACCTTATTTAAATAGTGACTGTAGCCTTATTTTTTTTTCCATTTACTGTTCTCCCTTAATAATGTATTAGGGATAAAATAACTGATGTTTATATCTCATTTGGATCAAATTGAACTTATAGATTCAATAGAGTATACCAATGAGTATATTTGCATACTCAGTTATTCTCAATGTTCGTGTGAAACCCTACTAACTTAAAATAGTGATGATTGAATGAAAAAGTAGATATCTACCAGCTCAATAGTTAAACATTATTAAAATGTGTTTGAGGAGTATTAGTCATTAGTTCAACAAACACTTATTGATGATATATCTCAATCTATAATTAAATAAATATTTTATTTGTTTAAAAATTCTTTATTAAAATTTTATATTATGGGAAATTAGAAAACATGAAACAAAATTGAAATAAGAATCATCACTAATACTATCACACAGATAGCAACTAATAATATTTTGGCATATTAATCCTTTATATCATTTTGTCTTTTTTTAAAAAGATTTTATTTAATTATTTGAGAGAGAGAAAGAGAGCACAAGGGAGAACAGGAGCAGGGGGAGAAGGAGAAGCAGGTTCCCTGCTGAGCAGGGAGCCTGACACAGAGCTCAATCCCAGGACCTGGGGAACATGGCCTGAGCCAAAGGAAGATGCTTAACCGCTGAGCCACCCATGGACCCCTTGTCTTGTTTTTTCATCATAATAAGTGTACTCTTTAATCCCCATCCCCTATTTCTCCCATCCCTTCTCATTTACTTCCCCTCTGAAAACCATCAATTTGTTCTCTATAGTTAAGAGTCTGTTTCTTGGTTTCTCTCCCTCTCTTTTTCCTTTGCTCATTTATTTCTTATTTTTTTTAAAGATTTTATTTATTTATTTATTTGACAGAGAGAGATCACAACTAGTCAGAGAGGCAGGCAGAGAGAAAAAAGGGAAGCGGGCTCCCTGCTGGGATAATGACCTGAGCTAAAGGCAGAGGCTTTAACCCACTGAGCCACCCAGGTGCCCCTGCTCATTTGTTTCTTAAGTTCTTCATTTTAGGGGGGTCATATTTTGGCATTTTTTTTAAAGATTTTATTTATTTATTTGACAGACAGAGATCTACAAGTAGGCAGAGAGGCAGGGAGAGAGAGAAGAGAGGAGGAAGCAGGCTCCCCGCTGAGCAGGGCCTGATGTGGGGCTCCATCCCAGGACACTGAGATCATGACCCAAGCCAAAGGCAGAGGCTTTAGCCACTGAGCCACCCAGGCACCCCATATTTTGGCATTTTGACATTTGTGCTATGTGTTTTAAATACAAATAGAACTTATCATTGATAAGATTTTGTCTTGCTCCTCTCAGTTACCATTCTAACATGAACACTTTGCTAGTTATGATTAATAAACTGTAAATGCTGTTTTTGACAGGAGTACATTATTTTTTTTAAGACAGTTTTTTTTTTAAGATTTTTATTTATTTATTTGACAGAGAGAAATCACAAGTAAGCAGAGAGGCAGGCAGAGAGAGAGGAGGAAGCAGGCTCCCTGCTGAGCAGAAAGCCCGATGTGGGGCTCGAACCCAGGACCTGGGATCATGACCTGAGCCGAAGGCAGCGGCTTAACCCACTGAGCCACCCAGGCGCCCCGACAGGAGTACATTATTTAAAAATGTAGATAACATTAGTTTTTTATTTTTCCAATTTTTTGGACATTCTGACCGTTTTCAAGTTTGGGCTTTAAATCTTTTTTCAACATTTGTGTTAATTCCTCAAACTCAGATTTCCTTTTTTTTTTTTTTAAGCTAACAACTTTTTATAGATATAATTTACATGCCATAGAATCTATGTGTTTAAAAATTAATAAATCAGTGGTTTCAGGTATATTCACTGAGTTGTGCAACCATCACCAATATTGAATTTTAAAACATCATCTTTAACCTAAAGGGAAACTTCATGCTCATTAGTAATTTTCATAGTCCTTCCAACTTGTCTGTCTTAAGGGAAGCACTAATCTACTCTCTATCTCCACAGATTTGCTTATTCAAAACAGTTCATAGAAATAGAATCATATAATATGAGGTCCCTCATGATTGAATTCCTTCAGTTGGCATAATGTTCGTCCATGTTGTAGCATATACCAGCACTTACTTTTTTGGTATGTGGGGGAATTATATTTGATGTTATGGATATATCACCTTTTTTAATTCATTCATCAGCTGATGGACATTTGAGTTGTTCCTACTTTTTTAACTATTGAAAATAAGACTTCCAAGAACATTCAAGTGCAAGTTTTGGTGTGGGGATTTGTTTTCATTTTTCTTGGGCATATACCTAGCTATGAATTTGATAGTTTGCCAAATGACTCTTCAAATATCTGCATACCCTGTAAATATGAAGTAGACATTGTTTTTCTTCTACTAAACTTGCATGTAGGCTACCTTTTCTTACATCTTATAAGATGGTGGTGATTGAACATAATGTTAATTGCTAATATATAAACAACTCCTTGCTCCTACTTAGAAATTTTTTAAAATAATTCAGACATTTTCAGCATCATCCATTCTTAGGTGATTAAAAAAAAACTCTGAGATACAAGGGGATACCTATTATAGGCTGAATTATGTGCCCCCCAAATTTACACGTTGAAGTCTTAAATCTCAGCATCTCAGAATGTGACTAAATTTGAAGATTATCTCTTAAAGAGATAATTAAGGGAAAATGAAGTTATATGTTTAGGCCTTAATCCAATATAACCAATGTCCTTATGAAAAGAGGAAAGACCATGTGCAGACAATGGGAGAAGACATCTATAAGCCAAAGGGAGAGGTCCCAGAATGAAATCAACCCCTGTTGACACCTCAGTTTCATACTTCCCAGCCTCTAGAACTGTGAGAAAATAAAGTCCTGGAGTTTTAGCCATCAATTCTGTTGTATTTGTTATGACAGTCCTAACAAACTAATATAATATTTAAATATATTATATAGGAAATGGTTACTAGAGCCATTTAAAATGTCTATTTTATTAGAATACTTGGTAGTTCTTACAGGAAATTCAATATCTGGAATAATTATTTATTCAAACTGAAAAGTATAAATTTAATTCCATGTACTTTCTTCCAGGGAGGTAGATAGAAATAGGAATATCCATTTCTATATTTCTGTATTTATCACCCCACATAGAACCTAATCTTTGTCCTTATTTCAGCTTTTAGTGATTTGACTCCATCTGCTTGCTTCACTGTACTTGTTCTGTAATTTTTCTGCTTCTTTTCAGAGCCCATATTCTGCAGCCAGGTATTTCATTAATGAACTATAAATCTTTGCACTCTGTGCTCTTCTGACATCCTTGCTTTGCAAATTCCCAAGTCCCTGTAAAGCCTACAGTCTTCTTTCTTCATCCCCATCTCTATGGTAGCCACACTTTCTATGTCACTTAAATCTTCATCCCATCCTATGATCTCATTCCCAGAAGATATCTTTGCACCTTAGTTTATTGAGAGTACTAGGCCATTGTCACAAACTCAAATGACAACAGTGGCCGGAGAACTTTCTTGTGTGAATAGTTAGGGAGAGAGGGAAACCTAGTAGGGACTGACTGTGGCAGACCATATTGGAAATGACCTAGCAGGGACAGATGCTACTTAACTACACATCATTTCTGTGATTTAGTATTGGCAGCTCTGAGTTGCCAGTTTTATTTTGCTTTTTTTTTTTTTTTTTTGTCTTATTTTTTCTTTTTTTTTTTTTCCATTTTCTAAGAGGAGTACAGATGATAATAGTGAAGATCAATCAACATATTTATTTGTGCCAGTTTGAACTCTTTGACAAAGGCTAAGGGGCATGAAATTCTGTACCTTCTCTCACCCACATTTAAAAATATTCATATCTTGGCATGTATGAGGTTGATTGGGGAAAGTGTCTGTGTGTAATAAAGGGGATTGAGACTAATGAGATTGAGACTAATGAGACTAATGAGATAGGGCTGACCTCTGGGGAGGAAAGTTGGATAGGTTAAGTCTTAGGCTGCAGTACAATTCTAAGACATTTTTTGCAAGGTTGATTGGGAGTTATTGAGTCGAAGTTGCCATTTGAACGAGTTGTGCATTTCACAGGAGTGTGTCTGCCTCAGTATTTATGTCATACTCAATCATTGTCTGTGAACCTTGTTGGAAGTGGGGCCTTATATCAGTGGTGGATTCAGTCAGTGATGCTCTCCATAGACAGAGATTTGAGAAATGCATGTTCAGATTGCTAAAGAGCACCCCTTTTGCCACACATATCTGTGTCTACACAGGTTTGGGAAACAACTCTGTAGTTCCTTTAGGTCTCTCTTCTTGTGAGGAAATTTAGAAGAGGGAGGTTAGTGGGACTAATAGACTTTATAGCTAGTTTATCTCAGGCCACAGTTGGTAACCATCTTCCTTTTCTTCCCCTATCCATTCTAATTGCTCTTCATTCCCAATTATCATTTTGTCAGGTCTAGGTAGCTGATTTGTGACCCAAACCTTAGCTCCTAGGGATTTGAATCCTTGGTAACCCTTCTCAGACTTGGATTGCTGCATGTGTCTTTTCAAAGAGGGTGGTAGAAGGTCCCAAGTGGACCATTCAGGTTCCATACATACTCTTCCCTGGCCACATTATGTGAAAGCAGCCCTACCTCCTTATCCTGCTCAGGGTTAGTCATGTATGCCAGTATGGTGACTCCTCTTTAACCTGCTGTTTATTAGACTCAAGAATTACAAACTATCTTGGCAGAAACCATAGGCTGTAGTTTAGTGGGATTCTTGCTTGTGGCCATTGGCAAAAGTGTGCCCTCTTTGGAAACCAGGAGCTCCAATCCTAGAGTCCAAAGTTTCAGGGAAGAGAAGTATAGAATCCTCCAGTGGATCATTGAGAGTGAATGAAAGTGAGGAGTCTGGTGTTTTCATCTTTTAGTCTCTAGAGCCTGAATTTCTCTGTTGGTGATACAGAACCATATAGAGGTCTCTAATTTACTGAATATACTGTCACCTGAGGATGTCATCTTGAAAGTGTTACTCCTAAACTGATGTTTCACCTGTGTCTTTAAAAGGTTGTCTGGAATTCTATGAGACCCCATCTGCTTTTGGATGGTGTGGTATGTGATTAAACAAGTGGATCCCATGGTCATGGGCCCACTCTCATGCCTCCTTCACTGTGAGTTGGATACCTGAGGAGATTGTAGGTTGTGTAGAATGTATGCCTGTAGTTTAGGGATTTCATAAGCCTTTGTATAGTGGTGTTGCCTGAGAGTCTGCAGTAAGAAAGGCAAGCCAATACCTAGAATGGGCCTATGTCTTCATGAGAATGAAGATCTGACACTTCCAGGTTAGAAGGTGCCTAATGTAGTTGAATTGCCACCAGAAGATCAGCTGATGTCCTTGAGGAATTATATATCATGGGCTCACTGTTGTTTTCCATTACTGATAGATTGGAGGTTCAGAGGCAAAATTAGCTAGCTTGGCCTTGGTAAGTGGAAATCCATGTCACCGAACTCTTATTTCAGTCACCATGAACTTTTTGTTTATGTACCCAGTTCTGGTGTGGCTGATGATGAAGCCCAGCTAAAGCAAAAAACTAAGGCACTTTGATTATCTGTACTTCTTTTGTGGTGAATGTAGGAATTAAGATACAATCAAAAATCTTTTCACAGATGGCCTTTTTTTTCACTACATCAGTATCTTTGGGGTAAAGACCCAGTAGTGCAATTGCAGGGTCATAGGGGAAGCTCTATTTTTAATTTCTTAAGGAATCTCCAAATTGTTTTCCAAAGTGGCTGCACCAGCTTGCATTCCCACCAACAGTGTTAGAGGGTTCCCCTTTCTCCACATCCTCTCCAACACTTGCTGTTTACTGTTTTGTTAATATTGACCATTCTAACTGGTGTAAGGTGGTATCTCAATGTGGTTTTGATTTGAATCTCCCTGATGGCTAATGATGATTAACTTTTTCATGTGTCTGTTGGCCATTTGTATGTCTTCTTTGGAGAAGTGTCTGTTCATGTCTTCTGCCCATTTTTTGATATGATTATCTGTTTTGCGTGTGTTGAGTTTGAGGAGTTCTTTATAGATCGTGGATATTAGCCCTTTGTCTATAGTGTCATTTGCGAATATCTTCTCCCATTCCGTGGGTTGCCTCTTTGTTTGTTGACTGTTTCCTTTGCTGTGCAGAAGCTTTTGATCTTGATGAAATCCCAAAAGTTCATTTTCGCTTTTGTTTCCTTTGCCTTCGGAGACATATCTTGAAAGAAGTTGCTGTGGCTGATGTCAAAGAGGTTACTGCCTATGTTCTCCTCTAGGATTTTGATAGATTCCTGCCTCATGTTGAGGTCTTTAATCCATTTCAAGTTTATCTTTGTGTGTGGTGTAAGAGAATGGTTGAGTTTCATTCTTCTACACATAGGTCTCCAATTTTCCCAGCACCATTTATTGAAGAGACTGTCTTTTTTTCCACTGGATATTTTTTCCTGTTTTGTCAAAGAGTAGTTGATCATAGAGTTGAGGGTCCATATGTGGGCTCTCTACTCTGTTCCACTGGTCTAAGTGCCTGTTTTTGTGCCAGTACCATGCTGTCTTGGTGATCACAGCTTTGTCGTAAGGCTTGAAATCAGGCAACGTGATGCCCCCAGTTTTCTTTTACTTTTTCAACATTTCCTTAACAATTTAGGATCTCTTCTGGTTCCATACAAATTTTAGGATTGTTTGTTCTAGCTCTTTCAAAAATGCCAGTGGAATTTTGAATCAGGATGGCATTGAAAGTATAGATAATTCTTTCAATCCATGAGCATGCAATGCTTTTCCATCTTTTTGTGTCTTCTTCAATTTCTTTCATAAGTGTTCTGTAGTTCCTCGAGAACAGATCCTTTACCTCTTTGGTTAGGTTTATTCTCAGGTATCTTATGGCTTTTGGTGCTATAGTAAATGGAATCAATTCTCTCATTTCCCTTTCTGTATTTTCTTTGTTAGTGTATAAGAAAGCTACTGATTTCTATACATTGATTTTGTATTTTGCCACGTTACTGAATTGCTGCATGAGTTCTAATAGTTTGGGGGGTGGAGTCTTTTGGGTTTTCCATATGAAGTATCATGTCATCTGCAAAGAGAGAGTTTGACTTCTTCATTGCCAATTTGAATACCTTTTATTTCTCTTTGTTGTCTGATTGCTGTTGCTAGGACTTCTAGTACTGTGTTGAACAAGAGTGGTGAGATTGGGCATCCTTGTTGTGTTCCTGTAGATCTACTAAACTTTAATGTTCTAATTATTTTCTTTCCAGTTCCATGACTATATGGTCTGGCAATGGGCCACTACTTCAGAATCTATATACATGAGTACTTCAGGCTACTTCTTTCACACAAGGTGAATAATTTGGTATACTGCTCACAATTCTACCCCTAGGAAAGGTTGTGTGTGTGTGTGTGTGTGTGTGTGTGTGTGTGTGTGTGTGTGCTTTCCTCTCTACACTCACTTTAAGGCCTACTTTTGAAAGCAACTTTAATTCATATTTATCTTGTTCTCATATATTAAGCCAAATGATCCCTAAGACAAACTAACTTTTTGTTTTGTTTTGTTTGTTCATTTTCCTTCTTTTCTTGATTAGAACCTTTACATAGATGTGGGTATGAGGACAACTCATGATGGTTAGTTCCAGATCCATGGTAACTTGGAGCTTCAGAGTCAAGTATTCTGTTTTCTTCCAGGGTCCAGAAACCTGTCAGGAGCATTTTCGCAAAGGATATATAATTCTCTGGTACAGATACCATGGCTTTGCTGCAGAATCTTAGGGGCCTGTGTTGGAATTCCCTTGCTGAGGTTTTCCATAAGCTCCACACTGTTCTGACCACTGACACCCAGCAGGTCTGCTGTGTCATATTACCCAAATGCCAAGGCTTGAGGGAGGAGCAAGATGGCAGAGGAGTAGGAGATCTAAATTTTGTCTAGTCCCAGAAATTCAGCTAGATATTTATCAAAGCATTCTGAACACCTACAAACTCAACAGGAGATTGAAAAAAAGAATAGCAGCAATTCTATGAACAGAAAACTGACCACTTTCTGGAAGGTAGTACAAGTGGTGAAGTGAATCCAAGGTGATATACAGGAAGATAGACTGCAGAGGAGGGCTGGGAGCCTCCTTTAGCCAGCTGGCGGCAAGTGATAGAAAAGCAGAGCACAAAAGCAGAAATTTTAGAATTTTGTTCTAAGGAGGGATGTCACTCCAGTGACTAAGTTGGGGGTGGAGACTTCCCTGAGTCAGTGTGGTCTCAGGACGCTTGGTGTCACAGAAATACTGAGGGTACCTGAGTGTGGCAGAGTTCCCAGATATTGGAGTGGGGAAGCTGGCTGCAAAGACAGAGCCAAGGAGTAGGCTCTCAGTTCAGGGTTGCCATAAGCCATGATCCAAGACACAGTCAGACCACTACTCTTTGAGCAGGGACCCCACAAGTGGCAGATCCAGGGACTCCCTTCCTCCACTGGGAGGAGTGGCATGGGAGCACACTGCAGGAATCTGCTGGGTGTGGAGACTCCAGATGGGGCTGTGCACCAGAGATAGAAACCCTTGGTCACAGACCAAGTGAGCTCAGAGGGCAGCTGGAGACTGGGGGACAGGAGAAATTGACTGCATTTCTCTGAGGGCACACTGAGGAGTGGGGCCCTAACTCTCAGCTCCTAAGGTCTGGAGATTGGGGGGCTGCCATTTTCATTCTTGTCCTCCAAAGCTGTACAGAAAGCTTTCAGGGAACAAAAGCTACCAAGAGAAAACACGAGCAGATTATTTACCCTGGCCCCTGACAAGGGCAGGGCAATTCTTCCTCCAATAAAGATATTTGAGAATCACAGGGGCAACAGGCCCCTCCACCAGAAGATAAAAAAGAACATCCAGAGAAGACCAAGTTTACTAATCAATGAGAACTGCAAAACACCAGCACTAGAGGAATACAGCACACAGAATTCATGGCTTTTCCCCCATGATTATTTAGTTCATCAAAGTTAAATTTTTAAAATTTTCTTTATTTTTTTCTTCTGTTTTTTTTTTTTTTAATTTTTCCTCTTTCCTATTTTAACTAACATCTTACTAATACCTTTTAAAAATATTTTTAATTTTTATTTTTATAGTCATATTCTATCCCCTCATTGTATTTAACCATATTTTTTGCATATGTATGTTTTTCTTTTTTAAAATTTTGGGATACAGTTTCTTCTAGCAGACTGGAATATACCTTAAATCTAGTGTATGGCTTTGTTTTAGTCTCCCATCCGATCATATTCTCTCTCTCTCTCTCTCTCTTTTAACTTTTTTTTTCTTTCTTTTTTCAACCGGCTTCTTAGATTATCAATTCCTTTTTTTTAAATCTTTTTTACATTTTCATCTTTATAATCACATTCTCTCCCTTCATCATATTTACCCTTTTTTTTGTATATATATATATATATATATATATATGTTTTTTTCTTTAAAATTTTGGGAAGCAGTTTCTGCTAACTGACCAAAATACACCCAAAATCAATTATGTGGCTCTCTTCTATTCACTAGCCTGATCATTTTTCCCCCCTTCTTTTCCCCTTGGTTTCCATTCTTTTCTGATTTTTTAGTGTATATTTTTCTGAGGTCATTGTTCCCCTTTTAGCATTTTGTTCTTTCATTCATCTATACTTCTCTGGACAAAATGACAAAGTGGAAAAACTCACCTCAAAAAACAAAAACAGGAGGAGGAGTCAAGATGGCAGAGAAGTAGCAGGCTGAGACTACTTCGGGTAGCGGGAGATCAGCTAAATAGCTTATCTAAAGATTGCAAACACCTACAAATCCAACGGGAGATTGAAGAGAAGAAGAACAGCAATTCTAGAAACAAAAAATCAACCACTATCTGAAAGTTTCTTTTTTTCTTTTTTTTTTCTTTCTGAACCCCTTTTTATCCCCTTTCTCCCCCCTCACAATTCAGGATCTCTTCTGATTTGGCTAAAGCATATTTTCCTGGGGTTGTTGCCACCCTTTTAGTATTTTACTTGCTCCTTCATAAACTCTTATCTGGACAAAATGACAAGGCGGAAAAATTCACAACAAAAAAAAGAACAAGAGGCAGTACCAAAGGCTAGGGACCTAATCAATACAGACATTGGTAATATGTCAGATATAGAGTTCAGAATGACGATTCTCAAGGTTCTAGCTGGGCTTGAAAAAGGCATGGAAGATATTAAAGCAACCCTCTTGGGAGATATAAAAGCCCTTTCTGGAGAAATAAAAGAACTAAAATCTAACCAAGTTGAAATCAAAAAAGCTATTAATGAGGTGCAATCAAAAATGGAGGCTCTCACTGCTAGGATAAATGAGGCAGAAGAAAGAATGAGCGATATAGAAGACCAAATGACAGAGAATAAATAAGCTGAGCAAAAGAGGGACAAACAGCTACTGGACCACGAGGGGAGAATTCAAGAGATAAGTGACACCATAAGACGAAACAACATGAGAATAATTGGGATTCCAGAAGAAGAGGAAACAGAGAGGGGAGCAGAAGGTACATTGGAGAGAATTATTGGAGAGAATTTCCCCAATATGGCAAAGGGAACAAGCATCAAAATTCAGGAGGTTCAGAGAACCCCCCTCAAAATCAGTAAGAATAGGTCCACACCCCGTCACCTAATAGTCAAATTTACAAGTCTTAGTGACAAAGAAAAGATCCTGAAAGCAGCCCGGGAAAAGAAGTCTGTAACGTACAATGGTAAAAATATTAGATTGGCAGCAGACTTATACACAGAGACCTGGCAGGCCAGAAAGAGCTGGCATGATATATTCAGAGTACTAAATGAGAAAAACATGCAGCCAAGAATACTATATCCAGCTAGGCTATCATTGAAAATAGAAGGAGAGATTAAAAGCTTCCAGGACAAACAAAAACTGAAAGAATTTGCAAATACCAAACCAGCTCTACAGGAAACATTGAAAGGGGTCCTCTAAGCAAAGAGAGACCCTCAAAGTAGTAGATCAGAAAGAAACAGAGACAATATACAATAACAGTCACCTTACAGGCAATACAATGGCACTAAATTCATATCTCTCAATACTTACCCTGAATGTTAATGGGCTAAATGCCCCAATCAAAAGACACAGGGTATCAGAATGGATAAAAAAACAAAACCCATCTATATGTTGCCTACAAGAAACTCATCTTAAACCCGAAGACACCTCCAGGTTTAAAGTGAGGGGGTGGAAAAGAATTTACCATGCTAATGGACATCAGAAGAAAGCAGGAGTGGCAATCCTTATATCAGATCAATTAGATTTTAAGCCAAAGACTATAATAAGAGATGAGGAAGGACACTATATCATACTCAAAGGAACTGTCCAACAAGAAGATGTAACAATTTTAAATATCTATGCCCCTAACGTGGGAGCAGCCAACTATATAAACCAATTAATAACAAAATCAAAGAAACACATCGACAAGAATACAATAATAGTAGGGGATTTTAACACTCCCCTCACTGAAATGGACAGATCATCCAAGCAAAAGATCAACAAGGAAATCAAGGCCTTAAATGACACACTGGACCAGATGGACATCACAGATATATTCAGAACATTTCATCCCAAAGCAACAGAATACACATTCTTCTCTAGTGCACATGGAACATTCTCCAGAATAGATCACATTCTTGGTCCTAAATCAAGTCTCAACCGGTATCAAAAGATTGGGATCATTCCCTGCATATTTTCAGACCACAATGCTCTGAAGCTAGAACTCAATCACAAGAGGAAATTTGGAAAGAACCCAAATACATGGAGACTAAACAGCATCCTTCTAAAGAATGAATGGGTCAACCAGGAAATTAAAGAAGAATTGAAAAAATTTATGGAAACAAATGATAATGAAAACACAACGGTTCAGAATCTGTGGGACACAACAAAGGCAGTCCTGAGAGGAAAATATATAGCGGTACAAGCCTTTCTCAAGAAACAAGAAAGGTCTCAGGTACACAACCTAACCCTACACCTAAAGGAGCTGGAGAAAGAACAAGAAAGAAACCCTAAACCCAGCAGGAGAAGAGAAATCATAAAGATCAGAGCAGAAATCAATGAAATAGAAACCAAAAAAACAATAGAACAATCAACGAAACTAGGAGCTGGTTCTTTGAAAGAATTAATAAGATTGATAAACCCCTGGCCAGACTTATCAAAAAGAAAAGAGAAAGGACCCAAATAAATAAAATCATGAATGAAAGAGGAGAGATCACAACGAACACCAAAGAAATACAGACAATTATAAGAACATACTATGAGCAACTCTACGCCAACAAATTTGACAATCTGGAAGAAATGGGTGCATTCCTAGAGACATATAAACTACCACAACTGAACCAGGAAGAAATAGAAAGCCTGAACAGACCCATAACCAGTAAGGAGATTGAAACAGTCATCAAAAATCTCCAAACAAACAAAAGCCCAGGGCCAGACGGCTTCCCGGGGGAATTCTACCAAACATTTAAAGAAGAACTAATTCCTATTCTCCTGAAACTGTTCCAAAAATAGAAATAGAAGGAAAACTTCCAAACTCATTTATGAGGCCAGCATCACCTTGATCCCAAAACCAGACAAAGAACCCATCAAAAAAGAGAACTACAGACCAATATCCTTGATGAACACAGATGCAAAAATTCTCGCCAAAATACTAGCCAATAGGATTCAACAGTACATTAAAAGGATTATTCACCAGGACCAAGTGGGATTTATTCCAGGGCTGCAAGGTTGGTTCAACATCCGCAAATCAATCAATGTGATACAACACATTAATAAAAGAAAGAACCAGAACCATTTGATATTCTCCATAGATGCTGAAAAAGCATTTGACAAAGTACAGCATCCCTTCCTGATCAAAACTCTTCAAAGTGTAGGGATAGAGGGCACATACCTCAATATTATCAAAGCCATCTATGAAAAACCCACCGCAAATATCATTCTCAATGGAGAAAAACTGAAAGCTTTTCCGCTAAGGTCAGGAACACGGCAGGGATGTCCGTTATCACCACTGCTATTCAACATAGTACTAGAAGTCCTAGCCTCAGCAATCAGACAACAAAAGGAAATTAAAGGCATCCAAATCGGCAAAGAAGAAGTCAAACTATCACTCTTCGCAGATGATATGATACTATATGTGGAAAACCCAAAAGACTCCACTCCAAAACTGCTAGAACTTGTACAGGAATTCAGTAAAGTGTCAGGATATAAAATCAATGCACAGAAATCAGTTGGATTTCTCTACACCAACAACAAGACAAAAGAAAGAGAAATTAAGGAGTCCATCCCATTTACAATTGCACCCAAAACTATAAGATACCTAGGTATAAACCTAACCAAAGAGGCTAAGAATCTATACTCAGAAAACTATAAAGTACTCATGAAAGAAATTGAGGAAGACACAAAGAAATGGAAAAATGTTCCATGCTCCTGGATTGGAAGAATAAATATTGTGAAAATGTCTATGCTACCTAAAGCAATCTACTTTAATGCAATTCCTATCAAATACCATCCATTTTTTTCAAAGAAATGGAACAAATAATCCTAAAATTTATATGGAACCAGAAAAGACCTCGAATAGCCAAAGCAAAATTGAAAAAGAAAGCCAAAGTTGGTGGCATCACAATTCCAGACTTCAAGCTCTATTACAAAGCTGTCATCATCAAGACAGCATGGTACTGGCACAAAAACAGACACATAGATCAATGGAACAGAATAGAGAGCCCAGAAATGGACCCTCAACTCTATGGTCAACTCATCTTCGACAAAGCAGGAAAGAATGTCCAATGGAAAAAAGACAGCCTCTTCAATAAATTGTGTTGGGAAAATTGGACAGCCACATGCAGAAAAATGAAATTGGATCATTTCCTTACACCACACACGAAAATAGACTCAAAATGGATGAAGGATCTCAATGTGAGAAAGGAATTCATCAAAATCCTCGAGGAGAACACCGGCAGCAACCTCTTCGACCTCAGCCGCAGCAACATCTTCCTAGGAACATCACCAAAGGCAAGGGAAGCAAGGGCAAAAATAAACTATTGGGATTTTATCAAGATCAAAAGCTTTTGCACAGCAAAGGAAACAGTGACAAAACCAAACTACAACTGACAGAATGGGAGAAGATATTTGCAAATGACATATCAGATAAAGGGCTAGTGTCCAAAATCTATAAAGAACTTAGCAAACTCAACACCCGAAGAACAAATAATCCAATCAAGAAATGGGCAGAGGACATGAACAGACATTTCTGCAAAGAAGACATCCAGATGGCCAACAGACACATGAAAAAGTGCTCCATATCACTCGGCATCAGGGAAATACAAATCAAAACCACCATGAGATATCACCTCACACCAGTCAGAATGGCTAAAATTAACAAGTCAGGACATGACAGATGCTGACGAGGATGCGGAGAAAGGGGAACCCTCCTACACTGCTGGTGGAAATGCAAGCTGGTGCAACCACTCTGGAAAACAGCATGGAGGTTCCTCAAAATGTTGAAAATAGAACTACCCTATGACCCTGCAATTGCACTACTGGGTGTTTACCCTAAAGATACAAATGTAGTGATCCGAAGGGGCACGTGCACCCGAATGTTTATAGCAGCAATGTCTACAATAGCCAAACTATGGAAAGAACCTAGATGTCCATCAACAGACGAATGGATAAAGAAGATGTGGTATATATACACAATGGAATACTATGCAGCCATCAAAAGAAATGAAATCTTGCCATTTGCGACGACGTGGATGGAACTAGAGGGTATCATGCTTAGCGAAATAAGTCAATCGGAGAAAGACTACTATCATATGATCTCCCTGATATGAGGGAGAGGAGATGCAACATGGGGGGTTGAGGGGGTAGGAGAAGAGTAAATGAAACAAGATGGGATTGGGAGGGAGACAAACCATAAGTGACTCTTAATCTCACAAAACAAACTGAGGGTTGATGTGGGGAGGGGGTTGGGAGAGGGAGATGGGTTTATGGATATTGGGGAGGGTATGAGCTATGGTAAGTGCTGTGAAGTGTGTAAACCTGGCGATTCGCAGACCTGTACCCCCTGGGGATAAAAATATATGTTTATAAAGCTGTTAAAAAAAAAAAAAAAAAGGATGAATACCCAAGTTTTGTAGCAACATGGACGGGACTGGAAGAGATTATGCTGAGTGAAATAAGTCAAGCAGAGAGAGTCAATTATCATATGGTTTCACTTATTTGTGGAGCATAACAAATAGCATGGAGGACAAGGGGAGTTGGAGAGAAGGGAGTTGAGGGAAATTGGAAGGGGAGGTGAACCATGAGAGACTATGGACTCTGAAAAACGATCTGAGAATTTTGAAGGGGTCGGGGTGGGAGGTTGGGGGCACCAGGTGGTGGGTATTGTAGAGGGCACGGATTGCATGGAGCACTGGGTGTGGTGCAAAAATAATGAATACTGTTATGCTGAAAAAATCAAAAAACTAAAAACAAACAACAAAAAAACAAAAACAAAAAAACAAGAACAAAAATAAAAACAAAACAAAAATAAACCCAAGAGGCAGTACTGACTGCTAGGGACCTAATCAATACAGACATCAGTGAATTGTCAGAACTAGAGTTCAGAATCATGATTATAAAAATACTAGTTGAAAAATAGAAGGAGAAATAAAAAGCTTCCAGGACAAACAAAAATTAAAGGAATTTGAAAACACCAAACCAGCCTTACAAGAAATATTGAAAGGGATCTTTTAAGCAAAGAGAGAATTTAAAAGTAACGTAAACCAGAAAGGAACAGAGACAATATACAGTAACAATCACCTTACAGGCAATACAGTGGGACTAAAATCATATCTTTCAATAGTTACCCAGAATGTGAATGGGCTAAATGCCCCAAACAAGAGACACAGTGTATCAGAATGGATTTAAAAAAAGAAGACCCATAAATATGTTGTCTGCAAGAGACTCATTTTAGACCCAAAGACACCTCCAAATTTAAAGTGAGGGGGTAGGAAAAAAAATTGCCATGCTAATGAACATCAAAAGAAAGCTTGGGTGGCAATCCTTATATCAGACAAATTAGATTTTAAGCCTAAAACTATAATAAGAGATTGAAAGGACACTGTATCATGCTTAAAAGGTCTGTCCAACAAGATCTAACAGTTTTAAATATCTATGCTCCTAACATGGTAGTAGCCAATTATACAAACCAATTAATAACAAAATCAAAGAAACACGTCAACAGTAATACAATAATAATAAGGAACTTTAATACCCCCCCTTACTGAAATGGACAGATCATCTAAGTAAAAGATCAAAAGGAAATAAAGGCTTTAAATGACACACTGAACCAGATTGACTTCACAGTTATATTCGGAACATTCCATCCCAAAGCAACAGAAGACACATTCTTCTCTAGTGCACATGAGACATTCTCCAGAACAGATCACATCATGGGTCACAAATCAGGTCTCACCCAGTACCAACAGACAGGGATCGTTTCCTGCATATTTTCAGACCACAATGGTTTAAAAATAGAACTCAACCACAAGAGGACAGTTGGAAAGAACTCAAATACATGGAGGCTAAAGAGCATCCTACTAAAGAATAAATAGGTCAACCAGGAAATTGAAGAAGAATTAAAAAAAAATACATGGAAACAAATGAAAATGAAAACACAATGTTCAAATGCCACGGCTGCTGGAATCATAGCCTAGATCTACTGCAGAGTTCATTACTGCTCTGCATCACACTCATGCTATGAGTTTGCCATGTCACCTAGGAAATGAGCTAGAACAATAGTCTTTGGCATGGAATTAATATATTATCTCCTGAATCTGAAGAGGCTTACCAAGTACTATTCTTCCTTTATAGTAGGGATATCAAGATGCAGTGATTTGTCCTGAACTTTGTCTTTAACTTTGGCATGCTGTTCACCATTGGACTCATAAAAACATCATTAAAATCCTGTCTCTGAATCTTTACAGGGTTTATCTCCAACCCTCAGGTGCACATGTGTTTTCCCAGTGCTTCAAGCATCCTAGCCACCACTTGTTCATTCTGACTGAGAAGTTTGATGTATTTGATACAGTGGGTTAATATATTCTCTGTATTAGCTAGTGGTCCAGATTTCACATCTCTCTAGACTATATTTGAATATGGGTTTTTGACCAGGGGGTAAGAAAATTAACATAGTCCTGAGGGAAAATCATAAATAAATATTGTCCTCTATTAAATGTAAATAAAACTTTATCTCATCCTTCTCTTAAATTGAATTGAAAGCAATACATTTACCAGATCAATAGCTGCATACCATGTGCCTGAGGCCTTATTAGTCTGCTCTAGTAATAATACCTCATCTGGCATAGTGGCTGCAACTGGGGCTACCATTTGGTTAAGACTATGGTAGTCCTTCTGCAGGGGCAAGAATAATCATTCTGCAGGGGCAAGACTGCCAAATTAAGCAGAAGCATAATTGAGACCATTTCTTACCTTTAATGGTGACCATTCAGGTTGGATAGGGAGAGGATGGAGGATATATATTTTTGGAAACAATCCACTAGGCCTTTCCCACTATGATAGCTCTTATTTTAGAGGCAGCAAACCCAATGTTGATGTTTATCAAATTCCCAGGTATACCAATTTTAATTATATTTTCTGGAACTAAGAAAATGACTCATGAGTGGGTCTATGGACTCAGTGGGCTATAATGAATCAGAATTTAGTCAAAACTTCACTTATTACCTGGTCTGTGTAAGCCCCACCTCAAGGGACCAATGATGATGTATCATGTCAACTTAAACACCATGTCTAATAATCAAGGTATCTGAGTATTTCCCTTTCTCCAATATTGAGTCACTCAAGTAAATGTTTATTTATAGGTTCCTCTGAGGAAAAATCTGGGAGTATTATCATAGTTGTATAACTGACACAGTGTTGTAGGGTTTTGGAGATTTGGCTACTTTTTTAATCAATGGGTTCTGGGTACGAAGATTAGTTCAGGTCAGATATATGAGCAAAGCATCATGACTTTCAGTGGGACAACCACCATTTGGCTTTTGCTTCTCCATTAATGTACTTTTGGGGGTTGTAAATGTTAAGCAACATCCTTGTGGGCTGTAAGTTCCCCCCACCTCGAGTACTGGAATTTCTTGGTGGTGATGGTTCCCCTATCACTATTACGCTGCCATCAGCTTTGGGGTGTGTCCTCTGAGATCCTTTGGTGTGTTTTCTTTTTTTATATAATCTATTTCTCAGTGTCGACTTCCTTTTCTTATCTTCTTATTTTTACGTCATCTGAAACATCATAAAGTGTTTCTACATGGAGAATGGCATAATTTCTCCATGCCTTAAGAGCTACCTTCACAAAGATTGTGTCCCACATCCTGGCTTCTTGCCAGAATATTAAATACTGTCAGTATACTGGGAAAGTGCTTCTAAGCAAAAGAATCCTTATTTATCTATCTTCTATTCTAGTCCCTCTTGATCAAGTACCATCAAGATCCAATTTCAGGGGGGCGCCTGGGTGGCTCAGTGGGTTAAGCCACTGCCTTCGGCTCAGGTCATGATCTCAGGGTCCTGGGATAGAGCCCCGCAGCCGGCTCTCTGCTCAGCAGGGAGCCTGCTTCCTCCTCTCTCTCTGCCTGCCTCTCTGCCTGCTTGTGATCTCTCTCTGTCAAATAAATAAATAAAATCTAAAAAAAAAAAAAAGATCCAATTTCAGGGATACTTCTCTGGTCCCTGGTCATCATGCTAACTATTCCTCACAGTTCCTTTAGTGTATAATCTCTTTCCTCTTTTATGAGGCTCAGAAATCCCTCTAGCTAGATTGTATTGAGATTTACCCATAGTTGTCAGCCTAGCAACCAGAAAAACTGAGTACAGCTCTTGAGGCGTTACCTTTTGCCTCGCAGGTAAAGTATTTCTGCAACATCTTTCAGCACAAGAAGGTGCCAGCCTTTACTAGGGGGAATTGGACAACCTTTGCAAACTCTGAGTCTAAAGGGATAGTTCAGGAATCAGCACTTTTAGGAATATCCACCATCCTCATCCATATTTCAGGTTCCCAGGTCTTAATAACCAGGTCTCTGATTTTAACATATCAGACCTGTCTTTGCTAAGCATTTAGACATCTCTAGAGCTTTGTAGATCTAAATCTTACAGTTTCTGTTTGCTGCTCAGCTGTGTCTACTCTTCCACTGTCTCTTTGTAATTTCCCCATACTGACCCTCACATTCAGTTTTAATTGCTTGTAAATAGCTCTCAGCTTTTCATTATTCCTCCTTAGAGTGTCATTACAATGTAGCAGTCACTAGCCAACTCTGATATCTTTGTAGTCATTTTTTCTTCTATATTTTATAAATGCATGAGTCATTGTCCTCTCAAGGATATTTCCCTTTTAACAAGATTTTTCTCAGGTCACTTTTCATGAAAATTTTAGCACCTGAACATCATGCGCTGGAAACTGTCCATGCACCATGTATCCTCAGGGACTTGTCCTCTTTGTTGTGTAGAGAGTAAGCCAGACCCATTTATTTTTTTAGACTATTCCTACACCACTTGTACTAGTTTGGATCCTCTGAGAAACAGAGTCAAGACAGGGTTAGATATGCAAAAGCCTTATTTAAGAACAACCTGAGGGGAAAAAATGAGAAGAGTTGTCAGATTACAATGCAGATCTGACTTATGCAAAACAGAGAAGGAAGGGAGACTAGGTAGGAAAAGTCTTAGAATCATGTAGTTTCAGTAAAGTTTCAGGAATGCTGATGGAGAGCCAAAGTGGCCCATCAGAGGAGTTCCACATGTTGCAGGAATGAGACTACTTTAATATCCCTACCTCACACAGTCTTTAGCTAAGAGCAGCCTTGGCACAGTGTGGTGGTAGATCCAGAACACAGCAACTGGGCCCATCTCTCAGTTATGCAATCTAAAATTAGAGATCTGACAACCTCATTTTCAGTACCGAGGGGTTTTCTGGGACACTGAACTTTTAGTGCTAAGACCAGGAGAGTACTGGGCAAACTGATAGTTGGTATCCTAGCTGTGACTGTATCATCATCACCATCATCATTATTGTCATCATCAAATAAAACCCTAAACTCTTAGTACTAAAACCATCTTTTCATAACAATAAACAAACTACAGTTTTATACAAATCAAAAACATCTTTCAGACCTGATTTCTGACTGTTCTGTCACTCTCTTATGTTCTGGTAAATAGCATGTGCCATATGTGACATTCTCAAAGCTTCTTCCAAGTACAGTTTACAAATAGATGTAATCTTTCCCTTTCCTAGAGTCCCATTACAATCTTTTTCTTTCCTGAGAAAATTATAAAATTTACTTGCAAGAAAACTATATAGGCAAGTCGAGATGCTCCATTAAGTCAAGAATACATAGTTATCTCTGTATTTACCACAATAAAGCATCTGTTCTATCCTCATTCATGTATCTCTGAGCACATTGCTCTTCTCTTAACAATTTTACCTTCTCTCCAAGTTCTCCAAGGAAATCCAGTCTTTTTTCCCCCTAACTTTTCTTTCTTTCCTTCTTTCTTCCCTCCCTCCTTCCTTCCTTTCTTTCTTTTTTTCCTCCACATATAAGAGAAATTATATAGTATTTAGTATGTTTCGTATCTGTCTGACTTATTTCATTTAGCATAATGCCCTCAAGGTCCATCTATGTTGTTGCAAATGACAAGACTTGATTCCTTTTTTATGGCTGAGTAATAGTCCATCATATATTTAGATATAGATACCATTAGATACCATACAGTTACCACCACCATATCTATCTATCTATCTATCTATCTATCATCTATCTATCCATCTGTCATCTACCTATCTATCTATCTCACATCTTTTTTCTCCATTAACCCAGTGGTGAGCACTTGGTTGTTTCCCTGGCTATTGTAAATAGTGCTGTAAGGAACATGGGGGTACATATATCTTTTTGTTAGCCTTTTGTTTTCTTGGAATAAATACCTAAAAGTGGAATTGTTGGGTCATATGGTATTTCTTTTCTTTTTCATTTTTGATGAATGCCCGTACTGTTTTCTTTCTTTTTTTTTTTTTTAAGATTTTATTTATTTATTTGACAGAGAGAAATCACAAATAGGCAGAGAGGCAGGCAGAGAGAGAGGAGGAAGCAGGCTCCCCGCTGAGCAGAAAGCCCGACGTGGGGCTCAAACCCAGGACCTGGGATCATGACCTGAGCCGAAGGCAGTGGCTTAACCCACTGAGCCACCCAGGCGCCCCGCCCGTACTGTTTTCTATAGTGGTTTCCCATTTTATAGCAACATGGGACCAGGATCACAAGCTTCCCTAGCTGCTAGAAACAGATGATCAAAATGTATCCTCTGTGCGGGAGACACAGAAATCAGGGCACCAGATGTGTGCAAAAAGCTTCCTTCTAAGGAAGTAGAAAGGGTGGAAGAGAATACTTGTTCTCCCCTAAAATATCATTCTTAATAAGGACTGGCCATCCTTGGAAACTGTTTTTGTTTTTGTTTTTTTTTTTTTGTTTTGTTTTGTTTTGTTTTGTTTTCTTCTGTCAGCTGTGAGCAGATGCTGAAACATCTCCTGAAACATGCCAAAGGTCCAGCTGCTCATTCAGACACCAGGACATACCTGGGGTTATTAATGTCATCAGTGGGTTGTCTTTAAAATCCTATATTCTTCCTCTCTCCAACAATCCTTTGTTAGGCTTATAGGGCAACACACATGGTTAAGGAGAGGAATGGTAAGCCAGTTTATTTTGCAAATACATAGTAGCCCTAGTGTAGGAGACTGAACTGTGTCCCCTCCCCAGGTCCTAATCCCTGGAAAATGTGAATGTTACTATATATGGTAAACTCTTTGCAGATGGGATTATTTTAAAGATCTTGAGGTGGACCTGAAATATAGTCACAGTATCTTTATAAGGGGGAGACAGAGAGAGGTTTTTTTTTTTTTTTTTTAAGATTTTATTTATTTATTTGACATATAGAGATCACAAGTAGACGGGGGCAGGCAGAGAGAAAGTAGGAAGCAGACTTCCTGCTGAGCAGGGAGCCTGCTGTGGGGCTCGATCCCAGGATCCTGGGATCAGGACCTGAGCCGAAGGCAGAGGCTTTAGCCCAGTGAACCACCCAGGCACCCTGAGAGAGGTTTGATAAAGAAGAAAAGGTGATGTGACCATAGATGCATATTAGGGTGATACAGGTGATACAGGTCTCTGGCCCTAGAGAGTGTTCCAGCCGGTTCCTAGAGGTGAGGGTGAAATTAGATCCCTACCCCTTGAGTCAGCACTTTAATATAAGCAGGTGAGGATCCTTCGCTTTAAGTTTGGGCAAAACAGCTACCTGGGAATGGAGCCCTGAGGCCCGTGAGTCTCAGCATGTTGCCCGTTTCTTAGATGGCTGTGGTCTGGTGGGTCTCAGGACACTAGTCCATTTGATTTTCAAAATTAGATATTTTGAGAGTGCAAGTAAAAGTTGGGGTGCCCCATGTAGACTTCAACCCTCTCACTCCTCAAGGAGAAGTTCAACGTTTTGAGTTACTTCTCACTTGTGGGTTGTGTACCAGAGGTGCGGTAAGTGGCTAGTTGTGTCCCACAGTCTCCTGCTGCTTGGATGTGGTTTTCTTTTCATTTGCCAGATATGTAGTTGTCACTCATCCAGGTGTTAAGTTTTTTGTTTGTTTGTTTGTTTGTCTGTTTTATTAACATAAAACGTATCATTTGCTTCAGGGTTCAGGTCTATGAATCATCTGTCTTATGGTGTTAAGTTTTTTAACAAGAAAATTGTTTCATGGGTAGTTGTAGACATTGATGAGTTCAGGATCTTCCTACTTCCTCATCTTGAGTGGTTCTTCAATTTCTATAATTTCTGCATATTTTCTTCAGTATACTTTCTAATTTATAGTTCTTTGTATACATTTATTTACTACCTTCAGAATTCCATTTTCCTAGAGAGCAGAATTTGAGTTTATGCCTCCATCATGACTGAAACTGCCCCTTCAAGGTAGCATGTACCTGGAGCTTGTTTTCAGTCTGCCCCATCAATTGGCACTGAACTTTTCTGCCAATGGGTTATTGTCTATTGTCTTGTGAATTTTCTTCTATATGATAATTTCCTTAAAGTTAGGCAAATGTATTCCTAGAGTCCTGCATGCCAAAGGCATATCTGTGTTTTAGGATGAAATTTATTAGATGCAGCCAGACTAATCTACTTAAAAACGATCATAGGGCTGGGGTGCCTGGGTGGCTCAGTGGGTTAAGCCTCTGCCTTCGGCTCAGGTCATGATCTCAGGGTCCTGGGATCGAGTCCCGCATCAGGCTCTCTGCTTGGCAGGGAGCCTGCTTCCTCCTCTCTCTCTCTAGAGCCTGCCACTCTGCCTGCTTGGTCTCTCTCTGTCAAATAAATAAATAAAACAATCATAGGGGATTTTTAAACAAATGTTTCCCTACTTTAATTTTTTCTGTATTTAAGTGAAATTTATTTATAGTAAAATGCTCAGACATTAGGTGTGCCTTTCATTTAGTTTTGATGAATAAATAACAAGACATGAAATATTTCTCTTACTTCCAAAAGCTCTCTCTTGCTCCCACCTAGTTAATACCTATCCTCAGAAGCAATCACTGATCTGATTTTTATCACTATAAGTTAGTTTTGTCTATTTTATAATTTTATAAATAGAATTATGCAAAATGTGTGCTTTAGCACCTGCTTTCTTTCTCTGGACATAGTTTTGAAATCATCATATTGTTGCACATGTTAGTAAAGTGTTCCTTTTTATCACAGAGTCATATCCAATTGTGTGACTATACCATAGCCTGTTTATCCATTCTTTCATTGATGAATGTTTGAAGACATTTCTAGTTTGTGGCTTTTATGAGTAAAGCTTAGGACTTTCTTGTACACAGCTGTTTGTCGAGAGAGTTTCCATTATTTAGCTCTCTGATTTATTGCTCAAATTTCATACAAGCTAGGCTAAAACAGCAATGAAGTAAGACATATATTGTAAAATTTATTGATTAATGTTTTGCTTTGTATGTTATTGTAAATAATGTCTTACTCATGGCATGCATTCACTCAATCTGAATCCAGTGGAAGAAGGCAGGTCCACTCACTAGATTTCCTGAAGAATTAGAATTTCCTTTTGTAGACTCATATGTTTATTTATCTACTAGTCTGTCACAGTTTCTTTTAAAATCTAAGAGGTTTGGAGCTCAAGGTAATATAGCAAGAGGAAAGAATATACTCACATCTATACACACACACAAACACACACATATGTAGTATATGTAAATAAAAAGAACTGTTATATCTCCACTTTGATAATTGAAAATATTTCAAGTTAGCTGCCATAGAGTAAGTCTTTGTCCTTGATCTACCCTTCTTAAGATGTTGTATCACAAACTTTCTAAAACCATTTCGTTTGTATTCTCACTGAATGAAAATAGCTTGAGGAGTCCTGTTTTCTTTTATCTCTCTGGGATGTATTACATTTTCTAAAATGTGAGAGTCTGCATAATTGTTATTTTTATATTAAATTACATATCTCTTAATTTACCTGAAAATGGAAGGTGATAAGGGAATCTTTTAATTTTCTAAAAAAATTATCCTAGCTAGTTTTCTAATAAAATCTTTAACCTTTTATCAGCATTAGCATAGTCTAATTCAGGTGAAAAATCACGCCCCTTGCCTGTGCCATTTCAAAACTCTGTATTTTTAGTAAACATGTTGCTGATTCTGCTGAGACCAAGAATATGACTATTTCTAGTATGTACTCTCCAAAGCCTAGCTCATATAAATACTTTCTTTGTTTCAAAGATTTCTTTTTTTCTTTCTTTGGCAGGGAGGGGTAATTTTTTGGTTAGTATAGCTAAAATTTTGCTGAAATTGTTGGAGTGTCTTAGTTTCTGGCATGGGTAGAATACTGACAGTGCCATTCAAGTTATGTTAAAGATTAAAGAATATTTATATATTTTACTACCATAAAAGCTTCTGAATTTGATTTGTAATGACAATTAAAATGAGATGTTCTTTTCAATCTGTTGGTAACTTTTTAAACTTTTGCCACGGAAAGTTTGGAATGTATATAAAAAGGTAGAGAGTACAGTATGATGAACCCTCCATGAACCCTTCATGATCTGTTTGTCTTATCTGATTCAAGCAAATCCAGGACATCATATAATTGCACAATGGAGTGGTGCTAAACAATATTAGACAAATACTATATCTTTTTGTGACAGCTTGTCAAATGTTTTAATTTTAAATATTCAGAATTTCAGAAAGTGTTCTGATTCTTGACCTTAAACTTTCTAGAATCATCTTTTGCTCATTTAACTTATAGTTGATACATAATGAAACTTATTATAAAATGTTACTTACTATAATTATATCCTGCCATTTGATTTTAATATTTTGCCACAGGAGGGAAAATATAGTTTCATAAATTAGGACACTCAATACATATTCTTTAGCTGATCTTATAATTGGCTAAAATATTACTACCTTATGAAATTGCTTCTTCTCAACTATTCTTATCTTACCATTTTTTGGTGTAGATAATACTCTGCTTTAACTTTTTTTTTTTTACCATTTGCATTGTTCTGTTTTTATTATTGTTAATTGGATATCAACATTTATTCAACTATCATATACAGAAAGCTGTAGAGAGACATTGTGGATTCAAGATGAAAAAAAATCAGTTTCAGTCTACTGGAAAGGATGATGCACAAAAAGTAAGCAGTACAACATTCTGTATTAAGTACAGTTATAGAGATAAGCACAGGTTATTGTGAAAGCACCAAGGAGGACAATGACCTAGACTGGGATAGTCAAGAAGGCTTCCTGGAGGAGGAATGCATGAATCTTAACATCTGAATAATGGAATCTTAGGAAAGAGGTGCAGGAAAAATGACACTAGAAAAGGCATAGAAGTGAGAAATTATATGATGGGTGTGTGTACAGCGAGTGAGGGTGATGGCAAACAGAATGGTTCTACTAGTCAAGCCGGAGGCAGGAAGGTGTTATCAGATGAAAGCAAAGAAATATTTATGGGCTAAATCTTTTCCAAGAGGCAAGTAAAGTACACACCCTGTAAATAAATAAATTAGATGGGAGAAAATAGTAAAACTGTTTATATTTACTTTTTCTTTGTTTCTCTAGAAACTTATATTGTGCATATTTCATGTATGTATATATGTGTAATGAATGAAAAAAAAAACATAAACGCACACACACACACTAGGGGTAGAAACTCAAATTGTTTTACTCAACAAAAATGTTTGGAGACTACTGTTTTTGATCATAGGTCGCTTTATATGACTTACTAAGGAATCTGATCTACATCCTTGGGTCATAGGAAACCTAGAAACATGAACAGTGATAAGATCTGTTTTGCATTTTAGCTAAGTCACCCTGATAGTTGTGAGAATGGGTAGGAGGATAATAAAATTACAGGAAGGGAGACCATTTAGGAAGCTGTCACAGTAAATCAGAAGAAGGATGGTGAGGACCTGAATAAAACTGTAGTGCTATATGCAGATTTAAAAAATGAAGAAGAAGCAGTTAAAATATACAGAACTTGGTAATTGATTGAGTATGGGGGTAAGGTAAATAGATACAGAAAGAATCAATGATAACTCTCAAGTCTTTAGTTTCGGTGATGAATATTGTTTCTCCCATCAAGTGAGAGAGCACAGGTAAAGGAGGAGATTGAGGGCAGCTCTGATGGGTTTATCTTCTGACGTGTTGAATTTGACTTTTGGATAGTAAGAGTGATGACAGTCATACTTAATCACTCATTCAATGAGCTTTTGTATCTATGCAGTCCAAAGCATTATACCAGCTTCTGTGGAGCTAACCAGGAGGAGAATATATAGCCTTCTTTTAATGTACTCCCAATATAGTTTGAGAAACAATTGTAATTCACTAAGGAAGGTTAGGTAATGCATATGGCTACCAAGTACTTACAAGAAGGTGATTGCTTCTCTGGGAAGACTGAAGGAGGCTTCTTGGTCATCTCCCATAATGCATATAGCTCTCAAAAATTATCAATTTATGTATTTTTCTATTTTTAGCAGAAATTTGTTCATAAAAGGAATCATTGTTTCCGAAAGTCTGAGCAGTACACATTTATAGACTATGTTTTATTATCATGTTAGCTACAATTCAATAGTGAAATCAAACTAAAAAATAATCATATAAGATTTTTATCTTTTTGTCACATATGATTTAAATAATATGCATAGGCATTTAAAACACCAATTGAAGAAAAATTTTATAGATTTCTTAATGGTTAATAAGAACTTCCTCCTGTCCTAAATATATATATATATATACATATATATATATATATACTCGCTCTTAAGTACAATAAACACTGACAATTTCAAGTAATTCTTAGGGTAAATTTTCTGTGTCTAACTTTTCATAGTAAAGTTAACTTTGCTTTTCTGAAAATGTGAGATGCCACATCCAAATCAATGTTAATTTTTAATAAAAATAAAAATAAAATGTAAAATGTAAAAATAAAAATGTGAATCCAAATCAATGTTAGTTTTTAATAAAAAATTCATAGATGGTGAGTGGAAATATATGGGAATGTCTGATTATTTATTATTTTCTATCTCTTCTTTCCTTGATGCGATTAATAATACTTTTTTTTCTTCTTTTGCAAATAAAATAGCAAAATATTTTCTCTATAGTTTTAAATTTATAAAGATGATTGTATGTTAAACTAAGACCATATTAAAACTTCAAAGGCATATAAAATTACCAAATTGGTTACTTGTTATACTTTTTATTTTATTATATTATTGTGTTTTTAAATTGTAATAGTTGATGGTTTATTATATTATGTACTAGACATTAAGTGCTTTAACAAAGATTGATTTATTTACTCCTCCAGGCATGTCTATCATTACCTATTTGTATACTTGGAAACTGAACAGAAAGATTAAGTAACCTGCCCGTGTCATAGAGTCACTAAGTAGTCCAGCTAAGATTTTTAATTCAGAACATAGTATCCCAGCTTTTAGTTATTATGTTGCATTCCTGTCTTCAGTAAACTTAAGGTATTTTTTCACCAAAGGTGATAATAGAAAAAAAAAATTCACACACACACACACACACACACACACACATATATTTGCTGAGAAAACCTCTGTTTTTAAGGTATACACTCCATCTTTGTCTGATTGACTAACTTGAGGCATAACATAGAAACCAAGTATTTGAGGAACCAGTTTTTTTGTCTTTCCCTATTCAAAAATAAAAGTGAAATCAGATGGCATTGTTTTCTGTAATGGGTTGATGGTTTCCTGAAGAAATGTCTGAGTAGGTGTCCCCTGAAGACATATCTATTCAACATGCTGTCTCAATTTTATAGCTTAGCTTTGAAAATCTAAAGCAGAATAAATTAAAACAATTTCTCCTTGGAGCTACAATTGGACCCCTTCTATTCTGAAGCTGATGAGACTGTGACAGCACATTTTAGTTCTCATATGCTACCTGAAAGTCAAAATTAGGAACACAAGGGCTGTGAGAACTTACTTAATGCATGTGAAAAACAGCACGGTGCAAATGCTTTGAAGAGAAAAAACAGTCAATGCTTAAGAAAATGTGAAAGATTCTTTTTGTTACCCTGAGAGGAAACAGTTCAAAACCTGAAAATGGAATTGCTTTTATAATAAGTATGTTTAATGCAAATTCCATTCAGGACACAAAAGCTAGACGGGCATGTATTTCTTATTTGATAAAGGAGTAATTTAAAAGAGAATGTACATTATCTAAGATTTCATAACATTGTACCTTAAGGGGATTAAGATATCTAAAACCTTTGAAGTCTGCAGATTTTGTTTTATTTACTCACAAGGATGGAGTTCTTTAGTGATTTGTTGCTCTAAGAAAATTGCCCATTAGCGTTTGTATTGATTTGCCTTTCTCAAAATGAAGGAAACAAATGTAATTCATTAGCACTTTATTATTGAATCCTTTTAATATGAAATACTGAGAACTTGGGTCCTTATTAACCTGTAAAATGTTTAAAGAAATGGTTTCAAAGTTGGAAAAGAATAGGAAGTAAAACTTAATTTGTATCTGTACCTGGGTATCTGATGGATTCACAATTGGTTGTTATCACAGTTCTTGCTCCCCAGTCTTCCTAAAATGCTCTTGTCATCTCTCCTATTATTATGAAGATGACTACACTTATTAAATTGATTCTTTAGTAAACCATATTGTGCATTTCTCCAAATGTGAATCCCAATGCTACCCTGTCTTCGAGGAGCAATGAAAGCCTCACTGCTCCCCTGAGGTCTTTTCTGATGACCTTGACAGACCTTGCTTTCCTCTCAATTTCCATAGCACTCAGTAGGCTCCAGTGGTTTCGGCTGGTGTGTCATGGCACAGAGCGTATCAAAAATGGGGTGTGATTGGAAAGTAGCAGCCACACTAGTGGTAGCAAGTCTTTCTTTCTTATCATATAACTACTGGTTAAACAAGAAGAGATTTCATTTAGATACATGTGTTTTTTACTTATTACTTTATTAAGAAATTATTTACTTATAAAGAATATATTATTCCTGCATTAAATATATACTAAAATAGAAATTCCTGAAAGATGAGAAAAATAAGTAAGAAATCATCATTTTAACATTTTCTTCATTGTCTTAGACAATGCGTAGCTATTCCCTACAGTGTGTATAGCCAACTGACTCTGATGTCACTTATGTATAAAGTATGATTTCATAAGTTAAAAAATAAAACATGTATGTGGGGCACCTGTGTGGCTCAGCCAGTTAAGTGCCTACCTCTGGCTCAGGTCATGGTCTCAGGGTCCTGGGATCAAGCCCCACATTGGACTCTCTGCTTGACCAAGAGTCTTCTCCTTCTCCCCCTGTGTGCATGCTCTCTCCTACTCTCTCTCAAATAAGCACATAAATCTTAAATATATATATATTATATATATATATATGTATAGATAGATATAGATATAGATATATCTCATCTTATTCTAAACATTACTGCATGTACTAAAAAATGTGGGAATGGCAGTAAGATGAACAATTAAGATGTGAGGGAATGAACACTAAGAAAAAAGGGGGAAAAGTAATATGAAACTAGAGATAAACTGTATGCTGTAAAATTGTGTATTTTTGCTGAAAGTTGGCAGCAAATACAATTTTTGTATTTCTAATAACCAGTACAAAGTCAGGAATGCAATCAATTCCAGGGCTCACAAGGTCTATATAATTTAAAAGAAAAAAAAATAAAGCAGAGAATACGTATGTGTGGCAAAGGACATATCATACATCGTTCAATAGAAGCCAGCTTATTGAGAATGGAAAAGTATCCACGCAAAGTAATCTCCCTGACCTGCCTTTTGATTTAGCTTGATTCAGGTATAGATTGAAGAGCAGTGATTTCTGACAGATCTGGGACCAGTGGCATATCAGTGATGAACGTAGGCCGGGTCCAAGGACACAGAGGGGTTTCTGTTGGACCATGCAAGCTGGAAATCAATTTGGAGCCAGCTGGAGGTAAAAGCAGAGACTATTAAAGATACAGAGAGAGCAGATACAGACTGAATGCAGGGAGTCTCATGAAGGAAAGAAGGGAGTCTCCTCTTTGCTTGGCGTCTGAGACTTTTTACTGGTGATTAGGCATCCAGAAACTTGTCAGAACAAGGACATGGTCCAGGTGTCCTTCCTCAGTCACTTATCCCCTGAGACCAGGGGTCTTGGTGTCAAGGTGTTTGGAGTCAGTGGTCTCACAGAACATTTATGGTAACTCCTTACTTGTCATCTGTTGTGCTGAAAGACTCTAAAGATAGCATTCTCTCTGTGCCTTACCAGGAGGATAGACGCTATTTGCATTACAAGGCATGTGCAAAGTGGGGTGGGGGTGCAGACCTTAGCAAAAATAGAACCTGGAGCAAAGGGAAAGCAAATAAACAACAAATGCTTTTTTAATGGAGTCCCTTCAATTTTCCTGTCTCATCAGAATCAACAAATCTAAAAATACAGCCATATGTATATATAAAATAATAAATTATTTTATATAAAATATTTTATATATGCACACACACACATATATGCATATATATATATATCCCCCCCCCCCCCAATTTAAAGGTCTCCTCCAACTGGAGGGAAAAAAAAAAATCCCAGATATGATGTTCTGGATATGGCGTTCTTTTCTTTTTGAAAATGCCTTTAGTAGTGAGCCATTAATAGCAAAGAGATTGTAATGAGATCAGGGTAGCATTTTACAATAGCAATCTCCTTCATAAGACCTTAGATCCTGTTGACTAACAAGTGTTTTTCTTCCTATCTGTGCTTTTGATGAGTTAGCTGGTAATTCTCAATCAGCACACTATCGCAGACTAAGCAACTTAAAAATCACTGAGGTGAACCATTATCTTGAGTATTTTTTTTTTTTAAACTTCTCTAGGCAATTCTACTGGACAGCCGTTAGAGGAGTATTGAGTTTGAACTGTGTGAAGGCAAACCTGTTGTTGAGTTGGGGACAATAGTTATAGAGGGTCTGTTTTTGGAGACTGGGTAATCTGAAAGGGGAGGGAATGATAAATTGAGATGAGATCAGAGGAGAGTGGTGTGCAATAAGGTGTGAGGCCAGGACTGCCACTGAAAAATCACCTCTGGTGGGTATGACCAGAGCACTTTCTAGAATAAGGTATCTAATTTTCAGTTTGAAGTTTTTTATGTTGTTATAATTTATCCCCCAATCCCATGCTTCCATAAATTCTGTTATTTATTTATATTTCATGTGTGGGTGGGGTTATAAGAAGTGGATGAGAGGAAAGGGCTGAATCCAGTATCTGTGTTGAAATGACTGACACATACCAAGCACAAAAAACAGCATTTAGATATACGATGACTAGAAAATGTAGAAGTGATGTGAGAAAGTCTTTTCTTCCCAAAAATTACAAGATGATTTCCAAAAGAACAAAAAGTAGGGTTTGGATTGGAGGTAACCGTCATATGTGTCGAAATTTTAGAATGAAATCCATTTAGAAATCATTATGTTAACTAAGCTAGAGGAATTAATGAATTGCATGTCTTAAGGCAGACTTTGTAAACAGAGAAACAGTTGGATTTCTGGGCCTCCCTGTTAAAGTCACTGCTGATAAATGACAATAAAAGCCTCCTAGAAGCCTTATATTTTTTACCTCAAAGGGGAAAGTGTAGGTAACCAGCTCATCTGAAAGTGATGGTAAATAATTAAGTCCAAGTAAAAACTGATGGTTGGAGGAGATGGGTGAAGGATATTGTTCTTTCTGATCCCAAGAAAGAATAGTCATAGATAAAACATTCTCTGGAATCCAAGCCTGAAGTTTATCAAGAAACCAAGTCTTACTTTACATAGAATTTCCAATAAGTTAGCATGTGCTTTGGGGAATGAGCATAAATGTCTTTATTTTTAATGTGTGAGATACAGTATAATGGGTCCAACAAGATGGGAACAAAAAGACATTGGCAAATAAATTAAGCTAAACAAATTTGCAAATTTTAGTACTCATGATTTGGAACTGTCCTTAAGTAATTCTTTGTGTTGTGGATCTAACTTAACTTTCTAAACAAGTTCTTTGTAAGCTCTAAGAAGGTACTAGCAGAACGTATTACTAAAGATTCTTGTTTTCTATAAAATGTCTATAATTTTATTAATTTATAAACCTGTGAAAAGTAAACCTCCTAAAGGTCAACCAGATTCTGAGCTTCCATTGTTGTCATTTACCAAATTATTACCTTAGGAATTAGGTACTAGGTAGTAGAATCCGTCCACATTACCAGATCTAACGACCAAACTCAGATCCCTTTAGAAGGATTTATGTTAGAGGTTTTTGTTTTTGTTTTAATTAAGGGAAAAGGAAATTTGTGGTAAGATTTTTAAAAATAAATTGTGGGGTACCTTCTAATTTTTGTAGCTTCGTTAACCATGACAATACATTTTTTTGCCATCCAGTTGTCTTCCTCACAGCAGCTGCTAGATTCAAAATATAGCCACATTTATACATAGTGTGATAAAATGGTCTAAATTTATCAGCAACGTACTGATAAAAGATGACAGAAGAAACTTGTTCCTCAAGCACTGATTATAACATTTTTAAAAGTTCATTTTCAGAATGCCTCAGTTTCTCTTACTCTTCTTATATCTCTAATATTCTCTGTTAAGTCATATTAGCATATGGAGTGGCCATGCCAATGATAAAATAGAAGTGCAATACCCTTCCTTCCTTTCTTCCCTTACTTCTGTCTCACCCATTTTCTTTATAGTTCCTTGTATTCTGATAGCTAATAGCTCACAAACTCTTTCCATCTTCATGGTTTTTTTTTTTTTTTTCTTTTTTGGTTTTGTTTTGTTTTCTTTTCCTGATCCTCACAGCACTGGCTCTTATTTGCAAGAAAATAGAAACAATTATAATAGGAGCCGGGAACACTTATAGTCTTTCAGTGTTCTGGTGTTCTCAGAATTAAGGTTGGATGTCACCATTTTTACCGAAGTTGAGATTGTATTTGTTATATTTACTTTACCTTTTAGAATTCTAGACAAAATAAAAGACTAAAGCCTGGTGATGTGTGATCAAAGCGCTAAGATATAGATCTTTTACAAAAATATAATATTTGTAAAAGTCTCATCCAAAAAGCCAGTATTTTTCTTGGTCTCGCTGTAATTTTCACCTCTCAGACATATTCAACACTGGTGCCGGAAAGAAAAATAAAAATCCTGGTAATTGAGGAGGAAGCTAAAATAATAAGCTCCCCTCTACTTTTTGATAATAATACATTCTAAAGCCATTCCTTAGCTGAAGCCAGTCATTTGCCCCTTACCTCCTAAGGTAAGCACTCTCAACCAGAGTAGATCAGCACAGACTGATTCCTGGAAAGGGGAGAATCTTGAGAATTTCTTGGCTCTTCATCTGTGGTAGGAGTTCTTCCTGGTTGTATCAGCCAGAATGAAAGAATGGTGGAGTGCAATTGCAGCAGAAAATGGTATGCCAAAAGTATATCTTTGATTCTGTTCAACATATTTCTTATTGCCTTGAATAAAGATATAGTTGAATAAAGATATACTTATCACATTGTGGGTATCACAAAAAGGAGCATTGGATAACATGATTTTTTTGAAAAATGTCAATTGACAAGATCACTGATCAAATGTAACAGGGTAGCATTTAGTAGGATAAGTGCAAAGGTCTGTATTTAAAAAAAATAGATGTGGTTTCATAACCATTAGTTGCATGCTCTGGGAAAAATCATATGCTTTATTCTTTTTAGCTCCAGACAACAAAGCTAGTTAAAATGAGAAAAAATTACAGAGAAAAAGGCAAATCTATGTAACAGCTAAAACTGGGCAGAACTTTGAGATACTATATTCCTTTAAAGTGCAACCAAAAATTAAATCTTAACATTAGAACATCAAGAGTTGAAAGGAATCCTAAAAGTTATCTAGGTTTTACCTTCTTTTATTTATATCTGTATATCTGTCTTTTTATTTGTATCTTCATATTCATATGTGAGGAAACTGAGATCAAGAGAGACAAAGTGGGGCGCCTGGGTGGCTCAGTGGATTAAGCCGCTGCCTTCGGCTCAGGTCATGATCTCAGGGTCCTGGGATCGAGCCCCGCATCGGGCTCTCTGCTCAGCGGGGAGCCTGCTTCCTCCTCTCTCTCTGCCTGCCTCTCTGCCTGCTTGTGATCTCTCTCTGTCAAATGAATAAAAAAAATAAAAAAAAAAAAATCTTTAAAAAAAAAAAAAAAGAGAGACAAAGTAACTTTGTGAAAGTCTCATGGGAGACGGTGGGACAATCAATGTTAAGATCCTAGCCCTAGACCCCTTGCAATCTAGTCTGTTATCTTCCTGGTGTGTTGGTGACTTTTTCATTAGGAGAGAGAAGCATGGTAACCTTATACATCATATTTTATCTTTTTTTTCTTAATTTTTATTTTGGTATGGTGTTTTCTGAAATAGTATCTCAGTTTAGGTGGGGAAACAAGACTTTGAATTTTCTAGAAAGGACCCAACGACCCAAGCTAACATGGAGACAAGTGTATTCACAATAAATAATAAGTGTTCATTAATCATAAAAATAGATAATAAAATTATATAATTTATATAAATATAAAATTTTATTCTATAATAATAAATTATTTTATAATAATAGATTATTTTATAATAAAATAAAAATTTTATATACTAATATATGTTATTATATATTAGTACAAACATAATAAAAATAGGAGTGAAAGGCCTTTAAGAGATTTATATTTCTTGTTTCCTATTTTCATACAGGATTGTGCATAATCTAGTTCTGTAGATGGTCAGCACTTCAGCTTAACTCAAAAAGTTTAACTTTTCTCAGCATCAATAAGCTTCTCCCTTATTTTACAGACTAATATCATTATAACTGTATGCAGTTTTTCTTTTAATTCTGACTGTAGTTACAATGCACAATAGCTGGCCTCCAATCTCTCTATATGTAATCCTTGAAAATAGTTACCAATATCCTATGTGTCTTATTATATCTGTGGGGAGCTAATTATAATTGTTATTACCTTAAATTACAAATTCAATTTTCCAATCCTATGATTATTTTATATATTACCAATTACCATATGTCTCAAGACAGTTTATTTTTAATTTAATTCCAGAAGTGAACTCTGTGATTACAAGGACTGTCTATCATGTTTGCCACTAAACTCCTAAGCCTCTAATAATGTTTAACCCACACAAATATTCTATAAGAATGTGTTGAATAAGGATAATTAAAGTTAAAAAAATATGTTTTGGAGTAAGTATCAGGACACAGTTATGATAGTCTTTTCTTCCCTTTCTATATTTATATGGATTTCCATTTTGTATCTTCACCGTTTGTTGTAAAATTTTATCATCTTTCAGTCTGATTTTATTCTTAATTAAGACAGTCCTGACATAATTTGTTTATTTTACAGATAATCCCAGATATTAGAAAATACATTTTTTTGAGAAAACATAGTCTTATGTATTAGTCAACTTACTCAATATAAAATGTATAGGTCTGAATACGTATGTGAAGGAATTGATAAGAAAGAGATTTGGATATGAATGACTGATTTAATTCTGTTGTTTAAGTCCTCTTTACTGTGTCACCACAAGATTGATTTGCTCACTAATCTCCCAAAATATCTAATAGAAATAATACAAGGAAACTTTTCAGTTCCTCAGTGCTTTGACCTAGTGGACTTGACCATTTAGTAGATAACCTCAGTGTTACAAATTAATCTATTATTACCCACGAAATGAATATTCATGAACTATCTACAGCGCATGTGACTACATTGGTAAAAGTTGGGTCAGTTGCAATCCCTACCTATGAATTATCTCAGAGTCTGTTTTTTTATTTTTTTTTTAAGGGTTTGCTTACTATTTATTCAGAGAGAATGAGCACGAGTGCGGGGAGGGGTAAAGGGAGAGGGAGAAAGAATTCCAAGCAGCCTCCAAGCTGAGTGTACAGCCCAAAGTGGCACTCAATCCCAGGATCCTGAGATCATGACCTGAGTCGAAATCAAGAGTTGGACACTAACCAACTGAGCCACCCAGACAACCTCCTCATGGTCTGTTTCTAAGAAAAAAAAATGTAAAGCCCCGATTTCAGCTCAATATAATAATAAAAGTATATGCGAACTGTAGTTTGTGGAGAAGAATGTTTCTTGGTTATATGAAACAGCAGTTTGCAGCCTGACAGAGTTATTAGAGGGTAATTCAAAAGTAAGATTCCCATATAAAATAGGGTATTTCTTCCTATTACTTGTGAAGATTGTTGTGAATATTTTCTTTGAACTTTTGCAAGATTACTTGCCTGTAATACGTATAGGCTGCTCATGCTCCAGTATTGTGAATTGTTAATCATCTTTTTTTTCAAATGCATACTTTCTTCTCATTGAGCTTATAAAGTTTCTCATGATAAACTCTGTGTCTTCCCCATATCTCCTTCAGCCAGTCTTTGTATAGCAAGCACATCACATTCATTCATTATTCAACAAACGTTTACTTTGAGCTTACTGCGTGTCAGATATTATTTTTCTAGGTGCCAGGGATAAAGCAGTGAACAAAGTAAAGTCTTGACCCTCACAGGGTTTGACAGTAATAAATGCTATGGACAAAAATAGGTTTGATGAGGTGGGTAGAGCATGTCAAGGAAATAATTTTTTACAGGTAGTCAGAGAAAGTTTCAGTAAGAAGGAAGGGATATTTGAGCTAAGACAGAGATATGCAGATATCTGAGGAAAGAGCTCCTAAACAGGAGTAATGTAAAGAACTTAGACTGGTAGTATTTGGTTTCTGTTAGGAAGAAAAAGTCTGTTACCAGAGAAAATGAGTGAGGGCGAGAATGGAATGATGTCAGGTGAGAGAAGGTTGAAGGATATGGGTAGATTATGAAGGTAATGGGAAGAAACTTTAATTGTGCCTTGGATGAAATGAAAAATGATTAGAGAGTTTGAGTGGAGAGGAGAGAAATGATCTTGTTTACTTTTTAAAAGGGTAACAATGGCCCCTAAGTACAGAAAGGACTAGGGAGGAAAGGGGAGTACTGAGGCAGAAATGAAGCTGGGCAAAAAGTTAGAAAGCTATTTTCAATATAGTTGACCTTGGACAATGTGGGGATTAAAGGAACTGACCCCTATGCAGTTGAAAATCTGCATATAACTTTTGACTCCCCTAAAACTTAACCTCTAAGAACCTACTGTTGACTAGAAGACTTACAATAACTTAAACAGTTGCTTAACACATATTTTGTATGTATGTTCTATGTATTATATACTGTATACTTAGAATAAAGCAAGCTAGATAAAATGTTACTAACAAAATCATTAGAGAAATACATTTAAAGTACTTTATTGAGTTTATTGATGCTGTAAATTTACATCATCTGCCTACAGGATAAAATGTCTGTCTGTGACTATATAAATATTGTTCAGTATATTCACTGAAACAAAACAAAACAAAACAAAACAAAACAAACCATGGGGGCACCTGGGTGGTCCAGTGGGTTAAGCCTCTGCCTTTGGCTCAGGTCATGATCTCATGGTCCTGGGATTGAGCCCCACGTTGGGCTCTCTGCTCAGCAGGGAGCCTGCTTCCCCCTCTCTCTGCCTGCTTCTCTGTCTACTTGTGATCTCTGTCTGTCAAGTAAATAAATAAAATCTTAAAAAAAAAAAAAGAAAAAAAACATGTATGATGGGCCTACACAGTTCAAATTTGGGTTGTTCAAGAGCCAACTGTGCTTCAGGCAAGAGTTAATAGTAGTTTGGATTGCACTGTAAGTAGTAGAGAGTGTGAAAAGTAGTTAGATGATGGATATGATTTGAAAGAATTAAAAGAACCAAAAATACTTTGTAATAGATTGAACACTACAATATATGGGTGATGGATTAGATGTGAAGTTTGAGAAAAAGTATTCAAGGATAATATGAGGTTTTTAGCCCAAGAAACAGAGGATGGAAATATCATCCATCATACCATCATGGCTTATGGAGTTGCAATGTGAAAGACTACAAGGGAAGAGTGTTTCATGTAGAAATCCAGAATTTGTCTTTTGTATACCAAGATTGTCTACTCTACATAAAAGTGGAGATACAAAAAAGGCAGTTAGATATATGGGTCTAACATTTGCAGAAGAGAATTTAGATTTGACATAATGCTTAGTATTGATGCAAAAGTAATGTTTATTGTTCACTGATTCACTCTTTCAAATGTTAACTAATACTTTAATAAAATTGGAAAAACCAAACAAGTTCCAGATAAATATTTGAAAATGGTATCTTCTCTGCTTCAAACAATTATATATTTGACTTACCATCCTTGAGAACAAGGGGATTTGGAACCTTTTTCCAATTAGGCAAAAGAATTTAGACTATATTATACTTGAAATGGAATCTCAAAGCTTACTGATAAATGGCTTTATTATACTAATTACTTTTTCTTTATTTCCATAGTCTGTCACTGTGCCAGAGGGAAATTATATTGGTCTTAAAGGATTTGTTCTTCAAATGGCCACATAGGTCACAACACAAAAACTTACTTAGTTGGTGGCAAATTTATTATTTAATGATTTGTCCCCAGTGTCTTTCTGGTGGCTATATTTAAAATCATTGGTCTATAAACGCTACCCTTTATGCATATGCTTGCATATATAATATATTTCATTTAGAATCTTTAGACACATTTTTCATTCAAATATTCAAAAAGCACTGTTATTTAAAGACTCTGCGATAGCATAGAGCCATTTTTCAAGTATTCTTAAGCCCATTTGTACAATCAGAGTTTGAAAAATAATGTAAGGGGTTTGTACTTGACATTTGGGAAACTGGTACCTCAGAAGGAATAATTGAATGCTAGGGCATTTTTAAGACTTTATACATTTTGAATGACCTTATGCTTAAAACACTCTTGATATAGTTGAAATGCCCTTATGTTTCTTTCCATTCTCTCTCTACTTTAAGACTTTGTTGATTACCTCCAGTAGTATTCTTTTTATATTTAGAGAACTCAGACACAGGTATAGGTGTGAAGGGAAAAACTGTGGTCCCAAATAGCATGGTTTGACATCAGGGTTGCAAAATAATGTGAGATAAGTGTTTTTTGAGTTAAATGAGTAGAAAAATGAAGAAAAAACAATCAAGGATGTGATAGGTCATTTCCACATATATTTCAAAAGTACTTTTAAAAAACCATTTGATTAGATTCTTTCATGTTGTTTTAATATCTTTCTTGCTATTTGTGTTAGTAAATTGTCCTGAAGAATATCTATACCCTAGTATACCCAGGATGATAACCCCCAAAATACTAATACAATGTGATCCTAATACATACATTGATATCTTTTATAGTGTATGTGTATGTTTTTTGCTTTTTTTTTCTTTCTGTCTTATCCATAGAAAATGATACCATCTACTGGACAGACATGGGCTTCAATAAAATTAGCCGAGCTAAAAGAGATCAGACTTGGAAAGAAGATATCATTACCAATGGCTTGGGAAGAGTGGAGGGGATAGCTATTGACTGGATTGCTGGTATAATCCATGGCTTTTTCTATTCTCATTTCCTACCTATTCTGTTAGGATCTCAATCTCCTTCATAAAAATTCTGTTTCCAACTCACAATAATTTTTTTTGTACTCCTAGCCACGGGGATAAATAGTCTTTTTGCTCTTGGCTTCATTCTTTCTAATGCTTTTGAGTCTTTAGACGAGTGTTTTTATGCAGAAGTAGATTACGTAGTGTTAACTTTGTCCAAATCTCCTGGGAACTGTGAGGCAGGTAAACAAATGTGTTAGAAGTTCTCTTTTGCCTGAAGTCAGTAGAAAGTTAAAATAGATCCCTTCTTTAGGTGAGAGAAATTTCAACTTATTTTTAGCATATAAATGTATCATTATATAGTTTAAACCACAGATGCATGAGATTGGGAAGTATTTGCATATTAGTTTATTTACAACTTTCTGCTTAGGAAATGTACACATTAAAAAAATAGGAATATATGATTTCTTGATAGTTATGCAAATGCTTTAGAAAGTTAATTTTAGCCATAAATAATAAATACTTTTCTTTCTTACAACCATATTATAAACACACCTGTGTTTCTCCTAGGTAACATATATTGGACAGATCATGGTTTCAACTTAATTGAAGTTGCAAGACTCAATGGCTCTTTCCGTTATGTAATTATTTCCCAAGGCCTGGATCAACCAAGATCTATAGCTGTGCACCCAGAGAAAGGGTAATTTTAAGCTTTACATATATCTTGAGTTTTAAGTGAGTTTTCTTAAGTTTCATTTAAAAAATCCAGATGTTCATATTAATATTTATTTTTACTCATAGTATTTGAAATGAAACTCAGTATTTTACCTGAGCAAAAAAAGAAAAGTTTATTTTCACTCTGTGATGTATATTTTAGAATATATTTGATGAGGTCATATTTATTACACAGTTCTTTAATGGATGTGTAAATCCAAGTAAGTATACCAACGTGTTTCTGGATTCTCAATTTAAAGTTCTCCCCTACCACTGTTTACAAAATGGGTATTCACTTACTTGATGAGTGATTAATATCCAACCTCATTCTTCAATATTTCTAAAGCTTCAATTTTCATTTATAAGTCTATGATTGCTAAGACAACATGTTCATCCAAAGCTTTGTATTTTTTTCCCTTGAGTTCCAGATAAATATGTCTACCTGCCTTTTTGACATCTCCATTTTTCCATTTAGATGTTTCATAGATGCTCAAACTTTGCATATCTAAAATTAAAATGAATTCAATCTGCCATCAAGTTCTATTAATATTTCTTTTCTAAATATTATCAATCTACTACTCTCCATCTTTGCAACTCCCACTTTAATTAAATCTATTCTTATCTTACACATACAACTCTGCAATAATCCCAGTTCATCTCCTAACATCATTAAAGGTTACAGTGAATTTTTTTCCTTTAATATAAATCTTGCTTAAATCCTTTTGAGGGATCCTCATTGACTTTTGTGTAAAGCCCAAATTTCTGTTGTGATCCTTCTTTCATTTTTTTTAGTATCTTATGTATTTACTTGTTATTTATTTATTTATTTATTTAGAGAGAGCATGAGCAGATGGGCCAGGAGCAGAGGGAGAGGGACAAGCAGACTCTGTGCTGAGTGAGGAGACCCATGTGAGGTTCTGGTACACGGGTCAGGGATCGATTCGGGGCACAATCTCACGGCCTTGAGATCAGGACCCTGAGATCACGAACTGAGCAGCAGTCAAGAGTCAGATGCTCAACCAGCTGAGCTGCCAGGCACCTCTTTTGTGATCCTTCTGAATCAGGCCTTATATCAAGACTCAGGCTCATACTCCTGCTACTACTACTTTGTGATATCTCAGTCAATCTCTGTTGGACTACGTAGTTTTAAAAATATTTTCAGATACTTCCTGTTCTTTCCTATTCTTACCCTTTGAACAGCCTCTTTCCTTTAACAGCAGTGTTTTTCTTCCTATTTTTACTTTGCTAAATTTTGTTTATCCTTCCCTGGCTTTGTAAACAGATTAGATTGTTCTATTCTGTGACACCAAAGTACCTAGTACTTTGATTACTTTCATTTTTTTCTAAATCCCATGCACTAATATTTGCTTATTTACTTATATTTATTTGCTTAGTAGCTCTGTTTTTTTTTTTTTTTTTCCTCTGGACTGGATGATGTCTCCATTCTTCACTGTGCTATGAGGAGAATAGTCATGCGCATTTGGTTTATTTCTCTATACCCAGTGTTTAGTACAGTGGCTGGTAAAAAATAAGATGCAGACTGATAACTGTTTTTCTCTTAAGCAGTGATATCGAAGTCATCCTATTATAAAACTTTATATAACTTTCCACCACTGTGTTTCTTTCATTGCTACTATGATTTGACTTCAGAGTTTTTTGTTGGTTTTTAAAGGGTAGATGTTTTTATGTTAATAGAACTCCTCTTCTGTTTGGAGGGATGGGCAAGTGAATCATGGTGTATTAGATAACATGATGCTGATTTAGAATGAAGTCAATCTATGTAAAACATCAAATTGGCTCTTGTGGAAAGTCTACAAACTTTCTTATTTGTTATAGCTTGTTTGTTGTTTTCCCAATATCTTCATTTGCTTCAGTTTCTTGACAAATGTTATAAAATTAAGTCATTGTATTAGTACAGTGAAAAAGGAAACAAAGAAGATTAATATAGGAAAGTGAAATAACACCTGCAATTTGTCACACTTCTGGCTAAGATTATGTTGTAAAAATTAAAAAACTTGCATTGGTTAAGAATGCTCTTGGATGCAAAAATTTTGAGTGTAAACTTTTGGAGTTTTTCTATTTTGTTTTCCAACTCTTATCTTTACTACATTATATTCTGTCTTAGACTTCATGTCTTAGTCTCACTGTTGCAACATGCTTGATATATCACCAAGGAGTTTGTTTACACTTAAAAAGAAAAGGGAGAGGATAAAAACAGCTTTTCCTTGCTGGATCATATTTGGAAAGAAAAACATCTTTATGTCAATTCCTTTGTTATCCCTTAATCAGAAATAGATTACATGCCCATCCTTAGATCAGTCAATAGACAGAGGGAAAATATTATTTTGACATAGTTAACAAGTTATGTCTCATCACATGGGCTTGCATGAGGTCCCAGACCTAACAATATGTACAACAAACTCAGTTTCTCAGCAAACTCAGTTTCTATTACTAGGACGGATCTTGAGGAAGTGAATTTCAATGAATTTCAAAGAGACATTATGAGGAAGAAGGAAACCAATTCTCTTGATTTTTCCATTTCAGTAGTCATTCCAACACTCTCTCCTTTCTTAGTTCATTTTCTCTTTGACATCTTAATTTTGGAGTTCCCCAGGGCTCAGTCCTTGGTGTCATTCTCTCTTCAGTAGTCTCATCCCACCTAAATGTTAAAGACTGTAAAATGTTGAAAGCAAGACCCACCTCACTCTAAACTCTAGATTTTTATGTTATGGACTACTTCTTCAAACAGATCTGTGGCAGATTTTATTTTCCAAGATGATTACAATAATATCTGTCATTTTACATGCTCTCCTTAAAATGTGATATTGACACTTCCAAACAGAGAAGTGGAGCATCTTTTTCATATACTTGAATTTGGGTGGATCTCTGACTATTATGGAAGTGATACTATGTAAAATCTGAGGCTATATCATAAGAGAAAAGAAAACTTCTACATGGTTATCTTGGGACATTCTTAAAAACCACCCTCTCTGCTGTGAGGAAGCCAAGGTACACCATGAAGGGGCCAGTGTAGGTGTTCTGGCTAACAACCCTAGCTAAGATCTGAGCTGAGAGCCAGTACCAATTGCTAGATATGTTGAGTGAGTGAATCTAAATGATTCCAGTCCCTAGCTATTATGTTACCTCCACCTTGGTGGCACCACAGTGGATGTGAAGGAGGAATGAATGGTTCCTACTGAGCTCTTATCAAATTGCAAATGCAGAAGTAAGTAAGTTAATGTTGTTTTAAGCCTTTAAATTTGGAGGGGTTTGCTAGAAGCAATAGATAACCAAAAGAAGATCCACCAGAAATCTTAACCTTAACAGGTTCAAAATAGAACTGAATCTTTCTCTACAATTATGAGTCCTCCATTAGTTGATGCCTGTCCTGTTACTTCAGTTGCTTAGGTTAAAACACTTGGTATGATCTTTGGTGTCTATGTCGTATACCCTATATCTAATATACCAGGAAATCTGTTACCCTTTCAGTATATTTAAAGGCTCACAACAAACCCAGAGTAGTATTATTTCCTCTATTTAACAGATAAGGAAACTGAATCAGCTATTTTAAATATTACTCTGCTTTCAAATTGATATGTGGGAGAGTTAGGTTTTTCTAAACTCAAAAGTCATGCTACAACATATGCATATGCATGTGTGTGTAACGTATCACACACACACACACATATATATATATAGGAAAACATTACAAAAATTAATAACCAAAAATATCAAAATACAAGGAAACAGTTTTAACAGTTTCAGGATAAAACTGTAATGAAAATTTAAAAATCAGAAGTATAAGTAAAAAAGAAGATAAGCCATAATGAGAAAATTCTGGAAAAAAATTAGGAGAAGAAGCTTATAAAATAATTTTGACTTGAGTCTGATTTCCCCTTCCCCTGTAGAGGCCCTTGCCTACAACCAAGTGTGTGCCATTACATCTTAAGACTGTGAGGGAAGGGTGTGCTTCTCTTTAATTCCAAGACTGTAACACATGACTCAATTGAATATGTCCCTATCACACTCATAAACTTAAAAATAAAGTGTAATTTTGGCAATGTGATGGTACTTTAAAAATCTCTTTTTAAGTTATAATTTATAATCAAGCAATAAATCATTATAACCTCAATTGAGAAAACTTGATCGATTGCTCTATTGTGGATAATTATTCTAATGGTAGGAACAAATATAATTTGAATGTTATGAAATCCCAGAGATACATAGGAAATGAGTTTGTTTCTAATAAAGAATTTCTTCCCCTTGTATTTATAATAAGCCCAAAACTTCATTTGTATGATCGAGAGTGTCTTGTGCCTGGCATATTATAGATTCATGTAGTTCAATATAGCAGGCCTCTTGCTGCTGCTGCTTGTCAATCTGTAGTTTTCTTATTTATTTATTTATTTATTCTTTGTTGAAACATAGCATAGGACCTCAAGTTGTTGTTCCAAGTCTTCTTCTCTTTAAGTATATTTTTATAACTCCACAGCCATCTTAGCAGAAAAACATACCTACTTCTCTCTAGGATGATTGAGAACATCAGGCAAAGGGACCCACATATACTCTGATTTCTGCCAGTTTATTAAAAAAAAAAAACAAACATTTATGAGTGCAGCATGCTGGGTGCAAGGTCATGTCAGGGCATCTCCATCTCTTCTTCAGGTTTCAGTTCAGTACATCTTGACAAAATAGGACTGCTTATAGTGTGAAAGACACTGGTAGGCACTGTAAAGTATGATAGTATAAAAATCAGATGCTGCTTCTGTTCACAATGAGTTTTCTGTTTTAACAGTTTCAGTTAAATTAATAGTCTCATATTGTAACGTGAGATTCATTTTCAGGTTTAAAAAGCCTAGATCAGTATGACTCAAGCCTAAATCTCATTCTAAAAATCATGTTAACCTAATTTCTGTAAGATCTTTGTGAAGTTACACTGAGTTTTAAGAAAGAAGAGATTGTGTATAATCAGAGTAGGTAATCACAGTGAGGGTAGTAGCAACAATGGTGATGCTTAGTCAAGGTTTTATAGATAAGACTTGAAGGAGAGAGATCTCTGAGATGGGGAGGAAATATATCATATGAAGAAGAAATAGAATAATCAAAGCATTGGTAGTGGCAAAGCAAAGGCCATTGGCAAGAGCATAGCCACATAGAAAAGAGCCTACAGGTAGCTGGGATAACTTGGAGCCATAAAATAGACAATAGCATTCTCCACATATTAAAGAAATTACCACAAACACCTTCTCTACTTTCCTAAGTGGATATTAAAATGGTCCTAGACTCTCTCCTAAACCTTCTCTCAGGCCCCAAAGCCTCCACATAAGCAATGGTTAGAAGTGTAATGAGAGTTTATTGATATTGTAGTATTGTTTAAATTAGGGAATTCTTAGAAATAGTTACCATCCTAGACAGAGTCTTATGGGGGAGGAGTTCTTTCTTTACCCTCAGGCCAAGTAATGGAGAGAGCTACAGGCAAATATGTAAAGGGGAGACTAAAATAAATAGAAAAGGTCAGTAAGTGAAAAGAAAAGAAAGGAACGAAAGGGAAGGGAAGGGGAAAGAAAAGAAAAAAAAAGAAAGAAGAGAAGAAAAGAAAAGAAAAGAAAAGAAAAGGTCACTTTCTCACTATAAGTCCTTAGGCCAGTAGGAGTTTGATCAGAGCTGCAGAGAGGGAAACATTTTAAAATACTTATGAAATAATCAGTTTGGATTCAGAAAGATCCCGTCTTTTATGCCTGAAAACAATAATCTTAACATTATTTTTTTTTTCTTTTAACTGAAATTGTCTTGGAAGTCCTGGATTCTTCTGGAAAAAAGATATTCAGTAGAGTATATGGAATCAAGAGTTGGATAAATATAAAGTCACTTTGGTTTATGCCAATGGTTCAGACTCTGCAATAAACTATGGTAGTGAATGAGATCACCAAAAAAGAGTACAGAAAAAAAGAAGTCTAAGGACAAAAATGAAGAATGTTTATAGTTAGGGGATAAAATGATTAAGAGAGAGGAAAAAGAGGGACCCCTGGGTGGCTCAGTTGGTTAAGCAGCTGCCTTCTGCTCAGGTCATGATCCCAGCGTCCTGGGATAGAGTCCCACATGGGGCTCCTTGCTCATCAGGGAGCCTGCTTCTCCCTCTGCCTCTGCCTGCCATTCTGTCTGCCTGTGCTTGCTCTCTCTCCCTCTCTCTCTCTGACAAATAAATAAATAAAATCTTTAAAAAAAAAGAGAGAGGAAAAAGAAAATCAACAATAAGGCCAAAGAGAAAGAAAAGTGGATATTTCAAGCCCTCTGAAAATTACTCTGTCATAGAAGTCAAGGGGAGACAGTTCCAGGGAGAAGAGTGTGCCAGCAGTAAAGAGCTGAGGAGAGATTAAAGCGAAGAACGGAACATGCAGTTGATGATCAGTGTGATATTGTTAATTGTTATCAATTTCAGGAAAGTGATAAAGACAGAAGCCAAATATAAGGAATGAATAAATGAAACATAATTAGAATGTAGAACTAGCATATTTCATCTACAGTGACAGAAATTTGGGCAATGAAGGGAAAGAGGGAACAATAGAAATGTTGAGAAGATAGTAGGGTATGGAGAAAGTTTTCCTCTGTGTAGGAGTCAGGGGGTACTCCACATGTTCATAGACAGAGGGGAAGAAACCGGTGGAAAGGCAAATTTCAGGCAGTGTAGGAAGAACATGGACAAGGAAGAAGCAATAGAGTGGGGCAGGGAGAATACAGACCAGAAAGCAAAATGGACAAAATTTGTGTCTTACATCAGGTACCCTAGAAACAGATCCTGGAATGAGAATTCAGTTCAGGAAATGGGAGAGAATCAGGATAGGAAAGGGGAAGAGACCAAACAAAAGTTCAACTGTGAGCAAGGTCCAGGTCTCCACTGATTACTTGGGGAGCTCTGAAGTGTAAACCTCACTTGAGAGCAGGGGAATTTGGCTTTCAAACTCCCACCCAACCGTTCATTGAATGAGGACAACCCTTGGGAGACCTATAGCCCCAAGATTTCGAGCTCTCAGAATTGCTTGTGAAAGAAGAGTTGCTAGTTCCTGTTCCCTCAAGAAAAGTGCCTGTGGGAAACTGTTAGAGACAAAGGACACAGAAGCTGGGGCTGGTGAATATAGAAACAGGAAATAAGATCTGAGGATGTCAAGGTGGAACACCAGCAGAGTTTGGAACCCCAACTTGGATGTCTCCTACCTTTTGAGGTCTTCTGAAATATCTTGATCTCAAATGCCTATGTCCTTTTTGGTTATTGAAAGGATTAAATGAGGTAAATTTAAGTGGAAGCGTTGAATTAGGGGAATTTCTCTTCCTCCCTCTAGTTTTGGAGATGGAGTGAAGAGACAGGATGGAACAATAAAATATATTTTAGCAATTAAAATTAGTGAAATTGAAGAAACTCATAGGCTTGTAGGTGATAGTCATAGGAATAAGGGTAGCAGCTTTAAATGGATAAGTAAGTTTTGCTAAAACTATTGTGGTGACTAGAATATGAATAAAAGAACTTAAAGCAACATGAATCCAACTGGGATAGATTTCTAGGATCTAATTAGTATGTTTCTATGACCTAGAGTAGTAATAGCACCTTAGCAGTAGCCAAAAAAACAAAACAAAACAAAGCAAAACAAAAACAACAAAAACAAACACACACACATACACAAAGAGAGAGAGAAAGAGAGAGAGAGAAAGGGAACAGGGGGTGACAGATTCAAAGCTGGATTGTAATGGAATAACCATGAGTTGCCGGTCAGGAGCTGAGGTCTAGAAGTTAGTCACGGAATCGTGGAAACCTAAAACAGTATATTAAAGTCAGAGAGTAAAGAGTAAGGACACAAATGACTAAGACAACTCTATAAATTAAGCAATGATTTCAGAATTGGTAAAATTGGAAATAGAGCAGTCCCATGTGGTAATTAAGATGAGTGTGTGGCCTTGCTTATGTAAGGTAGGGGTAAAGGAGGGATATAGGTCCCTGGAACAGATGAGGTGAACGTGAGCTAAGATGTTCACAAGGTCATCAACATGAGTCATGAAATCCCTAAGAATGTCAGCAGTGGAGGGAGAAGATGGCAAAGTTTTCAGTGAGTAGTAAAGCAATTAAATAAATTCAGTGGTCAGTTGTGATAGTGATGACGTGGTATGAGAAAGTAGGATGTGTGAATGTATGCTGTGAATGTTTTAAAATAAGTGAGTATAACCTCAGAGAAGGTTTTATTTCTTATTTAAATCTCTACTTTAATTTTCTCAGGTATCTCATGCAATAACTCTGCTGTCATCCTTAATCCATTCCTTTCGATGAAGCCTTTCTCTTTCAAATAAGATCAGATCTCTCTCATTTGAAACAAACAAACAAACAAACAAAAAAGAAAAAAAAACAACCCCCCAAAACAATATCTTATTTCTCTCTGCATGTTTACTTCTCAACTTCTTAGAGAAGTTCTGTTCCTTCCAGAATTGTTAAAAATTATCCATAGCCAAATTCATATTTTTTTCTAGATTTCACACCATTTGCCTTCTCTTTGACATATTTTTCCAATGTTATCCACTAAAGAATTTATTGTCTCTATTACCTTCTCTAATTCCGAGTTCTCTTGCTCTCTCTCACCCCCTCCATATACCTCTTCAACACGTCTCTCTTCGTGTATGTCTTTATATGCCATTCCTTTCTTGTTATATTTACCCTTCAAAACATACGTTCATGTTTTTTTTTACATCATTCAAAGCATTGCATCCAAAGTCTTATCTTCATTCCTTCACTTATATTTCCATTTTTCTTTAGAAAATCTTTTAATGTCCACTGTCATAGAAATTTAATATATCCACCTACCTTTAGTCTACTGACTTCTTTGCCTAACTATTGTATGTCTTTTTGTCCTGACAAGATTGAAACTTACTTTAGGTTTAATGTAGTTTTTCATCTGTCATTAACTCCTGTCATCTCTTGTATCCAGATGTCTCTTAGATTTCCCATTTCTTTCCATTGCAACTGTGAGATCAGCACAGACTCAGCTGGAGTATCTCATTAAATATTTTTGAATTCCTAATTTTAAGCCCCCCAAACAAAATTTACATTTTAATCCACAAAACAAGAAATATTTTAAATATATAGCAATAATTCAAATAATATTTACCTCCATACCTCACTTCTTTTTAAGAATATTTCTTAAAAATTAATTAAGTCACATGGATAGATGTTTCTCAGGATTTATAGTTAAGAATTGATACACCTTTTTAAATGCTATGCTGATTTTCAGGAAATGTTTATTAGAACATTGGCTTCCAGGTAATATTACATAGACTAGGTGTCAAAATTCATATCATATGAATAAAGTACAGCATTTTCATATTCTCGATGTTTGAAGTTAAAACATGTCAGGTGATGTCGCCAAAGAAAAAGGTGAACAATGATGGAGTAAATTAGCTGAATCCAAGATATAAATGTGTCTTGAAAGGTGGTCATGAAGCCTGTTCTGAACAATGGAGACTTGAAATCTTTTAAAATATAACCAAATGCAAAATAGAAAGCATGTATGAATTTACTTCAGCTTGAAAAATTAGTTTCTTGCTTCTGTTGACTTTTTGTAAGGCAACACTTCTTTTTAGAAAAATTGAAATGTAATAATTTTTTATGCTAAAAATTCACTTCCTACAGTAGGAGTCACAGTATGTCACTTTGTATAATACCAAAAAAGTTGGTTAACTTTCCATAGTGTATGATCTCTAAGTGAAGCACAAATACTCATTTTTTTTAAACTGGGCTGTGCATTGTTTTGTTAATCAAGCTTTATATATTTATGATCATAAATAATTTGCTGAAAAGTGTTTCTTTTCATAGGATTCAGCTTAATATAGGATTTTGGTGTTTGACAACTACATATTGTCAAGTGGTCTTTGATTGATTATATATATATGTATATATATATGCTTTTAGAATATGCTTAACAATATACAAAAGATCTTGAATGATAGTTTAACTCATTTTGAGATAGCAAGAGTACAGCATAGCTTAACACTATATCCTAAAGTATGCTTTCATCTCAAGGCAAGATGACACATAAAAAACAAGTAGATTTAAATTTGGTTTGCAGTGGAAATAATGGTGGAATCAAGCTGTTAGTATATAATATTAAGATGCCATGATGATCAAATAACTCAGAACATCCCCCAAATTATAGGCAGCTACCTCTATAGGTCTCTAAGAAAAGCATATAAACAAATTATAACAAATGGAAGAAAAGCATCACAATATTTTTCACTAGGAATTTCCTCAAAAATTCTGCTAACACCCTGTTTTAGAGCTAGTTAGGTTTTGCTCACCTCATCTTTTACTTTATGCTTCACCTTCACTCCTTAACCTCTAAACATGAATCTTGGATCTTATCCTCCCTGCTAAAAGCAAGAAAGGAGGACTAGAAGTAATAAAGATGCTTTGGGTTATCTCTTTAACTCAGTGGCTGATGGAGGAGAAAGAGAGGACAGTAAGTTCATGCCAATTCCCACTACAGGAGGGAGCTTCTGGTTCAGAACACCAAAGCCATGTTGAATAGAAACCAGAAACAGCCACACATAAACTTATGAACTTACCCTGATTTTTTAAAGAATCTGACCAATAAAACTGTGGTTAAAGGGTAAAAGAGAAATTTGAAAGATTTCTCTATGTACCTATGGAAATTGTCTCAGTATCTTTCAATGTGGACTATCCAGGGTAGGTTGGATAGACTCATGTATTGGAGACAAGTTAGAGGTCATGAAACAATTTGTAGATTTCTGTGTGATATTTTAAGAATTCTAAATCAGCTTATGAGTACTATAAGGCTAGGCTCTAAGAATCTAGGTATTAAATATTTCATAGGAAAATATATATATTTTAGGGACACATCAAATATTATATATTTGGGATACTGAAAATGAATAAAATATGACCTTTTACTCAGGAAAAACTTGTGAAACATGTAAATAGCAAAGTAATATCATATATGTATATGTGCATATTTATTAAAATGAGAAGATGTACAATGAGGTAGGTGTAAATTAATTAATTAAGGAACTAAATATAATACAAGCTATAAACATAATATGCTATCGCATTACAGATGCCAAATATATTTTTCTTTGTGAGTATTTTTATTGATACTTCTCCAGTATTGACTGGGCATACACATAATAATTGTTTCACTCAATATTGTGAAGTAAGGAATCAAGAAGGAATCTGATGTAAAATGTAAGAATAACAGAAACCAGAGCAAGACCTATAGAATAAATGATAAATATTATTTTAAGTTTTAACAGAAAAAGAGAACAACCCAGATGGCCTATATTTTTATTTTGGCTCAAAAGAAAAGTTCATTTCTGAATTGTTTATGGAAATGACAACTTCTCTCACCATTGCACGTTTTCAGAGTTGAAGCCTGTAATTTTATGACTTCGAGACTTAAAGCTTAAATATTTAAATCAAATTAAATTAAATACTTAAAGTTTCAAGTATTTCTACTGGCATTTTTTAAAGGTAATTCTTTATTTACCCTTTTGCCTCTACCGTTAATCAGTGGGTTTCATAGGGTTGCTAAAGCCACTACATTCGGTATCATCAGCTGCTAGCACATAATAGGTACCTACTTGATATTTGTTATGTGAGTACATGACTGCATTAAAAGAATACATTTGAGAATCATCCACCAAACTACAGACCAAAAAAAAAAAAAAAAAAAAAAAAAAGTAGTGTTCAAGGTTATCCTGTCTCTAGACTCCTTTTAGCACGTGTTCTGCTATCTGTGCCTGAGTTCTTTTTATATTGCAGTAACCTCTAAGCAATAGTAACACATTCAGGACACTTGAAAAGTGATTTGGGATTGGCATGGAATGCTTTCTCAAAACAAAACTGCACATTAAATGAAGAACAAGGAAATGTGAAGAAGCCCTCACAGGAATAGAGAAGGTTCTACTTTCCACCGTTTCCTCATAGGGGATGAAGGATGTCAATTCATGTATTCATGAAATGTATTCAGAGCTTTATATTATTTGCACGTACCCTAAAGATGGAACATTGACATGTTGGCCTACAAATCATTCGATTAGTATGAGTTTTAAGTAATTTTAATGAAACTGCTAAGACATTGAAAATTGCAAGCAGGTTTTTGTCAGATAAAACTCATGCTCTCATAAAAGCTAGCTGCTATTGTTAATTTGTAGGGTTTTTGTTTTGTTTCTTTTTGTTTCTTTGTACTTTTTGCTGATAAAGTAACATACTGTTTATCCCCCAGTATGGCAGAGAGAACAATAACATTCTTTTTTTTTTTTTTAAGATTTTATTTATTTATTTGACACAAAAAGAGATCACGAGTGGTCAGAGAGGCAGGCAAAGAGAGGGGGGAAGCAGGCTCCCTGCTGAGCAGAAAGCCGAATGTGGGCTTGATCCTGGGAGCCTGAGATCATGAGCTGAACAAAAGGCAGAGAGGCTTAACCCACTGAGCCACCCAGGCACCCCAGCAGTAACATTCTTGATTCTCAATCAAGGCATCTACCTATAAAAGAATTACATGATCTTCATTTTTGTGCCAGCATGGAAATTTTTGGTTTTATCTCATCTTTCTTTAGCATATCTGATAAAGTATATAATCATGCTCTCTCATAACGGCATAGGAATAGAAAGAAGTGGTGAGGTTATTGTAAAAATTGAAACCCAGATCTGTGTTCAAAAGAAATAGTTTAGCAGTTAAAAAGAGAATCTCAAATTCAAAAAAAGGATTGATTCAAATTAGTTGCTTTTCACTATTTTCTTATGTCTAAAAAAAATCACATTTAATCCTGTTCTTTTTATAATAATTTGGCCTTATTCATTCTTTTCTTTCTATCTCACACTTTTTACCCTTCCCTACCAAAGCCAAAGCTTTATGTTAGCTTTATTTCTCAAAAAATTTTATTTATAATTATACAAGGGCATTTGTAATATTTTCTATATTTTTGAGCTTTAATCTAACTAATTGTGAGAGGGAAAAAAAGATTTGTTTTCCTTTCTAAGTGTACCTGTATGTAAGGTAATTCTGATTATTGGTACAATGGTCATATGATAAATTCAATAAACTTTTGGGGACTTTAGGATTTTCGGTGCAACCAAATGGAATATTTTACCTGTTATTCAAATGTCAATAATTAATTGGGTGTTAATATTGGAACATAATGTTTATTCATTGCACATTTTCCTGCCAAAAACTTCAGTGTCTTATTAAGACAATGTGGATATTTGTGTTATGATGATTTCTGACGTTATTCTCATAATCCTTTCAAACCACTTTTGGAATGTCCCATTTTTGATTTTGTGATTGTAAATTATATCACTGCAAGCCTCTGTAAATTCCCATATTACTAGGGAATAGTATGGGAATATGGGAATAGTAAATTCCCATATTACTAGGACAAATTATTATCCAGAGAAACTTCAATTATACAACACAGTATTTGATTTAGACAATTCTGAACATTTCTAGGCCTGGAATAACCTTGAGAAGTATTTTTAGTGCTAGATTAACCAAGCTAATTCTCTAAAGGCAATTTCCTTCACTATATCATACACCTCAACAAACATTTCACTGTGGCAAATTTTGAACTCAAATGGGAATAAAATCAATCTGTAATGCTGTCACTGAATCTTAATCTCCATGGGGTTTCAAAAACCAGTGACAAAGATTTTCATTTCTTTCCTTTGTGAAAAATCACAGTTAGATACCAAGAATCTATGTTCATTAAAGTTATCTCAAGTACATCTATGTAAATTACTATTTAAATTAGTTATAAGTTTCTCCCTGCAGTTTTATAAGCTTAGTGTTCTTTTTCTACATTTAGTTATAATCCCTGAAGGTTCTCAAGGTGCTAATTCTATTTGATTCCTTATTTTTAATTTCAGTTTAAGGAGCAAATAAATTACTCCTTTCCTAATACTCATAAAGTGTTGCTTAATTTTAGTAGGTATAGAATCTTTTAGTTTTATTAAGTTGATAAATTATTTAGCCATAAAAGTGATTCCCATAGTCAGATCTGGCTTCATATATAATGATGATTTATCAAATTGCTATGGGAAATTTGAGTAAAATCTTTACTCAAGACAATTTTATTTTGGATAGTTTTAATTCTTAAGTTTATAATCATTCATTCAAGACTCCTGCATGGAAGTATTATAGATTTAAAATAAATGGGACTACTTGAGAAAAAAGAACAAGAGAGACTTGTTTCTCAATACTAAGACCTTTTTTCATGGCTTGTTTTGTGTTTTAAAGTATGAAGATCTTTGTTCTATTCTTTATACCTAGGGAAAAATAGCATTTGATATAAGATTATTATATCATTGTATTATATTTATACTTGGTGAGACAACATAGAGAATACACCACAGGCCTGGGTTCATAAAGCCTGAGTGAAATTCCTGGCTTGAACCCTTCCTTGTCATCTGTGCGATTGTGGATCATTAACTTCCTGAGCCACAGTTTCCATACCTGTGAGAATTAGAGCTTAAATATATTAAATGGCTAATTTTCCCTGTTCACTCGAAGTAATATTTTTTATTATTCACTTAGTGCATTTGGAAGCAGGTTATTATTAAATAAAATGTATATTGTACATATTTCCTTACATACTTGAACTCTGAAATATGTTAAAGTAGATGACATGAATCCGACTGTCTGTGCTGGTTCCCACAATACCTTCTTCCCAGTGTCACATCCCCTGCCATTTTAACACAGTGACTGACTAGTCATTTTAGGAGCATTATTAATGCTGAAAATTTTCTTTTAAAAAATTAAATGGAGCAACAAATTTGGCCTCTCAGTTATCTAATTTATTTTTTAATATAATGAGAATCCCCATTAAAGTTTAAAAAATTATTAACTTTAATGCAAGTGTAGATTTTTTTTCATGCCTGTTTCAGCATAGATCTAACCAATAAAATATTAGTTGGATTTCTTGCTACAAAGATTTCCCTTTCTGATTTATAGAGCTTGTGTATATGAATGAAAGTTTCTTCAGGACTACTATACTTGGAATTCTAGCTACACCTCTTTTTCATCTGGTTGTAAAAGTCCAACACATTTATTTTATATAGCATTTTCAGGAAAAAAAAATCAACTTTTAAAATAAATCGAAAGAATATGCATAAAGGGAATACATATATTTATGGATGAATAGTAAGTTCATTAAGTGAATACTAAATATGAATGTACATCTTTGATTTTTCTTTATCCAATCTCATTTTCTCATGTATGATCACTCATATATGTATTCTAATATGCACAGAATACTATCCAATTTTGCCTGAATGAATCAATGATTGCCATATTTTTCTAAAGTCTAATTGTCATTTTCTGATGGTTGGATAGAAACTTCAGTAGGCACAGCTTCAGAAGAGTGGATCCTGAAAGCATGTATTTTGCATTATAATATGTTTGTAATATAAATATTATATATGCTGAGTGAATGAGTGAAAAAAGCACAGATAATATGCCTTCTATTTTTCTACATTTAGGTTTTTTTTGATGTGTTTTATTTCAGCATGCTCTGGATTTTCTTTTTGTATTTAATTTTCTTCCATATTCCATTTTGCTTTATGAGATTACTAAAATAGGAATGTCTGCTTTTGTATGAATCCGCACTTTATGATTGCTTCACAGGATAACTTACAAACTTCAAATTAGAATAGTTACATTTAGCAATGTAATTAGACAATTGAAATTATAGTGCTTTTATATATGCATTAATAAATCAAATATTTATCTATAACTAATTTTTATTTTAAAAATTTTCTAATTTTCTAGTGCTGTAAGTGTCCCAGCAGATGAAAAGGAGAAAAAAATCACTGTCTTCCTTGAGCTTATTGTCCAGTGGAGACAAAAGACATTAATAAAAAATAACACTGTACAGAAATATAAGAAATGTAACAGCGTAAATTTGCCACTCTAATCCATGCAGAATGTATGGTACAGTAATCAGAACACAGAAGAATTTTTGAGGGAAATGATGTTTGAAATAGGAACAAGAGCAAATTAGTCAAACAGGTTGGAGAAGAGCATTTCAGACAGGGAGTTGAACGAGCAAAGTATTTTGGAGGAATTTTAATCCATCCTTGTGATTTCTATGAATAATTAAATATTATTTACAATAAAAAATATTTTTATAAACAGAAACACATAAGTGTATTGATTTCTAAAATGTATTATTTTTGTTCTATTGGTATGGATGTTACTGCTTTATTATTAATAATTGTGTTTTTGTGTCTATTTACATATTACTATAAATCAACAATTTCATTTCAGCTACTTGTTCTGGACTGAATGGGGACAGATGCCTTGCATTGGAAAGGCTCGCTTAGATGGCTCAGAGAAGGTTATCCTTGTAAGCATGGGAATAGCATGGCCAAATGGTATCTCCATTGATTATGAGGTGTGTTGGATTTCTTAAGTATTTAAAGTGCATTAACTGCCAACTTGCATTAATCCATTCTTACTGTTCCCTTATTTTTTAATAAATCATTTAATCCCAAACAGCTTCTAATATTACTTTTCAATCGATCTTTAGGAAAACAAATTGTACTGGTGTGATGCTCGTACAGACAAAATAGAAAGAATCGACCTTGAGACTGGAGGGAATCGTGAGATGGTGCTGTCAGGGAGCAATGTGGATATGTTTTCAGTTGCAGTCTTTGGGGCTTACATCTACTGGTCTGACAGGTAATTTATTTTTTCATAAGTATTTGAGTCTCAAAATGTTATTTCAGTGCCAGTTGCTTTACTCTTGTAGGATTAGCCATTCCTTAGCAAGGTCATAAAAAGGATCTCACAAAGCCACGTTATTTCCACAGAAAGTCAGGCGCTTTTGCTTTTCCTGGCTCAAGTATTTCAATGTCACAGACTAAAGTTGGTTTTTTTCCCTTCTGCTTGGCCATCTGTTATCTTCAGTTTAAATAATTGACTTGATGTGAATTACTTAAAGATTGGTGATCATGTATGTTCAACTTCTTGTCAGAGCACATGCCAACGGGTCCATCAGAAGAGGCCACAAGAATGATGCCACAGAAACCATAACCATGAGAACAGGTCTTGGAGTCAACCTGAAGGAAGTTAAAATCTTTAATCGAGTAAGAGAGAAAGGTCAGCATTCTTATATAATGAATACATCTTATGTCATCCCTCTCCTATTTTTTCAACATTTATCAAACTTAAGTTAGAGATTCTTATCTGAATCAAAAACCTAAAAATTCTATTTTTTACATCTAATTTCCTGCAAAAATCATACAGTTGCCTAATGAAATGAATATATAATAGTTCATACATAGATATGTTTGCCTAGGGCAGTGTATGTATATGGAAATGTTATATACCTGGGCATGTCTTCACTATAGGTTTGGGCTAAGTAATATAGAATATCTATATCTATATCTATCTACTCAACAAAAAATGCATTGCATAATTAGGATACTAGAGAATAAAAAGCAGACAAAAATATGTGTTTGGGGTTATATTTTGATATATAAAGCGATCATAGCTTCAGAAGTTCACTGTTGGTGTGAAATATTCCTGAAGTCATCACTTCTTTAAAATGTGTATTTTGAAACTGTTATGATGATGGTTTGGATTTTTTAAAAATTTACCTCAGTCAAATTAAATGCCTATTTTATGCCATTAAATATCAATTTTAATGTCCATTGAAATAATTATAATTAACTTTCTTGACATCAAAGATAGGTGTGATAATTTTGGAGCTGATGACGGATTCATGGAGGAAAATTAGCCTGATGGAGAAATCTTAATCTTAATATATTACGTCTTCCCTCCAAACAGAAGCAAAAACTTATGCTTACTATATTTAGAAGGTTAGGTGCATTACAGTTGTAAATTTCTTTGATAGCTTTCGTATTTCATAGGCAAGATTTTAAGGCAGTGTGCACTTTGTTGGTGAATTCAGTTCATGTTTTGAAAGAATTGTTATTTATGCTAAAGATTATAATACATAAAACCTATTGCAATTCAGCATCAAGTTTCAGAAAAGACTTATACACTTAACTGGCTGATTGAGGGAAAATTTTAATGCTTTTATTTGGATGGTGTTTGGAGCAGAAGAATGTGATCTTTGAAATAAGAAATCCACGATTTTAAACTGGTATAAAAAAAAAATCAGTACTTTAGAGTACTTGATTTTTTTCATTTACCAGTATTAAGAATAAAAAGACAGTGGCACCTGGGTGGCTCGGTGGGTTAAGCCTCTGCCTTCAGCTCAGGTTATGATCTCAGGGTCCTGGGTTCAAGCCCCACATCAGGCTCTCTGCTCAGCAGGGTGCCTGCTTCCACCCATCTCTCTGCCTACTTGTGATCTCTCTCTCTCTGTTAAATAAATAAATGAAATCTTAAAAAAAAAATAAAAAGACAGACCATTCAACATTATTTTTAAATATTTCTGTAAGAAAAAAATAATTTGATAAACAAAAGAAAAACACAAATGTATGTTTGTGTACGTATGTATATTTTTTTCCTCTTTAGGGACCAATATTTGTGCCAAAGACAATGGTGGATGTCAGCAACTCTGTCTTTATAGAGGAAATTCTCTGAGAACTTGCACTTGTGCCCATGGATATTTGGCAGAGGATGGAGTTACTTGCCTAAGGCATGAAGGCTATTTGCTGTATTCAGGGAGAACAATATTAAAAAGTATACATCTTTCTGATGAAACCAATTTAAATTCACCAATAAGGCCATATGAGAATCCACATTATTTCAAGAATGTCATAGCCTTGGCTTTTGACTACAATCAAAGAAGAAAAGGTACCAACCGAATCTTTTACAGTGATGCACACTTTGGAAATATACAGCTTATTAAAGATAACTGGGAAGACAGACAAGTAATCGTTGAAAGTAAGTACAATAATTTTCAAAAAATAATTTGATGAAATGAGTATCATTTGCATTAGCAGAGAAATTAGAGTGGTAATTGCATGTAGCAATTATATTTTTTTGAGTTTATGTTCAAGAATAATGCACCTATATTATCTGATCTTCCAAAGTCAAAAAATCAATTTACTCCTAGCATGTACTGTATGTATATTTTGATTATTAGTTTCTAATCTTGAACTTTCAATATATTCCTCATACAACCTGTCTCTTTTCTCTCTATGTGATTTCCATATATCCCCCACTTTTCCAATTTCACTATACTTTAGGTCAGTCCTTTTCATTACTTTTTAAATTGCAAATTAGTTTATTAAATTAATTGTAAAGTATTCAAGTAATATGGATTTAAAAATGAAATTTCTCCCTCATCATTGCAATATCAATTCCATATACTTATCCATAGCTGATAGCTGTCATGCCTTCAGAATTTTTTTCATGTGTGTGAATGCAATTTGTAATTACAAAATTGAATGATCCTATATGCATTATTCAGCTGCTTTTTTAAAAATTATCAAATATCTTGAAAACCATTTATTTCAGTATATAAGACTCTATCTCATTCTTTAGAAAGCCTATGCCTATTGTGTACTAAAGATAAACTATTTGACCATTTTCTTCTGATAAACATTTGTTTCTGGTATTTCATCATTACCTACAATGTCACAATGAACATTTTTGCATATAGATATCTTTATTCATATATGTGAGTATTTCTTTAGCACAGAATCCTAGAAATAGAATTGCAAAGTCAGTTGGTGTTTATTTTTTATAGTTGGACAGATTTCTGTCCAAAAAGACCATATCAGTTTATATTTCAATAACTGTATGTAAAAAGTTTTATTGTCCCATATTTTTTACAACAATAATTTCATAATTTTTCAGCTATGACTGTCTAATTTATAGAAAATATCAACTTATATTAATATACATGATAACTAGTGAGTTCCAGCATCCAGTGTATGTTTCCTCATATAAATATACATATAAATATTTTCAAACTTTTTATTTCATATTGGCACTCCATGCTATGCCTGCCATTCTGCTAGGCCAGTATTTGCCTATTCAGATTTTCCAAATTAATTCAATCATATACTTGTACAAATATACATTTTCATTTCTTTGTTCTCTAAGTAAAGTTACCATACTTATTGATAATTTCACACCAATTTGTAAATTCCAGAACATGCCAACATTCCATTTTGGCTTGTGTGTGTCTGTGTCTGTGTATGTGTGTGCATGTGCTTGTGTGTCTGTGTGTGTGTGTGTGTGTGTGCGAGAGACAGAGAGAGAGAAACAATGCAACTGTAACTGTACTGATCATAGACTTCAGATATATTTGACTTTTATTGATTCAGTTTAAGTCTATGAAGTTTAGATTATAACACTGTGGTCCTCCAGTTTTTCTAGGCTGACACAACTTAGATTTGGAAGTGCTTACACTATACCCACAATGTATTAATTTATTAATTCATTTTCTGTGCTCCAAATTTTTTGATATAAAGTTGAATATGAGTCCATAGGCCTTTAGAAGCTACAGTTTCAGAAGCAACTACAAGTAAACAAACATTGAAAATCAGTAGAATCTACAAGATACTAGAGGACTAGAGAACAAAAATAATCTCTTTGGGGCAGGGTGCAAGATGCCACTGACCTGAGTTGAGGAAATGTAAAGGTTCAATAGGAATCTATTAATTGATTGGGCTAGATAGGGGAGGAGAAGAGGAAAAAGGATAATTCTAGACCTGTGGTCTTCAAGTTTGGTTTCCTGGGGTTCCCCGTTACATGTTCATGGAGTCTAAGAGTTATTTTTATGATAATACTAGATAATTACCTTTTCCATGGTATTGACATTCTCATTAATGATGTAAAAGCAGTGGTGACTAGACTGCTGGCAACTGAGTGGTAATCAAGACGATGGCACCAGACCGTCCTAGTAGTCATTGTATTTTTCACTGGCACTTAACAGCTGGGAAAAAAAATAAAAACAAAAGAACAGTTTCACTTAAAGAATGTCCTTGAAGAGAGTAAAACATTTATATTTTATTGAATCTTGATTCTTCAGTACACATCTTTTTAATATTCTGTGTGATGAAATACACATAAGGCACATTTGCTGCATTCTGAAGTGCAATGGTTGCCTGAAGGAAATCAAGTATTTGTGCTATTATTTGGGTTCATGCTTCTTTTATGGAACACCTTGTTTTACTTGAAAGAATGAAGAACAGACTATCGTTATTCAGACCTAGGTATGAGGCAGACATTTTTTTTTTAAAAGATTTTATTTATTTATCTGACAGAGAGAGATCGCAGGTAGGCAGAGAGAGAGAGAGGAGGAAGCAGGCGCCCTGTGGAGCAGAGAGCCAGATGTGGGGCTCGATCCCAGGACTCTGGGATCATGACCTGAGCTGAAGGCAGAGGCTTTAACCCACTGAGCCACCCAGGTGCCCCGAGGCAGATATTTTCTAAAGAATGAATACAATGAGTCTGTCACTACAAGGAAAATGACTTACAATATCTGCTGCAAATAATAGAAATCAAGCTTTCAAGTAAAAATTAGAATTCTGGAAGACTTGTATCAAGCACAGTAAGCTTGATAACTTCCCAATGCTTAAAGGCTTTTCTGATGAGATGGGTGGTGATATTACTGAAGTGATGGGGGGGGTGCGTTATTGCTAAATGAAATGTGTCAACAGATATGCATAACTTAGGGAACCAATACTTTGCAAATGGCATGATAAAATCATGCATGGGTAAATGATCCATTCAAAGTGTAGGATAGACCAATGAACTTTAATGTAATAGAGTATGAAAAGTTCACCATTATGTGTTTCTGATTCTACACTGAAGCTAACCTTTAAGTAACTGTTGCTTCTTATGTGTTGGTATAGTGTGAAAGAATATCCAGAATTATCTGAAAAGTCTACTAAAACACTCCTCTTTCTTCCAACGTCATAGCTGTGTGAGGCTGGATTTTCTTCACATACTTCAATTAAAATATCATTACAGATAGCATGAAGAAGTAGATGTGTGAATCCTGCCGTCTCCTCTTTTCACTTAAAACAACACAGATAGGGGTGCCCAGGTGTCTCAGTGGATTAAGCCTCTGCCTTCACCTTAGGTCATGATCCCAGGGTCCAGGGATCGAGCCCTGCATTTCTGCTCAGCAGGGAGCCTGCTTCCCCCCACCCCACTCTCTACCTACTTATGATCTCTCTCTATCAAATAAATAAGTGAAATATTAAAATAAAAACACAGATAATTTCTTAGAAGATACTGGTTATATTAATATGCAATCAATTCATTTTTATTTTAAAAGAGATTATTATATGGTTAAAACTACATTTTTAGTTTAAATTTCTAATATGGTAAATAGCTATAGGCACAATCCACACAAAATTTCTCTCAACTCCTCAATAATTTTTAAGAGAGTAAAAGTTCTCAAATTAAAAATTTCCAAACTACTCTTCTAAAGACTCAGAAAAATTTTGTACAAAGACATGAAAAAACACAGGGTAGACACAGAGTCATATATCATTTGATATGATTAGAATGCAGGTTGTGGGGCGCCTGGGTTGCTCAGTGGTTAAAGCCTCTGCCTTCGGCTCAGGTCATGATCCCAGGGTCCTAGGATCGAGCCTCACACCGGGCTCTCTGCTCAGCAGGGAGCCTGCCTCCTCCTCCTCTCTCTCTCTGCCTGCCTCTCTGCCTACTTGTGATCTGTCTGTCAAATAAATAAAAATCTTAAAAAAAAAAAAAAGAATGCAGGTTGTGTGGCCTGAATCAGTGTGAGATGAAGCTGGAATTCTAGGGAGGGCTCCAATAATAAAGAATTTGATCTGCCAAGATAAGAAGTGTTTAAAGAAAAAAGTTTTAATGAAATGTCGTGGTTTTTGTTGTTGTTGTTGTTGTTTTTAAAGATTTTATTTATTTATTTTTTATTATTTTTTTATTATTTTATTATTTTTATTATTTATGCCATATAATTCACACATTAAAATTGTACAACTTAATAGTTTTTGGTATATTACATTATTAATTTTTTACATCAGCAAATATATACAATGCATAAAATATAATACACATATAATAAATAAAATTAGCCATCTTAACATTTTAATTATACAATGTAGTGACATTAATTATGTTCATAATATTATGCAACCATCACAACTACTTCCAAAATATTTTTATCACTTCAAATAAAACTCTATTTAAGCAATTATTCTCCATCTACCCTCCCCACAACCCCTCCTAACCTTTGATGTGCTTTCTTTTTCTATAAATTTGCCTGTTTAAGATATTGCATGTTAGTGGAACCATACAATATTTGTGTGTGGCTTATTTCACTTAGCATAATATTTTCCAAAGTTCATGCATGCTGTAGCGCATATCAGAATTCATTCCCTCCTCCCCCCCGCCGCCAAAAGAAAGTTCATTCCCCCTTTTGTGGCTGAATAAGATTCTATTGTATGTGTATACCACATTTTGTTTATCCATTCATCTGTTTATGGACACTTGGTTTCTTTCTACTTTTTGACTATTGTGACTATTTTAAAAGTGCTGCAATGAACATTGGTGTACTAATATCCAAGATAAGTAGTTTTGGTTGTATTTAATAGCTAAAGGGAAATCACCACTATTAAAAGATACACATATAGTAGCCCTTATGTTTTATAATGATCACTCTGGCTGTGTTATATTCAGTGAAGTTTAAAGGTCACGTCTGAAGGCAGAGGTGACTTAAGGGGTTGTTTCCTTATTACAGATCCTGTTTCCACAGTGGTAAATTAAACTGAAAGAATATTAATTAAGGTATATATACTTTATAAGTAAAGTATATATACAACCAAACCATTCTAATCCTCTCCGCTAAAATCAAAGCAATTAAAACGAGTAACACTTCAGTGGGTGTATGTGTTAACTCACATGGACGAAGTGACATATGATAACTGGGAGTTGGGAATCAGTCAAGTTTGGACTGAAATCCCACTTTGCCATTTATTTCCTGTGTGATACTGTCAATTTCCTCACCTACAAAGTGAGAAACAAACTCATAATTTTTTTTGCCAAGATTTTATGAAAAAGAGTATGCAAAGAAGATAAAAACAAGCATAATTTTATTTAATTTAAAACTTTGTATTACTGTATTTGTGACACATTTGTGGATTATTTAGGATAATTATCCCCTAAATTATTTTTAGAATATGTGTTAGAATTGTTAAACAATCAGAAATAATTATAATAATTATAGATGTGGTAGTGTATTAAGGTCTGACTAGAATTTAAAAATTAATTAAGATTAGTTTACATTGATAATTTACATAAACTTTTCTAAGTACTCTCCTTATGCCACCTTATCCCTCCAAGAAGTTGCTAATTTGTTTAACCATTGTAATCTTCTCTTGAAGTTTTGTGGGAGAATTTATAGTTTGATTTGCCAGACCAAAAAACAAAAACAAAAAAACAAAGTAAAGCAGTCCCCGCCCACCCCCAAAATGAGTTACTGGCATGCAAATAAATACAAATAAGACATAAAATTCATTTATGTCTTGGTATTCCATTTTAATAAATCTGGTATAATGCATTTCATCTCATTACGTATTTTACCACTTACCAACCAAATTAATCCATGGAAATGTGATTAAGTCTTTAAAGATGCCAAGGAGATACCATAGAGCTACAGCTGCAGTGCAGGAGGGGGTGAGGAGCCCAGGCTGAGGGTGCTCACCCTTCTCAGTTGCTGATCTGTTTCTCTGGGGTGAGCGGGGCTCAGCGCTCTGGCCCAGCCCTCTTGTGGGTAGTTACTACAAGGAGGGCAGGACCTGCAGCACTGCCTGGTCTGGTTACTGCTCAGTCTGTCTGCTGGTGGCCAGGGCTCAGGACACCTAAATGGGTCCATTACAGTTTTGACTGCTGGGCAGAAAGGGCATGGCTGGGGCACGTGTCTGGTCCCGTTGTAGCTTAGCTGCTGCGCACAGAGGGCAGGGCTCAGGATCTTCACCCTGTCCTTGCATCTTGTCTCCTTAGCTGTGGAAAGAGGGCAGGATTCAAGATTCTTGTCCCTCCCGGTTGTGGCTTGGTGTCCGCATGGGTTTAATTGGTATGGGAGCGTGCCCAGGCTGGTTATACCATGGGATGGGCAGAACATGCCCTATAGTACAAGCAGGCTAGAGGGAGAGCACCAGAAGTGGTGTCTATTGGTTCTGTCTCCAGCAAATTAGGAGGAAATTTAAGAGTGGTATCTGTCAGGGCTTCTGTCCCTGGATAAAGACTGCAGGTTCCTGTCTTTCTAGCTGCCACTTCCAAATTTGTAAGTGGGTCTTTCTCACTTATGGGCTAGGAAATTTTCAGTCTGTTACTTTTGCCCAGGATCTCAGGGTGAGTAGGTTTTTTTGCAACCACTTTAAGAGTTGAATCTCCATTCCCTATAATTCTTTGATTCTCCTGATCTTAATCCCTATTGATTTTTAAAACAGACATTTGGGGTGGGGAGCACCTTTCTGAGGACACCCCCCAGAGTCAGAGTTCCTGATGAAGGACATAATTTCTTCATGCCTTTGGGAGTGTTCTGTATTTTGGGAATCATCATTGTGATTGTGAGGTCACTACTGCTGGGTGTTAGGGTCCCAGGGAGGTGGTGTCTCTGCCTCTCTTACTCTTCTCAATGCATTTTTTTTTTTTTTTTTTTTTTTTTTTTTTTTTTTTTTTGTGGAGGTGCTGTTCATCTAGTTCTCAGGTACTGTTCAGAGAAAAATGGTTTCATATATAGTTGTGAATTTGTTGTGTTCCTGGGGGAAGTAAGTTCAGGGTTCTCTTACACTACCATCTTGAACCCTCTTTTTTCATAATGCTTTTACATAATTTTTTTCCAAGACTGGTGGTGGCAGTATGCCTTTTTAAAAAATTATATTGTACTGGAAATATCTTTTTCTTTTCCTTTAAATGGGCCAGTTCCATATCCTTTTATGAGTGCCCCAAAATTCATTTGATTATGTTAATTTTTTCTGTGTGCAATTTTAAAGGTAAAAATGTCACCTTTAAAGTGTATTATTTTAATTTGTTTGGATATGTCATAAAGACATTCTCAATATGTGAGAATCTTAGCTACTCATTTTTTTCAGATTTTATAAAATAAACACTTTCAGACATATTTATTAGATAACACAATTTTCAAATTACCTACTTGGATAATTGCAAATATTGGAAAGAGGAAAGGGAGCATGCTTTATTATGCATTGAAATTACTAAGATTGAAAAAAAGGTAAGAATAAAAGATGAGCATTGTGCATAGGGAGTCACTATGCCTCACTACAGCAAGTAGTGAGGCAGGGGATAATGTTTATACTGCAATGGAAGACACAGGATAACATCATCATCAAATTACCAAAAGCAGAATCTGGAGTGAGAAATGATTAGTGCAGAGGGAAAGAGAACATGGGATTTCCTCCTCATTAAGTTGTAGGCTGTGTGTTCAGTATGTCTTCCATGATCTCATAGTTTCTTAAAATATTTGAGTCTTTCCAGGAAGATGGCCTGTGTCAAGTTGGGGAGGAAATAATTTTTCCTATAACCTTTTGGGTTTGGGTTAATGAAATATGAATTAAACTGATAGAAGAGCTAATCAGAAAAAGCTCACAAAAAGTTTAATGTTAATTTTTTTTCTGTCCATGGAGGCCTTCATAGAAAAGAAGTGATAGACCATTTTATTTATTTATTTATTTATTTATTTTTAAAGACTTTATTTATTTATTTGACAGAGAGAGATCACAAGTAGACGGAGAGGCAGGCAGAGAGAGAGAGAGAGGGAAGCAGGCTTCTTGCTGAGCAGAGAGCCCGATGTGGGACTCGATCCCAGGACCCTGAGATCATGACCTGAGCCGAAGGCAGCGGCTTAACCCACTGAGCCACCCAGGCGCCCAGTGATAGACCATTTTAACAGAGGATGATCAACTGCAGAGAAGTAGCTAAACAAAAATAAAAAGAAACAAACAAAAAAGAATTTGGATTTCTAGAGGAAGTAAATTGTGTGGAGAGAGGAACATGGGAAAACTAAGGAAGATAATGGTTGTTCAGTAAGATGTTGCTTATGTAGACACATTTTAGTGCTATCTTCAACTCCAGTGATAATGATTGCTCTTCTCTCCCAATCAGAGAGGGGACAACTTCACAAAGAAAATGTATGTCCTATTGTTAAGTAGATAGGGACAGGGTAGAGAGGATTTTCTGCATCTGCTATTACAGCTTACATCCTTATGTCATAGTAGCTTATTTTGGGGTGGTATATTCTGATCCCCTTCATAGGCATGATTGTCCTAAAGTCTCTTACCCTATAATACCAATCAAGACCAGATCCCTCCAGGGCACTAACATACCTGAACAAGAGATATTGAAACCACAGGTAGAAGTCACTTAATATGAGGAGCAGAAAAATTCATGAGGAACAGTATGTTGCAGAAAGAAAATATAAAGAATTCTGAGTCATCTGTAGAATATTCTACTGAAGTTCTGTAGAGTCAATATGAGGTGTAATTCAGGTCTTGGAGGCAGAACTGATATGGAGAACTCAGGAATGTTCAGTGATCAGTATTAGGATTACTCATAGATTCAGAGCTTCGCATTTCCTCATGAATGTGTCAGAATAGCTGACAGTGATAGAGAGTAGAAGGCAATGTGGCCAAGTACTAACTTTTTTATGTTGAGAATTAGTCTTAAGACAGGAGGCTGAAAAGTTTCCTGCGGAGGTACTCAGGCTCAAGAGACTGCCCTAGTAGATCACATTAGATGGTCTGACAAGGATTCTGTTTGCAGAATCAGAAACTGCTGGATCATGTCAATGTGGCAGAGAATTGGGGCCTTTGCTTATTATTAAACTTGAACTTTGAAACCTATGGTGGCATCTAGAGTTGTTATAATTTATGAGTCTGACTAGGAATGGAGGAAAGGAATGAGAAGACACTGTCAAGCTAATGCATCTACCATAGCATGGAGCACCCACAAAGATACTAGGTGGACTTCAGAAATGGATAGTGATTCACATATGAATCAACATCCCGGTATTGGATCACTACCAAGTTAAGTCTTAGCAAGTGTGTGAGGGTGGGAGTAGAGAGATTATTAGATTATTAGATATAGGAGTAGATATAGATTATTAGTAGAGAGACTAATAATCACTGATCAGAGTCATTTCTGTAGGATACATCAGTTTAAATGTAATTACATGTATTTCTTTTTTAACCCTTAGTCTAGGAGTTGAGATATTGTTGCATATCAACTAGTTTTGATTGCATAACAAACCATCCCAGAATTCAGTGTCTTAAATCTTTAAACGTTTATTTATCCCACTCTTCTATGGGTTAGCTGGTGGTTCTTCTGGTCCATGTCAGTTCTTCAGATCTCTGGCCAGCTTCGGATCAGATGGCAGCTGGATGATCTAGGATGGCCTCTGTCATGTGTCTGGCAGTTGGCATGCTGTATTCTGGGTTACTGGCCATGAGTCTTTCATTCAACAGACTAGCTTGGGATGGTCACATGGTTCTCAGAATTGAGAATAGGCAAACATTTTATAAGCCATATGTACTAATGTATTACTGGTTAAGGAAAATCACATGGCCAAATCCAGATTCAGGGAATGGAGGAATAGACTCCCACTGATGGGTTGAACTACTAAGGGGCCGCACACATAAACCAAGGGGAGAATTTGCGACTTCTGTAATCAACACAGTATGTAAGCGATCATTAGCCTGTCTCTAGAAACTCCTAATTGATACAGTGAAATTTGGCTTGGCTTTTTAAAACTCTTTTCTGTTTTATTTGTTATATATTTATTTGTTATATATATATAAAACATATATTGTTATATATTTATTTTTTTTATTTCTGTTTCTGTTTATTTATTTATTATTTATTTGTTAGATAGTGTTTCTGACAACCAATAATAGGTTATGACAATAATATCTGGCTTTATCCATGAACTAGAAATCAATCTGTCTTGGGTGGTAAAGAAATAAAATGAAACAGAAAAAGATTATCTAGCGGGGAAAAGATATAATAAAACTATGGGTTAGTAGATTTAATGATATTGAATTGATTCTGTCAACTTCAAGAGTATAAACTTTTTTAGATTTAGCTCAAATAATGCTGAATTTTTCTTACAAGTCCCTTGTGACTAGTTGCTATTAAGCCACTTTAATTGCCCCACATCTCTGTGTAAGCAATGTGACTGAAAAACTTTATTTTTTTTGTAGTTTTGACTTGAATGAGAAAGTTGTAAATGGTAACCTAAGGGGGAAAAAATCTATGACATAGTGTTAGAAGAGATATTTTTCATAGGAAGCAATAAAAGAAAGTATACATATTAAAACTTTTTTTTTTCCTTTTGAGAGATTTATGGCATGAGTTCAGCAAATGAAATCAATGTACTGTGAATTATGAATAAGTCTTTGAGGGGGTGATGATGAATTCAAAATTCCTAGGAAAGCAGTAGAGTACCTGCAGAAATAGGCAAGGGGACAAGTGAATCCAGGGTTCCTTTTCAAAGATGGTTATAACTTGTAGGAGTGAAGTAATTGTTTGAAAGGGAAGACATTTCTAGGTACATTCTATTCCATGTACCCATTAAAATGTACTCTGTTTTTGTGTTTTTTTTTCTTTTTGGCTTGTAATACAAAAATAAGCAAAGTTTAATAGAAATCAACTATTATTTGCATATTCAACTTGCTATTCTCAGCTTTTTAGTATAGCATATCTGGTTAAAAATGTTTTGAGAGAGAATGTTAAAAGAATTTATGCTAAAACAAACCATTACGTGAATCTGTTTCTTAGAGAAGAAATTCATGAACAGATTTTTTTTCTTAATTGAATTTTAATTATGTAACTTTAAAAGTGACATAAGTAAAATACATAAATTGCACAATTTTTTATACTTAGCCTTGTTTACAACACCTACAATAACATAGTGTATGGCTTAGATTATCACTTTTGTAGAATAACAGACTCAATCATACATCATGGCATATTCAAATGAATGTTGCTGTTGCAAACCTCATTAACTTTTTAGGACTTCTACAAAGTAGAATTTTCAATGTGTAGTTCTATATTTTACTGACATGTTGATAAAGCTAAGTGTTAAATAATACTCTCCTCCAACCACGTACCATGGTTCCTTTCCATTTCCGTAAGCAATTTACACCCAATTGTCTCTCTTCTTTTGCTTTCCACTTAGACAGTCTTTCTTGACAACCACAGCATTTTTATTGATGCCTTAGCACACTTAACAATCTTCCCATAATTTTTGATAACATTTTTGACTCTTGTTCTCTGTTTTCATTTTCTGTTGTAGCTTGATGATAGCCTGGGTCTGATGGCTTCTGGGATTTAGTGTTTCTTCTCTCTCAGCACAACTGATTACACTGCATCCAGCCTATTCTAACATATCTGTGAACCTGCTTTTCTGTCTTTACCTGCATTATAATTATTGTACACTTTCCATTTCACTCTTCCATTAGTTCTCTAACCACTAACCACACTCATTTTCTTTTTTCCCCAAATCTGGACCAAGAGATAAGCCATGTAATGGTGTCCCTATCACTTTCTTTAACGATCAAATGCTGTCCCCTATGTTTTCTGTTTCTGACTGTAGAAGTGCAACTTCTGAATAAACTTTCTCCCCACCGATGGGCATATTTTCCCTCTTAGGGAGTTCAATGATTGTGATGATTCATATTGAGACATTCATTATTTAATATTACCCCAAGTCCAGATTTGCTGATTTATCTCCTCACTAGTGGAAAGTGTGAAATCTCTAGACATTTACTGAAAATTCCCTTTAATATTCTTGATGTCAACTCATAATTTAACATGCCAATGTCATTTTCCTACCTAAAAATCAGAACCTCTCCTATTTCTCTTGTTAGTAAAATTATTACCTTTTTTTAATAACCAATTAGAATCAAACCTCACAATTAACTCCCTCTGTTCCTGTACCCCTGAGCTATTTATTCACCAAATATTTTTTTCTTATCCACTGTCACTATTATGGACCATCTTTTTGTTCTTTCATTACTGAATATTGATGATCTTCTACTTGCTTTCTCTTTTTCTGCCTTGATTTTCTAGGAATTTCTGCATATCATAGACAACAGTGCTTTCATTGTGGTCCTCCTTAAAATATTAACTCCCTGTTTTCTGCATCACAAAGTATAATCCATTACCTCCTCTCCAGGTATCATCTTAACCTACATGATCCATCTCACCAGAAATTTCTCTTCTATGTCAAATTTGCCCTTTGCTCCCATTTTGCTCATACCATTTTTGTCTCATGAGCATATCATATTCTTTTTTAAAAATTTTTTTGGTGATGTGCCAGTTTTTATTATGGCAAAATTCACATAACATACAATTTATCACTTTAACTATTTTCTTTATTAACATATAATGTGTTACTGGTTTCAGAGGTAGAGGTCAGTGATTCATCAGTCTTATATAATACCCAGTGTTCATTACATCCATCCTTTAATGTCCTTCACCCAGTTACCCCATCCCACCACTCACTCCCCTCCGGCAACCCTCAGTTTTTTTTTTCCTATGATTAAAAATCTCCTGTGGTTTGTCTCCCTCTCTGGTTTTATCTTGTTATATTTTTTCCTTATTCTTTCTTCAAACCCTGCATCTTTACTCATGTTGTTAAATTAGAATGGGAGAGATTTATAGACCTTCAAATGGTCTCTATTTTGGGGGATCTTTATAATTCAACTCAAATCCCTCCATGCAATTAAGGAATTCGGATTTTTTTCCCCCTAGAACTGCAGCCCATAGTGGTCTCCTTCCTTTGGAAAACATTTAGGACTTGTCATGTGTCCTTCATGTCCTTATCACCTACTTAGTTTTTACCCTATGCCTTTCCTTTGTTTCATTTTTGTCTATAGGATTCACCTCCCCCTCAAAATTTCAAGTTCCCCTAGGAAGGGTCTATTACATATAATCTCTATACCCCTTATAATCTATAATTGCTTGGTAGATAATAAAAATAACTAGCCTTCTTAGGAATTAGTTATGTTAGTCATATAATTAGGTTGTTAGGATTTGTCTTAAAGCTTCATTTGCAGAATAAAAGGGATTCTTTGGCCTCAGTTGCTTGCTTGGTTGGATTCTGATTAGCAAGAGGAGGGAGACTGGAGACTTTAGTTTTGATGAGAAAGTAAGAGAGGCAGCGTAGAATATTGGTTAAAAGCAGAGGTTCTAAAAACAATCTGAAGGGTTTGAAGAGGTGGGGGGGTGGGAGGTTGGGGGAACCAGGTGGTGGGTATTAGAGAGGGCACGGATTGCATGGAGCACTGGGTGTGGTACAAAAACAATGAATACTGTTATGCTGAAAATAAATTTTAAAAAATGATTAAAAAGAGGGAGACAAACCATAAGTGACTCTTAATCTCACAAAACAAACTGAGGGTTGATGGGGGGAGGGGGGTTGGGAGAGGGGGGATGGGGTTATGGACATTGGGGAGGGTATGTGCTATGGTGAGTGCTGTGAAGTGTGTAAACCTGGCGATTCACAGACCTGTACCCCTGGGGATAAAAATATATTATATGTTTATAAAAAATAAAATTTAAAAAATAAATAAATTTAAAAAAAAAAAAAAAAAAAAAAAGCAGAGGTTCTAGAGCCAGAACATCTAGCTGGATCCAGCCTAGCCCCTTCCTTGCTTTTTACCACTTACAAGCTGTGTCTTTGGATAATTATTTGCCTTTTCATGCCTCAGTTTTCTCTCTTAGAAATAAGGATAATGTTAGTATCAGTCTCAGAGGGTTAATGAGATTCAAAGAGTTAATACATGTTGGTTAGAACAGCACCTAGTATTTAGTCAGCACTCAATTCGTATAAACCATTATGAGTGTTTGCCTTCATTCTCCTTAACTGATTCATTTTTTTTAAAGCTTCATTATAATAAATTAGTGGAAACTAGCCAGCATGCAAAATGGCCATGATAGTGTACAAAGATTTCAAAGAACAGAGGTGATTTCTCCCTTCAAAGTCTCAAATACTATGAATGAAGAAAGTAGAAGGTCCCTGAGGAGAGGGACCTCCATGGGTGAAAAGGATGTCAGGCTCCATAGTTCTTCCAACACCTTGTGTCGTTTATTGGGCTTATACACTTGACTGTTGGATGTTCTCGACCTTGTCAGAATTCTTAGAATTATGTGACAGAAGGTACTTGTGGTATATAGAGTATACTTATGTGAGTAGCAAAAGTACTACTTTTGGGGGTGGAGATGAAAATAACCAAAACCAATAGGAAGTGATATATTCAAGATGAAAGAATGAATTTCTATTGTTAGAAGCATTTGATTTTCCAAAGATTCAAATACTTTTCTGTCTTCCACCCTTTGCAACTTGAGGCTGCTGGTAACTTCTGTTTGGTTGAGTGCCAAGACTAATCAAATCTGAAAAAAAAAATAAAGAAGAATGTTGGTAAATATAAATATGCATCAGATATACAAGAATGCCTGTATTGTATAGTAAAGCATATTTTCATAAGTTCCTTTTGTCTTTTCCCTTTTGAACCTGCAGGATAATGGTGCTTAGAAACCTATATGTGTAAAGTGACTGCTGAGAACAGAATCTATAATTAATCCATGAAAGTCTGAAATGGCAAAACCTTTGTGGAGTGTAAAGTTCTATGTTTTTGCTATATTCACAAAACCCTAGAATTTGAATGGGCTAGACATGGGGTCAGAATTGACAAGGCAGGTCATCTGATAGTAACCTGCATACTTGGGAGGACAGGGATACTTAAGTCTGGAACAGCTGGTATCTGTAAAAGTGCCTGTTGTACCTATTAGTTTTATGGATAATAAGGAAAAATGATATTAATTTAATCCACATTTGAAAGACATCTACAATAACCTTCCTACTCTGCCAGTGTTAAGTAGAGAACAGAGTTCAGTGAGAAAATGAACATCTATTTCAGAATTAATAAAAAAAAAAGAAGCATAATTTCTCAAGTAATTTTTCACCAGGATGGCATGAACCATGTATTTTTACAAAGAAGTTGAATTTGATAATTGTTTAAATACCTCTCACATAACATTAGGCACCTATTTAAAACTTATTTTGTAAATTCTATAACATTTTCCTCACCCTGTGATTTACCTGCACTGCCATTTTTAAATTTACTCACAGTGCAAGGGAGCAAATTGGAAAGTAACAAAATTTCAGATTGATATCTGTATTAGCACATTATATAGCACAGTCTGTTATTCTGAAGAGGTATTAATGCCAAATGGGTTATTTAAGCTATGGAAGGTATGAAGCAATGCATAAGTTTTCTACATACTATTAGGCAGGGTTTTCTTTACATATAATTTCATATTATATAATTTCATATGAACTACACAGACTCAGAGATAAGGGAGGATAAATCTTTATTTTCTGAAATGTATATCCAAATTAAATCATTCTATTCAATTTGCTAATTGTCAACTCTGCTAGATACATTTGAATGTTCTGTTTCCTTACCTATTTTTCACGTGGTTAACTTGTATTCACATTTATTTTTCAGTTTAACTTTTCCTCAATACCCACATGATACACACACACACACACACACACACACACACACACGGTCATCTCAGTCTAGATATAAGCATGTCTTTCACAGTTTCCACAATATGCAACTGGCCTCATTATAATACTGTTATTTTCTTTTTATTGAAAGAGCTCCTCTGTTGTATTAGAGCAAACGCTGTACCTTGCACGGGAGTATATCTCTACTCCAGACTCCTGTAGGCCCTCAGGACACTGTGCTGACTGTTATTGCAAATGTCTTTTGGGGCATTCTGACACTGGCTATAGAGTGCTGAGACTTAGTAAGCAATCAGTGAATGTTCACCAAAGAAAGGAGTCATGCTCTCTGAAAATCAAGTTTCTTACTCTCATAGAATTAACAAGGTAGGGTAAATTTTATCAGTAGAAATAACAAGTTAATATGACACAAGAGTGGTACAGGTCTAAACAGAATGTTTATAGGCGCTCAGAGTAAAATGAAATCTCTGCCACTTAGAACGATAAAAGGGACTTTGTGGAGTAGATGGTCTATATTGACAGTTTTGTTGCATTATAACTCTGACCAGTAACCATAAGGGTAAATCAATGACTTTTGCTTATGCATCAGGTTATTAATATTTTATGAGGATAATATTAAGACAACAGACATTTATCTTATTTTAAAACCATCCAGTGACAGATGGTTTCTTAAAGTAAAAGTACCTTAATATGGCTGACAGTTATGTCCACCTATGCCATTCTTGTTTTCCTTTTGTAAAACATTTCTCGGACATAGCAGATGAATTGAATCTATACAACTATTTACCTTACTTGGTGAGTACACAGTAAGTTCTCCTTTTTTTTCTTTATTATTGAGGTCCCTGCAAAAGGGATTGGTTTGGTAGTAAAGCTGGAAATGAATTTATTGTCTGGATTTGAACCATCCTAACAAAAGATGAGCTTTGCCTAAACTTAATATTTTCTTATCTTCAACTGAGACTGAATCACAGTTAGTTGTCAAGTAGTATAATACTTTTGCACAAGATAATATTGCAATCTGAAATTGCCACCTCCCTATAGACTATAATGTTAAATTATCGTTTTTATTCTTGCCTTATTTAATTCAATTTGTCAAATATTCTTTTAGTGCCTACCAAGAACAGAGTCTGCTTAGTCTCATTTGAAATGAAATATTAAAGCTTCTATCATTTCATAAGTAATAGAATTTTTTTTTTCACTTGCACTCTACTCTTTACCACAAGGGCTTTACATCAGTTTTAGAAATCCATGGAAATCATATTTATTTCTTCACAGAAAATACTAGAGTGCTTTATTTCACTGACATGAAGTACCCTTTATTAACATGAGCTGTTACTCTTTTGAATTTAGGTGTGAATAACTTAATAGATGATGCTTAATTATTAATTTTATCTTTTGCTTTAATTTTATTTCATTTGTTCCAAAGACATTTATTATGCATTTAATATATGCTAAGTATTTTATGGGAACATGTAATTCTGTGTTTCTTCAGCACTCTTCATTTGGAAAATCAGAAATAATACAAATTATATATAATAATCCTGGCAAAAATTGTTGGCATTGAAGCATAAGCCATAAACAAAATGTACCTTCTCTTTATTAACCATCATGAACAAGGTAACATTTTGATGAAGAATGCTGGAATGTTGATAGAGCGATTTTATGGGGTCATATTTTCTCGTGACTTATGCCCCAGGTAGCTTAGCTTTACACATGTATTTAATGCAGCAAACCATTTCTAGCACTGCTGCCATTTAAGTTCCATAAAAGCAATAGTGGCATTTGCATGACTGTGGGAGTTTTAATATTTTCTGTTAAAGAGTGCAAATCATATTTAAAGGTTCAAATATGATCTTCAAATATTTCCTTACTCATTGCCATCACAAAATCAGGTTTAGGTTTTTAGAGATTTGTCTTATTCATTTTGGTGATCCAGACATGGGGTCATATTATTCAGTTTTCATAATAATTTTGTTCACTGACACCTAAAGATATTTGGTAAGGTATTATTCTGTTAAGATCAAAAGCATGGACTTTCAGGACACATGGGTGGCTCAGTCGGTTAAGTGTCTGACTTCAGCTCAGGTCATGATTTTAGGGTCCTGGGATCAGCCCTGGGTCTGGCTCCACACTCAGTGGGGAGTCTGCTTGTCCCTCACCCTCTACCTCTGCCCCTCCGCCCACTTCATGCACAAGCTCTCTCTCTCTCTCTCAAATAAATAAATAAAATATCTTTAAAAAGAAAAAAAAAATCATGGGCTTTCAAATAAGTGAGACTTGGATTCAAGTCCAGATTCTCTCCGCCAGTTTATTTTTTTTAATTTTATTTATTTATTTTTTTAAAGATTTTATTTATTTATTTATTTGACACAGAGAGAGAGAGAGATCACAAGTAGGCAGAGAGGCAGGCAGAGAGAGAGGAGGAAGCAGGCTCCCTGCTGAGCAGAGAGCCTGATGCAGGCCTCGATCCCAGGACCCTGAGGTCATGACCTGAGCTGAAGGCAGAGGCTTAACCCACCGAGCCACTCAGGCGCCCTCTCCGCCAGTTTAAACCTTAACTGAAAATTAGGGAAAATATTAGCATCACCTGGCAGTTTGTATGAGGATTCATGAAAACAATAACAATAGAGTGCTTACCACGTAGTGTCTGGTTCAAATTATTCCTGCCAAGAACCAGAAGTTTTGGGGGGTTTTGTTTGTTTTGTTTTGTTTTGTTTTGTTTTATTGTAAGGGTGAATCTTTGATTGTAAAGTGAATCTTAACTCTTAACTCAGTCTGAAGCAACCCCTGGAGAGAGTTTAGTGCTGCTTTGACAAAGTCACAATGTGGAAGGGTTGCTGACTTAATTTTTTTTTCCCTTAATTCCCAAAACACTAAATGTGCTAATTACTTTTAACTTCATTCTCTTATTAGTAAAGAAAAATGAATATCAATGCATCAAATCTCATCATTATTAGTTCATTTTTATTCCAAAATGCTGAAGATGCTGAAGAAAATGATAGCCCCAAACGTTCTCTTTAAGTAACTCTACTCAGGTTCTTACCAGACTGATGTACAAACACTTTAAGATTTCTTTAATGATGTTTGTTATATCCCCACCACCCCTCAATTCATAGTTTGAAACCTTAACCTCCAGTACCTCAAAATGCAACCATATTTTAGACTATATGTAAAGAGGTAACTGAGGTAAAATAAGATCATATGGGTGGGCCCTAATCCAGTATGACTCATTCTTACAAGGGGAGATTAGGACATAGACACATAACGATCTGAGGGACAACCACGTGAGCATGCAGTGAGAATTCAGCCATTTTCAAACCAAGGAGAGAGACCTTAGGAAAAACCCCAACCTGCTGACACTGTAATCTTGAACTTCTAGCTTCTAGAACTATGAGAAAATAAATTTCTGTTGTTTAAACCACCCAGTCTATGGTGTTATGTTATGGTAGTTCTGACAAACTAAAAGAATATTCAAAGGTGGGTACAACTGAATAACCAGTGGATTTTTTTAGGGGGAAAATACAAATGTAGAGTTAGAGCTAGTTATACGTAGAATACTTCCTTTTGCTTCCTTAAGGGAAAATTAAAAATTGAACGTAGTGTCCAGTCTTAAATTTTAATGTATTCTTAAATTTTAAAAACATTAAGACCTATGATTATTTTGAAAGCCTCATTGGCAAGAAGTGAACACTACAACCTAAATAAGGAATTTAGTAACACTAATCTTTCTGATAAATACCTATGAAAATTTAACAAAATTTTATTAGTTTCCCATTCCAAAGGACTGATGTTTTATGAGCAAACACACTTGCAAACATGTAATTGTTTGCACATGTACACATGTAATACCATAGTTTTCTTCACCATCATCTTAAAACTCTTTCCATTCCCGTCCCCACCGTTCTCTGTAAATGTCTTTTATCTTTATCTTATAAGCAAAAGTAGAGGGGTAAATTTCCTCAATTTCCCTCATTTCCACTTAATGATTTGGTCAGGTTCATCCAAGTGTGGTAGGTAAGGATCTGGACTCTCAAATGATTCCTTGGGTTCAGATCATGGCTGTGCTTCTTAGAAATTGTCGCTGCAAAATAAGGATACTAGTGGTATCTGCCACAACGTAGCAAGTACTTTGAACTGTTTGTGTGTATGTGAGTGTACATAAATATGTATGTTTTTCAAATAGTGGTTATTATTATCTTTATTATTATTTACCCATTATTTATTATTCACTTTATTATTTGCCCATTTTTCACCTTCTACTTTTTAATTGTAGAAGGTGGCCTTTCAAATGTAAGCCTTAATACCTATGCTGTCTGAACCCATTGCCCCCTTGTCCCCACTATTTCCCACTCTTCTACTGTTTCATTTCTCTCTGCCCAGTAGCTCTCCTCTCAAACCAAAATTCATGCTCAGTTTTCCTTCACACTAAAAATAAAACCATAAACAAACCTGTCTCCTTCCCTGTTTTCCACTACCCTCTCTTCCTTTCGTTTCACTACACTTTTTTTATTTTTAATTTTTTTTTATTTTTTATTATTTTTTTTTAAAGATTTTATTTTTATTTATTTGACAGAGAGAGATCACAAGTAGACGGAGAGGCAGGCAGAGAGAGAGAGAGGGAAGCAGGCTTCTTGCTGAGCAGAGAGCCCGATGTGGGACTCGATCCCAGGACCCTGAAATCATGACCTGAGCCGAAGGCAGCGGCTTAACCCACTGAGCCACCCAGGCGCCCCTCACTACACTTTTTTTAAAATGAGTAATCTGTACCCACTGACTCATCCTCTTCACTGCTTTAAATGTTGCTGACTGCCATGCACTTCCTCATAACTGTGATATCAGACACCATTGATGACCTGCTGCTTGACAAAGCCAGCAAACTCATTTCATTTGAAATTGTTGACCACTCTCTACTTCTGACAACCCATTTCTCCCTTGAGTCCCATGACACTCTGTTATCCGTTTCACCTGGTTTGTTTAGTTCTTAGACTACACTTTTTTTAAAACATCTTTGCTAGATATCTACAAAGCTATGTTTCTTCCCCAAGTAGTGTTTGTTGTACATATGACTGTTTGGTATTCACACAAATGAATTGCAATGATGGTCCATTTGTTTTTGGTGCATTGATATTTTGAGTTGAAAAACATGTTTTGGAAAAAAAAATAGCAAGTTAAAATATTGTTTGCTGTAACCCTACTGTTTGGGATAGTGTTTGGTGCATAGTATTATTAAAAAAATATATATTTAGTACATGAAAAGCAATCTATGTGAGCAAAGAGCAATGTCCTATAAGGTAATAAATAAAAAAAAAAATTTAGTACATGAAAAGCAATCTATGTGAGCAAAGAGGAAATGTCCATAAGTTAGCCATTATCTAACTTATGGCTCTTTGGGACCATAAGTTAGATAAATAAAAATTACCTGCTTTTTAAAAAAGAGCATTAACTAGGGGCACTTGGATGGCTCAGTCCATTAAATGTCTGACTTCAGCTAAGGTTGTGATTGATCTCAGGGTCCTGGGATTAAACCCCATGTCTGGCTGCCTGCTCACTGGGGAGTCTGCTTGTCCCTCTCCCTCTGCCTCTCCCCACACTGATGCTCTTTTTCCCTCTCTCTCTCTCTCAAATTCTCTTTCTCTCTCTCAAAAAATAAATAAAATCTTTAAAATAAAAGTTTTAACTAAAACTATTTTTTAATTCAAATCTTATATACATCAGACTAAATTTCTTCACTTTTCTCAATCATAAATGACATCTATTTAATTTCAAAAAGCCAAAATTGTAATGAAAACAGCAAATTTACATTTGGGGCAGTAAGGGTCGAAATGTCCACTTCTGTGTCCATGCATACCTTGCAATCTGGTGGAAGAGTCTGTTGGAAAACAATACAGTTGATGCTTGAACAACATGGGTAAGAACTACACAGATACACTTATACATAGATTTTTTAAAATAGATACATTATTATAAATGTACTTTCTCTTCCTTGTGATTTCTTTAATAATATTTTGCTCTAGTATCTTTATTGCAAGAATGCCAGAATATAATATATAGAACATACAAAAAATGTTAATCAACTGCTTATAATTTTGATAAGGCTTTTCATCAATAGAAGGCTATTAGTATTTAAGTTTTAGGGGAGTCAAAAATTATATGCAGATTTTTGACTCTGCAGGGGGTTGGTGCCCCTAATTCTCCCCTTGTTCAATGGCCCACTGTAAATGATAATTAAGGGAATGACTTTTAAAAGTCTCCTAAATCATGGAGTTTAAAAATAAACTTTTAAAACCTTTTAAAGTAAACCTTTCAAAATCAGTGGTCAGATTTTGACAGTAGGATTATCTAAGAAGTGCTTCTCATTTTTAAAACACTTGCTTTTTTTTTTTTTTTAAGATTTTATTTATTTGTTTGACAGAGAGAAACATCACAAGTAGGCAGAGAGGCAGGCAGAGAGAGAGGGGGAAGCAGGCTTCCTGTTGAGCAGAAAGCCCAATGTGGGCCTCAATTCTAGGACCCTGAGATCATGACCTGAGCCGAAGGCAGATGCTCAGATGCACTGAGCCACCCAGGTACCCCTAAAAAACTTGTGTCTGAAACCAATAGATTGGAGGTATTTTTCTTACTAGTAGCAAGAGAAATACACATTGTATTCTTATGTATTTTACCTAAGGCTTAATCATGATATGATTACCTGCAATGAGAGGTAAATTATACACCTACTCATTTACCTAAAATAAATTGGCTATACTAGATTAAGAAATATGTTCAGATTTGTGAACCTTAGAATAATTTCCACAGAGAAACATTCCAAAGAGTACCTGCTGGGGTTCATGTGAAAACATGGCATTACTTTTAAGCGTCACGAACTTTTCTAATCAAAGACTATTTAGGTTTATTGTATTCATTCTACATTGTCATTTCTCACAATTTGACTTAAAAAGGATAACAGCTTCTCTGTAGTTTTGTTTTAAGTCAAAAAGACCAATTTATTTTAGAGATAGAGACATTAAGGTGACAACCTATAATCAGAGCTGACTACTGACCTTACACTTACCTAATTTTTAAATACCTTTTCAGGCAAAAAAATTATATTTCATTAAAACTTGTCATAATTGAAAATTATTTGATAAATTTAAGCATATTATGAATGACATGACATAAATGACATGACATAAACCTGATTATATTTGTAATTCTCTATCTTGATCAAAAGTACCTTATAGAGGCAATGTTTACTCAGTCACATCTTTCTTTCCATGCTGAATTATTTGTTCTTTCTAGCATATATTATCTCATCAGCAATGTATGGTATGTTAAACAAATCAGTGTAATGTAATTAACTACCACATTACTATTATAATTAAACCTATTCTTTTAAAATTTAGTTTATTAAAATTCTACTGAGGATAGTCAATTTAATGTATCAACTTGAATAGACAATATTTCCTAGTTGTTCACTCAAAAAATAATCTAGTTGGGGTGCCTAGGTGGCTCAGTCGGTTAAGCAACTGCCTTTGGCTCAGGTCATAATCCTGGGAACCCTGAGTCACTGGGCTCCCTGCTCATAGAGAGTCAACTTTCCCTTTGCCCCTCCCTCTGCTCATGCTCTCTCTCTCTTTCCCTCTAATAAATAAGTAAAATCTTTCAAAAAAAAAAATCTAGCTGCCCCTATAGAGGTATTTTGTAGCAGTATTAAATATGCATTCAGATGACCAAATAAGGGAGATTATGCTAGATCATCTGGGTGGGCCCAGTGACATCACAAGATTCCTTATTAAAAAAAAAAAAAAAAAAAGCAGATTCAGAAGGTAGAGAGAGAAGGTAATGTGGTAATAGAAGCAGAGATTCAAGCAATGTGGCCCCAAGCCACGGAGTGCTGTCTGTCTTGAGAAGCTGGAAGATACAAAGAGCAGATTATCCTCTATGGCCTCTAGAAGTTACCAGCTCTGCCCACACCTTGACCATAAGGCTGATTTTGGACTTCTACCTACAGAATTGTGAAATGATAAATTTGTATTGTTTAAAACCACTGCATTTGTGGTGATTTGTTATAGCAGCAAGGAAACAAATACAAAAAACATTTTTTTTTTGCCTGAAAGAATGATCTTACTATAAAAAATATGAACAAATATGGAATTGGCTTTGTAGTTGGGTAATGGGTAGAAGCTGGAAGAATTTTGAGGACAATAATAAAAAAGCCTACATTGTCATGAATAGACTACTAGATATATATGGATGTTAAGGACTCTGTTAATGAGTAAGTACATAGAGAAATGAGAAGTATGGTCAAAACAAGACTATATTGTCTTAGAGAATACTTAAATCATCATATCCAAACTGCTAGAAATATGGACATTAAGAGTGTTATTAGTGAGGGCTCAGAAGGAAATGAAGAACATGTTATTAGGAAAAGTTATATAGAAAATAGAGAACAGTTATATAGAAAACATTGTAAGCAATGCACTTGGATATTTATCTGAAAATGTTTCTAACCAAAATGTTCAAGGTGTGCCTCGTTTCTTCTTTTTGTTTATATAATAAAATACAAAGAGAGAGAGAGAAAAAGAGATAAATTAAGGGAAGAATTATAAAGCGAAAAAGCAAAATAGAAATAGGACTTGATGATTTGGAAAGTTCTTAGTCTATCCAGATTGTAAGTGACATGAAAATTCACTATCAGGGAAGTGTATTCTGGAGGCAAGGGGCATACCTGGACAGTCCCTTGTTGGTGCCTAAGAAGGAACAAAAGGTAATTATATTCTGTTACATGGAAGGCTCCCTGAAGAGACTGGTCATGTGCCTCATGGATCCCTTTTGCCATCTCAGAAACCAAAAATGTGATAGAATTATTTTAGAAGTAACTGTTGAGGAACATATTATCTAATGGGGCAAATTTCATAACATACATAGAACTACAAGGTTTTTGAGAGTATTAGCAGAAACATGATTAGCTTATACTGAAAGAGACATAGGTAGGAGAAAATAAAATAAAACTTTCAGACTCACAAAATTCTATAGATGAGAAACAGATTGGTAATTCTATTCATTTACAAATACAGAAAAAAGAGGGAGATTCAGAGGGCAAAGCTGAAGTCATGGAGTGCAGTACCTTATGCCACAACGGATTTTTCCCAAGCCTTGAAAACTAATGGAGTTTACTTTGCTAGATTTCAGAATTGCTTGGGACTGGTGACTCATTTTATCCTTCCATTTTCTTCCTTTTGGGTGAGAGTATCTAGAACTGGAATCCCATGCTTATTCTATCATTGTATTTTGGGAACAGGTAATTTATTTTCTAGGTTCACAGGTCTACAGATGGAAAGGAATTTTGCACCAAGATCGTTCATACCCAGAATTTCAAACATACCTGATGTAGATGACTACATTTCAGATTTCCAAGTGGATGAGACTTCGATAAGATATTAGACTTGAATTGATTCTGTCAGCTTGTTGAGCCTTTTCATGACCTTGTGGTGGGATGAACTCATTTGCATATGGTGTGGATGTGAATCTTTGAGAGCTAGGGACAAGTGTATTAAGATGAATAATGGCCTCCAAAGATGTCCATGTTTTAAACCCTGAAACCTGTGTATTTGTTATTTCATATTGTGTATTCCATATGTTACCATTTCACATGGTAAAAGGGACTTTGAAGGTGTGATTTGGTAAAACGTTTTGAGATAGATAATCCCGTGGGTGTAATGTAATCAGGAGGGTCCTTATAAGACAGAAACAGAAAGGATTGGAATTAGAGGGGATACAGGGATGGAAGGGGAGATTGTAGTGATTCACTTGGAAGATGGAAGAAGAGACCATGGAATGTAGGTGGACCCTAGAAGCTAGAAAAGATAAGGAAAATAAATAAATAAATAAATAAATAAATAAAATAAAAAATAAAGTCTTATTACGATGAAAAAAAAAAAAGGAAAGGAAAGGAAACAGACTCTTGTTAGACACATTTTCTCCCAAAGAAATTCAGGACTGTTTACACTTTAATTTTAGTCCAGTAATAAAGATTTTGGACTTCTGACCTCTAGAGATGTTAAGATGAAAAATTTGTATTATTTCAAGCCACAAAATTTGTGATAATTTGCTACCACCTCAATAGGAAACTAATTACCAATTTATGCAATTTTTAAAGAGTCATATAATTTTAAAAGATTCGCTATAAAAGACAGCAGACCTGCTCTATACCCCTTTACCATAGGCAGCTATTTTAAACTATTTTATTGAATTCTTTATTTGCTTTCATATCTAAATAATATAATAATACAACTAAATTTTTAGTTCCTAAATCTGTAGCTTTAAGCATTATGCATTGGCTTGAGGCAATATCTATTCGCTTCCTATTCCCATTTCCAATCCCCTTATCATCCTAATGTATTATGTCCTAACTTTGGCTAGACACATTCTACATAAAGGTAATTTAGGGATAAATCTTTACCATCATTTAGGGATTATCTTTGTCTTGCTTTTTATTGTACTTCTCTTACAGTTATTTTTTCTCATATTTTGTTTTCTCATGGATTACTCCATAGTTTTATTAAAGCACCCTAAGAAAGTATGCATGGTAGATAAAATTTTTGAAATCTTACATACAAGTGTACCTTGGAGATATTGTGGCTTCAGTTCCTGACCATTGCAATAAAGAAAATATTGCAATAAAGTGAGTTAAATGAATTTTTTTTGGTTTCCCAGTGTATATAGAAGTTATATTTGCAATATACTATTAATACTATTAAGTGTGCAATAGCATTGTGCCTAAGAAAACAATGTACATACTGTAATTTAAAAATACTTCATTGCCAAAAAAATGACTAACCATCATCTGAACCTTAAGAGAGTTGTAATCTTTTTGCTGGTAGAAGTTCTTGCCTTGATATCTATGGCTGCTCAGTGATCAGGGTGGTGGTCGCTGAAGCTTAGGGTGTCTGTGGAAGTTTCTTAAATAAGACAGAAATGAAGTTTACCGTGTTGAATGTCTCCCCCCCCCCACACACACACAAATGATTTCTTTGTACTGTGCGATGCCGTCTGATAGGTCTTTACCTATAATAGAACAGAACTTCTTCCACATTTCTTGTCAGTCCTCTCAAACTCTGCTGGTGCTTTACCAACAAAGTTTGTATCATACTCTAAATCCCTTGTTGTTGGGGCACCTGGGTGGCTCAGTGAGTTAAACGTCTGCCTTTGGTGCAGGTCATGATCTCAGAGTTCTGGGATTGAGCCCCACGTCAGGCTTGGTGCTCACCGGGGGGTCTGTTTCTCCCTCTCTCAGGCCCGCTCATGCTCTCTGTCTCTGTCTGTCTCCCTTTCTCAAATAAATAAAAGCTTTTAAATAAATAAATGAATAAATAAATAAATACCTTGTTGTCTTTTCAACAGTCTTCACAGCATCCTCACCAGGAGTGGATTCCATCTCAGAAAGCCACGTGCTTTGCTCATCCGTAAGAAGCACCTCCTTGTCTATTAGTTTTATTATGAAATTGCAGCAATTCATCACCTCTTCAGGCTTCACTTCTACTTCTAGTTCTTGCTGTTTCTACCACATGTGCAGTCACGTCCTCCACTTCAGAAATGTATTTCTTAAATACTACGACTTAAAAGTCAGACTTATTCCTTGATCCGTGGGCTGCAGGATGGATGTTATGTTAGTAGGTGTGAGAACATTAAACTCACCATACATCATCAGAACTTTTGGATGACCAGACACATTGCAAATGAGAAGTAATATTTTGAGAAGAGTCTGAGTGGGAGGTCTCAACAGCAGGCTGAAAATATTGAGTAAACCACGTTGGAAACAGATGTGCCGTCATCCAGGCTTTACTGTTCCTTTTTTTTTTTTTTTTATAGAGCACAGGCCAAGTGGATTTAACATAATTCTTAAGGGCCCTAGGATTCTCAGAATGCTTAACGGACATTGGCTTCCAACTAAAGTCAACACCTGTATTTGCTCCAAATAAGAGAGTTAGCCTGTCCTTCGATGCTTTGAAGCCAAGAACTGATTTTTCCTCTCTAGTTGTGAAAGTCCTAAATAGCATCTTCTACTACATGGCTCTTTAGTGTACTTCGGAAATCTGTTGTGTAGTGTAGCTACCTTCATTACTGGTATTAGCTAGATCTTCTGGAACTTGCTGCTGTAGCTTCTACATCACCACTTGCTTCACCTTGTCCTTTGTACTATGGAGGCAGCTTCCCTTAAACCTCACGAACCAACCTCTGCTAGCTTCCAGCTGTTGTTTTTGGCAGTTTCCTCACCTCTCTCAGCATTTATAAGATATAAGATATAAGGACCACATCTTCTTTATCCCTTTGTTTGTGTTTTGCTCCTTAGAAGACTCTAGAAACTTTTATGAAAACTCCTCCCCTCATCCCACCAGAATTTTTTTAAAAAGATTTTATTTATTTATTTGACAGACAGAGATCACAAGCAGGCGGAGAGGCAGAGAGAGAGAAAGGAGGAAGAAGGCACCCTGCAGAGCAGAAAGCCCGATGTGGGGCTTGATCCCAGGACCCTGGGATCATGACCCAAGCCAAAGGCGCGCCCCCCGCCAGAATTTTAATGAATCTTTGTTAACAATCTTCTAGAGTTTCCATGATGATAAGCCCTAGTGTGAGTTTATTTCTATCTGTTGTTTGAGACACTTAGTTGCTTTTTCATTTCTTTATAATTGAATGTTATTTTTTGAGCTTGATTTTCCAGCCCTTCCCTTGGCTTATTTCATGGATGCAGTAGCTCTCTTTTCTCTCTGAGAATACAAAAAACAATTCCTCTGAAATTATTGTCTTTATGTATAGGTTCTGTTTATTCCAAGTTTTTGTTTTTTGTTTTTTTTTTTTTTTTACTCTTTCTTATTTGAATTAGTCTCTTTATTTTCTATTAAAAGTTTTCTTCACATACCTCAGGACTTTCACTCCTGTTTAAGGATGGAACAGTCAGCAGCTGATTAGAAATTTTGTAGGTGTCACCGGCAGGCAGGCAGGCAGGCAGGGCACTTCTCAAATAAGAGTCATCTGGTTGGAACTTTTTTTTTTTTTTTTTAGGGAACTCTGCGTGTCAGGTCTCTAGGTCTTTTCTCTTATGATAGTAAGAGGGTCCTGGTTAAATTCTTCTAGTTACTGCCTGGAATATATAATTCTAGCATTATTTTCTGGTGCAATTAGAGAAAAGTATCTCAATATGTAAAATCATCTCTTTATTTTAAGCATACTACTGCTGCCCTTAACTGTGGTTTTGATTACTCAATTCAGAGATGCTCTGTTTGATATTTGAGGGAAAAGAAGTAAAAATTCTATATCAGGAGCATCTGCAGAGTCTATCTTGGTGTAAAGTATGGAGAAAACCTGTGGATCTTACTGCTTCCTAAATAGACCTTCCATTGATCCTGTTTTTACCATTAAGTTTCCCTCCATTTTTATAAATATCTGCTACTATTAATTCATCAGGTTTGGAGAGTGGTTTCCTCTCTTTTACCGTTTAAAGTTATGGGGTCTACTATATGAACACTTCTCTATCTGCTTTCTCTCATGAATATCTTCTCCATTTTTTTTGTACTTAATACTTTCAAAAAATTCCTCTTATGACATTTTACTCTTGTTTTAGTGAAGCTTTAGGAAGAAATGGATACAAATACAGATGATCTATTTCTACTTTTAATTTGAAGTCCTTTTGGATATGTTCAGTATGAACTTGATCCTTCTTAGTTTCCTGATTCTGTTTTGCTTTATTCCATTTTATTTTATCCCATCCTCTAAACATATACCATTTAGAGATGGTATTATTAATTCCCAAGGGGAAACAGACAAGTCAACCAAAATCTGTACGACATGTCAGTTTTGAGCCTAGGATCAAATCCAAAGCCAATCTTTTAACATTAAAGAAATTTTTTCTTTTTAGATTTCTAAGGTAAACTTATGGTGATTCACAGTTCTCAAAAAGATTCAATACAGGAAAATATTTTAATTTTACGGTGGTTAATTATTGTCCACTGTGCAAAAACTAGCAATGATACAAATTAATATATATGTAACTATTACTGTGTCTCTGAGTGACATATTTTAAGGAAATTCGAAAGCATCTGAATAGTTGTGAGGACAAAGAAATCCTTAATTTTTAGACCAGTTTTCCAAAACTTGAATTCAACAATATTACAACTAATGATAATTAAAAGGGATTCCATGCTACAAAACAAACCAAAACAGAAATGGTTTATTATTTATGAATAAGTGTGTCAGTAAAATAAACGATTGTATGTTCCTTTATTTTTAGCATACCAAGCACTTAGTAGGTGCTTGATGATTAGTTGTTGAATGTTAGGTGAAAATGAAAGTGAAATCCTGCCAAATAATTAGTTCTTTACAACCTCTAATTAATTTTATATTCTATTGCTATCTCTTTTTCCTTTCTTTTTGTAAACTCTTCTAGTTTCTCATTACTTATTTCCAGAACTATTACAAATCTCCCTAAGTGGTCTTCCTTCCACTTGCCATCAGTCTACTCTGACATAGCTGTATGATTTATAGAGCTATAGACCTAATAAAATTGTTTGATTATTAACACGATACTACCTTGTATAAAAATAACATTTTGTGGTTTATAAAAATTATTGCCTTTATTGTATCATTTAAAATTTCTTAGATCTCTGTAAGAAACAAAGGAAGTATTAATATTTTCTAATTAAAAAAAAAAATTCTGGGACATTAACTCACCACAGTTGTATCCCTGGCTGTGAATGACAGAGCAGCCACTTGAATGCAGATATTCAATACCCAGTTCTGTTCTGCATGTGAAATTGTAATAACATTGTATTCAAGATTCTTAAAAACCCTGTGACCAAAACTCTCAAGCAAAGAAAACTCCTCAACTGGCATTCAAATCTCTTAATAGCAATCTACCATTCTATTCCCATTTCTCATTTCTTCCATCATTCCATTAGTTTTACAGCAATATGTTTAAGGTTTTCAGTTCTGGATTTTTACTTTTCTCTTTTGAGGGAACATATCTGGCAAATTCATTGTTATAGTCTTTCATTGTGTAAGTGTTGATCAGTTTCACAGGCTCCTTGCAACATTCTCTATTTCCCCTGTCCTTAGAAACCACATTAGTTTTGTTTCTAAAACATGCGGTGGCCAGATAAATACTTCATATCAAATATAGGGATATATTAAACTTTCTGAGACAGGTTTACAAGCACCTTGGATAAATATATAGTTATGTTTAGTTTAATTTGTAGAATATGCTTTGAGCCATGCTGTTTATGTAAACAATAGTGGTTTGAGAATATCAAATGCTTCACAGTTATAAAATTTTTAGAATTTTAGAATGGATTGTGACTTCTAAGGATCATAATATCATTTAAATGTAGTTAGTGTGAATCATGTTACCAAAAATAGCCTGCAGTTAGCTTCCATTACTAAATTTATTCTGATTTTGTTACCTTAAAATTCAGGTACAATTTCAAAAATATGATTCCAAGTAAGAAAAATGTGTATTAAATATATATACATTTATATATATAAATATATAGATAATATATATTTATATTTTTATATATAACATTAATATATATTATATATGTAATATCTATATATATAAATATATAGATATAGATACAGATATAGATATAGATACAGATATAGATATAGACATATACATATTTGAGCTCACATATTCTAATCTTCTAGGTGGTAAAATGTTTGGTGCAGTCTTCAGTTTTCATGTGTATTGTTTAAGTCATTAAAATCTTGTAAGTTCCTACTGTTTGTGAAGCACTGTACTTCATAATAAAGGAGACAGAGAAATGAACACAATAGTTTTTACCTTCAAGACATTTTGTTTTATATAGTAGAAGAGAAGAAGACAGACTCATAAATAACTACAAAATAAGGAAGAATATAATTAATGTCCCAAGGGGGCTACAAAGCATGTGCTCTGAGAGAATAGAGAAATCACTTACAGTTTGGAGAGTCAAGCAAAGACATAAAGTTTGAGCTGAATTGTATGTGCTAAAGGGAGAGAAAAGTTCTGTACAACTAAAAAGATTTATGTGCTAGAGGGAAAAGGGAATCACATGGACTGTGAAAGGTATTGAAACATAGGTCATGGAGTTTCAAATGTTTCTAGTACACCAAACAGAGGTACCAGAGTCCACGGAGTAGAGAAATTGCATGAAGAAGCAATTCAATTTTAAAATAAGTCTAACAATACTATGCAAGGTATATGAGAGGAGAATAAACATCATTAGCAGTCATTTTAGTTTGAAGTCTTAGAAAACCAAGGCTTATACTAATGTATCAGTTGTTCTTTAAGTAGACATTTCTACAGGGTAGAGGAAGCCTAAATTTGTCCAATACCATTACCTAATGTCTCAGGATACATGATGTCTGAAACATAGATGTGGAGGATGATATTAAGGCCAAGGCAATCATAGCTATAAACCTAAAACTGTATTATTTTTCCAACTAAGTGGATTCTCCACACTGCATTTTTTCCATGCATTTATTCAATTAATATTTATTGCTTGCCTGCTTTGTTCCAGGTGTGGTGATGAGAGCAAGCAAAATAAGCATTGTTTTTTCCTTCCTTAATTGGGAAGCAGATGTGACGTAGGATCCCAGCATGCCAAAACACCTATTTTTTGGAATCTTGTCCCTATCTAATTTCTCATTTTAACACTGGCAACCTTAGAATCTATTTTTTTCTGAAAGAATATACTAATAAACATGTTCTGTCTTGTGCACGTGAACAAGGCAGTTCTAAGAAATGTTTTACCTTAATGCAAGGGAAAAAGAGTTGGATCGAGGTCTGGCATATTAGGGAGAGCATGTTTTGAGATTTATTTGAGACTGTTGCTGGCACAGGGTAATTCTCTGATGGGAAAACATTTTTCTCTCTGTGTGTGTGTGTGTGTGTGTGTGTGTGTGTGTGCTCTTTTTTTTTCATTTTTGCATCTCAAAACCATCTTCCTTGTTAGGAATACTCATACGATACTTTGTAGACTAGCAAAAACACAGCTTTTTTAGGAAACCATCTTTAAGTAGTCCCAGTTCTTAAGCCAAGATTTTGAAATAAAGTGTATTCTGAGTTTTCTGAAAGCAATCCTTGGAAATGGTTTATTGATGACATCAGGGTGCTTGACTAAATTTTTTTATTTCTGAGCATGGGATTATTATATAAATATCTGTTTTGTCATCCTTTTTACTCAAGCAATTATGAAAATCATAATAAACTGTTAGTCTTATTCCAAGTGATATTTTTAAGCCTTGGGATGTTTGTATGGGTCTCTCTTACATTTTGGTTTATAATTGAACTTGATAAGATAAAGGACTTTCAATACTGCTCAAGAATGAATACATTAAGATTTTCTTCATAGATATCTCATCAAAAACTGAGACATCCCCCTCCCAACACCTCTTGCCCGAATATTCTAGGACGCAGTTATTTGGGTGTGTGTGTAATAAACAGATGTTACTACAAGGTTTGTACCCCACTAAATGGTTCCTTTGGAAAGAATGAAGTTGACAATTAGAATTTAAAGTGGGATTTTCTAAGCCTTGAAAAATCTGCCTTTTACAAGATAGATTACCAGCAGGTAAGATTGTGGAATATCCATGTGCTCTGGTAGATTATCTAGATTTCTTTGTTATTATTATTACTCTTAGAGAACTCCTCTGGTAATTTCTTAAGAGTATCTGGTTAATTTTAGCCTTCTGTTGTCTGCATGGCATAGAGTTTGCTTGCTTAGTGGCGGAATTTGCCATTATGTATAAACAACCTACATGTAAGGTTGTTTTTTCAGGGAGGTCTATATGTGGCCTTGAAACTGAAATATATTTTTGTACCCAGGAGACCCTGCAATAGAGGAATATTTCACATATGCCAATTAAAGAAAATTGGCACAAGTGGCCCCTGAAGTAGGCCACAGGAAAAGGGGGAAATAATTAAGGCTTACATTTATGAAAGTATCTATTTATCAGAAGTTCGACTTGGTAGAATAGGCATGTTGTCGCAGTTATAAATATTATGGTCGCCAGCTTATTTCTTTAGCGTCTAGGTTGGAGAGAAATGCTGGACCAGGTATAAATTTGAATCCATTTTACAATGTGAATTCTAAAACTATTTTTCTTTGAAATAGAGCTCCTTCTGAAATGATTAAATATGAATGAATCTTCAGTTACCACATTTCCATGCTATTTTAGGTGTCAAGGGAGAAGGAAATATTTGACAATTTAGTTCAACTTTCTATGAATAAAAATAATGTCCCAATGAAGCATTTGCATTTCAACATTGTCAGGTTATGTCATACCATGACCTTCTCTTAGAATAATCTATGTAAACAAACTTCTCTGCTTTTTTCACATAGTACAATAGTAGTTAAAATGATTAATCAGGTCCTGATTCGAAAGCTCTTTAATCCCAAACAAAGAAGGGAAGTATTGATTGTTATCCAACAGTCGGCCTTGATTTGGTTGTTTAAATCTAAATGTGATTATTTTTGAAGTTTGCATTTGCTGTATGGAAATTATCATGAAATGAAACAACACATTGTTTCATTTTACTGTATCAGGCAGATTAATCTTTTTAAAGAAAGAGTCTTCCAGATATCAGAATTTGAATTATTTTCTAATGTTTTTCTGTTGGTTTAAAGCCACTACACAGTTATATTCCATTGAATTATCAGGAAAATATATCACAAAGCATTTAACAATTTTGAATGTAAGGATTTTGTAATATATTTCCAGTTTAAACATAGAGATAAGCAGAAGTAATATGTTACTGGACAAACTATGGATCCACTTGTCTATTGCTCAGTAGTGCCTGCTTATGTTATGATGGAATCAGTTTTTCTTTAAATAATGTTCTAAAATGAGAGGAATAGTTTTAGCATTTTGCATTATCATCAAGATGATGCTGGGAAAATATGCAAAAGATGTCGTTATTTTCTCAAAAAAAAAAGCATTCTTCTCATTTCCGTTTGTTGTTTTTAGTTTTCTTCCTTCCTTCCTTTTGTTTTTTTCTTCTTTTATTTTGGAAAGAATATTTGAAACAGAAAGCCACTGCAGGACTATTTTCAAGGTATGACTATTGTCTTCTCCTAGATAGTATTCAGTCTTGAGAAATTTGGGGATCTCTTAATTTTCTTAAATGGTATAGTTGCAAACACACAAATCATACTTGCCATACAGTAAAAATTATTCAGTGTCTTTCAGACATTAAAAATATTTTTACTCTCAAGAAAAAGTATCATGTAATCTTTAGCCCTCTTATTTAACTGGTATATATGTGACACATCTGGTTATACGGTGGGGAGGTCTGAACCTTGGCATGAGTCACCAGGTAGAAGAGTTTTTCTGAATGCCATTGTTGTGAATACTTCGTGATCATGATTACCAGCACACTTCCAACATGGTCTATCTACAGTTGTCTGTCACTTACCCTAAAGTTTTGTTTTTTATTGCTTAGTAGGAGCTTTTGTTGAGTTTTAACTAATTTCTCAAAGTCCAATACAAAAATTTTGACTCTTGGCTGATAACTTATATTCTTGTATATAGTATGTCATTATTAGTTAAAATTGTTACGTGGTCTCCTCTCATGTTCTGAAGGCTACATGGTGTTTTGTTTAAAATTACTTTCAGGGCGCCTGGGTGGCTCAGTGGGTTAAGCCGCTGCCTTCGGCTCAGGTCATGATCTCAGGGTCCTGGGATCGAGTCCCGCATCAGGCTCTCTGCTCAGCAGGGAGCCTGCTTCCTCCTCTCTCTCTGCCTGCCTCTCTGTCTACTTGTGATCTCTCTCTATCAAATAAATAAATAAATCTTTAAAAAAAATAAATAAAAAATAAAATTACTTTCATAAAGTTAATACACTTTCTTCACTATTGCCCTTTATATGTTTATAAATCATACACATTTAAACCAATAAGTTATTATTAAAAGTTACTACTCTCTAACTTCCTTTTTAAATACTTTTGCAATCTAAAGCATTTGCAGATGCCTCACTGACATGATTAGCATTTGGCTATTTTCTCACTCTAAGTGCAAAAATTTCTAAATTTCTCTTACCAGGAAAGGAGTTACCTATGAGAATTGATATTTTAAACCTAAGGCTATTTTTCAGAAATTGTACAGTAAGAACAGATCCTCACTGCAAAGATAAAAATAGTTTGCTGCAGAAACTATTGTGAAATTTTCAGAATCTTTCTTGTTTAATTCTATTTGTGAAAAAAAAATCCATTTCAATGAAAATGGCATTATTTCACAGCTGAAATTGTATTTTTCTTAACATCAACAAGGGATTAGTTAAATTCTAGGAGTTTTGCCAATACCTCAAATTAACTCTCTTTGTTCTCTATCATTTATAAAAATTTTCTTCATCATATTCTCTCTAGAGTAGGAGTCATTTAATTGCTTGCTTGCTTTTTTCTTCATTTTTAATTCCCTTGTATTAATACTCACTTCCATCCCAAGGGAGTTCATCTTACTACCAGATATATGTTCTTACATAATTTCCTTAAGTTATATAATTACTTATATGTTATATATACATCTACACTTATGTGCTTATATAAATAAAAACTGTGTATTACTGTTCTTTCTCTATTTTATAATCTTTAATTTTCTCTATCCAGAAATATTCATATAAATATAGTCAAATGAACTTTTATATATTCCTTTTAATGGCCAAGTAATATTACATATTGTGAATGCACTATATTTTATTAATTCTCTTATTGATTGTGAATGATCTTTTAGTTTTTTCTATTATAAATTATATAAAATAAATTTTCATAGTATTTCTTTATTCTTGTCAGTGAGAGTTCCATCCAAGTTTTTAACATAATATTCAAAAATAAATGATAAAAGAGAGAATTGAGATAATTACTTATGTAGGCTATTTAAATTAGGTCTGTATTCTATAATGTATTTCTTATATATTTTTAATGTTATGAAACCTAGAATATTAATTAATTTTTATGTTTATCACTTAAGACAGGTGTTTCTGAAAATTTATTTATTTATTTTTGAGAGATCAAGAGAGTGGTGTGCAGGGGCAGAAGAAGAGGGAGAGGAACTGAGGCAGACTCCTTACTGAGTATGGAGCCTAACACAGGGCTTGAACTCATGACCCTGAGATCACAATGTAAGCCAAACCCAAGAGTCAGATGCTCAACTGACTGCACCACCCTGGCACCCCAGGACAGTTTAAATTTAAGAAATACTTTTGGAATATATTATAAAAAATACAATGCATGTGAAATATATATGATTTAAGATGATATGCTGAAACTTTTTTCCAACGTAAAACTTAAATAAATAGTGGGCCATTATCAGAGAGGGATTATCAGAACTATCTAGATTGCTCATTTATTGAATTTAATCCAGTGGACAATTTTTAAACTAACTTTATCTCTGTATACCCATAGTCTTAAAACCCTGGTAGTGTAACCCCATTCTTAATAGAGCCTCCAGTACTAGAGTTGCAGTTTCTCCAGAACAAAAGTGGAGGAATCTATTCTTTTATTTCTCATTTCATATTTTCTAGCAACTTTGTTACACCATTCTGTACCTAGTGATTGTTTGATTAAATTGCTAAAGTGAGAAACATTCAGATAGAAACTTGTAAAAGTAACTAAATTAATACTTATTCACCATTTTAAATTTCTTAATAATGATTGCTACATGACTTCAATATTTTTTGTACAAGACTATGTGTATCAGTTGAATAAATTAACTTAGACTTCTGATAATGGGAAGGGACAAAAAGCAATGGGTTCCATAACAAGAAAATTAGGAGGGGAAAAAAAAAACAGATGATGCAAAACATGAGGAGTGACATTATTAACAGAATTAACAACAGCAGATGTTATCTACCCATTCCTTCTAAATGCAATTGAAATGAGAATAAAAAATAATGAATAAAGCAAAAACACACAGAAACAAAAAGATAAGGAAAAACAGTGATTAAAAATATCAACAAACTTGAAAGACAGCAGGGGAAAGTTTAGGAGAAGCCCTAACAAAAAAGAGAAAATTTCAATTAAAACTGACTAGAGGGAGGTAGAGGAACGTAGAGTAAGATCGTTTGCCCTGAAGAACCTGTAGGAATCACTGGGTGTGTGGACCTGATATTGCAGAAGTAAGGTGATGGCCAAAACAAAACATTTGAATTCTCCAAATCTATTCTGTCATATTTCTCTCTGCCTGATGTTGAATACAGGTTCAGGCAAAACACAGGAGACTCTTTCTCCAAAGAAATTGATGGGTTTCAATCCTTAGATCTCAAGATAATAGTGTTTGAGAATTCCTATGGAAAAAGCCTAAACACCTTGTGCAAAACACATACTTGACACAGAGTTTGTAATCACTTTTTTAAAAATAATTTACACTTAAATGTGAATAGACAGACAAAGATCACTAAATATTTGAGGAATTCCTCAAATAAGAAAGATAGAAACCAAAACCAACCAACAGGTAAGAAGTTAGCTATAGAAAATGTTTAAGCAGAGAATAGTAAAACTTTTAAAAATATGAATAAGACATTCTAAGAAGCTATGCATCAATAAAATCAATAGCCAAAAAACAAGAATAATTGGTGAAAGGGAAGAACTTTTGGAAATCAAATATATGATAGCTAGCAATTTCAAATAATATATTTTCAACTAACTATTTGGAAAATAAAGTTGTAAAAATGCTTATAAAATGGAAGGAAAGACAAATCAGGAGAAAAAGATAATAGACTTAGAAACTTGAATGCATGAAATCCAATACATGTCAGAGAAGTGATAAAATATAAGAAAAGTTTTTAAGGTCTGAGGGACACAGATCTCCATATTATAAAATCTCAAACTGTTCAGCACAAGAAACAAAAGAAAACAACAAATCCTGCATACAAAGGAAAAGCTCAAGATCTTCTTATAAAGAGAAAAAAAATATATATTAAGGAACAAGAGTCAGAATGGAACTTAACTTGTTAATATCATCTTTGGAGTACTGCTTTCAAAATTTGGAGAAAAAAAATGAATTTCACTTGGAATTCTATTCTTGGCCAAGTTATCAGTCAATGCAAAGACACTTTAAGATGTGTATGATCATCCAATATTTAGTTCTGGTGTACTTTTCTTAGAAATCTATAAAAGAATGTGCATCTAGTAAAGGAAGGGAATAAGACAAAGAGAGAAAGACTTGGTCTTCAAGATATAAGAGAATATATTACAAACCACAAAAAGTTTGTCCCACCCTGAGAATTGTCAGGTATATAAAGCTCATGCTCCAGATTGAAGCAGGCGTGCAAGGACTGTGGGTGGGAGCATTGTAGAAGAGAAATGGCTTTGATAGATTGATGTGTAAGCATCACCAATTTAATATTATGTGCAACTGGTGTGTTATTTATAAAGAATTAAAAAGTTAATAAAAATAAAGCAAGTACAAAAAGAACGTTTTTAACTGTAGGAAAAACAAAAATATAAGGAAAGAAACATCTTCGTAGTGCATTACTTGGCTTAGAACAGTATGAGTGATACACGAAATTATTGAAAGAACACAAGAAAAGTACAGGTATCTACCCTAAGAGAGATTGTCCAAAATTAATTTTAAAAAGTGAGGTTTGAACCCATTATTTATAAACATGAAGTCTAATCCCAGAAAATAACTCTTTAGAAGTTGTAAGAAATTTCCCTTGCAAAGTAGGAATTTGTGTTTAGACAGAGATGTGACATTAGTGAATGGTACGTTTTAAGAGACTTCAAATAATACATTTGAAAAAAAAAAAAAAACAACAGTTTTTGAGGGGTAACTGGGTGGCTCAGTCCATTAACCATCCGAGTCTCGATTTCTGCTCAGGTCATGATCTCAGGGTAGTGAGATAAACCCCACAAAGGGGTCCAGCTGACTGTGGAGCCTGCTTAAAATTCTCTCTCTCCTCTCTTTCTGTCCCTCCTCCCCACATTTGTGTGCTTGTATTCTCTCTCAGAAAGATTTTTTTAAATAAAAAATATTAAATAAAAAGTTAAAATAAATTTAAAAACCTGAGTATCACATTGGTAAGTTAAGCATAATTTACATAATGATTGGTAGGAGAATATATATTTCTTCTCTTTGATTTTCATAAAACCTGAAATAGTAATTAACAACAAGATATGAAATCATTGGACAACATTTACATATTTAAAAGTTGAATAAGAGACTAGAAATCAATTTGCTAGCAAAAAAATCTATTTTTGTTGACTCTAATTAACTTTTATTACTTACCCATCCCTCATTCAGTGATCATTTTTTCGTTAGTTGCTTGATGGTAATAAAAACATCTCCAGACCCAATTCCAGTGTGTGTGTGTGTGTGTGTGTGTGTGTGCGTGTGCGCACGCATGCAGGCTGCCTCACACCAACAAACAGTTCTCAGACACCAAGAACCATGGATGAAGACCAAATATATGTGAGAAATACATTTTTGTTATCTGAATAACCAAATATCTATATTTCTTATAAATGACAATACCACACCCAATGTAAGGTTGTTATCGTTTTGGCTTCAATCATGTATTTGCCCTTTTGTTTATATTATATTTCATTGATTTATGTTTGCCCGGGTTGTCTTCCCACTGAGATTGCAAGTTTATTTTTTTCTTATTTTTTTTAATCTAAGTTTATGCTTAATTTTCACTTTATATTTGATATGTTAAATCTTCCCCATTTCTTATGTGGCACTTATTTATGTTTGATTATAAGTCCACTGAAGCTAGAACCTGGGGATTCTGTGTTTTATAGCATTCCCTAAGTTCCAGGGGAACTGGTAACTGTTAAAAATGAACACATCTCGATATTCTTCAAAAATTAGCTTGGCTGAACATCACTGAAAGTAGACCTTTCTTAGCTTTCCGCTCCATTCTCCATAATCGAGTAGAACCATTATTCAGCAGAGAATAGCATGCTGAAAATAGATTGAAGTAACAAAGCTTATGTAAACAGGAGAGCATCATTCCATATATCTAAATTGCTGACCATAGATCCACTACTCATGAAGAATCTATGAGGTGACATGTTACTAGTAAAGTGGGATCTTCTAGTCAAAACAAAGCCATTCTTCTAGTACATTTCATGCTCATTGAAAACAGATTTATAACATATAAAGAGTCCTTTATTAAATAGGTTTTTAGTTCACTAAAAAAAAAGATTTACAATTCAGGAGCAACCCATTGCCTAACATGTTTTCAGCTACTGAAATAGATTTACTACTCAGAAACAACCCATTATCTAACATGTTTCCAGTTCACTGAAAACAGATTTACAACTCATACATAGCCCATTATCTAACATAGTTCCAGCTCACTGAATATTGATTTAGAATTCATAAACAGCCTATTATCTGACAAATTTTCAGCTCACTGAACAGATTTGCAAATCATAAACAACCTATTATCTCCCACATTTCCAGCTCACTGAAAGTAGATTTACAGTGTATAAACAATCCATTATCTCCCATGTTCCAGTTCACTGAAGATTGCTACAGAACTCGCAAAGAACCCCAAGGAGTCAAGGTTCCACCTTGGACATTAAATAAATAAATAAATAAATAAATAACCTATATTGAATAATAAATAATCATATTTGATCTTAATGATTCTCTTGTATCAGTAGATATATAGAAAGATTTAATGTTATTTTCAATCTTTAAATAGCATATAAAAGAAAATTAATCAGATGAATTTAAAGGTCTGATAACTGCATTTTTGTGTGTTTTTAAACATTCCTGTGTTGTTTTGAAAATTTAGAAAATGAAAGTAATACTATTAAAAATGATCATTGTGGGGGTAGTTTTATTTTTATAATCTTAATTTATTTCTAAAGATTGTTTAAATCTTATTCTCTTACAGTGTACAGAAACATTAAAATATATTTATATTTTTTTGAATTATTAACATACCGAATTCCATTAGAAGTTTTTTATTTTAAAGATTTTTTAATTCTTTGAGAAAGAGAATGAGTGCACGAGTGGGGGTAGGGGGCAGAGGCAGAGGAAGAGTCAGATTCCCTGGTGAGCAGGAAGCCCATTGCAGGACTCTATCCCAGGACTCTGGGATCATGACCTGAGATGAAGGCAGATGTTAACTGACTGAGCCATCTAGGCACCCCCACCATTTGATGTTTTTAAAAACAAATAACAAATTTTAAAAATAGATAAACTTTCTCATAATATGTTTACTGGGCAGTCAATCAATTTTTATCAGTGGGAAAATACTTTTTACTCCATAGTATCCAGAAGTTATACCTTTATTTTAAGCCTTATTATTACAGTTTATCATTAATATTTTATCCATTGTTAACCAACTCAAACTTGTGAAATCACAATGAAAAATGTTTCATTTAAAATACTATGAGCCGGGGCATCTGGGTGGCTCAGTCATTAAGTGGCTGCCTTCAGCTCAGGTCATGATCCCGGGGTCCTGAGAGGTCTTGAGAGGTCCTGGGATAGAGCCCTGCATCGGGCTCTCTGCTCAGCTCAGTGGGAAGACAGCTTCTTCCTCTCCCACTCCCTCTGCTTGTGTTCCCTCTTTCACTGTGTCTCTCTTTCTTTGTCAAATAAATAAATAAAATCTTTTAAAATAATATGAGTATTTATAGGAGTTGAGTAAATTTTGTGACACATGTTCATACTCTAAGAAAAATAAAATAAAAAATTAAATACTGGGGCGCCTGGGTGGCTCAGTGGGTTAAAGCCTCTGCCTTCGGCTCAGGTCATGATCTCAGGGTCCTGGGATCGTGCCCCGCATCGGGCTCTCTGCTCAGTGGGGAGCCTGCTTCCTCCTCTCTCTCTGCCTGCTTCTGCCTACTTGTGATCTCTGTCAAATAAATAAATAAAATCTTTAAAAAAAAATTAAATACTATGAGCTCAAATTTAAAATACTCAATGTCACATGATTTTAAATATACATTAACTTATGAATATATTATGTTACTTTTAAAACTTTTTATTATGAAAACTTCCAAATATACACAAAAGTGATAATCTAATTAATCCAATGTGCCCCTTGAGCCATTTCAGGTAGCAACATGTGGAATATTTTGCTTCATCTATTCAAAATCCTCTTCTCCCAACTCACACACACACTGCCATTGTATTACTTTAAAACAAAATCCAGATAACATATTATCTTATAATTAAATACTTCAACACATATCAATAAAAGTTACTTTTGTTTTAACATAATGCATAATTAAAATTAAATATTCCTTTAATATCTTTCATTTCATATCAAGCTTACTACTTACATCATATATGTATTTTTATAATTTTATACCATGAAGCAGGTTTTATGCATATTTATATCTATTACATATTAAATATATAACTAGATATTTAACTATAATTATGTAAAATTAATTTTATATGCAGAATTTATTATCCTTATTTTCAATGTTGTCCCATAATTTACTCAAACTTTTTGTATAGAAGAATGATTCAACGTATTATCTAAAATAGTATATGAAATAATAATACATTTATAATGTTTTTAAGACAGGTATGGTCCTTTCTTTTCCTTCTCCTCATAGATTAATGCCCTTATTTTCAAGACTATCATTTCCATTAAACAAAGAAACCAAGAGTATGATATACCCTTCATGAAAAACACAACATTCAGCATGGAGCAGTCCTCAGTAAATATTTGTTGAGTGAATTAATGAACAGAATTAAATACGTAGCAGGAAATTTTCTAAGATTTAGTCTGTCTGATGTAAAATAATGAGGAAATCAGTGAGTTTCTGGGCCTCTCTTACTGTGTTTTCATCAGTAGGGCAATTATAAGGATTTTCTATCTTTGGAAAATCATGTTTTCCAATGTCAGGGTGGAAAAAACTTTCCTTCTACCCTTTTAGTTTCTGTGGCTCGTGTAACAATAAAAATGACATAAAGCAGATTAACAGGAGAAAAATTAATTTAATTTTGTATGCAGGAGAACCCTACAAGGCATTGATATGCAAGGGCAATCATGTGCTATCCTGAGTTAAAAAATGGGATAGGGGCCTGGGACTTCAAAGATGAGTAGGGTAATTAACAGGAAGGAAAAAAAAAAGAGCAAGTATTTGGTAATTAGATGTTTGCCCAGCTATTTGGATAGGTCTGTCAGTAAAAGTTATATCTAGCAGTAGCTCTCTTTCTGGACCTTCATATCTAAATTCTTCTAGATAGTTAAAAGAGGGGTGCATTTTTTTTTCTTCAGTTTGCTGAGTCTTGTTTGCCTTCAGCTCAAAATAATCCACATTATTAAAGTGAAATATCTTGAGGAAGCTTATTCTAAGCCTTTCACTACCAAGCTGTCCACACCTCTATATTATGGAATATCGTATATCAATATATATGGGATAATTTATTTTTGTGAAGTTAAAATAAAAATTAAGCAAAATATTCTATGTGCTTTTACTTTTCAAAATACATAAAATTTTTTACCAAAAGGGAGGTATCTGTGTTTTCTATGAAAGCACCATATGCATATATCATATTAGCATGGATGCCAATCAGCCCTACTTCATTTCACAGAATAAAATAATGTGTCATGTATCAGACTCTATAAAAATTTTTGAACTTAAAATATAAGAGGAAAGAAAGAAAATATGCCCACTTTTAATTTAAACTAACCATTTTGTGATATATTAACTAAACTTATACTCTTGTTTCTGAATATATTTTGTCAATTTTTGTTTCTAATTTATCCTACTTTAGCTGTCAAAAGGGGATTTAGTTTGCTACTTTTTTTCAAAAGTACATGCTTTGTGATTTTGCTGGTAACATTTTTTTAAGTTTGATTTTTTCCAACTTTATTTAAATTGACATACAACATTGTGTAAGCTTAAGGTGTGCAATTTGCTTATTTGATACATTTACATATTGCAATATAATTACCACCATAGCCTCATCTCTTATTTCCATTACATGATATAATAACCATTTTTTCCTATGATGAGAACACTTATGATCTACTCTCTTACCAACTTTTAAGTATTTAATGCAGTATTATTGGCTATAATCGCATATTAATTTATAAGTGGAAGTTCACAGTTCTGACCAGCATTGCCCCATTTCCTCTATCCCCCAGGAGTTTTCTAACTTTCTATATATGAAAATGAAACAAAACAAAAACTCCGAAATTTTTCTCTTTATTTCTTATAAACTTTCTTCCTACAATTATTTGAAATAACCCAAAATTCCTAAGTGAAACTAATAAGCTTTTCTTTTTATAAATCAGACAAATATTCCAAGGAGATGCACGCATACACACACACATACGCACACACACAGTTAATATAAACAGAAGAATAAAAAGTCTAGAAAATTACAATGCTGGCTAAAAGCCGTAGCTTCTAACGGCAAGAATTGGAAAGAGGAAAGGGGAGAGAGCATCAGAGAGAATTTTCTTGTGTAAGAACATATTTGAATAATGTGATGATAAAAATAATTTTTAAAAGAAAATTTTGCAGTGCCCTTGCCAAAAAAGTATTATTCATCTTCCTTTAGTATTTTTCTAGCATAATCCATCTTATTAATGAGACTATCCATTGTGATTTTTACAATCACTCTCTGTAAATTTTAAAGGCAGCATCCTGAAATAGTGCTAAAATAACATGCAATAACAATTTTGTTAGAATTAGTACATCTCCTTAAAATAAAATAAAAAATGTGAAGTTTCTACATCACAAATTATCATATATTGTCAAAAAATCTGCCAAGGTGTTTTCACGTTATAAAATCTATTGGCAGATTTCCATTTTTAACAGTAGGTCTGGGCTTCCTGTGACAATGACAAGAGCAATTCTAAAATCACTGAGGAGTGGGAGAAACAAAAAGCATGCATAATTCTCTATTTATGGTCTGACATAGATGACTCATCTTCCCAGAATTATTATATGACATTTATTGAGTCCCTGTGTACCCAATGAAATATAAAACCAGTTAAGCTTGTTTCTTTGGGATTTAAACTAGTAAAAAAGGAAATTTATATCTTGCCTATTTTCTTTGTGAAGATATAGTGAGTGCTTTTTATATGTCAGGTACTTACCTGGTCTCTGATGGTCTTACTTGTAGAAAATATCTAGTCCCTGCCCTCTGGGAGCTTCTTTCCCTCCCTTTATTAAGGACTGGTCTAGAAAGGAATCACACTCTTAAACAAATTCATGAAAAATGAAACAATGTAGTCATTCCCTAAGGAAAGAATGATTTATTTGGTGTATTGGAGTAGAAATGTGATTTCCACTCACAAGATTAAAAATATACAGTGGTAAAGATACAAACATAGTGATCTGAAGGGGCACGTGCACCCGAATGTTTATAGCAGCAATATCTACAATAGCCAAACTATGGAAAGAACCTAGATGTCCATCAACAGACGAATGGATAAAGAAGATGTGGTATATATACACAATGGAATACTATGCAGCCATCAAAAGGAATGGAATCTTGCCATTTGCGACGACGTGGATGGAACTAGAGGGTATCATGCTTAGCAAAATAAGTCAATCGGAGAAAGACAACTATCATATGATCTCCCTGATATGAGGGAGAGGAGATGCAACATGGGGGGTTGAGGGGGTAGGAGAAGAGTAAATGAAACAAGATGGGATTGGGAGGGAGACAAACCATAAGTGACTCTTAATCTCACAAAACAAACTGAGGGTTGATGGGGGGAGGGGGGTTGGGAGGGGGGTGGGGTTATGGACATTGGGGAGGGTATGTGCTATGGTGAGTGCTGTGAAGTGTGTAAACCTGGCGATTCACAGACCTGTACCCCTGGGGATGAAAATATATGTTTATACAAAATAAAATTAAAAATATATATATATATACAGTGGGAAAAAAAATACTGCAAGAAGTCATGAAGGCTTGAAAGACTTTTCTTCTCCATCAAAGGTCAGAACAGACAGAAAAGCAGGAGCCAGGATTTGGAGGTTTCTCTCTCTGTGTCTTTCTTTCTTAAGTAATGAAGCTACTTGGATAAGAAAGCTTTAGAGCTTTGCTATTTTAGTCATGATATTTTAATATTAATATATTTATTAAAATCAAAAGAAATTTACTTTTTAGAGGTACAAATTAAAATATTTACTAATGAAATGATTCTGATATCTTGGATTTGCTTCCAAATAATCCAGTGGCACATTGAGCATAGGGAAATGGGAAACTTTTAGATGAAGTAAAATTGACCATATGTTGGTACTAGTGCAAACTAAATATATGGGTCCTTAGGGGTTCATCAGACAACTCTCTTTAATCTTGTGTTTGCCTGAAAATTTTCATAGGAAAATTAAAATGTGACATTTTCATAAACTAATATGTATTTGAAGAATGTACAGTCTTCTTTTTTTTTTTTTTTTTTGATATTGCTGTCTCTGAGTCTGAATTCCCTAAATATGAGGGCTTTATCTTTTCACATTCATCACAGTGGATAAAAACAAACAAGCAAACAAACAAACAAAACAACACTTCATAAACACAAAATTGAACCAAACTGATTAGGTGAATCACTAGTAAATTAAGAAAAGGGCAATAAGCATTTCTTTTTCCACTTAGATAAGTTTAAAGTTGTAAATTATGCCAAGACTAAATGGTAGGGGGACCTGGGTTGCTCAGTTGGTTAAGAGTCTGCCTTCAGCTCAGGTCATGATCCCAGGGTCCTGGGACATAGCGGGGTGTCAAGTCCCTTGCTCAGAAGGAAGTCTCCTTCTCCTTCTCCCTCTGCCCCTTACCCCCACTCATGCTCTCTCTCTCGCTCTTAAATAAATAAAAATAACAATCTAAAAAAAAAAAAGACTAAACGGTAGAAACCATTCTCCTCCAATGTTAGAAAAGTGATTTTTTAAAAATATGCAGTGTATTGAAAGTAAATACAATGCCAGAAATGGAAAGATCACATCAAAATGGTCAGAACTTATATGAGGATCAAATAAGTGAGCTGACCGGGTTTGAAGTGCAGGCAGATTAGTGAGTTAGTTTAATTAGTGAATTAGCTTAATTGTACAAGAGACAGATTTGCTATGAACATTTAAAAAATCTGGCTTGAGCTATAGAAGTGTTTTGATATTTTGTATCCCTGACAATGTTAAGAAAAATTATTGAAATATTTAGAAATTTATTGAAATTATTGAATTAAGATAATTCAAAATTCATTTACTAGAAATATAGAAAATATAACAGATGATTACCATCAAGGTTAATGGATATAGAATTTGGAAACCACTATATTTTTAAAGTATGGGAAAAACCTAAACTTTATTTCAATGATGAATGAAGAAATTCATAATTACTTACTTAAATACAAGGTCAGTCAATTATTGAAAATCTACTGCATTTTGAGCATAATTCAAGAGGGGCTGAAAATACAGAGAGATATGAGATACCTTATGTACATAATCCAATTGAATTTAAGAACCCATAAAAGTTTCTCTTGTGTCATCCTGGGACAACTCTGCCCATTTAGGAAACCCTGGGTAGAATTTATTTAATGCTATCATTTGACAGTAATGGTTATACACTTTGATGTTTGGGAAAATGCAATGCCCAGGCAGTAGTATTTCAAATGACAATCTAGTAAAGACAGTGAACAACACAGAGAGCAGATGTTTCTTTATGATAGTAAGAGACCCTTTGCAATACGTTTCAGATGTCAAACTCATTTTTGCTTAGCACTCCTTCGAGTCTCTTATGAGTAAGCATAATTTCTCTTAAACATATGGCCCAAAATGGAGTAAATGTGGGAAATCCCATTTATAACTTCAGTCTATGTTATTGGGGGAAAAAATCTTCTGAATTAGTAATAAAAACCATCTCTTCTCACTTAGAGGAAAATGCTTCACACTGATGAAGCGAGACTAATATCAGCATTTTAAAAAAGTATACAGAAAAATATAATGGAACAGTTTCTTTTTTAACAAGATGCCAAATCCATTTATTCCAATTATCCAGTCAATCTTCAAAGTTTAAGTGTTAACAGTCTTTAAAATATCTGCTCAAGATCAAGGTGTATATTCCTTTACATGCTTATTCTTATAAAATGTGTTAAATATCAAGATATTTATTTTCAGATATTATTTATCTTTAGGGCACCTGGATGCTCAGTGGGTTAAGTGTCTGTCTTTGGCTTAGGTCTTGATCCTGGAATCTTGGGATCCAGTCCCCCCGTCGGGCTCTGTGCTCAGTGGGGAGCCTGCTTCTCTCTCTCTCTGCTGCTCCCCCTGCTTATGCTCTCTCATTCACTCTCTCTCTCTCTCTCAAATAAATAAATAAAATATATTTTTAAAAACCATCTTCTTTAATTTCATAATTTGTTTATAATAAGCTATTTTAAAATTACAATTGCTGAGCTATTTTAAAATCACAATTTCCTCAGTTTTTTTTCTGTCTTTTTAAATCTGTTTGTAATAGTAATACAGATTCAAAAGAATAGTAATACAAGTTCACTGAAGAAAAGTTTCATTATACAAATATGAAGTATAATAAAGAAAATTAAAAACACTCATAATCTGACCACCTGGATATACCTACCTTTAACATTTTGGTTTCTTATTTTTAAGCATTATTTTGAAATTTCACTTGTATTTTTATCAAAGTTTTGTATTCATAATTTTAAAATCAAGTAGTTTTATAAATTGTATAAACTAGTAATCAACTATGCAGTATTTCCCCGATCTCATTACCATTTCCCAGATGCCATAATTTAAACTCACTTACCTATTCCTTGTCACACTACTCTCTCTCTTTCCCTCTCTCTCTCGCTCCCTCTCTCTCTCTCCATACCTATATATATGATAATGTATACATATGTGTGTGTGTGTGTGTGTGTGTGTAAAATACGTAATACTTCTATTTCCTTGTAATTCAGTTTCATATATTATCTTTCCCTTTCAGACATGAACAAAAAGGGCTTGGATTTCTTATATAGTTTACAGACTTCCCCCCCCTAATGCATATTTCCTACCCCATCCTTCCATTATGGTTATATTACAATTATATTTAATTTCATCATTATTCTTTCCATATACTTATTATGATATACATCTTAGTAATGGTTAAACCAAGTAGTATATTATGGTTATATTATCTTATACAACTTCCTATTCTCCATGGAATTACTAGTTATTTCTTTTTCCTCTCCTTTTCTTATGGTACCTATCACTATTGTATTATATTATTTTCTTAAGAGGTATGTATATGTCTTCTCACTAGCTTCCCCCAAAATATTCAATAAAATAAACTTTTACAACTTTACATTTCTGAAAAATGCCAACTTTATATCATTGCTTTATTGTGTTATATTCTGGGGGATCTCAAATTTATCTTCCAATTTTTTTTTTTTCCTGTTGATTTTTAAGCTTTTGCTACCATACTATAATTTTCTAACTCTTTTTGGGATATTCCTTAGTATACATTATTTTCCTGTATTCTTTCTGTTTTCTTCATTTTCCTTTTCAATGTATTATTCTTTTTGTCTGGGCCTTTCATGTTGGAGCTGTTCCTCAAATATATGGTGTTATTTCATTGTTCTTTGATAACCATAGTGGGTTATCTCTGCTCAGGATGCTGACTTTTCCTTAAATCCCCTTCTCCTTTGGTGAGTTCAACCTTAGCTCTGACTGGTGTTTTGAAGTCCAGATTTTCTGTGGATCAGGTTCTCCATAGTATACCCCTCATCTTCTGTCTGCATATGTAAGGGCTTCTTAAATCATACTCAAACAAATCTTCTATTTCTCAGACTCGCCCATACCCTGCCAGCAGCACTACCTGCCATTTCTAATTCCTGGGTTCTTCTGGGATTATGCAGTGGCAAAAAATTATAGATACTTAACATCCATCTTTCCCAAATCTGATGATTTGATCATCTGATCTCTGGTATAATTTCATTTTTAAAATTTGTATGTATGTTGTAATGTCTTTATTTTCATTTATGTGGACTTTTAGAAGGGTGTGATGATAAATATATTTTATTTTTCATATTTAACTGGAAGACTTTTTACATTTTTTCTTCATGTTCATATAAAACTAACACATACTACCAACTCTATATTTCCAAGTTTCTCCTAAAATGAGATAGGCACATATGTATCCATTTTTGCCTATGCATAAAATACCAATTATATATAAAAACTCATTTTTGTTTTGTTAAACATTGACTTTGACGTTTGTTGTGAAAATTGCTACCCAGGACATGCTCGTATGTACAGTTACCTCAGAAATAAACAAATGTTGAATGGTGATATTGTAACACAAATTCCCAGATATTAAGGAAATGCTTAATTTCGATCGTATAATGGCAAGATTGTCACTTACTATCTATTATAGGTAACTGTAATAAGAAATCATTAAAATTCAAAACTATAGCAGAGGGTTCCAGCAATAAAAATAGCAGCATATCCATGATTTATAATGGAAGTTAATGACACCCAAAGTATTTTGTTATAAGGAAAATTTTAGAATCAATTATTTTAATGGTACTTAATACATATGACATATACATCTATACATACATACACATATGTGTAAGATGTTCAATCAAACCTAATCCAAATTGGATAGGCATTTTGTATCATAATACTTTTCCCACTATTCCATAGTGGGAAATGACACACCAGTCACTAAATCTGCTGGTTGTTATGGTTACATAAAAATAGAAATTTATATATCATGATTTTAGTGGTACTTTATCAAGTGAGTACATCATAATTTCTCTAAATATCCTGTAATAATTGGGCATTTCAGAAATTTCCAATTTTCCTGAGTATAAATAGAGGTCTTTCCTTTGAATGGATGACTAATGGAGCAACCACTGGATTTGGGTGGGGGGAGATGCTAACAAATAAAATAAGTAGTGCAACTTTTTTTTTTCCAACTTCATTTAATAACCTCAAAGCTTTAGAGTTTTTTAATATCATTTGGGAATTTAAATAGAGAGCTCTGGTATTTATTTTTAAAATCTTGATTTGGGGACACCTGGGTGGCTCAGTTAAGTATCTGCCTTTGGTTCAGGTCATGATCTAGTGTCCTGGGATTGAGCCCCATGTCCCACTCCCTGCTAAGTGGAATGTCTGTCTTCTCCCTCTTCCTCTGCCCCTCCCCACACCACTGCTTGTGTTCTCTCTTGCTTGTGCTCTTTCTCGCAAATAAATAAAGTCTTTTTAAAAAATCTTGACTTCAAGAATAGTTTTTGAAACTTACATCAAGCTTTTTAACACCATCTTCAATAATTTTTTAGACATGTTTAACTAGTCTCAGTAATATAAAATAGGTTATATCTGTTTTCTTCCATTGTGTAGTTATTCAGATCTGGATTTACTTTTTTAGATGGGCTATTAGGAGTCTTCAACAAACTATTTTAAAATAGTACTTAAACAGTTTATTTCTATGCCTACATTTGTGATAATATTGTTAAGTTCTTTTTGTACATGAAAAGAAACCTGCCAGATTCTATTGTTGGTGGTTGGTGGTGGTTGTTTTCTAATGTTTTTCTCCCTGAACTCTGTTTTAACACTTCATTTTCTTCTCAATTTTGGTAATAGAGGTAAGTGTAGTCGGTGTGAATTTTGTTCCTTTGAACTGTTGTTTTTTCTTTCCTACACCACCAAGCAGTTCTCCCATTTTCAGAAGACACTGAGTATACTACGAATTTAATATGATTCTGATGCTATTTACCGGAAGATACCATCAGATCCCACAGATTAAGGGTTTAGTCCCACAAGACTGCCCCCACTCCAGACACCTGTTTTAAGTCCCATTTATACTTCTGACAGACTGGCTATAAACCAGAGGTTCCCATGACTCTTTCCTCTGGTTTGATTAATTTGCTTGAGTAGCTTAGAAAACCCAGAAATGTTTACTTAAATTCACCAGTTTATTAAGATGGATATTGTAAAGATTTTTTTTTTTTAATTTATTTGACAGACAGAGATCACAAGTAGGCAGAGAGGCAGGCAGAGAGAGAGAGGAGGAAGCAGGCTCCCTGCTGAGCAGAGAGTCCGATGCGGGGCTCGATCCCAGGACCCTGAGATCATGACCTGAGCTGAAGGCAGAGGCTTTAACCCACTGAGCCACCCAGGTGCCCCTTGTTCCAGTTTTTTAGTCATTTTATAGTTCAGTAGCCCCTAAGTTCCCTCCATATCTATTCTATTTTTACTTATTTTTATCTCTACAAATTTATCTCGGGGTGTCTCAGATCCTTCTCATCGGTAATTCAGTGTTTGAAAATGGCAATTGTGTTCTTTACTGTGCCACTTGTAAATTTTAATTTTGTTTTTGCCTACTGAATTTCCTATAATCTTTCCTTATCTCAAATATCTTCCTTTTTATCTCAGTCCCTTGCTTTTTATTAGCATTTTCTTTTCTTTTGACTTTCTGCTACTCCTTCATAATGTCTTTTTAAACTTAATTTATTTTGCATTCTATAAACTTTAGAAGTCAGGCCATTTTTTAATATGTTCTTCTGTTACTACCCATTTTCAGAAGCATATTATTTCCTACGCCTTTGGTGAAATTCATTTCTCTTTTTTCCGAAGTTTCTATACATTAGAATTATGTTTTCTATTTTTCAATTGTGTGTGTGTATATATATATTTTTTGTTTGTTTGTTTGTTTGTTTGTTTTTTAAGTAAGCTCCATGTACACTATGGAGCCCAACACAGGGCTTGAACTTAAACGACTCTGAGATCAAGATCTGAACTGAGATTGAGAGTCAGACGCTTATCTGACTGAGCCACCCAGGCGCCCTACATCCAATGTGGGGCTTGAAGTCATGACCCTGAGATCAAAAGTCTCACACTCTACTGTCTGAGCCAGTCAGGTACGCCTTTCAATTGTTTTTCGATCTTAGAAGGCAAACCTGCTGTTAGATAATAATCATTATGTATAATTTGCCTTTGATTCTACTCAGATGACTTTCTTAAACCTTCAGCTTAAAAGCAGAGCGATATACATGTCTCTTAACCTGATGCTTAGTGTCTATGAGCCTTTCATCTACATGTTCTAGACCATGTGGTATTTTCTTCTAATCAAAATAGTTACTTCCATGATATCTTAGCTTTGTGGAATATATGACAAACTACAATCTCCTTCTTTCATATTTTCCCTCTAACACATTAGCCATTTGGGAAGCCGTGTCTTCAAAGGCAAAATGACTTCTTCCAGTTTTTATTTCCTAAATGTACGGCCAGGTTGTTCAGTTGCTTCCTGGAATGGGTGAAGAAAAATAAATATTACAGACTATAATTAGGGAAAGGGGCTAAGGTACTCTTTAAGAAGTAACATGTATACAGTATTATATGATTACTTGGTTTACTATTCATTTGGATTTACTATTTCTGAGCTAGGGAATATACACTGAGGTTGTGAAAATAATACACGTTAACTTCTATTTTAATGCATTTACTTTATTTCCCTTGGCTAAATATTCCTGTTATTAGTTGTGTTTCTTAATCCAGGCCTGTTGGCCTTGTAATTATAGGATAGCTCTCCTTAATGTTGGGGCAAATTTTCTGTCATTACCAGAAGTTAGTGGTGATGTGAATTTTCACATGTATTTCTTCTGAGTTCTTCCCAAGTCATTTTAGTGGTGGGCACTGCATCAGGAACTTACCTCAGGAACCATTTAAATCAAGTTCCTCAGCCTATTATGTCCTTCAGTCAAATGGTACAATTCCTTTCCCTGGCTCACTAGTCCTGTTTAGATCTAAGGAAAATATTCTTTTAATGAAATGCTCTAGTTTTATTGCTTCTGAATTGTAATGCTATCAGGCCAGTCTTTAAAATGATTCACCTAAACTCTTTCTGTCTTGGTGCCAGATGCACTGACTTCATCTCTCCTGAAGTTTCTGATAAATCTCTGCCTTTTATATTAGAAAACAGAAAATTCAAAGTAGTACCCAGAAATTAAAAACAAAAAGGACTTTGCCAATAGAGTAGCATGTTGAGAATTAATATTTCCCCCAAGGAAAATGATTTCTCCTATAAAGTTTTTTTTTTAGTATCATATATATCTCTTTATGAGAACAGAACAAGAATCTAAAAGTACATATTTCTCAAAGCAGAGAAATATTAAAATAGTTTAATTTACAAATTCAAAACAAAAATGGGATTGGTTCACTTATATAAACTTCATGAATGTCTATAGAATACATTGAATTTTGTGTCCTGAGGTTTCTTTATTTTTCTACTACTAAAATACAGTATAAACACATTAACACAAATATACTCCCACTTTTGTTACCAAGGTCTTACCCATCAAGATAATAATCCATTTGCCTTAGGGAATTAAAAAAAAAAATGTAATGCTGATGCCAGCTAAGCACATGTAGCTTTTGTTATTTCCTTTTTTGGTGAGCCCTAATTCTTATGATTCGGCAGACCCAGAGGACCAGGACAAGAGGATTCAAAGTGATTCTGATACTAGCATTGCAAGCATTCAAACTATTTGGTTTAAGCCAAGTATTATGGCATTAATATGTAACATAACAACAACCACCACCACAAAATTAAGGAATCAATCTCTCTTGTGGTGCACTCTTGTGTTTTTTTTTTTTTTCAATTCAATTTAATTAGCATATGGTGTAGTATTAGTTTCAGAGGTAATTTGGTGATTCATCAGTTTCATATAAAACCCAGAGCCCACCTTAATGCCCATAACCCAGTTACCCCATAGCTCCACCCACCTCCCCTCCAGCAACCCAGTTTATTTCCTATAGTTATGTTTTCTCTCCCTCCTGTTTTCTTCTTATTTTTCCTTCCCTTGTCCTATGTTTGTTTATCTGTTTTGTTTCTTAAATTCCACATATGAATGAAATCATATGACATTTGTCTTTCTGTGACTGATTTATTTCACTTAGCATAATACCCTCCTGTTCCACCCACCTCCTTGCAAATAGCAAGATTTCATTGTTTTTGATGGCTGAGTACTATTCAGTACTCAAAGTAGATGTGGTAAATATATATCTTCTTTATCTATTCATCTGTCAATGGACATGTTGGTTCTTTCCATCGTTTGGCTATTGTGGACACTGCTACTGTAAACATTGAGGTGCGTGTGCTCCTTCAAATCACTACATGAGTATCCTTTGGATAAAGACCCAGTAGTGCAATTGCTGGGTCACAGAGCAGCTCTATTTTCAAGTTTTCGAGCAACCTCCATACTATTTTCCAGGGTGGTTGCACCAGCTTGCATTCCCATCAGCAGTATGAGAGGATCCCCTTTTTACACATCCTCACCAACATCTGTTGTTTCCTGACTTGTTAATTTTAGCCATTCTGACCAGTGTGACATGGTATCTCACCGTGGTTTTGATTTGTATTTCCCTGATGCCAAGTGATGAGCATTTTTTTTTCATGCGTCTGTTGGCCATTTGTGTATCTTCCTTGGAGAAATGTCTGTTCATGTCTTCTTCCCATTTCTTGACTGGATATTTTGGTTTTGGAGTGTTGAGTTTGATAAATTATTTTTTTTTATATTTTACTTATGAGATTATTGGTCTATTTATTTATCTATTGATATTTTATTTATTTAATTTTGGGAAGGAGATATAGTGCATACATGCACATGAGCAGGGGTGGGCAGAGGGCAGGGGTTGCAGAGGGAAAAGCAGACTCCCCACTGAGAAGGGAGCCTGACGAGGGACTCAATCCCAGGATCCTCATATCATGATCTGAGCCTATGGCAGATGCTTAACTGACTGAGTCACCAAGGCACCCTAAATTTAATAAGTTCTTTAACAAAAATCAAATCCTTAAGCTCCTGAAAGAAAGGAAGTTACATTTTTTGAATATTTCAACTACAAAATTAGTCCAAGCTGTTCCATTAGTAGCATGCAGACTGGAGAGAAGTTAGAATGTGCGATTCAAAGAACTTAAATAGTGGGGCACCTGGGTGGATCAGTGGGTTAAGCCTCTGCCTTCGGCTCAGATCGTGGTCTCAGGGTCCTGGGATCGAGCCCCACATCAGGCTCCCTGCTCAGCGGGGAGCCTGCTTCCCTTCCTCTCTCTCTCTGCCTGCCTCTCTGCCTACTTGTGATCTCTGTCTGTCAAATAAATAAATAAAATCTTCAAAGAACTTAAATAGTTCTTTCCTTGAAAGTGCTATGGGTGGGATATAATTGCCACTACCCCATAAAGGTTAGTGGTGCTTTAGCTAAAGCACCACTAACCTTTATGAAAGATTGGTGAAATAGGTGAAGGCTGTATTTCAAAGATTTAGAGAAAAAAATTGACAGGAATTGATGGTCATTTGAATGTGGCAAGTGAAGGGAGGGAGGAGATATACTTATTTAACTTTGGTTTCCACCTTGAATTAAATGGGGAAATCACAATTGATATAGGGAATACCAGATGAAGAACAGGCTTTGAGAACATTATCTTGAGGTTAGTGTTAGATTTATTCAATTTGATGGACCTAAGAAAGGTCTATGCTGAAAATATTTAAAAGGCAGTTTAAAATATTGCCAGAGTTCAGAAAATGTGTTGAAGATCAATGTTCTAGAGATATAATCTGATCAGTTTTACTTCTAAAATATATCTTGGGTCAGTCCCTTTCTCCCCAATTCCATCACCAGTATCCTTGTCTAGCTAATCAACACAATTGCTATTCTTGTTGCAACTGTAGACAGCTTCCAACTTCTGTCTTTAACTTTATAAATTGTGTTCCATAAACTGCCAGAGTGATATGCTTTAAGAATGGGATTATATAACTTCTCTGCTTAACCGCACTAGGTCACAATTAAATAAAAATTCAAAATCCTTGGTGTATCTTTAAGGACCTTGCAAAACCTGTTTCCTGGGATTTCAGATCATTCCTGTGTGATTCTTGAGACTTAAGGCTTACTAGACTTTCAGTTTTTCAAGCTGTTCTACCTCAAATTTGTCATGTATGATTTCCTCTGCCTGGAAAGTTCTTTTTCATTATGTTACCCCTAAATCCTATCCCACCCTCTGTGCTTACCCATATCAGTATTTTTTCCTTTGCTTCATTTCTCAGTTTAAACATTACTTCCAGAGAATGATCTGATAACCCCAACTCTTCACATTCTGCACCCTATTCCACAAAAACAAAAACAAACAAACAAACAAAAACCCTGATTTTCTGATTTGGGCCTAACTTGTCCTGGAGACGGTGTGGTTGATGAGAGCAGGGACCACTCCTGATTTGTCCCAAGCATGTATATAGACCATATGCCCATATTCCCCAGTTGCCCAGGACTGTTCCATTTTGTGCCTGCTGACCTGATATGATTATTACCAACACCTTCTTTCTTGTTACCAACACCTATTACACTTTCACAAATGTCTCTGCTTAGATGATAAATTATATGCCAGCTCATCATGTATACTATACCTTCAATAAATATTTTTTGAATGAGTGAATAAATGGGAGGCTCTAACACATATGTTTTTAAAAAGTATAGAAAAAAGAGGAGAGTTTGAAGTGCAGTACTATAGCTCACTGACAATATAATATATAAAGAGTAGAAGAAGCTATTTTAAGACACCTGGAAAATGTGAGTATTTGTATATGTTTTTTGTGAGTGTGTAACAACATTAATTATTTAAGAATTCATTCAACCTATAGATGGAATGGTCCATAAAGGTCTCTAAAATTATAGTCTCTCAAAATATAGTTTTAATTCTATTTATTTTGCCACTGGTAACTAAATGTTATATCTTTAAACATATTTTTATTGTTATAAAGATTTCTTTGTGTCTAGCTAACTTTTCATCTCTTGAAACTAAGGTCCATTACTGCTGTTCTACTAGTTGGTAGATGGAGAAGGAACTAAATCCCTCTAATCCTCTATTTGATCGAAATCTGTAATCAAAGTAATATTTATGTTAATTAATAGGCCATTTTTTCATTTTCAAATCATTAGAAAATTAGAAAAAATACTAGAAAATTAATAAATGTCATTAAAGCTTTTTCCTTCAGAATTATTTCCTTAAATACAGATTTTTAAAAGTCTAAAAATTCATGAGGAGTATTTAGATATTAATATGTATGAGGGAATAGCTAGAATTTTAGATAATTTACTTTTAAATATCTATCTTTTTCTCTATTTTGATATTGAGAAGTGGTATTACTTCATGCTATGTTGAAATATTATTCAGTATTCTCTCAGAAAAATATTGTGTTCACTGGTCATATAAATTTATGTGAATATAGACTTAGAACTATATTTCTCTAAAATATTTAACATATGTAGACATTTGGATTTTAGATACTTTTGTAAAGAAAGCATTTACAGGCAGAATTTTAAAAATAACTTTGCAAACTGTTATGAATATAACATGTTTTGACTTATAATTTCATAATTTTCACTCCATTTAAATGCAAAGAAAAACTAGAAAATTATTTCACTTAATTATAACACATTTTCCCATTAGTATTCAAAATACCATACTTCATTTATCCAAAGAAGATAACTGGAATAACACCATTTGTCTAGAAAATATCAAGAAACACCAAGAAAGTCATGTCTCAATGTATGTGTATTTACGCTGTATATATAGACACATGAATACATACAAAACATATGTACATATGTATAGGTATATCTGTATACTTCAAAAGCAAACATACACACATACATATGAACATGTCTTTCACATGCATCGGTATATACACATATTGTATATACACGTATGTGTGTCCTCATGTACATTTACATTTATATATATAAATATCAATATAAATATATATATACATATATGTGTGTGTGTGTATATATATATATATATATATATATATATAAACTGAGGATTTGAAAAGAAAAGAAAAAATGAGGATTAGAACAGTTAAATAATTGCTTAAGGTCACACATTTGGTAGAGCAAAGATTTAGAATCAGAGTTATTTTATTTTATTTATTTATTTTTAAATTTTATTTACTTATTTGACAGACAGAGATCACAAGTAGGCAGAGACAGGCAGAGAGAGAGGCAGAGAGAGAGGAAAGGAAGCAAGCTCCCGGCCAAGCAGAGAGCCCGATGTGGGGCTCGATCCCAGGACCCTGGGATCACGACCTGAGCCGAAGGCAGAGGCTTTAACCCACTGAGCCACCCAGGCGCCCCAGAATCAGATTTATTTTAAAAGGTGAAAGATTTATACGATCTGAAGAGAAACCAGAGTATTAGAATCAGAGTTATTTTACATGAGAGTTTGAGCTTTTAACCATTATATTCTACATCTTCTATAGAGTATCAGTTTTTGTGTTTTTTGTTTTTTTTTCACCCCAGCATTTCACAATGACATTTAACTTCTCAAATATTATGGTTACATATTTATGTGTACTAACAATTCAATAAAAAACTGACAAATGTAAAAATTTCAAAAAATTTCCTTGATTAATTTTCTTTTTTTTTTTTTTTTTTAAATTTTATAAACATATATTTTTATCCCCAGGGGTACAGGTCTGCGAATGGCCAGGTTTACACACTTCACAGCACTCACCATAGCACATACCCTCCCCAATATCCATAACCCCACCCCTCCCAACACCCTCCCCCCATCAACCCTCAGTTTGTTTTGTGAGATTGAGTCACTTATGGTTTCTCTCCCTCCCAATCCAACCTTGTTTCATTTACTCTTCTCCTACCCCCTCAACCCCCCAAGATGCATCTCCTCTCCCTCATATCAGGGAGATCATATGATAGTTGTCTTTCTCCGATTGACTTATTTCGCTAAGCATGATACCCTCTAGTTCCATCCACGTCGTCGCAAATGGCAAGATTTCATTTCTTTTGATGGCTGCATAGTATTCCATTGTGTATATATACCACATCTTCTTTATCCATTCGTCTGTTGATGGACATCTAGGTTCTTTCCATAGTTTGGCTATTGTAGACATTGCTGCTATAAACATTCGGCTGCACGTGCCCCTTCGGATCACTACGTTTGTATCTTTAGGGTAAATACCCAGCATGCAATTGCTGGGTCATAGGGTAGTTCTATTTTCAACATTTTGAGGAACCTCCATGCTGTTTTCCAGAGTGGTTGCACCAGCTTGCATTCCCACCAACAATGTAGGAGGGTTCCCCTTTCTCCGCATCCTCGCCAGCATCTGTCATTTCCTGACTTGTTCATTTTAGCCATTCTGACTGGTGTGAGGTGATATCTCATGGTGGTTTTGATTTGTATTTCCCTGATGCCGAGTGATATGGAGCACTTTTTCATGTGTCTGTTGGCCATCTGGATGTCTTCTTTGCAGAAATGTCTGTTCATGTCCGCTGCCCATTTCTAGATTGGATTATTTGTTCTTCGGGTGTTGTGTTTGCTAAGTTCTTTATAGATTTTGGACACTAGCCCTTTATCTGATATGTCATTTGCAAATATCTTCTCCCATTCTGTCAGTTGTCTTTTGGTTTTGTTCACTGTTTCCGTTGCTGTGCAAAAGCTTTTGATCTTGATGAAGTCCCAAAAGTTCATTTTTGCCCTTGCTTCCCTTGCCTTTGGTGATGTTCCTAGGAAGATGTTGCTGCGGCTGAGGTCGAAGAGGTTGCTGCCTGTGTTCTCCTCGAGGATTTTGATGGATTCCTTTCTCACACTGAGATCCTTCATCCATTTTGAGTCTATTTTCGTGTGTGGTGTAAGAAAATGATCCAATTTCATATTTCTGCATGTGGCTGTCCAATTTTCCCAACACCATTTATTGAAGAGGCTGTCTTTTTTCCATTGGACATTCTTTCCTGCTTTGTCGAAGATGAGTTGACCATAGAGTTGAGGGTCCATTTCTGGGCTCTCTATTCTGTTCCATTGATCTATGTGTCTGTTTTTGTGCTAGTACCATGCTGTCTTGATGATGACAGCTTTGTAATAGAGCTTGAAGTCCGGAATTGTGATGCCACCAACTTTGGCTTTCTTTTTCAATATTGCTTTGGCTATTCGAGGTCTTTTCTGGTTCCATATAAATTTTAGGATTATTTGTTCCATTTCTTTGAAAAAAATGGATGGTACTTTGATAGGAATTGCATTAAATGTGTAGATTGCTTTAGGTAGCATAGACATTTTCACAATATTTATTCTTCCAATCTAGGAGCATGGAACATTTTTCCATTTCTTTGTGTCTTCCTCAATTTCTTTCATGAGTACTTTATAGTTTTCTGTGTATAGATTCTTAGTCTCTTTGGTTAGGTTTATTCCTAGGTATCTTATAGTTTTGGGTGCAATTGTAAATGGGATGGACTCCTTAATTTCTCTTTCTTCTGTCTTGTTGTTGGTGTAGAGAAATGCAACTGATTTCTGTGCATTGATTTTATATCCTGACACTTGACTGAATTCCTGTACAAGTTCTAGCAGTTTTGGAGTGGAGTCTTTTGGGTTTTCCACATATAGTATCATATCATCTGCAAAGAGTGATAGTTTGACTTCTTCTTTGACGATTTGGATGCCTTTAATTTCCTTTTGTTGTCTGATTGCTGAGGCTAGGACTTCTAGTACTATGTTGAATAGCAGTGGTGATAACGGACATCCCTGCCGTGTTCCTGACCTTAGCGGAAAAGCTTTCAGTTTTTCTCCATTGAGAATGATATTTGCGGTGGGTTTTTCATAGATGGCTTTGATAATATTGAGGTATGTGCCGTCTATCCCTACACTTTGAAGAGTTTTGGTCAGGAAGGGATGCTGTACTTTGTCAAATGCTTTTTCAGCATCTATGGAGAGTATCATATGGTTCTTGTTCTTTCTTTTATTAATGTGTTGTATCACATTGATTGATTTGCGGATGTTGAACCAACCTTGCAGCCCTGGAATAAATCCCACCTGGTCATGGTGAATAATCCTTTTAATGTACTGTTGAATCCTATTGGCTAGTATTTTGGCGAGAATTTTTGCATCTGTGTTCATCAAGGATATTGGTCTGTAGTTCTCTTTTTTGTTGGGATCCTTGTCTGGTTTTGGGATCAAGGTGATGCTGGCCTCATAAAATTAGTTTGGAAGTTTTCCTTCTATTTCTATTTTTTGGAACAGTTTCAGGAGAATAGGAATTAGTTCTTCTTTAAATGTTTGGTAGAATTCCCCCGGGAAGCCATCTGTCCCTGGGCTTTTGTTTGTTTGGAGATTTTTGATGACTGTTTCAATCTCCTTACTGGTTATGGGTCTGTTCAGGCTTTCTATTTCTTCCTGGTTCAGTTGTGGTAGTTTATATGTCTCTAGGAATGCATCCATTTCTTCCAGATTGTCAAATTTGTTGGCGTAGAGTTGCTCATAGTATGTTCTTATAATTGTCTGTATTTCTTTGGTGTTCGTTGTGATCTCTCCTCTTTCATTCATGATTTTATTTGTTTGGGTCCTCTCTCTTTTCTTTTTGATAAGTCTGGCCAGGGGTTTATCAATCTTATTAATTCTTTCAAAGAACCAGCTCCTAGTTTCATTGATTTGTTCTATTGTTTTTTTGGTTTCTATTTCATTGATTTCTGCTCTGATCTTTGTGATTTCTCTTCTCCTGCTGGGTTTAGGGTTTCTTTCTTGTTCTTTCTCCAGCTCCTTTAGGTGTAGGGTTAGGTTGTGTACCTGAGATCTTTCTTGTTTCTTGAGAAAGGCTTGTACCGCTATATATTTTCCTCTCAGGACTGCCTTTGTTGTGTCCCACATATTCTGAACCGTTGTGTTTTCATTATCATTTGTTTCCATAAATTTTTTCAATTCTTCTTTAATTTCCTGGTTGACCCATTCATTCTTTAGAAGGATGCTGTTTAGTCTCCATGTATTTGGGTTCTTTCCAAATTTCCTCTTGTGATTGAGTTCTAGATTTAGAGCATTGTGGTCTGAAAATATGCAGGGAATGATCCCAATCTTTTGATTCCGGTTGAGACTTGATTTAGGACCAAGAATGTGATCTATTCTGGAGAATGTTCCATGTGCACTAGAGAAGAATGTGTATTCTGTTGCTTTGGGATGAAAAGTTCTGAATATATCTGTGATGTCCATCTGGTCCAGTGTGTCATTTAAGGCCTTGATTTCCTTGTTGATCTTTTGCTTGGATGATCTGTCCATTTCAGTGAGGGGAGTGTTAAAATCCCCTACTATTATTGTATTCTTGTTGATGTGTTTCTTTGATTTTGTTATTAATTGGTTTATATAGGTGGCTGCTCCCACGTTAGGGGCATAGATATTTAAAATTGTTAGATCTTCTTGTTGGACAGTTCCTTTGAGTATGATATAGTGTCCTTCCTCATCTCTTATTATAGTCTTTGGCTTAAAATCTAATTGATCTGATATAAGGATTGCCACTCCTGCTTTCTTCTGATGTCCATTAGCATGGTAAATTCTTTTCCACCCCCTTTTAAACCTGGAGGTGTCTTTGGGTTTAAGATGAGTTTCTTGTAGGCAACATATAGATGGGTTTTGTTTTTTTATCCATTCTGATACCCTGTGTCTTTTGATTGGGGCATTTAGCCCATTAACATTCAGGGTAACTATTGAGAGATATGAATTTAGTGCCAGTGTATTGCCTGTAAGGTGACTGTTATTGTATATTGTCTCTGTTTCTTTCTGATCTACTACTTTTAGGGTCTCTCTTTGCTTAGAGGACCCCTTTCAATATTTCCTGTAGAGCTGGTTTGGTATTTGCAAATTCTTTCAGTTTTTGTTTGTCCTGGAAGCTTTTAATCTCTCCTTCTATTTTCAATGATAGCCTAGCTGGATATAGTATTCTTGGCTGCATGTTTTTCTCATTTAGTACTCTGAATATATCATGCCAGCTCTTTCTGGCCTGCCAGGTCTCTGTAGATAAGTCTGCTGCCAATCTAATATTTTTACCATTGTACGTTACAGACTTCTTTTCCCAGGCTGCTTTCAGAATCTTTTCTTTGTCACTAAGACTTGTCAATTTTACTATTAGGTGACGGGGTGTGGACCTATTCTTATTGATTTTGAGGGGGGTTCTCTGAACCTCCTGGATTTTGATGCTTGTTCCCTTTGCCATATTGGGGAAATTCTCTCCAATAACTCTCTCCAATATACCTTCTGCTCCCCTCTCTGTTTCCTCTTCTTCTGGAATCCCAATTATTCTAATGTTGTTTCGTCTTATGGTGTCACTTATCTCTCGAATTCTCCCCTCGTGGTCCAGTAGATGTTTGTCCCTCTTTTGCTCAGCTTCTTTATTCTCTGTCATTTGGTCTTCTATATCGCTAATCCTTTCTTCTGCCTCATTTATCCTAGCAGTGAGAGCCTCCATTTTTGATTGCACCTCATTAATAGCTTTTTTGATTTCAACTTGGTTAGATTTTAGTTCTTTTATTTCTCCAGAAAGGGCTTTTATATCTCCTGAGAGGGTTGCTTTAATATCTTCCATGCCTTTTTCAAGCCCGGCTAGAACCTTGAGAATCATCATTCTGAACTCTATATATGACATATTACCAATGTCTGTATTGATTAGGTCCCTAGCCTTTGGTACTGCCTCTTGTTCTTTTTTTTGTTGTGAATTTTTCCGCCTTGTCATTTTGTCCAGATAAGAGTTCATGAAGGAGCAAGTAAAATACTAAAAGTGTGGCAACAACCCCAGGAAAATATGCTTTAGCCAAATCAGAAGAGATCCCGAATTGTGAGGGGGGAGAAAGGGGATAAAAAGGGGTTCAGAAAGAAAGAAAAAAAAAAAACTATTAAAAAAAAGAAAGCCGATAAAGAAAAAATATAAAAAGAGTAAAAAAAATATATATATTAGATAAACTATTTAAAAAACGTTAAAAAAAGAAAACGGTAAAAGTTAAAAAAAATTCAGCAGAAGAAGAGAAAAAGAAAAAAAAAATTAAATTAACTGCAAGGCTAAAAAATCATGGGGAGAAAGCCATGAGTTCCGTGTTTGCTTTCTTCTCCTCTGGAATTCCGCCGCTCTCCTTGGTAGGTGAACTTGGTCCTCGCTGGGTTTCCCGTTGATCTTCTGGGGGAGGGGCGTGTTGTAGTGATACTCAAGCGTCTTTGCCCCAGGCGGAGTTGCACCGCCCTTACCCGGGGCTGGGCTGAGTAATCCGCTCGGGTTCGCTTTCGGGAGCTTTTGTTCCCTGAGCACTTTCCGTAGAGTTCCGGAGGACGGGAATGAAGATGGCGGCCTCCCGGTCTCCGGCCCGGAGGAGCCGAGAGCCCGGGGCCCCACTCCTCAGTGCGCCTTCAGAGAACAGCGCCCAATGACTCCCGCCACCCTGTCCTCCGGCCGCGCTCTGAGCTGACCGAGCCTGCGACCGGTTCAAGGCAACCCCGAGCTGAGAGTCACTCCTCGGCTCTGTCTCTGCAGCTGGCTTCCCCGTTCTAATACCGGTAAGCTCTGTGACACTCAGACACCCCCGATCCTTCTGCGACCCTGCGGGACCTGAGGCCGCGCTGACCCCGCCTGGGCTTCCAGTTAAGCCTCTGGAGCGATGTCCCTCAGCGGAACAGACTTTTAAAAGTCCTGATTTTGCTCCGTTGCTCCGCCCCTCGCCGGGAGCCGGCCCCTCCCGCCGTGGTCTATCTTCCCGTCGCTTTGGATTCACTTCTCCGCCAGTCCTACCTTGCAGAAAGTGGTTGATTTTCTGTTTCTGGAATTGCTGTTCTTCTTCTCTTCAATCTCCCGTTGGATTTGTAGGTGTTTGCAATCTTTAGATAAGCTATTTAGCTGATCTCCCGCTACCCGAAGTAGTCTCAGCCTGCTACTTCTCCGCCATCTTGACTCCTCCCCTGGATGTCTTCTTTGAAGAAATGTCTGTTCATGTCCTCTGCCCATTTCTTGATTGGATTATTTGTTCTTTGGGTGTTGTGTTTGCTAAGTTCTTTATAGATTTTGGACACTAGCCCTTTATCTGATATGTCATTTGCAAATATCTTCTCCCATTCTGTCAGTTGTCTTTTGGTTTTGTTCACTGTTTCCTTTGCTGTGCAAAAGCTTTTGATCTTGATAAAATCCCAAGAGTTCATTTTTGCCCTTGCTTCCCTTGCCTTTGGTGATGTTCCTAGGAAGATGTTGCTGCGGCTGAGGTCGAAGAGGTTGCTGCCTGTGTTCTCCTCGAGGATTTTGATGGATTCCTTTCTCACACTGAGATCCTTCATCCATTTTGAGTCTATTTTCGTGTGTGGTGTAAGAAAATGATCCAATTTCATATTTCTGCATGTGGCTGTCCAATTTTCCCAACACCATTTATTGAAGAGGCTGTCTTTTTTCCATTGGACATTCTTTCCTGCTTTGTCGAAGATGAGTTGACCATAGAGTTGAGGGTCCATTTCTGGGCTCTCTATTCTGTTCCATTGATCTATGTGTCTGTTTTTGTGCCAGTACCATGCTGTCTTGATGATGACAGCTTTGTAATAGAGCTTGAAGTCCGGAATTGTGATGCCACCAACTTTGGCTTTCTTTTTCAATATTGCTTTGGCTATTCGAGGTCTTTTCTGGTTCCATATAAATTTTAGGATTATTTGTTCCATTTCTTTGAAAAAAATGGATGGTACTTTGATAGGAATTGCATTAAATGTGTAGATTGCTTTAGGTAGCATAGACATTTTCACAATATTTATTCTTCCAATCTAGGAGCATGGAACATTTTTCCATTTCTTTGTGTCTTCCTCAATTTCTTTCATGAGTACTTTATAGTTTTCTGTGTATAGATTCTTAGTCTCTTTGGTTAGGTTTATTCCTAGGTATCTTATAGTTTTGGGTGCAATTGTAAATGGGATGGACTCCTTAATTTCTCTTTCTTCTGTCTTGTTGTTGGTGTAGAGAAATGCAACTGATTTCTGTGCATTGATTTTATATCCTGACACTTGACTGAATTCCTGTACAAGTTCTAGCAGTTTTGGAGTGGAGTCTTTTGGGTTTTCCACATATAGTATCATATCATCTGCAAAGAGTGATAGTTTGACTTCTTCTTTGACGATTTGGATGCCTTTAATTTCCTTTTGTTGTCTGATTGCTGAGGCTAGGACTTCTAGTACTATGTTGAATAGCAGTGGTGATAACGGACATCCCTGCCGTGTTCCTGACCTTAGCGGAAAAGCTTTCAGTTTTTCTCCATTGAGAATGATATTTGTGGTGGGTTTTTCATAGATGGCTTTGATAATATTGAGGTATGTGCCCTTTATCCCTACACTTTGAAGAGTTTTGGTCAGGAAGGGATGCTGTACTTTGTCAAATGCTTTTTCAGCATCTATGGAGAGTATCATATGGTTCTTGTTCTTTCTTTTATTAATGTGTTGTATCACATTGATTGATTTGCGGATGTTGAACCAACCTTGCAGCCCTGGAATAAATCCCACCTGGTCATGGTGAATAATCCTTTTAATGTACTGTTGAATCCTATTGGCTAGTATTTTGGCGAGAATTTTTGCATCTGTGTTCATCAAGGATATTGGTCTGTAGTTCTCTTTTTTGTTGGGATCCTTGTCTGGTTTTGGGATCAAGGTGATGCTGGCCTCATAAAATTAGTTTGGAAGTTTTCCTTCTATTTCTATTTTTTGGAACAGTTTCAGGAGAATAGGAATTAGTTCTTCTTTAAATGTTTGGTAGAATTCCCCCGGGAAGCCATCTGTCCCTGGGCTTTTGTTTGTTTGGAGATTTTTGATGACTGTTTCAATCTCCTTACTGGTTATGGGTCTGTTCAGGCTTTCTATTTCTTCCTGGTTCAGTTGTGGTAGTTTATATGTCTCTAGGAATGCATCCATTTCTTCCAGATTGTCAAATTTGTTGGCGTAGAGTTGCTCATAGTATGTTCTTATAATTGTCTGTATTTCTTTGGTGTTCGTTGTGATCTCTCCTCTTTCATTCATGATTTTATTTGTTTGGGTCCTTTCTCTTTTCTTTTTGATAAGTCTGGCCAGGGGTTTATCAATCTTATTAATTCTTTCAAAGAACCAGCTCCTAGTTTCATTGATTTGTTCTATTGTTTTTTTGGTTTCTATTTCATTGATTTCTGCTCTGATCTTTATGATTTTTCTTCTCCTGCTGGGTTTAGGGTTTCTTTCTTGTTCTTTCTCCAGCTCCTTTAGGTGTAGGGTTAGGTTGTGTACCTGAGACCTTTCTTGTTTCTTGAGAAAGGCTTGTACCGCTATATATTTTCCTCTCAGGACTGCCTTTGTTGTGTCACACAGATTCTGAACCGTTGTGTTTTCATTATCATTTGTTTCCATGAATTTTTTCAATTCTTCTTTAATTTCCTGGTTGACCCATTCATTCTTTAGAAGGATGCTGTTTAGTCTCCATGTATTTGGGTTCTTTCCAAATTTCCTCTTGTGATTGAGTTCTAGCTTTAGAGCATTGTGGTCTGAAAATATGCAGGGAATGATCCCAATCTTCTGATACCAGTTGAGACTTGATTTAGGACCAAGAATGTGATCTATTCTGGAGAATGTTCCATGTGCACTAGAGAAGAATGTGTATTCTGTTGCTTTAGGATGAAAAGTTCTGAATATATCTGTGATGTCCATCTGGTCCAGTGTGTCATTTAAAGCCTTTATTTCCTTGTTGATCTTTTGCTTGGATGATCTGTCCATTTCAGTGAGGGGAGTGTTAAAATCCCCTACTATTGTATTCTTGTTGATGTGTTTCTTTGATTTTGTTATTAATTGGTTTATATAGTTGGCTGCTCCCACGTTAGGCCATAGATATTTAAAATTGTTAGATCTTCTTGTTGGACAGTTCCTTTGAGTATGATATAGTGTCCTTCCTCATCTCTTATTATAGTCTTTGGCTTAAAATCTAATTGATCTGATATAAGGATTGCCACTCCTGCTTTCTTCTGATGTCCATTAGCATGGTAAATTCTTTTCCACCCCCTCACTTTAAACCTGGAGGTGTCTTCGGGTTTAAGATGAGTTTCTTGTAGGCAACATATAGATGGGTTTTGTTTTTTTATCCATTCTGATACCCTGTGTCTTTTGATTGGGGCATTTAGCCCATTAACATTCAGGGTAAGTATTGAGAGATATGAATTTAGTGCCAGTGTATTGCCTGTAAGGTGACTGTTATTGTATATTGTCTCTGTTTCTTTCTGATCTACTTCTTTTAGGGTGTCTCTTTGCTTAGAGGACCCCTTTCAATATTTCCTGTAGAGCTGGTTTGGTGTTTGCAAATTCTTTCAGTTTTTGTTTGTCCTGGAAGCTTTTAATCTCTCCTTCTATTTTCAATGATAGCCTAGCTGGATATAGTATTCTTGGCTGCATGTTTTTCTCATTTAATACTTTGAATATATCATGCCAGCTCTTTCTGGCCTGCCAGGTCTCTGTGTATAAGTCTGCTGCCAATCTAATATTTTTACCATTGTACGTTACAGACTTCTTTTCCCGGGCTGCTTTCAGGATCTTCTCTTTGTCACTAAGACTTGTCAATTTTACTATTAGGTGACGGGGTGTGGACCTATTCTTATTGATTTTGAGGGGGGTTCTCTGAACCTCGTGGATTTTGATGCTTGTTCCCTTTGCCATATTGGGGAAATTCTCTCCAATAATTCTCTCCAACATACCTTCTGCTCCCCTCTCTGTTTCCTCTTCTTCTGGAATCCCAATTATTCTAATGTTGTTTCGTCTTATGGTGTCACATATCTCTCGAATTCTCCCCTCGTGGTCCAGTAGCTGTTTGTCCCTCTTTTGCTCAGCTTCTTTATTCTCTGTCATTTGGTCTTCTATATCGCTAATTCTTTCTTCTGCTTCATTTATCCTAGCAGTGAGAGTCTCCATTTTTTATTGCACCTCATTAATAGCTTTTATGATTTCAACTTGGTTAGATTTTAGTTCTTTTATTTCTCCAGAAAGGGCTTTTATATCTCCTGAGAGGGTTGCTTTAATATCTTCCATGCCTTTTTCAAGCCCGGCTAGAACCTTGAGCATCATCATTCTGAACTCTATATCAGACATGTTACCAATGTCTGTATTGATTAGGTCCCTAGCCTTTGGTACTGCTTCTTGTTCTTTTTTTTTGTTGTGAATTTTTCCGCCTTGTCATTTTGTCCAGATAAGAGTTCATGAAGGAGCAAGTAAAATACTAAAAGGGTGGCAACAACCCCAGGAAAATATGCTTTAGCCAAATCACAAGGGATCCCAAATCGTGAGGGGGGAGAAAGGGGATAAAAAGGGGTTCAGAAAGAAAAAAGAAAAAAAAAAGAAACTATTAAAAAAAGAAAGCCGATAAAAAAAATATAAAAAGAGGAAAAAAATATATATATATTAGATAAACTATTTAAAAAACGTTAAAAAAGAAAACAGTAAAAATTTAAAAAATTTAGCAGAAGAAGAGAAAAGAAAAAAAAATTGAAAAAGAAAAAAAAAATAAATTAACTGCAAGGCTAAAAAATCATGGGGAGAAGGCCATGAGTTCCGTGCTTTGCTTTCTTCTCCTCTGGAATTCTGCCGCTCTCCTTGGTATTGAAACTGCACTCCTTGGTAGGTGAACTTGGTCCTGGCTGTGTTTCCCGTTGATCTTCCGGGGGAGGGGCCTGTTGTAGTGATTCTCAAGCGTCTTTGCCCCAGGCGGAGTTGCACCGCCCTTACCCGGGGCTGGGCTGAGTAATCCACTCGGGTTTGCTGGGTTTGCTTTTGGGACCTTTTGTTCCCTGAGCGCTTTCCATAGAGTTCCGGAGGGCGGGAATGAAGATGGCAGCCTCCCGGTCTCCGGCCCGGAGGAGCCGAAAGCCCGCGGCCCCACTCCTCAGTGCGCCCTCAGAGAACAGTGCCCAATGACTCCTGTTACCCTGGCCTCCGGCCGTGCTCTGAGCTGACCAAGCCTGCGACCGGTTCAAGGAAACCCCGAGCTGAGAGTCACTCCTCGGCTCTGTCTCTGTAGCGGCTTCCCTATTCTAATACCGGTAAGCTCTGCGACACTCAGACACCCCCGATCCTTCTGCGACCCTGTGGGACCTGAGGCCGCGCTGACCCCGCGTGGGCTTCACCCCAGTTAAGGCTCTGGAGCGATGTGCCTCAGCGGAACAGACTTTTAAAAGTCCCGATTTTGTGTTCCGTTGCTCCGCCACTCGCCAGGAGCCGGCCCCTCCCCCCGCGGTCTATCTTCCCATCGCTTTGGATTCACTTCTCTGCCAGTCCTACCTTTCAGATAGTGGTTGATTTTCTGTTTCTAGAATTGCTGTTCTTTTTCTCTTCAATCTCCCGTTCGATTTGTAGGTGTTTTCAATGTTTATATAAGCTATTTAGCTGATCTCCCGCTACCCGAAGTAGTCTCAGCCTGCTACTTCTCCGCCATCTTGACTCCTCCCCCCCTTGATTAATTTTCTATCAAGTGCTCATAAATGTCCACAATTTTTTACTGTTATTTTAACTTTAATGAATTAATTTTATTGGGATCTGTTAGTTTGCATGTAAATTATATAGTGAAAATTTCATTCTTTACATTATTCAGATTCTAATTGCGTGGACTATAGATTGTAATATATGCATTTTCACATGTAGCCATTAATTTTAATGCGATCAATTTGCCCAAGTCACAGGTTGCTGATCTTAATTTCATCATGAAGTCTTAATTTTTCTGTCAAATTCAAATTTTATCATATAAGCTTAAGTCCATTCCCATTCTATTTTTTTCTGATTGTATTGTTGGCATCTAATTTTTTTGAAGATCAATATTTATATTTTCAGCCTTGTTAACAAGATGCAATTCCTCAATAAATTTTGAATCTATTATAAGATTTACTAGTATGATTTTAGCCATTATCACTAGCTAATTGACTTAATCTCATGGACCTGACCTCAGAGGTAGAGACCACCTAGGTAGAGAAGAGATGCTTCCATTCCTTCCTGGAGATTTCTTTTAGGGGGCTCTTGATAGATGTCAGCTTGGAGTAAACAACAAGGTCAGTACTGTGGCATTTTTAGAAACAAACATCTGTGACATCTGGATTTGGTTGGATTTTTGTGTTGAGGAATGGGATCATGAAATATCAAACAGTTTTTAAGCATTCACCAAAAATGTGTTTCCTGGTTTGAATCTGAAATGAGAAAAGATGAATTTATGCCTCTGTCAGCAATATTTCAATTAAAGTTTTTGTGTTTTTAAGAGACAGATATCATTTCCAATTTTGCAGGTTAGTAACTAAGTTCTTCTGTTGTTATTTTCATTTAGTATTTAAAAATCATAACAACTCTGCAATCCAGCTGGACTTGGAAGCGAGTAAGAAAAATATAGAACCCATAGAACTGCAGCAAGAGTGCAAAGATTATAAAGTATTTTGAGCAGATGGGGGCAAAGGGATACTTTCCTGAGCTGTTGAATGAATTGTCTGGTAGTTAAGATAAAACACAAGTCAAATCAGATTCATCCAATCAGCAGTGGTTGTCTTCTTGCTGGTCTTGCCATTACTGGACACAAACCACACCGTGGCTTCCATAATATTTATGTCATCTTTCACTTTGCCAAAAACTACATGTTTGCCATCCAACAACTCAGTCATGGCAGTGCAGATGAAAAACTGGGAACTCTCTGTGTTGAGTCCAACATTTGCCACAGACAAGATCCCAGGACTCATGTGCTTCATGATGAAATTCTCATCATCAAATTCCCCCCATAGATGGACTTGCCACCAGTGTCATGATGGCGTGTGAAGTCACCACCCAGGCACAGAAATCCCAGAATAATCCTGTGAAAGCAGGATCCTTTGAAACCAAACTCTCTCCCCAGTGCTCAAAGCATGAGCATTCTCTGCTCTTTTTGAAACTTTGTCCCAAGGGCTCACTGTCCATGACAATGTTGAAGAACATGGTGGGGTTGACCATGGCTGGGAGACACAGGTGGCTCTCAGGTGTGGCATCTGCAAAGCCTGTAACAAAGTTCTGAATCAAATCATACATTTCAAGATTACAACCTGAACTTGGAAACAAGTTGTCTCATTCCAATTTTTAGTATATGTGCTGCCGAAGCGAGCACGGAAACAAGTTGTCTCCATGTTTAATCTTATGCACAATAAGTAAACCCAGGTATGGATTTATAGGAAGCCAGTGTGTATGAGTGTATGATTTTCTCCAGAAGTAATATTCAGTCCCATTGAATAACCTAGTTCTATGATTAAACATAGGCAAATGAAATAGTATAGACAAAGATTTCTTGATTGCTAACAACGGCATTCCAGAAATAATTCACATTGGTTTCCATTCAGTTAGAAATAAAATCAGGATTGGCTTAAAGGGAAAATATTAAGTGAATCAATAGCGAGGTTGCAATGATAACAAGTAATGTTTTTGTTAGAAATAAATTTACAGAAAAAGCAGAAATCCAGGAGGTGATTATGAGGAAGATTTTATTCCTAACACCTTAAACAGGACGCCCTTCATAAATATTTCAGTGTTTTTTTTTAAACCAAAAAATTTTATACTTAAATGGGAAAACAAAGAAAAAAGAATATTTATCTTGAGTGGCTGCTTCACTATCTCTGTAAACACTCAAACACCTATCTCATTGTGGCAAAGAGCATTGGTCATATACTAGATCAGAGTGTTTTTCTCAACATAGCTCTGTGTTTGACCAAAATGAAATGACTAATGCCATTATGTGTCCTTTTGAAAATAAAAAACACAAAGGCATGATAATGGCTTTTATTTTAATAATTTTATAGTAATAATTTTATCTGTCCAATATAAGAAGAGATGAGTAAAAATAGCAGGACTCTTATCCTTTCATATGTGATCAATATCCTCTTATGGGAATGAAGGTTATTGGCTGCTTATATAACGGAGAGTGTACATTAGTGCCCTGGCACTCAGTTTTGTGACCAGTTATATCATTTTAAGTTTAGATGCTTTTGAAGTAAGTAATAGCAGAAGATCAAACAGCTGGGAAATCAGCATGCAAAGAGAAAAAGAGCCTAGCTGCAAAATGAAGTTATAAATGTTACTGGAGGAACTGAGAGAAAGTTGCTGAGAAGTAAAGATCCAGTGTACTTTAGTAAATACAAGCTATATGAAAAAATGTCTACAAAGTATTCAACACTTATTTTGGACATATACCTACTACCTCACACCTCTTACCTTTCTCCCTGATTTTTCTCTGACATATTAAATAAAACTATTGAGTGGATATGATTCATAACCTCTGAGCTTACTAGGTTCGGAAAATGGAACACACAATGTACTATATCTTAATATGCACAGTATGCATGAAGACTGTGCATTGAAATGGTGGTTGTTACATTCAGGTTTAATAAGTAGGTAGCAAAGTTGTGATTTTGATGAATTTCTCCATGAAAAAAAAAATGGAATACTAGAATTACTGCATTTTACACAAAATAGAAGCACATTGTTTTCTTTTTTCATTTTAACCAAGCAGGAGGGTTTCTAAGGCCTCAGTAGGTTACCTTTGTTCACATTAGCCTGACATTGCATTTTTTAAATTCATATTTTAATGGTAGTTGTATAAATAATGCAGTAACTTCCAGCAATCAGATTACATTCTTATTCTGTCATTTAAGCATTGTATATTAAAATAATAAAAACAACTTTTATACAACATGTTTATTCTGTTCTTCAAAGCAGAATTTCTTCCACACCTTTCCTAGTGCCTAGTGAAGAAGAGGTGGTTAATATATATTTTTTGATTGATAGAGTATATGATCAATGAAGTAGAGCCCAAGAGTAGTTTTTGTGATCTGGTCACTTTAATGACACCAGGTACTAAGAAAAAGTGTATAGAGAGGAAAAAGTTTGTGATATTATATAATTATAATGCCAGTATAAAGGAAAGGTAGGATATACTGGATGTATATATTTTTCTCTACTCAGGAAAAAAGATAGAGTTTTATTTATTTTATATTCAGAATTGTAAAATCCAGCTGTGTTAGAGGCTTCAAGTCTAAAAGTTATATTTATCCTTTCTGCTTAATTGAGGTAGATCACACTATATATGTACATACTCAAACAATATAAAGCATTCACCATTGTTAACAACCACCTTAAAACATTTTTAAAAGATGGAATATAAAATAAAAAGGATAGATAGATTTATATCTATAGGATAGATGGGTTTATATCTATCTATCTATATCAACTTGTATATATGAATTGTGAGTTAAATGTCACAAAAAAAGGATATACACTGAATATTCAGAAAATACTTTCAGTCCCTTCTCCATGTGAGATATGCTTGTGGTGGATTTTCTTCCTTTCTGGTCTTACCAGATACTGAATGAAGATTTAGGTTTCTCTTCCACATTACCATAATCCTCACGATCATTCAGGACTCTATCTTTCCTTACTTTGGGACCTAGGAGAATCTTGGGACATTGAAGTTAGATGCCCATGTGGGCAGTTCAGATGGGACTCACCAAGATCTCAGGGCACGCATTCCACTTTTCTGGATGATGCACAGACACCAGTCAGTAGGATTAGCTGAACAGTTGAAATAGCTACTCAGTATGGCCAACATTGGATGGCAAAAGTGTCAGTCCTGCATTCAAACAGCTCTTTGATACTGACAAGAGATGGCAAAGGAAATGAGTTGAGGAGATTCTCAATGCTGACTTTCTGGTCCATCCAGATGGACAGACCTTATCTCTGGTTCCAGAAACCTCTATGGAAGTTTTGATCATGCATTTCCTTTGCCAGAATCAATAATACTTACTAGGTGATCTAGGAGTTTAGGTAATGTTTACTTTTAATTATCTTCCAAATCTGTTGTTCTGACATCAAGTTAATTTGCTACATTGTCCGTCCTTGATTCTTGATTTTTTTTTTCAAATAAATATAGTTTATCTAACTTTTTAGGTTTGGCTTTTAGAAATATTATTTTTAACCTAAACTTCAACACTTATTTTTAAAAGTAAAAACTGGGGCTCCTGGATGGCTCAGTCGGTTAAACGTCTGCCTTTGGCTCAGTCATGATCCCAGAGTTCCAGGACTGAGTCCTACATTGGGCTTCCTGCTCAGCAGGGAGCTTGCTTTTCCCTATACCCTTCACCCTGCGTGTGCTCTCTCTTCCTCCCTCTCTCAAATGAATAAATAAAATCTTAAAAAAAGAAAAAGTTAAAGCTACACACTTAATTCTTTTCTCATTGTATTTACTTATGAAAAACTTTATTTTTTCAAGTTTTTATCTCAATTCTAGTTAACACACAGTATAATATTAGTTTCAGGTGTAGAATTTAGTGGTTGATCACTTGCAACACCCAGTGCTCATCACAAGTGCCCTCCTTAATACCCATTACCTATTTAACCAATCCCTCCCACCTCCCCTCCAAAAACCCTCAGTTTGTTCTCTAGTTAAGAGTCTGTCTCCTGGTTTGCCTCTCTCTCTCTTTTTTTCCCCCTGTGTTCATCTGTTTTGTTTCTTAAATTTCACATATGAGTGAAATCATGCTATTTGTCTTCCTCTGACTGACATATTTTGCTTAGCATAATACATTCTAGCTCTATCCACATTGCCATATGTCTTTGACAAAGAAAAAGATCACTTACAAGAAGTAGAGACATATTAATATTTTACCTATAACTTCACATAGGCACTATGTTTATGCTGGAAATTCAGTGCAGAGCAGGTCCCTGCCATCACAGAGCTTACCATCTAGTAAAACCTAGGACATGGACAAGGACTTTAAGAATAATTTTTTGTGGGCGCCTGGGTGGCTCAGTGGGCTAAGCCGCTGCCTTCGGCTCAGGTCATGATCTCAGGGTCCTGGGATCGAGGCCCGCATCGGGCTCTCTGCTCAGCGGGGAGCCTGCTTCCCTCTCTCTCTCTCTCTCTCTCTCTCTCTGCCTGCCTCTCTGTCTACTTGTTATCTCTCTGTCAAATAAATAAATAAATAAAATCTTAAAAAAAAAAAAAAAGATGTGTTTTCTCTTTATAAAAAAAAAAAAAAAGAATAATTTTTTGTGATCCCTAAAATGTTTTAAGAGAGTGAGAATAAAATCATCATAAGATCACCAACCAGGTCCAGCTGGTGTATTTACCATAGAGGTTAGTAGAGTTTAATGGGTATTTTAGAAAATCTTAAAAAAGTTTTATTTTTGTAAGCACATCCTTTGACAGCCAGATGTTGAAAGTGTTTTATTCTCTTTTAAAGGAAATCATACAGACACCTAAGAGTAAAACATTTTACTCTAAAAAATTTGTCTTTAGACTTCTCCCACCATAAGAACATTTTTTGCCATTGCTCATTAAGGAATAAAGCTTTTGATGAACTTTTGAAATCTTTGGGAGGTTAATTTCCCTCTATACTATCAGTCATTGTTTGAAAATTTAATTTTCATAAAAATAACAGTCATCTGTGAAAGTCTTTACTACTTAGATTACAGTTTTAATATCCATTTGAGCACTACAATTTGTGGATCACATAGATGACAAATTATAATTTTGTCTTTTCTGTGGAATTTTACACAAAGCCTCTTGAATGGTCCAAGTTTCATATTAAAAAGGCCTTGATAAGTGAGGATGCATGACTAAATGTTTATATATTGCATTAACAAAGGAGTAGCATCAAACACAAATTTTATCGATAACATGTGGCTGATAAGTCATGGTCAACAGAAATTAAAGATAGTGTTTTAGGAAATGTGCTGAGCAGTTTTTTTTTTTCGTTAATTCATTATTTTATCTATTCATACAACAAATACTTAGTAAATGCCTATAATGTGTCACTCTCTCTCTTATGGGACCTGGGAGGAAAGCAGTGCTTAACTTCCTGCTTTTCTGGAGCTCACATTATAGTGCAGGAGACAGATAATAAAATGAATTAAATATATTCATCAAATAATTACAGAATTTTTGAAGCAAATGAAACAGGACAAAGGAACAGTCTATATAGAAGTAAATGGTGCTATTTTATTTTATTTTTTTTTAAGATTTTATTTATTTATTTGTCATAGAGAGAGAAGCGAGAGTGAGCACAGGCAGAGAGAGTGGCAGGCAGAGGCAGAGGGAGAAGCAGGCTCGCTGCCAAGCAAGGAGCCCGATGTGGGACTCGATCCCAGGACGCTGGGATCATGACCTGAGCTGAAGGCAGCTGCTTAACCAACTGAGCCACCCAGGCGTCCCAATGGTGCTATTTTAAACAGAGTGACCAGTGGAGTATTCTTTAAGGATGTTAACACTTGAGCAGAAAGCTCTAGGGTATGAGGAGAGCTGAAGAATGGGTGTTCCAAAGAGAGGGACAGCAAGTATAAAGGCCTTGAGATAGAAGAAAACTTGATAAATCAAGAAAAAGCAAGAAAGCAAGTATAGCTGAAGAGAGTTGGCACCGTGAAAATAAGAGTTGATTAGGTCAGAATCGTGACTGGAGTCCACACAATCCTGGACCTTGCCACCTTAAGAAGAAGGTCTTTGGATTTATTCTAAGTAAAATTGGAAGCTTCTGTGGGGTTTGGGAAGCATGAAATAATCTGACCTTGTCTTAGAAAGATTACTCTGTTTCCTAGAATGAAGGAAAGGGAAGTAGTAGAACTGCCATACTATGTTTAGAATTACAGTAGCTCAGGGTATCATCCTGTATAAATTTAAGAATGCAGTAAGGACTGTGCAGATACTGAAATAAGAAAGCATCTAATTTCAAATCTGCCTGTCAAAATGAAGATCATGGTCTGTCAATGCTGTTTAACTGAACCAGCATAATTTATTTATATACAGTGAGCCCAGGGTATGTATCACAGCAGAAGGGCTGGAGAAAGATGCCTTAGGATCTTGCAGTATCTCAAGAATGCTCCACCATGGCCAACATAAAAAATGATTATTAATTTTAATAAATAATTATTGAAGTTGTAATTTATAATATTTTCTTCTAAGACTTTTTTAGAAAACAATAAGGAATGGTCAAGAGAAATCTTAAGTTCTGTTTTGTTTTGTTTTTCTTATTGGGCAAAATAGATTCTGAGTGCCTGTTCAAAGGATATGGTACACTTTTACACAAATATAAAGATAAAATAATTATATGTATAATATGTAATAATAAATAATATAATATGTTAATATGCTAATTTAATAAAATATTATATATATATATTTTTCATGGTGTTTAAATCTCACTTCACTATTGAATTGCCTAACCTGTCTATGGCTCCACATCCTTAAATTGAGGATAAGAATTCCACCTACTTACATAGTGGTTGTGACAATAAAGTGAGTTAGAACATGTTCCTCCAGGAAAGCTAGCCCATGCTTATAACCACTAAGCATATCACAGTGCTTTACAGAGAATTAATATGATTCATTTTACACTCAGAGTTTTGTTTTATTTAAATTAGAACTTGATACACAATAAAATAATGAAGTGACGGGAAAAAAAAAACTATCTTTGAGACATTCAGGAAGATTCCCTATGAACTCTGAGATAATGTCATTATAATGCATGGCAAGCTTCTTTTGAAGTCCTTTAAAATTGTAAACTCGCTTGCATTACATCACTCTACATATGATGCAGGTGTCTGAGGTTGCATGTATGACTTCTAGTCTAGAAGAGTAATGCCAAATGCTCATGTTTTGAACATAATGAGAATGAATTTTAGAAGGTAAGGTTAAAGGATTTTTGTAACCTACATTTTCAGTATGGTCAACTTTCACTGGGTCTTAGGTTGATATATTTCTTTAACTGGATTTTTGAGGGTCCCAGTGTCAAAGTGTTGCTGGAACATACTATTTTGATAAAACACCTACTGGGCCATGCCATAGCAGCTGTAGGTTGAAGGAGAGATAACAAAACCAGGTCTGTGAGGCTAGAGCAGGTGCTGGTGTCCAGGAAGGTCTGTAGCAGTGGCACCTGTTGTCCAACCCACACCAAGTTCCCATTGATCAAGAGAACTGGAATGACAGACAACACACTGACAAAATAATTTGAATTCTAAAATAACTTTCATGCAGAAACAGAAATACTTTTGGGCCAAAGATATAGCTTGAAATCAGTTTGGCTTGTTTAACAGCTTACATTACTTTCTTATGTAAAGAAAGGTCTGAAGAAAAACCTCTAAACATATTCAAGTGCAGAATTAGAAGCTGCATACTCCCCAAAACCTACTCCTGATGTGGGCCATTTAAAGGAGATAGAGTTATTGAAATTCCCATTTATGTTGACAGAGGCATGCAGAGTGGAAGATAAACCACAAAGTTAAAGATCTCATAACCACAAAGTTAAAGACCTCATTTCATTCATCCATCGTCTGGTTAACAGCAATTTGTCCCCCCTTTCTTTCTGGAGCATCATTTCTTTGTATCTGTTCTTAGAGCCTCAGTGCCATTAGCTACAAAATTAACTTCAGTTCTGCTTCTAGGATGATCTCTGGTCACTCCCATATCTATTTTGTGTCTCTAAATTGGGTAGGAATTCTGTAACTTTGTAATTGTTTCTGAGGAATATTTCACCCTTTTATCTAAAGCCATTAGTAAATAAAACAAGCTATTTGTAAGCCAGATCCAAAGTTTACTTCTTATTTTTCCACAAGACTTTGGTTCCATTCATTCCTTGGACTATCTTCTCAACCAAGTGGCTTTATACTTCAGCAAGCACTATCACAGTCATGTTGCCTTTTCCACCAAGTTAGTAAAATTGTTTTGCTCCAGAATGTTGAGGAGAACTAGGCTGTGTTTGTGGCTAATGTATTTATTTTCCAGACTTCAAGGAACTTTAGTTTCTTAAACTGAATCTCATTAGAAAAATAATGTACAATGTTGTCTATTTTAGTATAGCAATTACTTCTAATTTAACACATATTTAGTGGTATTTCCAGTTACCTTGACTTTCTTTAGAGAATTTTATGTATAAGAATATTATTATAAATAATGGAGAAGAATGTGGTATATTTCAAAATAAGTAGCCACAATACAGTGGTATACATATACTGTATATGTTTATATATATACACACATATATATATGTATATATATATATATATATATATATATATATATATATATATAAAAAACACTATATTATATACCATATGTATCATTGGGTTATACCATTGGGATAGGCATTGGGATTTATATTGTTACTTTATTACCTTACAAAATAACTTGAATATAGGAAATAGGAACACATCTATAATGAGTAATTAAATGCATGAATACATTTCAGTCTATAAAGGAATAATATAATGGAAATTGTATTTTCTATTTCCAACAGTGACCCTCAGATTATTCTGGCCATGCTTTATGCAGCACATCTGAGAACTGTTTTCATGAAAGCATTAGTTGATGAATGTCTGCTGACCTAGAATTAATGCTTATTATTGAATTAACGGTATATTGTGTGCCATGCTACTATACATAATCAGCCAAAGACATTGATTCTTCCATGCTAAGGTTCAAAAAGCTTTATGCAAGAATCAATATTGATTTTTGCAGGTGCAATCTAGAGCAAATTTCTTGATTGTGAAAGACTATTTTTCAAAGACGCTCACAAAGCTCCTAGTTTCTTCTAATATATTGGCTGCAGTAATCTCAGCTCAGAACCAGTTATTTGAAGAATATTGGCTGCCAGAGGTTGTTGCTTCTAACAGTGGGTTTACATTGATCTCAGTTTTGTTTAAAATACTTGTGAACTGGAAATTTATTTATACTTTCAATACCCTCAGATAAATGGCCACGCTGGGAAGATAGTGTAGATTACTGAGAATTACCTAAAATAGATTCAGGGAGAAGACTGACCAAGTTTTGCCACATATATGGTGTTCAACATGTCATTTCATGATCAAATACAGGAATGAATCCTACTAAATTACTAATTAGATGTCTTAACTGTTTTATTTCATATATATATGTATATATATATACACACATATATATGGATATATATAATATAAATAATTAAATATAAAATATAAAATAAACTATATATATTCCAGATGACAAAAATACGAAACTCATCTTTAATTATTTCCACCATATTCTTCATCAAGACTAGTAACTTGTCCAATAGTTTCCATTTAATGTAATAAATGTTATAGAATAGAGTAATATAGGTTATAAGATTCAGAGTACAGATGGCAAGTATGCCATTCTAGCCAATGGAAAAATTTACTGCTGAGAGTGTCTTTATAATGAAATTCAATTACTTCAGTCTAAAGTTATTATAACCCAAATCCAAAGAATGGAATTGTAATTTGCATCTAAGTGACACCAAAATAAAAGTGGATAATCTATGAATAATAATAATAATAACAATAATGTAGTAAAGAATATTTTAAAATTGGAGCCCCAATGCAGTAGAATTGCTCTTATGCCAAGTGCATCACAAAATTCTCTCAATAGGAAGCCCTAGATGACTCATGTATTATTCTTTTTGGCTATAGTAACACTCCTCTTTCTTTCGTGTTTTCATTATGTGTCAGACATTCTACTAAAAGCTCCACATAGCATTTAATCTGCACAGTAACTCTACAAAATATATCTTCTGAAGAAAACTAAGGCTCCAAGAAAGGAAGTAGCTTATAGTCTCAAATAGGAAATTACAAACTGAAACTCAAAACTGATCTTTCACCCTTTCTTTAATAGCACTTATTCTTCTTTTTTTTTTTTTTTAAAGATTTTATTTATTTATTTGACAGACAGAGATCACAAGCAGGCAGAGAGGCAGGCAGAGAGAGAGGAGGAAGCAGGTTCCCTGCTGAGCAGAGAGCCCGATGCGGGGCTCGATCCCAGGACCCTGAGATCATGACCTGAGCCGAAGGCAGAGGCTCAACCCACTGAGCCACCCAGGCGCCCCAATAGCACTTATTCTTAATAACACTTTCATATTTACTGAAAAATTGAGATGATGGTAGGGAAGTTTTCATATATCCCATACCCAGTTTTCCTTATTATTAATATATGAGATATTTGTTATAATTAATGAACCATATTGTTACATTATTATTAACCTGTCTACAGTTTGCTTAGATTTGTGTAGTTTTTACTTAATGTACATTTTAATATTTTTGTTGCAGGATCCCTTTTGGTATATGCAGTACATTAGTTGTCTTGTTTCTTTGGACTTTTCTTGGCCGTTGTAGTTTCTCAAATTTACTTTGTTTCTGATGTCCTAGTTGGTTTTGAGGGGAACTGGTCAAGTATTTTGTAGAATGTCTCTCAAATGGGATTTGTCTGATATCTTTTTCTTACGATGAGACTCAAGTTACTTGTAATTTAGAAGAAGACTAGAGATGTAACATGTCATTTTAATTATATCATATCAAACATATATATACTATCAAGATGAGTTATGACTAATAATATTATCCTTGATTACTTGGCCAAGATAATGTTTCTCAGGTTTCGCTGCTATAAAATCACTTTTTCTCCTTTGCATTATCTACACTTTGGACAGAAGTCACTATGCACAGTCTAGCTTAAAAGATGGGGAGATTGCTCCCTTTTCTTGAGGGAGTATTCATATAAATTAGTAGGAATACCTACATGGAAGAATTACTTATGTTAGCTGTAGGTTTATGTGCTTTATGAGGTTAAGGTATTCTCTAGTTCTACTTTGGAGAGACTTTTTGTCATGAATGGGTGTTAGATTTCATCAATGCTCTTTCTGCACAAATAAATGTGATCAGATGATTTATTTTTTTCTTAGTCAGTGGGTTACATTAATTGATTTAAAAATGTTGAACCAGTCTTGCATGCCAGCAGTAAATCCCACTTGGTTGTAGTGTGTAATTCTTTTTACATATTGTTATATTTGATTTGCTAATATTTTATTGAGGATTTTTACAGCTCCATTCACAAGAAATATATATCTGCAGTATAAGAGAGAGAATCTTAAGCAGACTTCATGTCCAGCATGGAGCCCATGGCGGGGTTTCAGCTCACAACCCTGAGATCATGACCTGAGCCAAAATCAAGAGTTGGACACTTAACCAACTGAACCACATTGGATAAGATAAAGATTGGATAAGATAAAACTCTTTTCTCTTGCTAAATCTTTATTTTTTTTTAAATTTTTAATGAATCTTTATAACTGAGGTCTCTCAGCATGTTTTAAACGGTTACTTCTCTCCACCCCTACCACCACCACTACCAGAAATATGAGGAATTTTCTTGGTCTTTTACCATGAGATTTTGAAAGGGTTCTCAGGAGTAAAACCAACAGAAGTGTGGATTGCCTCAAGACTGCAGTTTGCAGGAGTTTCTCCTCTTACTCTAATCTACATTCCAACTCCAATAATTCATCAAAGTTACTTTTAAGGTTTCCTAACAGTTATGGCTTTTGTGGCATGTGTTCCTGTAATCTGAGCTCAGCTGTACTTACCTTTATTTTCCCTTTTCTCCAGATTTCAGCATAATGGCTTGCCTTGTGATTTCTATTTTCTGTTTGGTACAAGAGAAGTGGCTCATTTTTAGTTTTTTTCAGCTCTTATTATACTACTTAAGTACAATACTAATATTCCTTAAGTAATATCTTTCAAGTTCTTTATATATTATGACTGAAATTAGAAGTCGAATTTTTTATTCTTAATCATTATGCTGACCTATAATGGCTTACAAACTTTATCATGCCCCAGAATTTCCTAGAGAACTAGTTAAAACTGAAAATATTGGGCACCACTTTTCAAGGTTTTTCAATTAAGAAGGCTTAGGGTGAGGCCCGAGGATTTCCATTTCTTACAGGGTCCCAGTTAATGCTGATGCTGCTGATCCATGGACCACACTTTGAAAACCATTGCTCTATTTTAGTAGCTGCTCTTAATTGAATTCTATCCATATGAGTCAAGTTACCATGAAAATGGATGTCCTGTCCAACCTGCTTCCTGAGTTTGACTATACTGTTATTGCTGTGTTGAAATCATCCTTATTTCTTTGTTATCCTTGCCACATTTCCTATTACGTTTTGTTTGTTTGTTTGTTTGTTTTTTGGTTTGCTGAAGGAAAGTTTTAATGCTGCCAGTGTTTTTTTTTTTTTTTTTAATGTTACCTTGCTGAGTTTTTTTATGTAAAGCTATTACTTGTGAAACAAAATCCAATTCTCAGAATTTGAGGTCCCAAGCCCATTTCATGGAAGTAATGTGGTATATAATTTTTCTGTGCAGAAAAATATTTATGTATGGGTCTATGTAGTCCATAAGATGCTTTTTTAAACTAAGGATGCTTGGAGCAGCTGGGTGGCTCAGTTGGCTAAGCACCTGACTTTTGATTTTGATTCAGATCATGATCTCAGAGGCATGAATTTGAGCCTGGAGTCTACTTGAGATTCTCTCTCCTTTCCCTCTCCCTCTGCACCTGCTCCTCACTTGTTTGTTCTCTTTCTCTCTCTCGAATAAGTAAAGCAGTCTTTAAAAAAATAAACTAAGGATGACATCAAATTTTATTTTATACCAGTATCTGTGGTCTCTCTCATTATTTAGACCATACATAGTACTCCATTTTATGAATGTGCCATAAGTTAGTTAACATTTTTGTACACGAACTTTAGGCCATTTAGAATGCTTTCTACAAAACAATGTAGCACTCGACATTTGTTTACACAAGTCTCTCTTTTCCTGTAATGGTGTTATTGTGGTATAAATTCCTACAGATAGAATTTTTGAGTCAGAGGGCATATACAATTATCTACACTAATTAACAATATAAACAATAGTTTGAGAATAACACCAATTTCCCTTCCTATTGCCAACAAAAAAGAAATGTTACAAATTTTTGAACTTTGCAAATTTGGAGACTTATTGTATGAGTAAGTATAGCCTAAGAGTTTAGATAGATACAATTTTTAGGCCTGAATTCTTATATTTTATGGTCTTCTGTGTTCTACATCTCTCCCTCTTTCTCTCTCTCTTTTTAAATATTTTATTTATTTATTTGACAGACAGAGATCACAAGTAGGTAGAGAGACAGGCAGAGAGAGAGAGGAGGAAGCAGGCTCCCCACCGAGCAGAGAGCCCGATGTGGGGCTCGATTCCAGGACCCTGGGATCATGACCTGAGCCAAAGGCAGAAGCTTTAAACTACTGAGCCACCCAGGCGCCACTCTCTCTCTCTCTCTTAATCTCTCCCTCAGCACCTATCTCTCTAAACCCCTCTCTCAATGTCTTTCTCAATCCCTATCCCCTCACCTTGATATTATGAGATGACTATACTTGGTTGTGAATGTAACATTTTATCTGACCTTTATTAGTGTATTGGATCTCACTGTTTTAGAGAGAACTTGAAAAGTGTTTATGAATGACTTGGTGTCTTTGCTTTCTACCTTGATAAGGGTATGCTTTGTTTCTATCTCTTAAAACTGTTCACCTTGGCACTCTCATCCCTGAGAGGCACACAAATGTGTCTCTTAGTTAATTTAAATTTTAGACCTCAGGCAAAAGAGCTTACTTTATCAAAGTTGCTTTTCTTTCCATGTATTTGCCATCTAGCTTCAGTGTAATTTTATATTTACTTTGTAGAATTTTATTGAAAGTGGCAAAGAACATCTCATACATCAACTTCATGAAAAATTTCCCTTCATCTAGGGCCATGTTTTTCATGTGCTTTGTTTCCTGTATCTATAATTACTTAAATTGGTTTTCCTATAACATTGGAGTTTTTGTCACTCATAACTTGATTGTCTTCACTAAGCCAATGTCACATTTTAAGTTGTATTATTTATTATTATTATGTTTAACCCAAAAAGCATCTGGAACTCCAGTTTTCATATCTGTATTCCCAGTTGGCAGGAGGGACTCCTTGTACTTTTTTCATAGGGTGGAGGGATCCATTGAGCTCCTTGAGATGCTCTAGGGATGATCTAGTTTCACATTGTCTTGTGTATCTGGGTACTTGGCTGTTCTTCAGATGCTGCACCAGAGGGTCTTAAAAGTAGAAACTGGGTCAAGAATGATATGCATACATTAATCTATTTTAAATTGTGGTTTTGCATATCTTACTTATTGATTATGAGAAACCTTTGACATATTTTGTATATTAATCTTTTATTATGTTTAAAACATATTTTCCTCAATATGGTATCTTTTAATTACCTCTCTGCTTTTTTCATAAGAGAAGTTTTTTTTTTTTTTTTTAAGATTTTATTTATTTATTTGACAGAGAGAGATCACAAGTAGATGGAGAGGCAGGCAGAGAGAGAGAGAGGGAAGCAGGCTTCTCGCTGAGCAGAGAGCCTGATGTGGGACTCAATCCCAGGACCCTGAGATCATGACCTGAGCCGAAGGCAGCGGCTTAACCCACTGAGCCACCCAGGCGCCCCAATAAGAGAAGTTTTAAATAGTTATGTAGTCACATGTGATAATCTTTTCTTTTGGGTTCTGGTTTTTGCATCAGCCTTAGAAAGGCATTACCATATTTGTAACAAACGTTAAAATGTTTTCTACTACTTAAAAAAAAAAGTGTTCATTTACTTATTTAAATAGACTTTATTTTTTTAGAGCAGTTTTAGGTTTACTACAAAATTAAGTGGAAAGTACAAAGAATCCCTATGTATCTCCTACCCTCCCCAAATACCAGAGTCTCACACCTGGTTGGTATTTTCATTACAGTCAATAAACCTACATGACACATGACTATCACCCAATGTCTGAACTTCATATTAAGGTTCACTCTTGGTGTTAATTATTCTGTGGGTTTCAACACATATATAATGACATTTAGCCACCACTGTAATACCATGTAGAATAGATTCAATGCCCTAAATATCATCTGTACTCTACCTATTTATCCACCCTCCCCTTTCACTGTAAAATCATGATGATGTGGTCTATACAGCTGATTTATGTTCAGCTGGAAGTAAAGGCTTAAACCTTGTAGACACTGATAACTCTGTAGGAATTTGGCATATATCCCCCTGGTTTTAGGAAAACTTAAAGTTGAAACCAAAATTTATTTTTGCTGGACACAACCAACATCTATAATGGGTTCAATCAAAACTAAGTCCAGTTGGGGCGCCTGGGTGGCTCAGTGGGTTAAAGCCTCTGCCTTTGGCTCAGGTCATGATCCCAGGGTCCTGGGATCGAGCCCCACATCAGGCTCTCTGCTCAGCGGGGAGCCTGCTTCCTCCTCTCTCTCTGCCTGCCTCTCTGCCTACTTGTGATCTCTGTCTGTCAAATAGATAAATAAAATCTTAAAAAAAAAAAAAAACTAAGTCCAGTTGACTGAGAATTATATTCTTATATATCCAAGTTAGCTTTCAGAGTCATAGTAGTTTGTCAGGGGAGCTTTGACATTTGTTGTTTTCTAAAAATTTTTAAAGAATTTATTAGAATATTTTCCTTTGTTTTTTAAATTCAAACATTATTTTTTAGTGTTCCAAGATTCATTGTTTATGCATCACACCCAGTGCTCCATGCAATATGTGCCCTCCTTAATACCCACCACCAGGCTCACCCAACACCCACTCCCACCCCTCCAAAACCCTTAGTTTGCTTCTCAGAATCCACAGACTCTAAAGGTTCATCTTCCCCTCTGATTTTCCCCAACTCCCTTCTCCTCTCCTTCTCCCAATGTCTGCTGTAGAATTTTTTTCTTTTTTTTTTTCATTTTTTTATTAACATATAATATATTATTAGCCCCAGGGGTACAGATCTGTGAATCACCAGGTTTACACACTTCACAGCACTCACCACAGCACATACGCTCTCCAATGTCCATAACCCCACCACCCTCTCCTTACTCCCCTCCCCCCAGCAACCCTCAGGTTTTTTTTGTGAGATTAAGAGTCTCTTATGGTTTGCCTCCCTCCTGATCCCATCTTGTTTCATTTATTCTTTTCCTACCCCCCAAACCCCCCACATTGCATCTCCCCTTCCTCATATCAGGGAGATCATATGATAGTTGTCCTTCTCTGATTGACTTATTTCGCTAAGCGTAATACCCTCAAGTTCTATCCATGTCATTGCAAATGGCAAGATTTCAATTTTTGATGGCTCCATAATATATATATATATATATATATATATATATATATATATATGCATATATATACACCACATCTTCTTTATCCATTTATCTGTTGATGGACATCTAGGTTCTTTCCATAGTTGGGCTATTGTGGACATTACTGCTATAAACATTCAGGTGTACATGCCCCTTTGGATTACCACATTTGTATCTTTAGGGTAAATACCCAGTAGTGCAATTGCTGTGTCATAGGGTAGCTCTATTTTCAACTTTTTGAGAAACATCCATGCTGCTTACCAGAGTGGCTGCACCAACTTGCATTCCGACCAACAGTGTAGGAGGGCTCCCCTTTCTCCACATCCTCGCCAGCATCTGTCATTTCCTGACTTGTTAATTTTAGCCATTCCGACTGGTGTGAGGTGGTATCTCATTGTGGTTTTGATTTGTATTTCCCTGATGCCGAGTGATGTGGAACACTTTTTCATGTGTCTGTTGGCCATCTGGATGTCTTCTTTTCAGAAATGTCTGTTCATGTCCTCTGGCCATGACTGGTTTATTTGTTCTTTGGGTGTTGAGTTTGATAAGCTCGTTATTGATTTTGGATACTAGTCCTTTATCTGATATGTCATTTGCAAATATCTTCTCCTATTCTGTCAGTTGTCTTTTGATTTTGTTAACTGTTTCCTTTGCTGTGCAAAAGCTTTTGATCTTGATGAAGTCCCAATAGTTCATTTTTCCCTTTGCTTCCCTTGCCTTTGGCGATGTTCCTAGGAAGATGTTGCCAAGGCTGAGGTCGAGGGGGTTGCTGTCTGTATTCTCCTTAAGGATTTAGATGGATTCCTTTCTCACATTGAGGTTCTTCATCCATTTGGAGTCTATTTTCGTGAGTGGTGTAAGGAAATGTGTGGTGTAAGCTTCATTTTTCTGCATGCAACTGTCCAATTTTCTCAACGCCATTTGTTGAAGAGACTGTCTTTTTTCCATTGGACATTCTTTCCTGCCTTGTTTAAGATTAGTTGACCATAGAGTTGAGGATCTATTTCTGGGCTCTCTGTTCTGTTCCATTGATCTATGTGTCTGTTTTTGTGCCAGTACCATACTGTCTTGATGATGACAGCTTTGTAATAGAGCTTGAAGTCTGGAATTATGATGCCACCAACTTTGGCTTTCTTTTTCAACATTTCTCTGGCTATTTGGGGTCTTATCCAGTCCATATAAATTTTAGGATTATTTGTTCCATTTCTTTGAAAAAAAAAATGGATGGGTCTTTGATAGAGATTGCATTAAATGTGTAGATTGCTTTAGGTAGCATAGACATTTACACAATATTTGTTCTTCCAATCCATGAGCATGGAATGCTATTACCTTTCTTTATGTCTTCCTTAATTTCTTTCATGAGTACTTTATAGTTTTCTGTGTATAGATTCTTTGCCTCTTTGGTTAGGTTTATTGCTAGGTATCTTATGGTTTTCGGTGCAATTGTAAATGGGATTGACTCCTTAATTTCTCTTTCTTCTGTCTTGTTGTTGGTGTAAGGAAAAGCAACTGATTTCTGTGCATTGATTTTATATCCTGATAGTTTACTGAATGTCTGTACAAGTTCTAGCAGATTTGGAGTGGAGTCTTTTGGGTTTTCCACATATAGTATCATATCATCTGCAAAGAGTGATAGTTTGACTTCTTTGACAATTTGGATGCCTTTTATTTCTTTTTGTTGTCTGATTGCTGAGGCTAGGACTTCTAGTACTTTGGTGAATAGCAGTGGTGATAATGGACATCCCTGCCATGTTCCTGACCTTAGAGGAAAAGCTTTCAGTTTTTCTCCATTGAGAATGATATTTGCAGTGGGTTTTTCATAGATGGCTTATTGATATTGAGGTATGTGCCCTCTATCCCTATACTTTGGAGAGTTTGATCAGGAAGGGATGCTGTACTTTGTCAAATGCTTTTTCATCATCTATTGAGAGTATCATATGGTTCTTGTTCTTTCTTTTATTAATATATTGTATCACATTGATTGATTTGCAGATGTTAAACCAACCTTGCATCTCTGGAGTAAATCCCACTTGGTCATGGTGAATAATCCTTTTAATGTACTATTAGATCCTCTTGGCTAGTATTTTGGTGAGAATTTTCGCATCTGTGTTCATTAAGTATATTGGTCTGTAATTCTCTTTTCTGATGGGATCCTTGTCTGGTTTGGGGATCAATGTAATGCTGGCCTCATAAAATGAATTAGGAAATTTTCCTTCCATTTCTATTTTTTGGAACAGTTTCAGGAGACTAGGTATTAATTCTTCTTTAAATGTTTGATAGAATTCCCCCGGGAAGCCATCTGGCCCTGGGCTCTTGTTTTTTGGGAGATTTTTGATGACTGCTTCAATATCCTTACTGGTTATGGGTCTGTTCAGGTTTTCTATTTCTTCCTGGTTCAGTTGTAGTAGTTTATATGTCTTTAGGAATGGATCCATTTCTTCCAGATTGTCAAATTTGCTGGTGTATTGTTGCTCATAATATGTTCTTATAATTGTTTGTATGTCTTTGGTGTTGGTTGTGATCTGTCCTCTTTCATTCATGATTTGATTTATTTGGGTCCTTTCTCTTTTCTTTTTGACAAGTCTAGCCAGAGGTATATTAATCTTATTAATTCTTTCAAAGAACCAGCTCCTAGTTTCATTGATTCATTCTATTGTTTTTTTTTTGTTTTGTTTTGTTTTGTTTTGTTTTGTTTCTATTTCATTGATTTCTGCTCTGATCTTTTCTTATTTCTCTTCTCCTGCTGGGTTTAGGCTTTCTTTGTTGTTCTTTGTCTAGTTCCTTTAGGTGTAGGGTTAGGTTGTGTATTTGAGACCTTTCTTGTTTCTTGAGAAAGGCTTGTATCACTATATATTTTCCTCTCAGAACTGCCTTTGCTGTGTCCCACAGATTTTGAACAGTTGTGTTTTCATTATCATTTGTTTCCATGAATTTTTTCAATTCTTCTTTAATTTCCTGGTTGACCCATTCATTCTTTAGAAAGATGCTGTTTAGTCTCCATGTATTTGGGTTCTTTCCAAATTTCCTCTTGTGGTTGAGTTCTGGCTTCAGAGCATTGTGGTCTGAAAATATGCAGGGAATAATCCCAAACTTTTGATACCAGTTAAGACCTGATTTATGACCCAGGATGGGATCAATTCTGGATAATGTTCCATGTGCACTAGAGAAGAATGTGTATTCTGTTGCTTTGGGATGGAATGTTCTGCATATATCTGTGATGTCCATCTGGTCCAATGTGTCATTTAAGGCCTTTATTTCCTTGTTGATCTTTTGCTTGGATGATCTGTCCATTTCAGTGAGGGGAGTGTTAGAGTCCCCTACTATTATTGTATTGTTGTCGATGTGTTTCTTTGATTTTGTTATTAATTGGTTTATATAGTTGGCTGCTCCCATGTTAGGGGCATAGATATTTAAAATTGTTAGATCTTCTTGCTGGACAGACCCTTTGAGTATGATATAGTGTCCTTCCTCATCTCTTATTATAGTCTTTGGCTTAAAATCTAATTGATCTGATCTAAGGATTGCCACTCCTGCTTTCTTCTGATGTCCATTAGCATGGTAAATTGTTTTCCACCCCCTCACTTTAAATCTGGAGGTGTCTTCGGATCTAAAATGAGTTTCTTGTAGACAACATATAGATGGGTTTTGTTTTTTTATCTATTCTGATACCCTGTGTCTTTTGATTGGGGCATTTGCCCATTAACATTCAGGGTAACTATTGAGAGATATGAATTTAGTGCCATTGTATTGCCTGTAAGTTGACTGTTACTGTATATTGTCTCTGTTCCTTTCTGATCTACTACTTATAGGGTCTCTCTTTGCCTAGAGGACCTCTTTCAGTATTTCCTGTAGAGCTGGTTTGGTGTTTGCAAATTCTTTCAGTTTTTGTTTGTCCTGGAAACTTTTTATTTCTCCTTCTATTTTCAATGATAGCCTAGCTGGATACAGTATTCTTCACTGCATGTTTTTCTCACTTAGTGCTCTGAATATATCATGCCAGTTCTTTCTGGCCTGCCAGGTCTCTGTGGATAAGTCTGCTGCCAATCTAATATTTTTACCATTGTATGTTACAGACTTCTTCTCCTGGGCTGCTTTCAGGATCTTCTCTTTGTCACTAAGACTTGTAATTTTTACTATTAGATGATGGGATGTGGATCTATTCTTATTGATTTTGAGGGGAGTTCTCTGAACCTCCTGGATTTTGATGCTTGTTCCCTTTGCCATATTAGGGAAATTCTCTCCAATAATTCTCTCCAATATACCTTCTGCTCCCCCCTCTCTTTCTTCTTTTTCTGGAATCCCAATTATTTAATGTTGTTTTGTCTTATGGTATCACTTATCTCTCGAATTCTCCCCTCGTGGCCCAGTAGTTGTTTGTCTCTCTTTTGCCCACCTTCTTTATTCTCTGTCATTTGGTCTTCTATATCATTAATTCTTTCTTTTGCCACATTTTTCCTAGCAGTAAGAGCCTCCATTTTTTATTGCACCTCATTAATAGCTTTTTTTTTATTTCAACTTGGTTGAAGCCCTTTCCGGAGACATAATCTTTTATTTCTCCAGAAAGGGCTTTTATTTCTCCAGACAGTGTTTCTCTAATATCTTCCATGCCTTTTTCAAGCCATGCTAGCACCTTGAGAATTGTCATTCTGAACTCTAACTCTGACATATTACCAATGTCCATATTGATTAGGTCCCTGGCCTTCGGTACTGCTTCTTGTTCTTCTTCTTTTTTTTTTTTGTGGTGAGTTTTTCCGCCTTGTCATTTTATCCAGTTAAGAATATATGAAGGAGGGAATAAAATACTAAAAGGGTGGCAAAGACACCAGGAAAATATGCTTTAACCAAATCAGAAGAGACTGCAAATTGTGGGGGGAAGAAAGGGGGTAAAATGAAGTTCAGGGGAAAAAAAATTTAAAAAAGGAAAAATATAAAAAATGAAAAAAAATATATATATATATTGGACTGGTGAATAGAACAGGGTCACCCACTTAATTTTGGGAGTATTCTGGTCTCTTAGAAGAAACTATCTTCCAAAATTTTAAAGAGTGAAAAACATATATAAGGGTAAACACAATGAAGGATTAAAATATGACTATAAAGATGAAAAATTATTTTTTTTAAATTTCTAAAAAAAAAGAGTTGATAAGATAAGTTGGTTGGGAGAATAAAGAAAAAGGAAGTGGAGAGAATTTGTTCAGGCTGGAGATTAGAACAAAGAATATAAGGTATATTTTGATCTATTAGAAGAAGTTGTATCCCAATGTTTTTTTTTTTTTTAAAGATTGTATTTATTTATCTGACAGAAATCACAAGTAGGCAGAGAGGCAGGCAGAGAGAGAGGAGGAAGCAGGCTCCCTGCTGAGCAGAGAGCCCAATGTGGGGCTCGATCCCAGGACCCTGAGATCATGACCTGAGCCGAAGGCAGCGGCTTAACCCACTGAGCCACCCAGGCGCCCCTATCCCAATGTTTTTTAGAAGAAAAAAATCTTGTGTGTATATAAAAAATAAAGTTAGATACAATGAAGCATAAAATATGAGTATAATGGGACGCCTGGGTGGCTCAGTGGGTTAAGCATCTGCCTTCAGCTCGGGTAGTGATCTCAGGGTCCTGGGATCAAGCCCCACATCGGGCTCTCTGCTCAGCAGGGAGCCTGCCTCCCCCTTCTCTCTCTGACTGCCTCTCTGCCTACTTGTGATTTCTGTCTGTGAAATAAATAAATAAAATTAAAAAAATATATGAGTATTGGGCACCTGGGTGGCTCAGTTGGTTAAGCGACTGCCTTCAGCTCAGGTCATGATCCTGGAGTCCCGGGATCGAGTCCCGCATCAGGCTCCCAGCTCCACGGGGAGTCTGCTTTTCCCTCTGACCTTCTCCTCGCTCATGCTCTCTCTCACTGTCTCTCTCTTCTCTCAAATAAATAAATAAAAGGTTTAAAAAAATATATATGAGTATAATAATGAAGGTTCAAAAAAGATTTTTTTCTTATGAAACGTATTATTAAGATAAACTAGTTAAAAAATGTTAAAAGAGGAAAAGGTAAGAGTTAAAAAAATAGCAGAAGAAAAAACTTAAATTAAAAAGTTAATTAACTTTGCAAGACTAAAGAATCATTGGGAGAAAGCCATGAATTCCATGCTTTGCTTTCTCCTCCTCTGGAATTCTGCTGTTCTCCTAGGTAAGTGAAATTGGTCTTGGCTGGATTTCTTGTTGATCTTCTGGGGAGGGGCCTGTTGTAGTGATTCTCAAGTGTCTTTGTCAGAGGTGGAATTGCACGGCCCTTACCAGGGGCCAGGCTAACTAATCCACTGGGGTTCGCTTTTGGGAGCTTTTGTTCCCTGAACACCTTCTGTAGGGTTCTGGAAGATGGGAGTGGAAATGGTGGCCTCCCAATCTCTGTCCCAGAGGAGCTGAGAGCCCGGGACCCCACTCCTCAGTGCGACCTTGGAGAAAAACTCTCCATCACTCACTTCACCCTGGCCTCCAGCTGCACTCCGAGCTCACCCAGCCTGTGACCAAGTGTCTCTGTCTCTGGCACACAGCCTTGCCTGGAGTCTCCAAACCCCGCAGATCCCTGGGCTCTTCTGGGAGAAGAGGGGTGTCTCCCCAGATCTTGTGGGGTCTCTCCTCACAGAGCAGTGGCCTGTGCCACAGATCACAATTTTAGGTAACCCTGAATTGAGAGCTCACTCCTCGGCTCCATCTCTGTAGCGGGCTTCCCTGCTCTAATACCTGTGAGCTCTGCAACACTCAAGACACCCCCGATCCTTCTGTGACCCCGTGGGACCTGAGACTGTGCTGTCCCCACGTCGGCTTCACCCCAGCTTAGCCTCTGGAGTGATGTCCCTCAGTGGAGCAGACTTTTAAAAGTTCTGATTTTGTGCTCCATTGCTCCGCTGCTTGCCGGGAGTGGTCTATCTTCCCATCTCTTTGGATTCACTTCTCCACCGGTCCTACCTTTCAGGAAGTAGTCGATTTTCTGTTTCTAGAGTTGCTGCTCTTCTTCTCTTCAGTCTCCTGTAGGTGTTTGGAATGGTTCAATAAGCTATCTAGCTGATCTCCTGCTATCTGATATTATCTCAGCCTGCTACTTCTCTGCCATCTTGACTCCTCCTCCCCTCTGTAGAATTTTTAAGAGAACAAAGCAAAAAAAAATTTTTTTTAATTTTCTTAATAGTTCAGAGATTTTCTTTTTTTATTTTCAAAAATTTTTAATATATTCAGTTAGCCAATATATAGGACATCATTAGTTTTTGATGCAGTGTTGAATGATTCATTAGCTGGAAATAAAGCCATAGGTTTGTCATAGTAACGTAAGGTAAAAAAAAAATTGTGTGTAAAATTGAGCTTCTTTTTAGATGACTGTTTAGATTTTTGCTGAGCAGTATGCTTCTCATACCATTTGTCTTGATAAATATTTGTTCTTTTTTTTATCTAGTATGCTAGTTAAGAAGGAAAATAAGCCTTTCAAAAACAAAATCTATTTAAAGTTTTTCTCATTCTAGTCTTAATTTTCCTCAAGATCAATGTTATTGCTCAAAGGTTCCTGTATTCAAGTGAATTATTATAAACTATAGATATTTAAAATACATCAATATATGTAAGTAAATTAAAGGCTAAAATTACAAAATTCAAATGGTCTAAGGTTCCTGATACATAGAACTCTTTAGCCATGACATGAGTCTAAAGATGTGCTATTTGAAAATTGGAAACTGGAGATGTCAAAGTGGAAATTTACCTGAACTTAAACGTTAGTTCAGTGGCATTGAGTGTAATACCCTGTTTCCATCTTTTATGCAACCTAGTCCAAGGCCATATTTTAAAAATATATAGATCATCCTGGAGTTAAACGTTTTTCATGCCTCATTTATCCATTTCTGATTTGTGAGGATTCAATTGCTGATGCCTTAAAATCAGAAAGGAGGCATTTCAAAATACTTCCAAACATATAGTTAGTAATTGAGGATAGTCAGTTTAAATGTAGGCAGTGGTTAACATGTTCTCAGAATTAAGGTGCTCTTTAAAAAATGATTCCCTTTTAGGGGCATTATCAAATATAGAACTGATTAAGCAATCAAACTCCGCTCTAGTTTCAGAGCAAAATGTTAGCCATTCTGCCACTCATTCTTTCTTTTATTACACCTCATTATTATCTCTTTAGATTCTTTCTTTCTGTTCCAAATGATTTCCTACCTTATGGCCATTGAAGGAACATAGTGGAAGGGTAAAGAATTAATTAAAGTTCTAATGGTGCAATTAGTAGTAAGTGTGAACTGTTAAAGCATTTCCTCAGATGTTTTATAGCTTGTGAGACATCATCTTCACCTCAGCCGATGAGTACTGACCACCTGTTATCTATTACCATAACATTATATGAGCAGACTGACAGAAAGCAATCTGGTCTCCAGTGATTGGACTGCTGAAACAATTGACTGGCAGTTTCCACAAAGGTAAACTGTGAAAGCTAAATGAGATGGTAAATAAAAGTCAGGCAGGTGTTTAATGGAGAAATACTATTAAAACAATGCAGAAGTTGTAAAATGAATGTATTGTTTATGCATATTTTTATGGTATTCAGTTTCATTCAGTGTTTGAAGACAGTAACTTTAAAACCAATATTCTATGTCATACAGTTGTAATTACCTGTATGAACTTAAAACTTGAGTCAGGAAGCATATTGCCCTTAGTAGAGAAAGTTGTAAAGGAAGTTTGTTGGTGCTAAACCAGTCTTGGTTTAAAAAGAAAAAAGTGGATGGTGATGCTTCACATTGCATCTTTCTTAAACTTGATGAAGTAAATAAAGAGAAAATAAGTTAACTTAAAAGGGAAAGCATAATTTGGCAGATTTCATTGAATTAAGGCTATTTGTTGCTTTAATGTCCTACAAGATTTCTTCTGGATGCTGGATAACACAGAATTTCTAATGTGACTTGTTCAATTATTGATTTGTTGCTTATCTGTTCTCTAGGAAAGTCAGATGAAGATCAGCATGACAGTATTTATAGGCTGCATCTCATCTGTGGGATGTAATCCATCTTCGTTAAGTTCAGTAAAAGTGATAGATGGCATTTGGCAGTGTAATGATGTGATCACTCTACCAGTGCCTCTTTAAATCATAAGCTGTTGCTTTCTGTTGTGTAGATATTTAATCAGTTATACACCCCATTACTGATTTAATTCAGAATGTCAGTGGCAGTTGAATAATGTGAGTATTTGTATATTAATATCATATTGTATTAATGTTCCCTTCATTTAAGTGTGCCATTCATTTGAAAATCATAAACTGTTGCTTCATGGGTAGAATAAATTTAATCGAGATGTTAGGCATCTAACACCTTCAGTGTTTTAATTCAGCATGTCAGTGAAAAAATATGTTCCTTTATATCTCTGTTTGTATTTTCTTGACTCGATGGATTATTTGATGAAATCAGCACTTGCTATGAATGGAAAAAAATTATATTAATGCCTATCCTAGCATATGAACTTTAATTTTCAGATTATAATATAGGAATGGAACTTTGAGAAGATAATGCCAAAGGAACAAATTTTAAAATATAAAGTAGAAAACCCAGCAGTTCTCTAATGGAGATATACTATTAAAACAATCTCAGAAGTTCATGAACATTATTATTTTTTTCTTTTTAATTTTATATTAATATTAGGATGCAAGATGCTTTCATATATAAAAATCTCCAGTTCACAATACTCTAGCTGATTATGGGGGATGAATAATTTAAAATAACTAATGTTTATATTTCACATTTCTGCTCTCAAATATATTATTCATACCTTACAACATAGAAATATTTATAATTTTTTTTTAAATCTTTTTTTCTTTAGGAAAACTTGGTGGCATCACTATCTTTTAAAGACCTTTACACTTATTTTGCAGGATCTTAATGTTGATTCCAACACTCGAAATAAACATCTATGGAAAAACTTGAACACATTGTTTGGCATAATGCTTCTATATAATTAATTGAAGAATTTTTTTTTTCAATTTATAAGGAGCTTCTGCATTGCCATAATAGTGATAACATTTGTATCTGCAATACTTCTTTCTAACAAATCACAAAATTTATATGGAAATAGTCTCACTGAACTTCATAACATACCAAGAACAGTTAAAGAATTCCTGGTTATTACCTCCATTTCATAAATGAGAAAAAGGTGATTTGGGGACTCCCTCCTGCTTACTTGGTCAACCAATAATAGTGACTGAATTGTAAATCAGTTTTCAGTCCATGCTCAGGACCTCAACAGCCCTGAGGTCCCATGGTTTTCTAGTGCTATAGGCTTTCAGCCATTCCTTTTTATATCTGTCTTTGGTATTTCTGTGATTAATTTATTTCCTGAAAAAATATTATGTGGATATATATGTGTGTTTGTGTACCTATGTACACATACACACACATATGTACAGACTTTGAGTTTCTAAATCATTTTCAGTAAATGCTTGTCAAACTACAAAAACAGTCTGTGTTGAGATTATACTAAATTATTCTGTTTAGATAAGAAGAGATTTATGGGAAATACAGTAATCAGGAGCCATATACCTACAACTGGTCTTTGATGCCCATTTCCATCAGAAGAGCTATTTAGATGTCTTTGCATAATTCTTTTACAAACAGAAAATAATTATTTTCCAATCTGCATCACCATACCTTTTTTGATTTTCATTTTTATTAAAATCTTAAGCTCCACCCCCCAATTCTAACTGAAAATTGTATGACAGCTATTTATTCAGTTTGAGGGGATTATATTAACTTCACCTTCCTGGCTCCATGTCTTTTAGCCAGCACTCCTGACCTCAAGTTTATCAAGAAAACAAAACTTTATAAATCTGTTTTGGTAATCAGTAGCTTTGGGTAGTAGAAGGGTTTCCTTTACTCGTTCCTTAAGTTCTTCTGTTGTGAATATTAATCAATTAATTTTTAATTAATTAATTGATCAATTAATTTTTGCTTGCTCTTCTATGAGGCATATCTTTATACCTTACTTATTTTCTCAAATCTGCCTAATGGAGAGGTAAAGGATTATTGAATCTTTCAGTTCTATTTCCTGTCATGCAATCCTTTCTATTTTTACTCAAGAGCCTTGACATTTTCCATATATATTGCATGTTCTATGAATGATAAGAAGTTTTAAAAATCCAATGAATAATTCTCATTTTCACATTATAGCATCTCTTTTTTTGAGAGCTTTGATATTTGTGATGAGAGTCCTCATCACATGAGAGCCAAAATTTTAAAAATATTCCTTTTGAAGTGAGATTTTGAAGGACTAAATGGTTAGTTCAAGGAAATAATAAATGCAAATCTGAGGAATACTAAATTTTCAAGGGACAACTTTTAAGATTTTCATGAAAAATAATTATAATTATTTTCTTGATGTATGATTGTTAAATCTTATCACTTTATCTAAGTAGAAAGCCCTTTCCCTCTTGTCAAACTATGTTGGGTAAGACAGTATATTGCTGATTGTCTGAACATAAAGTTTTATCTGAAATTTTCCTTTTCCCTGGATCATTTGAAATGCAAAGAAGAAAAAACAAAACAAAACCAAAAACAAAAGAAACTTGGCACCAGTGGAGAGAAAAAAAAAAAAAAAAGATCAGAAAAAAGAATTTCCCAACATCAATGTCACATCTTACCTCTTCTAGTATGAAAAATAATTTGTCCTTGAGAATACATTGACTTGACTGGATTACATTGACAAATTCTTTTCTGTTTCCATTACATTTCTATTTATAAGTAAATTGGTTGTTATGTATCCTTTTTCTACTTAGTAAAACTCTCTCCTATGTTTCCGTTTTGTCATTTTCACTTTTTATGTAAAATGCAGATGTCTGTGTGTTATGCTGTGGTACCAGAGTGATGTGCAGCTTACAATGCTCACATTCTGCCCTTATAATGGGAGTTTGAGATTATAAAAGAACAAGACTTGGGCAATCAGACCAGGAGAACAGATAACCAAGTTAATGCTCAATCCATGGGAAAAAAAATAATGTAAACTATTAAAATTGTGAAAAGCACATAGTAAGTGTTTAATAAATTAGGTATATATTAATCATTAATTAGGTATTTTGTAAGCTTTGTGACTTCCACTCCCCAAATGGCTAACCTCTGACAATGAGAGTTGGCACATACATATCCCCAATTCACTCTCCATAAATTTTAACTACTTAATAAAAAGAAATCAACTATTATTTTTTTAAACATTTTATTTATTTATTTGAGAGAAGAGAGAGACAGTGAGAGAGAGCATGAGCGAGGAGAAGGTCAGAGGGAGAAGCAGACTCCCCGTGGAGCTGGGAGCCTGATGCAGGACTCGATCCCGGGACTCCAGGATCATGACCTGAGCTGAAGGCAGTCGCTTAACCAACTGAGCCACCCAGGCGCCCGAGAAATCAACTATTATTATTTGAATGAAGTAGGTGGAAGTTAATGTTGCTACATCCTTTAGTTTTCGCCAATTAATTTCATAGGACAAATATTATTCAAGACTTTTTGTTACTGAATCCCTGGATTGGCTGCTGTGGCTCAAGAGGCCAATACTTGAGACTGAGTTTTGATTGGAAAGGAGTATAAGCTTTATTCAGGCAGCCTGCCACCTGGGGAGAAGAACTCTTGTCCAAACGCCAGCTCTGAGGTTTCTGCCTGGATTTGTAAAGGGTAGTTGATCAATCCAGGAGTGCAGTGGTCTGTAACATTTCCCGATGACATGCAGACTAGATGGTGCAGGCTATGTTATCTCAGTACTTTGTGGTTGTGCCAAGGGGTGTGATTGTCATTGCTGGGTGTGGCCAGGGAGGGATTGTAAAAAGCGGTCTGGTTCCTGTTTTGTGACTCCAGGAGTGCTCTGTTCTTTCCAGGAAAGAGTGTGTGATCAGTAGATATAGAAAGGAAGGTTATTCAGTCATGTGGGGGAAGGCATTTGCTAAATTTTGAAGACTACTAGGTTAGCCAGAGGGGCCTAGGCAGCTTCATTTTGATCATTGAATAATGAAAGACCTCAAAGGACAAGGCATAGTATATATAAACTGATAGTATAAATAAAAGATAAAATTGTTGGATGTGTTTCATAAACTCTTAAGGATAAAGTTTTGGTTCCTAAAAAGTTTAATGTTGCATGTTAAAATAATTTTCTGCCAACAAATTGTTAAATTAATAATGAGTTAACAAATTTTTGCAGCACTATTATTTCTTTTTTTAATTTTTTAGAAGATTTTATTTGTGAGAGAGAGAGCACAAGCATGATGGGGGTGCAGAGGGAGAAGAAGACACTTAAATGACTCAGCCACCTAGGTGCCCCAATTTCTTAATAATTTATACCTGAATCATTTATAAATGCAGTCTTCAAAAATGAGCATACAAATTCTTTTTTTTTTTTTAAGATTTTATTTATTTATTTGACAGAGAGAGATCACAAGTAGACAGAGAGGCAGGCAGAGAGAGAGAGAGAGAGGGAAGCAGGCTCCCTGCTGAGCAGAGAGCCGGATGCGGGACTCCATCCCAGGACCCTGAGATCATGACCTGAGCCGAAGGCAGCGGCTTAACCCACTGAGCCACCCAGGCGCCCGAGCGTACAAATTCTGAAACCACATCAAATCATTCTTTAAATAGGTTGTAATGATAAATTGTTAGGTTTCAGTTTGTGCAATCTCAGATGTTGATTCTTTGAATGAATTTATAATTTAGAAATGAATTCAAAGGATTTAATTCATTTAAATAGGATTAAAGAATGATTTTTAAAGTATAAGCACTGTCAGACTAACAACAATAGACTGAACAAAGAGGTTATTTTAATTGACAGTGTTGGAGCATGAAAGTTTTTTATGATAATATTTAAAATTAGGTATGTGAGTGACTTTCTTAAGGTTTGTTTCAATAACTTTTTTTTTTTTTTTGGAAGTTTAAGATACTCATTTTGGGTTCATGCAAGGTCTGAAAAGAGTTGGTTGACTCCACGCAGCAGCCCTGTTCACGCAGTAACTCAGCAATGTAGATAGCTCCCAGTTCTCTATACCATATTGGGTGGCTTCCAAGATCATCCTGGCAGGGCAAGAGAGTTTATAAAGAATTTACTCTGTTGTTCTCTGTTTTAACTTAGAAATGATGAATACCTCTTCCACTTGCCAGAATTCTACCTATTTGCCATAATTAACCAAGTTACAAGGAGAAGGCAAGAGGGCAAAAGGATGTTCCTAGACCAACAGGTGGCCACATTAGTATTTGAAAGAAGAAAATAGAATCAGAGGAGAGTAGTATTAAACATGAGAAAAAATACAATATAATACAAAAGTAACCCATTCTTAAGTAATTCTATCTCTAACCATTATTGTACATTGTTTTCCTCCAAAAAGTTTTATGTTTAAGTTAAATCAGTGTGTTTGAATGTGCCAGCATATTATTGACTTTTGATAATATAAAGGGGAAATACTATTCTAAGGAAATGATATTATTAATGCCTTTATCAAAAAAGTTTTATTTTATTTATTTATTTGACAGATAGAGAGGCATCAAGAGAGGGAACACAGGCAAGGGGAGTGGGAGAGGGAGAAACAGACTTACTGTGGAACAGGGATCCCAATGAAGTGCTCTATCCCCAGGACACCAGGATCATAACCTGAGCTGAAGGCAGATGCTTAATGGCTGAGCCACCCAAGCACCCTCTAAAAAAATTTTTTTTTAAAAAAGGGTCCATACACACCGTGGAGCCAACATGGGTCCTGAACTCAAGACCCTGAGATCAAAACCCTGAGATCAAAACCTGAGCTGAGATTAAGAGTCAGTCACTTAACCAACTAAGTCATCCAGGTACCCCATGCCTTTATCAATTTAATTTTGTGATGAGTGATTATATATATATATTTATAATTATAATTATAATTATATAATTTATATATAATAATTTATATATAAATAATATTTATATATAAATTATTTATATATAAATAATTTATATATAATTTATATATATATATATATATAATTATATATATATAATTTTTTAGGGGGCAAATGTATCATTTGCCCTAAGGTTACAGGTCTGTGAATCATCAGGCTTACACATGTCACAGCTCTCTCCATAGCACATAACCTCATAAATGTCCATAACCCAGCCACCCTATCCCTACCCTCCCACCCTCCAGCAACCTTCAGTTTATTTTGTGAGATTAAGAGTCTCTTATGGTTTGTCTCCCTCCAATCCAATCTTGTTTCATTTTTTCCCTCCCTACACACATGACCCCTGACTCTGCCTCTCAAATTCCTCATATCAGAGAAATCATATGAAATTGTCTTTCTCTGACTGAGTTATTTCACTTAGCATAAGTTCCATCCATGTTGTTGCAAATGGCAAGATTTCATTTCTTTTGATGGCTGCATAGTAGTCCATCATACCTGTGTGTACATATATATGTATATTTACATACCCATATCCACACATACATACATATGCATACATATACATATTTACATATATGTAAATATGCATATACACATATTCATGCATATATGTATGAATATGCATATGTGCATATGTATATTTGTATCTGCATACATATGTATGTATGTATACATGTATATGTATATATGGATGCATATATGTATATTTACATGAGTGTGTGTGTGTGTATCTCACATCTTCTTTATCCATTCATCTGTTGATGGACATCTGTTATTTTTTCATAGTTTGGCTATTGTGGACATTGCTGTTATGAATATTTGGGTGCACATGCCCCTTTGGATCACTACATTTGTATCTTTAGGATTAACCAAGTAGTGTGATTCCTGGGTCATAGGGTAGCTCTATTTTCAACTTTCTGAGGAACCTCCATACTTTTTTCCAGAGTGGCTTCATGAGCTTGCATTCCCACCAAGAGTTCAGGAGGGTTCCCCTTTCTCCACAACCTTGCCAACATCTGTTGTTTCCTGACTTGTTAATTTTACCCATTCTGACTGTTGTGAGGTGGTATCTCATTGTGGTTTTGATTTGGATTTCCCTAATGCCCGGTGATGTTGAGCACTTTTGCATGTGTCTGTTGGCCATTTGGATGCCTTCTCTGCAGAAATGTCTGTTCATGTCCTCTGGCCATGACTGGTTTATTTGTTCTTTATTTGTTGTTTATTTGTTCTTTATTTATTTACTGTTTATTTGTTCTTTATTTGTTGAGTTTGATAAGGTCTTTATAGATTTTGGATATTATTCCTTTGTCTGATATGTCATTTGTAAATATCTTCTCCCATTTTCTCAGCTGTCTTTCGATTTTGTTGACTATTTCCTTTGCTGTGCAAAAGCTTTTCATCTTGATGAAGTCCCGATAGTTCATTTGTGCCCTTGCTTCCCTTGCCTTTGGCGATATTTCTAGGAAGAAGTTGCTATGGCTGAGGTAGAAGAGGTCACTGCCTGTGTCCTCCTCAAGGGTTTTGATGAATTCCTGTTTCACATTGAGGTCTTTCATCCATTTTGAGTCTATTTTTGTGTGTGGTGTAAGGAAATAGTCCAATTTCATTCTTCTGCATGTGGCTATCCAATTTTCTCACCACCATTTGTTGAAGAGATTGTCTTTTTTCTATTGAACATTCTTTCCTGCTTTGTCAAAAATTAGTGGACCATAAAGTTGAAGGTCTATTTCTGGACTCTCTATTCTGTTCCATTGAACTATGGCTCATGAGTATGTTATAGTTTTCTGAGTACAGATTCTCTGCCTTTTTGGTTAGGTTTATTCCTAGGTATCTTATGATTTTGAGTGTAATTGTAAATGGGACTGACTCCTTAATTTCTCCTTCTTCTGTCTTGCTTTTGGTTTATAGAAATGCAACTGATTTGTGTGCATTGATTTTATATCCTGACACTTCCCTGAATTCCTGTATGAGTTCTAACAGTTTTGGAGTGGACTCTTTGGGTTTTCCACATAAATTAATGTATCATATGCAAAGAGTAAGAGTTTGATATCTTCTTTGCTGATTCAGATACCTTTAATTTCTTTTTGTGGTCTGATTGCTGAGGCTAAGACTTCTACTACTATGTGGAATAGCAGTGGTGATAGTGGACAGCCCTGTTGTGTTCCTGATCTTACAGGAAAAGTTCTCAGTTTTCCCCAATGAGAATGATATTCACTGTGGGTTTGTCATAGATGGCTTTTATGATATGGAGGTATTTACGATCTATCCCTACACTGTGAAAAGTTGTGATCAAGAAAGGATGATGTACTTTGTCAAATGCTTTTTCAGCATCTATTGAGAGTATCATATCATTCTTGATTTTCTTTTATAAACGTACTGTACCACATTGTTTGATTTGCAGATGTTGAACCAACCTTGACGCCCAGGAACAAATCCCACTTGGTTGTGGTAAATAAACCTTTTAATGTACTGATGGATCCTATTGACTAATATTTTGGTGAGAATTTTTGCATCTGTGTTCATCAAGGATATTGGTCTGTAATTCTTTTTTATGGGGTCTTTGTCTGGTTTTGGGATCAAGGTAATGCTGGCCCCATAAAATGAGTTTGAAAGTTTTCCTTCCATTTCTATTTTTTGGAACAGTTTCTGGAGAATAGGTATTAATTCTTCTTTAAATGCTTGATAGAATTCCCCTGGGAAGCCACCTGGCCCTGGGCTTTTGTTTGTTGGGAGATTTTTGATGAATGCTTCAATCTCCTTACAGGTTATGGATCTGTTCAGGTTTTCTGTTTCTTCATGGTTCAGTTATGGTAGTTTATACCTCTCTAGGAATGCATCCATTTCTTCCAGATTATCAATTTGCTGGTGTATAGTTGCTCATATGTTCTCATTATTGTTTGTATTTCTTTGGTGTTGGTTGTGATTTCTCCTCTTTCATTCATGATTTTATTAATTTGGGTCCTTTCTCTTTTCTTTTTGATAAGTCTGGCCAGGGTTTATCAATCTTATTAATTCTTTCAACAAACCACCTCCTAGTTTCATTGATTTGTTCTATTGTTCTTTTGGTTTCTAGTTTATTGACTTCTGCTCTGATCTTTATTATTTTCTTCTCCTGATGAATTTAGGCTTTCTTTGCTGCTTTTTGTCCAGCCCTTATAGGTGTAGGGTTAGGTTGTGTATTTGAGACCTTTCTTGTTTCTTGAGAAAGGCTTGTATCCCTATGCACTTTCCTCTCAGTACCACCTTTGCTGTGTCCCAAAGATTTTGAACAGTTTTGTTTTCATTTTCATTTGCATCCATGAATTTTTTCTTCTTTAATTTCCTGGTTGACTCATTCATTCCTTGGTAGAATGCTCTTTAGTCTCCATGTATTTGAGTTCTTTCCAACTTACCTTTTGAGATTGACTTTTAGTTTTAGAACACCGTGGTCTGAAAATATTCACGGAATGATCCCAATCTTTTGGAACTGGCTGAGACCTGATTTGTGACCCAGGATGTGATCTATTCTGGATAATGTTCCATGTGCACTAGAGAAGAATGTGTATTCTGTTGTTTTGGAAAGGAATGTTCTAAATATAACTGTGATATCCATCAGGTCCAATGTGTCATTTAAAGCCTTTATTTCCTTGTTGATCTTTTGCTTAGATGATCTGTCCATTTCAGTAAAGGGGGTGTCCCCAACTTTTATTGTAATATTATTGATGTGTTTCTTTGTTCTCTTACTAATTGATTTATATAATTGGCTGCTCCCATGTTAGGGGCATAGATATTTGAAATTGTTAGATCTTCTTGTTGGACAAACTCTTTAAGTATGATATAGTGTCCTTCCTCATCTCTTATTATAGTCTTTGGCTTAAAATCTAATTTTTGATTTAAGGATTACCACCCCAGCTTTCTTCTGATGTCCATTAGCATGTTAAATTTTTTTCTACCCCCTCATTTTAAATCTGGAGGTGTCTTTGGGTCTAAAATGAGTTACTTGCCAACAGCATATCAATGGTTCTTATTTTGTTTGTTTGTTTTTTAATATATTCTGATACACTGTGTCTTTTGATTGGGGCATTTAGCCCATTTACATTCAGGGTGACTATTGAAAGATATGAATTTAATACCATTGTATTGACTGTAAGGTGACCGCTATGGTATATTGTCTCTGTTCCTTTTCGGTCTGTTATTTTTAGGCTCTCTCTTTTCCTAGAAAACCCCTTTCAATATATCCTGCAGGGCTGGTTTGGTGTTTGCAAATTCTTTTAACTTTTGTCCCAGAAGTTTTTTTTTTTTTTTTTTTTTTAATCTCTCCCTCTATGTTCAATGACAGCCTAGCTGGATATAATATTTTTGGCTGCATATTTTTCTCATTTAGTGCTATGAATATATCATGCCAGTCCTTTCTGTCCTGTCAGGTCTCTGTGGATAGGTCTGTTGCCAATCTAATATTTATACCTTTGTATCTTACAGGCCTCTTATCCTAAGCTGCTTTCAGGATTTTCTCTTTGTCTGTGGGACTTGTAAGTTTTACTATTAAATGATGGGATGTGGACCTATTTTTTATTGTTTTTGAGGGGGTTTCGCTGTGCCTCCTGGATTTTGATACTTGTTCCTTTCACCAGATTAAGGAAATTCTGTACTATAATTTGCTCCAATAAACATTCTGCCCCTCTCTTTCTTCTTCTTCTGAGATCCAATTATTCTAATATTGTTTCATCTTATCTTTCACTTATCTCTTTGATTCTCCCCTCATGGTCTGGTAGTTGTTTGTCTCTCTTTTGCCCAGCTTTTTTTTCCATCATTTATATCTATATCTATACCTAATATATATCTATATCTATATCTATCATCTGTCTCTATATCTATATATACATATATTCTTTATTCTCAATCATCTTCTATATCACAAATTCTCTCTTCTGACTCATTTATCCTAGCAATAAGAGCCTACATGTTTAATTGCACCTCGTTAATAGCTTTTTTGATTTCAACTTGGTTAGATTTTCATTCTTTTACTTCTCCAGAAAGGGATTTTATTTCTCCAGAAAGGGATTCTCTAATACCTTCCATGTTCTCTTCAAGCCCAGCTAGCACCTTGAGAGTCATCATTCTGAACTCTAATTCTAACATATCACTAATGCCCATATTGATTAAGTTCCTAGTCATTGGTATTGCCTCTTGTTTTTTTTTTTTTTTTTTTTTTTTGGGGGGGGGGGATGAGTTTTTCAGCCTTGTCATTTTATCCAGAGAAGAATAGATGAATGAGAGAACAAAATACTAAAAGGGCAGCAACAACCCCAGAAAAATATACACAAATACATCAGAAGAGACCCAAAACCTGGATGAGAGGAAAGGGGGAAAAAAAGAAAAAAATATATATATAGAACAGAGCCACACACTTCATTTTGAGTGTAATTTTGTCTGTTAGAAGAAACTACCTTCTAAAATTTTAAAGAAAGAAACACACACACACACACACACACACACACACACACATATATGTATATATATATACACACACACACACAAAAATAAGGGTAGTCACAATGAAGGGATAGAAGAGGAGTATAAAGATGAAAATTTAAAAATATTCTAAAAAAGGAAATGATAAGATAAGAATTTGGTTGAAAAAAGAAAAAAAATAGGAAAGAATGATCAGGCTCGAGACTAGAAAAAAGCCATGTGCTAGATTAGGGTATATTTTGATATATTAGAAGAAATTGTATCCCAAAATTTTAAAGAAAAAAAAACTATATGTGTACAAAAAATAAGATCAAATACAATGAAGGGATAAACTATAACAATAGAAATTTAAAAAGATTTTTAAAAAAGTATTGATAAAATAGTTAAAAATATTAAAATAGGAAAGAGGAAAAAGTTTAAAAATAGAGTAAGAAAAAAAATTTTTTTAATTAACTTTGAAAGACTAAAGGATAATGGGAATAAAGCCATGAATTCTATGTGTTGTTTTCCCCTAGCTCTGGAGTCCTCCAGTTCTCATTGGTTAGTGAACTCGGTCTTGGCTGGATGTTCTTGCTGATCTTCTGGGGGAGAGGTTTGTTGCAATGATTCTGAAATGTCTTTGCCTGAGGCAGAATTGCACCACCCTTGCCAGGAGCCTGGCCAATTAATCTGCTTCAGTTCGCTCTTGGGAGCTTTTGTTCCCTGAATGCTTTCCATACAACTTTAGAGGAGGAGAATGAAGATGGTGGCCTCCCAATCTCTGTTCCCATAGGAGCTGAGAACTCAGGGCTCTACCCCTGAGTGTGACCTCAAAGATAAACAGTCAGTCTCTCCCTTCTCCTTGGTCTCTGGCCGCAACCTGTGTTCACCCAGCCTGTGACCAAGTGTTTCTGTCTCTGGCACATGGCCCCATTTGTAGTCTCCAAACCCAGTAGATTTCTGCCACACTGCCCCTCTGGGAGGGAAGGAGGGAGTCTCTCTGTACCTGCCACTTGTGGGGCCCCTGCTCAAAGAGCAGTAGCCTGACAGTACCTTGGACCATGGTTTAGGATAACCCTGAGGTGAGAGCCCACTCTTTGGCTCCATCTCTATAGCTGGCTTCCCCACTCTGATACCTAAGAGCTCTGCAGCACTCAGACACCCCTGGTCTTTTTGTGTCCCTATGGGTCCTGGGACCACACTGTCCCACAAGGGCCCCAGCCCTCACTTAGCCTCTGGATTGATGTCTCTCAGCAGAGCAAACTTCTAATTGTTCTGATTTGGTGCTCCACTGCTCTACCACTTGCTGGGAGCCAGCCACTCCCCTCCAGGTCTATCTTCCTGTCACTTTGGATACATTTCTCCACAAATTATACCTTCCAGAAAGTGGTTGATTTTCTGTTCCTAGAATTGCTGCTCTTCTTCTCTTCTATCTCCTGTTGAGTTTGTAGGTATTCAGAATGGTTTGATAACTATCTAGCTGAACTCCTGGGAGCTGATGATTTTTCAGTCCTACTCCACCATCTTATCCTCCCCCAGTGTCCATGATGAGTGATTTTAAAACAATAATTTGTTATTTTCTAGTCAATTTCTTAGTAAAGTAGCTTAGAAATCAGGTGTTCTCTGGGGCATCTAGGTGGCTTAGTTAGTTAAGTGGCTGACCCTTGATTTCAGACCAGGTCTTGATCTCAGGGTTCTGGGATTGAGCCCCAAGTCATGTTCTGCTCTCAGTAGGGAGTCTGCTTACAGACTTTCTCTTTCTCTCTACACCTCCCTCTGCTGTCTCTCTCTAAAGTAAATAAATCAATCATTTAAAAATAAGATACTCTCTATCCCCATTTAAATATTCTACATTTAATTTAAAATTAATTTTTGAGAATTTAACAAACATAAGAAATACTGCTTATCGACAAGAGGTTCTGGACATACTGAGACAATATATATCCTATTTCTGTACTCTAAGTGGTCAACCCCAGAAAGATAGTGCCTGTGCATATAACCAGGGATCTTTGAGGAGTTTGAAACATGCTTGGGGAAGTAGACATAAAAGTTATTATGATGCAGTTTAATGAGTATAGAAATAGAAGTATACAATATATGGAGAAGTGAGAAGAGATGAGAAAAGTGACAATAAATAATGAGAAAACCATCTTGAGAAGACATTCTTTTTAAGATTTCATTTATTTATTTAAGAGAGAGAGAGAGAGATCATGAACAGGGGGGAAGGGTAGAGGGAGAAGGAGACTCCCCACTGAGCAGGGAGCCCAATGAGGGGCTCAATTCCAGGACCCTCGGATCATGACCTGAGCCAAAGGCAGACACTTAACCAATGGAGCCACCCAGGCACACTTTTTTAAGTGTATTTAATTTAGATGGTGACAGAACATGATCTAAATCTGTAACCATAATTCAGATATACTAAGCTTCCCATGCACATATTTAGACTCTTGCCCTATATCCTCCTTGAGGCCATAACACCAGGAAGATTTCCAGTTAACAAACCTAAATAAACAATGGATATTATGGTGAAATTTTAGAGAAAAGTACTAGCAGGTTTTCACTGAACAACACATAGCAAATTTCTAATTAGATCTCAGTGTTTCCTTGCTCAAATTTCTCTCTCCAGTTATTACCTCATAACTTTCTTCTCTCCAATTACATAGCACTAAAAAATCTACTCTATTTTCCAAAGCATTTCAGCTCTCATAGAGAACTGGTCTTCTTCTCAACAAGAAAAAGCATAAAGTCTGATTTACCTTCAGACATGTTCCTCAGGACATCTCTTCAATTATTTCTATAAGCAGTTTATCTAGTTATTTAATTATAATAAAGAGGTTTCTTTTGAGAGGCAAATACTACTACTAAGAAGAAAAAAAAAACTCTATAAAGTTAGCAAGCAAAATTAAATCTCGTAAATTTTATTCTGAAGATAGAAGAATATAGAACTAAAAATACGTGTTTGGAGACCAAATGTAAACACAGCCAGATATAAGTTAAAGTGGTAAGGCCATGTTTTAATCTGTAATGTACTATTGTGTAACATGGGAAAGTCCAGTATTAACTGATTTGTACAGAGATGTTTGCATGATTTAAAGGGAGACTAATGGAATAAGGATTGGGATTAGCAGTGGAAAGAAAATGAAAAATTTCAGAGTTTGTCACTGTAAACTACATTAGGCCAACTGTGTCTGTAGCTGGTGATTATGAAAGTTACCATTCTATTCTCCCACAGAGACTGAGAGCATAGCCCTTATCTTACCTGATGGTTACATTTCAAAGGAATAGCTTTCAGGTCCTTGAGAATGACACTCTTGAGTTGTAGGAGATATATATTAAAAGGGTCAGTGGAAGTATTCATCATTGTAAGTGCTTTTTAGTAAATGCTCTAAGAAAGAATGGTCAGGGCCTATCAGCAAGTGTTGGCTGGAATATAAAGTAAATTCTTTTGACAGCCTTGAAATTTCTCAAACAGACACTTTAAGGGGGTTTAGGGTTATTCTAAGGATGTTGCCTTAAGCTGTTAGAAAAGAAGTTAGCGTTTGTTTAATTTTTTAGCATGGGGACAGGGAGTGCATGAAATAATTTGTGTTGAAAGACTATAGCTTTTAAAGGCCAAGGTTGAGGGCTAGTCCAGAGAGGGTTCAGAGGATCCTGGCTAAGAGAAAGTCTTTGTCAGGGTCATAGGATAGGGATTATAGCTCATGTCATGAGATTTCTTCTATTCACTAAGAGCCTTGGGGATCTCTTAATGGGAAATAGGAGGAGAGAGCAGTAGTAGATATATATAGAAAGATAAGAATGTATATAATCATGAAAGTCAAGCAACGAGAGAATTATGGGAGGAAATAAAAAGAATGAGATACGGTGAAGGGTGACATATAACTCACCAAGATGTCACTGATGTGTCCCACAGAGCGCAAAAGGCCAATCTAAAGTTCTGCTAGATGAGTTTGGTCCATAATTCTCTCCCTTCCTTCAATAATCTTCCATTTTCTAAAGAGAAGTACAAGAAGTAAATTGAAGAATGATATAGCTTTAGAGGAATGAAAGGTAAAGAGAAACATAAAAATTGAGGCTAGTAGTAACGACATTAAAATGGTTGACCATGTTGTTCATTTTTGGTAGGCCACATATCATAGACTGAGTATAGTAATTAATTACATGATAGAAAATAGATTTCATACTCAAATACTGGAGTACAAATGAACAGTAAGTTCAGTTATGAAAACACTAACAAATAAGAAGGTAAGTGTTGGGAGAGAATAACAGCCAAGTTGAAGCCCAGAAGTGGTATTGTTGAGTGTGATTCCTATTGAGTAGATAAAGTCGTAACAGTTGAGAAGTGCTGAAAATTAGTGAATAAAAGATCTGATAAATAAATTTAGGTCACTAAGGACGTTTTTAATGATTTCATTAAAACGTAAGTAGAAATTTGAAGACATTTTGATTAAAATGCTTGTGTGACTAAAGTAAATATGATGATATAAAATTGTTCCAAAAATCACAGGTACCACCCTGAAGTTTTGTACTTCTTAATATTTACACTATGTTATTTGGCATTTAATTAATGGCATGTTAGTGGTGGAAAAAAAGTTTCTCTTCTAGTAGATTCTAGAACCCTCCTTTTTGTGTATTTCCTTCTTTATGATGCTGAGGATAAATTAAGTATTCAATAAGTAATTCTCCTTGCTTGTAATTGGGATTTGTAAGAAATTTAACACTGTTATTATTATTTTGCTTTAAACATTAGTTAAATGTGTTTACAATTATATACCTTCCACTCCATTTAAACATGTGTAAGGTCTGGGATGCCTGGGTGGCTCAGTCAATTAAGCATCTGCCTTCAGCTCAGGTCATGATCTCAGGGTCCTGGGATTGATCCAGCCCTGCATCCAGCTTTCTGCTCAGTGGGGAATCTGCTTCTCTCTCTCTGTCTGCCCCTCCACATACTGTGCTCTGTCTCTCTCTCTCAAATAAATAAATAAATAATATATTTTTAAAAAATAAAAATAAACATGCATAAAGTCAATTTTATTTATTTAAAACACATTTCAATGGGCGATATCTACTAAGGTGAGCCTTTGTATTTCCTATTGATATTTTTAATTGGCTTTTTCTTTCACATTATGATATTTCAATATTGTGTCCATGGAGATACTTGCATGGCTCAGTTGGTTAAGTTTCTGACTCATGATTCCAGCTCAGGTTATGATCTCATGCTTGTGAGATGGAAGGAGTCTCCTTGAGATTCTCTCCCTCTGCCTCTCCCCTCACTTGTGCACATACTCTCTCTCTGAAATAAATAAATCTTTAAAAGAAAATATTGTGTGCACATACAATGTGTAGTATTTTTATGTAATCAATGTATTATATGTAACAAATGTATTCTGAATTTATCACAGTTTGTAAAATATTAAAGAATAATCTCTAAATAAAATTCTTAATATCTTTTCATATTGAATTGAATGCAAAAACACTATTATTTCCTAGCAATCAAATATTTTTATCCATCTCTTACATTCCTTTCTATTTCCAGTAATAATTTCTGTCCTTTTTCTTTGAAAAATGTGGCCATAGAGAATCAAACCTTTGTTCCACAATCCCTGTCATCTGGAATAGCTTTTCTCTATTTTCCTGTTTCATAACTGCCTATCTTTAAAAAAATATATTCACTTTTATTCAGTCTTTACTTCCTTTTTTTTTTTTAAAGATTTTATTTATTTGTCAGAGAGAGAGGAGAGCGAGTGATCACAGGCAGACAGAGTGGCAGGCAGAGGCAGAGGGAGAAGCAGGCTCCCCGCCAAGCAAGGAGCCCTATGTGGGACTCGATCCCAGGACGCTGGGATCATGACCTGAGCCGAAGGCAGCTGCTTAACCAACTGAGCCACCCAGGCGTCCCGAGAATTGTATTTTTTTTTTTTTTTAAGATTTTATTTATTTATTTGACAGAGAGAAATCACAAGTAAGCAGAGAGGCAGGCAGAGAGAGAGGAGGAAGCAGGCTCCCTGCTGAGCAGAAAGCCCCATGTGGGGCTCGAACCCAGGACCTGGGATCATGACCTGAGCCGAAGGCAGCGGCTTAACCCACTGAGCCACCCAGGCGCCCCCGAGAATTGTATTTTCAAATGTAGATTGTGCTGTATTAGAGTTCAGAAACCCACTCCTATAACAATTGTTATTTCTCCCATTCTACTTGTGGAAAATGGGGATAATAATTTATCCAACAAAATATCAGTGTTGCTAAGCGTAATTGGCTGTAGCCTTGTGTAGAACAATGCAATAATAATAATAATAATAATTAATAATGCTGACTTATATTAAGCTCTTTGTACTTGGCACTATTTTAAAACTTTACATATGTTAACTCATGTCATCATGCCAAATGCCTTATGAATTTGGTATTGTTACTGTTCCTACATTATAAATAAGGAAATGAAAATTTTAAAAAGTTGAATGAATTGCCCATGGTTGTATAGCTGGTGAGTGATAGTGCAGGGATTCAAAGCCATTATCTGAATCCAGAGTTTATGCTCTTACTTATTACTGTACATGTTTCTCCAGTATATTAGATCTTGGGCATCTAAGAATTAAAACATTATTAGGCAGACTCTGCCTTCAATGGATTAATGTAGTAAAAATTCATTTTGAGTTATTCCACAGATAATTTCATTTGCTTTATCTGTGCCTAGAACTTTGTTCAGTGTTGGGATACAACTGAGAACAAGCCACTCATGCATCCTGCTCTTACTCTCACGTGGTGACAGACAAAAAGACCACAAATAGCAAGAGGCAAAGAAAAAGAAGACATAAACACCTAGATGCTCTTTAGTTCTCTGGGAATAGATCAGGTAAGACAGGGGACAGAGCTGAAGAGAAGAGGACTTTAAATGAAACCTTAGATAATACTTATATTTTAGAGGCTAGGTGACAGGGTTGCCAGGAGATGATGCTGGGAAGGAAACAACCAGTGAGATAGGAGAGGACAAGAAAGAACACGTCGAACAAACAAGCAAAGAACAACGCTTGAAAGAGTTTCAAAAGGAAGACAGTCAGCAACTCTTAAGTATCTAGATAAGATGAAAAAAATATGCACTGGATTTAGCAATTGAGAAATTGCTGGTTATCTTAAAAAGGGTAGTTTCAATGTAATTATAAGAGATCATTTGATCCAGTAAAATACAAGGTCTTTATGTTGTAAAAAGAGATGAGAATAAAAAAGGCCCACTGCCCTTGCTAAAGAGCACAAGTAGTGGATTTCCCTGTTATAAGAAGACATTCATTTCTCTTAAGGAGAAGGGACAAGATACAATGAAATGGATCTGTAGGTTTGGTGGGAAGCTAAGCGGGATGTTTCTGATGAATTTTAGTATCAATACAAAGCACTTTCAAAATCTTGTACCTAATTTAATTGATTCCACAATTTTATTTTTTCCATATAATTTTGTCCTGTTGTCAAAGAATACTATCTATTTTAATACAGTAACAATGGGACACCCCATAAATTAAAAAAATGATGAAATGGGAGGATTATTATGACACTGATCTCTTAAGTTTATTTGCTTGATAATGGAAATGAATTTATACTCAAATTGTTAATGTCTTCATGAAATCTATAATTATAATACTTAAATCTTTAGATAATTTCTATTTTTGAAAGATTGATATCTTAACTTGTTAATCTCATAATTTTTTCTTGGATTCCTGATAACAAAAGTTCTAAAATCTCAAGGCAGATTTGTATTCAAATTCATATTATTCTATGAAGCATTTCACTTGACACTTACTACTGAAGATAACCCCTCAAAAAGACATGTTGCTTTATATCTTTGGTTAGTTCTTCTGTAATATTACAAATGACTATCTCAATTTTTTTTTCCAAAGGGGACAAACTATTATATAAGAAAAGCTTTTAGTTTTTTTAATTTTTAAGATTTATTTATTTGAGAGAGAGAGCATATGCATACAAGTGGGGAGGAGGGGTAGAGGGTGAGAAACTTCAAGCAGACTCCCTACTGAGTGCAGAGACTGAGGTGGGGCTCAATACAAAGTGGGGCTCAGTCTAAGGACCCATGAGATCATGACCTGAACCAAAACCAAGAGTCAGACACTTAACCAACTGAGCCACCCAGTTGTGAAAAGCTCTTAAAAGGAAAAAGGAATTGGAATCTAAAAATCAAGATCATTTACTGTTATTCTTGATTTTCTAAAGCCATTAAAAATATCATTTATTACTTAGACATATTTGTTCTAAGTATTATAGTGATTCAGAAAATAATTATTATTCAATTTTATTATTTCTATATAGCTTAAAAACATAGATATTGTATCAAGTTACTTACATACATTATGTAAAGAAACAAATTTAACATCAGAATATGGAAAGTTAGCTTGCACTGAATCTCATATGTTTAAGACCAGTCACTTGATACAATAGCGTTAAAAAGCCAAGAGCTGGCAGAGCAACAAAAGGGTGTCTGGAATAATATTTCCTCTGCTTCACTCTACTCCACAGAAATCCATCAATAAGAGGGAGCAAAGAAGCCAAAACAGATAATTTTGCTGTGGATCAGAATGGCATAGAATGACATTGATTCAAGTCAGAGAGAAATCAGGGTCTGAAATCACCAAATAAAGGGTTATTTAAAAACAAACAAGCAAATGAAAAATAGAAGTCAGAATCAGGCAGGAGATAATGGTTGTGGAACATGGGAGATAATGGTTGTGGAACATGGGAGAACACTGAAGAAGTGAGACTCTGAATCAGGGGCAAAGTGATGTAGAATAAGTATGGTTTTCAGTAATGTTAGATCAGATATCTGAAGAAGGAAAGGCACAGCTGAAAGAAGGAAAAAGAAATGAAGGAGGAAGAGACAGAGGAGGGGGAGCGGAGGAGGAAAAAGTAAAAGAAGAGAAAGAGGAGGAGGAGGAAGGAAAGGAGAAGGAGGAGAAATACGTACAGTAATGGCTAAATAAGGTGCTATGCTTCTGATGCAGCAATCAACATCATAATTGCTCTTGACTGAATTCAGTTTAAAAGGCCCTAAGATTACCAGAAGCTACATGTATATATTCTGTCCAATTAATTCTATGTACCACATTTATTATCTAACTAAAAATGTATAATTGACATGTACAGCATACACTTTTCATGAAAGTAATAATTTATCACTAAGAAACATCTCACAAGCTGGATATAATGCTACATTTCTGTTAAGGACCATGTATACTTGTACTATATATAGGTACCCAAAGCCGTCATTTCTACTCCTTTCTCAAGACTGTGTTTTTGAAGTTTTTTTTTTTTAATTTATTTTATTGTATTTTTTCAGTGTTCCAATATTCATTGTTTATGTACCACTCCCAGTGCTCCATGCAATATATGCCCTCCTTAATACCTGCCACCAGGCTTTTACCCATTCTCTCACTTCCCTCCCCTCTAAAACCCTCAGTTTGTTTCTCTGAGTCCACAGTTGTTCATGGTTTGTCTCCCTGTCCAGTTTACCCCGATTCACTTTTCCTTTGCTTCTCCTAATATCCTCCATGTTATTCCTTATGTTCCACAAGTAAGTGAAAGCATATGATAATTGACTTTCTCTGCTAGACTTATTTCAGTCAGCATAATCTCCTCCAGTCCCATCCATGTTGATACAAAATATGGTTATTCATCCTTTCTGATGGCTGAGTAATATTCTGTTGTATATATGAACCACATATTCTTATCCATTTGTCTTTTGAAGGGCATCTTGGCTCTTTCCACAGTTTGGTGATTGTGGAAATTGCTGCTATGAACATTGAAGTACAGATGGCCCTTCTTTTCACTACATCTGTATCTGTGGGGTAAATACCCAGTAGTGCAATTGCAGGTCATTGGGTAGCTCTATTTTTAATTTTTTGAGGAATCTGAAGTTGTTTCTCATTTTTCTTCTGCATAAAAAAATGACCGTACTTTATGGACCCTTAAAAATGATAGAATAAGGGGCGCCTGGGTGGCTCAGTGGGTTAAGCCGCTGCCTTCGGCTCAGGTCATGATCTCAGGGTCCTGGGATTGAGCCCCGCATCGGGCTCTCTGCTCAACAGGGAGCCTGCTTCCTCCTCTCTCTCTGCCTGCCTCTCTGCCTGCTTGTGATCTCTCTCTGTCAAATAAATAAATAAAATCTTTAAAAAAAAAAAAAAAAATGATAGAATAAAATAAAACATAGTAAAACATTAATCACTTATAAATTAGCAAATTATTCTCTGGAGGATATTATTTACAAAACATATTTAAGCAATGAATAGGTGGCCTTACATCAAGGGAACAGGAATCTAAATGATGGAGCTTGAGAAGCTGGGGTGTAGTCTGGATAAGAAGGCCTTCCCTTTCTGTATAGGATACTAAGAAATTATTGTCTGTTCTGTTTATAAAGGAATTGCTGTTGAGATCATTTTGTATTGTATGAACTGAGGAAAATGTTTAATTTTATCCAGACACCTGAAAATGGGCAAAAACACCTGCTTCTCAAGAATATTTCAGTTCATGACTTTGGCCTGAGGATTTACTGCAGTCTCACAAAGAAAATGAGGATGGGTTTCAAGTGACTCACTAATTATATTTCTCAAAGAAAGCCTGTATGTAGAAGGTGTCCCAGCCTTTCCCTGGAGGGTGAAGTATGACATACTTGAGTGTTTTAGAAACCTTGGAGTCTATGTTTTTCCTGGAAGCCCTAGGCATTCCAATGTTATTTTGATCTTACTTGAGTCAGGGCTTATCTCCAGTTACTCCTGAAGGAACGACACAACTGTAATTAACCATATGCTCAATTTTTTCATGGCTTATATTTCTTTGCTTCCATTAGTGGTGAAATAAGATAAAGACATTTGTTGAAACAGCTGAATTTATAAAATTTTCAGCTGAGTCGTAAGTTCAGGCAGAAACTAGGATCTTTAAAGGTTTTAAAGCTGAAAACACACACACACACACACACACACACACACTCACAAGTAAGATTAAGAGAAAAACAAAACAAAACTAAACAAAAAAACCACTGTCACCTAAAAGCTTCAAGCTGTTTCAATTTGCTTCAATACTCCCTTAGGGCAAATTGTTCCTTTTTTCTGGCAAACCTAAGTAATAGTCCTGTTTGTTGTGCAATGTAAAGCAAAGACTGTCTTCTAACTTGGAAATATTTGAGGTACTCTGGTTTCAGGGAATTAAAACCACTTTTGGGATAATAGTGAATGCTTGTCTTTGTTAAAGATAGATTGCTTGACTGTGAAGAAGTTTGCTTTTGGAAAGAAAAAAGTGTTTTAGTTAAATAGGATAATGAGGACAAAAGAGTAATATAAAGCAATTACCCATTCAAACTCTTTGAGTGGGTTGTCTCAAGAGGGATGAGGGCCTGAGGTTCAATATCCACATTCTTGAAGGATAACTTTATTGCAATACTTGGGCATAAGAAGGGTCAGATTCAGGTGGTCAAGCACGAGCAGTTGTATAGGTTGTATGTTCATTGACTGGAACCACAGCATAAATAGCTAGTTGGATTGGCATCTTCTTTCTATTATATATCTACTAGTTATTTTTGTACATAATAGGCTGTTAATTTTGTTTATTTATTTAACACTTGCCATATTACTGAACTCTTAATAGTTTTTCAGCAATTCCTTTGTTTTCCAGGTATTTAGTCACAAAAATTATATACATTTTTTTTTCAGTGTAATTGTCCCTTCTTTCAATCTGTAGACTATTATATAGCTTTTGATTTTTTTTTTTTTTTTTTTTTTTTTTTTTAGCTTTTGGTAAGTTAGACTAGTAAAAAAAAATTTCAGCTCTTAAGAATATAAGAATATAAAGATTCAGGGCAAAGTGTACAGATAAAAATCTATTGCTATAGTTTAGGTGTGATCAGGGTTGACATTCCAAATATTTGGCAGCCTATGGTGGGCCATCCCCAATCTGAATGAATGTAAAAAATTACAGATCATACCCTGGCGAGTACCCTCTACCAGTACTTATCAGTCTTGGTATGTGATTTGTTAATGGCCTTACATAATCTGAGGAAATAAAAATGAAAGCCTATATCTGAAAGATATTTTAGTCATTTTATTGTATTCATCAATGTGGAAATAAAAAATGTCTTCAAACCAGAAGGTGGTAGTCTAATTTATAGTAAGTGATCTACATTAAAATCTATTAAAATCAGTTCTCCAATTGAATAGTTAGAAAAGAGAAAATAACCCACGCTGTTAGTCATTTGTAAAGCATTTTGGTAAGGTAGACTCAAGAGAAATTAGCAGGAATTTTAATTTCCTACAGTATCCTCACTGGATAACAATTAAATCATATCCTTTTTGTCCACTGACATGTACACTGTGTCCAGCAACCCTGTGGCTAGACTCATAATATAAATATAAGTACTTATCAAATTAGAACTTAAATTGTACCCCATTTATTGATGCTTGTACTCATATTATTTCGTACATTTCCTTCAAAAGAGCACCAGGTTTACTTTGATCATTCATAGACCATTTTGCCCATTTAAAGTGTCTGTTAGTATTTTCATAGTTGTGTAACCATAATGGTCATTAATTTGACAATATTTTCCTCACCTCACCCCCCCAGAAAAGCTCATACCAGTTCTGTTACTTTTTTATTCTCCCACCTCTGGCTCCCTAACCAGACAACCACTAATCTATTTTATGCCTTTAAAGATTTCTTGTAAAGGAAATTATAGAATAAGTAGTCTAATGTGACTGGCTTCTTTCACTTAGTACACCATTTTTGTGGTTCATCCATGTTTTAGCTTATTATCAGTACTTCATTCTTTTTTACGACTAAAACATATTCCATTGTATAGATGTACCACAATACATTCATCCATTCACCAGCTGGTTGATATTTGAGCTATTTCTGCTTTTGGCTATTATGAATAAAACTTCAACGAACATGTATATCCATGTGGATATACATTTTCATTTATCTAGGGTATGGACCTACCAGTGGACTTGCTTTGTCAAGTGGTAATTATATATTTAAAATTTTGAAAAACTGCCAGACTCTTTTCTAAAACAGTTGCACTATTTTATGTTCCCACCAGCAATATGTGAGTGTTCCACTTCTTTGCTGAAACTTATTATCTTTTTAAATTATAGTCATCATAATGGATGTGATATATGACTTTGATTTCCATTTCTGTGATGGCTGAAAATATCAAACATGTTTTATGTTTTATCAACCATTTGTATACCCTCATTAGTACCTGGGTTGAAAATTGAGCCTGCCTCCCTGTCTTTAGATCCTACAGACAAAATTAGGATGCTTTATACTATTCATATAGTTTTAAACAACAAACCTTCTGATAACTTCATTGCTTTAGTAAATAAACCAATGAGTAAGAAAATAGGATACTTTCGAGAGGAGAGGCCATTATGATGCTTTGAAGTTATAGAAAATATCCTGTTAATTTTGCTGTAGGATTTAATATGTGACTGCTGTTCCAGCCAGGTGAATGACCATGTTTTGTACTTGTAGCTCCTTCCCAAGAACATCTTCATTGCCTTTCCCATTTTGTAAGCTCTTCTCTGGAACATTGTAAAGACAAGAAGGAGCTGTTGTACCTTTTTCAGTGGTATTGAGATGAAGGGTGTTCTCTCTAGGAAGTCCTCTGGGTAGCTGTCTGAGTTGTTGTTCGTGTCAGTGTGCCAGGCTGGTAGGATCAATTTCCTTGTCCAGTTCTGTGGAAATTAGAATCTAGGAAATTAACTAGAGCCATGGTTCTGAGTTATTTGCCTGCCTTGTATTTTTTAATGAGCTGACCTCCTTTTCTTACCTCCACAAAAACACTTCAGGACCTCATTCATGCTTAACCAAACCTAATTCCCAGTTCAAAGGAGGATGGAGGGAAGGGACCTCTCTCTCTCTCTTTTTTTTTTTTTAAATAAGTGCATGGAATGAAGTTGTAGTATTTTTACTTGGTTATGCATCACACTTTCAATATAATTATTTTGCTGAGGTAAAAAGTATGGAGTTGAAAAAAATAACACATTTATTTTATTTATTTATTTAAATTATGTCCATTTTACATTCTTGAATTCAAAAGGATGTTTAATTCTGTTTAATATTTTAGGATTGGTTGACTGGATAGATAAGCATTTTACTTTAATTTTCAAACTACATAATTATCTCCCAGGACCAATAACTCAAAAGTTCTTATTTTACCTGTTCAACTGATTCAGGAACCTTAATGTTTGAACACACACACACACACACACCCACCCACACACACAATCTGACATTGTGTGAAATAATCATAAAAATGATATGAATGTCTTAATGTTATCTCAACTAAAATATTTTTCAAATGATTTTTAACTTTACATGTCTTTAATTAGCTATTCATTAATAACAAGTGCAATTTATATAAAGAATTAGATATCTTTTTGAGAAAAAGTATATTACTGAAATACTTTAAAGTGTAGCACCAGATTATGATTAAGTATACAGTCAGGTTGTCATTTATTACAAAAATAAAGCAAAAGAGGTTGCACCTGGACAATGAGGTGTATTATGTAATCTAGTAAACCTAGACCTATGTCAGCCATGGTAAAGGAGAGTCTGCTTTCATCTCAGTGGTGATAACAAGTGTTTTTTCCTGATGTGGCAGGGAAAATGTGGCCATGAAGATCTGTCAAAAGAGGCGGAAAATTCAGAATAAGGGTAGATGAATGATTGTGATCTACATGAATTTTTTCACAGCTACGCCATTTCTCTGTTTGTGAATAGTGAAAGAGCATAATGCTGTTTACACTACTAATAGAGTAAACTTCATTTCTAACATGGTATGAAAGTGCAAAAAATACAGTGGAAGGGATGATTTTTTTTTTAATTAATAATTGAAATACCTTTAACCATTTTCAATCTCCACCTACTCACCTCAAGTAAGAAAACAATATGATCCACATAAAAAGAGTTTTACAGATTTTATTGTGATTGTGTTTAATAATTTTTTCCCATCATCTCTGGTCTAAGTTTCCATACTAATCACCCACATGAATTTCTTATAAATTGTTTTGTTGAATGTGAGAGGAGGCCACTCACAGCAAATTACTGGTTATACAATTCATGTAGAGTCATACAAGATGAAACTAATGAGTCATTTGTTTGATTCTAGCTTTGTGTAGATTGAAGAATTGGTGATAGGGGCTATAAACCCATCTCTAAATGGTAGTGCCAAAGAATATAGGCTTTTGGAAGCAGATTAACCTAAAATCGTTCTTTAACTCTATCAGTCCTTTGACCGTGGGTTTCAGTTTCCTTTTTAGGAAAAGAAGAGCAGTAAAACAAGTATCACCGCAAAGCTTTACAGATAAAGTATTGCATGCAAAATAGTACCATTCCTAGCAGAAAGACAGTGCCCAATAGATGGTAGCTAATAACTGCATTGTTAGTGGATTTTTCTCTGTTGTGTATAGAAAAAAACTGACAAAACTTAATCACATTAAAGATATCCAGTTCAAAAGACTTTAATATTGTTTTGCACTGTCACTAAGTTCTGTTAACCATCAAACTAAATATTTACCCATCTTAAACCTGAAAATAACCCTCTCTATATACCTAACTTTAGAAGAGCTGAATAATTCCCTTTAGAGATTCCTTGAGAGAAATACATTTGAAAAGCTCTGCTTGTTATGTTAATTTCTTAGCATGACTGCCAGAGCTATATATATCCTTCCTGAAATTAAACATGCTAAGAGTAATAACTCTGAGGAAAACAGACAACACAAAGGAAAAACTATAATAATTTGGTTATACTAAAAAAGGTACTCAAAACACCTCTGAAAAATAACACAGCTATCTTGTATTATCCTAGTAATTGGGAACACAATTTAAGAAATAATTACTCTTTTTCACATTGTCACTTTTATGTACTGGAGTCTGTGTACTACCATTTATCTTTTCTGACAACACTTAAAGTATACGTTAGCTGGTAATTAATTTCATTTTCTTTTACTTTTATATCATATTAGTTGAATAGAATCAAAGAACTTTCTACATTAACTTATTAAAACATTCTCGGGGCGCCTGGGTGGCTCAGTGGGTTAAGCCGCTGCCTTCGGCTCAGGTCATGATCTCAGAGTCCTGGGATATAGCCCCACATCGGGTTTTCTGCTCAGCAGGGAGCCTGCTTCCTCCTCTCTCTCTGCCTGCCTCTCTGCCTGCTTGTGATCTCTCTCTGTCAAATAAATAAATTAAAAATCTTTAAAAGAAAAAAAATTAAAAAAAATAATAAAATAAAATAAAACATTCTCTACCATTGTTTAACGGAAGTGTGGTTTTGGACTTGGCTTTTCAATACTGTCGTAGTTTTTGATGTGTTTACTTTTCCTTGACATCCTCAGATATAGTATCAGGATAAAATTCATTATGATTATACCTCAGTGGGAACCTCAACATATGATTTTCAAAAGCATCTGTAAATTATTGCACAGTAGATACTTTTTGAAAATTAATGATTAAGACATGAACAAAAGAGACACCTTTTCTTAAATAAAAATCAATTCCTTAATTGAGGGCTTTTTTCTTGAGGGGGTGGTGGGACGATTCAGACTTTAATAACATGATTTTGCAAAAATTGCTCTTGTGACAAATATACCAGTTCATAACTCAGTTTTGCTGTGTATAATCAGCTATCAATTGAAGGCATCAAAATTATTATGTTTTTATTCCAGAGAATTTGTGAAGAAATTATTGCTAAAATAACATGTAGATATATGAATGTATCTTAAATGTCTTTTCTGTCCAGAAACTGTCTTTTGTAGATAAAAGTGTAAATTTATTATTTTCTTTCTCCCATCAGATGTGGGTTCTGTTGAAGGACTTGCCTATCACAGGGCTTGGGATACACTGTACTGGACCAGCTCCACTACCTCATCCATCACCAGACACACAGTGGACCAGACGCGGCCAGGAGCATTTGACAGGGAAGCAGTAATTACCATGTCAGAGGATGACCACCCACATGTGCTAGCCCTGGATGAATGCCAAAAGTAAGAAACAGTGAATTATTATTTCTTCATTAGAAGTCAAATGTTATCAAAGTTATGTTATTTTAACAAGAATTACCTCTTAAGGCGCAGGTGTTCTTTGAAGTTCTCCTTTCCTGATTCATAAAACTATTTTTTTAAACGAGCATTATAAATGTGAATACTTAGAATCCAGACTTGTGAAATGCAAGGTATCAACTCTGTGAGAATTCCAGCAAAAGCAAATTTAAATGATGAAAGGGAAAATAGAAACAATACCATGCTGGAAAAGGTATAAGAAGAAGACATTAATGCATAGCTGATTGAAATGATAAATCTGAAGAAAACTGTTAGCATGTATTGAAAACCAAGAGACATTTCTATAATCTAATTAAGTAATTTTAGCAACTGGGAATCTCTCCAGTTGAAATACAGAGAAAACAATAACTCTTTGTGTAAAGCTATATTTTCAAAAAACTTGACAATAGTCTAAATTGTCCACATATGTTTGAAGATGTATTGTGCAGGCATTTATAATAATACTTACAAAGAGTTTGTGACAAGAAGAAATGCTCAGGCTATGGAGTATGGAGTATGGAGCTCAGGCTATAGAGTAATAAAAAAAAATTAGAAAAATATTCATGTTTGGTGTGGATGCCATAAGGAAGCAATTGTATGAAAAAAAGATAATGAAGCTTGGGTTAGGCAGAAAAAAAGATATTTATGAAGTTCCACTTCCATATAATATGATAAGAATATTTGTTAACCACTGGAAAGTCCTTTTGTTCTTAAATTAATCAAATAAACAACAATCAGACAAATCTGGCTTTTACCACATAGAAAGAGAAGAACTCTTTTTAGATGTGGCAAAGAAAAAATAAAGAATTAAAAAAATATATTGATAAACGCTGACCCTGACCACTTAAGGAGTGTGTGTAAATTAGTCAGTGTATGACTAACTAAATCTAGACACTCTTAAGAGCTAGAAATGAGATTATATTTAATTCAGTTAACACCTCCATCTCATAAGCGAAGACTCAAGGTTGAGAGAAAATTGATTCCTCACACAGCTCTGTTGACCTAGCTCAGATGGACACAGGCCCTCAGATGCCTGGGGCAGAGCTGGTTCCTCTCATACCACAGACCTACCACATTACAGCTTGTTGTTGAATCAAGTGCATTGATCTTGAAGGTTCACCAGGAGAATCCGAGGACAATAATAAGTGTTCTGCAGTTAATCAAAGGAATTTCTATGACAATTTTGAAATAAACCTAAGGGTGATAATTGATAATATTATATATGGTTACTTTTAACTGATAAGTGCTTTATCCTATAATATGTATTACATAAGCTAAAATTACACTTCATCTTACATATAGTGAACTGTAAATTAGAATTAAACACACTGAAATGTTTTAACTGAAAATTACATGTAACTAAAATTTAAAGTATTTTTTTTTACTATGTGTATCAATGACACATTCAAATCACTTTTGAAAACACATGTCAGTTGGTTAACAGAAATTTTAAAATAAAATTTTAAATTCTAGGTAAAAAACCATTTGAGTTCAAAACTTGGTTTAGTTACTATAATTTTATTTTATTTTTATTCTTTTTAAAGATTTTATTTATTTACTTGACGGACAGAGATCATAAGTAGGCAGAGAGGCATGCCCAGAGAGAGGAAGGGAAGCAGGCTCCCTGCTGAGCAAAGAGCTCATGTGAGGCTCGATTCCAGGACCCTGGGATCATGACCTGAGCTGAAGGCAGAGGCTTTAACCCACCTGAGCCACCCAGGTGCCCCCAGTTACTATAATTTTAATTACTCAAGCTCTCTGACTTCCATTTTCTTATTTATGAAATGAAAGGTGAAATTAAAAGAATATTAATACCTTCAGAAATTCTGTTATTCTAAAACCAATAATTGAGGAAAATACGGCAGGTAAGTGCGCTTAATACTTTGTATTACATGGATAACTTCTAAAATGTTTTAACTATTTTTCTTTGAAAAGTCAGAGTGAATGGATAAAACTACTGTGTCGTTTAAGAAACTGGAATGCCATTTGTTTTTGCAAATTTACTCATTTAGAGGACAACATATTTTTGACACTTGCTCACTCAGAAAACTTTCATGTTCCATAGGACAGATGAAAGGCTATGAAACATTTTAACAAAGAGCATAGTTGACCCAGCTTTTCTTGGTGGGGGTTATATTTTAAACTAGCAAATAGGAAGATTTTTGTTGTGACTTGAATATTGTTCAGTTATAAATGTTGGTTATAATTTTATATGAACTTTAAATGATTATACATAGGAATGGTATATATAATCTTGCTGTAAATATGAAATATTATTTCAAATAATCTCTTTGTCAACATATATTAAGCATTTTTTTCAAATATGTAGAATAGCCTGCCTGTCAGCCTCTCTCTCTTCCTCCATTCTTCCCTTCCTCCTTTTTTCCTCCTTCCTTCCTACCTTCCTTCCTTCCTTCCTTCCTTCCCTGTTCCCTTCCTTCCCTTGTTACATTCTAAGCAGCAACAACCAGTCTTCAAGTAAACTCTTAGGGACAGTCCTATAGATAAAAGAAGAGAAAGAAGAGTTGTTTTGGTAAAAATGGGGATTAGAAACTGGAACTCTACAGGCTCTATTTTTCCAGTGACTTGTAAAGTCTTCCCCAAAGAACAGGTTAACAAACACTGTTTTAAAGCATTCCATAAAATCTGTATGTAACAGATAATATTTATAGGGAGTTGAGGGTAACCTTGGAATTCCAAAGGCAACATTGTCATTTATAAAAATATCAAACTGACAAAGAGAGAAAAAAAGAAATTAAAGAAATATAGGAGTTTATTAATTGTATTTCTCTAAAACATATGCAAAGGAGAATGCAGAATTTGAAAAGCAAACCAGGAAAGAGAAGGAGATTTAGATATTTGCCAATTAAAGAAAGAGATAACTGTTTCATCCATGATTAAAATAAATTCTCACTATACATCAAATTGACTCAATTAAGTTATTTGAGAGAATGTACAAAACAATTGTTTTTCAGAAATTGTTTCTAGGTTTTATTTAAGGAACTGAGAAAAAGATACATGCATATAGAATATACATATCTCCACTTATTACCTAGACTTCCTTCAGGGTCATCGAATATGAGACAAATAAATTTACTTTTTTCTTTTCGAAGCTTGACATAGCCATGTTTCTACTGTTTCTGTTGTTAATGAAAACTTTAATTTATTATCATAATTTTCATTTTAATTAGTTTAATGTTTTGGACCAACTGGAATGAACAGCATCCAAGTATCATGAGATCTACCCTGACTGGGAAAAATGCTCAAGTGGTGGTCAGTACAGACATACTCACTCCAAATGGTCTCACTATTGACCACCGTGCAGAGAAGCTATATTTCTCGGATGGCAGCCTGGGAAAAATTGAAAGATGTGAATATGATGGATCCCAGAGACATGTAAGTTAACTGAGAATTTCTTGATTATAGATTTAAACAATCGTACTTTTAAAAAATATGCTTTGTACTTGTCTAAAATATGTATATAAAGGGATTTCAAAATATGTAATTGTTTGAACCAATCCAATTGAATATAAAGTGTAAAAGAAAACAGGATAATATTTTGAAAAACTTGTTCAAGTGCATTCGGTACCATAGAGATAGTCTAACTCTTACAGACTTTATTCTGGAGAAACAGTAACTGAGTTTTTCCTAACTATTAGTTGAACTGGAATTGTTAGAGTGATTTGCATAAGTTTCATTGTTATTTATATTTTTTAAAATGTGAAATGAAACAGACTTGCTGCCCTGGGATAAAAGAACATTGGAAAAGAAGAAAATAAGCCTCTGTCTGTGTTTGGGTTCGCAAAGCATCCTAAAAAGCTTTGAAGAGAGAAGAATGGGAATTTTTTCAGGGTCATGCATATTCTCTTTTCTCTGGGCTCCTCATAAAATGTTAATGCAACAGTCTTTATGCTGCCCCTGTAGAACCCTTACAGCAGGTATTTAGGGCCTATAGAATAATAAAAGTCCTGTATGCCCACTTATCCTATGAGAACATCAGTCCTTAGCAACTGGGAAAGTTCAGAGATCAGGAGATTAAGATCTGGGTGGTAACGCAACTGGGGAAATCTTTGCCCTTGCACCACCAGCCCAGTGCATGCCTGAAGGACAAAGTGATCCTGAGGCTCTTCACTCCTCCACTGCATTTCGTAAAGGGCCACATAGTAAGTCTTTGAAGCTTTATGGGCCATATTGTCTCTATCACACCTGCAATACCTTATAGTGCTAAAAGCAGACACAGGGAATACGTAAATGAATGGGTATGACAGTATTTCAGTAAAATTTGATTTACAGAAACAGGCAATCAACTAGCAGTCCCTAATTTGTTAATGCCTAGTCTATATCATTAAGCATACTATTTAATTCAATTGAATATATGCCTACAAATATATTTATATATATATATACACCTATATATTATGTGTATGTGTATATAAATATGCATTGTATATTTATATATTATAGTTATAGAAATAGATAATTATCCCTAGGCAACTAATTATATTTACACATCTATGTATATGTCCATATCTTTACACATAGATATTGATATGCATATGTGTGTGTGACAGAAACAGAGAGAGATAGAGAATTCTTGAAGAAATACATTGATTTACATTTTAGCACAGGTACCTCATCTTATTATGGAGTGACTACCTTGAGTAGTACTATTACAGGACAGTTGAGTGCTTAAGGAATATGGAAATAATGAGCTAATACCCGATGAGTTTAGTTTGTGTTAAAGGCAATAACTGTGATGAAAATCTTGGTCTATCTTTTCTAATTAAAAGCCATGTGAGGTAATAAACAAAATATACAAAGAACTCACACAACTCAACAGAAAAAAACAAAAACAAAAAAAAACCCACAACCCACCACCACCACCAACAACAAAAAAACCCAATCCCACCCCCCAAAAACCCCAAAACAGTCTGATTTAAAAATGGGCAGAAGAATGGAATGAACATTTTTTCAGATCATCAACAGACACATGAAAGGATGCTCAACATTATTCATCAGGGAAATATAAATCAAAAGCACAATGATCAGGGTGCCTGGGTGGCTCAGTCAGTTAAGCATCTGCCTTTGGCTCAGGTCATGACCCCCAGGTCCTGGATTGAGAACCACATTGGACTCCCTGCTCAGTGAGGACCCTGCTTCTCTCTGCCGCCCTTGCTTGTGCTCTCTCTCTTAAGATCTAAATAAATAAATAAATTAATTAAATCTTTTAAAAATGAGGTATCACCTTTTACCTTTTAGAATGGCTAGCATCAAAAGGATAAGAAATGAGTGTTGGCAAGGATGTAGAGAAAAGGGAGCACTATGGGCTGATGGTGACAATGTAAATTTTCACCACTATGGAAAACAGTATGGAAGTTTCTCAAAAAATTTTCACTACTATGGAAAACAGTAAGGAATTTCTCAAAAAATTAAAAACAGAAATACCATATAATCCAGCCATTCCACTTCTAAGTAAACCAAGAAAACAAAAATAAACATTTGAAAAGATATATCCAGTCTTCTGATGATTGCAGCATTATATATGATAACTGAAATGTAGAAGAAATCCATGTGTCCATCAATAGCCAAATGAATAAAGAAAATATAGTATATTTATATAATGGGATATTATTCAACCATAAAAAAGAATTATATTTTGCCATTTGTGACAATGTGGGTAGACCTTGAGGCATTCTAAGTGAAATAAGTTAGAAAAAGACAAATATCTTATGACCTCCTTTAGATGTAGAATCATAAAAAGCAAACAAGTAAATGAACAGCTCATAGATCCAGAGAACACATTGGTAGTTAAAAGAGGTGGTGGGAGTGGGAGAAATGGGTATTTTTTTTTCCTTAGCTTAAATAAATTAAATGCTTTTTAATAAAATAAAATGATAGTTATTAGATGAAAATTAACCATCATCAGTAAAAAAATAATAAAATAAAAATAAAGGCCAATCATTCAATCTTCATAAATTTTAGTTTTCTATTATATTATGCAAATTCCTACCTAACTTTCAAGGTTATTATGACAACATAGTACAAAATATGTGCCCAAGAATATAGCAAAGAGACTCCAAATGAAGGTATTGGATAATGTTTTTAAAATGTCAGTCAGGAAAATCATTGTCCTGGATGTGGTACTACTTTCCACTAGGGACTAATACAGGAAATGCTTCTATAGTGCCTTATAGCAATGTTTTATCCACCTCAATTTATTTTTTTTTTATATACCTGCTTTGCTTTTGCCCCTATAGTATAGTTTTATGTAAGGCAATTATAGCTACTCTAAGTGGTTCAGTCATCAGATCTCTAACATAACTTAAAAGATTTCTTTTGACACTTAGAAAAATATATGCCTAGCTAAGATTTCAACTCTCCATTTTGCATCCTTGTCTAAACAAGGATACTTTCTGGCTGGCTATAGTGAACAGTATTGTATTGTATATTTGAAATTTCTGAAAGAGTAGATTTTAAATATTCTCACCACCACCACCACCACACACACACACACACACACACACACACAAATTCTAACTATGTGAGGTTATGGAAGTATTAACAAACATTATTGTGGTAATCATTTTGCAGTATATACAATATCAAATCATCATGTTGTACACTTTAAGCTTATACATGTTATATGTGAAGTATATTTCAATAAAATTGGGGGGGGGAATATTTCTCTCCTGTAGAGAGGCAAATGTTGAGGAGAACATTACTTTAAAGGTTATGATTTTATCCCCCCACATGACACTAACCAATTTTGTCTCAAACTTAGAATTACATGTTACTCTTCCTCTACTTTTATCATAAAAAAAAAATCTGATTTGGCCCAAAAACTTGGAAAATATTTCAAAATTTATTACATTTTTACATCCATCTAGATTTCCTTATCTTTATCTTCATTGCAAAGGAGCAAATCTGTGTCCCATTCATCTGGCTTTTAATAAATATGCATGTGGATAGTTGAATTATAGAAACCATAGGACCATATAAATAATACAATGAAGATTTCAAAGTTATATAATCTCTAGTAGATTCTGCTTCATTCTGTCTTTGAGAAAAATTAATTCTGCAGAGTTCCATTTTAACTAATAGCAATTTTTTTATTTAGTAAAATGCACATTGAATACTGCAGAGATTTTTCTGTTACCTAAAGACATAGGATAGAGAAAATGTGTTAATTTTTTATTATAAATACAATCAAATATTGACATAAAACTGTTTTCATTTGTGTCTTCTCTCTGTTTTTTTTTTTTTAATTGAAGTGTAGTTGACATAAAATGTTACATGAATTTTAGGTGTACAACATCGTAATTCAACATTTATAAACATTACAAAGTGATTAGACATTTTGTCTAGGTGCCATCTGTCACCATATAAAATTATTACATTATTGACTATATTCCCAATGCTGTGCTTTTAATCCCTGTGACTTATTTTATAACTGGAAGTTTGTACCTCTTAATCCCCTTCATCTATTTTGCCCAACCCCCCAACTCCTTTACCTTTGCAACTAGCAGTTTGCTTCTGTATCTATGAGTCTGCTTATGTTTTGTCAGTTTATTTTGTATTTTTGGTTCCACGTGTAAATGAGATCATACAGCATTTGACTTTCTCTGACTTATTTCTTGTTGCATAATACCCTCTAAATCCATCTGTGTTTTCACAAAAGGCAAGAGTTCATTCTTTTTTGATGGGTGAGGTAATATTCCAATATATATGTATTTTATGTATTTTACATGGTCTTTAGCCATTCATCTGTTGATGGGCTCTTGGGTTGCTCACACATCTTGGCTATTGTAAATAATGCCGTAATGAATGTATGAACGTATCTTTTCAAATTAGAGTTTTTGTTTTCTTTGGATAAATACCCAGAAGTGGAACTACTGAATTATATGGCACTTCTATTTTTAGTTTTCTAAGGAACTTCCATACTGTTTTCCACAGTTTATATTCTCACCATCAGCAGATGACCATTCCCATTTCTCCATATCCTTGCCAACATTTGTTATTTCTTGTTTTTTTTTTTTTTTTTTGATACTAGCAATTCTGGCAGGGATAAGCTGATAAGTCATTATGGTTTTTATTTGCATTTCCCTGATAATTAGTGATGTTGGGCATCTTTTCATGTATGTGTTGGCTGTCTGTATGTTCTTCAGAAAAATCTCTATTCAGGTCCTCTTGCTCATTTTTAATTAAATTGAATATTTCATTAAGAATTTTTGCATGTATGTTTATGAAGGAAGAATATTGGTCTGTAATTTTTTTTTCAATGCCTTTATCTGGTTTTGGTATTAGGGTAATGCTGGCCTTATAGAATAAATTTGGAAGCATCCTCTTCTCTTTAACTTTTTGGAATAGTTTGAGAAGAATATGTATTATTTGTTCTTCATATGTTTACTAAAATCGTTTTTTGGGAGGTTTTTGATTACTATTTCAATTTCATTGCTAGGAATCATTCTGTTCACATTTTCTTTCTTTTTTTTTTTTTCTGATTCAGTCTAGGAAAAGTGTACATTTCTAGGAATTTATCCTTTTCTTCTAGGTTGTTCAGTTTGTTGCCATATAGTTGTTCCTAAGCAGTCTCTTGTAATCCTTTGTATTTCATTTTTTTAAAAGATTTTATGTATTTATTTGACAGAGAGAAAGAGGGAGAGCACAAGTAGGCAGAGCAGCAGACAGAGGGAGAGGGAGAAGCAGACTTCCCTGAGTAGTGCACCCGATATCAGGCCCCATCCCAGAACCCTGGGATCATGACCTGAGCTGAAGGCAGACAATTAACCAACTGAGCCACCCAGGCACCCCCAATCCTTTGTATTTCTATGCTGTCAGTTGTAACTTCTACTCTTTGATTTCAGATTTCATGTATTTGGGTCCTCTCTTGTTGTTTTTCTTGATGAAATTGGCTGAAGTTGATCAATTTTATTTACCCTTTTGAAGAACCTTATTTTAGTTTTATTGATCTTTTTTGTCTTTATATTTCATTTATTTCTGCTCTTATCTTTATTATTTCCTTCTTTTACTAACTTTAAACTATGTTTGTTCTTTCTTTTCTTTCTATGAGGTGTAAGGTTAGATTGTTTTTTGAGGTTTTTCTTGTTTCTTGAGGTAGGGTTGTATCACTCTTAGAACTTCACTCTTAGAACTTGTTTTGCTGGGTTCCATAGATTTTAGAGTATTTTGTGTCCAATTTTATTTTCCCCATATATTCTTTTTATTTCCTTTTTTATTTCTTCATTGACTCACTTGTTTAGTAACATGTTGTTTAATATCTACATCTTTGTGAATTTATAGTTTTCCTCTTGTAACTAATTTCTAGTTTTATACTGTTATGATAGGGAAAAGCACTTCTTAAACTTACTGAGACTTGTTTTGTGGTCTAACATGTGACCAATCCTAGAGTGTTCCATGTGCACTTGAAAACAAGGTAATCAGCAGTTTTTTGGCTGGCATGTTCTGTATGTATCTATTAAGTCCATTTAGTCTAATGTGTAGTTTAAAGCCAATATTTCCGTATTGATTTTATATCTGGATGGGCTATTCATTGATGTATCTGGGGTGTTATAGTCTCCTACTATGGTTATATACTATCTGTTTCTCCCTTTATGTCTGGTAATATTTGCTCTCTATATTTAGGTACTCTAATGTTGGGTGCATAGATATTTAAAAGTGGTGTATTCTCTTGTTGGATCGATTCCTTTATCATTATGTCATGCCCTCTTTGTCACTTGTTGCAGTCTGTTTTAAAGTCTATTGTTTTGGGGCACCTGGGTGGCTCAGTCATTAAACATCTGCCTTTGGCTCAGGTCATGATCCCAGGAGTCCTGGGATCAAGCCCATCATCAGACTCCCTACTCAGTGGGAAGCCTGCTTTTCCCTCTCCCACTCCCCCTGCTTGCATTCCCTCTCTCTGTTAAATAAGTAAATAAAATCTTTAAAAAATGTCTTTTGTTTTGTTTTGATTCAAATATTGCTGCTGCAGATTTCTTTTTGCTTCCATTTGCATGGACTATCTCTTCCCATCCCTTTACTTCCTGTCTGTATGCCTATAGGTCTGAAGTGACTGTCTTATAGACAACATAGACATGGAACTTGATTTTTTAAATTCATTCAGCTTTGTCTTTTGGAAGGCAGCTATGCTCACCATTATACCACCATTGCTGCCCATCCTATGTCTTTCGATTGAATCATTTAGTATACTTAACATTTAAAGTAATTACTGATAGGTATGTATATTGCCAATTTGTTAACTATTTTTAAGTTGTTTTCTGAAGTTTGTCTCTGCTCTTTTCTTCTGTTGCTCTCTTCCATTGTGATCGACAACTTTCTTTAGTGTCATGTTTGGATTATTTTCTCTTTATGTTTCATATAATTATATAGTTTCTTCCTTTGTGATTACAATGGAATTAATATATATTGAAATATTCATATATGAGAGATATATTTAAAAATTTTAAATTAAATATACATTTATAAATGCTTATAAATGTTATTTATATATTTACAAAATATATATGTAAATATATATTTATATAATCAGTCTACTTCAAGTTGATGGTCATTTAAGTTCAGACATGTTCTAAAGTCACTAGTTTTACTACCCAACCATGTTTTATGTTTTTGAGGTCACACTTTACATTTTGAAATTTTGTGAATTCTTTAATTGTTGTTGATATAGTTGATTTTATTCCTTTTGTCATTTATCCTTCATACTAGCTTTGTAAGTGGTTGATCTACACTTTTTTTGCATGTTTGCCTTTACTAAGAGGTTTTTTTTTTCTTTTATAATTTTCTTACTTTTAGTGATGGCCATTTCTTTTCTGTTTGAAGAAATCCCTTTGAAAATTTTTTATAAGGCCAGTTTAGTTGTGATAAACTCCTTTAACTTTGTCTGAGAAACTCTTTATCTCTTTTTCAGTTCTGACTTAAAATCTTGCCAGGTAGAGTCTTTTTGGTTGTAATTTTTTTTTTCCCCCTCACAATGAATATATTGGACCACTCTCTTCTGGTCTACAAATTTTCTGCTAAAAAATCAGCTGGTAGTCTTATGAGGGTTCTCTTGCGTATAACTAGCTGCTTTTGTCTTTCTGCTTTTGAGATTCTCCATTTTAAAATTTTGACATTTTAATTATAATGTGTCTTGGTGTATACCTTTTTGGGTTCATTTTGTTGGGAACTCTTTTTGATGCCTGAACCTAGAAGTCTGTTTCCATCCCCACATTAAGGAAGTTTTAGCTATTAATCCTTCAAATAAATTTTCTGCACCTTTCTTTTTCTTTTCTCCTTCTAAAACCCCAATAAGCACTTAATGTTGTTATAGAGATCCCTTAAACTCTCTTCATGTTTTGTTTGTTTATTTTTTTTAATTTTGGCTGTTCAACCTGAGTAATTTCACCACCCTGTTTTCCAGATTGCTGATCTGTTCTTCTGCATCATCTAATTGGCTATTGATTTCTTCTAGCGTATTTTAAAAATTTCAGTTATTATATTCTTCAGCTCTTATATCTAAAAGTGTATTATCTATCTCTCTGTTAAAGTTCTCATTATCTTCATCCATTCTTTAGTGTTCTGTGAGTGTCTTTATGAACATTGCTTTGAACTCTTTATCAGAAAGATTGCTTATTCCATTTTGTTTAGCTTTTTTGTTTTGTTCTGTTTTGTTTTTGTTTTTGTTTTTGTTTTGTTTTGTTTTTCCTCTGAGGTTTCTTCTTTTTCTTTAATTTGGAATATGTTCCTCCCTCTCCTCATTTTGCCTAACTCTCTGTTAGGGTGGCTACATATCTCCTAGTCACAAAAGTAGTGGTCTTATGCAGAAGGTATCCTGTGGTGTCCAGAAGAATAGCCCCCCTTTGTCACCAGAAACAGGTGTTCCAGTTGTGCCTCCTGTGTACCCTTTCTATTGTGGCTGGACTGAGACTGCTGCGTGCACACTTGTGAGTGGGGTTGTTTCCTGAACCCCATGCCCTGGGTGGGAGCCACTTGAGGGTAGCACCAGTCCAGGCTGAGGCCACCAGCAGGATCCCACAGGTGAGAACTTCTTTGAAGGGGTGCTGGTCCTGGCCAGTGCTACGTGCTGGATGAGGCTGCTCACTAAATGTGGTGGAGTGGGAGCCACTTTGCAGGTAGGGAGTATGCTGATATGCCCATCTCTCTTTCTATTTTAAGGCAAATTAGGTGGAACTAGGATTTAGATGACTCAGAATCTTTCATTAGCACATCTATCTTAGTTTCATAAAAATTACTATAATAAGGAACCTCAAAAATGAAGAACCTCAAAACTTCAGGCCAATGCAAAAATGTTAAACCGCTTATTTAGAAAATTATCTCTTCCTCTACTTTCTTCCCAAAGCCATAAAAGCTCCTAATAATATTACTCCCCCATAATCCCTCCTTAATGACAGTGATTATCTTTCAGGATAATGGTTTTTTAGGTCTGTGTCACAGATTCCATACTTGAAGATAAACTGAACAATGTTCTCTTTTAATATGATAAGTGGAAGAAGGCTGATCTCTGTGAGTGGGAGGGTTTTTTTTTGTCACTTTTGAAAGTTTGTGTAATAGACTGGTAAGCTCCAATGCAAATCTAGATACTAGCATTTAACTCATGACACTGTTCCTAAAAGCCTCATTTATGAAAGAGCCCTCTATGAGTGAATTTAAGGTCTATAGAATAAGAAAAGATTAGAGATAAATTAATAATTGTAATTCTGTTCTGAATGTAAGATATGATTTCAAAATATTAAGAATTATAATTGAAATGTCAAAAATTTATTTTAGTATTGTTAGCCATCTTTGAATGAACCTGTATTTTATCAGCTTAACTAGATTTGAGGACAGGAGTCATCTTTTCTACATCTTTGAATTCACAGTGACTTTTATTTTCACAAAATTAGAGAACATTATTTCTGTTGATTTTAGCTGTTATGTGTTTTAATAGCAAATAATGTACACATGAACATTCCCCATCTCAACATCGCTGTCAGATGATTGTTTAAGCACACCTTGAACATTGTCATTTTTTTTTTTTTAATTTCACTGGGTATACTTGATGAAACAACTTATTTTAGTTTTAAGCATTTTTTTTTTCTTTTTTGAGGCAAAATTTATTTATGAATTTGGTTTTGAGGTCTCAATTTAGGCTTCTGATATAAACTTGACCACACCAGCTTTTTTTCTCTCTCTCTGACAGTGCTTCAAATACTTAGTGAGAATTGTTGTTTTCAAGACAGTCATTACCACTTTGATTGAGTTAATTTACTTTGTACAATACTTTTACATACAAAAGACATGAGGCAAGTCTCCACGCAAGTAAGGAAACAGGATCTGACCTTTTTATAGGTGCACAAGGATTTAGGAATTGAGTGAACTTTTACCAAAAAAAGGGGGTTCTTTATGCTTTCTTTTATTTTAATAACAGTATAGTCTAAGAAAATTGCTTGGTTAGATGGCCCTCTGTAGTGACCTGACCATTATAATTTGAAATGTAAAGAAAACACTGAAGTATTTTTTTCATGGGTAGACATAATCCATTCTCCAATAATACATAAGACTCATTTTTTTTTTTTTACTTTCAACCTTCATGTTCTCTTACTTTATCATGTTCATTGGATAAAGGTATGTGTATGTGTCCAAAGTTATCTTATTCTTTTGCCAGTTATCAGAATTCTGTGGTTGCTATGCCATAGTGTCCATGGTTAGTGCCATGGAATTACCACTCATTTCTATATATTAACGACTGTGTCTTATATTTTAATCATTATTTTGTACACAGAATATCTTGAATGCCATTTTTTAAGTTGACTTAAATTTCTGGATACCTACTATAGTTTTGAGCCTCTTTTCATGGTTAATTACCTGTTTTTATAATCTTTTACTAAGATATCCATAGAACTATGAGACTGAGAGTTTAAGTGAGAGCTAAGTCATCTATTATCTTTAGGAAAAGTTAAAGATGCAATCTAGCTTAAGTTTAAAGATTTAATAACAAGATATTTCCCTTGAAAGAAAAGAAATGATATTTATTCTGTAAAAAAATTCTAGGAGTGTATAGCATCATGCTAACTCTAAAAATGCTTCTGTTACATGATAACTGTTGAAAGAGCAGAACAATTTTTCTGATATCCTATCCACTTAGGATTTTTATTTTCCCACTTATATCTTTTTAACTAACATATGTAAAAAAGTATGACCAGAATCAATACTAAATTTGAAATGTTCTTGTTCAGCTGAGTTGAAGTCCTAGAAATCAAAGAATACCTTTTAGAACAGATTTCTTCTTAGGTCCCCACAGAAGCTAAATGCTTCTTATCTGAAAAATTCCTGTCTAGCTAGTTGAGTTTATTCTAATCTTCTGTTGGTTAGTCTGTGTCAGGACTGTGTGTGTGTGTGTGTTTCCTATTATCTTCATTGCTCACTCCTATTGTGTTCCCCTTGGGCAACCATATTAATGTGATCGATATATTTCCTTAGAATTTGTATATACTTTTTTTTTCAAACAAGTCAACAAACCAACATAATGAATTTTATTTTTTATATTTTGGCAAAGGCACTGCAGAAATGTGTCACAGGGGAAAACCACAGGATTAAAAATAATGATATTGGGCCACCTGGGTAGCTCAGTGGGTTAAGTCTCTGCCTTTGGCTCAGGTCATGATCTCAGGGTCCTGGGTTCGAGCCCTGCATCGGGCTCTCTGTTCAGCAGGGTGCCTGCTTCTCCCTCTCTCTCTCTGCCTGACTCTCTGCCTACTTGTGATGTCTGTCAAATAAATAAAATCTTTAAAAAATGATATTTAGGAAGTAGAAAGTAAAATTATGAAGCTTTAAAAGTTATACGAAAGATTTAGGTGCTGATCATGGAATATAAGAAAAGAAAAAATATTGTTCAACTTATAAAGTCAAAAAGGGCTGAGATAAAGCAAAATTAACGAGTGGCCAGAGAAATAATTTCAGAAAAGATCATTTCCTTTATATGGTTGTGTGTGGTTATTATTATTATTATTATTGTATTTTAAGTTTGGGTGAAACAGATGACAGTAGAGAAGAAATGCAGTAGAGAGAAAGAGAGGGGAGAGAGAAAGTGAGATATCAAATATTCCCAGGGGAACTCACTGATTGGAAAGAAGTTTGATGTTACAGTTTGAATTATTTGAGAGTGCATCTTCTTTAATGAGAAGGAAGCAACCTATATGTAGTTAATTGATAAAGCTTGGAAAGATTCTTATAAATCTGGATATTGTAAGGCCACAAATTCAGTACAGTGCCATGGTTCTCCCAAAGGGTGTTTGAGGAATTTGTCTTCTCTTGAATATCCATAGGAATTAAACTGTGACCATGCACATTTTTGAAAATATGGTTTAAACTATGTCTAATAGGCTTATTTAGAGTATTATACCTTAAAGCTTTTAATCTGCTCATGCACATTATAAATCTTAAATGAGAAACATAGCATAGAGTAGTGTTGTGATAACTTTTTTTAAAGATGGTGTTGTAGAAATTCGAAAAATACTAGTACACTACTTATAAATCACTTATTTTATTAAGGGAAAATTATGTAATCCATTATTAATCAATACATCAGAAATTGAAATCCTTTCAAAAATCAAAAAAAGTATCAGAAAAAGGAGATATGTTTTAAAAATACATTTTAGGGGCGCCTGGGTGGCTCAGTGGGTTAAGCCGCTGCCTTCGGCTCAGGTCATGATCTCAGAGTCCTGGGATCGAGCCCCGTATCGGGCTTTCTGCTCAGCAGGGAGCCTGCTTCCTCCTCTCTCTCTGCCTGCCTCTCTGCCTGCTTGTGATCTCTCTCTGTCAAATAAATAAATAAAAAAAAAAATCTTTAAAAATACATTTTACCTTTTCTAATTTAATTATCTACTAATATTTAGCTTAAAAAACATTCATAGGTTTAATTTTTTTCTATCAAACTCAGGTTTTAATATTTGATTTTATCTTATGGTGAGGTCATAGTAAAATAGAACCACACATGGTTTAAATATGACTTGTACTGATAAAAATGCAGTAATTTTTTGGTTTTTCTAATTTTAAATACCACATTAACTTGTGTGGTGGTTCTACCTACATATTTATTGAGAAAAGCATTCTCTGCTTAACAATATACAATTTAATCTTCTGGACTGATGAGTTATTAGAACCCCCCATCCCCCAAAAAGGAAAGAAAAAGGAAGAAAAAACAGTGATTTCATTCTGTTCATTTTTATTTCTGTTCTATATCTGTCATCTTCATTGTTCCTAGAGCTGAAACAATAACTAATATTGACAGGGGCTAAGACAGGGTGATTATAGCCTTTCTCCCTGCAGTTACACTGTAAGTGTTAATCATTTCTTGGAAGGCGTCAGCTACCTGAGTGGCACAAACCTTTCCAAAAGTGATGTTGTTCATGTTCCTAGAAATTGCAATTGCTGATGTTTCTTATTTTTGACACTCTTTTAGAAACTTTTGCAAAGTTTTTGTTGTTGTTGTTTGTTTTTTGTTTTTGTTTTGTTTTATTTTTTTTCCAGAGCACATTTCCTGGAAAAAATACTAAGTCCTACGATTTATCTTTAGAATGAGAAAGATATGGGATAATCTTCTTCCTTACAAACACATTCTGATGATATGAACTCTCTTGAGTAAAAAGTAGGAAAACAAATTAAAAAAAAACACTAGTCAATTATGAGTAATATTCATCACAAGGATATTAGATACTTTACTTTTTATAGTACCATATATTTCTTTTCTACTTATTTTTTTTTAAAGATTTTATTTATTTATTTGACAGAGAGAGATCACAAGTAGACGGAGAGGCAGGCAGAGAGAGAGAGAGAGGGAAGCAGGCTTCTTGCTGAGCAGAGAGCCCGATGTGGGACTCGATCCCAGGACCCTGAGATCATGACCTGAGCCGAAGGCAGCAGCTTAACCCACTGAGCCACCCAGGCGCCCCTTCTTTTCTACTTATAGAATCAGCTATTTCATTCCATAAATGAATAAAGACATCTATCACTTTTTTCTTTCTTTCTTTCTTTTTTTCTTCCTTCCTTTTTATTCTTTCTTTCTTCCAAATCTGTACTTATGTCTATGATATCTATTCTTTTTGAAACATCATTTTAATGGTAGTACAAAATCTGTAGAGTAGTAGACTCTGAAACTTATAAAATAGGTTTAGTGCCCAGAAAAGTGAACTTTTTGGCGACATAAGTTTGAATTACTTAGCCAAACCAAACCATATCTTATCAAAAAAGAATAGGCATTGTGATTTCAATTTTTAAAAGATGTAAAATTTATTTGGATTTTAAAATTTTAATTTTTGATTTAAAGACAACGTAAGAATGAACATCACTATAAGTTTTAGTGAATTGAACATTTTGCCACCACTAACTGGGACCATCCGTAGACTTGGAAACCAAGGCCCAAAACAGCAACATTAATTTCTAATGTTTCTGAATGTGGTATCTAATGCTAACTAGTAAAGTTTCCAACTATCTATTAGAGGCACTGTCCCTTTTTTTAATTGTATAAAATGTTCTGTAACCTTCCCATTCCTATTCTAAAATGAAATTTTTTTTGCATTTTATCTATCTTTATAAATTTTCTAAGCTCAATTTAATACCTGAATTTTAATATAAAGAACATATATAAAGTAATTTATGTAAAAGAGGATATAACTTAATATATAAATGTACAGACTAAGGAAGAAATATGTAAAGAAGTGATCAAATGTTCTTTAAAATTAATAATAAATTCCTGATAATTATCTAAACACAATGAAGTTAAGTTATCCTTCAATTTATGTAGAAATTCCATTCCTTGAAAAATAATAAGCATATAGAAAAGGGCTCTGTTAAAAATACTTTTTATATATGTAAAATGGAGTTAAACTCTAGATTTTCATAATTGTAAATAGATTTTCACCTTCGTAGAAAATCTTGTAAGACATGTGAAACTTGGCTGAGTCTTACTTCATTGTACAGCATTGCCTTCTATGACATGGTACAACCAGATTCCTGGTTCCTAACTACTGAATTTCCTAGTCAATGCTTCCCATTTCTCTACCCAATTCCCATGCCACAGTCAAGTAAAATTACAACCAGTACTTTCCAAAACTCCCAGAAGGGATGGAACTGCTTCCATTTAGAACCATTAAGATGAGAAATTGTTTTAAAGTGAGATGTGAAGAAAGGTTTCTTGGCAGGAAATTATCTTTTCTGTTTTATCTAGAATGCCTCAACTACATGGGAGGCATTCTGCACCTATGAATAGCTATATGGACCATAGACCAAAAACAGAATGACTGTTAGTTACCAGAAGCATTCTGTGAACTTTAATTCTAACAGATTAGCCAATGGACTATACAGAACTTATGTTACAGGTATTGCAGTCCAATATATTACAAATAAGCCCATTGACTAGTGAATCCTAAAGGGCTACTGGAAACTCAGGAGTTTGTCTTTGACACTTCTCTGAATTCAAGAAATACAATTTAATATCCAGATTATTGTATCAGTATTGACTTTTATATATTTTAAGTGTACTTGGACATGAATATTCAAATTATAATCTGAATTTACTAAATTTCTATTAACTTTCTAATCTTTAAGAATAGTAAGTGACTAAACAGAAATGTGATAAAATAAGATTAAAACAATAGAATTCTATGAATACATTAAAATGATGACATAAAATGTGTATTAATTCCATGGGAAGATTTATTATATATTAATGGAAAAAATAGAGAGAAATTAATACACTATTACCCAGACTAGATCTCTTAAGATCTTCCTGGTATGATGAGTGATTCTTCATTGAACCTGGATATTGTTGTTTTATTTATTAAATTTTGCGTCTAATTTAAGCCTTCTGTTTTAACTGACTTTCCCTGGTATCATTATGGGAGAGATAGGTGAGGTCTTGCCTTGTTACTGCCAAGTGGAGGTAGAAGCCAAGTTCCCCACTCAGACTCTATTGACACCGAGGCATGACTGTTTTTCCTCTTTACTCCTGGATAGGGATGATGGGAGTTATAGTTTCCCAGCTGGTCTTTTCTGTCAGCACTGTGGATTAGCTTCATTATTTCTGGATGATGCTAAAAGTCCTGATTCTGCAGGAGGCTTCTTCGGACACCACTCTAGTAGAAAGGGGGAGGGCACCTCACCACTGCCAGGTAGTAGATCTAAGTCCAGGTTCCCCATTTGGCCTTTGCTGGTGTGTGTTGGGGGGGGTAGGGGTCACAGTTTTTTTTATGTGGTGTTTGGCTAGAATAGCACCTCACTAGTTAGAATGTTTTCCAGTCTTTTGCTTAGAAAGAGCAGCCTTTTGTCATTGTTTGTCTGTGCATATTGGCTTTTCTGAGTTGCCAGTTTACTCAGTTCCAATCTGGGATATATGAGGCAAAAATAAAGTCCAGGGAACTCATCACCATGTTGTTCCTCAGTCCCAAGTTCCCTAGCTCCCTGCCTACTTCTCTCTACCTTTCAGTCATCTTGCATTTGTTTTATATATAATTTCCAGGAGTTTTAGTTGTACTTAGTGAGAAGAATTGAAAAATTGTCTGTTGCATCTTCCCAGAAGCAAAAGTCAATGTGTTTATAGATTTTTAAGGACTCAAAATAGAAAAAAGAAATGCCTTATGTTTATTGTTTTACAAAAATAAATAAATATATAAACCATGTTCCACAAATCTCTAACAACAGAATGTCTATGCATTGCCAGTGCATTTAAATGTTAGGGATAAGATTTATTAAAGCATACATGTTATGTTATAATTCATCAGAGCCCAAAGACATCAAAACACTGGTTCTCCACAAGACATAAAGATTGCAGAAATAAAGATGGTGGATTGTGCTGTCTGAATTTTTTCATCTGTAACCATGATGGATACATGTTATCATGTTATTGTGAATACAATGAAGTTTATATTTTGAAATGACATTGGCAAATTCCAGTGTCTGAGTAAGAATAAGAAAAGAGTGAAAAGAAGTCTGAAGTTGATGTTAGATGAAATTGTTTTAATTCCTGACTCTGGTTCTAAAGAGATATTTGATCTTCAGCAAGTAACTTAATCTTTTGAATCACTGTTTCTATATTTTAAACTAGGTATAAAATTTTCTTCTGACACTTTTTGTGACTTTGCCATTGATTTTGTGGAACTCAAATAGTTGAGCCTTTGGACATGTCTTTTTACATATTAATGTGTATAATAAGATGATGCCACACATGTTGATTATTTTATTCACAGAGATAGTCTTAGCAGGAAAATAAAACATATCACCTTTCAAAAAGCATTATGATGTGACAGAAATTAATAAGTTTAGGTTATAGAGATAGATATTGATGTAAAACTTGGATCCTTGACATATTATTTAAAATATTTAGGACATTTTCTTAATCTTTCTGTGCCTTAGTTTCTTCTATAAAATAGAACTAATATTTTATGCCTCATAAGGGGTATTTTGAAGAGTTAAAGTGTTACATGCAACTTGGTACCAGACATTTGCATACAAATGCTAAATCTTACAAAACTCCCCTTGAACAATGCAAATTAAAAAATAATTTAGGGGCACCTGGGTGGCTCAGTGAGTTAAGCCTCTGCCTTCGACTCAGGTTATGGTCTCAGGGTCCTGGGATGGAGCCCCGCTTCGGGCTCTCTGCTCAGCAGGGAGCCTGCTTCCCCCTCTCTTTCTGCCTGCCTCTTTGCCTACTTGTGATCTCTGTCAAATAAATTAATAAAAAATATTTAAAAAATAACAATTTAAAAAGTTGTGACTACTCACTACATATGTATACATTTGTTTGAACATGAATTGTATCAATTAAATCAAATCATAAATTGTCTCATTGCTTCTTCTATAGAATTACTAACATCTGAAGTATAGAATTCATTTTCATCTTTATATTTCCAAAAGCAAATGGCTCAAAGTCTGGTATATTGCTATATTTAGCAAATATTTGCTGAAGCAATGAGCAAATGGATTAATAAACTAAAAGAGAAATTAAAATACTGATTTCCTATATAAAATAAAAAAGTAAACAGCCTAAAAAAAACACACCAAAGATTAACTATTTTTGAAGGCCTCAGCCATGCAGGGTAATTTTCTGAAGTCTGTACAACTGATATTCCTATTTGGTAAGATATGAATGTTATTGCAGTAAGGTTAATAGTATGTATTTTGAACACAATCCCCTTGATTTAAATCCACATACATTTCAGTGATGGTTCAGCTTGGTTAGTCGTGCAAATTAAAGTGTTACTGAAGCCGACCTCTCTCAAAAAAGATGTGTTCTAGAGAAGAATAAATGGTCAATATCCAGGGCAACTAGTGTATTCACCCAGAAAATAACTGGTGTCCCTTCAGACTGTAATACTGATACTGATGGATTGATTTAGTATATCTTGGAAGCTTTCAATTTATTAGGCACCAGACAGAATTTTTAGAAGCAGCCACCTGTTCCACCTGCCTCATTGTAGAAATTCATATACAAAGATACAAAGAACAGATAGCTAAGGAAAGCTATCTTGCATGTGCATGCACAAACACACAAACATATTTTTTCCAGATTAATTTTGTTTGGAAATCAAACAGAGGGAAAAGCATGCAAAAAAGCTTTAAAGTTATGTTCTTTGGTGAAATAAATTAGTGTGTAAGAGGAAATTAGTAAATGGAAAAGTTTCATATTGAAATTCAGGAAATTCTGAATTAAGTTATGTGAATTTTTCTCCAAATTTCTGGATAAATTTTTGTATTGCCTCTAGATAATTTTAATGTATTTCTTATCAGTTATTATATGCACAAAAACCAACTTGAATTTATTTAAGTTTGAGACAATATCTTTAATTTTTTTCTGTTTGACTCTTGAAAACATCTAGAATGCTAGCAAATTGATGAAAGCCAATTAACTAATTATTATTTCAACTATTTAAAAATAATTTAAACTAGTCTATAATAAAAGCTCACACACAATATGTCTACAAATAAATAACAAAAACATACATTTATTTCTGAGCTTCCCAACAGCCAAGACATTAAGAGAAACATTTAAAGTTGTATATTACTTCGATTTAGTTGGGGGGAACAAAATGTTTAGCATGAAAAATAGATGTTTTCCATGGCCCTAAGATTTGCAAAACTATTGTATCAAGATCTTTTGTTTACATGAGGAGCTTTGAGATTATTTAAGAGCTAATGAAAATCAAAATGCTAAATAATTTCTACTAGACCATACTAACAAATAAATCATCAAAAATAGGTTGGCTATCAAGATATAAATGCATTTAATAATTCTCAATTAGGATGTTAAATTACAAAAGGACAAGCTAATATTTAAAACTAGGTAAGTTAAAATTAAGTTAGTAAGATAAATGAGCTCGGTTATTACCTAGTTATTAAAGATCAAAAAATAATAAAGAAAAATGGAAGGAAAATGTAAATAATGTTGACTAAAGGTATGTCTTAGAAGGACGCAAAACTAAACAGCTATTCACATGAAAGAAGAAATTTTTAAAAGCAAGAAGTACTGCAGACTCTTAGGCTAATATTTCCATCAGGATTCAAAGAGAATACTGTGATCACTAATGTAGCAGCTGCAAATTTGTATAATCAGTAGTTTATCTTGATAAGATAATAATTCCAGACACTGAGGGCTAAAGTGCCAGGTATTTATTTTCAGTACTGGGAGCTGGAGCTGAGCACAGTCAGGAAAGTGTAGCAACACCTCATGGGGTTCTATTGGCTACCTTAAAAAATGAAACCTAAGGGACGCCTGGGTGGCTCAGCAGGTTAAGCCTCTGCCTTCGGCCAGGGTTATGATCTCAGGGTCCTGGGATCGAGCCCCACATCGGGCTCTCTGCTCAGCAGGAAGCCCGCTTCCCCCTCTCTCTCTCTGCCTGCCTCTCTGCCTACTTGTGATCTCTCTGTCAAATAAATATTAAAAAAAAAAAAAAAAAATGAAACCTAATCAGACAGCCAGTCTATCTACTTCTGAGGCTACTGAATGGTAAGGACATTAAAGGGTATAATAGTTGAACAAAATAAATGCCCTGAATAATGCTGCCTTGGACAGGAAGGGAAAATATATATATAATAAGATATATATATATCTTAATTTGTCAGTGATATTTTAGAAGACTTAGACCAATTTCTTGACACCAAGTGCATATTACAATCCCTTGGGGAACTTTTGTATAATACTGATGACCAAGCCTCACCCAAGAACAATTTAAATGAGAATTCCTAAATAAGATGTGGATCTCAGTTTTAAAGTTCCACTTGATTTTTTGCGCTTAGCGAGAATTTGGATTCACTATCATAGGCTATTACTATAAACATAAGGAGTTTACTCAATAGGCAGTCAAATACACACTAAATGTGAATATCTTTTTTTTTTTTTTTCCCAAGTTACAGTTTGGGTTTCTCTTACCTGATTAGAGTGTCTGGACAGATTTGCATAGGAATCATCAAATTCTTGGTCTTCTCAATGCCTAGCACATTTCCCTCCAAATGTGGGACTTTATCAGTTATATCAGGTGGTACACAGAAATAGCACTGATTTAAAGTTAATGCAATAGTGTGAAAAGTCCTTTTCTTCATTCTATTTTAATCTTCTGATCGACTTGGGAAGAAAGATTAATTGTGTTGGTAGTATATATTTAACACCCCCGTGACACGTAGTCTATTACTGAGATGGAAGAGGGAAACAGGAGAAAGATAACTCAGACTAAAATTTGGTGGGTAATAGTATCTAATTATAATTTGATAGCATTGTTTCCATTTCTTGGTAGATATTTTTAGAGTTGCATTCTGTTTCTTCTAACTAATAACTAGATTCCCTGGTATGGTAATGAGTCAATTTAAAGAACAACTTAAAATAAATTATAGAAGAAGTTGCATTCAGATAAGGACCAAAAAAATGTGAAAACATTTATCTCAGTCCAGATTTAAAGGAAAAAAAAAAACCTGAGAGAAGAGCTTATATTCTGATTTTTTATGAGGTATAAAATCCCAGGAAGTAGAAGTGAAGGAAGAAGAGAATGGGCTAAGAAGGAGGATGAGTATATCTGAAGAGGTGTGCTACAGAGCTGGCTACTTCTTGGTATCAGGTGCAATGGATTTCATCTCTAGAAACCATCTTCAGAGAGGCCATATAAACTCTGGCACGTTAGGATAGTCCATGGGCAAGTAGGGTAGAGGGAAGGAGACAAACATTTCTGCTGGTCCTTTCCTCTTGGTTGGAGATTTGACCCATGGGTCATTAATTTCCTGCCACCTGAGGAATAGTCAGAGGCTCTAGGCACAGGCACAAAATGAAACCACAATGCTTATATGAAGTCCTTGATAACATCAACTGTAGAAAGAGAAAAAGAAAGAAAGGAAGAAAGGAAGGAAATATAGGAGTAAGAAAGAAAGAAAAAAAGAGAGGGAGGGAGGATAGAGGGAGGAAGGAAGACAGGAAGGAAGGAAAGGAGGTATGGAGGAAGGGAAAAAGGAAAGGAGGGAGGGAGGAAAAAAGTTGTCATGAGTCTTTAAGCCAGTGTGGCTGAGAGGATATGATGTGTTACATAAGGCATGCCTTCTACAACGGTATTCAAGCAACTAAAGACTAGAAAATAGGTCCCTGATCAGGGACCGTGTCATTGTCTTTATTCTGACCATCCAAAAATTTACAAATTTTTATACAATGTTCTTGTGTATTTGAACTGCTCAAAACCATAAAAGTTGTTTGTTTTGTTTTGTTTTGTTTTTAATAATAGCTGCCATTTAGTGGATACCTAAGTGGTCTAGTCTGTATTTGGCATAATTATCACCAAACAATCATTATTATTTCAATTTTGCCAGTGAAGTAGTAGAGACAATGAACGTTAGCTAACTTGATGTAGTAACCAAACGAAATCCATGAGACACAAAGGACTGAGTTCTTTCATTTGCCTTGTATCATTATATAATCCATGATCTTTCCAAAACTGTCCTTCCATATTTGTTACCTTTTCCCCAACAGTTTTGTCTTAGGAAAGCATTATCATTTTTTTTTTTAGTGTGTTTTAAATGTTTCAGTCTTATTCTTAGATCCAAAGTTATACTATATAGACCTAAGATGGGGGAATGTGTTATTTAACAAGCCAGTGCTTCTAGAAATAATGTTAAAATGCAGATTTCAATTTAGTGAATTGGTTTGTTCAGATCCAGAGATTGGCTATCCTAAACTTTCCATACTTTTAATAGCAGAGGTGTAAATGTTATTAACCACAAAATATTTTACTGAAGTATAGATATCTGTAATATATAAGTAGTGAGGCAGTCTTCAAACATTATGTAGCAAAATTATTCAAAATATGCTAATTTTTTTAAACCTTGGAATTTCCAGAAGGGGAAAAAGTGGCATTACTATGGGGCTGAGGGCAGATAGGGTGTGGCCATGCAGAAATGGAGAATGGATTTTTTTTAAGATTTTATTTATTTATTTGAGAGAGAGAGCATGAGCACAAGCAAGGGGAGAGGCAGAGGGAGAAACAGACACCCCACTGATCAGGGAGCCTAAGGTGGGACTCCATCCCCGGACGCTGAGATCATGACCTGAACCAAAGGCAGACTCTTAACTACTTAACTAAACTGAGCTACCCAGGCACCCTGGAGAATGGGTTTTGACTGCAAATCCTCCTGTGTTTTAAAACAGACCCAGTTTCATGATGAGACAGATTTAGTGAATGATTTAATTTTTACCCGGTTCAATCAATCTTTATTGACTGAAAGGTAGAAAAACTTAATTATCAATAATTACCATAGAAAAATAAGTCACAGGAAATTAATAATGTTGCCTTGGTTTAGATGTTGAAAGCCATTTAGAAAATTATGCAAAAGGAGCTTTCAATTCTGACCTTAGGTCCTCCCCACTCTGTCTTCTTATATCAAACTTAAATAGAGGAAGTAAATAAAAGCAATGATGCAAGGTTCATGTCTGTAACTCAGCTCCTGGAGGCCTCACCCTGCTGATCTACTGCTGTAATAAATTACACAACTAGTGTGGTTCTTTTGATTTATTACAGCAATAGATCATGAGTATGATGACTGACATAAACATGTGTCCCATAGACAGCTGGGCTTTGCAATATTTTATTTCTCTTTCCACATTTTCAATTGCTTAGTTTGGAAAATAAGAAAGAAAACAAATTGACAAATACAGGAAAATATTTCTGAAGCCACCTGCCCTATAGACTCTTCAAGTAATAGCTTTTAAATTGAGAAGTCCCAGTGGTCTTATTTTCTATCCCTCCCTGAGGATTGTTTTCTAAAGAAGAAAAGAAAAAGGGAAAAACCAAAACATTAATTCATATGAATTAACATTTTATGAACTCCAGTTGTAGGGTTTTTTTTTTTTTTTGGACTATGTAAATACATAATGACAGACTTCATATGTATTTCCTCATTCTTTCTCTGAGCCATTATAAGCGATCATGGAAATGGAAATTATAGACATTTAATATCTAAGTAATTACCTAATAGGCTGTTATACCCGAACTTTAAAAGGAAAGATTTATTCTGTCATGAGTCTAATTTTTTTTTAACTTAGGATTTATGCTGAAGTGTAAATGACCCTTTTTTCTTTCATGTTTGAAGCTGCTTTACCTTGGCTGCTGAGAGAATTCCTCCAGTGGGGCACACAGGGCCTCACATTAATATGTGGTCACCTAGTCTCTCTGTTCTTTATATTAATCTAGAGAGCTATGTGAAATACATATTACTTGGTCACAAGAATTTCTTTGCTTTCATCAACATTTAATATTATCAGACTCCATATCTCTTTTGTCAAGAATTCTGAGATATTACCCCACATACAGAGTTATATACTTTTTATATATGAATATTACAGAAATGCAAGACATCAGGTCAAGGAAAAGAGTTCTTTATTGATATTTATAACCAGATAGTCAGAGTAGTAGTTAAGAATTGATCACCCAGGGGTGCCTGGGTGGCTCAATGGGTTAAAGTCTCTGCTTTTGGCTCAGGTCATGGTCTCGGGGTCCTGGGATCGAGCCCCGCATTGGGCTCTCTGCTCAGTGGGAAGCCTGCTTCCCCCCCTCTCTCTCTGCCTGCCTCTCTGCCTACTTGTGATCTCTCTTTCTCTGTCAAATAAATAAATAAAGTCTTAAAAAAAAAAAGAATTGTTCACCCATATCTAGACCTGTAGCAAAACAATGAGAGCCAATGGAATCTTTCAAACTAGGAGACAGGTTACACCCCATAGACAGGAATAGAGAGGAAAAGATTTTTTCATTTATATATAGAACAGAGAGAGCTACCAACTATCCTTCCCAAAAGGAGAAATAAAATAATTTTTTTTCTCTTTTGAGACTTGTATGGAAATGATCCTGGGTTCTCATCCTAACCTTTTAGAGTATAAATACATTTTTTCAAGGGCCAGATAAAAACTCAATGTCAACAGCTTGTTTTTCTTTTCAAAGATTTATTTATTTATTTTAGAGGGAGAGTGTGCACATGAGCAAATAAGGGAAGGGGCAAAGGGACAGGGAGAGGGAGAGAATCTCAAGCAGACTCCTTGCTAAGCATGGAGCTGGACATGGGGCTTGATCTTACAACCTTGAGATCATGACCTGGCTGAAACCAAGAGTCAATCATTCAACTGACTAAACAACCCAAGTACCCCTGAATATCACATTTTTAAGACCCAGAAATTTGTCGAAATTTTGAGATTCATCACTTTTGACATTTTGAGATAGTGGTCATCTTTCTTGCACCTTGTGGCGTAACATAAAGACTTGGTCCATCTGCTACTTGGCGTCTTAGAGAGAGAAGTTGTATTATCCTTCCAGATCAGAGTAACTAGCGAGAAAGTGGCTATGTATCTAATTTGCATGATATATGAAGAGTACAATGTTTCTGGGGAAAGCGAAAGCAAATACTCTCTATAGTTATATTGTATGCATTTCTGTGTCTCAGGAGGCTAGGGCTTTTTCAGAGGCACTGAGGAATCCAAGGAAGTTTTATTTTCCCACGAAGTCATATTATGCAATTTCTTACCACCTTAAAGAATTTAAGATTCCACTTCTCTGTCCTTCCATCCCCCTTCTTCTTTTCCTTGTCTCCTTATAGCCATAAAACATCTTTTATTTCCCTTCTCTTGCCAAAATAGAGCAGTAAATCCCTGCCTTTATGCAAGATTACATCTAGTGGGAAAGCAGACTAAACAAGACATGTAAATAAATGCTAAGTTAGGCAGTGATAAATACTTAGACAAAAATTATTTTATACCTGAAGGAAATGAGAGAACTAGATAGCCAAGTGGGCATGTGGTAGAAAAGCATTCCAGGCAGAGACAACTGCAAATGTGAAGGTCTTGAGAAGGGTTTGCAACAGATGATTAAGAGAAGACCTGGGTGATCAGAGGGGGAATGGAGAGGAGAGCGGTACAAAGCTCAATTTCCTATTCAATACTCATTTCCCTTGTCACTCTCACAGAGTACCTTGGAAGGTACCATGTTGACGGATCAGCACCAACACATTAACTGCATTACATTTGATTAAACTCATCTCCTCACCTAAGGAGTTGTGTCTTTGTAGATGAGAATAAAGTGAAGAAAAACTGACGATCTTGGCTTCGATAGATTAAGCCTTGTTGTAAAAAAGAAACAATGAAATCATGTAATTGAGATCTGCCAACTTGTGTTTTCCTCCATCAAAATTTTAATTTTTTTAACTGATCAAAATTATAATGCTCAAATGTGATTTTCAAAAACCAAATAAAAGGTTAGAAATATTCATCATGAACATTTGATTTGGCATTATTCTCCACTTTTTACTATAAAATTTATAAAATTATAAAATTTAAAATATAAAATATAATATATAAAAGACACTGTTTTTCTTATTGATGGTGACATTGTTTTCATCATTAAATTTTTTTTTAAGATTTTATTTATTTGACAGAGATCACAAGTAGGCAGAGAGGCAGGCAGAGAGAGAGGAGGAAGCAGGCTCCCCACCAAGCAGAGAGCCCGATGTGGCGCTCTATCCCAGGATCCTGGGATCATGACCTGAGCCGAAGGCAGAGGCTTTAACCCGCTGAGCCACCCAGGCGCCCCTCATCATTAAATTTTTAAACTTCACTTATTTTGAGTGAGATTATAAGGGAGAGTTAAAATATCATCTTTGTAAAAACAGTTACATCATACTTATTTATTTATTTATTTATTTATTAAGATTTTAAAAACTGATATAATTATATTTGAACGTATCAATTTTTTTCCTGCTAATATATATGACTAAAAATTTGAAAGCTAAGAAGTGATTTGGATCAAAATCTTGAAAATAAGGAATTAAATGAGTCAAGTAAATGTGGACTTTGCAAATCCTAAAGTCTATATTGGCCGTGGTTATTTTATACAAATGAAAGTTTGTCATCACAGAAGTGTTATAAAAATATGACATTACTAGGCTCATTACCTTGAGAGACAGTACTGGAAATGTAAACCAATTTAAAAAGTTTAGACAAATGGATCAATGCCAAAATCTTCAATTTCTTACAGTGTTATACTCTGCACAGTTTTCAAAACTGATAATCTCAATAAAGCTTTGCATTTTTCAGTGACAAATTTGTACTGATCATAGGCTAAGTGGGAGGAAGCATGTAAAGGAACTTGTGTGGCAATGATTTTACTTGTATGTGGTATTTTCTGTCAACTCCCTACTGATTTCACTGGTCTATTATTCAGAGTAGCAAACTCTTACACTGAAGGAGAGACACACAAGTTTAATCCAAAGAAATAAAATATTCTTTTTTCTAAGTTAATAAGCTGGGCAGACCATATGGACTAGACGAAGCAAACAAAAATTAGTAGAAATCTCGGAGAAAGTAGAATGAGGTTTCAATGTGTTCATTTTTGAAAGCAAACTAATAAGGTGAGTAAATAATGTCGTTGAATCAACTATTAGAGTAAATGACTAAAACTGAGCTGGGCTAACCCCCTGTCAGTCCCTCCAGGTACTGACCATTTTGAGGATAGTAGTACTATAATGAAAAAAAGCCACAGGCAATTGAACCAAACAGTAATTAGGGATGGTGTGATATGAGTATTAGCTAATTCTTTCCAAGGCGATTTTTGAGACAGGAAGTAAGAAGAGTTTGTTTAGTTGAGCATAGATAATCTTAGAATCTGACCTTAAAATATAAATGTTAACAAAAAAAATTGTTTCAAACATGTGACCTCAAGAGTGATTAGATTCTGATGGTCTTGTATCTTTTGGTGCTCTAGTTACATTTCATGAATCCATGCTCATACAAGTCTGAGTAACCCCCATCTGGAAATGGAACACGTCCTTCTTCTGCTAACATTTTTTAAGTTGGCTTGTATTATTATTATTGGTTGTATTAGGTGGCGTCCTTATTTTCTTTCTCTGACTCATATGTTCACAAAGTAAGCAAGGGAGTGGGAAAGAAAGGCTCTCAAATCAAAATGCAATTACAGAGAAATTGTTTGGGGAGCAAAATATATAGTTGGGATTTTTATCCCAGGTATCTGAGCAAGAGCTATTGGTACAGATGCTCAAGCGACCACAGATACGAACCCAGTGGCTTCTAAATCCCAGGTTATAATATGATGGAAGCATTTCCCTGGGTCACCTGCAGCATCAGAAGTAGGAAGATATATCACGTTTACACATCCTGTTGGTTTAGCGAAAGACTTCATTTCAAAAGATCAAGAGTATGAACATCAAGCCTTGTTCATTCTTGTGATGCTTTCCCTAATGTTTCCTCCCTGCTATGCCAAACCTACTCTTTGATTTTTTTTTTTTTTTAGTCTTTTCCCTGGGCTAAAATCCTTTTCCTTTACTATTTCTCTTCCTCTCTTTTTGAAATTCACACAGAATGTTGAAAGTAACCAATTATGAAATATTTGGAACTGAAAATAAGGTGTACTTATTTTAAGTGCACCTTATGAAACATGAAAAGTTATGGCATGATTAACATAAAATGCAATTTATCTATTGGAAAATAGACCTTACATGAATCAGAAATGCAACATAACATATACAATACGTTAATTTTTGAATTGATCATGTCTATATGAACTGCTCATGTCTGAGAGATAAGGAAGACACCATAAATCTCTATATCTATCTATAAGACATTTGCATTTAGTTTGAATAATATACTGTTAGCACTAGGAATGTTCTTTGAGACAATCCTGACAAGTTCGCTCATTTCACAGAATAATAATTTGCTCATAGTTGTAGAGCTTGTTCTCTACACCTGTTCTATTCCCCAGAAACTATATATTTAGTTTAGGACTTTTTTTTTTCTTCATTACAGGATCATCAGAATTCTATGTTATTATGAAAGTATCTCAAGGCCATTCATAGTGCTTAGCATCAGGGCTAACGTGAAAAGCTGAAGGTTAAGATAGAGAGTGTGACAATACTATAATTTGCCAAAAGTATTTAAAGAAAGTTCAATTTTATTTATGTGCAGGCTATTGCCTAATCATTTTGTATGGATGCTGAGTATTTCCTTTCTTATTATATATTCTATTTAATGCCTTGAATTGTATTCATTAAGAAATACTGCTTATTTAATGACTTTTTTCAATGACTTAACAATTAGTGTTAACATTTGGGTAATATTAAAGCCAACAATTAGTTATCAAAACCCAGTTCAAAGGAGAAACTTTTGTTATCTAATATGAATGCTAAGAGATGATTTATATACTGAATAGTTCAGAACATGTCCTTGAACAATTGTAGCTGCTTTTTTTTTTGTCATCTTTCTGGCAGGTGCCAAATTGTGATGCTTAATGATTCAATTTAAATTAACTAAAATGAATCCTTGTGGAAAAACATAATACCTGTCTGGTACAAGGGAGCTGATTATATTGCCTTCATTTACACAGAAGTTATTCATAATTCATTGACACCCTCTCATTACTAAGTTATGTTTTGTTTTGTTTTGTTTTTCTGAGCAAATGGAAAATATATAACTTTGTGCAGGTGTTCATGCTCTTTAAGCCATATTGAGTAGAGTGGTCAAAATGTTGTTCCTAGCTCATGGAAATAGCTAAATAAAGGTTAAACAAACTAACATGAAAAGCACTTTGAGGGGGCGCCTGGGTGGCTCAGTGGGTTAAGCCGCTGCCTTCGGCTCAGGTCATGATCTCAGGGTCCTGGGATCGAGTCCCGCATCGGGCTCTCTGCTCAGCAGGGAGCCTGCTTCCCTTCCCCTCTCTCTGCCTGCCTCTCTGTCTACTTGTGATCTCTCTCTCTGTCAAATAAATAAATAAAATCTTTAAAAAAAAAAAAAAAGAAAAGAAAAGCACTTTGAGGATGTATGATAGCATAGCTTCTTCAAACAGAGTTTCTCCAAACATTTATCTTTAATATGAATTTTATTTAAATAGCTTAAAATACATGGCAAATAACACTAAAATATAGGAAAAAATGACTTGTGGCAATGGTGAGTTAGAGCAGAGCATGGCATTTTATAGAATTTTTGTATGTTATAGATTTTTAAAATCTTAATTAAGTCAATTATAAGAAGGTAGATGCAAAGTGTAAGAGTTTGAAATGTAGATAAATGCATATTAACATGTAGAGAGAGTAAAGCATTGAATTTTAAATTAACTACAAAAGTGGAAATCATTCTCTTTATTCCCACATTTTTCTTCCTTTTTATTATAAAAGATCTCATTTATAGACCATAAGAGGAATTAATAGTAATGCTATTTAAAATGTACAGCTTAATTATTTTTACTCTAATCTGTCCTTGGGCATAATACTTCCAAGTGGAAGAATTTGTTAGCCTAAAAGCCTCTGCGTTGGAATTCCTGCTTGAAAAATCACAGGAGTGAAAACTAGTCAATTGGGTAATCATTTTAATTGCCAAAATGGTCATTAAGAAGACCTTCCAAATAGACACTGAGTTGGATTCAGTGGTTTTAGTAGTTGATTTAGTGGTTTCGTGTAGCTTATGTTGTCTTTATTTTTTAAAGACAACTTTACCAGGATTGAGAGATTGACCTCTTTTTTAAAAAATTTAATTTAATTCATTTATTTATTTTTTTTAAAGATTTTATTTATTTATTTGACAGAGATCACAAGTAGGCAGAGAGGCAGGCAGAGAGAGAGGAGGAAGCAGGCTCCCCACCAAGCAGAGAGCCCGATGTGGCGCTCTATCCCAGGATCCTGGGATCATGACCTGAGCCGAAGGCAGAGGCTTTAACCCGCTGAGCCACCCAGGCGCCCCTCATCATTAAATTTTTAAACTTCACTTATTTTGAGTGAGATTATAAGGGAGAGTTAAAATATCATCTTTGTAAAAACAGTTACATCATACTTATTTATTTATTTATTTATTTATTAAGATTTTAAAAACTGATATAATTATATTTGAACGTATCAATTTTTTTCCTGCTAATATATATGACTAAAAATTTGAAAGCTAAGAAGTGATTTGGATCAAAATCTTGAAAATAAGGAATTAAATGAGTCAAGTAAATGTGGACTTTGCAAATCCTAAAGTCTATATTGGCCGTGGTTATTTTATACAAATGAAAGTTTGTCATCACAGAAGTGTTATAAAAATATGACATTACTAGGCTCATTACCTTGAGAGACAGTACTGGAAATGTAAACCAATTTAAAAAGTTTAGACAAATGGATCAATGCCAAAATCTTCAATTTCTTACAGTGTTATACTCTGCACAGTTTTCAAAACTGATAATCTCAATAAAGCTTTGCATTTTTCAGTGACAAATTTGTACTGATCATAGGCTAAGTGGGAGGAAGCATGTAAAGGAACTTGTGTGGCAATGATTTTACTTGTATGTGGTATTTTCTGTCAACTCCCTACTGATTTCACTGGTCTATTATTCAGAGTAGCAAACTCTTACACTGAAGGAGAGACACACAAGTTTAATCCAAAGAAATAAAATATTCTTTTTTCTAAGTTAATAAGCTGGGCAGACCATATGGACTAGACGAAGCAAACAAAAATTAGTAGAAATCTCGGAGAAAGTAGAATGAGGTTTCAATGTGTTCATTTTTGAAAGCAAACTAATAAGGTGAGTAAATAATGTCGTTGAATCAACTATTAGAGTAAATGACTAAAACTGAGCTGGGCTAACCCCCTGTCAGTCCCTCCAGGTACTGACCATTTTGAGGATAGTAGTACTATAATGAAAAAAAGCCACAGGCAATTGAACCAAACAGTAATTAGGGATGGTGTGATATGAGTATTAGCTAATTCTTTCCAAGGCGATTTTTGAGACAGGAAGTAAGAAGAGTTTGTTTAGTTGAGCATAGATAATCTTAGAATCTGACCTTAAAATATAAATGTTAACAAAAAAAATTGTTTCAAACATGTGACCTCAAGAGTGATTAGATTCTGATGGTCTTGTATCTTTTGGTGCTCTAGTTACATTTCATGAATCCATGCTCATACAAGTCTGAGTAACCCCCATCTGGAAATGGAACACGTCCTTCTTCTGCTAACATTTTTTAAGTTGGCTTGTATTATTATTATTGGTTGTATTAGGTGGCGTCCTTATTTTCTTTCTCTGACTCATATGTTCACAAAGTAAGCAAGGGAGTGGGAAAGAAAGGCTCTCAAATCAAAATGCAATTACAGAGAAATTGTTTGGGGAGCAAAATATATAGTTGGGATTTTTATCCCAGGTATCTGAGCAAGAGCTATTGGTACAGATGCTCAAGCGACCACAGATACGAACCCAGTGGCTTCTAAATCCCAGGTTATAATATGATGGAAGCATTTCCCTGGGTCACCTGCAGCATCAGAAGTAGGAAGATATATCACGTTTACACATCCTGTTGGTTTAGCGAAAGACTTCATTTCAAAAGATCAAGAGTATGAACATCAAGCCTTGTTCATTCTTGTGATGCTTTCCCTAATGTTTCCTCCCTGCTATGCCAAACCTACTCTTTGATTTTTTTTTTTTTTTTAGTCTTTTCCCTGGGCTAAAATCCTTTTCCTTTACTATTTCTCTTCCTCTCTTTTTGAAATTCACACAGAATGTTGAAAGTAACCAATTATGAAATATTTGGAACTGAAAATAAGGTGTACTTATTTTAAGTGCACCTTATGAAACATGAAAAGTTATGGCATGATTAACATAAAATGCAATTTATCTATTGGAAAATAGACCTTACATGAATCAGAAATGCAACATAACATATACAATACGTTAATTTTTGAATTGATCATGTCTATATGAACTGCTCATGTCTGAGAGATAAGGAAGACACCATAAATCTCTATATCTATCTATAAGACATTTGCATTTAGTTTGAATAATATACTGTTAGCACTAGGAATGTTCTTTGAGACAATCCTGACAAGTTCGCTCATTTCACAGAATAATAATTTGCTCATAGTTGTAGAGCTTGTTCTCTACACCTGTTCTATTCCCCAGAAACTATATATTTAGTTTAGGACTTTTTTTTTTCTTCATTACAGGATCATCAGAATTCTATGTTATTATGAAAGTATCTCAAGGCCATTCATAGTGCTTAGCATCAGGGCTAACGTGAAAAGCTGAAGGTTAAGATAGAGAGTGTGACAATACTATAATTTGCCAAAAGTATTTAAAGAAAGTTCAATTTTATTTATGTGCAGGCTATTGCCTAATCATTTTGTATGGATGCTGAGTATTTCCTTTCTTATTATATATTCTATTTAATGCCTTGAATTGTATTCATTAAGAAATACTGCTTATTTAATGACTTTTTTCAATGACTTAACAATTAGTGTTAACATTTGGGTAATATTAAAGCCAACAATTAGTTATCAAAACCCAGTTCAAAGGAGAAACTTTTGTTATCTAATATGAATGCTAAGAGATGATTTATATACTGAATAGTTCAGAACATGTCCTTGAACAATTGTAGCTGCTTTTTTTTTTGTCATCTTTCTGGCAGGTGCCAAATTGTGATGCTTAATGATTCAATTTAAATTAACTAAAATGAATCCTTGTGGAAAAACATAATACCTGTCTGGTACAAGGGAGCTGATTATATTGCCTTCATTTACACAGAAGTTATTCATAATTCATTGACACCCTCTCATTACTAAGTTATGTTTTGTTTTGTTTTGTTTTTCTGAGCAAATGGAAAATATATAACTTTGTGCAGGTGTTCATGCTCTTTAAGCCATATTGAGTAGAGTGGTCAAAATGTTGTTCCTAGCTCATGGAAATAGCTAAATAAAGGTTAAACAAACTAACATGAAAAGCACTTTGAGGGGGCGCCTGGGTGGCTCAGTGGGTTAAGCCGCTGCCTTCGGCTCAGGTCATGATCTCAGGGTCCTGGGATCGAGTCCCGCATCGGGCTCTCTGCTCAGCAGGGAGCCTGCTTCCCTTCCCCTCTCTCTGCCTGCCTCTCTGTCTACTTGTGATCTCTCTCTCTGTCAAATAAATAAATAAAATCTTTAAAAAAAAAAAAAAGAAAAGAAAAGCACTTTGAGGATGTATGATAGCATAGCTTCTTCAAACAGAGTTTCTCCAAACATTTATCTTTAATATGAATTTTATTTAAATAGCTTAAAATACATGGCAAATAACACTAAAATATAGGAAAAAATGACTTGTGGCAATGGTGAGTTAGAGCAGAGCATGGCATTTTATAGAATTTTTGTATGTTATAGATTTTTAAAATCTTAATTAAGTCAATTATAAGAAGGTAGATGCAAAGTGTAAGAGTTTGAAATGTAGATAAATGCATATTAACATGTAGAGAGAGTAAAGCATTGAATTTTAAATTAACTACAAAAGTGGAAATCATTCTCTTTATTCCCACATTTTTCTTCCTTTTTATTATAAAAGATCTCATTTATAGACCATAAGAGGAATTAATAGTAATGCTATTTAAAATGTACAGCTTAATTATTTTTACTCTAATCTGTCCTTGGGCATAATACTTCCAAGTGGAAGAATTTGTTAGCCTAAAAGCCTCTGCGTTGGAATTCCTGCTTGAAAAATCACAGGAGTGAAAACTAGTCAATTGGGTAATCATTTTAATTGCCAAAATGGTCATTAAGAAGACCTTCCAAATAGACACTGAGTTGGATTCAGTGGTTTTAGTAGTTGATTTAGTGGTTTCGTGTAGCTTATGTTGTCTTTATTTTTTAAAGACAACTTTACCAGGATTGAGAGATTGACCTCTTTTTTAAAAAATTTAATTTAATTCATTTATTTATTTTTTTTAAAGATTTTATTTATTTATTTGACAGAGAGAGATCACAAGTAGATGGAGAGGCAGGCAGAGAGAGAGAGAGGGAAGCAGGATCTCCGCTGAGCAGAGAACCTGATGTGGGACTTGATCCCAAGACCCTGAGATCATGACCTGAGCCGAAGGCAGCGGCTTAACCCACTGAGCCACCCAGGCGCCCTAATTCATTTATTTGACAGAGATCACAAGTAGGCAGAGAGGCAGGCAGAGAGAGGGGAAGGGAAGCAGGCTCCCCGCTGAGCAGAGAGCCCGATGTGGGGCTCCATCCCAGGACCCTGGGATCATGACCTGAGCAGAAGGCAGAGGCTTTAACCTACTGAGCCACCCAGGTGCCACTGAGAGATTGACCTCTTATTTTTTACCCTTTCTTCCAGGGATTTACCTTCATTAAATCTAAATTATCCAATCTGTAAGGGAAAAAGAACTCAGTACATTTCTATAATTTTTATTTAGATATTTAAATAAATCTGACTCAAGGATAATTTCCTTCAATTTACAAACTTTGAGTGATTAGTGCTTGTTACTACTCTTATTTTGCAAGTGTTTAAAAGGATTGAAAAATCTTAAATTCTCTGATCTCATGCAAAATATTTCATAACTTCTTAGGTCATAAACAATGAGAAATAATTGCCTTAGTGAAGATACTAAGACTGATTTTTTTAAGTTTCTTATTTACTTTTTTTAAGTGTGTAGAATTTCATGTACAAATTTAATTTATTTAAATTTAAAAATAAATATTCAGAGTCACAATTAAAACAACAAGAAAATGTAAATAAGTAGATATTTTCCATAGAGTGAAACATCTGGTAAATTGTCACTATTTCATCTTTTTTTTGAGATGATGATGATTATTATTATTAATTTAATCCCCTTCACCTATTTCACCATCCCCCCACCAACTTCCCCTCTCTGGAAATCATTTGTTTGTTCTCCCTAGTTAAAACTCGATTTTTTGCTTTGTCTCTTTTTTTTCCCTCTGTTCATCTGTTTTGTTTCTTCAATTTTATATTTAAGTGAAATTATATGATATTTGTCTTCCTGACTGACTTATTTCACTTAGTATTATACCCTCTAGATCCATCCACTTTGTTGCAAATGGCAAGATTTCATTCTTTCATTATGGTGGAGGAATATTTCATTGTATATACATAATACATCTTTATCCATTCATCTTATGATGGACACTTGTGTTGTTTCCATAGCTTAGGTATTGTAAATAATGGTGCAGTAGGGACGCCTGGGTGGCTCAGTTGGTTAAGCCGCTGCCTTCGGCTCAGGTCATGATCCCAGCATCCTGGGATCGAGTCCCACATCAGGCTCCTTGTTCTGTGGGGAGCCTGCTTCTCCCTCTGCCTCTGCCTGCCACTCTGTCTGCCTGTGCTCGCTCTCTCTCTCTCTCTCTGACAAATAAATAAATAAAAAAAAAATAATAATGGTGCAGTAAAAATAGGGTTGCATATACCTTTTTGAATTAGTGCTTTTGTGTTCTTTGGATAAATATGCAGTAGTGGAATTACTGGATCATATGGTAAATCTATTTTTAATTTTTTGAGGAACCTCCATATTGTTTTCCACAGTGGTTGCACCAATTTGCATTCCCACCAACAGTGCACAGGGGTTCTAAAAATATACATGTAATCTAAGGGTTAAAGAAATTAGTAGCATTTTATGGATACAAAATTAAAGATTCTTGAATTTTCATTTTCTAGTATTTTATAATTACGTGGTTTAAATTATGCTGTGGGTCATAGTATACTCCTTAAAAAACCTAATTCAGAAAAAATGATATATAAAACAACTTCCTTATGTGACATATTAATTGTATCCTGTAAACTTTCTTATAAAATCATGATTAAATATATATTTATATATTCACATGTGTAACATGTACATAATAAAAAATTAGAAGGAAATGGGATACATTTACCATATTTTTCTGTTTACTGTTATCTCATTTAGAAGCTGGAATGAAAAAATGTTTTCTTCATGGTACCTTAGTTTTTCCTCTGGAAAATGAAACCCAAAAACCTAGAGTAATGCTATCTTATGCTGCAGATAAATTACATTAATGTTTCTTGAAAGATACACTTAAAAATATATGACTAGGCCTTTCAGGATAGCAATGTTTCTGAAACATTTCCTATGACTGGTTTTAAGGTAGGCTGAAAAGCTCAAATTTTATTCTCTCTTACACTGAGGCCCAGTTTTTACTTGAAATACTTCTTCTGCACTTAGACAATTAAAAGGGGAGGGGTGACTTAGAGTCTGTTTGACTTGCTTTCTTCTTATTTTTAATTAAGAACATATGTGGCAAGAAATACTTAATATTCTACATGTATTTATTTTCAATCTTAAAAATTATAATGTTTAAGTGAGGAAGAGCCATTGATGAGTGGAATAAAAAGATCTCAATATTTATAGTGTAGAGGTTAAGTATTTTGGAGGTCAGCAAGTTTTCTTAGTAGTGAATATCAAGTAGTTTTCACTGATTTTTTTTCTCCTAGCCTGGAATACAAATTATTTTACTGAATACTTGAGTATTCATATTTCAGTGTTTGTTTTTTGACTATAATACACAACAGTATTGAGAATGAACTTGATAAATGTATGTTGAAGCTTCCTCTTAGTATAACATTTATAAATAGCATTCATATAATTTATTTGATTAAAGTGGTATGAAATTCTAATAGAAAATCTCTTATCAGTCTAGGATGTTATCTGTGGGAGACAAGATATTATTGCTGAAGTAAATGACTTAATGGAGTATAGATTTTGCTCCCAGATTACAAAAAAAGTTTGGAAGAAAATGGAATGGTTAGGGCTCATTACAAATTGATGAAATAGAAAATCTTAATTCATAAGAACTGGTGGGTATAGGAAGAGTTCATGTTGTAATGATACTGTGTTCATCTACCCAAAGCTCCTATTACCCAAGTGTAATCATACTTTAAAATTGCTTAGGTTTTGCCATTCTGGAAGATATGTATGGAGGTTCTCCAGAGTTAAAAATAGAATTACCCTGCATCCCAGCAATTGAGCTACTAGGTATTTACCCAAAAGATACAAAAATACTGATTCAAAGGACATGCACTTTGATGTTTATAGCAGCATTATTAACAATAGCCAAATTTTGGAAAGAGTCCAAATGTTCATTGACTGAGAAGTGGATATATACCACATCTTCTTTAGATAAGATAGATGATAGATAGATAGATAGATAGATGATACATAGGTGTGGTGTGCGGTGCGTGTGTGTGTGTGTGCGTGCGTGCGTGCGTGTGTGTGTGTGTGTGTGTGTGTAAAATGGAATATTACTCAGCCATCAAAAAGAATGGAATCTTGTTATTTTCAACGATGTGGATAGAGCTAGAGTGTATTATGCTAATCAAAATAAGTCCATCAGAGAAAGACAAACCCCATATGATTTTACTCATGTGGAATTTAAGAAACAAATCAGCTAAACACAGGGAAAGGGAACCAAAAAGAAGAGATGGCAGCAAACTGTAAGAAACTCTTAGCTATACAGAATAAACTGAGGGTTGCTGGAGGGAAGATGGATGGTTGATGGGCTAACTGGGTGATGGGGATTAAGGAGGGCACTTATTGTGATGAGCACTGGGTGTTTTTTGTAGTCCTGAATCACTAAATTCTACTTCTGAAACCAAGTTCTTCTTTATTTACTGACAAATTATTTATTGGTGCAGCACCTTAAAGAGCTGTCTCTGTATTGGCTATCCTATCTACCCCTCTTTCCTTAAAAGGTTTAAAGACTTAAGAGTAATGAAGAATCATCAGTGTTATTATTTTTGTTAAATCATCAGTGTTACTATTGCATCAGAAGAAAACAGACTATAGGCTTTTAGCTGTCCAAGTCAATCCATTCATCTTTCTCTCTCTCTGTCTTTTGATAAATTGTGGATGAAGCATGCACTTCATCATTTAAAAGACATTTGCCCTGGATTCACCTACAGCAAATGGTTACAATAGCTTTAAACATGTCTAAATATTTTGTTTTGAACATAATTCAAGGAAAGCAGTATTCTTAATATTAAAACACGATTGAAAGTACTGTAAAATGCTGGCATAATGAATCCATTTTCTCAGGATATCTTTTTGATAGAAAGATTCCATTTTCTGAATAACACCTAGTTCTGTGGTTTTAAATCAGTATGTGGCACTGGTAGACAGGAAAGTGGTTGCAACATTAAGAAGACATTAACCCACTTCCTAGGGTTGAGCTATATAATTGTGAACTGTCAGAACGGTGTTGCTTTTCAGATTCATTTTTCCTTCAAAAATATTCAGTGAATAATTTTTTAAAATGATTATGACAGATAAAAGGAAAATGTGTTTACAAAGTTTAAGCTTTTCAAGCAATAGCTGAATAATACAGAAAATATCAAATTTTATTTCATGGACTCCTTTACTATCAACAGTCTCTAAGACTGTTCCACCTATTCTCTTTTTTTTTTTTTTTTAAGAATTTTTTATTCATTTATTTGACAGAGAGAGATCACAAGCAGGCAGAGAGACAGGCAGAGAGAGAGGAGGAAGCAGGCTCCCTGCTGAGCAGAGAGCCCGATGTGGGGCTCGATCCCAGGACCCTGAGATCATGACCCGAGCCGAAGGCAGCGGCTTAACCCACTGAGCCACCCAGGCGCCCACCACCTATTCTCTTAAGAATCTAAGTCTTTATTAGTCTAAATCTGTTGTCTTTAGATCACTAGCTGTGTGTGTGTGTGTGTGTGTGTGTGTGTGTGTGTGTGTGATAATAGAACGTGTAGGGAGTCATGCATTGGTTTTAAGAAACTTTGTTTTCTAAACTTGTTTCTGCAACTTACTTGGTGAACATTGAAACTTATTTCCTGAATTAAAAATATATACCATCTTTTTAAATTTTTCTTATTTTTTTAAAGATTTTATTTATTTATTTGACAGAGATCACAGGTAGGCAGAGAGGCAGGCAGAGAGAGAGAGAGGAGGAAGCAGGCTTCCTGCTGAGCAGAGAGCCCGATGTGAGGCTTGATCCCAGGAGGCTGGGATCATGACTTGAGCCAAAGGTAGAGGCTTTAACCCCCTGAGCCACCCAGGTGCCCCAAAAATATATACCATCTTATTTCATGGGATAGTTATAATAAGGACAACTAATTTAAGTTTCTTCTCTTACATTTAACATTTTTTAAATTTTACCTTTTTAACAAAAAATCCTCAAAATATTGGGGCACCTGGGTGGCTCAACTGGTTAAGCAGTGGGCTTTAACTCAGGTCAGACCCTGGAATCAAGCCACATGTCAGGCTTCCTGCTCAGTGAGGAGTCTGCTTCTCCCTCTGCCCCTCACCCACTGCTCATGCTCTCTCTCTTTCAAATAAATTAATAAGATCTTCTAAAAAAAATTCTCAAAATGCTACAAAAGTTGAGATAATAGTATAATGTACCCCTTGTACAAGTTACTCCACTTCAGTAATTTGTAATATATGTTAAGTTTTGTTTCTTAAAGAGCCCTCACACTTCTAATCTATGGATGATTTTGAAGTATCTTTTAGACATTTAAACATTGTGTCTTTAAGCATTTTAGTGTATAATTGTAAATGATAGGACATTATTTTTTGTATTTAGCTTTCATAATCAAAATACTTTTATTTTATCTTAATAAATAGTACTCCCTTAATTCATCAAAATATCCAGTCAAAATGTTTGCAATTATCTTTTTAAAAAATAATTGAGTCTGAATCATAATTTACATAAGATAAATTCACTGAATTTAAATATACAGTTTGGTGACATTTGAGAAATGTATAAGATTATATAATGACTACCACAATAAACACATAGCACACTTATATCACATTGTATCACTCCATAATGTTTCCTCATATGCTTTTATTGACTGGGACATATGATTGGTGCATGTTTAATTAAAAAAAATGTTAAAGAGTGACTATACCATTTAACTGTCCCACCAACAGCATATGAGAGTTCTGCTTACTCCACATTCTCATCCATTCTGGAGTGTATATTAATATTTCATTATGACTTTAACTTCCATTTTCTTATGCTAATAATGTTGAGCATCTTTTCATGTGGCTACTGGCCACTTACCTAATTTCTTTGTGAAATAGCTGTTAGTATCTTTTGTTGATCTTTATTCCTTTACTTATTTTTTTTTAATTTGCCTTCTTATGATTGAGTCCTAGGGTATTTTATTTACTTTGATTCTAAGTACTTTGCCTGATAAATATGATATGCATATTTTATCCTACTCTGTGGCTTGCCTTGTATCCATATATTTTATCTTTGTTTAGTAATGTATCTGAAGGGAAAAGCATTTTAATTTTGATGAATTTGAATTTATCAATCTTTTTTTATGGTTCATGTTATTTGCATTTATCTAAGAAATTTTTGTCTACCTCAAAATAAAAAAATATATATTTTATTTTGTTTCCTTCCAGACGTTTTATAATTTTAGGGGGAAACAATTCAGGCTTTCACTAATAAGTAATACCCTTGCTTTAGGGTATTCATTAATATCCTTTATTGGTTTGAGGAAATTTCCTTTTGCTTCCAATTTGCTGATCATTTTATCAAGAATTGGTTTTGATTTTCATCAGATGTTTTCTCTACATCTATTAACATAACATGATTTTTCTGCTTTATTTCATGAATACATATAGTGAATTACATATTATTGTTTTTTTGAATATTCAAATAATTATGAATTCCTGAGATACACTACACTTGATCATCATGTAGTATTGTTTCCATATCAGGTTAGATCAGAATTATTATTTTTTGTTTAAAATATTTGCATGGATAACAAATATTGACCTGTGATTTTCTTTCTCTGTAATGTCTTTTTTAGATTTAGTTGTTAGGGTTATTCTACTTTCACAGAGTGAGTTGGAAAGCATTTCCTTCTTCTCTGTTTTCTGAAAAAGTTTGTGCAGGTCTTGTTTCTTTCTTGACTATATGAGAGAAGTCACTATTGAAACCATCTGGGCCTGCAGGTCTTCCTTTCTCCTTTCCTCTTCCCTTCCGTCCTTTTGTCCTTCTGTCCTTTCTGTACACACACACACTCACACACACACACACACACACACACACACACACACACACATATTTATATCCAGTTGTTTCAACTCCATTTGTTGAAAAGATCACCTTTTCCTCAAAAGTACTTTTGAGCTAATTCTTGAAGGGGTGAGCTAGTTGGCCAAGTGGGTATTTTAGAGAAGCATCTCTCAGGCACTGAGAACAGCCTGTGTGAGATCCTTATATGTGCTTCCTATGTTTGAGACACAATCAGACACAAATTGTGCCCAGAATAGAGCGCCAATATGGAGAATAATAGGTGATAATTACAGAGAGGTACTGGCATCAGGTCATACAAGACATCATAAACCATTTCAAGGACTTTGAAGAATCTTAAAAAAGATTAGATGTATAGATACACTCATATCTGAATGTAAAAAGGTTGTTACCTTTTGCTTACATTTTTTGTGTGTTACTGTTAATTTTTTTTTGTTTTGAGTTTCTGCTTCATCTAATAGATTTCTATTGAATAAGATTAATTTTAAATTGAGACACATTTCTACAGTATGTTTCTTAATTTTAAAGATTATAGGCAATCACCCTTAACAACTATGTAAGACTTTTTGTAATTTTAAAAGTAAGCAGCATTTTACAAGAATGTATTATCACTCAAGAAACTGATGACAGTGTTCACTTCTGAGGAAAAGGATGTGAGGTTGGGAATTGGAGGTGGAAATGAATGTGTGCATGATTATTCTAATTGTTAAAAATAAGTTCACCTCATTTTATATGTAAATTATGCTTCAGCACAGTTGATTGAAAAAACTATGTATAGTAAGGAAGATGTGTTTGTGAAAGTATATATAGTCAATGCAGCCTATCCTGCAGTAGTTTTCATTGAGTTTTTATTTTTTCAAGTTCTATCTTTTAATTTGATTAATAAAGAAGAATTTTAAGATGATATTACCACATATTTATGAAAATTCAAATAGAGTTTTATTAACTCACCTTGCTACCGTTACATATAATTTTATAAATATTTCCACATTTATTGAAGTGACCTTGGAGTAGCCTATGACCACACATATAAAATTTAATCAATATAATATATCAATAAAATAATATCATATATTATTTTATATATTATAAATAATGATAATATAATATAAATAAAAATGCTTAAGTAAACATTTTGGGTATAACTTTTTTTTTAAAGATTTCATTCATTTATTTGACAGAGAGAGATCACAAGTAGGCAGAGAGGCAGGCAGAGTGAGAGAGGGGGAAGCAGGCTCCCCACTGAGCAGAGAACCCGATGTGGGGCTCGATCCCAGGACCCTGGGATCATGACCTGAGCTGAAGGCAGAGGCTTTAATCCACTGAGCCACCCAGGCACCCCTGGATATAACTTTCAATCACAAATCTTTCATCCCTTTCTCAAAGTGACATTTAACAAATCAAATGAGTATTATTTTTAAAAATCTTTATTTTTTTAATATAAATTCAGTTAGCCAAGGTATAGTACATCATTGGTTTTTGATATAATGTTTAATGATTCATCAGTTCAGTAAGTTCAGTATAACATCCAGCCCTCATCGCATTACATGTCTTCCTGAGTGCCCATCACGCAGTTACCCCATCCCCCTGCCCATCTCTTTCCACAACTCAAATGAGGGTTATTTTTTTCGTTTTGTTTTGTTTTGGCTGGCAAATATTTAGAATGTTTAGAACAGCGAATGTTTAGAATGTTTAGAACAGTATGTTCCAAAGAGATATAACCCCTTCCTCACACATACAATAAACAAAAAATCTTCGATTTCCAAAATTGGAAATCAGTTACAGTTCTAAAACTCAAGGTGATAGGAGTTTCAAGACAGCTTAAGTGTAATATGGCTTGCTTAATTAAAATCACTTCTTTTTAGTTTTCCCTCAAAGTTAATAAATTTGACATAATAACCTTTGTGAATCTTACCAGAAATTTCCAGTTGACATGCAACAAAACAAGAAATGGAACTCAAGGATCTTACCAAAGCAGATATTAATTTTACTTCTAAGCATAGGTTTGATGATGCGATGATCTCAGAAGTTGAAAATATATAGTTTACAAATGGAAATCTCCTGTAAAAATTTATTTTTTAAGTTGATTCTTTATCATTCTTAATAGTTTTAGAAGTAAGTTTTAGAAATAAATAGAATATTTTTTAGAATTATAAATAGAATTTTAGTTATGATTCTATTATATCTATATTTATAATATGTAATATATTATATAAATATTTATATTAGTATACTATATTTTAATTATGTTATTAATATATTATATATTAATATATACAAATAATATGTATATATTTATATATAATATATATTATACATTATATATTTATATATATGTTTGTAATCTATAATTATAAACAGAACTATAAGGAGAATAGTTTTTTTAGAAATAAGTAAGTTATTTAGAAATAAATAGAAATAAGACTGAGGGTATTTTAAAGTACTACCTTTACAAGCTTATTTCATTGCTTCTTCATCATGCAAAAATAATTATAGCAAACATTTATGAAAAGCTTACAATGTAACCATGTTAAGTGTTGTATTAATATTATTTAACAGTTTCTAAAATTTTATGATACCTATTAACTCTGTTTTTGTTAGAAAAGAAGAAAGAAAGACCTGGAGAAGTGAAATAACAATTTATGTTGCACAATAAGAAAAAGTTTGAAAATAGTCCCAATCATTCTAACTTCAGAGCTCAGGCTGTTAATCCTAGGCTGTATGTCTTTACAAATATAGCGTTAAATTAATTTGTTTCTACCCTTTCCCCTGTGTAGTTTTATTCATACTTACACACACTGGAAAACACATCTTCATGCATACAAATAATCATCCTTTTGTGTAGGATACTTGTTCTTTCTTTTTTTTTTTTACTCTTACAATGTAGCATCTAAAATAATATTTGATTTTTGTAGATATTCAGTAAAACCCAATTTGAAAAATTAAGACTGGCATTTCAGTATAGCTTTGACACATGAGGTTTTGATTTAATATATACTTCTTTGACTAGCTCTTCACTTTTTCTAGTAAAATATTAAAATGCCAGGAGAGTTGTATTTAGACAATGATCTAGAGAGTAACAGCACTGAAATATTTATCAAAGGCATGAATGTGATCCTGAGAAGATTATGCCTACAGTGTTTCAGTAAAACACAAATTTAGTAATACCGTTTTACAAAGAAAAGATTGTATCTTTAGGTACACAACCAAATAAAGTACAAAGCTGAGTTCAAATTTCATATAAATATACCTTTAAAAAGTAAGAAGCAAAGGAAAGAAACCCAAACACGAGAAAAAGTGTTTTTAATTACTCTTTTAATTTACTTTTTAATTACTCTTGTATTAAGTGATTTGATAAATAATCACTGAACATTAAATATGTTCTATTCTAAGCATTTGATTTATGAAAATGAAAAGATAGAATTGCTGATTTCAAGTATTCCAGTCTTGCCAGGAAGATGGATAAAGTATAAGCTCTTATGATATTCTCTGTTGAGCATTATGAATGTGTGTAGAAACTGTCTGGATATGCAGAGGAAGGAGCCATTTTGCTTTGGGCAGGAAGGAAAGGATTCTCAAGGAAGTCAAGTCACTCCTGAATGGGTCTCACAGTGACATTTTTTAATGGAATTCAAAGCAGAAATAACTTACTGAAAAAGAGATTCAGGTTTTTTTTTAAGTTTATTCTTTATTAATACTATCAGCTTTTGATTCTCAAACTGTCTAATATATCTAAACAGAAATTTGGCTAAACTATAACTTTATTACTGCAATCATATATGAAGGCACAATAATCAAAACATTAGAAACTTGCTCAAATTCTAGTTAGGAGTGGCTATAACACTTCGGGGATATTAGTTTATTTTTTTAGTCCTTTGTGTGCCCTTAGGTAATAGCTTAACCTATATTTTTTCCTGAAATAAGAGCAAAGCTGAGTCATTGTTTTTTACTATTCCATTTTATAGATTAGGAGACTGAGGTAAATAACTTATTTGGGGAAAAATAATGAATCTCAGAATAGGGTTCCCTTCTCCTACTTCTCTCAGTTATATCCTCTAGATCTTTTTCCCACATTCTTCCACCTGGTCCTTGCCCCTAGCAGACTTTCTTGTGGTCACCTGATTCATTGTCCTCTGGCATCTGGTTGAGTATGGTCAATAGAGAGATCAGAAAGAAAAGAGTATAAAATCAAAGTAATTCATTCTCTCATCTACCTCTATGATGGGTTTGCCTTTTTAACTGAGTCTGGTAATACAATAGGCAGTCTTTTAGATGATTGCTGTGAATGTTCTTTTCAAATTTGTTTGGATACTAATGACGTTTTGATACTCCATTTTCTTCAAACTCTTCCAAGAAATTTAAATATAGCCAGCTATTCTTAAATGAGATATTTCTCAGTTTTGAGTTGCTGATTGACCACATCACCATCCTCTCCAAGGTTAAAGCAATGGCAGTTGTTTCTTTGCAATCTGTAACACTTTGTCATGCTGACCATGACAGGGGCCAAGTTGTCATTTCTCATGATTATGTACGATCCTGTCAGTGAGACAGTCAACTGGGGTATTTGGGAAGCCTCCTGTTTGCTTGGCTTTTAAATTGTTTGGCTTAACATTTAGCATCTGGGTGTTGGAATTATGTTGTCTGGTTTATAAAACTGAATATTTCTGTATTCTATCATTGGTTCTAGTGCTTTCAATAGGGCACCAGAGAAGTTTTAAGATGGAAAATCATATGATTCATAATTAAATTCCTGACACATGATTTCAAGTCTATGTGGCATCACCAATTTAATTGTCTATCTAGAGGACACATGTGAGATTAAGTGCATGTGTCAAGAAATGCACTTTCTGAATGAACATGAATTCTTATTTTGAAACATGAGCCTATTTATAGGTTCAAGGTGCAAATGCCTCAAAATTTTGCCATACTGATACATTTCCATATGACATGGTAAAGTGCAATTTATGATGACAGATCTTCTGCACTGTAAATAAAGATGCTGATTAGGCTAACAAGGTGCAGTATTTGTGAACTTATGATAAAAATGTTTTAACATGGAGATGAGTAAGTATAATTTAGTGGATTTTCACATCTCCATGTTCCACATGGAACTCTAACCAGTGAAATGAGATGTCTGGAGTCAGCTCAATTCTTAGAAGAACCTATTGTACCCTATTAAAGCAACATGCATAATTATAGACTGAGTTTAATGTTGCTTTTTCCTCTTTCTCTGTGTCAGCAGAAGTAGAGAAGTAAACTACTAGACTCAATCAGTGTTAAAATTCATAAAAGTTGCTGTATACCAAATAGACTTTTGGTAACAACATAGAAAAACTTTCATTGTCATAAGCCTAGCTATTTGTTATCCATTAAAAATAACTTTTTATTTATGTCTAACTATTAGAATTTTGTTTTCATTCTTAGTGATTCGTTGAAGTATGAATTTTGTTCATGCAAAATATGATACTGGATAGAAAAGTGACCCAAAGATATTAGTATAATTCCTAATTTGAAGGATCATAGATAAAATAATAAAGACAGCACATTACATATATGCTAATATCAAAGAATTTCTTTACTTTCTTTAACTAAGGCAAATTTTTTTACAGATTTTATTTATTGAGAGAGAGAGAAAGTGAGAGACAGTGCAAGCTCGGGGAGGGGCAGATGGAGAGGGAGCAGCAAACTCCCCGCTGAACAGGAAGCCCAATATGGAACTTGATTCTAGGACACTTGGATCATGACTAGAGCTGAGGGTAGATGCTTAACCGACTGAGTCACCCATGCACCCTGCAAATTTTATATAGAAAATTGAAATCAGATCTCAGTTGCTTTGGATCTGAAATAGCCTCAAATCACTTAGTAAATCTGTGACCTTGCATTGATTGTATAACCTTGTTAAGCTTCAATCCTTATCAATGAATGTGTGAGGAAATGGTCTCTAATTATCTGTTAATGTGGAGATTAGAATTAGGTTTTATATGTGTAATGCATACATATCCCATATACTGTAAGCATTCATGAAATGTTAGCTTTCACTGTTCACAAAAAAATTAATAATAATAATAAAAAATTAAAAAGGTAAAAGGACAAATGAATGAATGAACGAGTGAAAAGCCTCATGAGTTTGGATAAAAAGTGAATCAGGAAGTCCTTGGTTTGCAAATACTGCTCTGCTATTTGCATTCTTCACCCTTCTGAAAACATCAAGTGTTATCCCTTTCCTGGACAAATGCAGTGGATCTTAATTGGTATCTCTGCAGCTCTTTCATTTTTATCTAATCTAGTCTCTACACCAGAGGCAGAATGATCTTTAAAACTGTGAACCAATAATGATATTAGTGTGCTTAAAAAACATGAGAGATTTACTATAACTTTCAGAACAAAATTCAGGTTTGTAGCCTTGATTGGAAGGCCCTGTACGTTTGCCCTTCTGGCCTTTCTCACCCTGCCCCTCATGAGATCCTCTTAGATGTCTGAACGACCCATATGCTCCCTTACTCTTTATTCATTTTCCCCACATTTTCTGTTCTCCCTTCTTCTTGGCTTTTACACTGGCTGTTCCCTCTGGTCCAAGTGCTTCCTCTGTTTTTCTCTTTTCTTGTCCTATTGAGTATTCATCATTCCCTTTTTCAGGGAAATCTTCCCAGATAGCACATTAGAGCAGCTATCATTTTCACACTCTCATAGAAAGCAATCTTTCCTTCATCATTTTGATTTTTTTTAGTTTATTAAGACTTAAAATGGATATAAATCTTAAAGCTTGGTTCTTCTAAGGGGAAGGAGTGAAACTGTTAGCTTAATCAGCCCATGCTGATATAAAATACCATAGACTGGGAGGCTTAAGCAACAAGAGGTTTATTTCTTAAAGTTCTAGAGGCTGAGATCAAGATCACCATGCCAATATGATCAGGTTCAGGTGACAACCCTTTTCCTGGCTTGCAGTGCCTGCCTTCTTGCTGGGGGCAGCAGTAGGAGGCAGAGAAAATATATATTCTTACTTCAAAATGATAACTAATTATATCTCTGTGATATAATTATTTATTTTCTTTCTATATTTTTCATGTCACATTCTCTCTTCTGGTTATCTGAGCTCTTCATTCAACTAACAAATATATACTCATGTTTAAACTATTGTTCTCTTCATCCACTGATTTCCTAAAGAGTTGAGAACTATTTGGGTAGGCCACCTGTGGGTTAGGTTTAGAAGCAGAAGTGAAATAAAATGACTAGATGGTAAATCCATTAATTTTCCTTTTATTCCCTCTTTTCTATCCTGCCCCTGCCCACTTAGTCCACGGGAAACACTGTTTTTGTTTGTTTGTTTTGTTTTGTTGTTGTTTTTGTTTGTTTGCATTTTAAATTTATATGAGTGGTATCATATACTATGTGTTTCTTTTTGTCTGGTTTCTTTCACTTGGCATAATTTTTCTGAAAACCATCCATATTGTTACATGTAGCAATAGTTCATCTTTTTCTTTTTTTCTCAATAGTACTGCATTGTATGTGTTAAGGAAAACATATATCCATGATACTTGTTAAATCGTCAATACAGGCTTTTTTTAGGACTATCAAAAGAGATATGAGGGAGTATTGCAATGGAATTTTGTAGTAGGGAGAAAAGATGGGCTCAATACTGAACAGAAGAAAAAGTAGAAATTTATAGTCAAGGAGAGAATGGATGGAAACATCAGAAGTTAAAGGAGGATTCTGCGTACACTGACCTAACAAAATTCTTGGTGATGGTAGGTCAAAGTGATCATACTTCACCAGGGGAGTCCAGGGGATGAAGATATTGATGGTGATTAGGTATCAAGAGTGGGGGAGTCCAGCTAAACTGACATAGTAAAACTCAACTTTTTGCTAAAGTCGAGTTCCTGAGGACATCCCAAGCTTAAGATAATAGAGATATATGCAATTTGTTTATGCATAAATCTGTACATGGATATTAAGTAGCTTATGGTTTTTGCTTATTATAAGTAGAGCTTCTGTGAACATTTGTGTACAAGTCTTTATATAGATATATGCTTTAAGTTCCTTTGGTAAACAAATGCCAAGGAAAGAAGGGTAGATCATATGCTAGTTGTACGTTTAACTTTGTAAGAAAGTGACAAATTGTTTTCCAAGTTTTTGTACCACTTTCTATTCCTGTAAGTTCCTCCATATCCTCACCAATGCTTGGTTTGTCAGCCATTTTAGTTTTATTCTAAGAATGGTGCAGTAATTTTAACTTTACTTCACTAATGTCTCATGATGTCAATAATCTTTTTATATGCTTATTTGTCAAGCATATATATTCTTTAATAAAATATTTATTCAAACCTCTTTCCCATTCTTTGTTAGGTTATATATTCATGATAATTTTGAGTTTTGGAAGTATGGTTTTTTTTTTTCTTCAATATGGGTCCTTTGCTAGACCTAAGATTTGCAAATATTTTTTTAGAATTTGTGACTTATCTTTTCATTGTCTTATCACTATCTTTTGAAGTGTAGAAGTTTTATAATTTGATTGAGTTCATTTTATCAATCTTTTTCATGAATCATGCTTTTGATGTCATACCTAAGAAATCTTTGCTTACCCCAAGGTCATAAAGATTTTCTTCTGTATTTTTCCTTAGAAATTTTATAGTTTTAAATTTTATATTTAGGTTTATGATATGTTTTCAGTTGTTTGTTTGTTTTTTTTAAAGGATGGAACTTTAGTTTCTGTGTATGCATATTTATTTATTCAAGTACCATTTGTTGAAAAAAACTATCTTTTTAAAAAAGTTTTGTTTAAAAATAGTTATCCATGTACATATTGGTCTGTTTGTGAACTTTCTTATCTGTCCCACTGATGTAATTCTCTATCTTTTTCCAATACTACGCTATGTTGGTAACTCTCAATTTATTATGTCCTGAAATGAGGTACTGTTAGTCCACCAACTTATTTTTTGCCTTTTTGTCTTGTTTTTTGTATTCTAGATATTTTGCATTTCCACACACAATTTGGAATTAGCTTGTCAATTTCTAGAAAATATCTGCTGGGTTTTTATTGGCATTAGTTATAATTTACCAATTTGAGGAGAGGTGACATCTTAGTGGTTTTGAATCTTACAAATCATGAATAGGTTATATCTCTTTATTTATTTGGGTTTTTGTTAGTTTCTCTTAACAATGTTTTATAGTTCTTATATTCTTGTACATACTTTTACACATGTAACTAAGTATTTCATATTTATTTATGTCACTGGAAAATTTATTTTATTTTAATTTTCAATTACTTATTGTTAGTATGCACAATTTTTGTAGCAATCTTGTATCATACAGCTTTACTAGGTATATTAGTTAGTCTAAGCAGCTTTTTTCTTGTAGATTTTATTGAATTTTTTTATGTAGAGGATTATGTCACCTGCAAATAAATGCATTTTGATTTCTTCCTCTTCTTCCCCCACCAATTTCTTAGAAATATTGTGTTTTTTGCTTTAATATTCTGACTAGAAAGTCTAGGAAAAGCTTGAGTAGAAGTGAGAGTGATCATTCCTCTTGTTCCTAGTTTAATTTCTATTCTAAGTTTTTATCAGGAATGGATGTTAGATCCTGTAAATAATTTCTCTGCATTTATTGAGATCTTCACATGTGTTGTCTTTTTTTGTCTGTTAGTATGGTAAATTATGCTAATAGGGTTTTTTTAAATGTTAAATCAATCTTTATTTCTATAATAAACCCTACTTCATCATTATATATTATCCATTTTATAGTTCTCTAATAACCATTTTTTAAATATCATTGATTTTTGTCTATTGTTTTTTTTTTTCCTGTGTTCTATTTCTTTGATTTCTCTATCTTTATTTTTTTCCTTTCTATACTTTAGTTTTAGCATTTTTGTTGAGGGAATTAATTTGAGATATTTCTTTTTCTTTTATATCTTTTCTTGCATAGTAGCTTAGTGGTAAATTTTTCATATTTCCATTAAAATACCTGAGTTCTATTCTGGGGAAGAGTTAAGCTATGTGAAACAGTTTGATCTTTGAGGTCTTCCTTTAAGTTTTATTAGGAGTTAGGGCAAAGTTAGTCTAAGGTTGATTATTTGGCATTGTTGAGGCAAGACTCTTCCAGTTACTCTATTCAGACTCTCGTGAACTGGCAAGTTTTCAAATCTGGTTGGCGTTAACAAACACAATTCATGGACCTGTGTGAATTTTGGGAACTCTTCTCTCTGATCTTGTGCATGGCTCTTTCACCAACCTGAAGTTGTATTAGATGTTTGTGCATGTGCTTCGTACTTGGCTGAATCATCCAGGAGAGCCCTATGCAGATACCTAGAGTTCTTTTTCTGTTACATTCTCTTCTCTGACACTCTGCCCTATGAGATCTAACCCCACTGCCCTCTAATTCTCAGCCCTACCCCACTCAAGGAGTTGTCCAGGTTCTGTTGGGTTCTTCTGTTCTAGGCTGCTACCTGAATCTCTCTCAGGCCTTTAGCCATGGCCATCATGAGACTCACTCAGTTTATTTCCTGAATTAATTAGGAATACTTGTCCTTTGTTACTTGATGTCCAATGTGCTGAAAAGCCTTGTTTTATATATTTTATTCAGTTTTGTAGTTGTCTTATTGAGAAGGTAAATCTAGACCTTTATTTTGGTCTAAGTAGAAGTTTTGTTTTTACTTTTAAACTTTTATTGCCAATATATGTATAGCTGGTTTAATCACTCATGGTGAAAACTTCCTGAAGGAAAAGCCTGGGTCTTAAAGTTCTTTATAATCCTTTTATAGTTTTGAGAGCTTGATTAGTGTTCACTGGCTATCTGATGATTCTTAATAAAGATAAATGTTTATTAATAATCACAACCTCATATTTTTGACCTGGTGATTTTGTTTCATAATACTGAGAAAATGCAGTTGCTTATATAAGCTGAATGATTAGTAAATAGAAATATACTTAAAATAATTAATAAACGCATTGTAAATGCTAAGAATGATTAAAACATTTAAAATAAAGCTATAAAGAATTTTATGGTAATACATTTAGTAAAATTCATTTTATCTGATGATTTTTCTATTGATTAATCTTATTTTTTTAATTTTTGAAGCAAAAATAGATGAGGATATAGGAATACCTACATATTCATTTAAAAATATATATATATTTAAATTTATTTCAGGTGATTGTTAAATCTGGGCCAGGAACTTTCCTCAGTTTAGCTGTTTATGACAATTATATCTTCTGGTCAGACTGGGGAAGAAGAGCTATTCTGCGTTCCAACAAATACACAGGGGGAGATACAAAAATTCTTCGTTCTGATATTCCACATCAACCAATGGGAATCATAGCTGTTGCCAATGACACCAATAGCTGTAAGTTACACTAGAAACTAAATGTATGTCTTAATAATATAATCTCTCAAAAAATTATGTTTTCTAGTAATACTTAGTTGGATTTTGTTTTCTTAAATTTCCTGGGGTAGTGTTCAGGATTTGACTACTCAATATATTAAAATTATCTGAAATGCTCAAGGTAACTTCTGTAGTTCTTAATTTATCAACAGAAGAACAATTCCTTTTTAATCACTTGTTTCTGGGAAATTTATTCTCTCTCACTCTCAATCTCTGGATATTCAAATCAAGTTGTTTTCGTGAAAGTAATACTTCTTGATAAGTGAGCTTTACATCTGGGCTTAAAAGTGCTTTAATCACTGGAACATCTACAAAAATTGCAGCCTGAAGTGTCAGTAAGTTTTTAAGTGATACTAGTTTATTTGATGCCATGACATCCTTGACTAATGTTTTAGATGATGAAATGACTTATGTGACATGTTTTTCTAACGTTCTTATCTCTTGTGATGTTTGGATTTTCACCAAAAGTCCTGAATCGTCCTTGGTTATATCTTTGAGAAATGGGGACAGTGTAATAGTTTGCTATTAATTTCTATCTATCATGGAATAGAAATTCAATATAAAATGTTACCAATAAAGTTTCTTCATTGCAGGTGAACTTTCTCCATGTTCCTTATTAAATGGAGGTTGCCATGACCTGTGCCTTTTAACTCCTAATGGGAGAGTAAATTGCTCCTGCAGGGGGGATCGAATATTGCTAGATGACAACAGATGTGTGAGTAAGTAAAGACAATTGAAATGTGATATGATACAGCTACTCAAAGGCATACATGGGGGCGCCTGGGTGGCTCAGTCGTTAAGCCTCTGCCTTCAGCTCAGGGTTCTGGGATTGAGCCCCACATTGGGCTCTCTGCTCAGTGGGGAACCTTCTTCTCCCTCTCCCCTACTTGTGTTCCCTCTCTTGCTGTGTCTCTCTGTCAAGTAAATAAATAAAATATTAAAAAAAAAAAGGTACACATGGACGTTGAAATTGTTTTAGTGTACATGAAGTTGTACTTCCTCCAATCTTAGGTGCCCAGTTGGCATATCTCTCTATTCTAAAAAGAACTTGATTCACCATTCTACTTAGTTGTAACACCATAAGATAGATAATGATAACCAGAACAGTGACAAATGGTGTACCCCTTATTGCAGGTTGGAAGGTGTTGGGTTAGTTAAAGAAATACCAGCAAATCATCCGAAAAGCTGTGGTTACAACTTTGAGAATTAAGTCAATAGCAAAATTAATTAAAGCTGAAATAAACCAATATATAGGCAGTAGATCAGTAGCCTTCTAGTAAAACCACTCAGTATGTCACAGTATGTAAATGAGAGAGAATGGCTCATGCAGCTTATTTGTAATCATTTCCAAACGGTTAATTAAGAATGTAACATTGCAGCCTTGCATGATGTTTATACCTCCCAAAAGGCATTACAATCTTTAATTAGTACCATTACAGTATACACTTATTAGCAGCTAAATTTTCAAACTGTTTTCAAAATAAATAAGAGTTCAAGTATTCCAATGTTGCTATGAGAAATTAGCCAGCAACATAAAGAATGTTAATTTATCTTTAACATTAAGACTATTTGTGTATTAAAAAAACAAGAGACAAACATCTTGGAAACTGGTGAACTCACTCTCAGGATGTGGCTGTAGTTTTGCCTTTTTTTCCCTCTTCTCTATATCCTCATCTTATATGTTCATTTTAGAAAATCAACAGAGCTGAGTATGTATACATTATAAAAATAAGTATCAAGGGCGCCTGGGTGGCTCAGTCAGTTAAGTGGCTGCCTTCGGCTCAGGTCATGATCCTAGGGTCCTGGGCTCAAGTCCCACATCGGGCTCTCTGCTGAGCGAGGAGCCTGTTTCTCCCTCTCCTTCTGCCTCTGCCTGCCTCTCTGCCTACTTGTGTTCTGTCTGTCAAATAAATAAATAAAATCTTAAAAAAAAATAAGTATCAAGATGGTATAAGTATATTCCCTGTTTATCTTCAGTCTTCTTTTGTCTTTATTTACCAGGAAGATCTGTTTTATCTGTTGTGCACTCTAATACAAGCACTTTGATATCATTTTATTTACCTTAAAAACAATTGCACCTAAGATAAGAATATACACGTATCTTTTTGCTTTGAGAATTGGTACCACAATCCAAGGGGCACCTCTTAGTGAAAGAAGTAAAAGACTCCTATTTAAGACTGTGCCAAAGCAAACAAGGGAGTGATGCAATTGGTCAGTGAACTTTAAATGAAGACAGCCAATTTTAATAATCTGGGCCACAGATTCCCGTATTTCTTAGTAATCTAACACTTCCTTGAATTGCTCAGGCAATTGTTTAAACTCTCTCTTTCAGTTTGCTTTTGTGGTTTCAGCTGTAATGGTCTGGATCGGATGCCATCTGTAAGCCTGGAGTGTTAGTCATGCATTAGAATCACTCATGTTTCTTTCACAAGTCACTCCAGGCCAGTAGAAAAGCAATGCTTTCAGTCAAAACAGCAAGGCTTATTTGTATACACTGGATGCCTGTCCTTGCTCCAAAATAGATTAGATACATCTGTCCCTACTAAGCCACCTGCTTCTCTCTATTGATGGGAGGGAATGAATCAGAAAGAAAACTATCTTTTAAACAAGCACAGTTGTATCCACATGCAACTATAGAGTGATACTGGATTCCTCAGAGCAGACAGACCTTTATAGAAGCGTCCTGTATCCATGGTGCATTCATATTGAAATCCTGTGGTCCAGCCAAGAGGCTGGAGAGTGACTTCTTGTCAAATCCATCTTTGGGAAATGAGGATGTTTCTGGCATATCTATGTCCACATCTGAATTAGTTCATCCAGAGCAGTTCATGAATGTTAATGGCATTGTTGAAGGGGTGAAAGGCCATTTATTAACACCTCCTTCAGGACAGTGGAGGGAAAAGCATGTGTTGTCATGACTCTTGACAGAAAGATGAGGCAATTCCATTTTACACAACGTTCCTAACCTTATCAACATCTACAATTGAAATAAGAATAACAAATATAATTGAAGTAATTACCTTGTAAGAGAATTAGAGGACAGCTGAACCACATTTTTGTTTCTGCAAAGAAACATAAAATACTCAATGCTATTTCAATTGAACATAACTAAGCACATATTGTGCTTATATAAGGTTTGATTTTACATAATAAAAACTTTTTTTTGTATTTTCCCTCAAAGGCATAATGATTATAAAACCAAAATTTGCATTTTCAATCATAACAGTTTTCGTTAGAAGTGAGAAGTTAAACAAGATATGCTGCAAGTAGACAGTAAGTTGGGAAAGTCAGTAGCCTCTCAGTAAGTGAATTTTGTTCAGTTCATGCTTGAATGTGATCATGTGCAGTAATGTCAGTACCCTTCTTAACACTTGTTCCTTTGAAGTTAATGATATTTTTAGACTTTTAAATTCTTTGTTACTTTCTCTAAAATGACTTTCTACCCTACCAAATTTAATCTGCACCAAGAAAAAAAGAAAATTGTTTTGGAAAGTGAAGAAAAAAATGAACATTGAAAGAGTTCAGTTAGAAGTCATAGGTAGATAAATAGATAACCTGTAAAAATGAGATAAATTTTAGGAACAATAAAGAAATAAAACACTGGAAACTTTAAGTAGTATTAGTAGCCATGTAATTGAATATTTCTAAAATACAACTTTGAAAAGAAATTGATAGTAAATTATAAAATTAAGCTATGTTTTCTGCACTAGTAGAGATAAATGAATTCTAATTATCTCCAATATAATTAGTATGACTGGATTTCGCTGTACAATTATTCAATGAGCAATGGAGTGAGTATAAGCAAGCAAACAACATATAATGCAAGAACAGAATTGCATTCCAAATGACTGTTGGTAAATCTATAGCTTAAGAATAAAAATAGGTCCATTTTCCCCAGGAGAGATCTTTCTAAAACAAGGGTGACATATTGGGATTCCAGGGATGAAACCTAGCTGTAGAAAGATGGGTTTTGTTTCTTTGTACTTTGTTGCTATTGGTCTGGTCTCACAGATTGGACAAGTCACATAAAAACTCGGACTTTTAATTTCTTAAGAAAATCTTGAGATTTAGAAATGAGACATATGGCAGTAGTCATCTGGAGCCCATAAGCTTCTCTTACACGTGCTTTTCAGTTGCTCGGCCTCCCCCAGTTCAACCCACAGTTTCCCCTGCATCTCAAGGAGTAGTCGCTGACCCTGTGTGGCCATCCCGCCCCTGGTACCTCTCACCATGGATAGAACAAGAGGCTGATGAGGATACTTTTAGCAATTCCAGTACTTCTGAACAATGAAAATTCCTACAGAGACTTCTTTAAAAGGTAGTTGGGGAGGAAGATCAGCTGGAGGGAGATTTAGATGAGATAAATCAAGGCAAGCATTAAAAAATGAGAACTCTACACCCGAAATAAGTTGAGCATCAACTATACTCAAACAAAAATAAAGAAAGAAATAAAACTGAGAACTCTGTATCTTGGAAAATTCCAATGTGTTGAAGAATGTAGTTTTTAATAAGAAAACACACACATAAAAAATCCTCTCTCCATATGTACAGGGCTCCTTTAATTGGCTCTTTTTCAGTATTTATTTTTAAGGTAGACGGCTATGCTAAGATGCATAAATATACTCCCCCAAAGCCCATCCTTCTTTCCACACATATACAGTCACAAAATAATTACCCCAATATACAATAGGTATAAAAGAAAAATGAAGTGAGGCAACTCCCAAAAATTTTAGAGAGGGAATGTAAAAACAGCAAACAAAAAGTTGTTCCTCTTATTTTTTTTTAATTAAGACATGTCATAAACCACTGCCCTTTATTTTATTTTACATTTTGATAAATTTTAGTTTAGTTCTATAATGAATGTTAAGGGAAAGAGATGTTATGGTACCAGAAATGTTTGTTATTGAGTCAAAACATGGACTTTTTTTCCCTTTCAGCTAAAAATTCATCTTGCAACATGTATTCAGAGTTTGAGTGTGGAAACGGAGAGTGTATTGACTATGAGCTCACCTGTGATGGCGTGCCTCACTGTAAGGATAAGTCAGATGAAAAACTGCTCTACTGTGGTAAGTGGCTCATATATGATGTATGTCCTCACTTCAGAGAGAAGTTTGGAATTATTTTCATAGTTTTGGATTCGATTGTCTCCATTTAACTCACATGTATGATTTCCTTAATGTCACTCATTACCATGTAGGTCTAAAGTAATTGATTTTGGCCTTTTGTTCTTGTTCAAATGGGACTCCTTATGTCCTATTTAGGACTCATGATATTCAGTGAAGAATTTTCTCATGGCTTTCCCTCTACAAAGTGCAAGTTTAAATACAACAGGGACCTTTATTTAAGCTGTCTTACTTATCACGAAGTGGTAGGTTTTAGGTTTACATTCTTAAAAAATGTAAGTCAGAATTCTTAGTCATTGGCGTATATTGTAAGTTTACCCTGCACAAAAGTCTACTATCAGTCAATAATAGCATGTTGTTGAGTTGATATCAAAGTGTTGTCCCTATTCTTGCCTCCAGGATTGGCCTAGGGCTAGTGTCTTTGGGTTCAAAGGCTGATGGCATTAGCCATCCTCCTCATCAAGCATGAATTCCTCTAGTTATGCCTCTGTAGGTGACGCTAAGTGATAACATTAAGTGATAGTCAAACTTTCACTCTCTCAGGGGAGTAGAGATTGGCTTTTTGAGCCCAGTCAGCCACTGATATTAACCTTCATCACAACAATATTTTTCCTGGAAAGTTGAATATGTGTAAGCATTAATAGTTACTGTAGAATTGTTCCAGATTATTTCTAAATTGGTATGATTTATTTTTGTACTATAATATTAGAATATTGGTATTGTATGCTCTGTAAAATTCAGGAATCTGTACATGAAATTGCTATATTTGGTTTGTACTTTTCTCCTTTATTCGATTAGATAATAATTATACCTAAATAATCAAAAAGTGATTAAAATAAGAGGAGGGAAGAGTTTGGGAAATTCGCAGGCAGTCCTCTCATTCATTTTGTTACAGGATCACAGATTTTCAGTTAAAATCATAGTCAGATGTAATCTGCCCATAATTGATCTGTAATTAAAACTTTAGTGAATTTACCTCAAATGGTATATTCATTTGAGTGGTTATGCCCTATATGCTATGAAAATATTAAAGGATATAAAAATGTAATAATAATCAGCTTGCAAATTTGCATTGATTATGAATTGTCTTAGGAATATATTTAACATTATTTTTACCTTCTGAGAAGCAAGATAATAGTCACGTGAGCAGGGGGTGACAATCATTTTCTGCAAAGGGTTAGCTAGTTAAGTATTTTAGGTTTTGTGGGTCAAAAATGCTTTCTATGAAATATCCTTTATTTAAAATAATTTGTTTTGCAACTATTTTAGAATATAAGAACAATTCTTAGTGTCAGAGCTATACAAAAACAGGCTACTAGGCTGCATTTGGCCTGTGGGCTGTAGTTTTACAACCGTAGGTATAGATTCTAGGCTTTGTAATCACACCCGAAGTTAAATCTTTGTTCCTAAACCCACTAGTGTATGACTAGTATGAGCAAGGGTACTTCTCCATATTTTAGTTTTTCACTACAAAACAAACTTAGTTTGAATATTGGCTTAGAGTCCTAAATAAACAAATGTATGTTTATATTTGCTCCGTATTATAGAGCCAGGCACAAAATTGGTGTTCAGTAAATGACAGCTAGTACCTTCTGCCTGAAATCAGAAAGTGTCAGGAGACTCTCTTTAAGGTAAACAGAATTCAGAAGGTAATTATTCTTCTTCTTAGGAAATTAGGAATTTTTAGATGGTTCTTAAGAGAAATTGATGGATATTAGGTAAGCCTCTGATTCACTGATTCCGGAATACATATTTTGCCACTATTTTTTTTTTTTTCTTGTTCTAAAAGCCTTACGAAATGCAAAGGAGATAGGAGATAGGTGTTGAGAGTGTCTTTGTGACTGTTGAGGTAAAGACTTATTTCTTGAGAGTTGAATATATGTTTATTTCTGTACTGACACACAAATATCAGAAATGATAATGTGGGTATAATTTGAAGAGATCTCCAAGTATGAATCACTCAAGTTAAAGCACTTAGTCAAAACGGACTTTAATGAATGAATTCCTTGATAATTCATGAATATTCTAATCCAGAGCTATGATACCGCACAGTGCTGCTTTTGTAGATCCACGATCCAATCATTATGAAATGAGAACTCATCTGTGATTTTCTTTTTTGTAAAAATATCTCTGTAAGACCTCCAATGATGTTTCTGTTTTTCTTTATAAGAAAACAGAAGCTGTCGACGAGGTTTCAGACCCTGCTACAACCGTCGTTGCATTCCTCACAGCAAGTTATGTGACGGTGAAAATGACTGTGGGGACAATTCTGATGAATTGGACTGTAAAGGTAAATGTATGCAGCATCAGCCTAGGAATATTATGCAAAGTGTTTCCTGAACATTTTCCGTAGTGTATTCCTGAGAGCATCACAGTTTCACCCTTTCAGTATATGGCCCCTGCCAGTACAGATAGAGCATACTTTGTTAATTGCTGTTGGAGGGGAGTTATTGCAGTTCATTGAAATTATGAGTACAATCTCTATTCTGCTTCTGTCCCTTTGCTCACTTCAAAACTCTTGTTATTTCTCACCTCTTCAGTTCTACTGCCATGTTTATTGGACATTTGTACCAGAATATGGAACAGTGAATGTACTGCTCCAAAAATACTCTCCCTCACTTCTCAGTTCTCTGCTTTTCGCATGGCCTCATTCTTTTCCTAACAATTGGACGGGAAACCTTGGTGTTATCCTTGATTCCTCTTTCTATTACATTTTATCACCCACAAGTTCATGTATCAGTAAATCATCCAGTTCTTTGAAATATCTTCCCTTTCAATCTGCCTTGAGCCTAGATAAACAGAATAGTCCTTTAACTGGTCTCTCTGCCTCTACTCTTTCCAGTTAATCACAAAGTTGTAGTCATACTGTAATGTTTTACTAAATGTGTTCTGAGTGAGTACTGACACCAGTCATCAAGCCAGATGATGTAGGTCAGAACCTCGACCCCAATGCTGTCTCTGTGTCTTTGGGTAAAATATCTAACCACTCTGTGCCTCAGTTTCTCAAGCTGTAAGAAAAGAGGCAATAATTAAATGAGTATATTAATATTAAATAAAATCAGAACAGAACTTGGCATATAGAAAATACTATGTAAGCATTCACCTTGTTTTTTGTTTGTTTTTGTTTTTGTTTTTTGTTTTTATCATGGCCCTGATAAAGAATTACAAATGGAGTCTTTATATTTGCAGAATAAACAACAAGTTTTTTAGACTGACATTTAAGGACTCTTAAAATCTGGATGCAACAGAGTTTTCTTTTCCTTTCTTTTCTCTTCTTTTCTTAGATTTTATTTCTTTATTAAAGAGAGAGAAAGAATGAGCAGGGGGAAGGGCAGTGGGAGATGAAGAGGCACACTTCCTGCTGAGCAGGGAGCTGCTGCTGCTGCTGCTGCTGGATTTGATCCCAGAACCCTGAGATCCTGACCTGAACCAAAGGCAGATACTTAATCGATTGAGCCAGCCAGGTTCCCCCAGACAGATTTTTCTGAACCAATTTCCTTTAAAAATTTTCATTCCCCAACATATTTCATTGGGTAAAATGCATTAAGGATGAGACATAAAATTAATAAGTCCTCTGCCTGCCCTTACGAAGTTCAAATTCCAAATAAAAATAGTTAAAGAGACGAAGGTGTATATCAGGTTTTATGATTGCAGATATGAAAACATAAGTTTTGAGTGGAGGGTTGGAATAAAGTATAAATAAGGTAGAATGATCAAAATAGAAGGTGATTCCAAGTAGAGAGACTAACATTGAAAGCTGCAAATACTTTGAAATGTTTAGAGCCAGACTGCATATTGGCAAGTGGTTTAAAAAATAATGAGGCAAGTGAGAGGAAGGAGATAGGACTTGAAGGTGTTTTCTTTTTTTTTTTTTTTAAGATTTTGTTTATTTATTTGACAGACACAGAAATCACAAGTAGGCAGAGAGGCAGGCAGAGAGAGAGGAGGAAGCAGGCTCCCTGCTGAGCAGAGAGCCAGATGCGGGGCTCTGATCTCAGGACCCTGAGATCATGACCTGAGCTGAAGGCAGAGGCTTTAACCCACTGAGCCACCCAGGCTCCCCTGAAGGTGTTTTTTGATGCCATTTAAGGAACATGAACTTTACCTTGTAGTCACCAAAAAGTTACCTACCAAAGGTCTAAAAGAAACCCAATACAATCAAATTTACATTTCAAAAAAAGTGGGGGGGCTATGCTTGTGCAAATGAAAACTATAATGCTGAGATGAGAAAGGTAAAACAGGAGGCTATCAAAGCAGCCAAAGCTAAGAATAAAAAGAAGAGAGACAGATACAACAGAATTTTAAAAGGTGGCATAATAGGTCTTCTTGTGTAATAAAGATAGAGAAAACATGGAAAAGAATAGACAAGTTTTGTGAACTCTTCCCCCTCTTTTTACATTATTTTTTCTCTTTCATTAATTTTTAAATTTTTTTTAGGTCTTTTATTCATGTGGGATCAGGGATATGATAATAAAGATGGTTTGCATTCCCACAGTGGAGCACCTGTAGACATTCAGATGGAAATGTCCCAGAGACATTTAGATAGATAAAGATCTGGTAGTAGATTTAGAACAGAAGTGTTAATTTTGGACTTAATACAGAGAGAAAGCTCAGAGGAGGTATAGAATAATAGTTGTAGGGGAGTACATCAGAATTACCTACTGAAATAAAAAATTAAAGACATTAATAATATAAGAAAAGGAGAAGTGAATCACAGGACTAATGGAAAGATCTTCATAAGGCAGTATTATTATTATTATTATTATTATTATTAAGAAGGGAGGATCAGTTAGCATTTTAATGTGTTAAGGGAAGGCAAGAAGGCCGGTATAGACTAGGTAGTCGTTGAACTTTGAAAATCGGAGATAATCTCTTTGTTGCCTTCATGAAAGTCAATTCAGTGGAATGGTAAAGAAAAGCCAGATCTCCTTGAGTTGGTACAGAAAATGGATAGCAAAGAAGTAAATAGAGTTAATAAGTCTATTTTTAGAAAAGACTGATGGTAAAGGAAATAGTGAAGTACAGATGGCAGGAGAAGGTGATGCAAATTTGTGGAAGAGGACAGAATGTGCACAGACCATTTTGGAGCTAGAAAAGGGCTCAGAAGTTACTCTGCCACCTTAGACTGTAAGACGTTAGCCAAACACTTGAGTAGCTTACTATCTAAGACTGACACTAGTTTAGGAAGAGCCAAACACTCGTGCAGATTTTAAATCAACTGTTATTTCATATTAATTATAGAAGATAAAAAACCGATAAAATATAGTAAGATACTGGGAATAAGTAGAGAAAAACGGATAAGTATTTGGAATAAAGGAGGAAAGCAAACTAAAAGTAGACCCCCAAAAGGACATGTTTTATCAGTTATTTGCAAGCAGGAAAGGAGAATATAATAAAGATATTAAACTAGGTTAAAGATAAAAATATCAAGCTAGAATGTGAAGGAACTGAACAAAAGATACAGAAAGTAGATTTTAAGACAAAAGTCATAAAAGAGTCCATGGGAAGTTAATAAGTTACTGTGGATTTTCTTGAAAAAATGAAAAAAAAAATTTCAAATGTGGTAAATAAATTAGTCAGTGAGTTTGGTTTTATGAAATATAGCACCTACTACCTGGTAGGTGTATATTAAATTCTTATATTTCTGGTGAAGCCATAAGTCTTCCAGATATATAGATAGGTTTTATTCTGACTAATATCATCAATTCCAGCTGCTGAATAACAATGAAAATAACTCAAAACATTATTACCCCTTTCTTAGGCTAAACTCTTGATTTCTGTGTTATAGCTATCTTAGCCATATACTTGGGCAAGAACTACTCCATTTGTGAATCAAGTTTCTGTTAAAACTTTTCTTTTGTGATAATAATAGTATAAAAATCATAATAATTGCATAACTTAAAAACAACAACAACAAAAACTTTGGCCTTGAAGTTCTTCCCATAATATAGGACATTTGAAACTAAAAGCACTTGTAAGAACTCAAATACACACCTTATTTCTAGAAATGAATAGATTTAAGTAAGTGGACTAGCTCCTTTAGGATAAACAATTGGGTAGGTTTTTAGATAAAAGTTTACTTATTACAGTTGTATCTTTTGGATTTGATTTTTCCCTCATATTACATGTGGTTACATGGTGTCTTTGTAAGTCACATTTCACATGCTAGGGGAAAGACTTCTCTGGGTCCATATCGGATAAGCCAGTCTGTCTTATAATTCAGATGTGTATTTATCCAACAAATGGAACCTTACAGTACTTAAAAGATGATGAAGTTTGAAAAGGAGGAGGAGGGGCTCAGGAACAATGGAAAAGGAGTTCTTGCTCCGCTTCTTTCCTTCTAGATACTTCTCTGTTTCTATCATTGGGGCAACATATGTGTGCAATGTTTTGTTGTATATATGCGTGCACACATGTGGGCACACAGATGTGCACACACACACACACACACACACACACACCACCTATTATTTTTTAAGTGTAAATAAAGTAAGATGTAAAGATTTTAAATTAGTACAATAAAAAGTCAATGCATAGAGAGAGTTTAATAGGCTATGGAGAAAGGCAAATCATCTGTAAATTTTTTGACGTACTGTTATACTTTTATTTCTTTAGTTTAGCTGTTCATAGTAACTAATAGCATCATTATTCTTATCCCACAGGGCAGAATGGAAATGAATGTTCCAAGGAATCAATTTTGGTTTCTTCTCCTTTTGAAGGGAAGCAAAACCCTAAATTCTTGTAAATCTTTTATTAGTGCCCTGAGAGTGTTACCAGATACCAGGCTATCTGGCGGGGTGGAGGTGGGTAACCTGAAGAGTTGTTCAGAAAGTTTGCCACTCTGATTTCTTCTCATGTGTGAGAGGCTGGGTGAATCAGTGGGGGAGAATACACAATATCCCTCTTCCCTTCCTATTGAGGTGGGTCTAATTACTCTCCTTGGGTAGTATATGAGCTTGCCTCGGTCACCTGGACAACTTTAGGTGACTAAAAAGCTAAGTAGTTCTAAGACTACCTGATGGGAAGGAAACTGGTGTTAGTTTTTTTTTTTTTTTTCTTTCTTTTTTCACATGTTCATAGCAACCCTTTGAAGATTCCATGAACAATAAGCTAAGGGAAAAGGATAAGCATTCCTATAGATGAAATCATCATTCCTCTGGGTTTGCATACCCTTAGAGCCTAAGCAGTAAATTAAAGAAAAGATGTGGTTTGAAAGTAAACAGAAGAGAGGAAGAAGACAGCAAATTTAATGTTCTCTTTCTTTCTTCCCCCTACACTTTTCTTTCTTTCTTTTCTTTTTTTTTTTTTTTTTCCATGTCAGCTGCCCTGTGCTGCAGGCTGGGCAGGGAAGTTGGAAGAGAAAACATATACTTAAGATATTCATAAGAAATGTCCTGAAAACCACAGAAAGAAAGACCAATGTTATATCTTTCCTATCTCATTAAATATTTGAACTGACATGGGATAAAAAAAAAAAGTGGATGAAATAGTAAAATTAAGAAAGTATGTGAGGGGAAGAATGGTTTTACTTTTTCTCTTAGTGCTACTTTGATCCACAATCCCTGTCAGATCTTCCTTTGTAGTATCTCATTGCTATTCCTGGGGTGGCTGCGGTATGTTTTCACTCACATTTCGTAGGCTTACTTTACTTTTGGACTATCTGGAGGGAAAAGTCTAGTATTTCTCACTTGGCTTATCTTTATTTGGACTACATTATTTTCTTTTCTCTCTTTTAGGACTTTAGCCTGAGGAAAAATTGTCAGAAAACTTTCATATTCACTTGACAAGTTAGAGAATCCAATATATTTCTCCCTCAAAAATCACCCTAAGGGTGAAACAAATTTCAATACTTGATTGACCAAACAAAGTAGGAGGAAATATAGTTGAAGGAACACAGAGGAAGAGGTTTTGGCAAAAGAGGTATTTGCCTAACTATTTAATAAAGTTCCTGCATTCCCTTGGATCTCTCCCATCCCCCTCTGCTACAGTTACTGGAGATGTTAATCCCCACAACCATCTTGCCCCTGCTACATGCGAAATTCTGCAACCACTTAGTATGTCCAATTCCAGTACGTCTTAGCACACTATTTAACCCTCTGGCGGTTCTCAAATTCTATACCAAGTCAGGGACCCTGTGAATAGAGTATTTGAACTAAAAAGATAGGCTTCCTATTTGCACATTGCCTATACTCTAATAGACCTCCCTGTCCTCCTCACCAAGATTCATTTGCCCAATTTTTCATTGGAACATGGGAGAAAACACATCCTGCAAATATTCTGCTCTCTACCTAGTTCTTCTAACCCCCTACCTCATCATTTCCTCCATGTCTTTCTTTTAAATATTATCTCATAGCCATTCATTTTAACTTCAAAGTTCCCATTTCTTTTCACCTAGTCAGAGTTCTTCTCCTTTCTTTCTTCTTCTCAGACTTCCATCTAAAACTGGGTTCCACTTGCTCCACATCTCTGCTCTTCTCACAAGGTATTCTTTATGTTCACTTTCACCTGAGAGCCCCAGTACAGTTTTTGAAACTCCATTACTGCATACTGCTGGATCTTCAGCCCTCATAGCTGTGTAAGATGCTATCCTCATGTCAGTGATGTCATAATTTGCCTCTTCATCCTATCTGCCACCAATCTCCACTCAGATGGACTCCCTACCATGTACATAGAAGCTGCTCTGTGGACATTTGGGGAGAGATGGAGATGATGTGGTGAACTGTGATTGTTCCCATCAGAATTCTTCTGGTACCCTTAACCTCTGTGAGTGTAAGATGGAAACTCTAGGGTATTATAACATTACCACTATATAGAAGACATTACCACTATCTAGGATGTTGTTTCACAGAGAAATGAATCCTGTCTTCTAAATAAAGGGATTATAAGGAATCATGTGGAACACAACTTCTTAATAGGAGATTGCTGACAGACAGCAAAGTAAGAAACAAAATATAAATGCTTGTCATGATTACTTTCTATGTTATGTATGCCATTTACTGTTTCTATTGAAAAAATATTGAATGTAAAATGTAATAGAAAGGTATATGGAAGAGATTTTGCTTTTTAGAAATAAAAGAAGAATATTTCTTTTTCCTGTTTGGAACAGTGTATTTATCTCTACTCATAATAGCATTATCTGTTTCATATGATAAGATGTTATTTTTAATGAAGAAAACACTGAAGCAATTATAATTGTAAATTGTAAATAAAACACTTATTCTAATCATCATTTAAGCACAAATAAGGATACAATTGCAAGATACAATTAAAAATAATAAGAACAGTGCATTATGAAATACAAATGACATATACACCCTTGAGTAAAATTTGCATATCTTAAGGTAGCATTTTAACTATTTACAATTGATATAATTTCTATTTATAAATAAATAGGCTCTTCAAAATATCAACACTAGTAAAAGTGTCATAGTCAAAGAGCCCTTCAAGTTGTACATTTACATAATCAACCTGTGAAAATTTGAATTTGGAATAAAAATCCCACCTAAGTTAATCTAATGTACATAGCATGACATGCACCTGTTCACAACATATTGCTGGAAACCATTTTATGGTAATGAATGTGTGAGCAAAGTAGAAATGAATATATGATTGAGCATAAGCTATTCTGTATAAAGTATATATAATGACAGTAGCATATTGAAACTGATTTTCATCTAAGCATAGCAAGGAATTGGAAAGTCAGACTTTCTAACAATAGAGACAAGTCATAGCACATTTATGTTTTTTGGCATGAGGTAGTCATCTTTCCTATACCAAATGTTAGTGATATGGCTGTGTAAAGGAGTATAACATAGCATGGAAGACTTCCTAGCATGGTTGAGCTATTTCCTCTGAGTAATAAAGCAAATGTTCAGCAGTTTCTCCATCTCAGTTTCTGTCTCTGACAGAGGGAATGTTCCACTTGCTTGCAACCAGTTTGGGATTTCCTCATACTTCTTCCATCAGACATTTGCTTAGTACTATAACTTTATACTTTGGAACTTGGAAGGAGAAAGAATTTTCAGCAACACTTGATGTTTTAGTACATTGGCTTAGCGCTACACTGATACTATGATGGGAACCATGTACAATCCCTGCTTTCATGGAGCTTATAACTTAGTGGGGGAGTGGATACATACACAGGCAATTGCAGTAAAGTATTGTAAGTACCTCAACAGGGGAAGACATATGAGGCATCTGACCCAAGCCTGGGGGTGTGGGTGGAAGCCATGGGTCAAGGTTGACTTCCCAGAATTAAAAAGGCAAAACCAAACAAAATTACATGAATTAGTTAAAATATAGATCTTCCTCAACTTATAGTGCATGTATGTTCTGGTAAACCCATCCTATGTTGAAAATACTCAAAGTTGAAAATGCATTTACTACACCTAACCTACCAAATGTCATAGGTAGACTAGCTTCTCTTAAATGTGCTCAGAGCACTACCTTAAGCTATAGTTGGACAAAATCATCTAACACAAAGCCCATTTTATAATAAAGTATCATGTATATCATGTAATTTAGTGACTACTGTACTGAAAGTGAGAAACAGAATGGCGTCTGGGTACAGAACAGTTGTAAGGGTGTTGGTTGTTTACCCTCATGATCACAGTGGCTAAATGGGGGCCATGGCTCACTGTTGCTGACCAGCATCAAAAGGGAGTATCCTGCTGCATATCTCTAGCCCAGGGAAAGATCAAAATTCAAAATCTGAAGCACAGGTTCCACTAAAACATATGGCTTTCCCACTACCTCAAAGTTGGAAAACTGTGTCAAATCATGGTATGTCGGGGACCGTTGGTACTGAAGATGTTAGAACGAGGAGTCACTTTGGTCTCATCTATCCATTTATTTATTTACCTGTTTTTCCAGTTTCCACCTGTGCTGCTGTTGAATTCCGTTGTGCCGATGGGACATGCATTCCAAGATCAGCACGATGCAACCAGAACATAGATTGTACAGATGCTTCAGATGAAAAGAACTGCAGTAAGATAATCCACTACCTTTTGTTTGTTCATCCCTGGGTACCTTTGGCATTCCATCTAATACTGCCCGGTGTTCCACTGAACCTTGTCCAGAATTGATATGTAATTAACCCCTGTTGTGTAGGATAATTGCATTCTTACTTCTTCAAATGAGGTTAACTTTGCTTGTTTCTATGACCTGCATAGAAGGCTTGTAATCTTTGCAGATGAGGTATTTTTCATTTCTCTGTTTACCTCTTTGTAGATAATACAGACTGTACACATTTCTATAAACTTGGAGTGAAAACCACAGGGTTTATAAGATGTAATTCGACCTCACTGTGTGTCCTGCCAAGCTGGATATGTGACGGGTCTAATGACTGTGGGGACTACTCAGATGAATTAAAATGCCCAGGTAATTCTAGAAAGAAAAAAAAAAAAAAAAAAAAACTTTGCCTTGAGATTTAGAGGTTCATTGTATAAAATAAATTTATTAAGTTTTAGTCTTGATATCCAGTGATGAGGATTAAAATTTAAATAATGTAGACTAAATTACAAGTAATCATTCCGTTCCAAACATGTCCCTTGATCTTTTTTTTTTTTAAAGATTTTATTTATTTATTTGACAGAGAGAGATCACAAGTAGACAGAGGGGCAGGCAGAGAGAGAGAGAGAGAGAGAGACGGAAGCAGGCTCCCTGCTGAGCTGAGAGCCCGATGTGGGACTCGATCCCAGGACCCTGAGATCATGACCTGAGCCGAAGGCAGCGGCTTAACCCACTGAGCCACCCAGGCGCCCCTCCCTTGATCTTTTTTAATGAGTTGTGAAATGATACTCAAGAAATCTGTTCTGTATTTGGATCTATTTCCTTTAAATGTTCAGTTCATGAGTAATCCTCTTAGAGTTGGTGATTAAGTCTTAAAATGCATGATTTCTAAAGTTGCCACAAAAGTGTCACACACTGAGAAAAAACTATCCGTGGACTAAAGGAGAAAGACAATGCTTCTCACCACTGGCTTTACTCGATGTCATACAGCTTTTATTGTCATGTTAGGCTGTTTGGTGAAGTTTTGCAATCTTTCAACATAGTAGTATGGATAATGACAATTATCACTGAATCAAGGTGGGAAAGGTATATTTATATCTGACTTTTAACCATCTTTATATACATAAGCTCTGTAAGTGTCATCTGTATTCTTAGCAGAATGCATTCCATTAAAGTGTCATGATCCTGTTCCTTTCTAACTATTTCAGAAAAAAAAAATAAATACAGGAAGTAAAGGTGTTAAATTACTCTAACTGGAAATAGGTATGATTTATAGGAAACTATTAAATGTGTCCTCATACTGTAACTCTCTCTCCTTAGCCTGCTGCCACACTCAATTTTTCCATGTTTAGTTGACATATAATAATATTTTGAAATATTTTAAGAAATCACACAGCAATGCACACATACACAATCTATTGTGAAGAACCAATATTCTTAATTCATAATCTATCGCTTAATTGGGCAATAGCAGATTCCTTTGTTTGTTTGTTTGTTTGCTCAACAATGTGTAACATTCTATGATCCCATTTTTGTTCCTTTTGGGTTTGAAAGGCTAGCTGCATCCTAGGAGGAACTGGTGAACTTTTCTGCTTCTGTAGAGAACTTACATATGCACTGGTCACTATGGCTCACCACAACTCTTCCACGTTTTATTTTTGTCACATAAAACATTTTAAAAGAAATGTAACATTGATTTAGATTTAACATTGATTTAGACTCAAAAAGCCTGGGTGTCTAGATTCTTTTTTTTTTTTTTAAAGATTTTATTTATTTATTTGACAGAGAGAGATCACAAGTAGGCAGAGAGGCAGGCAGAGAGAGAGAGAGAGAGGGAAGCAGGCTCCCTGCTGAGCAGAGAGCCTGATGCGGGACTCGATCCCAGGACCCTGAGATCATGACCTGAGCTGAAGGCAGTGGCTTAACCCACTGAGCCACCTAGGCGCCCCGGGTGTCTAGATTCTTAATCCATTGTTCTTTCTACAACAATTATGTACCTCATTATAGCTGTAGTTAATTCTTAAAATTAATATGAAAGCAACATATAACAGATACCCATTAAACTTACATATATATAAAACATATTACATACATATGTAAATCTCTGTGATCTTTATATATTTCTAATATTAATAAATTATTTTAAAAATTAACTTTTAACATTAATAAAGAATTGTGATTATAATGGAAAAGGAAGATGGGGGAGCTCATGTAGACTGATGACATAGGTAGACAGCCAGATAGGAAGCCAGTAACAGTCAGTCTAAGTTCCTTAGCTTATATCTAGGCGAGTCCTAAGAAAAATAAGACACAAATCACACTCAGGACTTTTTGGTTTAGTGGTGCATTCTGTCAAAAATTTTATTTTCATCTTCAATCTACAAAGTTGACATTTGAAAAAATAAAATGGGATTGTTATCCTAATAGAGTTATAATGGATCATATAGTGTAATTATTATAGTGTGCATAGATTATTACAGTATGACATATGCTGTAAGATTTGCTTCCAAATTGGCTATGGTTTACATAACTGTGAACCTGAAGGTGCAAGGGGACTGATGACATTCAGTAGAGAAAAATCTAATATTTTTTATGCAGTCTTGGAAGTTATAATAATAACAATTCTCCCCAATCTGAAAATATATAATTTACAAAATAATTTTATATCCAAATAGTTATTATTCTCATGCTATTTCTGTAAGGTACAACAGTTTTAGAGATTCTATTGTAAGTTGTCTCTTTTTTTGAAGTAGAGAGTGCTTCTATAAACCTAGTCAAAATGTATTCAGAATATAGGACAGTAACAACACCATGCCCACATGTTCTCAGTAAAAATCCACTAATGTTTTTACAATGTTATTGATTTTTATAAATATGGAATTATAGATATTTTCTACCAAAAATATTTATTTGGCCCTGGCCTAATTCACTTTATAATTACCTCAGTTATTTTATTTCAATTCTATTAATAGGATACCACATTATTTGGATTTTAACAAGTTTTTCTATTAGTGCTTTTTTCAGATCCAGGATCCAATCTTGGATTGGATTTGATTATCATATCTTCCTAGTCTCCTCTGTTCTGTGCCACGTTGTTGTTGTTTATTTGTTTTTTTAGCTTTTCCTTGGTTTTCATGACCTTGACATTCTTGAAGAGAATGTCAGCTATCCTTTTTATTTAAGTTTTCCTATTCTTTATTTCTTTCAGTTCAAGGAGAATTACTGTTTTATTGTCTACACTATAGTGTGGAAGTCTAAGATTAATTTAAATTACTTGACATTACATTCTGTATTTTATCACAGTTCAAAACAAACACAAATGCGAAGAAAATTATTTTGGTTGTCCTAGTGGAAGATGCATTTTGAATACCTGGATATGTGATGGTCAGAAAGATTGTGAGGATGGACTTGATGAATTCCATTGTGGTGAGACTTTGTATTTTGTTCTGTGTACCATATTATTATTTATATGCTGATGTTCTCTTACATAGGGATTTTATACAAAATATTGCTAATTGATTTTAACAATTTTCATTTTTAAGTAGCACAAAATGGGACAAATTAAAATAGAACAGAAGAACTTGTAATCGAGAGTAACACTCTCCTGCCTCTGACTTTTCTTTTAACCTTTTCTGCTTTTGTTACTAGTTATCTTTGTCAGTCTAAATGATAAACCTTCATTTTCTCTCTGAGTAATGAAATTCTAATATATTTACTTTCTGCAATGAAAAATAAGGATTTAGCTCACACTACTCATTATACTCTCCCCACCTGTTATTGACTACCATTATTCTAAATGTTTCTATTAATTACATGTATAGCTTTAAATAGCACTTAAACTTGTATTTCCTCAAACTCTCATCTTTCACCACTACCTCCTAATTTCTGTATGTGTACATTTCATCTAACTTGGCAAGTCAAGACAGCATTTTTAAAAATTTATTTTATAGAATTTATGGATTTTATGATTTCTAGGCCAAAGAAATTTCCTACAGGAAAACAAAGCCTATATTCACTATTTTCATTTAACACAAATAACATACACTACGGTGAGTAGACAAAGTAGAAAAAAGATTAAAAATGGATCTTCTATGAAATGTCAAACTCCTCTAAAAGTAAATGTCATCATGAAATATGAAGGTGCATTTTGTTTGATTAAGATGCTATATATCTTTACATTAGAGCCAGATTGTGAATAGGATTAAAAGAAAATTTTACAAATAGTTTATGCAGATTCTTAGTTTCTGGACAGGAAGCCATTATATTTTTGTTAGTTTCATTTTTTCCAGTTTTCAGTTTTTCCCACATTTCTCTCTTTATCACAGGTCACCTAAGTGAATATTTTAAATAAAGATGCAAGATTTTAACATAGTTTATATAATTGAAAATGAAGTGTTTATTTTTTTTTTATAATTTACATTTGGAACACTTGAATTTGGAAGGATTTTATTTTGGATGTTGCCTGGTGATAGATATACTGAGTGGAGGGACAGGCAGAAGGTGGAGGACAATCACAAACTTGACTTTGGAATTAAAGAGAATACACTATGATAAGTGTATAATGTAGTAATAGAATACAAACCACCTTGCCAATGAATTTAGATGTTGTTCATCAGACTTAAGTGTCCCCAAGAGAAGTAAAAACCTCTTAAGTGTTTAGTTTGTATGGGTGTGAAACTGGTGGCTTGTCATCAAGCTAAAATCCCCTTAATCACCTCATCGCTAAAAACAAATATATATGCTGGTGAATATATCATATTATAATCTTACCTAGGATGCATTTTTTTCTCTAGTTGTTCAAAAGTCAATTAAGATTTAGAAGGGATGACCAGACCACACTTGGAACATTTGTTTTTTATCTGTGCACCAGATATTGTGTGTTTTTTTTTTTGTTGTTTGTTTGTTTATTTGTTTGGTTTTTAAATGACACCCTAGAAAATACTTAGGGGAGAGTGGCTAGTATAATGAGTAGCTCAAAGTAAAGCCCTGTGAGAATTCTGTGGGAAGAAAAATGTTACATAACCTGGACCCTGAGAGGGAATACACAGGCTGTTGTCAAAATTTTATAGAGCTGTCATAGAGAAGAGGAATTCAGGTTGTTTTACTATAGAACAATTTATTTTAGCAAAGTCTAAGGAAGGACTTTCTTACTGTCAGACCTATCCTAAGATGGTCTCAAATGATTTTTTTTCTTTTGCACCTAAAGCAAACACTTTTGTCTTCTAGATTCTTCTTGTTCTTGGAACCAATTTGCTTGTTCTGCGCAAAAATGCATATCTAAACATTGGATCTGTGATGGAGAGGATGATTGCGGGGATGGATTAGATGAAAGTGATAGCATTTGTGGTGAGTTGGTTCTTCTATGTTCTCATTCAATTTTTAGGCATATGATATACATACCCATTATCATTTTAGGACATACATAAAACTGTTAAATTTAACATTAAATTTATATATACATTTCTGTGTAGCTGGTTTCATATTTTAATGGCAACCTATTATTCTATTATTTTTATATACACGGTCTTTCAGTTTTTAAGATATTTTCCTGAATATTCACACAATGAATACATTTGTAAGTTTTATTTTTTTAGTTTTCATGTACTTCTTTGGACTAGATCTCAATGACTGGGATTGCTTGCATCAAATGATCAAATATTTTTTCTTGGTCTTTGACATGCATTCCTAAATTACCCTCCAAAATATACTGATTTACATTGCCACAAACCACAAATGCTATTTGTGTTTGTATAAATGTATTATAGTGATTATTATTATTGAATTATTTTAAATGGGAAGTAAAAAGGGGGCTATTGTATATAATTTTAAAATGTACTTCAAAAAACATCTTTATAGGATTAGAGGTTGAGTGTCCTACTATATATCAACTACAAAGCCAATGTAATTGCTTTTAAATAATCACAAACATTTAACAAATAAATTAAATGGAGTTATTAAGTTAATTTTTAAGGGATAAAAGAAGGAATTGATAATCTTTATAAGTTTATTACAAATAGCCAGGCATTCTACTAATGTATTTATATGCTTCTTGGTCTATCTTTCTGATCTATTTCTACATGTATATTTGTATTTATAGGCATAAAACCTTTACTCATTATATCAGCACCATTTCATAACTGTTATTATCCTATTTTCTCTCTTTTCTCTCTAAATAAGGTGCATGTACAGAGTTAAGTGTACTTGACACCACTTTTAAAATTTGGGTAGTGGTGGCCTGTTTTAGGTCAATACCACAGAGACAGATAGGTAGGATTTTATACTACTCAAGCTAAACTGAAGTTCTCTGTAAATAGTATGAAATTAAAGCTGTCTTCTGAAAGCAGGTAATTTATTTTCTTGTATTTAAGCCACCCAAATCTACTTATTATTCACACAGCTGAAACAACTTATTTATACAACAAATAAATATAGAAAGATCACTATCAAAAAATTCTGAAAGGAAAAAGGACTCAGTAATCAACTAGATGTCTGGCCAGTCACTTTTAACTACTTTGTTTCTTTCTGAAGAGAAAGATTTAATAATCTTTCTTTAATTTTAACAAAAGAATTACCTACTTACAATGGGTTGAGCATGTTGTTAAATTCATCTAGCTTTTTGACCTTCTGTTTAACCTGACACTAAATGGCTCAATTGATATCCCTTTCCTTTCTGAGTGGACACAGTATAGTAGAAGGTATAAAGACTCTGAAACCAGAGTTGAATTCTCCCACATCTATATTTTCCTTACCTATTGGGATGGTATTAAAAGATCTCCCTTATGTAACTATTGTGATCATCTAACATGACCGTTGTATACAATATAAATGAATTTATTTCTATTCTCTTTTGTTCCATTTCTCGTGCTCTCTCCTTTATTTTTCAGAGTTATTGCTGCATCTACATCTATCAGTGTCCTGATAATTTTTTAAAAGAACTAAAATGGTAATGGACATGTTTACCTGTTGTCAAAAACAGCCAGTCCATTTAATTTAATTACAGGCTGCATTTCATATGCTAACTACCAAGCTGGTGACACATAAAAAAAGACTGCTTTACACCAAATATCATTCAATGAACTGAACCTAATATACTAGGATTGGGAAGGAACTTTATAAATAATTTATCTCAGTGTTTATCATCTTTAGTGCACAAAAGATATTTTTCAGAAGTTTGCTAAAAATGAAGATTCCTAAGCTTTACCTACAAATATTCTAATATGGACTGTAAGTACAACCTTTCTTAATAAGCACAATAGTGGTTCTGACTTGGGATCTGAGGGTCCCTTTTTGGAAATTATAATCTAGTACACCCTCATCATTTAACAGATGAAATAAGAGAAACTCATAGAAGTTAATAAATTGCCTGAGGTCACTCAGTGAATCAGTGATGACAGAGCTAAGACCCAAATTCAGATTTATTAAATCCTTTCTAATGGGATAGTAACTCTTACCAATCAAATATCATATCTGAGTAGGTGCACAAGATGGATTTGGTAGAAATATTTCAGCTTGTCTTCTTCCTTTCTTGGGATTCATTTCCCTGAGGAAGTTAATGTGTTTCCAGATGGCAAGGGTAACCATGGAATGAAGCCATGAGTTTTTTCTTTGGCCCATTTTCTTTCTGATTGACTGTGATGTTTTGGCATGCTCTTAATACAGAAGCTGTTGAACACTATCAAGGGAGCCAGAAAATTAGCTGCAAAGAGCTTTATGCCATTTTATAGCTTGAGGTATCTTAGTAATTATCTAGTCATACCCCTCATTTTACAAATAGTGAAACTCAGACACTTAAGTCTTCTCCAAGGTCATACAGAATTAAATTTCTCAACAGCCAAATTGATATTATATCTATTATGCCTACCTTGAGATTAAATGGGGATGATAAAAAAAAACTAGATAAGGAGGTCTACATGTATCAAAACTTCCTTAATACAGAGAATGCACTTTTTAAAAATCTCAAGCTAAATAACAAAAATATTATGGAAATTAAAGCACTAATTGAGAGTATAATAGTGAAAGTGACACTTTATATTCTTGTGGCAAGCTTAAAAAGACAGATCATAATGAGGAATAGTATAAAAATAAATTCTGTAGGAAGATGATTTTATTATAGAAGATATTAAAGACATAATAGCAGGTAAATTCACTTTTAAATGAAAGCAACACTTATTTAATAGATTTTTTTATGATTTCTTCCAGTAATAGGTATCATATTAAACCCCATTCTATTAGCACTGATCCTCAATCAAATGAGCAAATCTGAATTACCTGGAGGACTTTTCTATATTCACTTGCCATCCTGTCCTCCAAGCTAAAGTATATGTCAAGGACAGTCATGTTTATGATGGAAAAAATCCTCAGAGGGTCTTATTTTAGCACCTTGCTCCCCCCTTTTGAAAGCATTGCATTGAAAAGCATGATCTGCTCATAACAACTCTATAGCTGAAAAGAAAGGTGATAATTGTTCTATAATTAAAGCATTTTGGTCACTGTTTTAAATGTTTGAAACCTAATATCTCTCATTCTATTCAGTTATATTTTCTTCCTGTAGATATTAGCATTTAAAAAAATAATTCTAAAAATTAACATCTATTCTATGGATAGCTTTTGCTCACGGGAAAATGGAGTCAAAGAAAAGTTAGAACATGATTTGAGGGGTATCTAACTGATTCACTCAACAAATATTTTATATAAGTAGATAAAGAATTCAATATGTATAACTGTACTAGATACTAGGAAAACATCATGAGAAATAATTATGTTCTATTTCATACGATTGCTCTATACCCATATAAGGTGAAACAAAGAAATCACCTATGATCCTTTGAGCATATAATCAAAGTCAGCAAGCATTTTTTTTTCTGTGAACGTTTGAAAAAAATCATGCATCTAAAGGGACATTGATTTGACAGAGCAGAGAAAAAGTAGATTTTATTTATTAAGTGTGTAAAAACAAAAGGAACATGCATACATTAATTCTTTTCAACAACACAAGGTAGGGAGTGACAGTCATGACATTAGCGGTCGAGAGAAGTTGCTCAGCAATCAGAAGGGTTTTGAACTCCCAGCTGAACATGTGTCATCCAGCACAACTTGTGACGTTCTGAAAGCTTTTCCACTTCTCTGAGCCTCAGTTTCCTTTCAGTGAAATGAGACCAATAATAGTTCTACTGGTTGGAATTCTTGCAAGAATTAAATGAGTTAATATATTAAGTGCCTAGCATATATTAAGCAATAAAAACACTATTATTATTATTATTATCCTTATGGGTTCAGTCTTTTAGAAATTTTATCATAGTTTATTCACAATTCTATGGCATTTGTATGCCTTGCTACATTTTGTAGGGAGAAAAGATCTTTATTATTTTCTGCAATGTAGCCTTAAGAATAAAATACTTGCACTTAGGAAGGCATGATTTCTGAGAGGAACTGTGTAAACATCTATAGGAGAAGGATACTATGTGATGATTTCAAATAGCAACAGTCTCTTCCTTGTCAGCAACATTCTTCTGTTTACTTTCTTTCTAAGGTAAATAGAAATGTTAGATCTTTCCCAGAAGACATGCAATGATCTTAATGGCATTCTCTCGTTGGCTTTCAGGTGCTACCACTTGCGCAGTCGACATGTTCAGCTGCCAGGGATCCCATGCCTGTGTGCCGCGACACTGGCTTTGTGATGGTGAAAGGGACTGTCCAAATGGAAGTGATGAGCTCTCCACAGCTGGCTGCGGTAGGACACTGTAGGGCTCTGTATGAAGGAAAGCTGACACAGTTTCCTCAGACTCTTCCTTTCACAGTACTTACGATATCACATTTTCTCTCACTTTCTCAATCCCTGGACTCGTAAAATAGTACCCAGACTTAAATCACATGGGATGTTGTCATCTTGGTAGTTCAGTGATCCCTCTAACCAACTGCTGTTCAGTTTCTCAAACATGCAGAGTGAGACCACCCATTTTAAAACCCTTCTGATGAACACAGATTCATCATTTCACTTCTGAGATTATGTAGCTGCCTGATGTATGTGTGTGACTGTGGTAGATTTGTTATTTTCTTTTTAGACCCCCACCGCCACCCCCACAAAGGCTTTTAGATTGCCTATTACAGATACTCTATAAATGGCTGATGTGATCGCAAATAACCACCGATCAGAAGGTCAGTAAACACCTACTAGTCCTATGGAGAGGGTATTAACCCTTAGGTCAGGTAAAAATAGTATGGATATAGCTGAATGAAGCTAGGATATCCGGTGGACACCTTTGGAGGTCAGACGATTTATTAAGTTTCTGACTCTTGGTCACCTCAGGAAGTTTTCACCGAATTGCTCAATAGTAAAAATTTAGATAAATTTCCTTTGCATGATCAAGAAAATGAAGGAGCTGAATATTTGAATGCAGGTCCCAAGGTCACTTAGGGTATCTATTGAGGGGAGCAATTTATCAGAAACAGTGCCATGAATTCTTCTCATTAAAGTGAATTCTGCCAGTCATATCTCCAATGACCTGTCTTCAGGTCTTTAAAACTGTATTTGAAGCCATAATGGAGGTGTATGTGTATGTGGGTATGTATATGGGAGTTGGAGCATAGTTAACATGGAGGAGAAAAAAGAAAACTTTGAGGCAGGCCTATGTGCACAGAACTTATGCTAGAGTAGAATAATTCACTTTGATCTTGAGACTGATATATATGTCTGTAAAGGTCAATGGGGCTACTGAGGGCTACATAATAAAGGATTATGCATCAATTCAGGGATCCAGATGGTCCCAGTATACTGTTGCTATTGTAGCAAGTTAACACTCTGGGAGGCATTTTAGCACTATTGGACCGCATGGGTGCTATTAAGTAAATTATGCTAAAATACAACAAATTGTACTCAAGTGACCTGAAAGCGTTAATGCCAAATAAGCCTCTGTTGCTTATGTTTTAAAAAATAATTCATCTGTTAGAACTGGCATAATTCACTTTGAGTTATGTAAGCTGTCATACAGTTCAAAGTTAGAGGAATTAGTAGTAACTGCATTTTACTTTGATAATACTGGGCAGTTTTTAAAGCTCTTCCTACATGGCTTCCACATCATTTTTGAAAATAATTTTGTTGAAAATAAATTATACTTGATTAAATCCAAAGAATCATTTCTGTTTTGCTTACTCATGTCTCCATTCTTGTCATTGCTGACTTTAAAGCAGAGATTTCCTTTTTGGAATATGGGGAAGTCTGGGGCTAGGGAGATGATAGACTTGTTTTTTTTTTTTTTTTTAATTTCTTTTTTAAATTTCTTTTCAGTGTTCCAGAATCATTGCTTATGCACCACAACCAGTGCTCCATGCAATACATGCCCTCCACAATACCCAACACCAGGCTCACCCAATCTCTCACCCCTCTCCCCTCCAAAATCCTCAGATTGCTTCTCCGAGTCCACAGTTTCTCATGGTTCATCTCCCCCTCCAATTTCCCCCAACTCCCTTTTCTCCATCTCCCCATGTCCTCCATGTTATTCCTTATGCTCCACAAATAGGTGAAACCATATAATAATTGACTGTCTCTGCTTGATTTATTTCACTCAGCATAATCTCCTCCAGTCCCATCCATGTTGATACAAAAGTTGGGTATTCATCCTTTCTGATGGAGGCATAATACTCCACAGTATATATGGACCATATCTTCCTTAGCTGAGAGACTTGTAAAAAAAAATCATTATCCTCTAAGTGTCAGAACAAAGTATAGAAAAGATACTGGGTCATCACAAAGAAATAATATATAAAAAAGAGTAGAAGTGTCATGGAAGGATTTCAAGAAACTATAGTAACATCTGAGTCATATTGAACAAAGAGAAGAAAGAAAAAGGTGTTCTAGGTAAAGGGAAGTCCATAGTAAGACATGGAAGGAGGAGGTTGAATTTTTTCAAGTAAAATTTTTTAAGTGTTCATTATATGCCAATTATTTTGGTAGGTGCTTTTATTTACATTATTGAATTCCTCCAGTATCTCGGTGAAATGTTTTTAGGATCTGCCAAAAATAATTGTTACATAGATAGAAATTTAAACAACACCTAGGAATTTTTTGAGTACCTGAAATGAGCTGATCTGCTTCAAATATCTTATCCCGTTCTTCCAAGAAATTTCTCTGATAGATTTTATTATCCCATTAAATGGATAAAGAAACATGCAACAAGAAGGTAAATACCTTCCTCAGGATACAAATCATAAATAGCAAAGTGACTTTTGCAAAATCTTCCTCTTTCTGGTGTACTATAATGGCATATATCAGATTATTTTTTATTTTACTTAAAAATGAGATGTAATAGATGTATAACATTGTATTAGTTTTAGGTGTACAACATAATGATGTTATATGTAATATTATGCAGTGATTACCACAGTAAGTTTAGTTACCATCTATTATATAGCAGATTATTTTTACATTCGAAATATCCCAAATCTTGAGTCCTAACAGAGCATTTATCCTTTAAATATATGACAAGGTAATTGAAAATATTTAAAAATGATCTCTTCAAACCATTAATGATTCTATGCATATTAAATTTTATTCACTCTGCATAAGTTACTAGCTTCTGAACTTTCGCTGAAAGCAATTGTATTTTTTGGTCAAACACTTTCCAACTTGCTTAGGATCCTCGCTACAGCACTACTGTCATGGATCAGGATTCCAAAAGAATGGATATTCCATTTTGTGCATAGGTATTTCGAATTTTATGTGATACTTAATGCTTGGGCTTATCACATCATAGATCTTAATTTAACCCAAAAGCTTTATTTTCATTTTAGAGGTAATAACTTTCTTAGCTTTTTTGATGTTTTCTTTTCACTTCCATCATGACCATTATTAGCACTTGGTAGTCTTTTCAGTTTCAGTTTTCACAAAGAAGCAAGGTGGTTTTTGTTTGTTTATTTGTTTGTTTGTTTGTTTGTTTTTTTTAATCACTTTACTAGTATTACTACAGACATGAAGAGAGGAAAAAACCCAGCCACATTATTACAGTTGAGTGATTTTTTTTTTTTTTAATTCATCCTTCAGCAAACTGACAAATTGCTAAGTGGCTTGAAATTTCAGGGTCACTGTGGAATTGTTGACTGTATTACTACTGAAACTTTGAATTACATTCATATATTTCATATATAAATATATGTATGTTAACATATATTATGAATTTATATATATGGTCATATGTATTATGAATGGAATATTGGGTAAACTTTTCTTTCTCTAAATAACTATGAGTTATTGAGAATAACAGCATACATCCCCTAAACTCTTCAGGTGGGAGAAGATAAAATAGGTACTCATCTAACTTTATTCTTTGTGATATCTTTCTTAGCCCCCAATAATACATGTGATGAAAATGCTTTCATGTGTCATAATAAAGTGTGCATCCCCAAGCAATTTGTCTGTGACCATGATGATGACTGTGGAGATGGCTCTGATGAGTCACTGCAGTGTGGTAAGTATATACAGACTTTTCATGGAAGAGATTCTCAGGCTGAGTAGTGGTCTTTTTTAATTTTTTTTTTAAAGATTTTATTTATTTATTTATTTGACAGAGAGAGATCACAAGTAGACGGAGAGGCAGGCAGAGAGAGAGAGAGAGGGAAGCAGGCTTCTTGCTGAGCAGAGAGCCCGACGTGGGACTCGATCCCAGGACCCTGAGATCATGACCTGAGCCGAAGGCAGCGGCTTAACCCACTGAGCCACCCAGGCGCCCCAGAGTAGTGGTCTTTTAAGATAACTCAAGAAATATAGAAATAGGGACGCCTGGGTGGCTTAGCCAGTTAAGCATCAGGCTTTCTGCTCAGGGAGAGTCTGCTTCTCATTCTCACTCTCCCTCTGTTCTCTCTCTCACTCTCTCAAATAAATAAATAAATAAAATCTTTAAAGAAAAAGAAATATAGAAATAAATGATGAAGATAACTCATAATGTCATTAAGGGCATGTTAACGTAGTTATTCATAGAAGTATCACAATAACCTCTTTACATTCTAGCATAGTTACACATTGATTTGGAGAGCATGCCTACTTGTGGTGTGTTCTTATTAGAACCACATGGGAAAATGGTTAGAAAAATATCTTTGATTGAAACTACTTTAAACTTTAAAGACAATATATGGCTACCTAGTTCATTCTTTTAGCCAGATCAAATATTTGAGTGAGGAAAAAAGTTAAGAGAATTCACAATTATCAGAGAAACTGCATACTTAACATTTTTCTTTCACCTTAACGGTTTACATGTGCACTTATTTGTTAAAATTAAGTTTTATTATGATGAAATGTATCTTGTCATTGCATATATATTTATCTGACCATCACCTATGTAATGTATATGCAAATACATATGTAACTTTTCTAGTGAAAATCATTAAAAATTCCTAGTTGAAATTGAAGTCTTACATGAACCTAGCATTTTTTGTTAAAAAACCTCAAAATCCTTAAATGCATACATGAATAAATATAAAATGAAAAGCCATAAAATCCATATATAATCATAAAAGGCAGTAGATTTAGTGCCCTCTGTTGTCCTCACTGTGTTGTGTCTACAGCTTTGGTCTTTGATAGTAATCTCTTTGAAATCAGTGGATACCAGTTTTTATGCTCATCTCACCATAAAGTCATGGATTCAGTGTGATATTTTACAAAGTACATCATAACTCAAGATGTAAATCTGAAGTAGAGTTATGTCTGATTGAATATCTTCCCTCTGCTAGACACTTATTCAGTTGATATGGAGATGAATGAGATAGAGATCCCACTAGAAGAATTTGCAGACAAACAGGAAAATCAAATAGAATAATAGCACACATTGTCAGATGGGACTAAGAATCACAATAGATGGGATCATAGCTGAGAGAATAATTTTTGAAGCACTAAAGAACAGAGGTAGGGAATGTTAAAGAAAGTCATATTTAGATGGTAGATAAAATGACACAATGGTTAAAAGCACAGACCCTGGAGGCAGATGGCCTGGGTTTAGATCCTGGCTCTGCTGCTTACTATCTGTGTGACCTTTGAAGTTATTTCACTTTTCTGTCCCTAAATTCCTCATCTGTAAAAAAAATATATAGTAACATTTTAACTCTTAGAGCTGTTAAGAGAATTAAATGAATTAATATCTGTGAAGTGCTTAGAATAGTTCTGGACACATAGAAAGTTCTATGTATGTCTACAAATACCTACAAATTCACATCAGTGAAGAATAGCAATTTGTCTTTTGTGAGGTAAATTGAAATTAGAAAGTTGAAACTGGATTCTAAAAAGTCTGAAATACAGTGTAAAGGATTTGTAGTTAATTATTTTAGCTCTCAGTTGCCAACACACCTTTGAAACTGAGAATGCCACAGTCAAAATATGTTTCAGACCCATCTTTTTCAGCAGAGTGGATGAAATATTGCCCTGGAAGAGGGGAGCCATTAGGTGAAAATAAGCTAGATAAAAGATTATTGCAATAGTTATGATGATTAATGAGGTGATGGGAAGCCAGGGCAGAAATGTTGGAATGGAAAGAACAGAATGGGTCAGAATTCATTTACAGTCAGATGTGGAGGATAAAGGAAAATTTCCAGGTTGGATCACTTGGTGGATGGTGTTAACATCATTAATGAGATTTGGAACACGGGAGGTTAAGGGCCATGCTTTGCTGGTGTAAGAGAAGAGAAATTTTAAAAAGAATTAATTTTGGATGTTTTGAATATGAGTGTTAATCAGATAATCAACATGAAGCTATACAGTGAGTGTTTGAAAATTTAATTCTAGAGACCAGAAGTATGATCAGGACAAATAAGATTAATTTGGTGACCATAGGCATAAAGGTGATATTCAAAAATGACAAAAAAGGAGAACACCTAACACTGTAGAAAGGAAAAGAGGAGAACAATTGGCTGAAGATTGAAGTTGGGGCTTCACCCACAATATTTTAGGATGAAACAGGAGATGCCTTCTTCATACAGAAGGAAGGATACAAGGGAACAACAGAAACAAAATAAGACAGATGCCACGGGAGTGGGTTGTAAAAATTAAACCAGGCAGTTATTTACAAGCTAGTGGGCTCAACAACATCAAATGCTACAGGAAAGTGAAATAGGAGTCCGAGGCTCCTTTGAATTTGATGCTTGTCCCTTGGTATTTCTTAGCTCTGAGAGGAATTTCAGAAGGTAGAAGTTGTAGAAATGGATGTGAATGATTTGAGGATGAACTGGAGATAAATAAGGGAATGCTGGGTAGGGTTGTATGGAAGAAGAATCATGTGTAGTTAAGAGTTATGTGGATGGTTTTTTGTATTCTTTCTAAAGATATTTATTTATTTATTTATTTTTAAAGATTTTATTTATTTATTTGACAGACAGAGATCACAAGTAGGCAGAGAGGCAGGCAGAGAGAGAGGAGGAAGCAGACTCCCTGCTGAGCAGAGAGCCCGATGTGGGGCTCGATCCCAGGACCCTAGGATCACGACCCAAGCCAAAGGCAGAGGCTTTAACCCACTGAGCCACCCAGGCGCCCAAGATTTTTATTTATTAGAGAGAGAGTGAGCGAGAGACAGAGAGAGAGAGAGAGAGGAGGCACATGAGCAGAGGGAAGGGAGGAGTGAGAGAGAGAATCCTTAAGCAGACTCTCCCTGCTGAGCATGGAGCCCTATGCGGGTGGGCAAGGGGGGCCGAGAGGTGTTTGATACGGAATCCTGAGTTGATGAGTTGAGCCAAAATCAAGAATAGGCATCTTAACTGACTGAGCTACCCAGGCACCCCAGATGGATTTTTATTGTTACTGGGCTGGGAGAAACTTGAATGTAATGTACCTGTTGACTGAGAATGAACTAGTGAAGGGCAGAGAGGAAGACTGGCGAAACTGTAGGTACTTTAGAACTTTGTAGTTTTGCTATTCAGTATGATAAAAATCTCAATTATATAATCATTGTTGAATTATTTTTGATGGAATTTTATTTGTTAATTAACATGCAGATCTTATTCCCTCTCTTCAAAAGTAGAATATTTACCAGATTTACCCGAAAGTTTCTAATAGAAATGACAGTTTTATTGTTAACAAACTTAGCAAAAATTCAATCTAAAACTCATAATAGTCAAAATCAAATGAGTTTTACTTACAAACAGGCATAGATATGATCATTAAAAATTGACGAGTTGGTACTGTGATTTGAATAAAGCTTTTCATGCCTCTAAGTATCAATACATAGGATAATTATAATAGTTCTGTGCTTATTGCTTTATAAATTGGCTTTTTTTTTTTCATTTTAACAATGTCTTTACGCTTTCAATGCTGCTTCCAAACAGAAACATGGCATTACAGCTTCTGAGAATTATCATTATAACTTGGAATCACTTTATCCATATGTTCTGGTACTATACCTAACCAAGCTTAGTCTTGAAAAACATTAAGAGCTTTATTCTTGTTTTCTTTTTTTTTTTTTTAATTATTTATTTATTTATTTGACAGAGAGCTAGAGAGCACAAGTAGGCAGAGAGGCAAGCAGAGGGAGAGGGAGCCTGATGTGGGACTTGATCCCAGTACCCTGAGATCATGACCTGAGCCAAAGGCAGCTGCTTAAGTGACTGAGCCACCCAGGTGCCCTGCTTTATTCTTGTTTTCTATTCAAAGGGCATTCTTTAGGATATAGATAATAGGGGAACAGAGATAGTATCCTTGAGTATTGCATTTTGTTTCCTCTTCCAGAAGCAATAAGATTGCCTTGTTTTTTATTTTATTTCCTAGGCCTTAATCCTACTTCTCAACCACAAATATTTCTTGCAAGTATGACCACTGTCCCTAAAAGGAATAAGAAACATTTCCCGTAGGAGACATGGGTAACTCCCATTGTTAATTAGGTATAGTGAATGTTAGGGAATGCAGATTTAATATTTGTTATATGAATTAGAATGTTTATTTCTTTGTCTCTAGGATACCGACAGTGCAATGCAGAAGAATTTAGTTGTGCTGATGGACGATGTCTCTTAAATACTCAATGGCAGTGTGATGGAGACTTTGATTGCCCTGATCATTCTGATGAAGCACCTTTAAATCCAAAGTGCAAAAGTGCAGGTACAAAAAATATATAATATTATACTTATTCCCAAATTGGTTTTCAATGACCAAACTGTGACTCTGATTTTCACTTCAGTCTAGTATGATATTCAATGAAAAGAAATGCAAATAATTAAGCATGTGATGTTACAAGTGACACCATAAAAGATCCTAGTAATCAACTCTGTTTTGCAGCAAGTTTTAGAAATTTAAATCTGTGCTAAAATATGAAGATTTTGGGCAGTGAACCTAATGAATCCATCATCTTGACCCCTTCAAAAAAGTCATTTTTTTTCTCAATACTTAATTTTATGTGAAAATAATTTCTTTATATGGACCTATTTGAAAACTTAAACAAAATAAGTTGAGATTTACTGAGAGAAAGCCTGTATCAGTAATACTTGGGCAAAATGAAGTATATTGCATATCATTTGAACGGAAATATATACATACCTATACTTGGTCTATTTATCATTTCACTATTCTAGAGACTGAATACATAGTCATATATTTAAAATAAACCTAATTACCTTTCTCTCATGTACTTTACATGCTAATAGGCTTTCTTTTATCATGTATGATAATGAGTAATGTTCAAGTCATCAGGTTATGAGTAGCTGCAAAACCTAAACTCGTTTTCCATAGCTATATTTGGAACAACTATTATTCACCACAAATGTCCTTTTTATGCCCTGACTTAAAAATGTCAGTGTTATATTTCCAAGAAGAAAAAGAATTTAGGAATATCTACCTATTCTAGATTCTTAATTTTTAGTGACATATAATTTCTCAGAGACCTATGGCTTGAGGGAAATGTCAAACTATCATTATACTTTTGAATTAATTCTTCACAATATAGATGAAGACAGAAATACTTCATTAATTTTACTATAGGTGCTTATTTTGGTTGCTAATTTTAATGGCAAAAGAAGATTTTCAGTAAGTGTTGAACATGAAAGTACAGTTTGTCCTTGATTTTTTTTATATTTTATGTATAAAATACTATACTACAGAGGATTTTATATGTATATATATATTCACTATAATTTTTGACAGATAAGTTATCACATTTGTGAATGTTTTCAGCAATTGTAGTATAAAGCAATGGCATGCTCTTTATGTTCCATTTGTTTTTATTTTTTTTTCCAGAACAGTCATGCAACAGTTCATTTTTTATGTGCAAAAATGGCAGGTGCATTCCCAGTGGAGGTCTTTGTGACAATAAGGATGACTGTGGCGATGGCTCAGATGAGAGAAACTGCCATATAAATGAATGCTTGAGTAAGAAAGTCAGTGGATGTTCTCAAGATTGTCAGGACCTTCCAGTCAGTTACAAGGTAGGTACTCATCAAAAATAGTAAATCACATGATACATTGGATTTGTGATAATGAATACCATTCAATCAGATATGGCTATAATACTTAGAATGCATCATGATATCTTTAAGTAAAACTACTTAAATGAAAAGTATCTATACAAGCAATTCATAATAATAATGTGATATAAAAACTGTAAAAATGTACTCAGAAAGACAAAAATGTCAAAGTGTTTTTCAATATATGCTAAATATAAAAGAGAAAATAAAGCAAGGGAAAACCAGTGTTTAGGGAGATATTGCCATGTTAATAGCACACAAAACTCTTAAGTTCCCATTCCTTCCCTCATTCTTCCTCCCATCTTTGAAGTGAAATGGGCTAATTATTTACCACAACACTGGATAATATGATATTATTCATATAAACAGGAAGAAAAAATAGAATTCATCAATTATTAGGACTGAGTGCAGGTACACTAAAAATAAATCATGCCTAATATCCTAATTGCTTTTTGTTAGCACTATTTTCCTGAAGAGTGTGATTCACTGACAAAATTGATTGACAGGAATAGCTTTTGAAAGCATCCCTGTTTCATTCATGTTGGAATGGAGGATGCAAATGAGCATAATATTAAATGAAAGCTGTGCATTAGGTTAACACTGCTTATGTAAGTGTGGGAAAATCTCAGGAAGAGCAATTCATTTGAAAGTCAGTGTTTTTAACTGAGCAATAGCTCTGTGTGAATTAGCAATAGGATGTGCTCCTACAAAACCCAGAGGCAGTCTAATGCCAGTTAAGACCATTACCGAGATTAGATTTTATTCTACTGTGTTCTGCACTGGGCAGTTAACACCTGGAATACTATGTGCATTAATGGACATGGCATTTTAAGAGGAACCTTGACAAATTGTAGTGTATACAAATTTATGCATCCAGAAGCATGAGTCTGGAACACACGCCATTGGAAGAAGTTTTGCCTGGAACAAAGACAGCTTATTAACTGAATTCAAATATATGAAATACTGGATTAGGGAACAGACCTAGTCTGAGTTACTTCCAAGGTTGGAATTATGAGTTGGGAAGCGGATTCTGTTCAATATGAGGAAAAGTGTTCTAAAGTACTCTCTCTCTCTTTTTTTTTTTTTTTTTTTTTTTTTTTTTGTCAGGGAGAGAGAGAGGGAGAAAGCAAGCACAGGTAGACAGAGTGGTAGGCAGAGGCAGAGGGAGAAGCAGGCTTCCTGCCGAGCAAGGAGCCTGATGTGGGACTCGATCCCAGGATGCCGGGATCATGACCTGAGCCGAAGGCAGCCGTTTAACCAACTGAGCCACCCAGGCGTCCCGCTAAAGGACTCTCTTTGCATTGGAATGAGCTGCCTCATTTCTCATTACTAAAAAAAAAAAAAAAAAAAAAAAAAAAAAAAAAAAAAAAAAAAGAAAGGATGAATCCCCAAGTTTTGTAGCAACATGGACGGGACTGGAAGAGATTATGCTGAGTGAAATAAGTCAAGCAGAGAGAGTCAATTATCATATGGTTTCACTTATTTGTGGAGCATAACAAATAGCATGGAGGACAAGGGGAGATGGAGAGGAGAAGGGAGTTGAGGGAAATTGGAAGGGGAGGTGAACCATGAGAGACTATGGACTCTGAAAAACGATCTGAGAATTTTGAAGGGGTGGGGGGTGGGAGGTTGGGGGCACCAGGTGGTGGGTATTGTAGAGGGCACGGATTGCATGGAGCACTGGGTGTGGTGCAAAAATAATGAATACTGTTATGCTGAAAAAAAAAAAAAAAAATTAAAAAAAAAAAAAAAAAAAAAAAAATAAATAAAAGGGTTAAATTGTAGCTAAATGTCTTTTTTTTTTATGTTCAGTTAGCCAACATATAGTACACCACTAGTTTTTGATGTAGTGTTCAATTACTAAATGCCTTTCTTTAAAGCATGCTAGAGAAAATATTTCTGTGTTGCAGAGGTATTGTACCTTTTTCCCTGCCAACTTTGACATTCTATGGCAAGCCAGTCCTATTTAGTGGTAAATTTAGCCAAACAACCACTTTGCCATTTGGAATCTCTGAATTTCTGGTATTATGATTAACTTAACTACATTGATAGGATATTATTGTATATAAATTTAACCAGAGAACTACCATGATTATTTTTCCCTCTGCAAAAACAGAGATAAAAAGTGAAACGTTAAGAAAACTATATTTGTTCAAAAAAAAATTGTCCAAATACTGTATTAAGAAGATTTGGTTAAATTTACATACTTAAAACACACATGTACTCACAGGTGTTGTATTGTAGGTAAAAAGAAACAAGACAAATGAGCCAAAATAACTCTTAATGAGATGAATATGTATCAAGTAATTAATTTTGGCAGTAAATATTTTGAAACCCAATGAAGCAGAAAAAGTATTACCAGTGACTTAGGCACAATCAAAATAGATGTGTTTCCTGAAAATTAGGGAGTGTGTCATAGAATTATTAGAGATAATTAGTTTAATTACAGTTCCCAGTTTAGAAATAGTTCTTTAGACCTGTGCATATAATATGAAATAAAGAATGTATATATCATCGAATCTGTATCTGCCTATCTACCTAAAGACATTAATTTCAAAGTAGAGCTCTTTATGCTTATCCTGAATGTATTTAAATCTGTTGTAACAACATTGGTGAAATCTAAAAATTATAGAATATAAGGTGGTCACTTTTTGACGTAACATGCAGAATGAAGTGTAATACTTTTTAAATGGTTTCATGTGGGGTGCCTGGGTAGTTCAGTTGGTTATGCGTCCAACTCCTGATTTTAGCTCAGGTCATGATCTCAGGGTACTGGAATGGAGCACCACATCGGGCTCTGTGCTCAGCAAGGAGTCTGCTCAAGGATTCTCTCTCTCCCTCTCCCTTTGTTACTTCCCCCATTCTCTCTCTCTTTCTCTCTCTCTCTTTCTCTCTAAAATAAATAAATAAATCTTTAAAAATTAAAATGAAAAAATAAAATGCAATAGAATGCCTGCATATAAGAAGTACCTCATGCTAAGAAATGCCATGTTTAGAAAACGACTATGGTAGAAATAGGTATCATCCAGAATGCCATGTTAAATCTGTTTTAATTACTTTATAGGACATGTTACACAGAAATACTTATTTATTGATAATTTTTTTAAATCAGTGTTTTCACCTTAACTTCTCAGAAAGGAGTCATAGAATGAAGTGAGAATTCTAGTTAAAATAGACAACATATTTAATCATTCAGAAAGTCTATATGTATACCTGACAGAATTGATATGAATAGTGTTCTTGAATATGTACACATGTCAAAACTAATGAATAAAATAAAGCATCTATTGGGGAAACAAGAGCAATATAAAAATTCAAGTAGCTAAGACTAGAATCATAAGTGAGAGATTTAAATAAAATTTCAATCCAAATATTTTACATATTGTGCTGAGATTTTACACACACACACACACACACACACACACACACACACATCTATATTCATGATAATTTGTTGATAAGAAATTGAGTAAAAAGCCTTCTATACAACAAAAGGTATCTATATTTTTGGGGGGAGGATTCAGTTTGTGAGTTTTTCTCTCCATTGAATGGGGAAAACCATCCAATAACCTATTTCTTTTTTTTTTTTAATATTTTATTTATTTGAGAGAGAGGCAGTGACAGAGAGCATGAGCGAGGAGAAGGTCAGAGGGAGAAGCAGACTCCCCGCGGAGCTGGGAGCCCGATGCGGGACTCGATCCTGGCACTCCGGGATCATGACCTGAGCCGAAAGCAGTCGTCCAACCAACTGAGCCACTCAGGCGTCCCCAATAACCTATTTCTCATGATATCTGTAGAACATGACAAGAAATCCTCCTCCAAAATCTGCAATAAAATGAAAATTGCTTACAAAAGCAAGATGTAGATCTTACGGACTGTGAACAATTTACACGTTTGTTACAAAATAAATATAATGTATCTAACTATTCAAGAGGGAGTAATAACACTTACTTAAAGCAAGGATGTTATTTTGATGTAAAGTATAATTTACCATGTAAAAATAAATGTACCTCTGGGAGAGAAATTAGTTTTAATATATATATTAGGAATAAAATATTATTTGCCAAATATCACTTAAAAACCTGCCAAGAAACTTCTCTGAATGCAACAGGAAAAGTTTGAGTACCTGTATTTCTTTCTAGTAGCTGTAGGACCTTATATAAAACTTAATACAAATCAGGACAATTTGAAGCTGTTCTTAATGATGAGAAATATTAAGATGTATTGAATATATATAAATCTCAGTTTCATAAAGATTGTTTTTCTTTATAAATGAAGGTGAAAATTTTTTAAATTTATTTTCTATTAGATGTAGGTGAATCTCTCCTTTTTTATCTTTGAAAATGCAAATAATTATTAGTTTCTTCCATTCAACTTATGAAAGTTAGACTAGTAGGATTTCCCACTGAGGCCTTTGGGTTATTTAGGAACAAAAAAAATGTTTTTGTTGGTTATCTTTTAAAAAATCTTCTATTTCAATAAATAAATTATTTTAAAAGCTACTGATAACCTTAAACATTCTAATTTTATTTGTTTATAGAAATGTATATTACATCTGGTAACTTCTACCAATTTTACTTTAAGAAATTGATTTTCCATAAATATGTTTTTTATCTAAGCTGTCTCTTTGATATAATAGTTCTATAAGCCTCACATTAGCCATTCAAAGTGATTTCCAGAAATCCCATTAAAACCAGGACACTGTTTATTTCCTTTTATAATACTCTTTGAGAAGAATTCAGTACAGTCTATTAAAATTCCTTTCACTTGTCCTTAAAGTGTCCTTTGAATTCAACACTGTCCTATGTCAGACTATGGCTCTCTGGTTTCCCAACCTCATGACCGCATGACTTATTTTCCACTGCTTTTCAGTGATAACTTTTTGTATCCTGTCATTTTCTCACTTTCTTATAAAAACTTACTTCTTTTAAAAATTGTGGTAAAATATACCTGACATAAAATTTACCATTTTAACCATTTTTAAGTGTACACTTAGGTGACATTAAACATCTTGCTTTCTTTTGCCATCACAAAGCACCAATTGTCTTGACTTCCTAAATCAGGTAGCAGGATGAATGTTCTCAAATAAAGTAAGAGTTGGATGAGGAGAGTATGGAAAATCAAGCTATGGCTTTTGCTTTGGTTTGCTGGCTTGCTAGTGGGTCCTAGAGATTAAAACAAAACAAAGCAAAACAAAAAAAAATATTAAAGATTTTTAGCTAATTTTTGGTGTAAATTGTTAATGATGAAAGTGCTGAGAGCTTAAAGGGACCCATTCCAGATAAAAGAACTTAATAAAAAGTATTTAATTCTTCTTAGAGCCCTTGCAGGTGAAGATGATGCTGCCTCTTCCCCAAGTAATGAATGCTTTTTCTGGTACCTAAAAAACTCAGTTGTTTGCTGACTATTTAATAATGCGCACATATATCCCAATAGATACAAAGCTCTGCCATCACCTTTACCTTCAGATAAATGACTGAGGTTATTATATGTTTGCGCTGAGTAACTCTTGAATACTAGTTACTCTTAACAATTTAGGGTTTCTTTTTAACTCGCTTACTCAGTATTTGCACATTCCTTTATTCAAAGAGTGCTAAATAGTGTTTGTAAAAGTTAATATGATTGTACTCATTTGGCCAATTATAGGTTCATTTTGTGTAATTACATTCCTCATATAGTACTTGGCAGGAAATGAGTACAGACCTGAAAGACAGTGACGGATCACAGGATCACAGTATGCTACTTTAGGACTGCAAAGACATATATGGTGTGACATTGTATTCAGAATTTACATGCCATTTAGTCAATATTGCTTATCGTCATCAAAGGTTCATATAGTACATCATAGAGATGCTGAAGAAAAGATTTGATGATGCAAATTGATTAATTTATAGTGGGGAAATTGTTACTGTTATTTATTTCTCCAGACAATATCAACATGATTATGGAATCAGACCCAGTAGATAAATACTAATTGAGCCTTGCTGTGTGTTACAGACAGTCTCAGCTCCCTGACTTTATCCAGGCAGCTTCATCTTTGTGCCTCTAGGTTTCTCATCAGTTCACTAAAAAGAGTAATACCCACATCATAGATTTCTGTAAGGCTCTGATAAAATAACACATGCAACAAGGTTAGTGATCTTCAAAGGTCCATGTAACGGTTAATTCTTAACGATTGTTAAAGTCCTCTGAAAAGACAATCTAATGTAATAGAAAAAGAACAAAAGAAGTTGACGGGTGCTGTAGTCATCATCATGCTAGAGCCACATGGGTCTGATGACGTCAGTGAATCTTTCTAATTTTGCCAACCTCAGATGATCAAATGAAGGTATTTGGGAGAATTCTTTTTTAGCTTTACTTAATGTACATAAATCTTATTAAAATCACTGGACACAAAAAGACTTGCCATTACCTATTCTTACATGATTTTCTTTCTTGAATCATGCTAAAGGGATATCCAATAGGAAAGGACAGTGACAATGATATGAATTGATTATGAATGTTTTTCATTCTTCAGTGCAAATGCTGGCCTGGATTCCAACTGAAGGATGATGGTAAAACGTGTGTAGACATTGATGAATGTTCCTTGGGATTTCCGTGTAGCCAGCAGTGCATCAATACATATGGGACCTACAAGTGCCTCTGTACAGATGGCTATGAAATACAACCTGATAACCCACATGGCTGCAAATCACTCTCAGGTATTGAACTGAACTTGTCCACTGATCCAACCACAGTTACACATATGGATTCTGAGTTTTATAGCAATTCTTACTGAATTCACTGCCCCTTTCTGTGTGTGAGAAATCAAAATTCTTCCCTACTTACCTTGATTTAGGAATCTGTCACTCTAATTTTGTGTGCTGTTCACAAACTATTGTGTTTGTTATAAAATTGCATTATGGTCTTATGAATTACTAAGTGCTTTCTAGATTTTGAGAGTCCTCAGAAGTAAAAAGAGCTATTTCCTGCTGCATCACAGGTTCTTAGGAGCAAATTTGGCCAAAGCTATCAAAAAGCCTATTGTGACTCTATTATAATACTTTTTCCTTCTCCCCTATACCATACACACTCATATATGTATGCCAAGGAGAAGAGGTCAATAATGGTAATGGCAATGATGATGGCAACAACAGCAACAAATCAGCTATATAGGACTTTTGAATTCTTCCAGTGATTCGGTGAACATTATTAAACTTCCGTTTGTTCCAAGTAGTGTGTTTGATTTTGTGAATTAGAAAATTCAATTAAAATTCAATGGACCATAATTTTAAAAATATTATAATTCATTAGGGGAGAAAATTACATATAGTAAAATAATACAAAGCAATATAAAACAAATAATGACTTTAAATGAGCAAAAAATGACACCTAATAAATCTCTTATCCCCTTACTTTGAGTATAATGAATCAAATTAGCATTGCTAGTTTCTTATGTATATGCATATCATATACATGACACCATTTAAAACATTAGATATTTTATTTACTTACATAAAATAAATTCCAGGGACAGAAATTCTTAAAATCAGCTTTCAACTGGTTAAACCTTTGCACATTTTGGAGACAAAAAGTAGCCCTTTCAAAATTTTTTTTATTTCATAGTTACTTATTCTTGGAATATTCATCACTGAATCAATTTGTGTATTATTTGGAGACTGTTTTTTTGCTGTTGTTGTTTGTTTGTTTTTGTTTTTGTTTTTTTGTTTACCAACCTACTTGGTACATCATGCATTCAGTGACTTAGGATAAGAGATAAAATCTCAAAACCAGTCAGTGTTTTTATTACTTTAAGCTTTTTGCTAAGGATGGTATAAAGGGGACGAATGCTAATGATTACAATTTTGGTCTTATTATGTAATGTATCCATGCTGTAGCTGTTTCTCATTAACAGTAATAATTAGAAACTAATAATAATTTTAATACAAAAACTGTTGCTGAGGCAGAGTTTAATACAAAAACTGTTGCTAAAGAGAGGATAGATTCCAACTTTACTGAGATAGAGTTGACATAAAACTATATAACTTTATTTTTAATTTTTTAATGCTATGTAACTTTAAATTGTATAATGCATTCATTTGATACACTTATATACTGCAATATCATTGCCACCATAGTATTATGAACACTTCCATCACTTCACCTAATTACCATTTCTTTTTTCTGGCAAAAGCATTTAAGCTCTACTCTCTTAGCAACTTTTAAGTATGTAGTATTATTATCTATAATCACCAGGCTGTGCCTTTTATTCTCAGGTTTTACTTGTCTTCTAACTGAAAGTTTGTACTTTTTAACCAACATCTCCCCATTTCCCTTACCCCTCATCCCTGGTAAACACCATTTACTGTCTGTTTCTATGAGTTTGTTATTGTTGAGATTCGATGTATAAGTGATCTCACATAATATTTGTTTTTCTCTGACTTATTTCACTTGGTATAATGTCCTCAGGGATCATCCAAGTTATTGTACATGGCAGGATTTTTATTCTTTGTCATGACTAAATAATATTCCATTGTGTTTAAGTCTGTATAATATTACATATGCCTGTGATATAAAAAATATTTAATATATACTAATATATTATGCATACATTGCATGTGATATAATATGCATATGTGTAAATGCAAATATATAAATTAAAGATGCATTTGAATACAGATATTTATACATATAAACATATTTACACATATGTGTGTATATGTCACATCCTCTTTATTCAACTGTTGATGGACACTTAGGTTGTTTCCATGTCTTGAATGTTGTGAATAATGCTGTCATTAACATGGGAATGTAGATATATCTTTGTTACCCTGTTTTCAATTCCTTTGGCTAAATAACCAGCAGTGAGAATCTTGGGTCATTTGTTAGTTCTATTTTTACCTTCTTTAGAAACCTCCATACTGTTTTCTATAGTGGATTTACATTCCTACCAGTAATGGACAAAGGTTCCCTTTTCTCACATCCTTGCCAACACTGGTTATCTCAAGTTTTTTTGGTGCTGGCTATTCTAATAGGTGTAAGGTGATATCTCATTATGGTTTTAATTTGCATCTCCCTGATGATTACTGATGTTGAGCATCTTTTCATATACTTGTGGGCCATTTGTATGTCTTCTTTGGAAAAATGTCTATTCAGATCCTCTGCTTATTTTTATTTATTTATTTGTTTATTTATTCTCCCCCCTCAGAGAGAGGGAGGGTTGGAAAAAGAGGGAGATAGAGAATCTTAAGAAGGCTCCATGCCCAGCTCAGAGCCTAACACAACCCTGAAATCATGGCCTCATGAGCCAAAATCAAGAGTCAGATGCTTAACAGATGGAGCCACGCAGGTGGCCCTCCTCTGCCCCTTTTTAAATCAATTTTATTTTTTTATTGATTTGTATGAGCTCTTTGTATATGTTCAATATTGACCCTAATATTAACATCTTATCAAATATATAATTTTCAAATATTTTCTCCCATTCCATAGGTTGCCTTCTATCTATGTTATTTCTTTTGCTGTGCACAGCTTTTTAGTTTGATATATTTCTGCTTATTTTTGCTTTTATTACTTGTGGCTTTTTGTGTTGTACCTAAAATAATCATTTCCAAGAACTTAATGGAGACTTTTCTCAATGTTTTCTTCTAAGAGTTTTATAATTTCAGGTATTACATTTGAGCAGTAAAGAACATAACTGCCTAAGTATTAAGGTAGACCATAACTGACCAATTTCATATTTATAAATATAGTTGACAAGAAATAGCAAGGCACCTTCAGCTCCACAGCTGACTCCCTTTAGTAGGGTTCAGAGTCTCAATTTACCATCAACACAAAGACTGAATGATTGGGGGTGCTGCCCTTGCTAATGGAAAGTGTCCAGGACGTGTGGCACACATTTCTAACCCCTGGCATGTAAAGTATGCTAAAATATAATATAGCACCCTATGCATTATATATTTACTGTGAAACTAAAAGATAAAAAGAGGAATGTAATAATTTTTAACATAAATTTAACAAACAGGACAATAACTCTATAACAATAAATGATTCATAATAAAATCAATATTAAATTACATAAAGTGACTACCATTTTCATTGCATTTTTTTTTCCTAATTTCTCCTGACACTAAATTTGCTTATCAGGGACTAAATTTATGACTTTATCTTAGAAACAAAGCTGTTTAAAAAGAGTTTGAACAAAACTTTGATTGAATTGACCCAGGATTATAACAATCAAGGATGTGGTCAATTTGAGTTTAAATTATTCAGATATGTATTCATATAAATGTGCTATACAAACTATCTTAATATTTTTTATTTACAAATCCAGTTTGTGGGGGGAGACACCTGGGTGATGCACTCAGTGAAGCATCTGACTCTTGGTTTTGGCTCAGGTTGTGATCTCAGAGTTGTTAGATTGAGCCTCCTGTCAGGCTCCACCACTCAGCAAAGATTCTTTATATCCCTCTCTCTCTCTAGAATAAATAAATAAATCTTTAAAAAACAAAATAAAAATCCATTTTGTTTCCCAAAAAATCAGTTTTAAGAGAAAACTGATCTAAAATTTTAGAGAATCTTCATATATTTGGAGCATGGTCAGATTCTTACTATTATCTATCCTAGATTCTAGAGCAAATGAGATACTATAGCATACTACAACAAATGAGATACTACAACATAAACATATTAGACAAACTATAAGAAGGAAATAAAGACCATTGATGACCATTAAAGGGCTTAAAAAGCCAGATTATAGGGAAAGGTAAAATTAATAAACAAAAATTATAGAATCCGGAGTTCCCAAAGTATCTAAGGGAAGTCTCCAGGCAGATTTAAAAAATATATATACATATATAGATAAATACATAGATAGATAGATAGATAGGCAGTGATACTCTTGATCTTCACCAAAGTCATTCTGACAAAATAAGCTGTTTATTTGATTATCAAGAATGACTTTTCTGATTATATGAATTAAATGTACTGTAAATTCTAAAAGAGATGTAGTGTATTATTTCCTGAAACTCATTAAAAAATCGGATTATGACAGCAGATATTTTCCACCAATTCTGAATAAATTAGATAATCTGCTGTTCATGAAAATTGAAGGGAAGAGAGGGATGCATTTAGAATTATCTGGATCTTCCATACTGCCTGGGTATCTGCTATCTTTTCATTTTATTATCAATTGAAATTCTCAGTGTGAATTTTTTTAACCATTAGTCTACCAGAAGGCACTGAATTTAAATTTGTAATGCTGCAAAAACTGAAATTGAAACTAAGCAAAGTTGAAAACCATACATATGAAATTTTAATTACATTTTGTCTTGGTATTTAGATGAAGAACCTTTTCTAATTCTGGCTGATCATCATGAAATAAGGAAAATTAGCACTGATGGCTCCAACTATACACTTTTGAAACAGGTATGACATTGTCATAATGATCTCATGTTTAATATGGGTACTCCAGATATGCACTAGAATTATAGAAATATCTCACAATTAAAATTTATGAAGCCCTTACTTATGGACACATGCATATATATATATATATATATATATATATATATATATATGATTACCATAGATTTTATTTTATTTGAATTGTCCAGGTGATGTTCCCAACATGTTACATCACACCATATCTAAGAAAGTAAAAAAAAAAAAAAAAAAACAACAAAAAAAAAACAAATGAACAAATAAACAAACTAAAAAGACAACAACAAAAGTAAGGTATAATTAATGGAAGGGAAAACTGTCTCAAGAAAAGCTAGATTAGAAAAAGCATAAAATTATCTTTAAAGTCTTTTTTGTTACCCAAATTGGCTTTACCCCTTGGGATTTAAAAATGAATGCCTTTTCAAGAATTTTATGTTTCTGTTTGTAGAACTAAGAAATAAAGTAGGATTGGTGATCTCTAGCTTTTAAAATTTAGAATTAGCAAGGGAGCAAAAATGTAATGGTAATCCAACCATGGTTCAAAGGTTGTGAGGCACATATTTTCAGTCTTACCCTCTTCATTGCTCAACGTATCCACTCCAAGAGAGTCTAGGTTGATACGTTTTGATGTTTAAGTTCTATGGTCAGAGTTTACTTATAAAGTAAGTAAATTTATTTGAGATAAAAATGTGTGATATCCATTTTAGGACAGGATAGAAAACTCTGAATTGCTCACCTCAACTTTTATTTCTCACAGTCTGCAGTGAAAATAGCATAAAATCAAGTCACTAAAACTACAGTGCTTACTACATGGACTAGACAAATCATATGCAGTTAAGTATACCATATTTTTAGTTGTCAGGAGAAATAGTTTCTTTGGGAAGGTTCAGTTGGTATATGTTTTGCTACAAAAGTCTTTTTGCCCCAGACCATATAATAGTGACATAAATATGTGAAAGCACTGTCTAGAACAAGTGTGCCAAAAAAAAAAAAAAAAAGAAAGAAAGAAAGAAAAAGGGACATTTCTTGTTCTTATAATATGTTTGTACCAGCATTAGGCATAGGCAAAGAAGGCCATTCATGTGGTGATTTTTCAGCATAAGGAAAACTTACTTAACTATAACTATTTTTGTCACCACACTGACGGATTCCTCCATTGCCATTGCCAGTTTCATTCATTTCTCTTAAGAATTTAGTTTCATTTTAAGTGAAAATATTCATAAGCAATGGGACACTGACTCTCCCTGACAGTTGGATTTTCCGGTTTTCCTGTAAGTCACAGATTAAAGATGAAACGTTCACATAAAAATCTAGATTTCAGGCTACTTCTGAAAATAAATAGAAAGGTAGAGCAGTACTGGGCCCACATCCTTGAATGTCCACAACCCAAACCCTGTAGCAGTTGACACTTTCATGTAGGGGCCAACACTCTCCAATTCACTGGAGTCATCAGACTTCCTATGCACTCATCACACATATACTTGTTCATGAATGTCTGTGAGGTTTAGATTCTTGCTCTTGAGCTTAGAGTGTGCCCCCAACATTCACTGTTTCATTAGAGAGAAGAATCTCTCATTGTGAACCCTGCAGAGACTGGGAAAAATGTAAAATATTTTCATGTTGTTTATAAAAACTAAACAGAAATCTATTTAAAATATAAGAATTAAACCACTGTCTCTTTAAGAGATGCATAAAATAAGAATAATAATTATATATATATCTAGGAAACAATTCCAGAGAAAAAGTTTTAGCATATATAAATGTGAAAAATGTTTGCAGCCCAAATGGCTTTCTACATTATTTAACTTAATTCTTTTTTTCTCTGCAGCCTAATTTTAAGCTTATAACAAAGTTACAAAGTCCTGAAAATCACCTTTTTCTTTTGGAGTAGGTCTCTATATCCCCTCTAAGCCTCTCTACACCTTTAAAGTTGAATGTGCCAGCCACTGATTTCCTCATATGATATCTGGAAAAGGGACATGCTTATTTTCTCTTTACTGGATTGTTTTTGTTTGTTTGTTTAGCATTTCTTCCTTTTAGATTCTGCTATCAGAAAAGGAGAAAGTTCTTTCTTTAGAACACTCTGTGTATAAGCTCAGTTGAACTAAAATAACAACAGTATTTATTGACTTCATGAAGACCATAACAGAGCTTCAATGACATCTCCTTGCTTTATTTTCCAACCCTGTGACTCAGGACATTTCTGCCAGTGTCCCTTTTGTCTTTTCATGGATAACATGTTACCAGAGATTGTTCTTAATGGAGCAAAATGATTTTTTTCTGTATGCATCATTTAAGTCTCTTCATATACCCAGATTTCTTTAATATACATGTTCAGATAGAACTTCTTTCTTGATATTGTTTTCAACTATTGTCATTCAGTAGTACCTAAGTGGGGGTGACTATCAGATGGTTTTCTTCGTGTAGTGTTTATGGAAATGAAGGGGGAGTGAGAAAAAAGAGGAAGCTCATGAGGACTCTGAACATCTGTGTATTTGGAAAGCATTTATTAATGTGACCACTGAGCAAGGAAATAGACACACAAAAAGCTAGACAGAACCCTTACATCCAGTTTTGCCTGCAGTCTGTTTGGAATATATCATTTCTGTCAAGGGTGATATTTTAAACTACAATTCATTAGAGCATTATAGGAATTTTCAAGGAGTTCTAAGCAGTAGAAACAGGTTTTTGTGTTTTTTTTTTTTTTTCCTCAGAGATTTCTGACTACATGTGCAGAATGAAGTAAAAAACGGAAGTAATTATCTCCCCATATTTCTCTCAGTCAAAATAAGTGAAAAGACATCCTTGCCTTAAGTTTGGGAGGATTTTTTTGGTGTGTGTGTGTGTGTAGGTGATTAAGAAGAACAATTACCATAATATCTTGAATTTTATTCTCTCTGTTGTAGTCTGTACAATCTCATGAAGCATTACAGTGAAAAATGATAACAACTGGTAGATTATTTTTTACTCTACATATTCTAAAACATAGTGGTAGCTCAGCCAGCTATAACTTAAATTCATATACCACATGCATAAAGAAAATGTACTGTAATAACATGGATTTTGGAAGTAAAATGCATTAATCAAGTATTAATTTGATTAATTTAAGAGCATTAATCAAGTGGTTTTCCAGTGTTATCCAATTCAATCCTAGCAGTGGTTTTTAATCCAGTAAAATTGCATTGGGAAACAAAACACAATTTCCTAAATTAATCATCTTGAACCAAAGGGTGCAAATCTTCAGCTATAGAAATGAAAGAAGCAAATAGGATTTTGATGAAACCAATTTTCAGCTCTAAAACCACTGGGATGACTCTAGTGTTTAGACATTATTTTGACCATGCCCTTGGCTGTTTTAATGTTCCTTGCATATGATTCTGCAAGGAGAGAATTGCAAACTTTTCTGTGGGGATTAAGGGTAAAGCTGTAGAAAACTACTATTGGAGTGAATTTATTAAACTCTGTACAGAACTTGGAATATACTCAATTTATATTTTAAAACTTCATAGACCACTTTCCAGATAAGTATGCTGAAGCGCATTGCTAAGGAGTCCTCCAGGTTTTAGCTTGTGAATGAATATTTAACAAATCTTTTTAACAAATCTTTTCTTTCTGTGATTGATTTTTTAAGTATTAATGGTCGTTATTTTTGATTAGTAATATCAGTAAGAAATATACTTGTGTTTATTCACCTGGGTGTAGTGAGGAATTTAGACACTATCATGTGTCCTTATGTCTCTTACTTATGACCAATGGCAGGCAGTTCCAAACTGTCAGGATGTTTCAGGTTAACTTTGTAATCTGGGGCAGAGGAAGGAGATTGCTCATGTTAAGCCAAATAAAAACATAAGGCTTGAAACTATAATTTTAATGTCATTACCACTAGAATTCAGCCCTGCTGAGAGAAAAAAAAAATCCACATTTGCCAGAACCTTCTCTGAATTGCTTCTATAACTCAGCCATCCTCAGTCTTCTAGACCGTTAGAAAGAAGTAAAATATTAACAGTAATAATTTAGCCTTGACCTGAGTCTTATAAAAGAGTATATAAATCTAATGCAGGGTCATTATATCTGCTTTTGAATTTGGGGAATAGATCTGGAAACTGATTTGGGGAACAGATGTGGAAATTACCAGATGTGGTAATTATCATCCTTCCTTTCCCTCCCCCTCCAACAAAACAAAATAGCTAATCTCCCTGAAGGTGCTAATCCTTATGCATAGGACGATAGCTACTTATAAATGACCCCCAAAATAATTTGAGTCTTAATTATAATTTTAGGTTGACTGTAGATATAAGCAAGTGTACAACAGATATAAAGATATGGCTCTCTAGGGCTTTGCCAAATATCTATAGTGTCAATTATTTTAATACATAAAATTCATATATTAATAACTATCCAAGCCTTAAAAATGAGTTAACACAATGGAAAGTCTGATTCAAGTTTTGTTAGTCCATTGGTGTAGTAAATCTATGAGCCCTGATGGAAGGTCAGAATTAAATTAATCCCTCAAAATCATTTTAATAATTCAGCACCTAAAAAAGATTTCCAGATCCTGATGAACAATTCTCAAATCAAATCTGTCAAAAGGCACACCCACCACACCATAGAACTGTGGTATCCAGAAACCTATCAGTTGGATTCATGTTCAGTTTTGTTACCTTCTAAAAAAGACAGGAGTCTGAAGGCAGTCATTCCCTACTCTTTCTATGTGGAATAAAAAGATGTTGACCACCCAATTCCTCTTTAGTCAAATACTGACAACTCTCCTAAGATTATAAATTTTAAATTCTGACATGGCACTCTCTTGGCTGAAGGGCCCTTGAAAGCAGGAAGAAACAAAATGAGGCAGCTGATTTATCTTGTTGAGACAAATGATTTTGGACAAAGTCAATTCTAAACTTTCTTTTCTGACTGATTAGATGCCTATCCAGGGCTCATCTTCAATTTTCAGGGATCTTTGGCCTTTCCAATTTAGATGTACTCTCTTTTCTGGTTATTCTACACAACAGATAATAATGATATTAAATTCATACTTTTTAACATTAACCTAAAGTGAGAGTCTTTCACTTTATCTCCCTAAAAGCAGATTTTTTTTTTCCACTCACAGTACTGACTATTTACTTAAATCTTTACCTATAAGTAGTCCAAAATTTTTGTGACCCGCATGGAAAGTATTTTCAAATGAATTATGCAACATGTTAAGTGTATGGTACAGAGAAGATATAAACATAATGTGCTTTTAAAAAGAATTGGTCACAAGTGCTCTTCATTGTAATAACTATAACTATTTAGGTTCAAAGAAGATAGTGATTCTTATGAACTAAAACAAAACATTTTAAAATAATTTCTATAAACTATTATTCAAACATATCCTTTTTTATTTTTAGGGATTAAACAATGTTATTGCTATAGATTTTGATTACAGAGAAGAATTCATCTATTGGATTGATTCTAGCCGACCCAATGGCAGCCGCATAAATAGAATGTGTTTAAACGGAACTGACCTTAAGGTAATTACATGTTCCAGTGATGGGATTATTGGATATTTTATTGGTATATCTGAGTTGAATAGAAAATACTATTTCATGGTAATAATACAACTCATAGAATGTATTAGGTTGATTTGAATTTCACATTTGTACAGTGTTAATACATACATTAAATATGAAATATGAGGCTTTTTAATCCATATGTTTCATTATAACACTACTTCTTGTGATAAAATAGAAATCAAATTGGGAAAATAAAATTCGGAACTTTATTCACAACCCTACAAAACATAAGGGATGCTTTTGGCTTGAATGATTAGTGCCTGACCTGCAATTGTGTTGATTTATATAAAAGGGAAATTTGAGTCTGAGAATCTATAATTGAAAAAATTAATTACTAGACTCTAGATTGAAATTATAGCTCTATTAAAATTAACCTTCAATACATGGAAATAATTGAATGCATTTCTATAAAATCATGAATGTTCTGATCAGACAGCATCATAATTAAATATATGTCACATTCTAGATATAAGCTACTTGGCACTATTTATGAGTTATCTTGAGTTTTGTGTTCTGCTGAAGTGAGCACTGTTACCTTGTGTTTTAAAATAAAATTATATGAAAAAATAAAATAATTTTTGCTGCCTATATGAAGTAAAATATATTATAAAGACATTTAAATTCAAGTACATAGAACCTATCAATTACTTCAACTTTTTTTGTAGCCGTCTCTAATATCATACAGAAATTTTTAGTGGAAACAATCATTTTTGAAAATATTAATAAAATCTTGAAATATGTATATACAATACCAAGACAACCAGTGTGATTGTATTTAAATAGAAACTTTATATATTTATGTATAAACTGATAATTTTAAATGAAATACCAGTTTATTTATAGAACAAAGAAACAGATGAATTTTGTCTTTTTTAATTCTTTGACTATAAAGAAATTGTAAAAGTACCATCACTCAAACTTGATCATATTTTTTTACATTTAAATTTTTGGTTTCTTTTATATTTTTTAATATCTTTTAATATTTTAAAGGATTAATTATCTACTGCCTTTGGGACTACTAGCACATTAGGACTTTAAATCATGTCATAACATAGGGTCACAAAATGAATCATATTTCTATTGCGATAACTAATTCACTGATTTTCATGTAAATTGTCAGCCATGCCAATTTTTTTAAAGGTAGAATTTGGGAGAAAGAAGAAAAGATATCTTTAATTCAATACAGTAGATTGATACCATTAATTTCTGAAAATGCTATTTGTTATCTTTACTACTGACAACATTAGGGAAAGAATAACTATATTTCTTGTTTCTAATATATAACCATTGACTGCTGTATAGCCCCAAATTTCAGTTTCTCCTTTCACATAATCCTCAAATTATTGAGAACTCAGAAATAGCAGTTACACAGAATCTTTGGTTGTTTTATATGCATCATGTTTATACATACAAAGTTTATATCCTTATTATAACTGATATTGACATGGGTTAAAATGAAGTGCAGCAGTCATATGAATTTCACTTCCTTTGTTTAGGTTGAAATAAGGTATGTTCTCACTTGTATTTTTTTTCCTCTTGTTGTAGTAGATAATTTAAATAGGGCAAGGCAGGAGCAGTTAGGAAAGTAGAGAATGCCATTGGTATCTCCTCCAAAACCTGTTAAACGTAAATATCAATAATTCTGTGCATGTGTCTTTGTGTGTGATAGAATTTCTCCCCCCAGTTTTCAGAAGACTGTAAACTATAACAATAATGTCATCAACAAATTTGTAGCTGTCCAACAGTTTTTTATTTTGGTGTTTACTTCATAACTCCATATGTCATATTTAGGGGCCTGATTACAGATATTGTAATTCCTTGCATCACAAATGAGTAAGTAATTTTATTAGGGTAAATGTGTTCTATGTTTTATGTTTATCTAGATTCTATTTCTAATGTTTAAGTAGAACTCTATTATCTCTGTAAAAATCAAAAAGCAGTTGCTCAGTTCTTAAACTAGGTATTTACATTGTTAACTTTTAAATTCTTATCTTGTTAGGTAGTGCATAACACAGCTGTCCCCAATGCACTTGCTGTCGATTGGATTGGAAAAAACCTCTATTGGTCTGACACAGAAAAGAGGATCATTGAAGTATCCAAACTCAACGGTTTATACCCTACTATACTTGTTAGCAAAAGGCTGAAATTCCCCCGGGACCTATCTTTGGATCCTCGAGCTGGGTTTGTAACAAACATTGACAATCTTAAATTAAAGATAGAAATTATGGATTACATTCAATGCGGTAAATCCCATTCTGTAGGTTTTAACATGAAAACCAAGATGAAGTGTAATGTGTAGACATTCTTACTGGGAAGTCAAAAATAGGAATGTGACTACCACAGTGAAAAAGAAAAACATTTAAAATGATGAGATTTTGCAGCAAGTATTTTTTTTTAAAGATTTTATTTAGTTATTTGACAGAGATCACAAGTAGGCAGAGAGGCAGGCAGAGAGACAGAGGAAGGGAAGCAGGCTCTCTGCTGAGCAGAGAGCCCGATGTGGGGCTCGATCCCAGGACCCTGAGACCATGACCTGAGCCGAAGGCAGAGGCTTAACCCACTGAGCCACCCAGGCGCCCCTTTAAAAGTTTTAAATGCAACTGTTTTTATAAGTAATCTATAAATGTAGTGGAAATAAATAAAATGTGCAGATTTCTCTAATTTTAATGCCTTTAAATCTTGGAGGAAAAGAAGCGATTGTGGTTGATCATGAATACAGATGATATAATTCCTGTACCACTTTAGGGCAAGAGACATAAGTATTGTCCATGAATAATAAATAACAAGTACATTATCCATGCATTCCAAAGGGATAGCAAAATGGAAATACTGAGCAAGATTCATATTGGAGCTGTGTTTGAGTTGCATTTCATTGTAAGAAAGGAGAACAAGTCATTGTAAGGGTTAAGGACAGCAGGCTGGAGATTCCAGATGAGGGAAGAACACACAATAAGGTGTCGGAATTTAGGAGTCAAAGTCAGATATGTGGCTGCTAAAGTTCTGTAGACTATGACCATTATCATTCACTTTTAATTGTGTTGTTTTGGTAGAGAAGCCATGCCTTTCCTTTTTTTTTTTTCTCCCACTATAATTTAAAGTGATTACATACTACAAAATGATCTCTGTAGAAGTTCAACCTTCTCAACGTGCTTGTTAAAAGAACAAATTTGGAGAAAATGTGATTCTTTAAAATAGGACACATTCACAGTAACAAGTGTCATGATAACCGTAGTGCTCTAAATGTTCTGCTGTATACACTAATTTCACTTAATATGTCTCATGAAATCACTGCTTTTATCATATCATATACAACTAGCAATCGTTTCTTGCTAATGTGTTACAACTGTTTTTTTTTCTTCCCTTATGTTTATAATTGGCAATGTGATCATATCACTGTATATTTTATAGCTTAATTTTAAACTTTATTTTGGGTAAAAGCAGTACCTAATAGGAGGAGACTTATACTGTAAATACTCTTCTGTTTCCAAGGTAATGTACAACTTTTAGGTTTTTGCTATATAATTATGTAACCATTTTGTTACCTTTTAAAGTATTTTCCTTACCAAAGCAACAGAAAATTCAAAAGAGTGTCAATTCCATTTTAATTGAAACAGGGTCACAAGAGAGTTTGTTTTTAATATGTCTCAGGAAATAATGGCCAGTTGTACTAAGTTTGACTATTATCATCATTCATTCATAAGAATGTGAATATTTTAATTACTTCAGTATTTTATCAGATGATATTTATTTTAGTGTGTTCAAACCATTGTCCTTTTCTTCAAAACCAATATGGTTGGCTTAGCTTCTCATTTTATACTCTCCAAGATGCTTCATATTAAACAAACAAGCATTACCTGTAGATCATAATAGTATTGTGGAATTTATTAGTTATAAAGCAAAAACTGTGTCTTTGCCTAGTGAACACAGCTGAGCTTAGCTTTAAGTTTTATTTCTCCTGGGTTATAGGTATTATTACCCTATAAACTGAAAGCAGCCTTAAGTTATCATTAACATAAACCCATCCATCAAAAGTGTCAGTTAAAATAGTGAAGTACTAAATTACTGTAAATATTATGAAAGACTCCCTTGATTGCAATTTTGGATAATATTTTATTATGATATAGATATGGAAAAAAAGATAAAAATCAGATCTTTTTTTTTTTTTTAAAGATTTTTATTTATTTATTTGACAGAGAGAGATCACAAGTAGACAGAGAGGCAGGCAGAGAGACAGAGAGAGGGAAGCAGGCTCCCTGCTGAGCAGAGAGCCCGATGCGGGCCTCGATCCCAGGACCCTGAGATCATGACCTGAGCCGAAGGCAGCGGCTTAACCCACTGAGCCACCCAGGCGCCCAAAAATCAGATCTTTTTATGTAACAATTAAAGCCACCTATTTTAGCAGATAAAATTTAATGACACTATTTTGTACCTGCTGTTTTTCTCCTTCCCTGGAGTGAGACAATAGGGCAAATTGGGATTTTAGTTTGTATGAGATGCACTTCAGGGTGAAAATTTCATAACTGTCTAAAATATTGTGTAATCCTGCTTTAAAAAACCATCTTAAATTATAAGATTATGTGATAAAAATGCCCTTGAATATTTCTATATTAGATTAACATCGCTGTTTACATATGTTTTGAATTGGCCATCATGACTGACCCCCCATTTCCTTAAGGAGAGTAATTTCTGTCCTGATATTTAGTGAAGGATAAGGGAATCGTTTGTGTAAAGGAGGATAAAGATCACTGGACTAATATAATGAAGCAAGTAAACTTTTAGGAGGTAGCTTAGAGGTCTTTTCTGTCTTTTAATGATAGTATCCCAATTGTCACAATATCAATTTCATATGGTGGTTACTAAGAATGATAAGTAGATCAAGTAGACAGAATGATCACCTTCCTGTTTGTTACATTTAAATTCAGCTGAGATCCAATTATCCTAATCGTTCTGTTATCTGGTTTAGTTTGGGAAATGCTGCTGTAATTTATCATAAGTTGGGGGCAATTAATATTATTTATCAGTGTTTATAAAAGTTGTCATTTATGCAGAATATATATATATATATATATATGCATTTTAAAGTAGAATGGGAAATATAATGTTAAAGCCAGACTGAACATAATTTACTTTTTTGGATGATTAATATTATTTCAGGTAATCACATAGTAAAAGACCATTATGACAGACAATAAAGTGAATGTGTGATATTACTGTTTAATAGAAGATTAATCTACTCATTCATTAATTCAACTCATAGTTCTTTAGCATTTAGTGTCTATCTGTCCCTGTTCTAAGTAGCAGCAAAAAAATAAATGGCATAGTCCTATCTCTAGGTATTTCACAGTTCAGTGGATAGGCAGATGAGTAAATAATTACAATACAATGCAGTAACTTATTAAAATAGAAAAAAAATAAAAAATGTTTCTATCTTAACTAGATTCAGAGTCCACTTCCTGGACAAGATGGGTAGAGTAAGAATTAGCCAGAAGAGGGCGCCTGGGTGGCTCAGTGGGTTAAGCCGCTGCCTTCGGCTCAGGTCATGATCTCAGGGTCCTGGGATCGAGTCCCGCATCGGGCTCTCTGCTCAGCGGGGAGCCTGCTTCCCTTCTTCTCTCTCTGCCTGCCTCTCTGCCTACTTGTGATTTCTCTCTCTCAAAAAATAAATAAAATCTTTAAATACGTATTTCTTACAAATATTAAAAAAAAAAAAAAAAAAAAAGAATTAGCCAGAAGATGTGGTGCACTTCAGAGCAAGCAAAAAGAACAAGCTCTGTGGGAAAGCAAAGATGCATAGAAGAGCATGGCACATTCAAGGAACTGAAAGAACTCACATTTGGGACAATTTAAGTTCGCACATTTGTGAAACTTTGATACCAGTCCACTTTACAGAGCAGAGAAAGACCTAGGGATCAAAATAACAACAACAAAACAAACCTTATAAGATTTCTGGTTCAGGCAAACAGGTTAATAGAGGAAGATTTCTCTAGAATATGAGGAATACAGGAAAGTGGCAGAGATAAGAAAGGGAGATGATCAGTGTGTAAACCTACTGGGATTGGAGTTCCCATGTAATAACAATGATAATGAAGATACCTAGCCGCTTCTCTAGAATTCTATGAATTTGAAAACTGTGTCTGCATTTATCACTTTAGTTGCTTGTACTGTTTTTCTGAGTCTGTGAGAAAAATATTATTATTCTAGCTATTATCCTTAAAGTACAGAAAAGAACATTCAACCTCAAATTGGCCTAGTGATTCTCTCAGGATCATATAGGTAGTAAGATACTAAATTGAGGATTTAACCTAATTCTCAAGCTTTGGTCCTTTACTTTTCCTATTATATCACATTAGAATTTTCAGTAACAAAATGATACTGGATCATGATCGTGTTTTTTAGGAACCATGCAAACAGAGATAAGAAAACAAACATATAAAGACAAAACTACTATAGTTTCTTCCATTTTAATAAATAGCCTTTTTACAAGATTTTAAATGTAGATATGAGTATTTTGGAAAAAATACAATCATTACAAGCGTGCTTTATTATTAAGAATATTTTTCTTTGGATTTCTTTTCTAGTAGTCTGTTAGCAATACTATAAGAAAATAATACTAGGTGCTATTTTGAATTATAAATATATTTTAATGAAAATATATTGAAGGACTCATATATAACTCAGTATTTGTATCCACTATTGCCAATACAGATAATGATAATGCAAATATATTTGAAAGAGACATATTTTATGTTTCTCTATCTTCCATATGTCATTCTTTCTTCCTAGAATGCCCTTCTGATTTTCCTCAAGTTTGAATAACTTCCCATTTTTCCAGCAACAGCATGAATAATCGCTTCCTCTGTGAAACATTCCCCAGCTGTGCCTAAGAAGTCCCTACATATTGAACACATACCATTGCATGACTTTTTTTTTTTTAATTTTTATTTTTTGAGGTATAATTGACATAAAATATTATATTAGTTTCAGATATACATATGATTATTATTAGTACAAATGTATATCTCTCCATCTAGAAAGTGAATTCTTTTCAAAAGAAGGCTTGGTTTAATCACTGGTTGTACCAAACACAGAGATTGTTAAATTCACTGCAGAAGGAAATAATAAATGGGTAACTGGATATACACAGCGAATAGGGTTATAGCTACAGGGACATTGTACCTGCATCATTGCCCAAACCAATACATCAGTATGTAAATAACCTGCATGTTTCAAGGAGAAAGGTCATAAGGGAACTTTTGTTATGAGGGAATGAAAGGCATGCTAGGAATAAAAACTCAGTTTCTGATTTCTGTGGGAAAATAGAAATATTCTATTAAAACAAACAGTTGCATTAAAAAAATCCTTTCTCTACCAATTTTTAAACCTATATTTCCATATTTAGTCAAAAACATACAGGAAATGAACATCAAAAATTAATTATAATTTAAAATTAGAAATAATTGCTGTTGGAAGAAATATCTATCTCCTGAATTCAGGAAAAAAATAGTAAAAACAGCAGAATTCCATTTTAATTTTTTAAAGAAATGGAGCATATTACATTAAACTATAAAAGACATCCTCAGGAACCACAGAAGCTTATTGTTATGGTTACAGCAGCCATTGTTTTCTTTGTTCACACTTTGTTATAACTTACAGAGTAGGTACCATTTAGGGCTGAGGTTTTTCAGATGTGATCCTAGGTAAACATTACATATAATACGGATGAAATTTGGAATTCCCCTTTTGACATTTTCAATGAAGTTTTCATTTTTCAGCTTTGACCATTTATAGAAAATTTTGTACTTAAGTAGTTTTTAAGAAGTTGGATTTCAGATGTTAAAATTATCAGAATGTCTGGTACAGTCTTACTGGAAAACTTGGAAAAAATGTATAGTAAAGGGGCTTAAGTATGGAAAATTAAACCATTAAAGCTTAACCATCAGAAGGTAGGTATTCATAAGGAAAGAGCAATCCTGTGTCTATGAAGATTCATACATACCTGAAAAGAGTTAAATTATATTTTTCTTCAATGTAATAGAATCTTTTCATAATCTTCTTTTGGTTGATGAGTACTTAAAAGGACAAATCGTGATAAAACACAAAATAGAGACAAATTATATAAAATTATATGCACAATTCAGATGAAACAGGTCACCTATTAGGTGAGTATTACTAAACCAATATATATAGAGGGAGTGGACAGATATATATGAAATATATAATACATACCTAGTACAGATAAAAAATAATAGCTAATATTTGCTAAACTCTTATACCATGTTTACCAATGCTCTAAATTTGTTTCCTGTATTACATCATCTAATCCTCATGATGATCTTATGAGGAGGAACTATTATTATTCTTTTCAACATGTGCGTAAACACAGGCTCAGAGAGGTTAAATTGGCCACATTCACACAGCTAGTAATAGGTCAACCCGAAATTTGAACCTGATTAGTCTGTTTCTAGAACTCATTTCCTGAAGGCTCTGCATAGTGCTGCTTAGAGAAAAAGGTAGTCTATAAATCTAGAGACCTGAGCCCTTGTTCCAACTGTATCACTATCATAATAGACTGTGACAACACACATAATCTTATATGGTCTCCGTTTATCAGTAAAATGAAGGTCCTAGGCTAATGATCTTTAAGATTTGTTACAGCATTAAAATCTTCAATTAAGTTATATTTTGTTCTAAAATCTGAAAGAGATAAGGATTATTCATATCTTTGTAAGGTAGCTAAGAATATAAGATTTATGTTCAAAGAACTATTAGTGAGCACAATATTTCTTTCATGCTTTCTTTCATCTAGGTAAAATTATCATTCCTTCTTTTGTGCCTCCGTAGTAAAGTAGTTTTATCATTATACTTTTTTTTTCATTTTTTCATTTTTTTTCATTTTTTTCCACCTATATTGTATTCACTGAGAGATCTTTAAAGGCAAAAATTGTATCTGTTTACCTCTGTGTTCCCAGTTATAAGGAGTACCTGGTACATAATATGGCCTCAAAAATTATTGTTTCATAATATTGTTCTCAATCTACTTAAGAATGGCTCTGGTATTTATTAGAGCTGTTATACCAGCTGAGTAAATCAAGGTAGGTTCTTTGATTATGAGGCCTGAGAGTCTACATTAGTACTTTGTGGTTTCCTGTGTTCACAATATATGTGTTGTTCAATTACACATTGTGTAATTGAGTAGTTGTAAGTGAGATAAAAGATAGTGATTCTGTAGACCAAAAAAAGCTAAAGTACAGTTTCTCAAAGTGTTTCCCTAGGAAAATAAATGCTATCACCTAAGATTATGTGATTTAAAAAAAGGGACATTATACCTCCCTTTGAGAGAAACACTGTCATATTAAAGCATATTAAAAGCTTTCACAATAAAAAGGGGGGGGGGAAAGATGATGCTTATTTTGTTAAAGAAAGCATTTCTCAAATATGTTTAATCTTGAAACCTATCTTGAAAAATGTGATCAGGGAAGAATTTGTGGTGAATGAAGGGACAAAGTGAATTATGTCTAACTGAAAAGATCTATGTAATTGAAGAGGAATGGTCTCTTCCAGTGATTTTTATGGAAGCACAGAAGTGAAAATGTAAATACTCCAACTAGAGCTGAAGTGACATATTTTAATGGTGGTGAGTCACTGAGAGAAGTATTTTTGTGCCTTTTTAAAAGGAGAGCTTGAATGGCAGGGACAGGATTTCAAACCTCTTAGAAAGCTTTCTGAGAATGATGTAACAGATATCAGACTCCATCTTCCTGTTCTTGATAGCTTGGCTCAAGATGGTGATGAGACTAGTAAAAAAAAAAAAAAAAAAAGTTCAGATTGTAGATAAAAATTTTACATTCCTATTATATAGAGGTCAGGCCCTTTGGAATTTCTAAATTACACTCCAAGAAATTTATTATTATTCACATCCAATAATTTGCAATACTGTATTGATAGCATTTGATGGAGAAAACTCTTTAACTTTTGGGATGTTTTAATTTCAAGTGGAAGCATATGTAAATAGCTAAATAGAAATATGAATATTACCTCTAATTCAGCTATATTGGACATATACTTTGTAATGACACAGAATGTTATTGAAATACTACTTTAAATTTTTATTTGTTTATATTCACTTTTCCAAAACATCATGGTTGTATAGAAGCCCACATATATTTAGTCATATCTGACATGTGTGAGAGAAGCTAGCATATAAATGATATCATCTATTAGGGAAAAAAAATTGCTTTGTTAGTGTTCCCAAGATTCAGAGTCATATGATAAGGAGGAATGTTCTGATTTCAATGACATAAACTGTCTTTGCTTTTTTACTTCCTTCTGATTCATTTTCTTCCTTTTTATCTGGACTGTCATTATCTCTAGTATAGACAGCAAGGTGCACCCCCATAAAGTTATTGGAAAGGAATGGATTGTGTTTTTCTAGTTGTATTTTTCTAACATGTGTTTGTTTTCAAAATAAAAATAAAAATTCAAGATTTAAATAACTTAAAATAATTGAAGATTTAAAGAAAAAATACTTTTAATCAATTTCTGAAAGGTTTGGTGTCTTTTATTATCTGCTGATTTGAGATTTTCAAATTTGTTCAGAACAAACATAGATATACATAAGCACTGGATAGCAATCCAGTATTGTACTATATAAACTTGACTGTTGAATTTCCAGACTCAAACATGTTTTTAAATTCTCACTCTCAGAGCTCTCTTTGAATCTCTGCCTGCAGTAGTCTACCTTTTGTGTAGTCCTTACCAGATACATATTTCTTATTTTAAGGGTCATGCTTAATTAGGACTTTTAATGATATTTTGGCAAGTAAGAAAATTTAAAAAATATATTATAATCTGCTATCCCCTACCTTTATGCAGAACCTCCCAAAATAATTGTCAGCACAAAAATACACATATTTCTTACAATGATTATTTATGTTAGCCCAGTATTTGATAAATGGTTTTTCTTCAACTCTTTTATTTATTTTGTAGTGTGTGGTTAAAATGTCTCAACACAGTTATCACTATCAGAATGTATGAGCAAGATTTTTCTTTAAGGAATATTTTGATTTAAAACCAAATATGCCAGTTATAAATGATATAGAATAATTTCCATACTATATTATTTTAATTACCACATTTTCCAAATTTGAAGAACTAATAGTCAATGATTTTATAGTTACTAAAAAGAAAAGAATGGATCTGGGGAAACCGCTTGGGTAAATAAGTTTCAGTTTTGGTGTTGGAATGTGAAATGGATGTTAATGATTCTCTAACTCAAATCTTGAATCATATAGAGAAGGAAACATATTCAGCAAGATAAAGTGACTTTCTTCTACTATAAGAAAAAAATAGATGGTTTAATTAAGTAGAAATTTCTCAGTAATTTCTGTCACTTATACATTGTTTTTATTTTACCAGTGTATAATATTTATGTTTAACTCAGTTAGTTTTAGTACCAATATAACTGTCTTCCTTTTTTGTTTATTTTTTTAAACTACTATCTGATATACCTTACTCTAGAACTTCCAATGACATAATTGAAATCAGTACTGTCCAATAGAATTTCCGTGGTTATGGAAGTGTTCTATATCTATGCTGTTGGATATGGTAGCCATGTGACATATGGCTATTGGGTACTTGAAACATGGCTAGTGTGACTGAGGAACAATATAGTTCATTTAATTTCATATGGTATTAATTAATTTAAATGTTAAGAGTCACAGTTGCCTAAAGGCTACCACAGTGAGGAATGCAGATTCAGGCAAATATAATGTACTCCTCCATGAATCATTTTGAAGTTTTCATTGGTAATGAAGCAAAAAGGAAAAAAAAATTCTGGATAGTTATTCCTCCAACATTACATATGCAGCTTGAAGGCTTACTTCTGTTAGTTTTAGGGATCTATAATTTGTTAATGTTTGTAGAAACATACAGGTTTGTGTGCTAAAGGAAACATATTTAAAATTATGTGGATATTTTGAAGTGTGTTATTTGTTTAATAAAAATCATAAGAGGGGCGCCTGGGTGGCTCAGTGGGTTAAAGCCTCTGCCTTCGGCTCAGGTCACGATCCCAGAGTCCTGGGATCCAGCCCCGCATCATCGGGGGCTCCGCTCAGCAGGGAGCCTGCTTCCTCCTCTCTCTCTGCCTGCCTCTCTGCCTACTTGTGATCTCTGTCTGTCAAATAAATAAATAAACCTTAAAAAAAATCATAAGAAAAGTTTGTATTTAAAATATGCTTCTTAGAGTTACAATTCAGAGAGCTACCATGAATTAATTTGGGGAATAGCTGAGTAAATAAGTGAAATATTGGGTGATGTTTCACTCCCTGAATGTCTATAAACAAAATGGCTATTGATTTTCTTTCCTAGGTATTTGTATTGGATTGACTGCTGTGAGTATCCTCACATTGGCCGTGTTGGAATGGATGGAACCAATCAGAGTGTTGTCATAGAAACCAAGATTTCTAGACCCATGGCACTAACAATAGATTATGTCAACCATAGACTCTACTGGGCTGATGAAAATCATATTGAATTTAGCAACATGGATGGATCTCATAGACATAAAGGTTGGTCTGGTAGCACCAATGACTTAGTATATTTTAACAGTGCATAAATTATTCATTTAGAAAATATGTACACTTTTAAAAAAAGAAAACGTGTACAATTATTTGTATTCATTATACATAATTTCTCTCAAATACATTTTATAATTTAAGATTATACTACTATACTCCTTTATAACAATATTGGTAAATAAGAATTAGGCATATTTATTCAGAGCCTCTATAATCATGTATAAAAATCATTTTGACAGTATTTTCTCTAATTGTATGTTTCAAAATAGTTTTTATAGTAATTGAACAATATTTTTCTTAATTAATATATACATAAATCCTGACTGGATTGAAACAGAAGATTACATGTTTATAAACATAAGGTTATTATTGCACTGGTAGAGCTTATTTAAAAAAAAAATACTAAGTAAAAGTACAGTTCTTTAAAGAAATGACATAATAGTATTTAAAAATGATCAATTATACTGCACGCATGATTGAATTTATTATCAACAGTGGCCACAAAAGTTAACATGGAAAACGGCTTTCAAATTACGGTAACATTCAGATTATTTGAATTTCAGCAAATGTAAAATTCTACAGATACCTCAATTTTCTGTTTTTTTTTTTTATAACTGAGTAGATTAAAAAACTCTAAATATAAAACAAATGAATGAAGCAAATGGGTATGAGGGAAATGACACTAGAATTAGGGAAAAGGGAGACGTCTGAGGGGAGAGGATCTGAGGATGAGGGATTGGAAAAGAACACCAGAGAAGGATATGCCGAAGGAGAACAGGGTGTGGCTGGAGACGATGGGGATGGAACAGAAACCACAAATGGTTCCGGTGAACGCTCAAAATACTTCAGATGTGAAAAGATGAGATTTTTCCCAGAATGAAGAAGATAAATTATTTTCTTTATTGATCTTTCTTGACGTAATGTCACCTTTGTTATTAGGTGCTTTTATCTTCAAGTAGTAAAAGCCCAAGTTCACAGAGAGATCCCAAAGAAAGCCTACCCAGTAGCCTGGTTCAGTTTCTCAGGCTGCTTTCTTCCCTGGCAGTAAGCTTAGGACAAAGCCCAGGGAGGAGGGAAACCAGGGAGATGATAAGAGAGGATTATTGATAATTTCACTGGCAGGCGAGGCCATGCAAGAGTGTACCAGTGGAGTCCTGAGAAGGATGAAGCCATTGACTTAAAAAGTAAATAGAGAAATACATAAAAATAAAGGAGATAAAAGTCACTGAAGTCACACCACTTAATGATTTTGGCTAAGTCCCTCTCAGCTTATATTTAAACAACTAGAAATGCTGGCAGAAAGCCTTTAAAGGTGCTTGTTTCAGGGCAAGAACATTGAGATATCACAAGTGCGTTTGGATGAGTCACTTATTTAGGTGTTGGCAATCCAATTATAGAGATAAAGAAACTTATCAGGATGCAGTTTGAGTGAAGAATTATTTAAAGATGACTTTAGGATTTTAATTACAGCAAAAGTAATGTTGACAAATCGAAATTGCACTTAGCATTCAGCAGTTATATCTTCTCTGAAAAATCAATAATGAAATGTTCTGCAACATTCTTAGATGACATAATTGAAAGTTTTATTGTGGCAATCAGTATTTTCCCCATGTAACTATGAACCCGTCTATTTTTAGCATCTATCTAAAGTACTAGATTGTTGTGAATGCTTTACTTTCCACTAAAAACTTTCACTGAACAATAGAATTTAAACCATTTTTGGTTAAATGAATGAATATTAAAAATAGAATTTGCAACATCAAATATTTGCCTATTCACTCGACACTTTGTGCTTGAACACAAATTGTAGTTAAAAATGTTATCTATTAGAAACTACTGTTTCCATCCCCTATTCATTATTTGGAAATTATGTCAGATGTGTGGGGGACTAATGTTTTGAAAACTTAATACAAAATTAAATGCGTATAAATGAAGTGTCTTGGAATCATGGTACTGGTGGTGACTTTGGGTTGAGGGACATACAGAGCAAGAAGAAATAGCACTAATTTATTAGAATGAAATATTTGGCTGAAAGATACCTAGGTATGATGTCATTAACAATTTACAGTTTGATTTTGAAAAAACTTGGAAACTCAAGGGGGAAGCAAAAGAAACCAAAAGAGCTGTTGCCATCAGAAGCATTTTTTCTCTTTAAGGCTTTCTCAGAAAGACTAATGAAAAATTCATTAAGCGTCTTATCAGGCATCTGCCAATATCTGAATGCAAGCCAACAATTACCTAGTAGTTACTAATGAGCTACTATTTGTAGGTAGCCTAAATTATGCCAACTCCACAGCCAATGAGAAAAAAAGCCATTCATTTGCCGTGTTTGTAAAGAGGAGTAGCATTTTCTACTTCTCGTACTTTCCCCGTGAAGACAAAGAGAATGCTGTGGTCTCTTAATTATGTATGTGGAGGTAGAAAATGAGACTTTGACATTAATAATAAATAAGTTTTACATTAGTCTGGTCACTGATCTCTTTCTTTCTATTAACCAGACTAGTGTTATTGTTATTTATTCTGCTTGTTAAAAGTAGAATCAAAACTCATCAAAACAGTGGGCTATGCCATTCATGACAAAGTAATTTGAGAACACGCAAAGTATATGAGAAATTTCAGAATTATGGCTCTTTTTGATAAGCCAAAACTTAATATCAGAGAAAAATAAACCCTGACAGTTTTTTTTTTTCTCCAAACATATTGGGATTTAACCATGCAGTAATTTCATAAATGAAGCTTTAATTTATTATTACTTATCCAGCCTAAGAACTTCTAAAAATACAGAATTCTATGCCCTAAACAATAGGTCAGGTTACCTCCAAGGTACATGTGACTTACAGAAGAATTTCCATCCATCTTTCTCTGCTACCTCCTGTACCCAGCCCACCTTCCTACCTAGTCTAAACGCCACATTGCAAAATTAACTAAACAAATAAACAGTCAATTTGCCAGCTTTGGAGCATCTACATGCAATCTTAGCCAGGTGAACCTCTTCCTAATGCCTGTGTATTTCATTCTTCTGGTTTCCACTATAATTTTATAATAATATAGTTTAATATAATGATGCCATTGAATATGACACATGATACTGGATGACTGAGTCAAATAGTTTATTTTAAATCAAATTTTCATTAGATCATTTTTTTTTAAGTTTCTCTGATTTATTCCCTTTAGATCTGGCCATTCATTCATTCATCTATTCATTCAACACTTAACCAATGTCTCTTTCAATGCCATGCCTTATGTTAGGCCCTCAAGTTACAAAGTGAATAAGTTTGTGTTTTTAAAGGATTTATATATAAATGGTAAAAAAAAATGATATGAAAGTAAAAACATAAATTAGAATGGGGTTAGAGGAATATACAAAATGTTTTGAAAATGTAGGGAGGAGTAGAAAAGCCATTGCTAAAGTAAGGGAATCTTTGAGAAATCTAAGAGATTTAGTACAAGTTCTCCATATGGGGAAATGTATAAAGGATTCTTCACACAGAGGTAACAGCATGTACAAAGATGTTATAGAATCTTGAACAACATGGGGTTTACACAATTTGGCTATGATTGGAAGTTGAATGAGAGGGAGATAATGTCACTAGATGAACAAGGGCAAATATGGGCCAGACTGTGACAGATCTTATATGCTAAGTAATTTGGAATTTATCCTTTAAGTCATAGGGAACCATTGATGGTGTTTAGTTGATTGAATGCTATCATTAGACTTGAAAACAGCATGGAAGATGAAAGACCCTAGAAGGGTAACCACTTTAGAAGCTGTTAAAATATTTTAGGAGAAAAAATTTGAAGTGATTATAGCTGTGGGAATGGAGATAAACTATTACATACAAAAGTTATTTGGCAAGAAAAAAAAAGAAAAGAAAAGAAAATAGGAAGAGTTGCATTTGTAAGCTCAAAATAACAGAAATTTTGGTGGTCCAGTTGAAAATATTAAGTGAATGTTTTATATTATCACACACTTAGCTGGGAAAAAATAACATCATTTTGATGACTTAATAGTTTCACGTATATTTGTACACTTTAAAAGGAATTTTAAAAGTACCAAAAAAAGGATAGCTTAGAGATTCTTCTTGAGAAGCTCTGTTTTAATGAGAGCTACATTAATTTTAGCAAAAGGATTTTAGTAAGAGGAATTCTAAGGATATGAATAAAAAACCTCCATTGTATCTTTCTCTAAAAAGCATTTCACAATACCTGATCATTTATCCAGAAGAAAGGTTGCAAATAAGTGTAATAGGGGTGGGGGGTAGGATGGACTGCTAACTAGCTTTTTCATTCCAAAAAGCGTAGGTAATTCCCCGAGATCTCGGTTGGTTCTTCTATGGAAATAAAGATGCTGGGGGAAAAAATGGCATCAAAGAATGCCAGAACTAAAATTCTAAGCCTCCAGTTAAATGGATCACACAATTTTTACAAAATATTTGCCAGATCACACAGTTTTAACCTGAGGAAGCTAGTCTTCAATTTAAACTTGAGACAAGCTGAAAATCTGTAATAAACAAATGCTTCCTACTTAGCCTTTGTGAAAATTTCAAATTACAGTCCAATCCTCAGTTCTCTCTTTCAGTAGAAATTTTCTTAGTCTCCTGCTGGGGTTCCAAGAACTGGGACCCTCCTCTTACAAACTCATATTTCTATCTGAAGTCTAGCATGTTCAAGGAACTGTGCTTGATGCAATATATGCCCTTTTAGTCATTCCATCAACAAACACTGTGTGATAGGTACCATCAAAGCCATTTTGCAGCAAGCAAATTGGATTATAGAGATTAAAAAATTTGTGAAAAGCCAAACAACTAGTAATCAGGAGGACCAGAATTTGAACTCAGATCTAACTGGTTGCAAAGCCTGCTTTCCTTCCATTTTCCACACACTTCATTTTTGAGCAGATAATTGACTGAAGATTTGTTGCCTCCTTATTGCCAATTTTAAAAGCTACTGCTATAGTGCAAATAAACACACATTACACAAATAAAGGTATATCCATACCTGAATTTCTTTTGATTGATTTAAATAATGGATATAGTTAAATTGTGAAATATGTGAGAAACAAAGAAACAAAATCTTGAGCTACCAGAACATAATTACTGTACAAGAAAGCATATATCTTATTAAATCCAAATTTTGTGGTATTGTTAAATTAAAAAAAATAAATTTTAAAGATCTAATTAGTTTCATTAGTTGATTTATGAATCAGGCAGCACCCTGTCTAGCAAGTGAGGGGAGCTCTAAAAAGCTACAGACAGAAAGGTTTTTAAAGGTAGAGGGAGAGTGGAAAAAAGGAAATTATTAGAAAGAATCCATGTTTTAGGCAAGGTTGCCCTTCTAAGAGGAACAGAAGGAGTCTATCAGTTAATTTCCTAGTGCTGACCAGGAAATTTCCATGTTGACTCGTTAAAGGGGATATTTCTGGGGGATTGAAACTGCAGTTACATTAAGTATGAAGTCTTGGTTTACCGAGTTGGGGCCTTAACCTAAGTGATGCTATTTGGGGGCCTGTGGTTTTCTTTTGAACAGTTTATTTGAGATAGTAAAGGGAAAGTAATGTTGCTTTAAAATGTACACCCTGCTTTAGTGGGATAGTTTGATGTTATTGTTTGTTATTTACAAACTATCTCCTACCTAAAGGAAAACTTCCAGATCTTATTTGGAAATTCAGGCCAGAGGATCTCTGAAATTTTACCAAAGTAAAGATCTTTTGTCATTTATTTCATACGTTCTAAAAAGCTCAGGCTTCTCTAAATGGAGTATCTGTAAAATAGGTTATATACGATCTCCTGAGAAAGAATTTCAGCATAACTTTGTATATGTACCCTAACTCAGAGGCTTTGTTTTCCATTTAATGAAAAGGAAATTAAATTCTAGGAAATTCTAGTCTTTAGAACAAAATTTCATTCTGACTGCTTGTATCAAGCTATATAACTTAAGATTTCATTTTCCTCATATTCTGTTAGATTTGCCATTGAAGTTGAGTTATCTTAGAGAAGTAGATATTTTCTTGACAATAGCTTGTGATCCATATTAACAATAGGGTGAGCTAGGAAAAAGATATGTCTGACCTTGAGTTTTACAATTTATTTGTTCTAAAAATAAATGAATAAAATTCATTTTTTCTAGTAACTTTTTTTTTTTTTCAGAATACTCTTGTTTGTATCCCTGAATGATTTAACCTTGTGTTAAATCAGTGGGCCATGTACATATTTTATCCAGCATCCTGGAAAAATATATACTCATAACTGCTAATTTCTCTGAAGAGTAATCATTGGGTATGATTCCAAACTACAGTTTATCACGGAACTGTCTTTTAGTTCGTGGACAAATTGTTTAAAATTTCATGCAATTATGTTGACTATGGTTCTTCATTTTTTTCCATACTAGACCTGAAGGTCTTCACACGGAAGTGTCAGTACTGTCATCCGCCTCGATCGTTTGTTTATTGCTCTGGGAATCCAGTTTGCATTGTGAAGGGGTCGTTCTCTGTTTGGATTCAAAAATCCAAATCATAACCCATACAGTGATCACCTAATTAATCTTGGAAAAGGAATCCAGATCTCAGTGTGCTACTGGTGAAATAGCATAAATATATATACGACATTGTTGTTCTGTGGGGGAAACACACTGAAAAAGACAAAGGGAGCATGTTGTTCTCATCTACTCTGAAACTCAGTAGCTCCTGCATTTGGATCTTTAGAATATTTAAACGTACACTGAAACGCACCAAAAAAGGAAGAAATCTAATAAACACCACCCTCTGATTTTACAATATTCTAGAGCATTTCTTTCTTGGCAGGATATTTTATTTTAGTACTTTTGGGGAAAAAAAAAATTCCTATCGTTCACAGTCCATTACAAACAGTAGACTTCACAAGCTATTTTATGCCAACGGTGTTGATGTGCTGCTGTTTACAATACAATAAAAGTTAATGGAAGGGAGCAAAATACAATTCAGTTACCATAGATATGTTCCTGAAACAGTAAAATAAATTGAAATTAACTGCCATTTCTAAAAAGTCTTAGAAATTCAGTGTCAATCATGTCTTTCAGTTTTGTTCCTAGAATAGGACGTTACATTAAATTGTATATATGTTTCAATAGATTATTATTTTGCAAATGCCACATAAGACCCATATACTTTTTTTAAATGGGAAATTTTAGGTATTACCCTAGCATGAGTTTACAGCCACTTTCAACAATGTTCTACCTTAAATTGGAGACACTGGGGTGTTGGGGATCAGTAGATCAGGCTTTGGTCCATGTTGCTGTATAATTTGAGCAAGTTTCTTTGCCACAGTATGTTTCATTGTTTTTATCCAGAGAATGGGGCTTCTAGCTAATCAGGGATTTTCTAACATTTCTTAAAGGATTTTAGCTGAGGTTGGAACTGGGACAGAAGGCTGTTCTATCAATTCCTTCACTTATTCCTACTTATTCCTACAACTACCTAGAACATGTTTTAAAATGTGTGAAATATGTTACACTCTTCACTTTTTATTCTAGAACCATATTTATAATTGTAGGAATGTGGGAAGACCAGATACCAAACTCATGTAAATGGCTCTGTTGATATCTGTCCCAAAGGCAAATTGCTTCCTGCCCCCACCCGAGGCTTCTGCTGTCATTAGGACTTTCAAATATATTTCTAATGCATGTGTGTGGGGAATATCATAACTCCTGTATTTAGTATTGGTCATCAGCTCAGAAAACACATTGCCAAATGTCTGTGAAGGTTTGTATCATCAGCAGAAAAAACTCAGAGCCTTTCAAAGCAACAGGACTACATATTTACCAAGTACGTGGAGTAATGTTGCTTCATTTAGAGACTGCAGAACAGTCTCCTGGTCAAGAGATAGTACTTTAGGCATAGTGTAGTTTTCAAAACAAATGTACAGACAATTCACATTGTCGGCTTTATAAATTCTCACACTCATTAACAGAAATAATCCTTTCAGATGTTAAATATTGAATGGCCGTATTTGACCTCTATTCATAATGAATAACTTTGAAAAAATGTAGGTGAGACCAGGAAGTGGTTGACTTATATTAAACCACATATTTGTAATCTATATAGAGAGTATGTATTTTTTTTATTAATTTTATTTTTTATAAACATATAATATATTTTTATCCCCAGGGGTACAGGTCTGTGAATCACCAGGTTTACACACTTCACAGCACTCACCATAGCACATACCCTCCGCAGTGTCCATAATCCCACCCCCCTCCCAACTCCCCTCCCCCCATCAACCCTCAGTTTGATTTGTGAGATTAAGAGTCACTTATGGTTTGTCTCCCTCCCAAATCCATCTTGTTCAATTTACTCTTCTCCTACCCCCTTAACCCCCCATGTTGCATCTCCTCTCCCTCATATCAGGGAGATCATATGATAGTTGTCTTTCTCCAATTGACTTATTTCGCTAAGCATGATACCCTCTAGTTCCATCCACGTCGTCGCAAATGGCAAGATTTCATTTCTTTTGATGGCTGCATAGTATTCCATTGTGTATATATACCACTTCTTCTTTATCCATTCGTCTGTTGATGGACATCTAGGTTCTTTCCATAGTTTGGCTATTGTAGACATTGCTGCTATAAACATTCGGGTGCACGTGCCCCTTTGGATCACTACGTTTGTATCTTTAGGGTAAATACCCAGCAGTGCAATTGCTGGGTCATAGGGTAGTTCTATTTTCAACATTTTGAGGAACCTCCATGCTGTTTTCCAGAGTGGTTGCACCAGCCTGCATTCCCACCAACAGTGTAGGAGGGTTCCCCTTTCTCCGCATCCTCGCCAGCATCTGTCATTTCCTGACTTGTTACTTTTAGCCATTCTGACTGGTGTGAGGTGATATCTCATGGTGGTTTTGATTTGTATTTCCCTGATGCCGAGTGATATGGAGCACTTTTTCATGTGTCTGTTGGCCATCTGGATGTCTTCTTTGCAGAAATGTCTGTTCATGTCCTCTGCCCATTTCTTGATTGGATTATTTGTTCTTTGGGTGTTGAGTTTGCTAAGTTCTTTATAGATTTTGGACACTAGCCCTTTATCTGATATGTCGTTCGCAAATATCTTCTCCCATTCTGTCAGTTGTCTTTTGGTTTTGTTAACTGTTTCCTTTGCTGTGCAAAAGCTTTTGATCTTGATAAAATCCCAATAGTTCATTTTTGCCCTTGCTTCCCTTGCCTTTGGCGATGTTCCTAGGAAGATGTTGCTGCAGCTGAGGTCGAAGAGGTTGTGCCTGTGTTCTCCTCAAGGATTTTGATGGATTCCTTTCTCACATTGAGATCCTTCATCCATTTTGAGTCTATTTTCGTGTGTGGTGTAAGGAAATGATCCAATTTCATTTTTCGGCATGTGGCTGTCCAATTTTCCCAACACCATTTATTGAAGAGGCTGTCTTTTTTCCTTTGGACATTCTTTCCTGCTTTGTCGAAGATGAGTTGACCATAGAGTTGAGGGTCTATTTCTGGGCTCTCTATTCTGTTCCATTGATCTATGTGTCTGTTTTTGTGCCAGTACCATGCTGTCTTGATGATGACAGCTTTGTAATAGAGCTTGAAGTCCGGAATTGTGATGCCACCAACTTTGGCTTTCTTTTTCAATATTCCTTTGGCTATTCGAGGTCGTTTCTGATTCCATATAAATTTTAGGATTATTTGTTCCATTTCTTTGAAAAAAATGGGTGGTACTTTGATAGGAATTGCATTAAATGTGTAGATTGCTTTAGATAGCATAGACATTTTCACAATATTTATTCTTCCAATCCAGGAGCATGGAACATTTTTCCATTTCTTTGTGTCTTCCTCAATTTCTTTCATGAGTACTTTATAGTTTTCTGTGTATAGATTCTTAGTCTCTTTGTTTAGGTTTATTCCTAGGTATCTTATAGTTTTGGGTGCAATTGTAAATGGGATGGACTCCTTAATTTCTCTTTCTTCTGTCTTGTTGTTGGTGTAGAGAAATCCAACTGATTTCTGTGCATTGATTTTATATCCTGACACTTTATTGAATTCCTGTACAAGTTCTAGCAGTTTTGGAGTTGAGTCTTTTGGGTTTTCCACATATAGTACCATATCATCTGCAAAGAGTGATAGTTTGACTTCTTCTTTGCTGATTTGGATGCCCTTAATTTCCTTTTGTTGTCTGATTGCTGAGGGTAGGACTTCTAGTACTATGTTGAATAGCAGTGGTGATAACGGACATCCCTGCCGTGTTCCTGACCTTAGCGGAAAAGCTTTCAGTTTTTCTCCATTGAGAATGATATTTGCGGTGGGTTTTTCATAGATGGCTTTGATAATATAGAGGTATGTGCCGTCTATCCCTACACTTTGAAGAGTTTTGGTCAGGAAGGGATGCTGTACTTTGTCAAATGCTTTTTCAGCATCTATGGAGAGTATCATATGGTTCTTGTTCTTTCTTTTATTAATGTGTTGTATCACATTGATTGATTTGCGGATGTTGAACCAGCCTTGCAGCCCTGGAATAAATCCCACTTGGTCATGGTGAATAATCCTTTTAATGTACTGTTGAATCCTATTGGCTAGTATTTTGGCGAGAATTTTTGCATCTGTGTTCATCAAGGATATTGGTCTGTAGTTCTCTTTTTTGATGGGATCCTTGTCTGGTTTTGGGATCAAGGTGATGCTGGCCTCATAAAATGAGTTTGGAAGTTTTCCTTCTATTTCTATTTTTTGGAACAGTTTCAGGAGAATAGGAATTAGTTCTTCTTTAAATGTTTGGTAGAATTCCCCCGGGAAGCCATCTGGCCCTGGGCTTTTGTTTGTTTGGAGATTTTTGATGACTGTTTCAGTCTCCTTACTGCTTATGGGTCTGTTCAGGCTTTCTCTTTCTTCCTGGTTCAGTTGTGGTAGTTTATATGTCTCTAGGAATGCATCCATTTCTTCCAGATTGTCAAATTTGTTGGCGTAGAGTTGTTCATAGTATGTTCTTATAGTTGTCTGTATTTCTTTGGTGTTTGTTGTGATCTCTCCTCTTTCATTCATGATTTTATTTATTTCGGTCGTTTCTCTTTTCTTTTTGATAAGTCTGGCCAGGGGGTTATCAATCTTATTAATTCTTTCAAAGAACCAGCTCCTAGTTTCGTTGATTTGTTCTATTGTTTTTTTGGTTTCTATTTCATTGATTTCTGCTCTGATCTTTATGATTTCTCTTCTCCTGCTGGGTTTAGGGTTTGTTTCTTGTTCTTTCTCTAGCTCCTTTAGGTGTAGGGTTAGGTTGTGTACCTGAGACCTTTCTTGTTTCTTGAGAAAGGCTTGTACTGCTATATATTTTCCTCTCAGGACTGCCTTTGTTGTGTCCCACAGATTTTGAACCGTTGTGTTTTCATTATCATTTGTTTCCATGAATTTTTTCAATTCTTTAATTTCCTGGTTGACCCATTCATTCTTTAGAAGGATGCTGTTTGGTCTCCATGTATTTGGGTTCTTTCCAAATTTCCTCTTGTGATTGAGTTCTAGCTTCAGAGCATTGTGGTCTGAAAATATGCAGGGAATGATTCCAATCTTTTGATAACGGTTGAGACCTGATTTAGTACCAAGAGTGTGATCTATTCTGGAGAATGTTCCATGTGCACTAGAGAAGAATGTGTATTCTGTTGCTTTGGGATGAAAAGTTCTGAATATATCTGTGATGTCCATCTGGTCCAGTGTGTCATTTAAGGCCTTTATTTCCTTGTTGATCTTTTGCTTGGATGATCTGTCCATTTCAGTGAGGGGATTGTTAAAGTCCCCTACTATTATTGTATTATTGTCGATGTGTTTCTTTGATTTTGTTATTAATTGGTTTATATAGTTGGCTGCTCCCACGTTAGGGGCATAGATATTTAAAATTGTTAGATCTTCTTGTTAGATAGTTCCTTTGAGTATGATATAGTGTCCTTCCTCATCTCTTATTGTAGTCTTTGGCTTAAAATCTAATTGATCTGATATAAGGATTGCCACTCCTGCTTTCTTCTGATGTCCATTAGCATGGTAAATTCTTTTCCACCCCCTCACTTTAAATCTGGAGGTATCTTCAGGTTTAAGAGGAGTTTCTTGTAGGCAACATATAGATGGGTTTTGTTTTTTTATCCATTCTGATACCCTGTGTCTTTTGATTGGGGCATTTAGCCCATTAACATTCAGGGTAAGTATTGAGAGATATGAATTTACTGCCATTCTATTGCCTGTAAGGTGACTGTTATTGTATATTGTCTCTGTTTCTTTCTGATCTACTTCTTTTAGGGTCTCTCTTTGCTTAGAGGACCCCTTTCAATATTTCCTGTAGAGCTGGTTTGGTATTTGCAAATTCTTTCAGTTTTTGTTTGTCCTGGAAGCTTTTAATATCTCCTTCTATTTTCAATGATAGCCTAGCTGGATATAGTATTCTTGGCTGCATGTTTTTCTCATTTAGTACTCTGAATATATCATGCCAGCTCTTTCTGGCCTGCCAGGTCTCTGTGGATAATTCTGCTGCCAATCTAATATTTTTACCATTGTACATTACAGACTTATTTTCCCTGGCTGCTTTCAGGATCTTGTCTTTGTCACTAAGACTTTTCAATTTTACTATTAGGTGACGGGGTGTGGACCTATTCTTATTGTTCTTGAGGGGGGTTCTCTGAACCTCGTGGATTTTGATGCTTGTTCCCTTTGCCATATTGGTGAAATTCTCTCCAATAATTCTATCCAATATACCTTCTGCTCCCCTCTCTGTTTCCTCTTCTTCCGGAATCCCAATTATTCTAATGTTGTTTCGTCTTATGGTGTCACTTATCTCTCGAATTCTCCCCTCGTGATCCAGTAGCTGTTTGTCCCTCTTTTTCTCAGCTTCTTTATTCTCTGTCATTTGGTCTTCTATATCACTAATTCTTTCTTCTGCCTCATTTATCCTAGCCGTCAAAGCCTCCATTTTTGTTTGCACCTCATTAATAGCTTTTTTGATTTCAACTTGGTTAGATTTTAGTTCTTTTATTTCTCCAGAAAGGGCTTTTATATCTCCCGAGAGGATTTCTCTAATATCTTCCATGCCTTTTTCGAGCCCAGCTAGAACCTTGAGAATCGTCATTCTGAACTCTGGATCTGACATATTACCAATGTCTGTACTGATTAGGTCCCTAGCCTTTGGTACTGCCTCTTGTTCTTTTTTTTGTGGTGAATTTTTCCGCCTTGTCCTTTTGTCCAGATAAGAGTATATGAAGGAGCAAGTAAAGTACTAAAAGGGTGGCAACAACCCCAGGAAAATATGCTCTAGCCAAATCAGAAGAGATCCCAAATCATGGGGGTGGGAGAAAGGGGATAAAAAGAGGTTCAGAAAGAAAGAAAAAAAAATTAAAAAAAGAAAACCATTAAAGAAAAAGTATAAAAAGGAAAATATATATATATATATATATATATATATATATATATATTAGATAAACTAGTTAAAAAATGTTAAAAAAGAAAAGGGTAAAGGTTAAAAAAAATTAGCAGAAGAAGAAAAAAAAATTGAAAAATAAAAGAAAAAAAATTAATTTAACTGCAAGGCTAAAGAATCATGGGGAGAAAGCCATGAGTTCCGTGCTTTGCTTTCTCCTCCTCTGGAATTCCGCCGCTCTCCTTGGTATTGAAACTACACTCCTTGGTAGGTGAACTTGGTCCTGGCTGGGTTTCTTGCTGATCTTCTGGGGGAGGGGCCTGTTGTAGTGATTCTCAAGCGTCTTTGCCCCAGTCGGAGTTGCACCGCCCTTACCCGGGGCCGGGCTGAGTAATCCGCTTGGGTTTGCTGGGTTTGCTTGTGGGAGCTTTTGTTCCCTGAGCGCTTTCCGTAGAGTTCCGGGGGGCGGGAATGTAGATGGCGGCCTCCCGGTCTCCGGCCCGGAGGAGCCGAGAGCCCGGGGCCCCACTCCTCAGTGCGCCCCTAGAGAACAGCGCCCAATGACTCCCGCCACCCTGGCCTCCGGCCGCGCTCCGAGCTGACCGAGCCTGCGACCGGTTCAAGGTAACCCCGAGCTGAGAGTCACTCCTCAGCTCTGTCTCTGTAGCCGGCTTCCCCGTTCTAATACCTGTGAGCTCTGCGACACTCAGACACCCCCGATCCTTCTGTGACCCTGCGGGACCTGAGGCCACGCTGACCCCCGTGAGCTTCACCCCGGTTAAGCCTCTGGAGCGATGTCCCTCAGCGGAACAGACTTTTAAAAGTCCCGATTTTGTGCTCCGTTGCTCCGCCGCTCGCCGGGAGCCAGCCCCTCCCCCCGCGGTCTATCTTCCGGTCGCTTTGGATTCACTTCTCCACCAGCCCTACCTTGCAGAAAGTGGTTGATTTTCTGTTTCTAGAGTTGCTGTTCTTCTTCTCTTCGATCTCCCGTTGGATTTGTAGGTGTTTGTAATCTTTAGATAAGCTATCTAGCTGATCTCCCGCTACCTGAAGTAGTCTCAGCCTGCTACTTCTCCACCATCTCGACGAGAGTATGTATTATTTGAAGTGACAAGGTGGAGAAAAAGAGGCAAATAATACTAGAAAAGGATGGACAAAGGATGCTGTTAGCCTCTTACAAATGGCTTTAAAGAAGAACTCTAAATATAGCATTAGTTTCTATATTTGCCATTATACCTGACATTTGTTTCAAAATCTTATACATTTAAGTGTCCCAGTATAAACTAATGCCTTAAGGGGGGGGACATATAACTATTATTTGGACATTTGTTCAGTGTCAGCATTTAAAAGATAATCTCAAATAATAGACTCCTGGGTAGTAACAACTTAGATCTGCTATTCACTATGGCATATACTGAAGAGAAGAAACTTATTTCTTGTCTCATTTAAGGTTTCACTTATGGATGAACTTTTTGAAAGATTTTGTTTATATTGGAAAAAATAAATTTGAAATTCTATCATAATATTTGTTAATGTTAGATATTCCTAGTATTCTTGCCATTTCTTAATGCCTTTATTCACTTTGAACAGTGGACTTCAGATCCATTTGCCTGAAATTTTCTTTATAATACCATTACCATTAAGCAGAGTTGTATTAAAGAGTAGGCAGAGAAAATGGTCATGGAGGCAAATATCAAATGGAATATTTTATATCTTTTTAAAGATGGGAAATACTTATTCAAAAAAAGGACTCTGAAACCAATAACACTGAAGGGATGTATAATTACTGACAAAGAATAAATGTCCTTGGCCCTAAGGTTATATACAGCACATTCGTTTTGATGGGGTATTCGTAGCTATAACTACTGGCTTAGCTTTCATTTTCTGGAGATTAGTATACTGGGACCATTTTCCCACCCACTCTTCTCTGTCACTCTTCATAAAGAAAAGTCATTATCCACCCACTTACTGACCAGTGCTTTGAAGCTCCCACTTTTTTTTTTTTTGCCATGTTAATCCATTTTTTTCCATCATCTAATTTTATTGTGTGTTTATCAGCCTATATTCTTTCTGAAGCCTTAATTTAATCTCACCTCATTTTTCCAATGCTATGTTTTTCTTTGTTTCATTTCTTCCTTTTTTTTTTTTTTTTTTTTGGCTTTCATGCTGCTCTATTAATTTATGCCCCAACTTCTCTACATAGGTTGTTGTACATTATTTCTTAGAACGATGTTGGGAAAAATGGTTAGTATCAGGGTCTCTCAGAACAGAGAGCATCTTGATCCTCTTCTGAAGATAAAGGTGTTTTCGTCAAGCTCAAATGTGTACACCATACTGCCTACAAAGGGGATGTTGTTGATGGTTTTTGATTAGGGAAGAGATATGTGAGATTTAAAAAAAAAATTGGAAATATTGACTGGATGGAGCTCTAGGTTATCTTACCTCTACTTCTTTGCCATGTTCTAAATGCTAGAATGTGGATTTCTGTGGACTGTGTCACCCAGGCTCTGTCATATTCTGACTTCAGGTTAAATTGTATCCATGAGATTGACAGGAGATTGAATGGTGGGTGGAGGAAGATGTTGGACTATTTACTTATTTCCTTTCCCTCAGGCCCAATCACAGTGGTTTGACAGAGGCTGAGCTCCTTCACTGAATGATCACTGCTCTTGTTGTGTGGTTCCTCTCCTTTAGCTATAACTGTCACCAGATTCTGATAAGAGGCATAAGAAAAAACAATCCATCATCAGTCCATTGACCATGCTCATACTTCTGTAAATAACTCATTTATTAAAATCTTTTAAATTTTCATTAAAAAATGTATTTTCTATTTATTACAGGAAACCTGACTAACACAAAAGAGATTGGATGAGATTAAAACAATGAAAAAAGTTAGAATAATTTTTCAGTATTTCAGGTGTAAGAGAATGTGAGCCTTTACTTGGGATAATGGCACCAAGAATAAGACAATGGGAATCTCAAAATACAGTAAAAAGGGAAAAGTTGGCAAAATTTTATGTTTTATTTGATATCTTTGTTTACTTTAAATTTTTAGATTAAATTTCCAAACCTAATCGGCCATATAGTGACAATATTTAGGTATTTTCTTCCAAACAATACATAAATTCTTTATACTCAAAAAAAGAAAAAAAATAGTAATGCTCAAGTTACTCTGTAATTTTGATTTACTTATGATAATAATTACTGAGTTTGGTGGTTGTGTTCTATGAACTTTGTTTTACTTTACTTTGTTTTACTTTACTAGAATATTGCTAAAGTTTTTAAAGTAATTTTATAACAATAAATTATAGGGATTGCTGCATATAAAGTAATATTTTAAAATCACATTTAATTCTTAAAGTAAATCTTGGAGGAGATATAAGGGAAAAAAGAAAGAGAGAAATTTTACCTCTAGTAGAGTCATGCTGATTCTGCCATTATCCCAATATTATATCCTACCCATAGCACCAATTACCACATTTTTAACTCAAAGAAAGATGAATACTGTGTAACTGGTGCATTTTGTTAAGTATTTAAACGAGATAAGTTGAAATGCAAAATTTGAAAGATATTATCAAGGAATACACTTGTTTAGCATGATGAATGCTATCAAAAGATCAGTCATCAAGAGCATCATAATAGAATAACTCTGTGAGGCAGTGGTTAAGCCAAAAGCATATTCTGGATTGCCACCTTTTCTATTTGTTGTAATTATTAGAAATGTTAATAAGATAGCATCCAACTTGACTAAAAAGGAAAACCTTCACAAAGAGTATTTCTTTGATGTATTTTTTTTCCAAATACCACGTTCTTTATTCTGATAGATATAGTTTATAAGATAAAAATTAGGAGCCTAATACTTGAGTGAAATGCTGGAAATGGTAAAATAAATAATGCTGTTATCCAGAATAGAGACTTAACTGCAGAAAGCAGCGTTAAAATATATAATAAATACCCATTACAGGCCATTCAATAGTTCTGTTTTTTCTGTCTTATTTTTTATGTCGACTGTATACCTGTAAATAAAGTGTGCTTTAAGTTTATTTTTCACATTTCTCTCTTAATTAAGCAAGTGCAGTCTTTTTTCTTTTTTTTTTTTTTTTTTTAGAAAGAACAGGCAGGGGGCAGAGAGAAAGAGAGAGAGAATCTTCTTCTTCTTTTTTTTTTTTTTTTAATTTGATAGAGATCACAAGTAGTCAGAGAGGCAGGCAGGAGGGAGAGGAGGAAGCAGGTTCCCTGCTAAGCCGAGAGCCCAATGTGGGGCTCGATCCCAGGACGCTGGGATCATGACCTGAGCCGAAGGCAGAGGCTCTAACCCACTGAGCCACCCAGGCGCCCCAGCAAGTGCAGTCTTATATATGATACTCAGTGATACTATTTTTCTTTTAAAAAGGATAGCCATTATTATTTTGAGAAAACATTGACTACTTTTTCCATAAACACAGCCACATCTCAGTGAATTTGTTAAATGTTTTTCTCATGTCATCACATTCTGTGTTTATGTTTATATGGACTTATTATGTACTTATTATGAATTATATATGAATATACATAGATAAGTATAGGTATAATGATATATTACAAATGTACACATATATAATATATAAATGCATATATACATATAAATGTACATATTTACAAAGTAATAAGAAGATAAATAAGGAGACAACCAAAAATAAGCAATTTTATTTTTCTCATTCTGAATCAGTAAAGTTCCTTATACTAAAATGATGATTTGGCTCAGAACATCTCATTTAGCCTCAATGTGGGCTGAATTCTTCATCTGTTGATGGAAAAGCAAACATGGGATTCATTTATTTATACTTATCATTTAGCAGTTAATATATGGCTTTTTCCCACCCAGAAGTTTAAGCAAATAGTCAAATACCTTGTTGGAGAGGTTTAAATCCTCAAGAAGAAATAAAGTGTACTGCCAAGTTGTAAGCTAAACTCCTAGAAGGCAATAAAAAAAAGATTTTGTTTGTGTTTGTTTTGCTTTCTTTTGTTTGGCTTGATTTTCATTGGCGTTGTTTGTGGTATTAAGTGAAGTTTCACCATCTCTTAGAGAATAGATTGTTAGAGCTACTATAGTGTTAGATATGTGGGACTGGATATCCCCTTGTTAACAAAAGTTGGTGTTTTTACTTTGTTTTCTCTAGAACAAACACTCTGGTGGTTGTATCTGATGCTGTTTGGGAAATACACGTTTGCCAAATGAACAGTCCTGGGAGTGAGCTTATAAAGCTAAGAGTGATAATCTTGTTCTTTACCCCAGTATCAAACAAGGGATTAAATCAAACTGATAGTCTCTTTGAGCAAATAGACTAATTTTCTTTACCTTGACTTTTTCTATATTGATCTCTAATTTTATTCACCTTGACCTTTTCTACATTGATCTCTATACATTCAGTTGTGTCCCATCTTCTGAAGTAAGAGTTAACCTTTCTGATCTCCATAAATTTATACTGATTATCTGATAACAGAGATTTTCTGATAGGTAGTCACTACAAGCTTAGAGAGAGGAAACTTGTCCAGTACTTAAATTGCTCCATGTCTGAAAACATAATGTAAATTCAATCAAGTAATTAAATAAACTGACTTTCAGGGTGCCTGGGTGGCTCAATCAGTTAAGCATCTGACTCTTGATTTTATCTCAGTCATGATCTCAGGGTCCTGGGATGGAGCCCCAAGTCAGGCTCAGTGTGGAGTCTGCTTGTCCCTCTCCCTCACCCTCTGCCCCACCCACTTTCACATGCAGTTTATGAAAGCAGTCTTATGCCTTTATATATTTGCATTAGTTTACTAAGGCTGCCATATAAAGTACCACAAGTTGGTTGGTTTGAACAAACATTTATTTTCTAATAGTTGTAGAGGCTGGAAGTCCAAGACGAAGGTCGTGGCAGACTTGGTTTCTCCTGAAGCCTCTCTCTTCTTAGCTGTAGATGGCTATCTTCTTGCTGTGTCTTCACATGATCTTTTCTTTATATGTGTACATCCCTGGTGTCTCTGCTTCTCTCTTCTTATAAGGACACTGGTCATATTGGATTAGGACCCCACTCTTACCTGTCTCCAAATATAGTCATCCTGGGAGCTAGGGCTTCAACATATGAATTTGGAAGAGAAGGAAACAATTCAGTCTATAACAGTACTTTTGCCTATGAGGCTGGCTTTCTAGAAACCAGTGCTAGGAGGTAAAATGGCAAAGAACTTGGCAGCCAGAGACTGTTTTAGATTTAAATACCAGTACCTTCATTTACTGGTTTTTAATCCCCCTCTTTGGTCAAGATACTTAAATTTTCCAGATCTTATCTTGCTCATCTGTGAAGTGAGATCTGTCTGCTACTACACAATAAAATGATGCATATTAAATAAAATAAGGTGCATAAAGTACATATCTTATAGCAGAGTTTCATAACCTCAGAACTATTACTATTTGGGCCTGAACATTCTTTGTTGTGGGGCCAGAATTGCCTGCCCCCACCCACTGAAAATCACTGCCAACTTCCTGGCACAGGAGTACTTAATAAATGTCAGCTGTAAGTTACTTACTGAGTAATCAAAAGACTATGCAACATTAGAGGTGTTAATAGGCAAATTCATAAAGTAACTCCACTTTTTGTGTATAAATTAATTGAATCTCTGGTGAAGTGAGACTTCTTTTAAATGACGATTAACTTTTTGAGTCCATATTTAATGATCTAATTATTTCCTTTGCATCTAAAGAAATCTGAATTATATCTTTCAACTTTTTTTCTGCCAAGTTTTGTTTTTAAGATTTCCAAACATACACATATGTTGAAAGACTGTTACAGTCACCCATCACCAAGATTCACCTGGTTGTTAACATTTTACCACATTAGTTTTCTCTTTCTGGAATGAATTTATACAGCCAAAGAGGGAAAGTGGGAATAGTTTGTGTAAATAACTCAGATATGATTCATTCTAGTAAAGTATCCTCTTCATCTTTCTATCCAATTCCACTTATCATTCTAGCAATAGACTTTGTATCTACAGGAGTGCACAGATAATTCAGTTTGAGTACTTGCATCAAAAGTGTACACTTAACAGTTTTTTTTTTTTTTTTAGTTTTGCTTCATAGGCATAATATCTATTCTGAGAGGGATTTCTGTCTACCCCCTACAGTGATAATTGTCAGTAGTTTAAATTGTCACCTATTTGGGGAAGTTTCGTCTTACTGCTTTTATTTCTATTTTCTCTGGGTCACAGAGACCGACATTCTCTGTCTCTGAATTCTCTGATCACCTTTGACCCCACTGAGTAAAAATTCCAAATTGTATTTGAAATTTTGATAGTTTCTCTGTTATTCCTGAATGAGGAATATGCAAACATTAATTCTTAGTCATGAAAATCTAATTTATAAAAAAGTACTGGTTATTGGACTTACAGTACCTTTTTTCATTAGTGAACAGTTTCTCAGAATTTCTAAAAATAGATCTGAAAACAAATATGGGAAAAAATTGTAATGCTTGTGCAAATTAATAAATTTCCACTTTCTTTATTGGTAGCTTTTGAAACTGTTTTTGAAGAAAACTATATCACATTTTAAAGTTATTTAAACCTTAAATCACCAAACAAATTTTTCATATCTCATATGCCTGATAGGACCCTGGAATCTCTTGAATGAAAAATTCACATTTGTGATGCTCAATCTACTATTTACATTTAAGCCTAGTCCTATAATGAAAATATAATTATGAAATAATTTTAACCTGTAACTAAACAGTTTTATGACTGTTAAATCTGCCTAATACATTGTTGTCTGTCACACTTATTTTCCTCCATCCCTATCCCAGCTCATATTGCATGTAAAAATACTCATAAAATCTCAGCGACTAAAATAGTTTATAGTGATCTTATAGTCAGTCTATCTCCAGGTAGATAAACATTTCATCCTGGATATATAATTTAATCGATTTGGAAGTGGAAGAAGGTAGTAGTCAATAAACTGTAGTTGTAAGGATTTAAGTTGGGACCAATTGGATGGATATATACACATATTTAACTATTGGATGGTATTTGTTTCTGGTGAAGCAGCCATTACTCATGAGCAGGATAGCATTCACTTCCTCCCAGTGGTCGAATCGGGCAAACTCTGAGCAAACTAAACTCCTGCGCCAGATCCTGCATTCTCTTAACCGGTAATAAAGAACCTTGCTGGCCTGACAGGTTGTCACAGCAATTATTCACATGAAGTTCTGTAGCAGTTGTATCTGTCAGCCCATGTAGTATTGAATATTTTAACTGGCAGTCTTCCAAGACTGAACATTAATCTTACCATCTCCTATTACAGTCCCTAATCAAGATATTCCAGGGGTGATTGCACTAACATTGTTTGAAGACTACATCTACTGGACTGATGGGAAAACCAAGTCACTCAGCCGTGCCCATAAAACCTCGGGAGCAGACAGACTCTCACTGATTAACTCATGGCATGCCATCACAGATATCCAGGTGTATCATTCTTATAGACAACCCGATGGTAATTATTCTTTCCATGATTTCCATAAGCACATCCACATCTTTTAGTAACATTCCATTTTTGTTTCCTCCATGGTTAAGTGTAAATTTATTTTTGAGAAAGAGTACCAGATTTCATTATTTAGCTTAACTGTATAGGATGAATTGGATTGGTTTCAAGTTTGTCTATTAAGGAATATGATTAGAAGCTCAATAATAGTATAGAGAATTATTAATTTGTTGAAATACTAAGTTGAAATGATAATAAATGTAGTTAGAGAAGTAGAGAATGCATTCTTGAAATGATTTCTTAACAAAATAGTTAGTTATAGGATCCTTACTTTCTGGAATGCTTTATGAAAGAAATTATATTTAAGTATCTCTGGGGCTCTAAGAAGGAGAAATATATCAAGTTTTTTAAGCATATGTCTAGTGGAATTCTGTCAGGTCTTATGCAATAAAAGTTTGATTATTTTGCTTAAGCCACTATTTGGCTTATAAAACAAAGCCATCTACACTATTAGTTGTAGATCATTGCTTCATTGTTTTATTTTACATTTATAATTCTAAACATATGTATGTTTTCATCAAAATGCTTCTCTCTATATTCTGATGGACAATTTTTTTTTCTACTAAAATGCTTGTTTTTGTGGAACTACATCCTTAAAATTATTTAATGGTAAAATAAATACCATTTGGCAATGAATAGAATTTATAACAGAATACAACTATATTTATGGCCTTGCTGATTTCTTAATTACAAAATTCTACTGGCTATGAGGTTTAAATGCCCTGTTTCTAATCCCATATTATATTTTGGTCTTGATTTTTCTGTTTTGCTGTTTCTTTCTCATCTGTAGTCTCCAAACATCTCTGTATGATAAATAATGGTGGTTGCAGTCATCTGTGCCTTTTAGCCCCTGGAAAGACTCATACCTGTGCATGTCCCACCAACTTCTATCTTGCAACTGACAATAGGACTTGTTTATCCAATTGCACAGCCAGTCAGGTGAGTAGAGCCCTAGAAATTATTTCATAAAATGTATCATCAAGCTGTTATAAAGATTTTGCCTGCATTTTGTTTATTGGCTTAAACCACTTGGAAACATCATTTCTTGTTGTTTAGCATAGTATGATGAACTTCCCATACATCATATAGAGAGTCATAGGGTAAGGGAAAAACAATTGATGTCATCCTGAGAACGAGACCTCAGGAAATAGGAGATACAAATAGAGGCCAAAAAGAGAAAACAAACCTGGAAACCATTTTTACACAGCTCCACACAGAGTAATGGTCCAAATCATGAATGGACATAGCAGAATCATTAGAAGAGATCAAAGAGATCATATTTCAAGAAGGCAGGGTAATTATGGCATAAGGTGAAGACTAAGATATATGCAGTTTAAACAAATAAATCTTCCTAGATAATCTGCTATGTCACCATGTATACTCCCCTCCCATCCCTTAACAAAGGATATGTATGGAAGAGATGAATTGGACAAAAAGTCAATTTTCTAAATTTTTTATTGAAAAATTATATAATCTAAATAATTTCCTTCCCAAACTCTTTTTCTTCAACATGTAATTATTTCTAGTAAAGATTTTAAAATGTATGCTCAATAGTATTTAGTTGCATGGACTTGATATTACTACTTACAAATTTTGGGTGATAGATGACATTATAAGATTTGATTTTTTTATATTTGAGTTACTCTGTTATATAAGATAAAATTGTCAAAGGAACCATATTTGTTTTGAAAATGTCTAAAATTTGTTCTTAGAATTCTGTGGGGGGGTATTTATTTTTTATTTTTTTTTAAATATATATATATATATATATTTTTTTTTTTTTTTATTTGACACACACACACACACACACAGAATAGGCATAGGGAGCGGCAGGCAGAGGCAAAGGGAGAAGCAGGCTCCCCACTTGAGCAAGGAGCCCCATGTGGAACTTGATCCAGGACTCTGGGATCATAACCTGAGCTGAAGACAGACACTTAACTGACTAAGCCACCCAGGCATCCCAGAATTTTGTGGTTTGAATCTGCTGGTTTCCCAATTTTAGCAGTGACTTCATGGTAAAACACTGAATTTATCTTTGGGTGTGTTTATTTTCAGAACAGAGAAGCTAATACTAGCTCACCCAGTTTCTCAAGTTATCACTAGGAGTATCACCAGTAAAGAACTGTATAATGCAAAACATCAAACCGCTTTGTGGTAGACAGTAGGTGTAGTGGTTAAGGATACATTCACTGGGACTGTCACCCTGACTCTGCTGGAAATTGGCTGAATAATCTTGGGTTTGTTACTTACCTTCATGCTTCCGTTTTCTCATCTTTTGAATGGAAATACTAGTATTTCCAGGCCACTCTTATGGAGATTAAATGGGAGAAGTTCCTGGTACGTAGTAAGTGTTATTGCCCGTGTCCTGGGGTCCAACTAGAACACATGCAAGGATGTGTGTGCAATTAGTGTGAGCTGCCGTCAGGAGGTTCTGATGTGTTATTGGAAGCACAGGTCACAGTTTCTTCTTTTTTTTACAAAGTGTATTGTTTTAATTATAATCCCCCAAGCATTTGTGTAGGTAAAATACTTTATCTTTAGAGAACTAGAAATTTAAGTCACTGTGAAAGACAAAATAAGCAACCTAATTATTCCTAGAAAGAAAATCTAAGGGAGAAATCCTAGGTTCTTAAGACTTTTTAAGTATAATTCCTGTTAGTACTATTTAGTTTAGAAAATGTCCAGTTTAAACTCAAAGTTATTCTGAAATAACTTGGTCCCTTGTTGGGGGTGAGATACAAGAGTCTCTCTGTTGGTGCCTAACACTGTGGCCTTAGGTGACTTAGTAGAAATGATGATACCTGCCTGAGCCTCTTACACAGTGGAGAGCCTCTATAGCCAACCAGAAATAGAGCAAAGCCAAAGGATGCTTGACACACAGATGAATATCTCAAAACAGCAGCCTTCCCATAATCATAAAGGGAATAAAATATTTCAAATTATTATTTAAGAAAACCTGTAATTATGTCTATTCAATTCCAAAAAAATCAGATCAACTAAACGAATACCTGTATCAACCCAGAAAAATATTATTAATATAATTAAATTATCTCCCAATTTGGTATTACTGATGATATGATTAAAATATATAAAAAGCTTTTAAATACCCCAATAGTGTTTTTTTTTTTTAAGATTTTATTTATTTATTTGACAGAGAGAGATCACAAGTAGACGGAGAGGCAGGCAGAGAGAGAGAGAGAGAGGGAAGCAGGCTTCTTGCTGAGCAGAGAGCCCGATGTGGGACTCGATCCCAGGACCCTGAGATCATGACCTGAGCCGAAGGCAGCGGCTTAACCCACTGAGCCACCCAGGCGCCCCCCAATAGTGTTTTTATAAGAGTTTTTTTTAATTTAAAAAAAATTCTACTATAGTAAGACAGAACACTAACAATAACAACACAAATTGTGAATCATATATCTTTGTTGTCAGCAGTACGTCCTGAAGAAAAGAGTTATCATTCATTTCATTTTTACAAAAAAGTTAATGAAGAGCGTTAATGTAATCCATTAGTAGAGATCCCAGTATGTCTTAGGGTTTATGCAGCCATTTACTGCTGATTTTTCCTGATGCGGTGAGAGAAAAAGCTATCTACTATATATTTCTTGGAGAAAAGCTATCTACTATATATTTCTTGGTTTCTATCAGTTGATAGAAACACAATTTAAAATGAGGTTTGAAGTTGAAATGAAGCAAATAGTCCAAGTATTCAGAATCATACCAGTTAGCATCCTGAAAAAATGTTACATTTTAAATTTATCTTACTACAGGATTTTTTAATTTTTTTGCATCTAAAGATATATCCCCTGAATAGCATTGACTTTTAGAAAAATAAAATAGGCAAATCACACCAGTAAGAATTCTATTAGAGTTGAAATGAACATGAAAATCCTTTTAAAATCAAGATTAAATCCAATTATTATAGCACTTATCACTTCAAATATCAAATTTAAATCATTTTTATTTTTAATAAAAAATAAATTAAAAATAGCTTTACTTAGTTTTTAAGTGGAGATTTTTCTGTTGCAAGTAAACCTCACTTGTGTATGCAGGATTTGCATTTTATACTTATCTCCATTTTAATAGACATGTATTTAGTAGTTTCTTTATAGCTTCTTCTTGTGGGTGATAATTGCAGTTCGCAATTTGTTTTATGAAGATATTAGTCTTGGAAAACATTTACCATGAAGAATGTTTTATATTTATATTTAGCATTTATCTTTTTTAAGTTACTGTATTTAAGTATGAAAAAATGAAGCCCAGACACAAAATAGAAGAAATCTTCCTTTGAGAATAATGAATAAAATGTTGATTAGCATAAAAAGAAACATAATAAGTATATTTTACCCTGGCACCTTCTCTTAGCTCAAAACCTTTTTGTGTTCTTATTAAAAATGAAATGACAAGCACAGTCGTCATGTCACATATAATTCCAACAGTTGGTGTTTATTTCAATTGGGCATATGTAGTGAGTTTTAAAATATGTATTTTAGATATTTTTCAAATCTTGATTGGGAAGGCTTTGAATATACTCAGGAGACATGAAATCCTCTTGCTAATGTGCTTTGATATACTGTAATGACTAGAAATGTTTAATGTTCAGGGAAATTGCTTTCAGAGTTAGCCTTATATCCCCAGACAGTCACTATCTATAAAGGTAATATTTTTCCTGTGGTAATTTATAAAAACCACCACAGACATGACCACAGGCTAAACAATTACAGGAAAATCAGTGGAACAGTCAGATCTTCCCTTGTATTCATAGTGCTCTATTTCCTCCCATATCTCTATTGGGGGGAAAAAATCACACCCTTATTTAAGAAAATAATGTAGATCTGCCTTGAATCAACTTCATGGTATCCAGAGAGATTAAGCAAAGCTAGCATCAAATTTTCTCTTACTTGAAGAAAGTAAGAGTACTTTAAATGAACAAACTTTTAGCTTGCTAATCTATTGCATTAGACAAATTGAACCTAGGCTATATTTTTTCTAGGTTACCTATCTGTCTGGCATACAGCATGTTAAGTAAATGTAACCTTGCTTTCAGGTCACTCACATGGGAATTACAACAGAACACTTCAAAAAGAAAATTAATAAATTTTAGAAAATTATCAAACATTTTCAATTCCAGGTGAATTTTGTGATATATGTTTTTCACTAAATTTCTGTTGAAATAAAGAAGAAAACAATTTGATAGTGTTAGAAGAAACTAAACTTTATTGCTTGGTTTTAATAATTTAAAGTAAATTTTTAATGGTAACTATTTCAGATATATATACTCTTTATATGGAAAGCATGGTTTTCTTTAGTTTCTTTTATGAGAGTAAGCTTAAAACTCATTGAGATCACTAGGTACTGAGTTTTCTTGGTCTCTGTCCATTTGGCAAATATTGAAGTTTAGTAGAAACAATTATTCTGTGCTCTGTTTCAGGAGAAGAATTTGAATTCAGACACCTTCTTATAAAAAAAAATCCAATAATAACCTTCTGTAATATTTTTCTGGTAATATGTTACATGTGTGCTAAGTAGCTTATAAATAAATACTATCATATAACATTTTCAACTAGTTTCTCTGTTATTAATCTTCCATTTGATGTTTATTTCAAAAGAAAGGAGTTTAAAAAAAAACTCTTCTTACTTCTGTAAATAATAGAATTTCTTTTCTTAAAATTTTTAACTATTTATTTTTTTTTAAAGATTTTATTTATTTTTTGATAGACAGAGATCACAAGTAGGCAGAGAGGCAGGTGGGGGGTAGGGAAGCAGGCTCCCTGCTGAGCAGAGAACCCGATGTGGTGCTCCACCCCAGAACCCTGAGATCATGACCTGAGGCGAAGGCAGAGGCTTAACCCACTGAGCCACCCAGACACCCCAATTTTTAACTGTTTTAAATGGAAGGGATGATAGGAAAAATAAAACACATTAATAGGGGTGCCTGGGTTCTCCACTGAGTGGGGAGTCTGCTTCTCTGCTTCTCTTCCTCTTCCTCTACCCCTACCCCCAAAGTACTCAGGCTCTCTCTCTCTCTAAAATAAATAAACAAATCTTTGAAAAAAAAAAACAAAACACGCTAATAAATATGTCAGTGAATAGTTTTTTTTTAATAATCTTAAGAATAAGTTTTATTACAGCAGTTTTCTTTAGTGTTTTATTTAAAATATACAATATTCAAAAAGATATTCAGCGAAAAATTTGTTGCACCCTTATTTTTTTTTTTTTACTGTTTTTTGATTTGCAAATGTTCATTTTAACTTAGAGAAACCTACTGTTTGCTAAGTTCTTTGCCAGGCTTTGTGGGGAGGATGTAGCATAGGGTGGTAAGTCTTTGACCAAGATAGCATTAACATTCCTCAGCTTGAAGAACCTTTAGACAGTTTCTTCCTGACTGTAGGTCCCTGAGTCCCTTAATTAGAGCATTCACTTAAAAGAAAACTTGCAACTGTGGATTATTTCTCTGCCCTTTTGAGATGTAAATTTTCTCCCAGCTTCTTGCCAGTTTTACAGTTTAGGAATGTCTTCCTCGAGGACTGGGAACCATCCCCTAGAGATTTAATCATCAAGGAAGATAGTCCCTGACTATCTTGGTCTCTATGGGAAGGTTGGAGCCACCTTTGATAAGTACAGTCTAGCAAATACAGACAGCCTAATCATGTTAACCAACATCCTCCATACTTTTCCATTAGTTTACCTCTAAGCTTCAACCTACCCCCACTTTTTGTTTCGGTGGAGTTCTGTTCACTCTCTTTCCCATATTACAAGTTTTAAACAAAGTCTTCCTTGCATGTTTAACTATCTAGTGCAATTTTTGTACCTATTTTTTAGTTGTGACAATTTATTTACCCTCAAAGATCATGCATATTTATTAGGAATTCTGAAAACTGAAATAACTGTACAGTTTTAACTGCTTTAAAGAAATATTCTTAAAACTTATTTGGGCATATATTCATTATGGCTAAAGGCAGTATGTTCAGGAAGTTCCACGGAATAACAGCATGACAGTGCCAGAAAAGATCATCCAGATTATATTTAACTCCTCATTTGGTGGCTAAGGAATAGAGATAGAGAGACGTTAATACAATTGTCTAAGATTCCTAAGAAAATGCAGTTCAGCTAACTTAATTTGAATTAACTAAATTAATTCAACTTTTCAATACATTCAGGATAACTGTTCCTGATATTTCTGGTGATTTTTAGCCCTCTTCAGCATTTGCCATGCTTTCTGTAAAGTCTCAGATAATAGGTATTTTAAATTTGCTGGCCACATGGTCTCTGTAGCAACTACCTAACTTGTTGTGGAGCAAGAGCAGCCAGCAGCTGTAGATCATAGGTAAATGAGTGAGCTTGTCTGTGTTCCAGAAATCCCAGGAGGTTTTCCTGAACAATGTGCTTTCCTGGAAGATCATTTTGCTGCTTGTTGTGCATTTATTCCCTATTGTGGAATGCTCTAAGACCACCACAGTTAACATTTGCAGCGAGAGTGTAGGCTAGGCTACTCTCCCCTGGTAAGTTTTTAAATATCAATTTTATATCAGGGTAGGGTTCTTCAACTTTTTTTTTCTTTCTTTTTTTCTATTTTTTTTTAAAGTTTCGATGCAAAACTGATAAATGTATTCCATTCTGGTGGAAATGTGACACTGTGGATGACTGTGGCGATGGATCTGATGAACCTGACGACTGTCGTAAGTACACTGCTGAAATGTGGGCATTCAGAATTCAGAGCTCCTTAAATCCCAAACACTGAAAATTGAAGCGAGACCTTAAGTATAAACTTCTGATACTTTTACAAAATCTTTAAAAATACAACCAAAATTATTAACAATCTCTTGAGTATGTCTCTGTTAACTGTTGCACTTAGAATGACATCATCGGCAATTTGTGTTAGTGTTTTGTTTTAAATTTTCTTACTTACAGAAAAATTACACTTTTTGTGTAATGATCAGTATAAATAACAATCAACATGATTTTGCCTGGATATATCACCAAATCAAAAGCAAAAAATGGCAAGTTTGCAGAATGCCAATCAATAACTAAGATCTTACCTTTAAGGGATCAGTCTTCACAGTGTTAAAATACTGAACATTCTTTTAAAAGTTAGATTTTTTTCCAATAAACCATTGTTTGTTCTACTAATAATTTAGTATGCTCTTAGGTATTCCTTAAAATGACTGCTAATTTTACTTTGACTCAAATTGTGATTGGAATGGTTAGATGCCAAATACATACATACATACATACATATATACATACATACATATAGGTAGGTATACCCATATAAGAGTGTGTGTGTGTGTGTGTGTGTGTGGCTTATGTATATGTTCACATATGTGTATATACATTTATTTATATTTGGTAACTTCGGTTGTAATGGACAATCAGTAAATTTTTTCTTGATAGTCTTTTGTAGTTCACACCATAGGTCACTCCAATACAATCCTATCAAGTTGAAGATGCTTATATTTGATCATGATAATTCCCTCAAATCTCGGTGGATAGTTGCCATGATTTGGCCTTAATAGTTGAGTTCAAGATCCTTAAGCTTACACTAAAGAAGACAGTATACTAAGTAAAAAGCTAGTTACTTTCTGCTGTAGAACTTTCCACCACATAATTACAAAAACTGTTCTAACCTTAGGGGTCTAGATAGTTTACTTAGATGAGATGTATTCCATCTCTCTGGTCACTACAAAGCATATAAACCCTTTGAAGTTGTTTCACATTGTTCATTGTTTTCATTTGAAAACAGCTAATAATGTATTCAAGAAAAAGGAAAAAAAGTTACAGAATCATTGCTTTTCTAATATTCTTCTTATTGTTTTTGAAAGGTCCATTGGTCTTTGATTTTTCAATATAGTTTTTGTTTTCACTGTGATAGACAATACATATGAGTAGTTTTTATATGATGTAAATATACTATATGCCTGAATATATTTGAATTCAAAGGGCTATCAAAGGAACAACATTATATTGGCGACCAACTGAGGTTTACTCATTAAAAGAAGTTACCATTTCCCTGCAATAAAGTAAACTTTTAACAATATAATAAATAAAATGAACACAACCTATTTTGTAATTTATAGAAATAATGAAGAACAAATACATTAAATGAGTTCTCATATTAGGATGACTTTCCCTGCCCAGATTCACTGAAGTGTTCTCTGAGAAATACCGCCATGATGACTTGCAGACATAGTCAGTGGCTCCCAATGCTTTCCCTTCTAAACTATCTGCAGCTCCTTAGCTCTAACTTTCACCTTGACTAGAGTATCATGCTGTAACCATACTGATATAAAAAAATAACCAAAGATTTTCATACTTACACCCTTTGAAAATATATGATGAACAAATATAACTTTAATGTCTTTTAAGGGGAAAGCAAAGAGACATCTAGTATCTAAGAGTCTCTGTATCATCCTTATCCTAGTTAAATGCCAGTACTACATGTTTTTATTGGTGACATTGTCTCTGTGATCTTTTAGTAAATAATCTTTTACTTGGGTTAATAGCACTGAATGTCTGTAGGCATGAAGCCTTATTTGAGTGTTATGGTGAGGTAGGTGGGAAGTGATGTACATGAGTCTGTGGACTGTCTAGAATTCATATTTGAGTAGCTATATCTTCAAAATTTGCAGGTACTAAGTTACTGAGAGTCTCAATAATTTCATCTGAAAAGGCATGAAAGGTTAAACCCAGTTTCACATACTTGCAAACTTCAATAATGTTGTTTAACTAAATGTGGTTAAGAGTGATGCATCATGAATTCTCTGGCATCTTAAGTTTTTAACTGCATTTTCTATGATGCTCTAGTACACAAAAGATCATTCTGGAGGCACATTTGAAGGTCAGATAGGCTTCCCAGCTATCTTCCAGGCATTGAAACTCCTGATAGTTAGAAAATCTTATGGGAAGGTTTTTTTTTTGGTAGCGGACCATCCTTTGCTACCAAAGTCAACGGAAATCATATGTGATTCAAGAAAAGCATATATGAAGCAACAAAAATAGAGGAAATGATGAGTTTAGAATGTGAGAAATTAAGTATCACACAGTTTTAACACTTAGTGTGGTTTACTAAGAAATGTTAGAAATTGAATGACTTTCAACATTTTAGGACTCACTTCTATGGAAGTCGATCACATATTGAGTTATTTTTTTTAATGTTAGGAAATTTTTACTTAATATTGTAATATAAAAGCATAATTAATTTCCCAAAGGACAGTTTTAAAATATCACTATTAATATTCATTCAGTTGACTTATCTGAACTGCATACATAGGATTATCAGTCAAAAGGTAAGTATTTTATTGGCAAGCAATATAGTTTGTGAGAAGACTCAGAGTCAGATCTAGATCTAATTTCCATATCTGGCACTTGAAAATTGTACATACTTGAATGAGTGTTATTAATATCCATGAGACCTAGTTTTTTTCATTTATAAAACAGTTGTGGAGATATTGAGGTGAGAAGGTTTTGATGAGATTCAGTTAGTACCTCTTTGTGAAGTGTGTCACCTAGTGTTTGATACAGAGCAGTAATTCAATAGAACCTACTTTATTATGATGATTATGTTATCATTATTTCATATATAAACTAAGAAGTATGCAAAGATGCATTATCGTCTTGGATTTTCTTACTGTTAATTTGTGATATGTAATACTGGAGGCCATCGAGTTGCTCATAGCCTGGTCATCTGTACATCTGAATCCAATAGCTACTAAGTATGAGACATTCACGGTGATGCTCTAGGGTATGTGTTAATATAATGAAATAATAAATACCCATAACATCAGAAAAGCTCTATTTAAGAGGTCCTGAGCAAAGCTTGGCATTCAATAATACCAGTCTGTTTTCTCCCCTAGCGAATTTAAATGTCAGCCAGGGCCGGTTTCAGTGTGGCACTGGGCTCTGTGCTCTGCCAGCTTCCTCTGTGATGGAGAGAATGACTGTGGTGACAATTCTGATGAACTCAACTGTGGTAGGTGATTAAATTCTTAACCAAGGAACATAAGTCCAATTCTTACCTGACTTTGTCTGCACCAATTTAAATGCAGGCACAGTTTTCAGTGCAGATTTGTTGTTGTTCTTCTTTCTTTCTTTTAGACACACATGTCTGCCTGTCAGGTCAGTTCAAGTGTACAAAGAACCAAAAATGCATCCCGGTAAACCTCAGATGTAATGGACAAGACGACTGTGGGGATGAAGAAGATGAAAGGGACTGTCGTAAGTCACCTCAGAATGTTCCAACTTGTCTTACTTCTGAGTCTCAGCTGCATGGGTCTAAAATTTTTTATTGTGTGCCATACATCCGCACAATTGTAGAAAAATCTAACAGCAATTATGGAACATATACTTCCAAATTGGCACTTTGGGGGATCGGTTACTTAAGAAGTTCCCTGTAAAGGCTTTAAAGAAAATTAAAACATGTATGGTCTTTACTTAGATAGCTACCTAAAGATTACAACAAACATTAAACATGAATATTCATTCAAATCATCCTTAAGGAGAAGCAACAAAACCAACATTACAGGTGACTGTGGTGTTTTTATTCATAATTGATTTTTTTTTTTGCCCACATTAAGCAGCTACAAATAATTTTCTTCTGTTGATTAGTTACTTGAAATCAACTCCATTAATTAGAGATTGTTTCCCCCCATAAAATACATGTCGAATGCATGATGAGAAAATCTGAGCAAAAAACCTAACAAAATTATTTGTTCAATAATGTAAATAATACTGTTTAATGTATCTTTGCCAGCTACTTCAAAGAACAATAGTAAAATATTTTCTACTCTTTTCACCTCTTCTTTCCATCCCCCACCAAAAATCAAACAGATTCAATGGAAGGCAAAACAATTTCCATCATATACATACATGCACGTAGGCAGACAGGTGTGCCCACACGAAAACCCAAACACACAAAATACGAGCAATAAAGTACCTGTCAGGTTTCAGGGTTTCAACGGAACTGCTGTCAACGTTTCTGTCTTGCTGAAGTTTTATTTTATTCCCCTAAAACTTTTATCAGTAAATAATGTGCAGTCATCCAGCAATTTGATTAAGATGGTGCATTCAGAATAAAGTCAGTACCAGTTCTTTATGGTTAGTCATTCCAAGAGCTGATCCATTAAACTGACTAGGATTTGTGAGGCAGTTTACAGTCTAAGTCAGATGTTCACCCCTTCCCTCAAAAACTCAATGCAACTAGAGATTTTGAGAAGTTTGATGCTTTTTAGTTCCTGATTCACAAATACCTTCTGATTTTATTATTCTTCTATTTATAGAAATGCATATGTATAAATTCTTACATTTATTTGGTAAAATTATTCAGAAAGTTTCCAAATTATTTGTTTTTAAAATTGATTTCAAAATATGCTAATCAAGGGAGGCTTGTATCGAGAACTCTGATTTTTATCAAATATATCATTATAGAAATATATTTTACTTCTTTCTACTGGGAAGGATATTTGGAATACATCATAGATAATGAAAGTTAAAACCCTTCACCTTCAGAGCCTTATAATTAAAAGATAATATATTTCCAGTTGACTTTCTTAAGCATTTGTTCCTCTGATTGTTAGATAAAATGTCTGTTCTTGTTCAAAGCTGCATTTTAATACATGTTTTCCTCTTAAGCTGAAAACAGCTGTTCTCCAGACTATTTCCAGTGTAAAACAACTAAACATTGCATTTCCAAGCTGTGGGTTTGTGATGAGGATCCAGACTGTGCAGATGCATCAGATGAGACCAACTGTGGTGAGTGTTTTGTGACCCCGGATCGTACCTATTGTATTTGTGCCATCATCTGACATGGCCACAGTGAAAGGAATTTGAGCACAATTCTGGTGAAACTAAGGTCTCACATGAGAAAGTTTTGTCCCTGTGTTCACAGAGTTGTAGCAACCTGTTTTTTTGTTTAAAAAAAAAAAAAAAATCTCAGGTTAGCTACTTTTACCCATAGAAGGGTAAGGCAGAAGAGTAATACTGCTGAAAATAACTCAAAACTATTTCTAAAAAGGTGGGATCTAAAAGGTAGGCTAAACTATCACCTTCTTGTCTTGTATGCATGTGGCATTAGTATTTAATGAATGGAAAGAATGAGACATTATCTTTGTATTGTTCCAGACTTTTTTTTTTTTTTTTTTGCTTAAATACATATGATTTTCCAGTCATGCAATGATTACTGGTTATTCTTAAACATGGTGAAAGTAAGGGAGAAGATAATACAAGTATCTGTTCTGTTTTAATAGATGACAATGATCATTTAAGTTAACATTTGTTTCTGAAACACTTTTTACTTAAAACCAAATACTTTTATTTACAAGAATTATTCCTTAATTAACATTGCAAAAATGGCAAACATATTTGTTTTGTTTAATGCATTTCATTCTATCTTGAAAGTGTCAACAGCAAGACAGAAATGAAGAGTAATTGTCACGTGTAGTTCATGCTATCAGCATTTATTAAACACTAAAAGAGGCTATATTGTAGATGAATACACCAAACTTGGCATTGTTGGGGAAGCAAAAAAATATTTAATCTAGTAATTGATTAGGAAAAGCAAAGTTTGGAGCACCTGGGTGGCTTAGTCAGTTAAGCGCCCAGCTCTTGATTTTGGCTCAGGTCATGATCTCAGGATTGTAAGATGGAACGCCTTGTCGGGCTCTACACTGGGCATGAGGCCTGCTTGGAATTCTCTCTCTGCTTCGCCCTCTGCCCCTCCCCTACCTTCTTAAAAAAAAAAAAAAAAAAAAGAAAGAAAGAAAGAAAGGAAGGGTTTATTCAAACTGAGTATAGGACTTCTAGGTTTCATAAACAAAATTGTGTTAAATGCATCTGCTATATTCCACAATGCTCTTAGTGAACTCTTCTGAGGAAAAAGGAAATAATGAAAAACCTAAAACCTTTATGTTCTCTGAAACTCCATTTATACTGAACAACATTCATGGTCTATATGTGTAATAATTGACATTCATGTGTCTTTAAGTGTTTTTCCTAATACTGTCTCCCATATGTCTTCAGAACATGAAAAAAAAAAAAAAAAGCTTATCATAGTATCATGAACCCCATTTACCACTTTGTGAAATTGGTACTCATCAGTTCACAAAGCCTCAAAGTATAGTCATCACTGATTATCAAGGACTTTTGCAGACTAGTTTATATTACTGGCAAGTTTGCTCTGTTGTCTTTAGTATTTTTTTGTTTACTGAAGCAAAATGGAATAATGACTTATGTTAGCTATATGAATATTTTTCTGGAATATCTATAATTCGTTCCTTATGATAATGTGATTTAACTGTTGTGGTATATTATACTGTTTGAACTGATCATTATTGATCAATATAATAACCATAATTCCCAATATTTGCTGTGTTTGCCATATGGCCCAGAAAATGTGTTAAAGGCTTTATATTCATAATTTCACATAATCCTTTACTATCCCTATTTTATTGGTGTGGTAAAAGAGCCCCAAGGAGGTTATATAACTTACCCAAACTTTCATGGCTAGTAGATGGTGGAATTGGAACTTGAATCCAGGGTTATTTCACACTAAAGCATTTACTCTATGAACATAGTATAAAGCCACCTCATTCTTTAAAAATAAATAAATAAATAAATAAATAAAAATATGTTATTTATTTATTAGAGAGAGGGAGAGAGAGAGGACTCATGTGTGCACACTCACATGCACCAGTCGGGGTATGGGAGAGGGGAGAGGGGTGGGAGAGGGACAGGTGCCCAGTGCAGAGCCCCACACAGGGCTCGATCCCTGAACCCCAATATCATGTCCCAAGTTAAAACTAAAAGTCAGACAGGTAATTGACTAAGCCACCCAGGTGCCCCTAAAGCCACCTCATTCTTTATGTGTAAAGAGAAAAATATTTAAATGTTTTCTGTTATAAAGTTATATAGAATTCTCCTGGCCATAGTCATTGTTGTGAATTCCTGACCAGTATACAAACACATACATACATACAGTAAGAGGGAGAGAAGAGGCAGGAAGGTTGAATCTGATTTGCCTTAGATCCAATATAAAATTTTATTGTGGGCAGGCACTAATTTAATTTAAAAAAACTTTTCTTTTTTAAGATTGTGTTTATATATATATGTATGTATGTTTGTTTGTTTGTTTGAGTGTGAGAGAGAAAGAGCACCAGCTGGGGAGTGCGGGGGGAGAGGCAGAGGGAGAGAGAGAATCGCAAGCCAACTCTGCATTAAGCCCATCCATCTACCCTAAGTGTGGAGACTGATCTGGGCTTGATCTCAAGGTCCTGAGATCATGACCTGAGACGAAATCAAGAGTCAAACACTTAACAGAATGAGTCACTCCAGCACCCCAATTTAAAAAATACTTCTTCATACATTACAGTTTAGTATAGCATTCCTCAATCTGTATTCTTTTTTTTTTAAGATTTTATTTATTTATTTGACAGAGAGAGATCACAAGTAGACAGAGAGGCAGGCTGAGAGAAAGAGGGGAGCAGGCTCCCTACTGAGCAGAGAGCCCGATGCAGAACTCGATCCCAGGACCCTGAGATTATGACCTGAGCTGAAGGCAGCGGGCTTAACGCATTGAGCCACTCAGGCGCCCCTCAATCTTTATTCTTAATGGGCTAAAAAAACTACCTCCTTCTCCTTTCTTCTGTCTTCAATAAATGTAGAAATGCCATGTATTTTTACTAAGTCTGTTAAAACCTGTTAAACGGATAGTTCACCTTTTAATACTTCCATTGAGTGGGAAAAGAAAAACACTTCTCTCTCTCTCCTCTCTCTCTCTCTTTTTTTTTTTAAGATTTTATTTATTTATTTGTCAGAGAAAGAGAGCACAAGCAGGGGGAGTGGCAGGCAGAGGGAGAAGCAGGTTCCCTGCTGAGCAAGGATACCCCCACCCCATGCAGGACTTGATCCCAGGACCCTGGGATCTTGTCCTGAGCCAAAGGCATGTTCTTAACCAACTGAGCCACCCAGGCGTCCCCAAACACTTCCTAAAGATGAACTCTATCAAACTAAGTCCTTATTATTTGAATCTGAATTACACATGTTTTTGTGGGAACAGACCTTGCCTAGAATAGAAAGCAAATTTCACTATTTGTCATGTTGAGTATCCTCAGAGCCTCACAAGTTATAAAACAGATTTGCATGAAGTGCTATTGAGTGACTGAACTATTCTCTTTTACAAAAAACTTCAATATTCAACTCATTTCCATTGTTGTTCCCACATACTTCTATACTTTTTTAGTTCACTCCTAAATTTAGGGGCAGATTCTCTTTTACTCTTGGAGTTCACTTAGATCTTACATCTTATTTCTCAGCAGCAATTTATCTACAATTTTAGATCTAATTGGCTTCTGTCAGTTATAAAGGTCTAAAATTGTAAGTTGTTCTACCTTGATGTATCCTAATTTTCTTTCTTTCTTTTTCTTTTTTTTTTTTTTTTTTTTGCTTTAAATTGTATGGATAATACCAATGTAGGGGTTGTGGTTCACTGAGACACTATGGAAAAACCTAACAAAAGAGAGCAGAATAATTTGCAAACAAATAAAATACACATGTAGGACAGGGGATTATAAAAAAAAAAAACTCTAAGGTTTTTTTTTTACTTTTAAATTTATTTTTAAATACTTTTAAATTTATTTAATACTTTTTAAATTATTTAAAATACTTTTAAATACTTTTTAAATTATTTAATCTTTATATTTACTGGAATACCATGTTTATTGAATTCTGTCCAGTGTAATTCTTGAGTTTTTGTAGTTCTTGCAGATTTAACAACTATCATTCAATATGTGTTAAATTTTATGTTAATCTAGAATTTAAGGAGGCCTCAAAACCATTTTGAATAGACATAAATTAAACATAGTTTAGGAATCTTTCCCCAATAGTTTAGTCTTGGTGAGAGTGGATACAAATTTTAAAATTAAATTACAGGGGCGCCTGGGTGGCTCAGTGGGTTAAGCCTCTGCCTTCGGCTCAGGTCATGATCCCAGGGTCCTGGGATCAAGCCCCACGTCGGGCTCTCTCCTTGGTGGAGAGCCTGTTTCTCCCTCTCTCTCTGCCTGCCTCTCCACCTACTTGTGATCTCTATCTCTCTCTCTCTGTCAAATAAACAAATAAAATCTTTAAAAATAAATAAATAAAATTAAATTAAATTACATATTTTCCCATCTTATTACACATAGTTTTTGAGATGGCTAAATTTATGTATAAAAACTGCATTTGGCACATTTGGATTTAAATTCATAAATATTTTTTATGGGGCGCCTGGGTGGCTCAGTGGGTTAAGCCGCTGCCTTCGGCTCAGGTCATGATCTCAGAGTCCTGGGATCGAGCCCTGCATCAGGCTCTCTGCTCGGCAGGGAGCCTGCTTCCTCCTCTCTCTCTGCCTGCCTCTCTGCCTGCTTGTGATCTCTCTGTCAAATAAATAAATAAAAATCTTAAAAAATAAATAAATAAATAAATAAATTCATAAATATTTTTAAAACATCTTTTAGCTCTATTTCTGTGTAAGTAAAGATTGAAATCTATGCTATACTCATATTTATGGCAAGATAAGTTCAACTTTGTGAGTTGTTAATAGTTGTTATAAAATCGTTTATTTTTGTTTGAAAATAAGGTGTTTACTCTTCCTTTGCTATATGCCCCAAGGATTAAAATAATCTTTATAAAATGTAGATCTATACCTTTTATTAAATTATAGGTGTTCACCCTTCTTGGAAGGCTGTTCCACTACTTATTGCAATGTTGGACAAACACCAGATTTGAATGCCTGATCAAAATTTTTGCAATACCTCAATTGTAGTAGCTCCAGGAATTTCATTCCAAACTTTTAATTTCAAACTTTCCCCACTTTCTGCCTGCCATTTTCTATTTTAGGAAGGAAATGCAGATTTAGGATTTGACAAATTGGTACTAGATTCTTGCTTCTACTTTGTAGTCAGAGTTAAAACTTTTCTATAATTTAACTCTTATAAAAGAAAGCCAAAGTTGGTGGCATCACAATTCCAGACTTCAAGCTCTATTACAAAGCTGTCATCATCAAGACTGCATGGTACTGGCACAAAAACAGACACATAGATCAATGGAACAGAATAGAGAGCCCAGAAATAGACCCTGAACTCTATGGTCAACTAATCTTTGACAAAGCAGGAAAGAATGTCCAATGGAACAAAGACAGCCTCTTCAATAAATGGTGTTGGGAAAATTGGACAGCCACATGCAGAAAAATGAAATTGGATCATTTCCTTACACCACACACGAAAATAGACTCAAAATGGATGAAGGATCTCAATGTGAGAAAGGAATCCATCAAAATCCTTGAGGAGAACACAGGCAGCAACCTCTTCGACCTCAGCCACAGCAACATCTTCCTAGGAACATCGCCAAAGGCAAGGGAAGCAAGGGCAAAAATGAACTATTGGGATTTTATCAAGATCAAAAGCTTTTGCACAGCAAAGGAAATAGTTAACAAAACCAAAAGACAACTGACAGAATGGGAGAAGATATTTGCGAACGACCTATCAGATAAAGGGCTAGTGTCCAAAATCTATAAAGAACTTAGCAGACTGAACACCCAAAGAACAAATAATCCAATCAAGAAATGGGCAGAGGACATGAACAGACATTTCTGCAAAGAAGACATCCAGATGGCCAACAGACACATGAAAAAGTGCTCCATATCACTCGGCATCAGGGAAATACAAATCAAAACCACCATGAGATATCACCTCACACCAGTCAGAATGTCTAAAATTAACAAGTCAGGAAATGACAGATGCTGGCGAGGATGCAGAGAAAGGGGAACCCTCCTACACTGTTGGTGGGAATGCAAGCTGGTGCAACCACTCTGGAAAACAGCATGGAGGTTCCTCAAAATGTTGAAAATAGAACTACCCTATGACCCAGCAATTGCACTGCTGGGTATTTATCCTAAAGATACAAACGTAGTGATTCGAAGGGGCACGTGCACCTGAATGTTTATAGCAGCAATGTCTACAATAGCCAAACTATGGAAAGAACCTAGGTGTCCATCAACAGACGAATGGATAAAGAAGAAGTGGTATATATACACAATGGAATACTATGCAGCCATCAAAAGAAATGAAATCTTGCCATTTGCAATGACGTGGATGGAACTAGAGGGTATCATGCTTAGCGAAATAAGTCAATTGGAGAAAGACAACTATCATATGATCTCCCTGATATGAGGGAGAGGAGATGCAACATGGGGGGTTAAGGGGTAGGAGAAGAGTAAATGAAACAAGATGGGATTGGGAGGGAGACAAACCATAAGTGACTCTTAATCTCACAAAACAAACTGAGGGTTGATGGGGGGAAGAGGGTTGGGAGAGGGGGGTGGGGTTATGGACATTGGGGAGGGTATGTGCTATGGTGAGTGCTGTGAAATGTGTAAACCTGGCGATTCACAGACCTGTACCCCTGGGGATAAAAATATATGTTTAAAAAAATAATAATAAAATTTAAATTAAAAAAAAAAGATGATATCAGAATCCATGTCTTTCCATTATGTCCTCTGTCCCCAGTTTATAGCTTACAATCTCTGTTCCTTAGATGTCTATGTGACATTCTCTTTTCATCAGTTGTTCTCCTTGGGCTTTCCTGGTCAGCTCCATACTCCCATCACAGCTCTCGGGAACACACTGTCTGCTCTGCCATATTGCTCTTTCCTTTGGCCATGTTTCCTGCTTTCTTATCTGGTCTCCCTCTGCCTTAGCTAGAATTCTTGATAATTCATCATTTGTTACTTTTGAGCAGTCTTGGTTTATAACCTGCTATTTGGCTAATTATTTCAAAATAAGATGCTAGCTATAATCATACCAGCTAGAGCTTATGAGAGGAACTTGAGTTTCCTACAGTAACTTTGTACTTTCTGTAGCCTGGTTTTCCAACATGATACTGCACACATTGAAAATAAAAGAGAAGAGTGACCAATGTGCACTTTTATTTTCCCCTTAATCTCTGATGAGGAAATTTGAATTAGTCTACTTAATCTGTAAGAACATAAAAATAGATGTTTTAGAGTTAAAGCAAGTGCATAAATAATTATAAAATACTTCTACCATGCAGACTTGTACAGGAAATTATATAGTAAGTAATGTACCATTTTTAATCGATTTTAACATTTGGCCTAAGGTATCTCTTTTAAAACATTCAGACCCCTACAATAACATATAAAACCCACCTCTATCTTCTCTCCTTCCCTTCTTCTGAAGTAGTTGTGTATCATTCATGTTTTTTAACTTGTACTATATTTGTGTCTATTCATTAATATATACATAATAGTTAATAGTATCTTAAAATTTTAGAGGGTATTATGCTTAGTGAAATAAGTCAATTGGAGAAAGACAACTATCATATGATCTCCCTGATATGAGGAAGTGGAGATGCAACGTGGGGGGATTGGGGAGTAGGAAAAAAATAAATGAAACAAGATGGGATCAGGAGGGAGACAAACCATAAGAGACTCTTAATCTCACAAAACAAACTGAAGGTTGCTGGTGGGAGTAGGGTCAGGAGAGGGTGGTATGGTAATGGACATTGGGGAAGGTATGTGCTATGGTGAATGCTGTGAAGTATGTAAACCTGATGATTCACAGACCTGCACCCCTGGGGCTAATAATACATTATATGCTTATAAAAAAATTAAAAAATTTAAAAAAAGAAAAATAGTATCTTAAAAGTTCACATAGTCTTGTCTTTTCAGTATCAAATTAAAGCTTGATATTTTCTGATATTCTAGTGTATTAATGTGAATAATGTATTTAATACTGAAGATTATTTTTACATGTTAAAATTATTACATATTCATGGGCAAATAAAGCACAAAACATTTCATACACTCTGAGCTACAGTCATCATGAAGTCTCAGTTCCCTGCTCAGGTGCTCTAATTGTCAGCTTGAATGAAAGTTTATTTAAAGTCACTGTGGGAACATCCAGAGGCAGGAATCTTTTAACTGTACAGTCAATATTGGGCTAAATGACACGTAGGATAGAGGGCCTGGAGTGAGCCTGAACAGAGAAACTCTGATATTGATGGCTGTAATGACAGTAAAATAATTCATGATATTTGAAGTTAGGTATTTTCAAAATATTTAATTACTTGCACTTAGAATAGGATTCCCAAATGTTAGTTCCCTGATTTCAAGACAATCCACGGGGGAAACTTCTGTGCTCCTCACATACACAGTAAAGGATGATGTACTAAATTCTGTGTCTTGGCAAACAGTTCATTTACATGCATGTAGTTAAGGTGTCTGTTTAGTGTTTGTAATCAATGTTCCCTGCATTTAAAAATAGGTTACAAATTTCCATGTTGTATTTTGATTAGCAAACAAATTATATGATCATCCTAAAGCACCTCTTCCCTGCTGGATGGCTGTTGCTTTTGTCTGGGGCCAGGAGGAGGAATTTGTTGTTGAAGGAGGCTGCTGGGAGCTAGGTTTAAAATTTTCTAACATACGGCACCATGATATCTCAGATACTTAGGATGGTGAGATTATATACCTTTACATTAGCAGGTGGAAAGGGAAAGACCCTCCTTTCTCTGGGACCTGATTGGTCTCTGCTGCCTGATTGGTCTGATCTGCACCCCTACAGTACCCTGTGCTGTGGAGCGCAGGCATCACCACCCACGGCTGGAGCATAAGCTTGGCTGTGTCCCTCCACGTCTCCATTTCTGGTGAGCCGCAAACTGATCTTAAGTTTCTGCTGTTGTGTAAAAGCTCTTGAGCTAAGATGCAGAGAGATAACGTGGTCCTGGAAACCTCCAGATCTTGTGAGGAACCAGAAATAACATCTCTTGCTTATCTCTCTAGCTCCTACTCACTTTTAATGTCATAGAGTTGCCCCTGAGTTTTATTGACTGTGTTACATACCTGATACTAGATGTTTCTCCGGGAAGCTTGGCATCTTTCTGAGATTAGATTTGATTAAAGAATCAAATAAGGAATCAAATAGAGAATTAAAAACTAGGTGAAGGATGAGAGCAGCAGTGTAATAAGGATGAGGTTTTTCTTCTCACAATCTCTCAGGATCCAGAAGTAGGCACTTTACTTTCTCTACCTACCTAAAGAAACTTCTTCTACATCATATCTTACCATCATTGAGGTAGCACTTGCCTACTCCTCTCCTTACCCTGGCAAAACAGCTGTGGGGCAATACAATTCATGAGGGAGAGAAACGATAACCGCTCTGCTTTACTGTTTTAGAAGATGTTTTACTCTTACACTGATTTGTCCCCAGATGATTTGTAAAATAACACTTAACAGCAATCTCATAGAATCACTATCTCTCAGGATATATTTTAGACATATTGCCTGGCATGTAAGTGTTACTGAAGTCTGTGTAGTTTATACTCAATCTAATGCTAATACATTTTATTTTATTTTACAAATGTGTAGCTACTTTAAAAGCACAATGTGGACAAATGTCATCTCCTTTATTTTATTTTATTTTATTTTTTTTAAAGATTTTATTTATTTATTTGACAGAGAGAAATCACAAGTAGGCAGAGAGGCAGGCAGAGAGAGAGGAGGAAGCAGGCTCCCCACTGAGCAGAAAGCCAGATGTGGGGCTTGAACCCAGGACCTGGGATCATGACCTGAGCCGAAGGCAGCGGCTTAACCCACTGAGCCACCCAGGCGCCCCTCCTTTTTTTTTAATAGAAATTTTTAAAAAATGATTCAACTTCTGGTACATTTCTGAACTTTTAAAGTAGTTGCCATGAAAATTAATGTATTTTTTTTTTTAAAAGCATGGTAATCTGAAGAGCTTATTTTCTGAGCAAAGAAGCTTCTGTTAATTCAGTAGAATGTATTTTTTATACTAATATTATATTTTATGGTAAATTTTTTGATGCATCATATGTTTTTCTGTCATCCATCTATTTGTTTGTTTTGTAAAATGCAATCTTTTCTCCATTTTCTGACAATTATATTTGTGTTTGAGTAACTCTCTCTCTCTCTCTCTGTATGTGTATGAGAAAAATAAAGGGGGAAATAGCATCTTTGGCACTGAAATATTTTGGTTCTTACAGAGCCCTTGAGGGAAAACCTATCTGTATGAATAGGACCAGGAAACAGCCATCTAGTATTTTTGTGAAGAAATGAATGACCTACATGTACATCCTTTAATAGTCTAAGTGGAACACATTTAGTCTTTTTATAACTTGTGTTCAGTAACTTCCATCCATTGACCACCTCTCTATCAAAGGTGTGCAATTATTTGGTGATGTTATTTTATTTTATTTTTCTCTTTGTAATAATAAGAGGAAATCGTGAGATTTAACCAGAAAGTTAAAAAGGAGCCCACACAATGAGTCAGGAGGTATGCCAAATATTCTAGATTACAGGTTGAACTGTAGTAAAAGCCATGAATGGAAACAGCTTTTTGCCCAGCGAGGTTTATAATTGAGTTTGTAAAGGAAAGAACTACATATTTGTTTTAATAAGAGCTGTGTTGATACAGTTGATATTTTTTTAAGGAAATTGACTCAGGAATTTAACATTCTGTGATACTTTTGTTTGAAAAACTTCATTCTTGTTATACTGCTCCTCTCATCCTTCACCAAGTAAATTTGATTCTCCAAAAATGCAAAATAACATCACACACACACACACACACACACACACACACACACATACCCCTAGTTGGAGACTGATAGCAGAATGTGAGAAAAAATAAGTATTAGACACTTTATAAAAAATACTTAAGAAATGTAGAACTTTAAAAAAAAATACCTTTTGTCTACTCTTAGAAGAAAAATATTTTTATTTGCCTTGGTTTATAAGATTTTTAAATTACTATTTTAAAAAAGCAATGTCATTTCATTTAGGAACATAATAGATAATAAAAATAAAATGATCAGTGGTGCCTGGGTGGCTCAGCTGGTTAAGCTTCTGCCTCTTGATTTCTGCTTAGGTCATGATCTTAGGGTCCAGAGATTGAGCCCCACATCAGGCTCTGCACTTAGTGGGAAGTCTGCTTCTCCTTCTCCCTCTGCAGGCTTGCTTGCTCGCTTGCTCTCTCTCTCTCTCTCTCTCTCTCGCGCAAATAAATAAATAAATAAATAAATAAATAAATAAATATTTTTTTAAAAAATGAATACATCTTTAAAAAAAAAAGTAGAGGTAACAGAGTTCATTATCTCAAACTAAATCCTACATTACCTCTCTCTCCACTTCCATAATTTCCCATATGAACATTGAACAAGGAACCATATACAAATAGTGCCTTAATAACATGAAAACTCCAGCCCAGAGACTTGCAATCTAGGCATTGAATCTAAGACTGCTCAGAGTATAAGTATGTCTATCAGAATCATCATCTATATCTCTGTCCACAAAGATTACAAAGCTTAGTAGTAGTATAATTATAACTCTACATTAGGGTTTTTACTCTCATTAATATATTATTTCATAAAACTGTTAATGGCTAAAAATGGATAGTTGTTTTGCAAGCAAAATCTGATACCACTTGGATCCTCAAGCTGATTTTAACATATAAGCACAAATCTAAGTTTTCTTTTCTTCTCCTTTTATTTTTAGGGTTGGTCATTTTATTTTTTTAATATTTTTTTGAAAAATTATTCATTTATTTTAGAGAAAGAGAGATAGAGAGTGTACCCATGAGTGAGGAGGAGGGGCAGAGGGACAGAAACAGACTCCCTGCTAAGTGCAAAGCCTGATGTGGGGCTCAATCCCAGGACCCTGAGATCATGATCTGAGATGAAGGAAGATGTTTAACAGACTGAGCCACCTAGCTGGTTCCTGGCAGAAATTTCTTATATGACTTAGCATATATAGCTTGATAGCTCCCATTCTGAATATGTTATTGGGTTACATTTTTTAAAAATCAAATATGCAGGGGCACCTGGGTGGCTCAGTTGGTTGGTGGCTCCCTTTGACTTGGTCATGATCCCAGGCTCCTGGGATCCAGCCCCACATCAGTCTCCTTGCTGGGTGGGGAGCCTGCTTCTCCCCTGCCTGCCACTCCCCCTGCTTGTAGTTGCTCTTTACCTCTCTCTTTCTCTCTCTGTCAAATAAATAAATAAATCTTTAAAAAAAAATGGAGTGTGCTTATATTTAAGTTTTCTTTGTAATTACCTTCTGAATTCTAAAAACAAAACATACTCAGAAAATGCAATATATTACTTAATGCCAATTAATAATCATTTTACTATAAAAGAATCATACAACTATTTTAGTTAACTATACCTGTAAAAAGAAGTTTGACACATCCTGTGGATATTTCTATTTGTTTCTAGAAATCATCCATAGGTGTTAGAATGTTATATTATTTTATAAATACCTATCCTAGGAGCTCTATGGATGAACCTAGAGTTTAGAATTAGCATATACCAAGTCCCATGATGATTACTGCTTCAAGAAGAGAATCCTTTGGAACAACTGCTCAGATCTTTAGTTTGGTCCTTGTGATGGTTAAAACCACAATATTCTTAATATAAACATGACTGAGCAGTAAAAATCTCAGTGGCTAACTATCAGGGAGTCACAGAAGTACAGGAAACTTACCTTCAGGAATCCTAAAACACTGACAGTTTATTCAGTTCCTTTTCAATAAAGGACATTTAACTGAGTCAGAGAGGAAAAAAAATTGGGAATCATTCACCTAAAATACAAGCAAATATATATTTTTCTTTCAGAATCCATTATGTCCATTTTGTAATGTCTTGATAAAAGTAATTACAGCTTACATTTTAAAATGTTTTTATTTTATTTTTATTTTATTTTATTATTTTAATTCCAGTATAGTTAACATGCAGAGGTATATTAGTTTCAGGTGTACAACATAGTGATTCAGTAATTCCATACATCACCCAGTGCTCATCATGACAAGTGCACTCCTTAATCCCCAATACCCTTTTTACCCATGCCCCCCGCCCCCCACCTCACCTCTGGTAACCATGCTTGTTCTTAATAGCTGATAGTCTGTTTCTTGTCTTATCTCTCTCTCACACATTCTGTCCCTCTCTTTCCCTTGCTTATTTGTTTTGTTTCTTAAATTCCACATATGAGTGAAATCCTATGATATTTGTCTTTCTCTGACTTGTTTCACTTGGCATTATACTCTCCACTTCCACACATGTCATTGCAGATGGCAAGATTTCATTCTTTTCTTATGGCTGTACACTGTTACACACACACACACACACACACACACACACACACACATCTTAAAATTAGTATGGGAAATATGTAAAAGTTTGGTGTCACCAGGAGATATTATCAGTAGGCATGGGTACTCCATGGAGTACTTCCTACTCTAATAGGAAATTTAAAAGTTATCCATAAGGTTGAACTTCAATGGGCTCTCATACAACACCCCTTATTCTTTGCAGAGGAAATCTAAAATCCCTGGCTATAATTAGTTTATCCTACAACATACTTTGGACACAATTTGTACTATTTGTTTTGTTTTTAGTATTTTGTATCTTTATAACATTCACTTATTTTAAAAATTAATAAATACCTGTTAAATATGTCGTGAGCAACTATATTAGAGATTCAGGTAATTCAAAGAAGTCCAATAGGGATAATTAATAGTTTTGAAAGCTTATTACATGTAAGGCATTGTACTAAACTTTATGTGAAATAAACAACATAGGACAACAGTCCTATGCACATATACTATTATTATTCTTATTTTATAGGTAAGGGTATAAGGCTTAAAACACTTAAGTAATTTTCTTTACAAAGGTCACCCAAGTAGGAAGTGGTTAAGCAGATATTTGAACCCAGAGGATCTGGTTCCAAACCAATACACTTAACAATTATCCAACTGAGTAACCTGCCCTAAATTTACAATAAGGCAAGGAATTAGGACACAGATACAAATAATCCCAAACAAATTGTAATGATTAAATGTCATTGGAAAGAATACATACACAGTTTTTCAAAGGATCTTATCATCACTAACAATAAATGAGTAAGATAGAAGTGGCAATAAAGGGATGTCTTATCAATAGTCAATTTGAAAGCAATAATAAACCAACTAAAAGTCAGTCTGTGTTTTATTATAACTTTTTAAAATGGCTATCCTAGCAATGTCAGCAACAAAAACCCCCTCCCTGAAAGGACACACCATTGATCATGACTCCAAATGGAAATCTATTAGCTTGCCATGAAGGTAATAATAAAAATAAGTACAATGAGAACAATATCATTAAATTCTAGTTTGACTGAATTCTAGTTTGATGCTGGCCTATCAAAATCTAACTCTCTCTTTGTGAAAAAGAGAGGTTAGTGAGTGTCATAGAAACCCTATCTTTTCATGACCAAAGTTTTAATAATGAAGCAACTAGAAAGAAGGAAAGACACTTGAACAGAGCATAAATTTCTCACCAGCCAGTATGAAATCATACTATATAGCACCATGTTTACATATTGTTAGAACTATCTCTTGCTTACTGTCTATGCCATGCAAGCTACACATGTGAAAACATTGTCCTCCTCTTGATTAACTGAAGGAATAAACATGAGTGTAGTTTTATTTTTTGATCATGCCTTTGCTCCTTTCTGCAGCTTTTCCACTAACTATATATAAATTGTACTATATATATATAGTTTGTTAATATATAATGCATATAATATATTATATATAACATATTCTACATGTAATTATATATAAACTATGTATAGTTTATTAACATATTGGTTCAAATACAAGAGAGTATTGAGAAGAAAATAATTATTCATGCTAATATTACTTATTTCAAATATGCTTTCAAATATTTTTGCTATGCAGAAGTGAAAGTCATCAACACTGCTTTGTTCCAGTTTTTTGAAAACCTTAATAAAAAAGCATTCTCTTTTTTCTAATTTTATGAAAGTTTGTAATTGACCACTGGGCATAAATTGTTCAAATTCTTTTTTGGAAGATACAGTTAAGTCTTGGCACTAAACGCTGTGTTTCTTGGCACTGAAACAGTTACAAGAAATGAACATGTTAAAATCTCTTGTTTACAATAGTTAAGCCAAATGTAATTACCTGTGAGTCTATTGACTGAAGGTATGATTGTTATCCAAGATTTGGCCATATGGGTTCTGGAGGTGACAATGCCAACCTTAAATTCCAGACCTTTTCTCATGCTATTTGGTTTTCACAGCTGGAATTTATTACTTCTTCATAGTGCAAAATTATCCATCCACTTGGTTTCATTTCTTGTCTCAATGTTGTGACTTAGTAATTTTCAGCATCTTATTGACAGATGGAAAGTGTTCCCTAAACATGTTGCTGAATTAACACAGAATGTACTTCTAAACTACAATAAAGAATGGAACTGAAAATGTCAAGTCCACTAGGTTCCATGTAAAGCCCACGTATTGTTATCATGGAATTTTTGGATGGAAATGGTTCATTAGAAGTTATGCGGTTAAAGCACCATCCTTAATCTAAACAAACAAGTGAACAGAATACTCCTTTATGTCTAGACAAAGTCCTTATGCTATAAATTAAACCTGCTTTTTTTTTTCTTTCTAGCCTTTCCAATAGAAATTTTGAATAACCTAGCACTATCCTTTGCGTAAAATTCCTTTAAGTACTCTCAAATTAAATTCTTTCACATTCATCTTCAGGCCAAATAATTCCATTTTCTTTTATCTCTCTACATGGGTTCTGTTTTCCATTCTATTAATCAGTTATTTCTCCCCTGAAACCTCCCCACATTCTATGCTTTGGCTAAGATCTATGAAACAGAATACAACATTTTTAAGTACTGTGTGTCTCCTGTTCCCCGCTGTATATACCTGCTTTTGTATTTTAATATTGTGTTTGATTAAAAGCAAATAAAACCACAGTATTCACACTGTTGATCTGTGTCCAATTTATAGGAACCCCTAGTCTTAGAGATTTCACATACATTCTACCAGATTGTCAGTTTCATATATTTATGAACTGCATCCATGTTGTTGCTTTTTGAAAAGTTACAATGAAGTCTACTGTCTCTCTTGCCAAATTATAAGTTCCAAAAGGGCTGGATCTACATATCTTCTAACTTCCTAATATATACCCAGTACATAGTACAGAATCTGGCATAAATAAATATTTGAAGAATGAGTAAAGAAAGGAAATTTTAAAAAGCAGACTATTTGGGTTCAGCCAATTACATTTCTCTTCAAATCTGGACATTGGGACTCTGGTTTCCTTTAAGTTTATATGTATTTTATTACATTTTTATGTAAGTACTGCTTTCCCTCCTGATCAATTCAATATTTTGGGCTTGATTTATATGCAAAATTTTCTCAAAGTGTAAGGGAGTTTCAATATATAAGATCACTGCCAGTTTCTTTCAAACTTGGGCAATGAGATGTGTCTCCTCATCTCTTGGAATGAAGGTGGGCTATGACAGTGCATTGGACAGCTCCATGAAAAGAGCCCATATACTCCGGACAACTAGGAGCAGAGCTCCCTTTTTGATTTCAACATTTATTAATTGGGTAGGTTTCTTCAGGTCTCTATTATTTCCTCATTTGTAAATGGATATAATAATTTGTCCTTAGAAAACTGATGAAAGCATCTAAAAAAGTAAAGATAAATAAACACCTAGTGGGTATAAAAGTCTGTAGTAGAGATGTAAGTACCTAGTAAGTGTATAAGTACCCATGAGTATTTAAGTATGTAGTAGGTATGTATGTACCTAGTAAGTATATAAGTACCCATGAGTATGTAAGTATGTAGTAGGTATGTAAGTACTTAGTAAGTATATAAGTACCCATGAGTATATAGGTATGTAAGTACATAGTAAGTATGCAAGTACCTGTAGGTCCTCAAAAACATTTTGTGCCCTTTTTTTCAGCACTTTTTTTTCTAAATATTTTGTATTGACAGGTTAAAACACTCAAATTGTTTATTCTATAATGGGGATAGAAAGGAACAAAAAAAGATTTAAATAAATATGATAAAGTTTTATGACAGAATGCAGTGGTTCTATGAATTCTCCCATTTCTTGTCAGGAGAGAGGAAAAATAAAACATTAGAATGCACAAAGAGTTTTTGATGTAACAGATTAATGGGAAATATAATAACAAATGTCAAAGAGAGTGTGACTAGTATGAAACTTCCAATCTGTGTTATATCATTTCCACAAAATGTTAGAATCACAATCACAATTCTGTATATGCACTACAATCCTCTGTTAGTCCTGTTTGTCTAACAGCTTTATTAAAGTATAATTGACAAACAAGAATCTGTATATATTTAAAATGTACAATATGATAAGTTTTAACAGATGTATATGTCATGAAACCATCATCACACTTATCACTTATCACATCAACATACTTATCACTTTTGGAAATTTGTTTTTCTCTCTCAGCACTTCCTGTATCCTTACTTCCATGGACGAACACTTAACTTGCTTGCAGTAACTATAGATTAGTTTGCATTTAGGTAAACCTAGAGACATACATTATGCATACATTTTGTCTGACTTTTTCCATTCAGCTTAATTACTTTGAGATTATCCATGTTGATGATGATATCAAACGTTTATTCCTTTATATTCTACTGTATGGATAATACTGTAGAATGAATATTTTGTATTCATTCACTCATTTATTATCACTTGGGTTAACTCAAGTTTTAGACTATTACAAATCAGGCTGCTATGATCATTCAGGTAATTAGTCTTTATATGAATGCACACTTTCTCTTCTCTGGGAATTGAAGCCTAGGTCATATGAGTGTGTGTTTTAAGTACTGAACTCTTTTCCAAAGTAGTTGGACCATTTCACATTTTGCAATTGTTGGAGAGTTCCCGTTCCTTCACATTCTTATCAATACTTGATACTTTCAAATTTTTGACATTCTAATAGATGTGTATTGAATTTGTATTTAATTTATGACTAATGATATTGAATGTCATTCATATGCTTATTTGCTATGTATCTTCCTTAGTGAAGCATGTGTTTAGATTATGTTCCCATTTTTTTATTGGATGGCTTATTTTATTTTATTTTATTTTATTTATTTTTTTTTAAAGATTTTATTTATTTACTTGACAGAGAGATCACAAGCAGGCAGAGAGGCAGACAGAGAGAGAGGAGGAAGCAGGCTCCCTGCTGAGCAGAGAGCCCGATGCGGGGCTCGATCCCAGGACTCTGAGATCATGACCTGAGCCGAAGGCAGCGGCCCAACCCACTGAGCCACCCAGGCGCCCCGGATGGCTTATTTTATATTATTGAATTTTTCAAGTTCTTATACATTGTGGATCCAAGTTATTGTTCAGATAAAAATTTTGCAAATATTTTCATTTTCTTGCCTTTACTTTTGTGTCAATTTTCTTTCCTTATTCTAGCTCATTGGAAGTTGAGGTCACTAATTTGAAATCTGTCTCCTTTTCTAATATAAATCTTTTATACAGATATTTTCATTTTCTAGGATTTGGTCTATTTTGATAAAGATTCCATAAGCCTTTGAAAAGAAAATATATTTTTTGTTGCTGGGTAAAATGCTCTATATATTATCTTAGATCAAGTTGGTTGATAGCACCATTTAAGTGTCCTCTATCTTTACTGATTTTTTTGGTATTTATTCTGTCAGGCATTTTGAGATGAGTATAAATTTCTGACTATTATTGTGCAATTTTTAATTCTCCTTGAAATTTTACCAGTTTTGTTTCAGTATTTTGAAGTTTTGTTATTGGTGGTTCAAGACTGTTAGTTTTCTCTTAATAAACTGATTTATATGTCATCAGGAAATGATTTAAAACTAGTAATATGCTTTGCAGTAAAATCTACTTTGATATTATTACAACCTATGTAGGTTCCTCTGGTTTTATTATTGGCATGCTTTACTTCTCTCCATCTTTTTACTTCTAATCTATTTGTGACTTTATATTTAAAGTTTATTTTTTTATAGTCACATAGAGTTGGGAATATATACAGATGGAATTTTTCCAAGCTGATAATTTCAGTCTTTTTAATTGGAGTTTTAAGACCATTTACATTTATATTATGAATATGTCTAAGTTTTAGTCTTTTTTTTTTTTTTTTTTTACTATTAGCTAAAGTCCACACTTTATTCAAATTGCACTAGTTTTTCCACTTATGTTCTTTTTTCCGTTTTAGGATCCCACCATGTATTTAATCGCCACGTCTCCTTAGTCTCCTTGATCTGTGATAGTTCCTCAATCTTCCCTTGTTTTCAATGACCTTGAGAGTTTGAAGATTACTAGTGAGGTGTTTTTGTAAAGTGTCCCTCAATTTCGATATTCTTAATTTTCAACGATGACTGTTTTATTGTACCTAGCTTATCAAGGTGTTTGGGCTAAGGTGTGCTATCCAATTCAACTAGGTTGAAGATAGAAGTTTCTATCTTTGGTTCTACTTTTAGATTCTAAGAGCTGCCCAATATATTACAAATCCCTTCCTTTTCTCCTTAAGTTTGCCAGGGTTGGTGTTCCTTAATTCAGAGGGTCCCATGATTAATTCACAACTCAGGGTCTCCCTGTCACTCTTCCAAACTCTCATGATCTTTTCTGGAAACCTCAAATACATTAAATTCTTAACATGCTGAGATGCTTACAAAACTCATTAACTTTCCCTGTTTGCATCATTTCCTGGTCTTACTCAAATGTCAGTGATAAGACCAGAGGTAATTTTATTTTTTCCTGAGGATCAGTTTCTTTTTCCTTCCAGTTTTATTGAGATATAATAACATTATATTAGCCTAAGGCTTACAACAAGATGACTTGATGCATGTAGACATTGTAAAATGACCATCAGGATAAGTTTAATTGTCTACCATGTTAAATAGCTATAAATTCTCTTCTTTATTATTTCTTATGATTTATTGTTTGTTTTCTACTGACAGCATTTGTGCTTTCTTTTTCTTTTACTTTTTATTTCTGTTCTTTTTTTTTTTTCACTTTTTTTCCCTATTTCTGCTAGCCCTTTTATGTTGTTAGGTGACAGACATTTTTGTATTTCCATAAATATTTTTGAGGTTTGTTTTGCAATACTATTAAGTTATTTGAAACAATTTTATTCATTGAAATTTAGCTTTTCGGATTTATTAGATGGGACCATAGCAGTGTTTTTGTTGTTGTTTTTCTCAGGACTAACTGTTTGGTACGAGGGTAATGTAATTCAGAATGCTCTACCCAGAGTTCTATGCATCATATGATCGTCCAATCTGACTAGTGGGAACAGGCACTATTCTAGGTCCTGTTTGAGTTTCAGGTACTGTTCCCTATAACCTTTTCAGAAGCTTTTTTTTTTTTTTTTTTTGGTAGTATCAGGAAGTTTCTTTGGATGTATACCCTGATTAATTTTCTGCAGTACATTCAGGGGTGATCCTCTGCAAATCTGTGGAATTCACATTCTAGGCAGCATTCTCTTCTCAATTAGTGCCTGAGAACTGCAATGGTGTCCTTGGATTCTCAGTTCATTCTCTCTCTCTCTCCTTTTTTCTTTTTTTAATATATAATGTATTATTTGGTTCAAGGGTACAGGTCTATGAATCATCAGTCTTACATAATTCACAGCACTCACCATAGCACATACCCTCCCCAATGTCCATCACCCAGCCACCCTATCCCTTCCCTCCCCCAGCAACCCTCAGTTTATTTCCAGAGATTAAGACTCTTTTATGGTTTGTCTCTCTCCCTAATCCCATCTTGTTTCATTTTTTCACTACCTTCCCCCACCATGAATGCCCCGCCCTGCCTCTCAAATACCTCATATCAGAGAGATCATATGATAATTGTCTTTCTCTGATTGACTTAGTTCACTTCGCATATTACCCTCTAGTTCCATCTGTGTCATTGTAAATGGCAAGATTTACGGGTTTTTTGATGGCTGTATAGTATTCCATTGTGTGTGTGTGTGTGTGTGTGTGTGTGTGTGTGTGTGTGTGTATGACTTCTTCTTTATCCATTCATCTGTTGATGGATATCTAAGCTCATTCCATAGTTCAGCTTTTGTGGACATTGCTGCTATAAACACTCAGGTGCACGTGCCTTTTCACATCACTACATTTGTATCTTTGGGGTAAATACCCAGTAGTGCAATTGCTGGGACATAGACTAGCTCTATTTTCAACTTTTTGAGGAACCTCCATACTGTTTTCCAGAGTGGCTACACCAGCACGCATTCCAGAGGGTTCCCCTTTCTCTGCATCCTCACCAACATCTTTTGTTTCCAGACTTGTTAATTTTACCTATTCTGACTAGTGTGAGATAATAACTCACTGTGGTTTTGATTTGGATTTCCCTGATGCCAAGTGATGTTGAGCACTTTTGCATGCATCTTTTGGCCATCTGGATGTCTTCTTTGCAGAAATGTCTGTTCATGTCCTCTGCCCATTTCTTGATTGGATTATTTGCTCTTTGGGTGTTGAGTTTGATAAGTTCTTTATAGATTTTGGATACTAGCCCTTTATCTGATATGTCATTTGCAAATATCTTTTCCCATTGTGTGGGTTGTCTTTCCTTTTGTTGACTTTCTTTTGTTGTGCAAAAGTTTTGATCTTGATGAAGTCCCAATAGTTCATTTGTGCCCTTGCTTCCCTTGCCTTTGGCAATGTTTCTAGGAAGAAGTTCCTGCACCTGAGGTCAAAGAGGTTTCTGTCTGCGTTCTTTTCAAGGATTTTTATGGATTCCTGTCTCACATTTACGTCTTTCATCCATTTTGAGTCTATTTTTGTGTTTGGTATAAGTAAATGGTCTAGTTTCATTCTTCTGCATTGGACTGTCTAATTTTCCCAACACCACTTGTTGAAGATACCGTCTTTTTTCCATTTGACATTCTTTCCTGCTTTTTCAAAGATTATTTGATCATAGAGTTGAGGGTCCCTTTCTGGGCTCTCTATTCTGTTCCATTGATCTGTGGATCTGTTTGTGTGGCATGACCATACTGTCTTGATGATGACAGCTTTGTAATAGAGCTTGAAGTCTGGAATTGTGATGCCACCAACTTTGGTTTTCTTTTGCAACATTCCTCTGGCTATTTTGGGTCTTTTCTGATTCCATATAAATTTTAGGATTATTTGTTCTATTTTTTGAAACAAATTGATGGCATTTTGATAGGGATTGCATTAGATGTGTGGATTGCTCTAGGTAGCATAGACATTGTCACAATATTTGTTCTTCCAATCCATGAGCATGGAATGTGTTTCCATTTCTTTGTCTTCCTCAATTTCTTTTGTGAGTACTTCATAGTTTTCTGAGTACAGATTCTTTGCCTTTTTGGTTGGGTTTATCCCTAGGTATTTTATGGTTTTGGGTACAATTGTAAATGGGACTGACTCCTTAATTTCTCCTTCTTCTGTCTTGTTGTTGGTGTATAGAAATGCAGCTGATTTTTGTGCATTGATTTTATATCCTGACACTTCCCTGAATTCCTGTATGAGTTCTAACAGTTTTGGAGTGGAGTTTTTTTGGGTTTTCCACATGAAGTAACATATCATCTGCAAAGAGTGAGAATTTGACTTCTTCTTTGCTGATTTGGATGCTTTTCATTTCTTTTTGTTGTCTGATGCTGAGGCTAAGACTTCTAGTACTATGTTGAGCAGTGGTGATAGTGGACAGTCCTGCCGTTTTCCTGACCTTATAGGAAAAGCTCTCAGTTTTCCCCATTGAGAATTATATTCACTGTGGGTTTTTCATAGATGGCTTTTATGATATTGAGGTATGTACCCTCTATCCCCACACGTTGAAGAGTTTTGATCAAGAAGGGATCCTGTACTTTGTCAAATGCTTTTTCAGAATCTATTGAGAGTATCATATGGTTCTTGTTATTTCTTTTATTAATGTATTGTATAACACTAATTGATTTGTGGATGTTGAACCAACCTTGAAGCCCAGGAATAAATCCCTTTTGGTCATGGTGAATAATCCTTCTAATGTACTGTTGGATCCTGTTGGCTGGTATTTTGGAGAGAATTTTGCATCTGTGTTCATCAAGGATATTGGTCTGTAGTTCTCCTTTTCAATAAGTCTTTGTCTGGTTTTGGGATCAAGGTAATGCTGACCCCATAAAATGAGTTTGGAAGTTCTCCTTCCATTTCTATTTTTTGGAACAGTTTCAGCAGAATAACTATTAATTCTTCTTTAAATGTTTGGTAGAATTCCCCTGGGAAGACATCTGGCCCTGGGCTCTTGTTTGTTGGGAGATTTTCGATGAATGCTTCAATCTCCTTACTGGATATGGGTCTGTTCAGGTTTTCTATTTCTTCCTGGTTCAGTTGTGGTAGTTTATATGTCTCTAGGAATGCATCCATTTCTTCCAGTTTGTCAAATTTGCTGGTGTATAGTTGCTCATAATATGTTCTTATAAATGTATTTCTTTGGTGGTGTTTGTGATCTCTCCTCTTTCATTCATGATTTTATTAATTTGGGTCCTTTCTCTTTTTTTTTTGAAAAGTCTGGCCAGGATTTTATCAATCCTTTTATTTCTTTCGAAGAACCAGCTTCTAGTTTTGTTGATCTGTTCTACTGTTCTTTTTATTTCTATTTCATTGATTCAGGCTCTGATTATTATTTCTCTTCTCCTGTTGGGTTTAGGCTTTCTTTGCTGTTCGTTCTCCAGCTCGTTTAGGTGTAGGGTTAGATTGTGTACTTGAGACTTTTCTTGTTCATTGAGAAAGGCTTGTATTGCCATATACTTTCCTCTGAGGATTGCCTTTGCTGTGTCCAAAGATTTTGAACAGTAGTGTTTTCATTATCATTTGTTTCCATGACTTTTTTCAATTCTTCTTTAATTTCCTGGTTGACCCATTCATTCTTTCATAGGATGCTCATTAGCCCCCATGTATTTGAATTCTTTCCAACTTTGCTCTTGTGGTTGAGTTCTAGTTTCAAAGTATTGTTGTCTGAAAATATGCTGGGAATGATCCCAATCTTTTGTTACTGGCTGAGACCTTATTTGTGACTCAGGATGTGATCTATTCTGGAGAATGTTCCATGTTCCCTCAAGAAGAAGGTGTCTTCTGTTGCTTTGGGATGGAATGTTCTGGATATATCTGTGATGTCCATCTGGTCCAGTGTGTCATTTAAAGCCTTTATTTCCTAATTGCTCTTTTGCTTAGATTATCTGTCCATTTCAGTGAGGTGTTAATGTCCCCTATTATTATTGTATTATTATTGATGTGTTTCTTTGATTTTGTTATTAATTGGCTTATGTAATTGGCTGTCCCATGCAGGGACATGGATATTTAAAATTGTTAGATCTTCTTGTTGGACAGACACTTTAAGTATGATATAGTGTCCTCCTCATCTCTTATTATAGTCTTTGGCTTAAAATCTAATTTATCTGTTATAAGGATTGCAACTCCAGCTTTCTTTTGATGTTTATTAGCATGGTAAATGCTTTCCTACCCCCTCACTTTAAATATGGAGGTGTCTTTGGGTCTAAAATGAGTTTCTTGCAGACAGCATATCAATGGGTCTTATTTTTTATCTATTTTGGTTTCCTGTGTCTTTTGATTGGGGGCATTTAGCCCATTTCCATTCAGGGTAACTATCCAAAGATATGACTTCAGTGCCATTGTATTGCCTGTAAGGTGATTGTTACTGTATATTGTCTCTGTTCCCTTCTGATCTGTTACATTTAGGCTTTCTCTTTGCTACAGGACCCCTTTCAATATTTCCTGTAGGGCTGTTTGCCAATTATTTAGTATTTGCAAATTATTTTAATTTTTGTTTGTCCTGGAAGCTTTTCAGCTCTCCTTCTATTTTCAATGACAGCCTGGCTGGATATAGTATTCCTGGCTGCATATTTCTCTCATTTAGTGCTCTGAGTATATCATGCCAGTCCTTTCTGGCCTGCCAGTTCTCTGTGGATAGGTCTTGTGTCAATCTAATATTTCTGCCATTGTATGTTACAGAGCTCTTGTGCTGATCTGCTTTCAGAATTTTCTCTTTGTCACTGAGACTTGTCAGTTTTACTATTAGATGACAAGGTGTTGACCTATTTTTATTGATTTTGAGGGGGTTCTCTGTGCCTCCTGGATTTGGATGCTTGTTCCCTTCACCAAATTATGGAAATTCTCTGCTACAATTTCCTCCAATATACTTTCTGTGCCTTTCTTCTTCTTCTGAGATCTCAATTATTCTAATATTGTTTCATCTTATGGTATCACTTATCTCAGGAATTCTCCCCTCATGGTCCAGTAGTTGTTTACACCTCATTTATCTTCCTCATTTATCCTATCAGTAAGAGCCTCTATTTTTAACTGCACCTCATTAATAGCTTTTTTTAAAATTTCAACTTGGTTAGATATTAGTTGTTTTGTTTCTCCAGAAAGGGATTTTATTTCTCCAGATAGGGAGTCTCTAATATCTTCCATGCTTTTTTTCAAGCCCAGCTAGCACCTTGATAATTGTCATTCTGAACTCTAGTTCTGATATCTTACTAATGTCCATATTGATTAGGTCCCTAGCTATTGGTATTGCCTCTTGTTCTTTTTTTTTTTTTTTTTTTTTTTTTTTTTTTGAGGTGAGTTTTGCTGCCATGTCATTTTGTCCAGATAAGAATAGATAAATGAGAGAACAAAATACTAAAAGGAGCAATGAAAATAAATAAATAAATAAATAAATAAAGGAGAAATGACCACAGAAAAATATACACTAATCAAGACACCTGAAACTGGGGGAAGAAGAAAGGAGGGGGAGATATGTAATGTATATCATTCATATATATATGTATATATCGTATATATATGACTGGTGAATAGAACAGAGCCACAAACTCGATTTTGGGTGTATTTTGGTCTATTAGAAGAAACTGCCTCACAAAATTTTAAAGAAAGAAATATATGTATATATATATACATACATATATATATATATGAAAATAAGGGTAAACATGGTGAAAAGATGGACTACGACTATAGAGATGAAAATTTTAAAAGATTCTAAAAAAGGAATTGATAAGAGATTTTGGTTAAAAAAAAAAAAAGGAAATAATGTGATCAGGCTGGAGACTAGTACAAAGCCATGGGTTAGATTGAGGGTATATTTTGATCTGTTAGAAGAAATTGTATCCTAAAAATTTAAAGAAAGAAAAACCTATATGTATACAAAAAATAAATTTAAATACAATGACGGGATAGAATACGACTATAACAATGAAAATTTAAACATATTTTTAAAAAGGTATTGATAAGACAGAATAGTTTAAAAAGTTTAAAATAGGTAGGAGGAAAAATTAAATATAATAAGAAAAAATAAAATTTAACTTTGAAAGACTAAAGAATCACAAGGAAAAAAGCCATGAATTATATGTGCTGCATTCTCCTAGCTATAGAGTTCTGCAGTTCTCATTGATCAGTGAATGTTGTCTTGACTGATGTTCTTGCTGATCTTCTTGGGGAGGGGCTTGTTGCAGTGATTCTCAAATGTCTTTGCCTGAGGAAGAATTGCACCGCCCTTGCCAGAGGCCAGGCTATGTACTATGCTTGGGTTTGCTCTCCATAACTTTTGTTCCCTGAATGCTTTCCGTACAGCTTTGGAGGAGGAGAAAGAAGATGGCAACCTCCCAATCTCTGGCCCAGAGGAGTTGAGAGTTTAAGGCCCCTCTCTTTAGTGTGCCCTCAGAGAAAAGCGGTCAATCCCTCCCATCTCCCTAGCTTCTGGCTGCACTCTGAGCTCACCCGGCCTGTGACTGAGCATTTTGACCTCTGACACATGGCCCCATTGGGAGTCTCCAAACGCAGCAGATTCCTGAAGCATGCTCCCACACTGATCCTCCCGGAGGAGAAGGAAGGACGGTGTCTTCCCAGATCTGCCACTTGTGGTCCCTGCTTGATGAGCAGTGTCCTGACTGTGCCTTGGATCATGGTTTATTTACGAGCTGAGAGCACTTTCTTCAGTTCCACGTCTGCAGCTGGCTTCCCTGTTCTGATACCTGGGAGCTCTGCCACACTTAGGCACTCCTGATCTTTTTGTGTCCCTGCAGATCCTGATACCATACTGTCCCCGTGAGGGCTCCACCACTGCTTAGCCTCGGGAGGGATGTCCTTCAGTGGAGCAGACTTCTAAAAATTCCAATTTTGTGCTCTGCTGCTCTACGGCTTGCCAGGAGCTGGCCCCTCCCCTGCAATCTATCTTCCCATATGTTGCTTCAGATTCACTTATCCACACATCCTACCTTCCAGAAATTGGTCGCTTTTCTGTTTAGAATTGCTGCTCTTATTCTCTTCGATCTCCTGTTGAGTTTGTAGGTGTTCAGCATGGTTTGATAACTATCCAGATGAACTCCTGGGACCTGATGATATTTAGGTCTCCTACTCGTCCACCATCTTGTTCCTTCCCTCAGTTCATTCTTGTTAGCTCATGGAGTCCACTGGACTTTGCTTACCTTTCCCTTGCCCCTGTTGCAGCCTGGAAACTTTCCCAAGACATTAAGGCCTGGCAGTGTTATTGCTCACCGTACCTCATTTGTTTCTTGTCTCTCATATAGATTACTGTTCTTTCTCATACGTGGATAAAATATATTTTGTCTTTTGGGGGTTCTTTTTATTCTTGTTGTTGTTATTGTTGTTATTTCAAGTGGGAGGGTAAATCTGGCATCTTTTACTCAGATCAAACCATCTATTTGTTTCTATATGAAGCTTTACCTATTTGATAAACATTCAACGCTTAGCATTAATTGTCCTCTCCTGACTTCTCTACCCCAAGTCTTACTGAGTCATAATCTACCATTTTAATCAGATTTTATTTCCCCAGGGCTTTACCACCTTGTTAAGGCTTAGTTCAAGTACTACCACATATATAGAGAAGTTGGTATCAGTAATAATTTTGGAATAATAGAGACATTGAATATAGTCCTAAACAGGGACAGAGTTCTTAATGCATTGTGACTTTATTCCAATAAAACTTTAATAGTATCTTGTCTTTTTGGTCTATAAGGGGTACACATTTCTTTCATCAGGTGTAGGTACTTAGAGAGCAGGTGTTGTAAGCTCTTGCTTTATAGGCCTCACTGGAGGAATACATGTGGCTGGGGATTTTTCAAAGAGACTTTTGGAACTATTTAGAAGGGAAAGTGTAGATGAGGAGCTGACTGTAGCACTCAGTGTAGATTCCTGGGGTGATTACTTTTCTAAGGATGTGCCAACCATGACCCTATACTATAGTCAGGCTAAGTTATAAAGCTTGTAAGTGAAACTACATCAAGACTTGAGGACTTTCTCCTTCCACATTATTTTTGAGGATGGTCTTCCTATACCCTTTTGCCCCATATTTAGTGCCCAGAAATGTCTCTCAGCATAGCAGTGATGTGAAATAATGCTGAGTTGCAAAGCATGCCTGTATTTTATAATCATTTGGCCCACATGCAAGGTCAGGTTGGAATGAGTTATTTCAAAATCTGGAGAATTATCTACATCAAGAAAGTAAGAGTGGTGATTCTCTCCACAAAAGGAGACAAATTCAGCCCTGGTGCCAATGTGTCACATAGGAGTCCATAGGTTATTCAGGGCCAATGAATCAGTATGTATGGTGAGGGGCCATCAGCCAAACCTGGATTTGCAATTACTATAACTACACCAAGACCTGTTATAGTAATTTATTGTCTCAGGGCAGCTGTTGCCACAGTCCCTTAAAGACTCAGGGAGAGTGTGATGAAAGACAAGAGAGTTATAAATGCGTGGGGCTCAAATCTGGGGGATTTGGGTGTATGTAGGATCTCAGGTTCTGTTCAGGAACCAGGCCAGGCTTGAGGAAAGAAGGCAAAGAACCTGTGGTAGGTGAAATAGGGAAGTATCCCCCTTCTCTTTGTTAGTGAGAGCCCATCCCCTTTCCACATAAGCATTGCCTTACCCAGGGCACATTTTAATGCCACTGGTATATGCAGTTGAGGTTATTTATTTATTTATTTGTTTGACAAAGAAAGAGAGATCATAAGCAGGCAGAGAGGCAGGCAGAGAAAGAGGGGGAAGCAAGCTTCCTGCCGAGCAGAGAGCCTGATTCAGGGCTCAATCCCAGGACCATGAGATCATGACCTGAGCCGAAGGCAGAGGTTTAACCCACTGAGCCAACCAGGCACCCCTGCAGTTCACTTTTGAAAATGTTAGTTATTTAAACTGACAAGATATAAACAATAAGGATATTAATACTTTTTTTTTTTTTTTTTTAATTTTGGGCCAGGAATTTATTTGTGGAAATAAAAGAGGAAGCTGAAACTGAATCAGTATGATTTAACTGTCTTTAGGGATAAAGCAAAAAATATTCCAAATGAGTACAGAAGTAACATTGGTTTCTACAGTTAATAATGAAAGATGGACATTAGCGAGTACTTAGGGAAAAATATAAGCTGCCTTTTTAAGGTATTAAAAAACTCACTCGACTTAAATCCCATTAGAAATGGGATTCTCTTTTTGTCAATAAACAGAGGACAGCATTGCAAACTCTTTGCAAAAGATCAACTTAATTATGCACCAAGATCTCCTGCTGAGGTGGAGATGATATTTTGCTTAACGTGGAACAAATAGTTCTGCAAATGACACCATAACTAGTGTGGTCTCTGGTATGTGACTATCTGTCAAGTGAATACAAATAGTTTTAAGAAATGTCATTTTTCCTTTAAAAACATTTCTAATGGTATATGTGATTTTACTTTTTAAAAAAGCAAGTGCCTTCTTATTTAGGTGCTTTTAGTTTAGAGTAAAAATTAGTACCTTTGCCTCTCCAGTCACATGTCAGCTAGGAAGAGGTAAACTTGTTGAACCAATGCCTTCTCAGTAAGTGTTACATTTTAGCAGGTGACAACAGAGGTTCACAGTGACAGATTTCCTATTTAAAACCTCAGTTCAGATCTGTCCATTGAGGGATTTTCTCTAAAACAAAACAAAACAAAACAAAACAAAACAAAACAAAACAAAAACAAGCAAACAAAAATTCTTAAATATTGACCAGAGAAAGGAAAGCCAACGTTAATACATCTGGAGTATATAAGAAATTTAAGACTGAAGATAAAGGATTAAGAGGGCTTTAGTTTCTCCTTAAGCCTCCATATATAACCTTGGGTATGTCAAACCAATATTGTAGGTCCAATATGATAGAATGTATGCTTGTGTTTGTGTGTGTAAGTACATTACATTTATCTTTCTTCAAAGCTAAAATGATGCAACCAATATACCATTATTATACTTTCTGACAATATAACCTCTCTTTTTTTTACTTTTTTATTTTTATTTTTTTCTCATTTTTAATTTAAATTCTAATTAGCTAGCACACAGTATAATATTGGTTTCAGGGGTAGAATTCAGTGATTCATCACTTACATATAAACCCAGTGTTCAACACAGCAAGTGCTATACGGCTTTTTAAAAACCCATTCTTATTACAGTATTTCCCAGTATATAGTATATATTAAAAAAAAATTCGTGGTTCCTATAATTCTGTTAAATGTTTGTACTCTTGTTAAAATGTAAGATAACATATTTTTCAGACTTTATTCTGCCATCATTCTATATCATAAGCATGCTTCATAAAAGCTTTTGAAAATCATTCACTTAATTAAATTTATAAAACTGAAAATGATGAGAAATCATCAGACTACTCCTTTGAATAATTATGCAGATACCACACTAAAGCATTATAGAATGTAAAGAACAGCAAAGAATTTAGCCTCCGAATTTACTGATCATGTGATATTAAGTGTATAAACCTCTGTAAGCATCAGTTTTCTTAGATGTAAAATGAAGAATATCTATTATAAGGTTATTAAAAGGATTACGAAAAATTATCTTCTCAGGATGAGTTATTTTATATCTGATGGGTGCTCTGTAAGTGATATTTCTCCTCCTAAAAACAAATCTCTTCTCTGACACTGAGTAAATAGAGCACCCATGCTAACTTAGAAATAGGGAGAGGAATATGGTTTTCATCTAATATATTTAGATTAGATTTGGCTATATTTACTTGCATTTAGATACAAATTTTCCACAATATATCTTGTTCATTTGCATTATGTGTATCTGTTTTCATTTTCTTGGATGAGCAATAGCTCATTTGAGAGTAGCCAATGAGAGGGTTCTGTATAAAACTATTTTAAGTCTAAAACATTGTGAACTGACCCAGAAGTTAACTATAACCAGTGCAATTAGACTTGTAAAGGGAAGAAACCCTTGAGAAACTTGAACAGTTAAATTTTCTTTGATGGATTTTGTGAAGTATTTCCAGTGCTGATAATTCCTGGAGAAGACAGGATGGAATCTTGTGGAAGAAACTAATGATATTGTTCTCCTTTCATTTCCTCCTCAGTGACTGGGAGGAAAGGCTGTACGGAAGACAGGTCTTGATAAAGATATGAGCAAAGGGAAGATGAGGTTTTGTTATCAAATTAATCAAGAGTGACCAAAAACCAGCAACAGATTTGTGAGATTCTGATGCCTGAGAAGCTTTCTTAAATGTATTCTTATTATGCCTCCAGGTTCTTTACCTATAGTCAGGTTTTCTTTTTCTTCATTTGAATTGGGAACATAAAGTCTTGAATTAAATTACAAGATCCATTCCTGGCCTTTTTCAGAAATGTTAGGCAGAAGCTGGGATAACAGAAAGAGATGAAATAATTAATTTTAACTGAGGCCCTAAGATGTGTCAATCACTTTCTTCCAATCCTCAGAGAAACCTTTACGTTAGGTGGCATTGATATTATTATTATGGTTTTATTATTCCCATTTAACAGATGAGGAAACAGAGTCAGAATGGTAAGGTCAATGCCCAAGCTAATAAGTTGGTAAGCACCGATTTAAATTCTAGTGTATCTGGCCCCAGGGAACATTGTATCTCCACATCATTCCAATACAGAAAGCATGTGCCTACTCATTGTTCTATTGTTAAATTTAGCACTGTGATGTAGATGAGTCACATTAGACTTCTGAGGCTGTTTCTATACCTGAAGTTTAGTGCCTTGGATAATCTTATTTATAAGACTTCTTTTCTCCCAGATAGGAACTTGAATCATCTGCAAATGGCAAGAATCTGAATATAGTCTATATAATAATAATGAAGCATAATTTTTATTACAAAATTTGCAATCTAAATTGTTACTTTTTTCATAATGATGAGTTTTTGTCCAAGTTAGTTTCAATGACTAAAAGGAGCAAAATTATATAATAACAAGAATGTGTATATAATTCACAAAAATTTCCATTTACTGTTAATTGAGCTTGTTTCAAATTAGTAGTTTCAACTAAAATAATGAATGCAATAAAATATGTTGTCTTATAGATACAGAAATCTTGTAGAAAGTTGATTTCTTTATTATATAAAATAAGTTTCATTAAAATACAAGAAAGGAAGTTTACTCAGATATCTGGTGGAAGAAAATTTGGTTCACTGTTGCTGATTTAGCCAATCTGTTAGCTCACATTGGAAAGAAGAAAACCTGTTTTCTGTGTATTCATTTTCACCCCAACAGATTTTACTATATAGTACAGAATGTATTTACATAGTGATTCATAAATTTCATTAATTCATAGACCTACAAATCTCAATTTTCTTTATCAACATTTTGAGGATCCTTCAATCTGAACAGAGTAAGATAAATTTTTCTTTACTTTTCTCAGGAAATTTAATTTCAGTTTATATCTCCTCCTTCCTTCATTACCCTTCGGATCCTCATCTCTCCATCTCCATTTTCCATCTTTTCTCTTAGCTTTCCTTTCCAGTTTATTCCTGCTTTATTTCTATCCTTTCCCTGCCAAATTACAATAAGATCAACTGGTGAATGTGGTGTGAAGTCCAGGTATTTTGTTTTCTTACCTCAAACATGTCACCTAAATGAGTAAATTTGGAATCTCTTCTACCATCATTTGAGATCCATGTGTGTAATTTATATACCAAAAGGTATTTATCCAGTATTATTTATCCAATTATTTACCAATATTGTGGGGAGGAAACACAGCATTATGGCGATTATGCATGTTGTTATCTCTCCTATTTTGGTGAAAATTTTAATGACTTTTCTCACAGCCATTGTCCAGTTGAATGTTTATGTCACCTAAATCTATTCTTAATATGCAATTAAGAATTATTAATACACGGGGCACCTGGATGGCTCAGTGGGTTAAAGCCTCTGCCTTCGGTTCAGGTCATGATCCCAGGGTCCTGGGATCAAACCCCGTGTCGGGCTCTCTGCTCAGCAGAGAGCCTGCTTCCTCCTCTCTCTCTCTCTGCCTGCCTCTCTGCCAACTTGTGGTCTCTGTCTGTCAAATAAATAAATAAAATCTTAAAAAAAAAAAAGAATTATTAATACACTTCAAATTCTTTCCAAAAACCAGAACCTTGATATGTGTTGTCTAATCATGGTCAACAAATTTGAGAAATAGTATCAAAGTTTTTCTTGACCTTTGCCATTAGTCATTCATTTGTTTGAGAGACATAATATATCATATATAAGTTATATCATTTTATATAATACTGCATCCCTGTGAAGATGATGTTGGTATAATTATTTTATTTTATTTTATTAATTTTAAAAAAAAATTTAAGATTTGTTCTCTTTGGTGGAGAAAAAGCTGGTATATTTAATCTCTTGTATATCATACACTTTGTTATTTCCTTTTATATTTATTAAAGTCTATTCTCTACCGCCCACCCCAGAAAATGAGAATACTTACCTCAAAATTACATCATGACATATTTCTCCCAGATTTGTGCCATCTGCAAGTTTGTAAAGAGTACATATAATATCTTTATGTAATTTCTTAATAAAAAGTTTAATAAAGTTGTGTCAAGGATAGATTTGTTGGCATGACATCAGAATAATCTCTCCAAGTTGCCATCAAATATTACTCCTTGGGTCTAGTTTTTCAGCAGTTTAAAATTAACATTCAAACTATTATTTGAAATATATTTACCATCTCCTCGAACACTAAGTGACTTGTTTCCAAGCTACAGAATTCCCACAATGTTATGACTCAGATATGACAGCTGAGATGTCATAGTTGGTGTGATTTCTTTTGTTGTCATATCCATTTTTCTCTGTGACATTTGGTTTTCCGTTTTTTTCCTGGGCACTTTTCTTTCTTCCTGATTTTTTTCTTAAGGAAATCTAGGTCAAATTCTAAGTCTTATGTTCAATATTCTTTGTGAACTTTGTGAAATATATTCATTCATTGCTAAGCATCCATCTTTGAGTTCTCCTTGGCTTATTTTTGTTTTCTTAAATTTCTTATGTAAGAGAAATATGTCAGTGTTCTAGAAGAAAAATTTTAAGTTTGGAACCAGAACATCTAACTATTATTATAAGGACTCTGACTTCATAGTAGTGCCTTAAGTATTAGGAATAGAATAATTAACTAAAATCACGGATACTATCAGTAGGATTTCTCTAATTCTTGTGTCTGTTTATGAGTGTGTGCTTATATGTGTATTTTAAATTTGAAAATATTTGGGGGAAACTGCCAATGAATGAAGGAATGAATGAAGTAATCATTCCTGATGTATAGCAAGTATATGTAAACAAGAAATTATTTACATACTGCACATAACAATTATGTATTTTAAATATGTAATTAGAATATATAAGCCAGCGTATTAGATCATGATATCAAGAATCTTTTGGCTCATAATGAAGCTAAATTTTTTTTTTTAAAGATTTTATTTATTTGTCAGAGAGAGAGGGAGAGAGAACGAGCACAGGCAGACAGAATGGCAGGCAGAGGCAGAGGGAGAAGCAGGCTCCCTGCTGAGCAAGGAGCCCGATGCGGGACTCGATCCCAGGATGCTGGGATCATGACCTGAGCCGAAGGCAGCTGCTTAACCAACTGAGCCACCCAGGCGTCCCATGAAGCTAAATTTTAAAAAGTTAAACAGTTTAAAGAAAAATACTAGATAAAACCACAGCAGAGGTGATATTAGCAAATAGCAAATTTGTGGAAGTGGCACATTGGTGAGTGAATTGGAAAATATGGCTCTTATAAGGTTGACTAGGCGCCTGTTCAGTGGGTTCTTTGCTTCCTTTTTTACTTAGTAGCTGTTCCCAGTCAGAAGAGTCAACCTGGTCTTGTAACAACACTTGTCACCAACTTTCACTATGATTAAAATTTTTAATTAATTTGGTAATATATCCCATATGTCATATATGTTTTGAAATGCCAATTATTTTCTTTCTTATATCCAATAGACTATAATGTGAAGGACAATTCTGTTTCTTCCTTGTTTATAGTGAGACATTTAGAACTTGAAGGAATATTTAACTGAGCTAAATTAATGCAAATTTAATGATGACTTATATTATCCATTGAGATACTTTACTTTCTGTATGCATCTAATGGCTGTATTAAAATGTGAATTTTATTGGCACCTTTATTTGAATTCTCATATTAAATTCAGCTCAAGCATTGGTTTTTAAAATTTCTTTCATAGCCTGCTGTCTCTCTGATAAATATCATTCTACAGCAGATGCAGTATTATTATAGGAGGCAAGCAGGCTTATTAGAAGGTGAATAAAGACATCTAGCAGGGAAGTACAGTACTAAGGTTTTTAAAGATGTTTGGGAGTAAAGCCAAGCAAACCATCATGTACTGTAAGCAGAATCTTAAAAAAAAAAATCAATGCCTTGCTGACCAGGCAGCCAATGAGGAAATGATAAGAAAAAGGCTAATGTGATAATTTATTGATATGTAGCACCTAGCTGAACTCTAAGTCAAGTAAGGGGCATGTTCTATATCGAGAGAGAGAGACTGCTTTTTTTTTTTTTTTTAATGAGCTAACTTGTTTCCCTCAAAGTTTAAAGTATGCCTGATTATGAGAAATAACAACAACAACTCTACATAGTTCAGGAATAATAAATCTTGTCACTGAAGGCTTTGTAATACTGTCCATATTTATCTCTGAGTGTAAATTTATAATCACTATATATAGTTTTCCCCCTCTCTTGTAGATCTACTGCAGCTTTAGGGTTTTATGGTGAAGACAGCTATATTCTTCCTGAACTCACAACTTTTGACATGTATACAATTTTAGTCAGCTCCTAGTGTCCATAGAACTGAGATCTTGGTATAAAATAGCAAAAGAAAGAAGCAATGAGGACCTTTGTTTTGGGGAGTTATTTGTGTCCCAGTTGCAGAATAGTTTTTAGTGCAGATACTGGATCAAATCATACAGATCCAAGTCCTGGTTCCAGATTTTAAGAGCTGTGGATTTTGAGACAATTTACTGTAACCTTAGGTTTAGCATCCTCAGCTATTCAATGTACTTTCGTTGTTGAGTTGCTAGGAGGACTCCATGAGTGAGGCTGAGCCTTAAACCTAAGAAAGAGAAAACTATCAATAAATATAAGCTATTATTACTGTCTCCAACCTATAAAAATCTAACCTGGAATCTAAAAGTACCAATACCAGTTTTAAAAGATGGCCCATAATATTTACTTATGAATCACTTCAGTTATACAAATTTTACTGTATTGATTATAATGAAAAAACAAATACCCATGTTGTAAAAAATAAAATATAATTCTAGTTGCAATGATAGACCTATTTGTTACTTCTATAACAATAAATCAATAAATCTAGTCAAGAAATCAAATTATTGACCTGTAATCAATATAACTTATTAGACACTTTTATTTTAAGATTCTCAATATTCTTTCAAAGTTGAGTTTGGCTTGTTACTACCTATTGTATACTTTATCAGTATATGCCATCCTGCTAGCTTTGTAGATAAGAATAAACACCAAAGCTGAGAAAAAGGTAATTAGGGTAATTATCCAGAATATGTACAGGCCAAAGATTTCATCATGGCAGTTCCAAAATCTGGATTAATATATTGCTGCAGTCATCTAACAATCTTTCAAATTTTCATCTTTATTTTGACATAAATCTAAAAAATTATGTGAAATTCATTTGTCAGAAAAAAAAAAAGGGGTCAAATTTATATGCTCTTTCAAGGAGGAGAAATAGCAAGAGAAGTTCCTTACAAACCGTTCTCTGATGTGAGTGCCCTTCCTTGACAATGGTTTGTCTTCCTGACCTCTCTTACCACTCTTGACCCTCTCTCTCTACTTCACCTGTCTTATCTCCCTGCTGTTCCTTGGATACTCCAGGCCTGGTTATTCCTCCAAGGTCATGTTTCTTCTTGGAATGCTCTTTCTCCCAGAAAATGAGTGTCTCAATCATTTTCTCTCTGTTAGTCTTCAAGGTCACTCCTTAATATAGCATTTTCAAGCTCTCTTAGTTGAAATTCCTCCTTCACACATATTCCCTATTTCCTTCTCTTTTATTTCTCACTGTAGCACTCCATACACAATAAAGACCAAGTAGGTTAGCAGAAAGTGAGATTGGCCATTAGACATTGGTATTACTAAAACGTGCTTTTTTTTCATACACCATATATGAAGCATTATTTCTCCTAAGCATTATAAACCATATAATATGGCTTCTCTAAGGTACTTGGGGTATGGATAAATAATAAAAGAAAACTGCATTCTAGATGTAAACTAAATATACTTATCTATGATGGAAAACAAACAAAGAAATAATTAAATGTTTTACATGTTTTTAAATAAAATGTAAAATTATTCAGTATAAAAGAGGTATAAAAGAAAAAATTATACTACTTAATATGAACAATACTAAAAGAAAGCTAGAAAGTTAAAAATATTTCTATTTTAATACAATTCTCCATGGATTCATGCACAAAAATGAAGGTATTTTAATGAGAAAATTTGACAAAGTCAAAACTTAAACAAAACTGAGTATATATTGAGTAAGTGAAGTGATGTGTTTATGTATATAAAAATGTGTGTATACATACATCATATATGTGCATATATGTATACATAGATATATGTGCATTGTACATATACACACATGTATATGCACATATATGTACATATGTGTAAATAATTGTGTGTATTTTGACCTTAGCTTTTCAAATTCTTAAGGCACTAAATTTTAGAGCAAATGTAAACCTCCAAAGAAGTGTTTAAAAAATAGTAAGTATTCGAGTGGTTTGTTTCTCAGGTAAATTTATTAACACATTTTTGACTCTGGCATTCCTAGTTGAGTTCATTATGCACTTTCCAAAGCATATCAGTTGGATAAATGATTTAGATCAGTTGCTCAAAAACAAGGAGATTTCTTTAATAAAAGTTAACACTGCACTTAATGTTCCTCCATACACAATACCACAATAATACACCATTCATTATAATTGGTAGAAATATTTTTCTACCAAGATGAGTCTAGCAACGAAATAAGAATAACAAAGAAAAAGTTTTCTTCAGTTGTGGTATCAGTTCCTCCAAGATTTCAAATGGACACACAGGTTAATATTCAATGACCGATGAAACTACATGTAAATCTTGATTCTTGTCAGAATCTAACCTACGTCTATCTTTCTCTTATACTTTCTCTTTCTAAGGTAAGTACCTATGCACGCACACATGTTTCAGAGATAACTAGCAGTATCCTTTGTATGCATTTACAACTGGTATTTACATACTGTCTGTAGGGATGTGTATACGTGTGCATGTATCATTTTTACTTGGCTTTTAAGAGACAGGTATCTCTCATCCCACCCCAGATATTTATTTAATAATGTGTATCTAATTGTATGTTTCTAGTAAATGAAATTTTCTCTCAATTGCCATCCTTCTTCACTTCCCACTGAATTTTATAATCCCAAAGAAAGGTTTGCTAACTATTTTACATTAAGAAGTTGTTTCTTTTAATGTTCATAATTACTGATTGATACAATCACAAAAATTCTAAACATGAATGATAAATTTATAAATACATATTATATGAGAAAGACTTTCAGAATATTGAGCAGAAAGAATATGTGACTTTGTTAAGTAAGTAACAAATGTCACATTCAATCTAAGATTGTTAGTTCCTGTGCAAGGAATTTTAGAACATAGGCTAAGGACAAGATAAAGATATAAAGATTATCAAATATAAAATGATGTGAATATCACTAACAAAGACTCTTTTGAAATATGTATCCACACACATAACTGTAGAAGAAAGTATTTTTATTGCAAATGTTACCTTCCTTATTCAAATTATAAAAAAAGTTATAACTTAGATACCAAACTCTAGGAGAACAGTTTAGCTCAAGTATATACACTAGACAAATATTATACAGCCATAGAAATGGCATTTGTAAGAATTTTTAATGACTTAGAGAAATTATTTCTATGTAATTTTTGGTGAAATATACAGTGTACAATATTTTATTTTCATAGTGAGGGCAACATAATGGAGTTTCTTTTATGTGGCTATGAGCTATTTGTTTCTACTTCTTTGTGTTATAGCTTATATTTCCATAAAGAGTACTGTATGTGTCACTTATATAGTTAAGATACCATTATTCAAGAAATAAGAATAACACGAGCTGAAAATATTTTATATATCTGATAATTAAACGTATATTCAGATAATAAAATTAAAGCACAGTTTTGTTTAAAAGACTGCAGGGGTCTTATAACCTTTCAAATTTGCAGATTGGGAATGTGATTTCCCATAGTATTTAAATGTCTTATGTGACTCATAGTTATGTGTGACCTTGAGCAATTTACCTGGTCTTTACTTATAAAATAAATAGGATGCCTCACAAAGTTATAGTAAAATCATTTGTTCACTTAAAATAATAACATTATAAATGTAAAGGACTTAAAGCAGTGCCTGCAACATAGAAGTCTTTTAAATAAATGGGTACTCTTTTTCCTCCTAAATTCACATTGCTTGTTGATGATAAAGTTGAAATCTACAAAAAAAAAAAAGTTAAAATCTGCATCTTCTGTTTTTATTTACTATTTGCTTATTTTTACATCCTATTTTTTCTATTTATTTATTAACTATTTCTACTATTTAAGTAGCTGGTTACTTAATTATTACTATTACTTAATTTTCACCAGTTATTCTTTATTAAGCCAGATATTCATTTCAATATGTGTATTTCATTCTTAGCTTTTGTGAAACTGAAGCACAAAGAAGATAAATAGTTATTTTTAAATTATATGAGTAGGAACTAGAATTACCATTCAAACCAAATTCTGACTTTAATACTCAGGTTCTTTTCACTATGCCTCACTATTCCCCACCAAATCAGAGTTTGATGTTGTTTATCCTAAAAATGTAAAGTGAATTGAGCAATTGTCTCATGCGTCTGACTTAACTGTGTCAGACCAACTAGATAAATGTAATCAAATGGATATTTACAAATATTTTGGTAGACTCACTTTTTAGTTGCCTCAAATTTGCTTTTACTTTGCTTTTAAAATAAAACATGGAATCAATATTTAGAAAAAAAAGGCTGGAAGAGTCTTTTTTTTTTCCTGTAAGCTAGATGAGGAAACCTAAGTAGAATTGCTGGAAAGTGACTACCAGAATCTCTAATGGGAACTCTAGAATGATTCTGAAGAGTGATGCCCAATCTACCTCTTCGTTTACGGAGATTTGGGTCCCTCTTCATCTGAGGTTCACAAATGCAAATTTGTTTGTACAATATTACCATATAAACTGTCAAGACAACAGGCTGTTTAAAAGAGAATGATAAATGGAATAGAATGGTTTTGGCAGATGATATACAGTGTGTTAGCAAAGAGGAAATAGTAACCATTTTTCCCCTCTCCACAGTTTACAACCATAGAGTTACAATACAACTTTCTAAATAAGAAAACACACACACACACACACACACACACACACACACACACACAAATTCTTGTCAAGTGCAATAGATAGTATTACAGGATTTAATATGATACTTTCTAAAACTGAATAATATGAATTCAAAATATTTCCAGTGAAAATTACATTGCATTGACATGCAATAAAATGTCATTATTGGAGCTTCCAATATCTGTATCTGTAAGAGCAGATATCTATCTGTAAGAGCAGGCTTCTTACAGATTCACCTCTTTATAAAGAAAATATGTCATTGGTAGTTTGTCTTACTTTATAAGCCTTTCTCTTCTCTACCTAGAAGAATAATGTAAAAGTTAAAAAATAAGTAAAAATTCAAAAGTGAAGCAGAAGTAGTAGGATCCCACTGGGACAAGCCACATCTGCCATTGTTAATCTCAACTACTGGTGCATCCACAGATTCTTTCCACTTCCCCTAAAAGAACAGGCTGTGCATGTAAGTGTTCATTGAGAAATATTACTCTGATTGATGGGAAGTAACATGAATTTAATTTTCAGATCCACCAAACACTTTACAATACAAGGCAACCTGCAGCTTTCCAGATAATCAATATCACTAAAGGCTGTAACAGCATATGCCACATAGAGAAGAAGCAAAAAAAAGGCGGGGGGGTGTTTGTACCATCTCCCATCTTCATGGAAGCCTGGATTTGCAAATTACTTTTATTTTATTTTATTTTATTATTTTTTTTTAAAGATTTTTATTTATTTATTTGACAGAGAGATCACAAGCAGGCAGAGAGGCAGGCAGAGAGAGAGGAGGAAGCAGGCTCCCTGCTGAGCAGAGAGCCCGATGCGGGGCTTGATCCCAGGACTCTGAGATCATGACCTGAGCTGAAGGCAGCGGCTTAACCCACTGAGCCACCCAGGCGCCCCTGCAAATTACTTTTAAATAGGGACTAATTCTGAGGCTTCTTGTGGAAAGTGATTTCATTTCCCAGGTAATTATAAATCAATTAAATAGCCTAGGAATTATGTAAATCAGCACATATAGATAAGAACATTAATATGAGAAGTCTCTCATTTTTTTTAAGCAATAAAATAATATAATGTTTGCATTAGTCAGGACTCTTGTCTGTAAATGAGAGAAACCCAATGCAAACTAGTGGCAAAATAAATTTTCTGCCTCAATTCCAAGGAGTGGATGGAGTTAACTTCAGGAACAATTTGAATACAGGTATTTACATAGAGTCATAAGAGCCCTATCATTTTTTTTTTTTTTTCTATTTCTAAGCTGTTACTTTGTTGGTGTCTTCTGAGAATGGTACTTTCTATGTGGATTTTTAAATGACAGATGGCAACTTGATGCTATAGTACTTATAATCTCAAGAAAGAAATAGTCTCTTCCAGTAACCATTGAAATCACCTCCAATGGCTTTAATTGGCCTTGTTCAGTTTTTAACAGAGATTTCTAAAATGCCTGTCCCTATACCCAGTTTTTATTCCCCCCTCAGAAACAGTACTATAAATCTTAAGTCAACACATTCCTATTCAGAATAAGTCAACACATCTCCATCTCCCCTTATAGCAACATTTTTTTAAGATTTTATTTATTTATTTGACAGACAGAGATCACAAGTAGGCAGAGAGGCAGGCAGAGAGAGAGGAGGAGGCAGGCAGAGAGATAGGAGGAAACAGGCTCCCCGTGGAGCAGAGAGCCCAATGCGGGGCTCCATCCCAGAACCCCGGGATCATGACCTGAGCCGAAGGCAGAGGCTTTAACCCACTGAGCCACCCAGGCGCCCCATAGCAACATTTTTTTATGTGACCAAATTCAGACCATTGAAATGTAAGCAGAGGTGTTATATAGGACTTCTAGGAAGTCTGTTTTAGGGTTTTTAGTTTTTTGTTTTCCTCCAAGTAGAAAGGCTTCTTTTTTTGTATTTTTGTTTGTTTGTTTAGAGAGAGAGAGTGCGTGCCGGTAGGGTGGTGAAGTGCTGGGGCAGGTAGAAGATGAGGGAGAGAAACAATCTTAAACAGGTTCCACGCTCAGTGCAGAGCCCAGTGTGGGGCTTGATCTTATGAGCCTGAGATCATGACCTAAGTTGAAATCAAGAGTCTGATACTTGACTTTACTGAGCCACCCAGGAGCCCCTCTTCTTTTGCTTTTTTTTCCCTCCTTTTTTTTTTTTTTTCTTGATTTTTTTGCTCTTTCTTTTTCAGACCTGCTAGGTGATGATGCAAGCAATAGTAATCACCTTGGGCCATGAGTGACTGAGAACAATGGAAGTCATTAGTTAAAATGGTATAGCAGATTGATAAAAATCAGTGTTCCTCAGGATATTGTCTAGCCACCATACAATCCTTGCACGGCCTTCCTCTGTGTATTTAACATTAAAGAAGAAAAATGTATCAGGTTTAAGCTGTTAAATCTTTTTTCTTTCTTTCTTTCCTTTTTTTAAAAACATGAATAATATGACACTTGTAAACTAATTGTGGTCTAGGATAAGAGGCCACCAAGGGTCATATGGTCCTCTCCTGTGACAGAAGAGGTAGTGACCCATGTGTTACAGCTTTGCCAGCTATAATATGGAACAGTAATTTCAAAAAAGACCAAAAAGACCCAACCAATAATAATGGTATATATCTACTATATTCATATTACCAAAAAGTAGGTGCCAGTGATCCTATCAGCTAAAGAAAATAAGGAAAAAAAAAAAAAACATGACCCCTTGTATCATCACTGTTGAGGAACTCCAAACATCAAGGAGCTTTAGAACATTTGGGAAACAACTTATATAGGTATTTATTTCCATATGATACTAACAGAGACATTGAGGAGAATTTAGGCTGCTAGATCAGAATTAAGGTTGATTTAAAAAAAAAAAAAAAAGAGAGGGCTCCTGGGTGGCTCAGTGGGTTAGGGCCTCTGCCTTCAGCTCAGATCATGATCCCAGGGTCCTGGGATCGAGCCCCGCATCGAGCTCTCTGCTCCGCAGGGTGCCTGCTTCCTCCTCTCTCTCTGCCTGCCTCTCTGCCTAGTTGTGATTTCTCTCTGTCAAATAAATAAAATATTTAAAAAAAAAAAAAGAATGACTTCTCACGAAGAGGCTATGCTTTGATAACTAACAGATGGTTATCCTGCCCCCAATGGAAGACAAGGTTTTCTCCAAGAGAAGGTACTCCATTCTAACCCCATACTTCTCAGACTCTATGATGTTATAATCTGGAATAAAAGAAACAACCAGCTACCATGATAAAGGCTCAAGTTTATTGTTTTCATAGTTCTTTTTGCCTCAGTGTTTCTATGGCTATGTTTCTTTTTTTTTTTTTTAACTGTTGTTGCATGTTACTTAACTGTAATCATAATGTTTCTTGAAATGGAAGATGGAAAGTGTGATTACAAAAACAAACAAACAAACAAACAAAAAGAAAACAAAAACAAAAAACAAAAAATAACCCAAAACTTTAGCAAGAAGAAAAAAACCCACATTCCCATTTTTGTTTTTGCAGGGAGAGGGAATGCCAACATTTCTTAAATCACAAGCTAAAGTCTTCTTACTAACTATGCTCTAAATTTTTTTTATCCAGTATATTTTCAAGTTGATGGCTAACTGAGCCCTATCCCTTAAGATGTAAATTTTTCCAAGCCATTTTATTCTGATCAGCTGTTGAATAAAACACATGGTAAATTTACAAGTGACATTTTATTTTCTAAAGCAATAGTAAAGTATTACTAGTGAAACAGTGTATAATTTCAATTTGGTTAGATATCTATTGAATCACTAAAATATTATTTTTTAGAATATTTAATATACAGGGGCACCTGGGTAGAACAGTCAATTAAGTGTCCAACTCTTGATTTCAGCTCAAGTCACAATCTCAGAGTGATGAGATCAAACCCTACATTGAGTTCCTCACTGAGCATGGAGCCTGCTTAAGATTCTCTCTCTCCCTTTTCCTCTGATCCTTCTGACCCACCACACTCAGGCACATGAAATCTCTCTCTAAAAAAATTTTTAAAAAGAATAATATACAGGGGCGCCTGGGTGGCTCAGTGGGTTAAAGCCTCTGCCTTCAGCTCAGGTCATGATCCCAGGGTCCTGGGATCGAGCCCCACATCGGGCTCTCTGCTCAGCAGAGAGCCTGCTTCCTCCTCTCTCTCTCTGCCTGCCTCTCTGCCTATTTGTGATCTGTCTGTCAAATAAATGAATTAAAAAAAATAATATACAAAAATGCATGTATATATAATATATACATATATACATTACACATACCATATATAATATATTTTTATTATTTATTATATTATATATATGCATATGCAATAGGCATCATTTCACATATTCACTGAGGAATTAAATGTTTCCCTAATAATATAATTTGCTATTTTGTCCTATGTTGCCAAATGAACCAGAAAAAAAAAAAAAAGAAATGTGTTATATATGAAAGGCCTACATATAATACCTACATGTAGGCCTATACAATTTTCCACTACTGAACCTCACTGGAAACATTTTAGTGGCATACATTTTTTTAGGATGTTCTCATGAGGAAAAAATGAAAAGGGACATAGACAGCTTGAAGCATCATTTAATTCACAGATTAAAATAAAATCTTTGGTATATCCAAAGGAGATGCAGATTTTGACAACATTATTGTTCATGTTCTATATGTTGAATGACATATATTGTAGTTGAGATCTATAAGAAAACACTGGTTTATTTGTGTTTTTTGAATGCCATCTAAATTTTCAAAAGGCATGCTTTTTGGGAAGGCAAAGCTAACTGTACTTTTGGGTCAGAGTGATACCAGGTGCGAACAAAGTGCATTTTATGTCTTAGGAAATCCAATGCTCTTATTACTACTGAAATCATCATCCCCAAAATGAAGACAGATAATTACAGACTGATACTACAAATGTCTAGGGCAGAATGAATACATGGTAGCTTCAAATGTCAAATAAAAAAATCTCTGGAGACATTCTTTGTGAAACATACATGCTGTTGTTTACACTTAGTGTGGAATATTTAAATTTTGAGACTTTAAATAATTTTTTTAACAGAATGCTCTTTCAGACTACCCTTCAGTCTTGAATATACCTGAGCATTGAGGGACCAAATGAATAATTCTTTACCATAGTATAAATGTTTGGATTTTCCAAATGCCTTGCAATCTAATAGTGAAGTAATTTTTAATTAAAATATAATTAAAATTATATGCTCAGATCTAAAATGTTCACTTTAATTTTGGCAATTTATACAGCATTCAACAAATACCAAAATAAGATCCAGAACACTTCCATCCCACTAGAAAGTTCCTTCATGCCCCTTTTAGTCAATTCCCCTAACATTCCCCTTTAAAACCTCCAATTCCTCTCCAACACCACAGATTAGTTTTGCTTGTATTTGGATGTCATATACATAAATGCATTTAGTATTTACAATTTTGCCTGTGAATTTTTCATTTGCATGAAGTTTTAAAAACATTTCTAAGTTATATCTCAAGAATTCATTATTGTTTTATATCTGAGTAGTTTTCAGTCGCATGGAATATCTTAGATGCTGATTACTACAAATAATGCTGCTGTTACGAACTTATTCTTGTACGAATTTATTTTGTGAATGTTTGTTTTCGTTTTTCATGAACACTTAGATGTAAAATTGCTGGGTTATAGGGTAATTATATGTTTACCTTTTAAGAACCAGAAGAGAGAGTTTCAAGTCCTCTGCATTCTCATGAAAATTTAGTGTGGCCTTTTTGATTTGAGCAATTTCACTAAGTATTTAGTGGTATCTCCTGGTTTGAATTCGCACCACATTTATGACTGATGATTTTGAGAACCTATATTTGGCATTCAAGTATCTTTTATTTGGTGAAGTATCTTTTCAAGTCTTTTGTCTGTTAATGTATAAGATATGAGAATTTCTATATATTCTGGACCGAAGTAATTTCCCAGATATATTGTATGCAAATATTTTTTAATATGTTGTTTGCCTATTCATTTTCTTAATGATATCTTTTAAAGAATAAAACTTTTTAATTTTCTGAAGTCAAATGTACCAACTTTCTTTGTATTATTAATTCTTTTTGTGTTCTGCCCAAGAAATATTTGCCTACTCCAAGATTATGAAAATATTTTTCCATGTTCATTATGTTTATGATCACCTCAGATTAATTTTTTTGTATGGAGTATGATGGGTTGAGATTTGTGTTTTTCTTATGGCTAGCCACTTTTTTCATCAATATTCACTAAAAAGGACTTTTTTTGATCCATTAAATTGACTTGAGTCCTTGTTGAAAATGACCACATATGTTTGCTTATATTTCTGGTTTCATTTTACTTACTACTACATTTTCTCAATTACTATAGCCTTATAGAAACTCTTGAAATCAGATATTGTAAATTTTCCAACTTTTTCCTCTTTTTCAGTATTGGTTTATTATTCTAAATCCTTTACAGTTCAGTATAATTTTAGGATAATCTATTTCTTTAAAAATAACAAGTTAGAATTTTGATAGAGATTGAATTAATTCTTTATATTAATTTGAAAATTTTAAAAATTTCAAGTATTCTAATCTATGGGCATGATATATTTTTGCATTTTCTTAAGCATTGTTCAATTTTTCTCAGTGTTTTACAGTTTCTCAGTGTTTTACACTTTTCAGTATGAAGATATTACACAACTTTCACTAGTTTTATTCTTAGGTATTTGTTATTTTATTGTAAAAGTTTTCTTTTTTTTTCAAATTTCATTTCTGGTTATTCCTAATATAGAGAAATATAAATATATATATATATATATATATATATATATATATATAGTCCGTGTATCCTGTAGCCTTACCAAATTCACTTATTGCTTCCAGTAGTTTGTACATTCCTTTGGATTTCTTTTGGCACAATGAGAAACTTAAATTTATCTTCCACTCCTGTATCCCAATCCACTTCCTCAGTTCTGGCTCAAAAAACATCACAGACACCAGATTTTTTTTTTTTTTTCAGAAGTCACCCTTACGTATATAAGTGCCAGTAGTATCACAGTATACACCATATACAGTTCTACATTTTGGTAGTCCCCCTGGAAGGATCAAATTTTTAGTAGTATCTGTAATTCATGTGAAAATATTTTAAATTTAAAAAAAAATACAAGTTTTCAGATACTCATTTGTTTTCTCTATATTTATAATACCCTCCCAAAATAACACATTGTTCCAAAGCTATATAATAATTTGAATGAATAGAAAACTTCATATTGTGAACATTTTATATTAATTACTGCAGAGTATTATAATGTGGAATTATATATGTTCTGTTCTTCAGTCAGTTTTTTTGGCCAGTGATTTTCATTCTTGGCTGTTCTTTGGAATCAGTCATAAAGTTTTCATAAAAATAACGATGTCTAGGTTACACCCTAGAGAGTCTGACTTTATTGATGTGGGATATTGACTGGTAAAAGGGATTTTTAAGTTTACTAGGTGATTTTCATGTGTAGCCAATTTGAGAACTGCTGCTTTAACTTGATCATACATTTTCCTATTAAAAATATACTTACATTTATATTTGCATTAATCTCCTCAACGGAGACTTTAAATACAGAACAAGGTTATACGGATTGTATAGTTTGCATTTGTAATTTGTATAAACAATGTCATGGATCAAAAAGTTAAATAATTTGGAAACATAAAATTTGAATAACCTTGTATAAGGCAATTAACCTTTCAATGTTACTGTTTTTGCATGTCCCAAATGGAAATCTTTGCAATGAACTATAACTTATTTTTGTCAAGAAATAAATGCAGATCTCTTTCAAACACAAAATATGATACAAATATTTAACATAGTAGGAAAAAAAAGTACAAATAGGATGCAGGAAAAAAAAAAAACCTGGAAAATACTTGTTGCTTTGATACTTTGTATCCATGGGAAATTGCTTGGAGCTAATGTTGTAATACTAGGTCCTATAGTCTATTTGTATGCTCAGGTCTGATCTTTCTGACTTTCTTATATTCTAAAATTTTAAAATAATACTTAAAAAATAATGCAAGCAACACAGAAAGAATAAATAAAGCCATGTTAAACAAACATAGAATAGTGGTCTCAGAGAATTTTGTTTTAAATGCCAAAATATAACGACCATCTACAAAATTCAGTACCAAACCCCAAACCCCATATTTTCAGTGGCCATTAAGTTTCTAATCATCCTAACACAATTCTTGATTGAGTGAAATGTGCCAAATGCTATGTTAGAACATCTACAAATTTTAAGCCAATTTTTAAATCTAAATTTAGGTATAACATAGGCAAAAAGGATATATCACCAAACACAGCACTGTGTGACAGAAGTTGGGATCTGAGTAATCATTAGCAGGCAGGTAGGCTTCAATGAAGAAAGGGAGGGAAGAAGAAAGGGACAGACAGGTTTTTTTTTTTTTTAAAGATTTTATTTATTTATTTGTCAGAGAGAGAGAGAGAGAGCAAGAGTGAGCACAAGCAGATAGAGTGGCAGGCAGAGGCAGAGGGAGAAGCAGGCTCCCTGCCGAGCAAGGAGCCCGATGTGGGACTCGATCCCAGGACTCTGGGATCATGACCTGAGCTGAAGGCAGCCACTTAACCAACTGAGCCACCCAGGCGTCCCAGACAGGCTTTTTATATAGGGACATATATAAAGATATCTATCTATCTGTAGACAAATTTGACAAGTTTGAAAAATTTGAATTCTGTCTCGAGAATTTTCACAGAAATATTAAAATTTTTTGGAGTAAGATTTGGATATAAACTTCTCCATTGCCATTTAATACCTTTTGTAATATTGGAGAAATTACTTAAACTCTTTGCGAGTTATTTTCTCATTCATTTAAATGCATATAACAATACTTCTGAGGGATGTTATGAGAATTGAATATGATCATGTTTATGAAAATGCTTACCAAGAGGTGGGTTGGATCCTCGATAGATGTTCATTATTTAGTTTTCTAATTATATCTAAATCACTTTTGCTTTCATAATCTTATTTGAGTTTGAATTTTATAAGATACATTTTAAAGAGTACCAACTAGTAACAAATAGCTTATCTTCTCCTTTAATTAATTTCTTTTACTAGTCTGAGTTGTAAAACTCACTGTAGATCTCTAATACAGGTGAGAATATAGAGTCGATCTAAGTATATGAAAGGAGGATGTGTCCTAAATTATAAGTTGACATTTATAATTTTATTATCATTATATTATTGAATTTATCCCATCTATATGTTTCAGGCCCTTGCTACTCAGTATATTTCATAGACCTAAGGAGAATGTCATCACTTGAGAGCTTCTTAGAAATCCAGATCTACTCAATCACTGTCTTCATTTTAGCAAAATTCCCAAGTAATTTATATATATATGTACATTGAAGTTTAAGATGCAGTGCTTTAGACTATATACAGTTAGCTATTACTCTTATAGAAATTTAAGAATGAGTAATCTAACGTTAAATAAATTCTTATTGCATGCATTCTGATTCTGGCTCCATTATGGACACAGATTATGTTGTAAAGAATACTAAAGCAAGAGTAAAAACACACAAATATATATATTGACTATACCATTTAATGATAGTAAAAATTCATCAAGCTTCTCTAAGTCTGTCTTTCATCATCTGTAAAGTGAAAGACTAGTTAAATCCAGTCCTTGCACCCAGTGGGATTATTAAGGAGTTCAAGTGAGATGGCACTTTATTATTTTTCAAGGTCTGTACATGTTAGATTTTATTATACTCTCTGAGTTTAGATCAGTTGATAGGTAGGGAGAAAGGTAAGATGACAATCTCAGGTTCTGACTAATAACCATTTCTTTCTGCTGCCTTACAGAAGAAATAGAAGATGGCTTAGGGAGGGAGTGCTAAAGAGAATGTTAGTTCTTAATAGTTTTGATTTTTTTTATTGATTTGTGTTGACTTTATGTGTGTGGGCCAATCAGTTGCTTTGTAATTAGCTAGTGATGAAAGCAAGACTAGAAAACAACATAAAACAAGACATTAGCATGAATTTTATTTAGCACTTGCCTTCAGCTTTTCTTAAAGATGCTTCTCAGTTAGTAACTGAATTAAGCTCTGAGGTAATGTCATATACCCTGGATTTGGCATGGCAGTGACTTCATGGAAGTCAACAACACAATCTCTGGCTCTTTCTCTTACAGATAAAAAGACTTGTGGGCCTCATGAATTCCAGTGTAGAAACAACAACTGTATTCCAGATCACTGGCGGTGTGATAGCCAAAATGACTGCAGTGATAATTCAGATGAAGAAAACTGTAGTAAGTAACTCTCGCTTGAGAACACTGCGAGCTTGACAGCATATTCAATAAGCAGGATAGCAATTTTTAGTTCAGTTAAGTTATGAATTTGAACCTATCTGTCCTGCAGCTCACATTTTTATACATATATTCACATTTGGGCAAGAATATCCAGACTAAATTGACCTGAATCTCAAATGGTAGAATTATTGAAATGCACATACTGGGAGTTATTTTCTTACAGTTATCAGAATTGGTATGAAAGTATCATGAGGCTTAATGCAACCCATTAGCATGCAATGAAGTGAGCCCTTGATGCAAGTTCATACAAAGGGCTGAATGATGTGGAGACAGAACAAAACATATCATTCTTTAGCGGATGGTATTCATTTCATTTCAGTCTCAAATCCTTTTACACTACAAATTTACCCATAAGCATCTTTCAGCGAAATATCTTTTATTCTCTCTGGAGTGGTGAACACCATATGTATTCAGGATGCTTTTCTCCGAAAATAGAATAACACTATTATCATCATCTGCCTCCTGCATTTTTATGTAATAAATTCTAAAAGACAATAATTGTCCAACAATTTTATTTTCTTAAAAGTATGGCAGTATGTAAAATTGTGACAACATCTTTATATTCTAGCATTAATTTCTTTTTTTTTTAAAGATTTTATTTATTTATTTGACAGAGAGATCACAAGTAGGCAGAGAGACAGGCAGAGAGAGAGGAGGAAGCAGGCTCCCTGCCGAGCAGAGAGCCCGATGCGGGGCTCGATCCCAGGACTCTGAGATCATGACCTGAGCCGAAGGCAGCGGCTTAACCCACTGAGCCACCCAGGTGCCCCTCTAGCATTAATTTCTGAATATATTTCCTACCAGCACTTTCTCACAGTGCTGTTTAAACAAAGAAAGCAATATAGTCATGTTTTAAAATAAGATAATAATCAAATTCCATTTATTAAATATTTATATTCTGCTTACTTCCAAAAAGGATTCGATGATAACTATAGTGTCTACTCTTACACATTGGAATAAGAGTATTCATTTCCTAGGACACAGGAGATGAAATAGATATTGTTATGTTAAAACATAGGAACATTTTCTACAAAAGCGTGTTATTAGTAGAGTCACAGCCTTAATAAACCACTTGGATATTCAGTTTGCAAATTATCAAATTTTTTGAAAATAACTTTTGAAACTTAATCTGACTGGTGTTTGAGCATCAGGCACATTACGTATGAAATCTCTGGATCATTAGGATTATAGAATACTCTGATTTGGGGACCTTTTATTACTCCTTCACATATAGCTATCTCAACTGATCTTACTCTTTAAAAAGGTAAAAAATATTGCAAAGAGGGGTGCCTGGGTGGCTCAGTCTTTAAGCATCTGCCTTCAGCTCAGGTCATGATCCCAGGGTCCTGGGATTGAGCCCTGCATCAGGCTCCCTGCTCAGTGGGAGGCCTGCTTCTCCCCCTCCCACTCCCCCTGCTTGTGTTCCTTCTCTCACTGTCTCTATCTCTCTCTCAAATAAATAAAATCTTAAAAAAAATACATATGTGTGTGTGTGTGTGTGTGTGTGTGTGTGTGTGTGTGTGTGTATATATTTGATATATATATCAAAGAGTCATTAGAGTGTTCCAGATTCTTTTTTAACACAGGTTTTCAGATTCTATCCAGTGATTAAAATAAAAACCTAATGAGGTAAGAATGGCAGGAATAGAAGATCAAATACAAAAATGAAGCAATTATATACACTTTTTCTGTTTAATTCACTTCTGTTTCAGTGCTTAAATATACAGAAAACTATTTAGCTTAATTTTAGATACCTTGAGTGTTACTTGTCAATAAGACACCTGAGAAGAAGTGTCTTAAGATTGAAGGATGTTGAGAACAGGAGAGGGGAAGTGAGAAGTTCACATTAGAAACTTACATCTTTGAAAATACTTTGTTCAAGGGGTGGTTGAAATTGTGTGAGAAGTTAGGTTACTGCTAAACTGGAGAAGAAGGGGAAGAAGAATGAGGGGTGGAAATAACCTGTTTTTGAGTCTGCTGGTGTTTCCTAGGTGATTGAGAATGGTTTTGCTGGCAACTCCTAAAAGTCGTTTTTTTAAGCAAGAGCACAAGAAGGAACACGCCTCTCACTCGTCACTGGAAAATGTTAGTGATAAATCACTGTAGCCACAGAACCCTTAAAGCAAGAGAGTGGCTACAATACCAAGCATTGCAGTATAAAATACCCAATTATGTGTGACTCAATTTTAGTTCCCATTCATTCTGATCATGTGGTGTAAGACAGCAACATTGATGAATTTGCAGGGGACTAATGACAGTGAACAAGAAGGAAGCATGTTATAGTTGTGACATGGTAGGATAGAGGGCATACACAGGACCAGTATCAGAGAACTGGTTACATGGTAAACGTGTAAGAGTGTGTAAGAGGAAGGACTGAGGGATCTAGATAACTGGGTGGTGTTTGAAGATAGCATATGAATAGACCCAAAGAAATGATAATGTTCAAACATCGAAAATACTAGGAGTTCTACATGGACAGAAGCTCGGTCAATGAAGAAAGAGAAAATAATACATAATAGCTATATAAACACCTAGAAATTGGTTATATGGAAGTCAGCTTTAGAAAAGATACTGCTCCCATATAAAATGCTATCAAGATATTTGCAATTTCTCATTATCTATTGAAACTATTATAATTTCATGTATATAATTATAATAAAATTATTATATATACATAGAATTACTATTTACATATTGTGATCACAACTCTCAATATAACACATCACATATATAAATTTAATTTTAATATGTATATAGATGATAACAGTATACCAAAAATGATAACAGTATACTGTTACACATTTTCTAAATATCATTAGTCAATTGTGTGCATTTTGGTTCACATTTGGTGGTTATTATTGGAAAATATTACATAGAGAAGTATAGCAGAGATAATAAATTAGCCTTAGAGTTAAAAACAACAACAGCATCTTTTTTTTTAATTTGACCATATTCTGTCAACCAACCACTCCCCTGCATTCCATTATACCACTCATTTCTTTTTTGCATGTATCTTAGTTCCTATTTAAATATCTGGAAATAGTGTATGGAGCAGGGCTATTTCTCAGGGTCCAGCACAGGGCCTGACACATTTATAATATTAGCAATGTATTGTTAAAATCACTTTTGGACTTACTTGTTTATGAATCTGATATAATGAGCTTATTCTTTAAATTGTGTTGGAAATACTCCAGGCATAGATATGGGAAGAATCTGAATCATAGTGGAGCAATTAACTACAATGATGTTTTAAATTCATTATGCTTTCTACTTTTTTATATTTATATGGGATAATTAGTCCATTGTCATTTTTTCATCATCTGCTGATGATTTCCCTTGTTAAGTGTTCAGCAGGGACACTGTGCTCCAACAATGATTTAGGCTCTTAAAAACAAGAAATTTTTTTTTATTATTGAAGTTATTTTGTCATCTGTATCAAAGGTTTGGAAATATCTGACGAATCTATCATCTATACTATCTTTATCAGCAATAAATACAATATATATGGCATGTATGCCCTCTAAGTAATTGATGTGCAAAATAAATTATTTTACATCTTTGCATTATTAAGAAGTAACTAACAATCCAATAGATTTAAAAGCACCAAATAACTTGATCAACCAGATTAAGGTTTTTGTAGAGAGACAAGCTGTGTCTGCCTTATTTGAATTTCTAGTACTTTCACACTGAATTTATATCAGAAGATTATTTGTATAGCATGTCAGTTATACTAATTGTATTCTAAAAATTCTCCTCAGATGCTTACACCCACATTCATATAACTTTTGAACTTATCACCAAGGGTTTATGATAATATACTCAGCAGAGAAATTAAAGTCTGGAAGCCTTTCTGCTCTGCCACTAACTCTGTGGCTTTGAAAGTCACTTTTATTTTCTAAACTTAGTTTCTTCAATTTTGTGCAAGATGGCTTCCAAAGCTCTTTTCAGTTCTGAGCCTATATGTTTTTCCCTCCTTTAGTATTGAGGAAAGTGACTTTTCCATACAATGTCCCTATTTTTTATTCTTACTATAGAATCCAGATCGACCTTCCAAAAGATGTCCTGAAAAGGCTTCTTTTTTTAATTTGGCATGTTTAGATAAGATTTATGGAAACCTGGTCAATTATTCATGCGTGAGGTTCCCTATCCACTTTAGATCTGGGGATATAGGTAGTATCAGAGAAAGTTAATGTGAGAAACACATTTTGGAAATACTGGGGAAATTTTCACACTCAAGTTTTCTTTCCAAATGGGTTATCTTCCAGATAAAATCATTTTGTTAATTTTGTTTTTAACAAGAAAAATGCTAACTATCATTCCAAGATCTAAAATTTGTCTTATACTTTATCCAAAAAGATCAAAGGTAAGAAACAATAAGAGAATATAATCCCTCAGGACCTTCTTTCATAACTAAATTACCTTTCCCTCAAGAGAGAGTTTCCTTTTGAGACACCCAGTGGCAAAAGATTATGAGGCATATAGATGAGAGTTAAAAACAGACTAGCTATAGCTATCCCATTCCTTGATGACACTTATGCATAAATAATTCATGATTATTATTGACAAGTGGTTTTGCTGGCATTCCTAAAAGCATGCTAGAAACTTACAGAATTTCATATGCACTAAAAAAACTTTTTTCAACAAATCACTCAGTTCCTCTGTGTCCATATCAGAATAGAGTAATTAATGATGTTAACAAAGTCTCTATAGAACAACCGTTCTGTGGAATTATTGGTCAAATGCTTTGAAATACTTTATAACATAACTTGTTATCATCTTAGATCAACAACCTTCAACCCTTCCTATAGCAAAGTGTGTCAAAGTTTGTGAAGTCATTGTTGTTTGGCATATGATGAACACACTTGTGTTTAAGATAAAGTCAAGTTAAAATATTAAAGGAAAAAAAATCCCATCCAAATACCTCCAACTCCATGAAGTTTGATATTTCTACTGCTGTTACTTGTAAACATTTAAATACAATGTATTTAAAAAATACTCTCTAATTCTTTAATGAAAATCATTTTGATTGTTATTTACCACTATTAAATAGATTAAGCACTTCTTTATTAATTAATTAATTTCACTATAATTTGTTTTCCCTAAGAAGAAAACTGCATGTCTGCAAACAGGAGGGTGAAATGGCTTCAGTATGGAGGAATGATAAGATGAATTTTTTATTTTTTTAATTTTTATTTTTAATGAACTAGACATTGCTAGCCATCTACCTTCAAAAAGTAACTTGATCTCAGGGCTTTATTATTAATCTCTGTAATATGTGAACACCTTATTTCCTCCGTAGTATGGGGGGCAATGATACGGCCTAGTAGTAAATACTACAGGCCCTAATATCAGATTGCATAGGTTCAAGTTCAATACTAGCTCTTCTGCCTACAAGGTGATTGGGAGAAAGTTCTTTATGCTCTCTGTGCCTCAGTTTACTCATTGACGAAAGGGTCCTATAATAGTACCTACCTCATACAGTTGTTAGGATTAATTGTTGAGTTAATTCCTCTGCTTAGCATTAACTTCACCTAGTGCTTCACAACAAATACGCAATCACTAGTTGGTAGGAATTATTATTGTTAAGTAGTGATATTAGTATTTATACCGTTGTTTTTTAAGTTTAAAATGTGGTGTATGTACATATAATGCAAAGACAAAAGGAGAAAGGGTAGTCGTCATGCTCACTAAACAAAGGAATGTTGAGAAATGAGGGGGATCCTCCTGTTAAGTGGCTTTTTCTCATCCCACTGAGTAGCATTTTGTCTTATTCATAGACTGAATGTCACACTGTAGACGAAGGTAAGTCCCAAAGCAGAACAAAATGCTGATACATATTACACTTTCCATATTACACTGGTCTCAGGAGGGATTTTTCTATGGAAATATAAGAGCCTTCATGATACCAAACATTGATGCCGTTACCTGACAGCTAGAAACTGAGTGATTGTGTAGAGCAATATTCAAATGCAGGCTGAAAGAGCCACAATCTTTATGCAGAAAATGGGGCTTCGTGTGGATACTCCTTAAATTAAATGTCTGTTATTCCTACTTCACTTGAGTATCATTGTGTGTGAGGCGGCTGTAAATACAGTTAATGAGTAGAGAAAACGAAAAGGGGTCTTCCCTCATGCCAGATATCAGTTCTATTTAGAGAACAAGAACTAAACAAGAGATGATCTCTAGCGGTCCTATCGATTACCTACAAGGAAAAATTCCTAAAATCCTATTTCATTGTTCAGAGGAAACATACTCCATATCAGAGGTAAGCCAAGTAGCAAGTCATACTCTTTGGCTTATATCCTGTGTGTAAGATGGTGAATCATAATTAAATCAATAACTGGCAAATTATCTAAAATGGCAGGTAAATTATACAGAACATTAGCAAAACATTGCATAAACAAAGAGGCAGTTTTTAAAAAGAGCCTCCTTCTGTCCCTTCCACTCTTACCCACCCAGTCATGTCCAATAATATCGCCATGTGCCCTTCTTTTTTTAATGAACTCGAGATTTTCTGGAGACAAAATTGACGAATTAGGAAGTCATTAGAATGCAAAATAGAAGTCAAGACTCAAAGACTGGACTTACTACTCAATTAGTAAATAGCCCCATGAGTACAGTCACAAACCGTCTTACTTACTTAAACTAAATACATAAAATGACAGAATTCCAACAGCTGAAAAAGATTTGTTATTATGTAATATGTAGATTTCTGTTTCTTTTATTTTACTTTGATGTTACATTTTTACTAAACAGTGGGCTATTTGTTGTCTTTTATACTTTTTTTTTCTGAAATACCACTTTCTATTCATGACTTTAAAATAAGTGTGAAAAATCATTATATTATGTCCCAAAGATGCTTCATGAAACACTTTTTTCTAAACAATTTATTGATTCTGCTTGGCTAACCTCTTTTTTCTTAATGCTACCTCATACTATATGTCATATAAATTTAGAATGCATTTACATATAATAGAATAAACCTGTGCTATTTTTTTTTGTGTGTGTGTCCCCAGAGCCACAGACCTGCACACTGAAAGATTTTCTCTGTGCCAATGGGGACTGCGTTTCTTCAAGGTTCTGGTGTGATGGAGATTTTGACTGTGCAGATGGCTCTGACGAGGTAAGCCACTTTGCCAAGCCAAACAAAAAAGAAAGTTCTTTAGAGTCACATTTATAATTATTATTATTCAATCCAGTGAGGTGTGACATGGACAGTTCTGAAATGCACTTTACTCCTGACACAATGAGATAAGTAGTATTATATCTAAGCACTGTGTGGCACACACCAGCGCAGGGAATAGCTCTTGTGCTACTATTGACAGTTAATTTTATAATCTGTTTTACCTCAAGTGGTGAATGGCTGGGTTGGGAATAAGATATTTGGAAACCTTATTCCCTATAGCTGGTGCCTTTGCCATCTGTGAATTTGTTCATAAATTTGCTGCAATATTTATAGTCAGGACTAATATTTTTATGCATTTTAAACAGTTTCTTCTCCCCAGTCTCTTTCCTCAATAGATACACTCTTATAGACTTTGATGTGGGTCATCAATTTTCATGAAACCACAGGTCCAGCTTTGCTTAGATGATGAATCACAACCCATTTATAGTAAGGTCTATGTGAAAAACTCTGGAATATTTCTGGATGATTCTGGAAACTTAGACTGTGTTAACACTTATAATGCTTCACACAATTTATTATTTATGCCTCTATGTATTTGTGTCTCAGCTGTTAATTACGCCATAAATTTTTTTTAAAAAGTATATGATACACAGTTAATATCTTTTTATCAATTAAATCTAAAGTGAATTGTCATCCTTTACTTTCAAATATAGAAAGGTCCAGTAATAATCACTATTCATGATTTTCTCTGTTAATGATTTTCCATATTAATATCAGGAACACAGCACTGGTGAAATCAGTGCTACTCAGAGATAAATGAAAAATGAAGTGTCTGGTCCTCAGTGGCCACCATGGTTCATTCTAGGGTACAATGAATTTTGAGAGCTCTGCTGCTCTGGAAGGTCTCACATATGAACTTTCCCCTCATGAAGGTCATCCCATTGACTCTAGGTTTGCCTAGAGAGAATCTACTCTGTTATTCTAGAGGTTTCTGTGTTTCAGGTCAAACTTCCTTACTCATCCACTGATTTTCTGCATCTTTGGCAGACATTGTAAGTCTCTACTATTTATAGAACCCACGCAGACTGGTTCTTTCCCAGTCTTCAGGTATCCTTATTAAGATTGGACACTTCTCCATTCTAACAGTGTTAGAAAATTCCCCAGTCACATTCAGGAGCCTAGATTTTGGAAATAAATATTTTTAACTTCTCACGTAAAGGCCAGAAAACTTAATTCTTGGGGGTTGCTAAGGTCTCTCAGGAGAAATTGAAAAATACCATTTATATTCATGGGGCTGTTCACAAGTCAAAACAAAATAAAAAAAAAAATCATAGGGGAGCTAAACTCTTACATTGCCCAGCTACATATTTACTTAGTATCCATTTATTCAAGAATTATCTTAAATGTTACCCAATGAAACACTTTCCACATAAACTCATACATACCATGGAAGTTTGTTTCACCTACCCTGTGTAATCCCTGAAACCTCAAGAGGTAAAAATATACTGCTTAAGGCTTATGATTTCATCTTCCATGTTATTCACTAGATATCCAAGGTACGTAAACAGACTCAAACACTTCTTTTTCAAAATCTTAATTCAAATGAAAGTAGATTAGATAGTCTTATTAACACATTTATCTCATGCCCTAAATTAATGGAAGTTATGCAGTTCCTTGATGGCTGACTAGAAATCCATTACTCAGACATTTTCATGATATGCCCCTAGAGAATCTAAATTACGTTCTTTTTCTTTTATTTAATTTTTTTAATCTTTTTAATTTAACTTTATTTTTTCAGTTTTCCAAGATTCATTGTTTATGCACTGAACCCAGTCTTAAAGGTGGTCTTCCTCTACGTTCACAGCCATTTAGTGTGAAGTGTGTAACGCTACAGGCAGTTGATTCCTCTTTTCTTTTTAAGGTTTAGAATGCCAGGTTACATTGACAAACAAAGAAGCAAACAAAACAGTGAACTGAACAGGAGTTCTGGGTGGTTCAGTGGGCTAAGCCTCTGCCTTCGGCTCAGGTCCTGATCCCAGGGTCCTGGGATTGAGCCCAGTGTCAGGCTCTCTGCTCAGCAGGGAGCCTGCTTCCCTCTCTCGCTCTCTGCCTGCCTCTCTGCCTACTTGTGATCTCTGTCTGTCAAATAAATAAATAAAATCTTAAGAAAAAAAAAGTGAACTGAACAAATGGCTAGAAAGCCAAATTATACACAGGATACTCTCATCTTAGAAACAAAAGATAAAATTGTGAGGTTTTATAAGGATGCTAACTGATAATGTAATTAGCTTGTTCATATCCAGCTAAACAATAATAATAACTTGGATCAATATCATTGTGTATCACATTAATAGCAGAAAAAAATTATTTAAAGTGACTTTAAAATACAGTATTTAGCCTCTGCATTAAGTATATTGCATTGTGTGGACAAAAAATGCAAATGAATCTTAAACTGTGTTCATATATTTGGTAATATTATTGTTTTCGCTAATTTGAAGCTTGCATATATTGAGAATAGGATAGATCAAATGCTTAGTTGTTTTCATATTATTCACACTCAGAATTTTTTTTTTTTCCGCACTCAGAATTTTTATGTAAAAGAAAGGAGATACCAATGTAGGAACAAAAAAAGTAAATAAAAATTCTGTAATATTAAATTCACACGTATCAGTAAGAGATTTTGATTTATCTTACTCTTTCTAAAAATATATAATTCCTAGCTAAACTGATGACATCTCAGTATTATAGATTGACCCTAACATTCACATAGGGGCCTCTAAATACCATTTTCCAATTAAAGGAGACAAAACTCCTTTGAGAAATGTCCAGTTTTAGATCTGAAAAAGAAAATTGACAAAATGAGCCACTAACATCTTGTTAAGCCAGAACAAGACCATTACTATAACGTCCAGAATACATAGGAGCTAATTGAAGGGATTTTCTGCTAATCAAAGGGACAACTTGAATACCAGGGGGGAAAAAGTGACGGTAATGGATAGAAATAGAATACATGTATAAAAATACATGTGTTTATAATATTACTTTTAAAAAACAAAAATCTCATTAGTCACTTTAGATGTCACCAAAGTATCTTTTTTAGGATTCAATCAGCCAAATTCAGAACCGGAGGCATTCAACAGAACAAATAACCTAGTGTCTTCAAGTAGTAAATGGCATTCAAACAGACAAACAAACAAACTAGCCAACAAACAAAAAACCTAGGAGAATGAGAAATAGTCATTCATTTAAAGAAACTCAGGCCAAATTCAAAGTGTAAACTTCTTTTAGATCTTTATTCTACCAAATACTATCTTAATGTAGTTTAAAAAATGAGAATATTTTGGATATTGATTGGGAATGACTTTATACTAAGGAATTTTTGCCAATTTGTAATATTATTAATGTTCTAATACTATTGTTATTGTGTTAAGTAATCCAGACTATAAATAAATGTGGTGGAGGAGGATATATGAAACATGAATAGTGAAGTGTCGATCATTGTTAAACAAGCAGGATGGGCCCATGAGGTTCATTATTCTATTTCTTTCTGTATGCTTTTAAGGATCTAAAATGATAATTAAATAACCTGCAAATATAGACGCACACACACTCATCAACAATACTGTAATTTATTTTAGATTGAAATCTTCTGATAGAAAAAGTATCTAGAAGTGCAATCTTCTATATAGTTGACAATACAGATATACCAGTGCCATTTGTTATAGAACTATTTTACTCAAATTCCTTTAGTGCTGAGATAATCATTAATTCTACAAATACTTCCTAAGCAGTTATTTAAATCATGGCACAGTATTAGATATTTGGTTCACAAACACACATGATCCCTATCCATACAGACATGATCCCTTTTCTACTGGAACTGAATTACATGCAATTTTAATTTATATTCCTTGTTTTCTACAGTTGTGGTGGGTATTATGGAGGGCACGTATTGCATGGAGCACTGGGTGTCATGCATAAACAATGAATTTTGGAACACTGAAAAGAAATAAAATAAAATAAAATGGAAAAAAAAAAGAAAGAAAGGGACCCAAAAATATATCTACTACTGTCTCGTTTGAATTCCAAATAAAATCTGTATGCAGTTAGTAGAAGTGACAATTGTGACCGTTCATTTCACAGTTCTTTAACAACAAATGTTGGAAGAGCGGTAAGGATTATAAGCAGCAACTAATCTGTGAAGGGACAGGTAGTGAGGAAAAGGCATGGGAAGGAGAAAGGAAGGACATGTGGGGAAGTTCTGCCAATACAAAACAGATTTGCCTTTGGGTTCTTTGCTTCACATTCATCCTGCCATTCCATTCGTAATGAACTGAATGTACTTGCTTAGAAATAATTTTTAACACTTAATTTCCCCCCACAATCTTAATTGTCACCTATAATTATCTTAAAATTAAATTATCCCATAACTATCTATTGAAAAATGATCTCTGATATAATAGAACTATGGGATCTATGTTCTTTTCTCCTTTTTCTGTTTTATTATGACTTGCAAAGACAAATGAAAATAGAAAATTGTTATTCTTTTGTTATATATAACCATAGATTTAAATGACCATCTGAGCTTCTTGTATGTGGTAGTCATGGTTTCTACACTTCTAGGTTTCTGTTCATAAGGTTTCTAGCTGTCTTTTGGGCTTGTATATGTTTGTCGAAAAGCTTATGTTATATGCTTTTAATCTCAGGAACAAACTGAGGGCTTCTGTCGGGGGAGGGCAGGGAGGGATAGGGTGTCTGGAGTATGGACATTGGGTTGGGTATGTGCTATGATGAGTGCTGTGAGTTGTATAAAACTGATCATTCACAGACCTGTACCCCTGAAACAAATTACACATTATATGTTAATTTAAAAAGAAAACAAACAAACCTAGCCTTAGAATCTCCAACAGCAACCCTCTTGGGTCCCCCTCCCTCTTTGGGAGCTTTGTACTATCACCCAATAAACTTTGCTTTGCTGCCCTTCAAAAAAATAAAAATAAAAATAAAAAATAAAAGCTTATGTTAACTGCATTGTGTGATTTTGACAGAGAAATTGTGAGACAAGTTGTTCCAAAGATCAGTTCCAGTGTTCCAACGGTCAGTGTATATCAGCAAAATGGAAATGTGATGGCCATGAAGACTGTAAATATGGAGAAGATGAGAAACACTGTGAGCCAGGTAAAATGACTGAGGTGATAGTTAGTTTAGCTGATATTTTAAGTAGGTATAATTTCAATTTAGGCAATCATGTACAGAAAACAATGGCAAATGCACACACACACACACACACACACATTTACTATTTCAGAAATAAAATTTTGAAATATTTGCAGATAAAAAAAGAAATATTTGTAGATGGATCCAATGGTGTGCCCTTGCTATGTTTTGAAACTGTTTTTGAAGGTAAGATCATTACTATGTTGGGGATCCAAGCATTAAACTCCTAAAAATTCGATTTTCCGGTTTCTCTCTCTTTCCACACCATTTGGAATTATTTTTCCAAGATGGCAAAACGAAATATGTTGAAACTGTAAGTGCAATGAAAATCAAGTTTTCAGTTATGGAAATGAAGGTTATGAAACAGAATTTAGTAGTTTCAACATGATACCAACTGAGAAAATGTGTAAGTGTATTATTTCTATTTCCATCTTGATCCAAAATCAAAATAAAATTAGGAAGCAAGACCAGAGTACAGGAAAAGAATACCCGATTTATGATACTTTCTTATTCTTTAAGTATGGGATTTATAAATATGCTCATTAAAACTTAATTTTTTATACCTTAGGTATTTTAATAACATTATCTTACAGGAAAAAGAATTCCTGGAAGAAAATTATGTTATAATCTGTGTATAACCACAAAAGCATTACTTTGAGAACCCAGGTGAGAGTAGCAGATACAGGACACACGCATTGTTATATGTCTGTACAATGCACATGGTTCATATTGGTAATTGATTGCATCTTTTTTCTTACTGAATTTAGTTCTCAGTCTCCATATGAATACAGACCCCTAGGCAAACACTGTCAATTAAAAGGAATTAAAACTCTAGGAAAAAGCTTTTTAGAATCCTGGAAATAAGCATTTCAGACCACAGACTCCTTATATAAGTACATTTGGCTACCTAGTGGACCACTGTAAGGCCAAGAACCCTGGAGGTTTGAATGCTGGCCTAGCAGATTCAAACCCATAGACAAAGGCAACAATCATAATTACTGTGTCAGTTAATTAGATTTAATATTGATAGTAATTTAAATATCCACTTGTTATTTTCATTTTCTATGTCATAAAGTTGCTATAGACTCAGTTAATTTTGCGTTATTCATGTTTAAGACCCCAAAACAAAAGTACTTCTCAGAACTTATGCAAATATGACATTTATGTCAACACAGCCAGCTAGATATCATGGGGTCTATGAGACTATGCCAAGATTTCTACTTTTAGATTTATATGATGCATATATACATTAACATTTCCAAGGGTCACTAAATCCCTTTACAATTTTAAAAACAATTTAAGGCCTTTGTTTTTAAATAATTTAATTTAAAATTATGGAAAATTCATGTAACTCTTCAAAACTAAAGAGGTGGAGACTATATAGATTTTTTTCCTTCTTTCTTTAGTCTGGTGAGTTGAATACTTACTGAACAGGTTATTACATCATTTTTTTAGGTATATTTAATAAAATGCGATAATACTGTGAAACACATTTTAAATAAATGTTTGATATCAGATATGGACTATAGTTTAAATAATGTAAACTACCTTCATTGCTGTCTGTGCATTTGTTACATGCTTATTTATGTTTTTATCTATGAAACCAATCATTCAATTTACCGAATCTAAATCTTAACTTTATAATTATATTCAGCTTCTCCTACTTGCTCATCAAGTGAATATATATGTGCAAGCAGAGGATGTATTTCAGCATCTTTGAAATGTAATGGAGAATATGACTGTGCTGATGGTTCTGATGAGGTAAAATCTATCATTTGATTAAAATCTCTGAATTACATGAATTAGGTTCGGGAAAGCAAACATAATAAAAATAGAGTAAAGAGATAGATTCTTGATTCTTAGCAATGTCTAAAATATTAGGACCAGTACACTCAATACAGAAATTGCAACAGATACCTGAGTCTGCATGCTGTTCATATACTAAGCCCCATTGTCATTTGCAGAGGTTATATTCATTAAGTCAAAATAAAAGAAAGCCCACGGTGTAATAAATCTCCAGTATTGTCAGCTGCATGTTTATTTTGCCTGTGACTATGTCATTATCATTAATGAAAACTGCAGTGCTTATTTGTATTTGAACAGATGGACTGTGTGACTGAATGTAAGGAAGATCAGTTTCGATGCAGAAATAAAGCCCACTGTATTCCAATTAGATGGCTCTGTGATGGCATTCATGACTGTGTGGATGGCAGTGATGAAGAGAACTGTGACAGAGGTAAGGTGTCTGTGTGTGTGTGTGTGTGTGTGCACTTGCCTGGAAATAAGAGAATGACAGCTAAAATGTTGTGCAGAATCAATAGGGCACTAGGGCCAGAGGATGGAATCACCAAATGATTTTCTTTACCCATTCCTGTTTCATTATGTAACATCCTGCTCTGAGTAAGCAAAATCTGGATAATTTTCAGACAGAGTAAATGTCAAGCTACATATGACAAAGGCAACCAAAGTGCAAGTGTTTAATGTGTTCTACCCCAAGCCTGTCCTTGGATTAGATACTGGGTCAGGAATAGGGACAGTAGAAGGATGCAGGGAGCATAACCGCTAGAGCCGTTACTACAAAACTATTTTTGAGATACATTTCTCTTCCACATTGCTTGCCTTACTATGAAAGAATAATAACATAAGGCATACTATATTACACATACTAATTTGCTAGGTCATACATAGGTTGCAGCTTGTGCCCCAAATTTCCTTTTAGCCATATGGCTGAGAAAATGATCTACATTTTTTGTCAGTCTGGAAGTCAGCTTTAAATTTTGTAGTGCATTATTTTCTAGTTTTGTGAAAATATTTCCTGAAAAATAACAACTTTTTAATTGTAATTCACTACATTACAAGCAACTTTGTTACTACTTTAAGGTTAATGAGATGAAAGCAAAGAAATTGTGGGTCAAGCTTAAAATGATCACAAATTCTATAACTCTTATTATGTTCATAATGTTAAATATGTTGTTTAAATGCAAAATTATTATTTTTTTAAAGATTTTATTTATTTATTTGACAGAGAGAGATCACAAGCAGGCAGAGAGGCAGGCAGAGAGACAGGAGGAAGCAGGCTCCCTGCTGAGCAGAGAGCCCGATGCGGGACTCGATCCCAGGACTCCGAGATCATGACCTGAGCCGAAGGCAGCGGCTTAACCCACTGAGCCACCCAGGCGCCCTAAATGCAAAATTATTTTTAAGCTGCTTTAAAAAGTCAATGGACTTTGCATTTCAGTCTTTGGAATATCATCAACAGAGATGATGCTAATTATTGATGTACGTTGCAGGGCATTTGAACATGTACTCAGGGTTTATACAGTTTCAATATACCTTTGCAACCACATGGATGGAGTTAGGGAGTATAATGCTAAGTGAAATAAGTCAGTCAGAGAAAGGCAAATACCACATGATTTCACTCATATGTGGAATTTAAGAAACAAAATAAATCAACAAAGGGAAAACAAAAGAGGCAAATCAAGAAATGGACTCAACTATAGAGAACAAACTGATGGTTACAGAGGGGGGTAGGTAGGGGATGGGTGAAATAGGCAATGGGGATTAAGGAGTACACTTGTGATAAGCACTGGGGGTTGTATGGAAATGATGAATCACTATATTGTACATCTCGAATTAATGTTACACTGTTAACTAACTGGAATTTGAATAAAAATTTTAGAGGCACTTCAGTGGCTTAGTCATTTGAGAACCTGCCTTTGGCTTGGGTCATGAACCCAGGGTCCTAAGAACAAGCCCTTCTTACGACTCTCTGCTCAGTAAGGAGCCTGCTTCTCCCTCTCCTTCCTGCTTGTGTTTTCTCTCTATCTGCCTCTCAAATAAATAAACAAATAAAATCATTTAAAAGACTTTTTAAAAAGAAAAAAAAATATTTGCTTTTATAAAAATCTAGTCACTCAAAGAAAAATATCCTCCATTTTCTTTAATATTAGATCAAACCTTTATTATTTCCTAAAATCTCCGTACCCAACCTGATAAAGTATTGCAATATTCACCAGAAGAAATCCTAGTTCTCATTTGGAATCTGCAGTGCATTATATAGAGCCATAAAAGGTTGTGCTTCCCTAATAGCTGTTTCTATTTTTGGTAAAATTCTCACATTCACATTCTATAATTGGTCACTTTAGAGACAGCAAACTTTGTAGACACTCTGGCACCAAAAGCTCTTCAACACAATCATATTCTAAGACTTCAGGACAATTAAGTAACTCATCTTTTTCCATTTTCTAGCTAATAAGCTCCAGCCCCTCAAGTTCAGTCTCTGTCACCAGTCTGGCTCTTTCTCTCATTGCTTCTTGCCTGGGTTCATGTAATGCCATGTAATTGGACTCTAATACATTCCACTCACTGCTGCCAGGTTGATCTTATTGAAGTGTAACTCTGATTATGTCGACGTTAGCTTGAACCTCTTTCTTTCTGGTTATATATAAATATGGCAGTCAAGGTTACAAGAAAATGATCCTGCTCTACCTCCCTGCCCTTATCCTCGATTACTTCACTTTATATCATATATCCTAGACCAAACTGAAGAATAAATCTAGTAACATTTTCCATGTTTTCCAATGTCTGTCCTGATTCCTCTGCTATTTCCACCATCTCGATACCTTTGCCAATGAAAATTATATCTATCTTTCCAAGTCCATTCAGTTGCTACTGTCTTCTACCAAATCTCAGTCTCTTCTGGAGCTTCCCTAGCAACCCTTTGATTGCATTCCTGTTATAGTATTTTTCCTTCTAGTATACTTGCTTCTGTATTAGTTGACTAGATTTCCCCTGTTGGAATGTGAGTTTCTTGATGTAAAAAATTAGGTATGCAAACAGAATGAAGAAGTGCATTCCAGGCAGTGTTATCATTATGCACAAAAGTCTCAGACGTGAGAGAAACTTTAAGTGTTTAGGAACTATAAGTAACTGGAAATTAATGCTATAGAATTTGGTTTTAATATCAAGCATAATGAGAAGTTTTCCAAGGCTTTTAAAGAGTCTTCAAATATTTTTTCAAAAAGAAAGGGTAAAAGAATTTATACTAAGTAAAGCACAGAAAATTTATTGAAATGAGATTCAAGAGATCTAGTTTCTTGTTTTACTTCTAGAAACCTTTCTGTATTAATTTTTCATACTATCAGATCCAACCACAGTGAAATGTCTCCAAGAGCCATAGGAATATCTAGAAAGTGAGTGACTGTATGTGTGTTTGTATAAGGGCAGTCCTGTCAGGATTTATCTATTTTTTAAATATTAAATTTCATAAGAAATGTTTGTTTGAACGAAAAATTACAGGTTAAAAATCAAACATTACAGTAAAAAAAAAAGAACATTAGCATTGAACGATAACATTTGAAATCTGAGTTATTTTTTAGATTTAAACCGACTCTACTAAGAGTTTAAGTTTACTGATTAAAAAAAGAGTTGAAGACCTTTAATTCAATTATTTACAAATGTGTCAAAGCTCCCCTTCCATCAATACTCATGTTTCTAACTTTCTTGGGTTTCTTTGCTGTCAGGTAAATTCCAATGAATTATCTTGGTGGTTAAAGTATTTGATCCTGTAAGGATATACCTTAAGGCTTGCTCGAATTCAGATTTCTAGCATTTCACTTACCTCCAACAAATGGTTTAGGTACTGGATAAATGTACTTTAAGGCTTTGAGGAAAAGGAATGCCAGAATAAACAAATCTCACTTCATTCATCCCAGATCTGGACACATGAACAAAGGGTTGGGGTTGGAAGGCAATAGGGATGCAGGAACATTTTCTAAGAGAATTAGCTTTACTAGTTTACTTTAAAAAGTCAAACCCCCAAATACTGTGGAATTAAAAGCAGCATTCATACTTCCAAAGCTAAAACATGTTGCCTCAAGGAAACTTGGTATTTGTTTTGGTCTGAGATCCCAAACTTTATTCTCTTTAGCAATTTTGGTGGACAAGATTGAGAATTATTCTTTTTAGTAATCACCAGCTCAAAAATATGTTAACTATTTATGAAAATTATAAAACATTATCATATATTAAACTTTCCCTCTACCTAAATTAAAATGGGAACTTTAGATGCTTAATTTTGATGATAATGCCCTGTCCAGATTTCTATGAACCTGCCAAAAGTTCAGTTATATTCAGACACAGGTTTTTCTTTATAGATGTATACACACACTTTTCTATTTTTCTAATAATCTTCTGTCGAGCTTATTAAGAACATGACTAATGACTAGGAAACTGGAATTTTGTTGGTTATGTGTGCCTCATGTCATTTCAAAATAAGCATTTTATGTTAGACTCAAGATGTCATGGTAGCCCCATGATGCATTTTTTTTTAAATACATATCCTTCATGGTACAATAGGAACCCTTTAGTAAGTTATCACAAAATGTTTTTCTTATTCTACAATTGTGATTTCATTTATATTTCTCTGCTTCTTAATAAAAAAATAATATGCCCATTTATGGGGAAATTGTGTTACCTAATGTGATACCTTTGGGAACTCATTTTTTATTTTCCTTTCAACAAGACTGATGTGCTACAAATAGACTTTTCTAAAATAGTCAGAAAATGTCAAGAGTTCACAAATTTTGTTTGAATATAATCCATTGTAAAATGGAACATGCAATGAGATTTAGTCATGAGAGCATCTTTATTCTGAAAGAATATAACTTTCTTTTTCCATGGATTTTGATATTGAATGAATTAAGCAAACACTCACCGCCTATCAATATTCATATCTTAAGTTTCTTTAATACTAAAGGCTGTATATGTTATCTTTTTATTGTTTTCAGACAGAGTTGTTAAGTGGTAATATATTTTTTCTTGCATGGGTTTTGATCATTGAAATTATATTTTGAATTAGGGCATTTTAGAACTGACCATTCCAGAAGTTGAAAGAAAGGGGCACCCCAATGCCAGATATTATATTGTCAGTCTTACATGGTGATACTCACCATGGTGGACTTACCAAGGACTTGACTTTTTCCATATTTTAGAGTTTGCTAGTCTTCAAAGATGCCAATGTAGGATGTGCCAGTTATGTTAAGCGTTTTTGCAGAAACTCTCAGAACTGTTCAGATTGCTATCACAATATCTTGGCCTCAGCTTTAACTAAAAAAAAAAAAAAAAAAAAAAAGATTCTAAGCCATCGACCTCTATGTCCCTAATCATCTCTCTACCATTAACCCTACCGAGTTTTTTAAAAAGTTGAATTTCTTCCTTACCTTTTACTTCACAGAAATAGTTTAAAATCTTGAGCTTTATTCAACATCTGGTCACCAAATTAACAAATCTACCTAATGCTGTGCCTAGCCTAACCTTTCCCCCATTCCTCCCTCTTGAAATGAGAGACTAGTTTTACCTCCAATCTAAGCATAATCCTTTTATATTAGTTTAAATCTCAAATCCTGGGCGCCTGGGTGGCTCAGTGGGTTAAGCCGCTGCCTTCCGCTCAGGTCATGATCTCAGGGTCCTGGGATCGAGTCCCGCATCGGGCTCTCTGCTCAGCAGGGAGCCTGCTTCCTCCTCTCTCTCTCTGCCTGCCTCTCTGTCTACTTGTGATCTCTCTCTGTCAAATAAATAAATAAAATCTTTAAAAAAAATTAAAATAAATCTCAAATCCTTCACAATTTCTGGATTCTCAAAGAATTCATTGTATCAAGTACCCTTTCTCTCTTCTGTATCTTCAAGCTTACTCTGTCTACTGAATTATTCTCAGTAGGACTTAAGTATATCGGATATCTGTTTTACTCCATACAAGGAACCAGCCTCTCTTATTCACATAACTTCCTCCTTTCTTCCTTGCCTTTAAGACCAAACTCCTGGAAAGGAATGGATGATTACAGTAACTACTACTTTTTCATCTAATAATAATGAACTACAAACACATCAATAAATCCACCACCAGTTCACTGAACCTCCTCTTTTAGCATTATATAAATATGCTCACTACTACTTCCTTGTTGGAACACTTCTCAGGTATTTCTCCAAAAACTCTGGCTACTTTTTCTGTCTCTTTTGCAGACTCCTCTTTATCTATCCAGTCTTTAAATGTTGATTTCCTCTGTTTCGTTCTAAATTTCAAATAACAACTACATTCGGATCATTCCCAGCTACATATTTACAGCTCAGAACTTGTCTTATCTTTTAAACACATTTATCCACTATCCTGTTAAATATCACTACATGATTGTCTTACTATTCCTTAAATGAATTGTGTAATTATTTCTATTAAGCTTGCTCCTCCTTCTGTATTTCTTTATTTTTGGACAATGCCTACATTCACTAAATGGTCCAAATAAACCAAAAGTAGAGTATTATGTTTGACTGCTCATTCTCCTTGCCACCTTCATCTTTTTAGCCATCAGATCCTGAGGATTCTACCTCCTGAAGCACTTTCAAACATAGCTACTCTAAATCAAGTACCAACAGTTCTCTTCTGCATTGCTACAACTTCTCTTCAAATTGGTCTTTTTCCTCCAGCCTTGGCTTTACTCTTGCTACCTTTATTTCCAAGTTTTCCACATTCTAGCTAGTGTTATCATGCTAAAATCCAAATCTCATTCTGTCATTTGCTAAATTAAGTCTTTGCTGCTATCAGGGAATTATTAAAGATTCATATACAAGTCAAAACCCAACAAGATGAGCTGTTGGACCCTCGTAAGTTTAGGCTTATTATTCCCCCTAAAGTGCATCCACAAAATGAACAATGCTTCCTTCCAGGATTTTCTAGTTTCACAAGGATGAGCACTATCACTCTCCAGCCCCATGTTTTAATAAACATGTCCACTTCTAAATATGTTAATGCCTTCAATCATCAAATCTATCTAATACGGAAACCATATTTATTATCTTATGAGGTTTAAATAGGTAGTAAAATTCTCTGAGAGCAATCTTATTTATCTTAATTCTGAATTCCCGTCGGGTTGTTTTGGGTTGTTTCCCCCGGTACTGCTTGTAAATATGACCTTATAAATTACTTTAGCCAAGCCTCTCTTATAACATAGGAAAACACTGAGTCCCAGAGAAATTAACAGACAGGCAACACAAGGGAAGTTCCTAATTCCCCAGCCATTGCAGTTTCCACTATATATTATTACATATCTAAACATATAACCAAAGCTGATTAGTATTTTGGTTCCTTTGCACAGGATAAATATGTTTAATTTTAAGTGAGCATATCTTTGTATTCTTGATGTTTTACATTTAATTGTGAAAAGAGAAAAAAGCAAACATTTATGAAATACACAAAAAATCAGGTACACTACTGTATACTTTTTACAAGTATGACTGAAATATTTCACCACATCACCAACTTCTAATTCTGTATAAAATTAACTGATTATCTGTGATCGCAAAAGCTTTTTATTGGTTATTCTGTCTTCAGCAACTAAGTTTGTCAGTTTCCAGATATAACCAAATTGAACTAATAATTTTGCAAGTGTCTTTTCTTTCCAGAACAACACAATATATATAATGAAAATTAGTACCATTTAAAATCTAAGTTTCTTTACAGTAACATAAAAAATTTTGTGAGGTGGAAGATAATTTATATTTGAAAAAAATTTCTTCTACTATCTTACCAGTATTTTCCAAAGGAAATATGATATACCTGGGTAATATCAGATTGTTTTGAAAAATAAACCATGAGTAACTTAAAAAAAAAAAAGTCTGGATACTGCTTGTCCCTCATATTGTACAGGAAAAAAATATAAGGAAATGAGAATCTAGGTACTGTGCAAAGATAATTAGAGGAATATGTGTCCTGTTGACTGGCATTAATTAATTATGCTACATCTCTGTGTCTCTTTTTCTGTTTTGTTTGAAAATAAAGGAGGAAATATATGTAGATCAGATGAGTTTCTCTGCAATAATTCCCTTTGCAAACTACATTTCTGGGTGTGTGATGGAGAAGACGACTGCGGAGACAACTCTGATGAAGCCCCCGATATGTGTGGTATGCATTTCACCTGGGTCTAGATTATACTGTCATCTCCAGATCTAACATGCTGGCGTGAAACAATAGAGTGGTGAGGCAAACCACAAAGTCTACCATCCTGGGGTTAGGTAGATACAGATACAGCTTTTATTCAGGTAGTAATAGATTACCCTGCCCAAAGTTGATGATTTTACAGAGATGGCCCCTAAATCTGAATTTGTACATGTCAACACTATTCAAAAGATAGTGTATGGCCTATCTGGGAGGACTTATAGTGATTTAGCTTTTGAATTGTGTGAGGTTCATATAAGGACTCGTTTGGTACCAATTTGTACCAAATTGGTTACTGAGGCTAAAACATTTTTTGTTGGGGACAGATAAGTACATGGACAAAATGTGAATAATAAAATCATGTAGCCCCACAAGTTACCCACCACTGAGACCAATGTCAGGGAGTATATATGGAGATAATATGTAAGTATATTGATAATATTTTAATATGTAAGTATATGGATGTATTTTATTACATAAATATATTAATATACTTAAATATAGCATATATTATTTCTTCATATATGTCCTATGTTATAAATATATTAATATATTTTAATACATATATAGACTTAGGCAGAGAACTGCAATTAGGAGTTATATAACCTTTCAATCTGAAAATCTTAACAAAAGTTATTGCTTCTTCAAATTCAAGTTACTCTTGACTCTTGATAATTGTCAGGAGTGTACTTACGCAACCAGCAACTATAAATGTCTGTTTATATCACCAAGTAAAGGATTTCTTATAGGTAACAAGCATTTTCAATTCCTTCTTCTCATTCTTTGTATCTAATCTTAGTAAAAGTGTATTTTACCTCTAATTTAAAGGAAAATACTCCTATTTTGGATATAATTAAGTAGCACTTCAGGTGAATTAAAGAAGGCATAGCATGAGTGTATATACTTAAATTCTTTGTTCTATTTGGTACACCAAGTTAAAACAATATTTTTTGATAGACAGTGACATTGACTATTGACATTACAATTGAATAAAATATCCAAAGCATAGAGGTAGCTTTATTTTTAAAGGGATTTAAAACTTAAAAATGACAGTCTTTGGAGAGTGTTCTCTGTAGACACAACTAATGAGAGATATAACTTTCAGTTTTAGTTCAACATCGTCTTACACAATGGACTCTAGAAAATCACCAGAGGTTATATTGTTTCTGAATTATAATCCATGGAAAAATATAAATTTACCTGCCAATATCAAGCCAGAGTCAATTATTTTTATAAAGTATGTATATGTATACATATATGTGCATATATATATATATTTTTTTCTCTATTCCACTTTAGCACACAACTAGTGAGTGGAATAGGAAATGGTTGCTAATTAACCATGTGAGGCTCCAGTGTCATACCCCCAGGACCACTTCTAGGACCAGGAAGTGATTCTCAGTGACATGCCACACAGCTGCTGGAAAACCTAAAATACAACCAGCTTGATTCCGTGCATGTTTTTACATTCCCCTAGGTCATCAGTATAAGCATTGAGTCAAGCTCTTATGTACCAGGGACTGTGCTAAGTAACTGGGATAGAAAAAAAAAAGAAAGAAAGAAAAAAGAAAAAAAGAAAAAGAAGAATAGCACATGGTTCTCTTTGACAAGATCTTACTCTGATTGTACTAATCAGATTTTCATACATTATATTTTAAGCAATGGTGGAATTAAGTAAATGTACAGATAAGGAGGAGAGGAATAAGATGAACTCTGCCTAAGGAGAAATTCAGAAAGCTACAGTTTAAACAATCCAAATTAAAAGACAGCATAGGCATTATGCACAGCATGGGAAATAGTGTCATTCATTCATTTAATAAATATTTGTTAGCATAGATACTGTTATTATTTTGGGGAATATAATGATGAGAGATACAGACATGGACCCAAATGTCACAGAACTGAGAATCTAGTGGACTAGGTATTCAAATGATTTAAAAACATATGGTTGAAAATTATGATATGTGCATTGAGGAAAAAGAGGAAGTTTTAAAAGTATAGAACAGAGAGATTTTATTCAGTCTTGGGTTATGGTAAATAATATTTGAGTTTCAGTCTGAGAGATATATTATTGCTAAGCAGGTGAAAGGGATGGGCTGGAGAGAAGGCGGATGACATGATGTAGGCAAAGGAAAATGTAGACAACCCTGAGGCAGAGTGAACCATAACTTATTGGAGTAACTGAAAGATCCCTGTGCTTGGAGAGTACAGGTCAAGGTAGATACTGGTTTAGGATGAAACTGAAGAGACAGAAGAGTCTGGAATCTTGTAAGTCTTCATGGGGAATTTTGGATTTAGCCTAAAAGTAATTAAGAATACTAAATGGTTTTGGGGCACCTGGGTGGCATCGACTCTTGATTTTGGCTCATGTAGTGATTTCAGGATTCTGAGATCAAGCCCTGGGTTGGTCTCTGAGATGGGCATGGAGCCTACTTAAGATTCTCTCTCTCCTTCTCTCTTTGCTCCTCCCCCCTGACCTCTCTCTCTGTCTTTCTCTCTCCCTCTCTATAAATAAATAAATAAATAAATAAATAAATAAATAAATAAATAAATAAAAATTTTAAGAATTGTTTTAAGAAAGAATACTAAAATGTTCTAAGTACAACAGGCATATAGTCATATATATATTTTACACATATTGGAGAGAAAGGGGCAAGGCTAGGTAAGATAATTGCTATACTCTAAGCAAGCCATGCTACTAGCTCGGGTTAAGATAATGATAGCACGTGATGGCAAATATACTTGGAAGTAATTTGAAAAGCGAAATAAAATAGGATTAAATAATAGATTAGATAGATAAGTCAAGGAAGAGGAAGTTACTAAATATAATTTGTAGGGGGTTTGTGCTTGCTCAGTTGAATACATGGGGAATATAGGAAGAGGAACAGTATTGCAAGTAAAGATTAAATGCCTGGTTTGAGATACATTTGAGCAGACATTCAAGTATAGATTTCAGGTAGGCTCTAGATATTTGATTCTAAAGCTTAAAAAGCTGGACTAAAGTTATAAATTTGAGAGTCAGAATAAAATGGGATAATGAATACTATGGACTTTGTAAGATTTAGGCTGGGTGGGAGTAAGGCATAAGAGAAGAAGGAATTTAGGATAGAATACTGAGTGCCACCAAACTTCTACATAAATATAAGCAGCTGGAAGAGACTCAGGTGAGTTACCACAAAATGATTTGAAGGGAAAAAAAGAAAAAGAAAAAGGTATGGCAAAAGAAATACCAAGGTAATGAAATGTATCAAGAAAGATGGTATGGTTCCTGAAAGGGCAGGAAAAAATTGGCTTCAGAGCAGATGAAAACTTAGTTTTAGATAAGAGTAGTCACCCCTTCTCTGTTATTAAAAATACTGACATGAATTGATAGATTATCTGTAGATGGAGGTGGATGTCCAATTATATAATGAAGTGATAACAAATTCACCATCATTTTATTTCATTTTTATATATGCAGTAGGAAGTATATTCATATATAGAATATGGAAGGTTGTTATTTTAGAAAATTTGAAAGGAATACAGATTTAAATTGTTATTGCAAAGGGTAAGAGACTAACATGCTATCTCTATCTGTATTTATATCCATATCTATCTATCTATATATACATGTATATCTGTATTTATATCTATGTAGATACAGATATATATGATTTCCAAGTAATGTTTAGGGCCCATCTGGTATTAATAAATATTCATATTTGTGATGTCACTTGGTCTTGTGGCATGATCATCTGCAATGTTCCTGGTCTTCCCAGAATGCAGACATTGGAATAGCAGATGGTTTTATTCATCTAAGCTTAGGGTTTTGTTAGATAACTAAACGAAAAAGAGAAAAGGGCCAGATAATCCAGATTATTTGTACTATAGTGAGTTTCTAAATGAATTCTTAGAACATATAATAAGTTACCAATAAATATTTGTCAACTGAGTAAACTGAAAGATGGAGCATGGGATCTTATGTCAATGCCAAGGTAACTAAAGACAAAGACACTGGAGAATAGGAAAAGATAGATCTATCAATGGACTAAAGTTTCACCTAAGACAGAAAAAAGGTTTAATGAGACTGGTTGAATTAAAAATTTGGGAAAGTAAGAAATGCTGGTCAGAATTTGTAGCATTCAGATTAGTGACTTTGTAAATGAAGCCATTGGAGGAAACAGTATATCCAGCTGCACTCATGTAGATCAATTAATATTCTTACCTGCAAGCAACACAAAATGTCATTGGCTAAATTAAGAAGAGAAATATATTGGAATCTACCAATCTTCACAACCTTCTAGGATACTTACTGGCTTAGGTTAATTAGAGTAAAATGTTACTGGGTATGAAAAACTCAAGGAGCTAAGAGGTACAGATATTGGTTGGTTTGGTCATGTAGATATTAAAGTCATCTAGGATGTTTAAATGAGTTTGGACAGAGAGCAATAATGATGAAGGAAGATGCTACAGGCATTAGTAAACTGGGGAGAGGAATGATGTTTATAAGGCTAATGAGAAAATAGCAATAAGGAAGATATTTAATCAAATGACTGGCTATCAAAATAATAGGTTTTTTTTCAGTTTATTTTTAAAAATTGAATGTGAAGATATAGTAACAAAGTTCTGAAAGCTAAAGTAGGAAATTAAGGGGTATTTAAATATAACATGAGGCTTGAGAAATTTAAGAGATATTCCTAAAAGATCTGAAGAAGAGGACCTATGCTTGGAGTGGGAACCAGATTTCAATTAAACCATGGAGGTCAGGCAAGAAGGAGTATGGTATATTTAAGAAGCTAATAAAGTAGTATTGCTAGAATATTAAGAGTGACAAGGGATTTGTCTGTAAAAGTAGCATGGACAAAGTAGTGATCAGTCCATTATGGCATGTGAAGTATCTTAAATTTTATTCTGAAAATGCTGGGTAACTATGGAAGAGATGATCAGATTAATGTCTAAGGTGGGTTGTTCTGGTGCCTTGTGGAAGATTTTAGGATGGGCAATGAAATAGAGATATTTAGGATTCTACTGCAGTTTTCTCTGTAAGAGATAGTGCAGAGCTGAACTGTTGTAACTGATATGTATGGAGAGAAGAAGGCAAATTTGGGGATAGTATCAATCGGATTTGTTGACTAGTAAGAGCTGAAGGTCAAAAGAGAAATGCTTTTAGAATAACCCCAGACTTGCAGCTCTGGTGTGCTACTAACTGAACCATGGAAATAACACAAAGCTTATGTTTGGGGAAAAGGTAGTCACAGGGAGGTGATGAAGAATGGAGTTCTGAACTTACTGAATTTGAAATTCCTGAGGGGATATCCTATAATCAATTGTAAGATGCTAGAATTAGATAGTGAATTGAAAGTTTTAAGGGTATAGTGTCAAGTAAATCCATGAGAATAAATGAGAATATCAGCAAAGAATTCAAGAATGAAAAGATCAAGAAACCAAGAAACCACCTGGAGTATTCCACATGTAAAGATAAAGTGTCATGAGAGAGGTTTCCTCCTTTAGGGGTAGAAGTTTTCAGATTAGATAATGATAGAAGGGACAAGGATAAAATTCTCTGGCTTTCACTGTTGTCATTTTAAGTCACACACACCGCCCCCCCAAAGCTACATATACCCACAAAATTTAAACATAAATAACAAAGATCACCTATGTGACTCAAATATATATGTATACATTTGTTTACAGAGATACAGAGTAAGAAAAACAGTTATAGTATTGTTGGGACTTTTTTTTCTTTTCACCGGATGACCTATTTTCAAATTTGGACCTATAACGTATGCGTCCTCAAGCTCTATTCTGTGTGAAATTGCTCTTTTAAATAGCTAAGTGTCCTGCCATGTTGTATAAACTGAAGGCATAAATTAATTTAGTACACCAAGTGAAGTCAGCTAAGATAAGGCATCTGGAAATGAGACCATGAAGTTTGGCTCTTTTTCTTACTTCATTTCATTTCAGCTGTGCACTCTTTTCTGTAGTTAATATAAATAACCAAGATCATAGCTTCTATTTCCACACAGTTTCTAGTACCTACATGAAGGCAATTTCCACAACAAAAGATATTCAGAAAAGCCAGATTATGGATTTGAAAAGAAGGAAACAAAAACAAAAGCAAAAAGCAAAATAAAACGAAACAAAACAAAGAAAGGAAGACAAAAAAAAAAAAAAAAAAAAAAGGGAAGGGGATCGTTCCTCATAAGTCAGTGTACCCAAAGGAGCAGCTTTGATTTTTTTCTTTCCTTTTTTTTTTTTTTCAGCCAAATTTCTTTGCCCACCCACAAGACCTTACAGATGCAGAAATAACAGAATATGCCTGCAGCCTGAGCAAATGTGCAATGGGATTGATGATTGTGGGGACAACTCCGATGAAGATCACTGTGGTGGTAAATCCGTTTAATGTGAAATAATTGATTTAGTGACAGCTACAAGATAATACAATGGTTTTGGGGCTCAAAAAATTACAAAGAAGTATTTTCCATGTAGCATGTCTGAGGGTATTTTTTTCAGACACTTGATCTTCTCACAAAGTATGAAAAATAATCTGCTAACATTCATTTGAATAGTAGAGCTGTGCAGCTTTATCCAAACTCTCTACTAGTCTGTAAATCTCCACTGATGATACACAGTTTATTTCTGAAAATACTGCATGAGAGAAAAAACAGTGGTTTAAAAATGTTCTCTGTTGGGGCGCCTGGGTGGCTCAGTGGGTTAGGCCGCTGCCTTCGGCTCAGGTCATGATCCCAGGTCCTGGGTTCGAGCCCCACATCGGGCTTTCTGCTCAGCAGGGAGCCTGCTTCCTCCTCTCTCTCTCTGCCTGCCTCTCTGCCTACTTGTGATTTCTCTCTGTCAAATAAATAAATAAAATCTTAAAAAAAAAAAAAAAAAAAATGTTCTCTGTTAAACAGCTCCTTGAGGGGAGAGTTTTAGTAAGGAGTTTATGTCTGTATACACAATTCCTTCTTCACAATTATGAAATTTAAAAAAAAAAAAAACTTTTAAAACCAAGGCTTTACTAATGTGTGTGGCAAAATCATCTGATGACAAACCCTGACCTGAACTGGTCTGAAGCAGTTTTTATTACTTTAAGAACAAGGTCTCACTTAGGATGAATATTCAGACATTTTCCAGTGGAAATGTAATGTTACTTATTACAGGGTAAATACAATGTTATTCCTCTAAAAGTCCAGAATTTCCAAACTTTTTTCATTTGGCCAAGAGCTTCAAATAAAGGATTGCGGAGCCATGTTTTTCATAGTGTTTAAATAAAATCTTGAATGTGTTAATGAACTCAAGAAATTTGTTTTGATTCTGTGAAGTACTAATCATTTTTTAATGACTCTATAGGTAAGCTTACATATAAAGCAAGACCGTGTAAAAAAGATGAGTTTAGTTGCAGCAATAAAAAATGTATCCCCATGGACTTCCAGTGTGATCAACTTGATGACTGCGGAGATGGTTCAGATGAGCAAGGCTGCAGAATAAGTAAGTTTAGTTTCTGTTAAAGTGTAGCAACATGCAAGTTCAATTCTCCTTCAACATGACTAAAATTTTCTCTACTGGTGTAAGAAAATATCATTCTTCACAAATATACCTAAGTATACTTTCTTTTTGGTAAGCCCTTACCAATGCAACCTTAGAATGCCACTTAAATTAATATCAGAAAGTATGAGGTGGGAAAGGTCGTTTTCACAGTGAGTACCCTTGTTAGACCTGAATCTGAGATCTTAATATCCAATTGCAGACTTTGTTATCAGCAAGGATATCTATGTCCCTTAATATACTACTTTTTCTTACAAACAATGGTATTTAGTTGAAAAATAATAAAGGTCTTAGTAATTTATTCAGTGTTTTAAGATTTTAATCCATTGCTGAGTTATTCTTAAAGAAGACATCATTGTTTAATTTAGTTGGAGTGTGATGCTATTTGAGTTATTAGGGCTTGGTTATTTTCATGTTTAATGTTTGATATCTCATTTTTCATATTAAGAAAAATAACCAAACTTATGACTCTAATTCAGATTGCTTATAAAAATCATAAAATCCTGCCTATTATGGGGTCTTTCACTTTTTATGCATCTAAGTTGTTCCTCTCTGGGTTGATGAAGCATTACCTCCCACAATATGGCCACATATACCTCAAGGCTAAGGTGAAATTCCACTGGTGTACTTTAATTAATTGTAAAATATTCAAGAGTCAGTGGGGATTAATAACCATTATAATTCTGATAAAGTTTTCATATTTCAAAATAATTTGATATATGTAACTAAAAAACAGATAATTCAACATCTATTTTACAATAATATCCCTCTCATTTATTTGCATTCTAAAATGTTTTCTGGAATGAGAAATAAAGCTATGAAATTGTAATTACTATGCTGGGAATGGCAAATAACACATAGTCTGTTGTAACTTGTGTAACAGCCCTTGACCACTGGAGCATACTGCTCCTCCTATATATTTTCAGGCTAAAAAAGTTTAAGAACTGATGATTTAGCCTACTTGTTTGAGTAACATGGTAGTACCCTTGATTGAATTCCTGAATACTAAATTTAGGTTAGCAATTAATGCCCTCATCTCTGGGAGCTTCTAGGAAACCTTTTGTTTCCTAGAGAAGGATATAGTACTCATACACCGTACCATTGTAATGATAATCTGTCATTAGAAACATTGACACTCGACTTCCTTCCACAAGTAGTGTACTTCAACAGCTGTAAATATCAGCTATTGGCAGTTTGGTCTGAAACTATATTCAGTGTAAATGGGCTCAGATTTTTATCTGCTTCTATACTTTTATAAGAAATCATGACTTAGACAGAAAGAAGGTCATAATCTTATAAATTCAAAAATACTTATCTGTGGAATAATAAATATAATTTCAAGTTAAGAAAAAAGGTAAACTCCTACTTCAGGAATTAGAATTATATTAGTTTTGATGGTATTTTTAAATCCTAGCTCCCGCTGAATATACCTGTGAAGATAATGTGAATCCATGTGGAGATGATGCATATTGTAATCAAATAAAGACATCTGTTTTTTGTCGCTGTAAGCCTGGATTTCAGAGAAACATGAAAAACAGACAGTGTGAAGGTATAGTACATTTCCTCAACAGCTTGCTCTTAAATCTTTAGGTTATAAAGGACTCACAAGGCTGTTAAATTGTGAGATGACATGGGATTGATTTTCATCAGATTGGTGTGTATCTACGGGATACCGTTTTACCTACAAGAGTGAAAGTCCCTGGGGTCAAAAGCCTGTTTGTATGGCTAAGCTAACCATCTCTGAGACTACAAAGCCTTTTCTATAGCAGATTCAGACCTGCAGGAATTTCAATTGTACTGTTACAACTCTGTTTTGAAATGCAAATAAAAAAAATTGCTGGTTCAGGAACTATTGGAGAATTAGAGACATTTCACGAAAGAACATGTTTATAATGACCCATCTCTCTCGAGGTGTGGCATTTGCGGTACTGCAATAGGTAATTCACTTTGAGAGAACTGTGGGCTTTTGTCCTAACACCATGTCTCAAACAGTACTTTATATTATCAAGAATGCCTTCTAAAATTCAAAGACAGGATCTAAAGAAATCTCTATCAACTTACTTGAGATCATTTAAAAATTGAGCATGATAGGATAGCCAGGATCTCATAGTAAATTATAGGTAAATATAATATACATCGAAGCTTTAATGAGAGAGCCATGAAATACAGACTTATATGTACTTACTGACAGTTTCTCCATTAAAATTCATGTTATTGTGATTAGAACCAAGCCTAAATTGTTTAAGGCTGGCTTATCTACTGTAAATTCAAGTTGTAAAATGCTTTCACCCACCAGCTGCCTTCTCTACTGTCCATGTTATTCTTGGATAAAGAAAAGTGATTTTTGCTTTGTGTCAATCAAAAGGAGATTATTGAAATGAATTAATTATATCCACCCAAAAAGGAAAGAAGTATGGCCATGTCATATTTACGTATATTTTGAATTATATACTTGTTTGAATTACCTATGGCATTTTATTTCTCCATTAATATGGAGCACTGAAAACTAACAGCCTTCTCTATATTTTTAAATATATTTTTTAAATATTTATTTATTTATTTTAGAGAGAGCGAGCAGGGTGAGGGGCACAGGGAGAAGGATAGAGAGAATCTTAAGCAGACTCCCTGCTGAGCATGGAGCCCAACCTCAGGACCCTGAGATCATGACCGGAGCCAAAATCAAGAATCAGACGCTCAACCTACTGAGCCACCCAAGAACCCTTAGGTTTTCTCTATTTTAATTTAAGAAGTAAATTATTTCTCAAAGCTATATTATTTCTTTCTTCCCCAGAAACTTTCTATCAATTATATATAAACACACACATGCATACACACAACCTCTTCAAAATTTTAATTTCAATATCATTAATTTACTAACATTTATTTATGAATAATGGGCTGAATTTCCTTATAAACTTAATATTTAAAACTCAAAATTCTCAAAATTTTCTGTATTTTTAATTGTTGTATGTCAAATAAAAGCTGCAACTTCTGTCTTCATTTTAAGTTACTATAAATCCAGTATTCTTTTTGCGTAAATTAGTAACTTCTGCACTCCAATAAAATTTGTATCCTTATTAAAGGAAGCTTTGATAGCAAGGAAAAGCAATTTGATTTGGTACGGAGGAAGGGAAAGACATGACTTTGATTCATAATTCAAAAAATTGAAATGCGTTTGTGCTTTCCCTATATATAACTCAAAAAGAGACTAAGAAATTACTATGTGATGTTAGAGCCAATATGTTTTAATTAGAATATGTAAAGAGAAGACAAATTATAGAAAACAGCAGAGAAGTACAATGGATTAACAGTTGCTGTGTGTCAGGCACTGTTCTATGTCTTGGACATGTGTGAGATTCTTCCATCCCTTACGAAATCTCACAGTATCAACATTAGTGTGTGTGTGTGTGTGTGTGTGTGTGTGTGTGTGTGTGTGTGTGTACTTTTAAGTAATCTCTCTTCCCAACGTGGGACTTAAATACCCAACCCTGAGATCAAGACTCACATATTCTATAAACTGAGTGAGCTGGACCCCCTGGCATTAGTATAGAGATGAAGAGAAAATGGTGATTCTGGCCAATATAAGGCCATGTGAGGGGCCCCAAATTTTTATCAAATCATGTAGATTTTTGCTTATTTTGACTCCATATCAAAGGGAAATGAAAGATCAAATAACATGCTGTTCAAAGTTACAGATGTTAAAGAGTCAAATGTATTTATTGTAATACTTTTTTGATGGCCAGGTGCCAATAAAATGTATTTTGCTTTGTCCCTAGTATGGTATTCACTAACAATACAGCTTTCTTTATCTCTTTATCCTATATTTCAATGAAACACAGAAATAAATTGTCATGAATGCCTAAGTTAACCTTGGGCAAAGTATCATAGTAGACACAAAGGAATCAGAAAGCCTGTGTTTGAGCCTCGCCCCTGTCATTGCAAGTGTCCCTGGGAAAGTCCTGATCTCTACCTCTAAGGCTTCAGAACACAGTTGAGAGCTAAATGAAAGATAATTATTATTACTGTGCTTATTCTTAAATTTTCTAATTCAAAAGAAGGAATTATCTCACAGATTTATTACATAATTAGGGTTACATGAAAAAAAAAAGCAGAAGAATTAAGCTGACTGAAAATAGAGAGAGAAAGTAGTAATTCACTAGAGTCACCTGACATCATTGCTGGCTCTGCATAAGCCATTAAAATTAGAGGCATGTGCTAAACAACAGAATATTGCTGTGATTTGTTTATTTATTACTTATAATGCACATGTATCCATTTATTTGTAGACATTCAGGGTTTTGTTGCTTTTGTTTGTTTATTTCACATAGCCCTTCTTGTAACATTGTTTCTTTGTATATAGGAAGCCAGAAGTGTGTTACAGTTGTATCTGTATCTTCATTTTTTGGCCAGGAATTGTGTAACACACAGACAAAAAAAATAATAATAATTAATGCCCTCCAGGGGCTGACAGTCAAGTAGGGGGTATGAATATATGACTACATATATAATATATCGTACATAGAGTGTTCTAAGAGAGAAACACCCAGATAGTAAATAGTGGAGAAACTGTGGGATGGATGTACGTTGGTGGAGAACAAGAAAGGTTTTATGCATGTGGATCTTAAGAGATGAATAAAAATTCTTTAGGTCAAGGTGGGCAAGGGGCTTATAGGACCGTATATGATATGTACAAATGTATGGAGGTAGGTAATCAGAAATAGTCTCAAAAGGAAACCTCAAGAAGCATTTGAATGAATGAAAATACTAGGGAAGTTTGAAAGGGCTCTTTCAATGTGTTAAGTGTATTAAAAAGCAACGTACAAACAATTGATGAATTATTACAGTGAAACTATTGTAAAAATTGTTATGGGCAGAAAATATGACATAGCAAATCATATACTTGAGAGTTTTAGAAGGACAATAAAAGAAATAGAAATAAGTTGAAGGAAGAAAAGTAAATTTGTCTTTTTTTAAATGTGGAAAGAACAGAAATGGAAATTGGAGGTATGATGATGCTATTTGGAGCTCTTCTCTTCTAGATCTTAATGAATGTTTGGTGTTTGGCACATGTTCCCACCAATGTATCAATATGGAAGGGTCATATAAATGTGTGTGTGACCAGAATTTTCAGGAAAAGAATAACACCTGCATAGCAAAAGGTAAGGTTATAACAGTTATTTCAAATTCTATTATAACTGCTATAAATATCTTATGGGGAAAACAATGTTTCATATTATATTTTAGCAATAGCTCCATGACTGAAAATATAACAAAATCTCTTTTTAATATTGGCTAATTTGCAAAATTGGTTTGTTGTCATTCTTAATCTAATCTGGGATGATTTATAGACATGATTATCAAATATGTGGTTATTATTAAAACCACTTTCATGTTTGAAAAATCTGTCAGAAGAAGGGAAAAGTTTACAAGCCAACATGATAGAATATGAAGCATCTCTCTTTATGGCCTGCTCTCAGTGTATATGAAAAATATTATTATATAATGGATAAAAATAACAGTTTAAAGGGTTAAAGGTTAGCACTATAAGGAGATGGAATTTTGAGTAAGAATTTAAAAGGTTTTGAAATAAAATCATGCTTTAATTCAGACCTCCTTTACTTAGAAATATCATTTTTAAAACTTAAACAGGTATTTGGGACTTTTTTGGTTATGAATTTTCGTGCTCTGGTTTTTACTAAATAATATTATAACAAATATTATTAAGTTACAGGACATGATTGGACAATGTTAATAAAACAGTTATTACAGGTGGGAAACAACATGATATAGTGGATTAAGGATGGTCTAGAGAGGTAAATGAATTTGAATCCTAGCATTATGCCTTTATGATCTGTAGCCTTGGGGAAGTTATGAAACTCTTTGAGTCTCAGTTCCTCATCTGTAAAATGGAAATATGAATCTCTACTTCCTATAAGTGGAGGAGATAAATTATGAAAGTTGTAGAATAGTGCCTGCCATAGAGTAGATAAACATAACCAAGTGAGAACCATTAAACCCATAGGGCTGAACTAGAATTCATAGTCTATTTTTTCTAATTTACAGATAGTGTATATATAATTCAATCGTCATGGTCTCATTAATAATTTATTTAATATATTCACAATTCACTTTAGGGTTTTACTTGTCTCAATATACAAATGACATTAGTATTTTATTGTAGGTGTCAAAACTTCAGATTACAGGGATCCGCTAGCAAGATCCTAAATAATATTGACATGATATTTAAATCTAGTAAATCCTGATATATTTTTATAATAAAATTAGAAGAATATTTGAGATATATGAATATTAGAAGAAGACTCTCCCCCTCTTAATTTTCATTTCTTAACCTAAGAAAATGATGAATTGGATGCATAAACTAAATGCTCAGGAATGTTTGAGACTTAATGAGTACACAAACATAACATCTGAATATTGAGGGTCAAAGCATTAGAACATAATGTATTATAATTTATCAAATAGAAATCCCTCCTTATGAAAAGAATATCTAGCACAAATACCTAATTCCTAGCCATAAGGTAAGCTGTGTTTTGGGAAAACCTACATCAATAACTCTCATTAAGTTTAGGTAAGTATGTTTTAGAAATAAGTCACGGAGACTATAGTATGGTACAAAGTTGGTTGATTTTTATTGAACAAGAAACTGTTAAGAATAATAATTCAAGATAATTTAAAAGTACAATTATTGCTTTTTACATTAGTTGAAATTTACTTTATTTTTGTATTTTATTATAATAATCTCCAGGCTCTGAAGATCAAGTTCTCTACATTGCTAATGACACTGATATCCTGGGTTTTATATATCCATTCAACTACAGTGGCGATCATCAACAAATTTCTCATATTGAACATAATTCAAGGATAACAGGGATGGATGTATATTATCAAAGAGATATGATTATTTGGAGTACTCAGTTTAATCCAGGCGGAATTTTCTACAAAAGGATCCATGGCAGAGAAAAAAGGCAAGCAAACAGTGGCTTGATTGTAAGTAAATAACATTGACTATTTGAAGGCTCATACTTTTCCACCTCCCTATTTTTTTAATCTATCAATCACAATATCTGATTATAGGAGGTAATTAATATGTACAGTTATTTCTCCCAATATTCTCCCTAAACAGAAATCAAGAATTTCCCTACTTTATTCTCACAGCTGCATATAATTTAATTGCATGATATTATGTTTTTCTTTAAGTACTTTTGCTTTAGCTATGTAAGAATGGTAATGAATAATACCTAATATTTCTAGTACATTTTATGTTTTATATTATTTAACATTATATAATGTGAGTTTTTTTCATTATGAAATGAGGTTGGGAATCATTACTTTGTTTTCATGTTAGAAAATAAACTTAAAATATGCAGGGAATATTATTTCATTTTGAACAATATCAGAAATACACCACTCTTCTAGGGCAAGAGATCAACTCAATTGTGTAACCATTTCTTCTGACTCCTGATAACTATATTTCAGGGAACATCCAAAACAGAGTGATATTATTTGCTGGTGTATGATGGACATGTTGATTACCATGGTTATTCCTTTTGAGAAAAATAAACTAGAGCATTTGTTTAGATTTGTGGTTGTAGACTACTTTTTTTTTTTTTTTTTTTGCTTTAGGGCATGTCAATTATTGTGTATTTTGTATTTTGAGGTAACAGGGGAGAAAAATGACAGATAAATACTTATTTTTATGAGGCCTGGCCCATTCCCATACAACCAAAAAGTCAAGTGCTGTCACAGTAGGATATAATTGAATCTTTGTATTTGAAAAGAATCAGAGGAACCTATCTGGAAGTACTTACTATCCTTTGTGGTAGTATCGCCCATAAAGATTTGAACTGCGGGGCGCCTGGGTGGCTCAGTGGGTTAAGCCGCTGCCTTCGGCTCGGGTCATGATCTCAGGGTCCTGGGATCGAGTCCCACATCGGGATCTCTGCTCAGCGGGGAGCCTGCTTCCCTCTCTCTCTCTGCCTGCCTCTCTGTCTACTTGTGATCTCTCTCTGTCAAATAAATAAATAAATAAATAAATAAATAAATAAATAAAATATTTGAACTGCATGAATACCATTTGATAGAAATCTGGAACACATTTTTATCAGGTAGATAGCTGTAATCTGGTTTTAATGAAGTTATATTACCTTTCTAATTCAGGTTAGATCAAATTCACTGTGAGCCAATATATATATATATATACATATATATATATACGTATATATATATATCAGAGCTATTTCTTCAACTCATCCCCTGCCAAACACAGTGAGCATTACACAATACCTTTAAGTTACATAAAGAACAGTTCTAGGAGAGAGCCATAAAATTTAGTAGATCCCTCTGCCTTCCTTCACTTACTCACTTGCTATCAGACTAAAAAGCTGGTTCAGTCTTGGCCAGCTTTAGCTTTCATTATCTGTGGAACACAAGTCTGCTTTGCAAAAACTTTGTTCCTAAGGTAACTGTTATTAATGAAGTTATGAAGAGTATGTACTATGGAGTTACATTGCCTGGGTTTTTAATCTTGTGTATATATATACAGGAACTGTTAACTATGTTTACAGTTCCTGGCACATGATAAGTACCCTCTAGATGCTTGCTATTAATGGGGTGATGACCACAATGATGCTTCTGATGATGACAATGATAGTGTTGATGATTGACAAGATGTTCTTCTCTAAGATGCATATAATTACATGAAAATTATTTACAACTTAATTTTCTATGAATTTTATTTTCTAAAAATACATCTTTCATTTGGTAGAAATTTTACAGTGAAAAGTACTGGATAATTATTTTAGTTTTATCTGGGGAGATTAATAATTAATATATAACCAGTATCTTCTAGTGAAAAAAGTTTATTTTAAACCCAAAGCCAAATTTGCTTACAGTTAGATAACTGTTTTTATTCTTGTACATAGAAATATATAAATGTGTATGTTTTATTTGTATTATATATATTTACCTGTATATATCTCCTTTTTTTTTTTTAAGATTTTTGTTTGTTTGTTTTTTGAGAGCGAGCGAGCATGAGAGGGGGAAAGGGGAGAGAGAGAGAGAAGGAGAAGGAGACTTCCCACTGAGCAGGGAGCCAGGACTCTGTGATTGTAACTTGAGACCCCAAGGCAGAAGCTTAACTGACTGAGTCACCCAGGCTTCCCCTTATATATTTTAATTTTTAATTTTATAACTGTGGTATAGAATCTTTTGTAAATGATGGCAAAGCTACTAGATTAGTCTTTTGCTAATAGGATATGAAACTTCATTTTGTCTTTTTTTTAATTTAAATTCAATTAGCCAAGGTAATTGTAATGATTACATATGTTATATCTTCTAGACTTTGTTTTTCTGTCTCTTTTCAGACTTACTCATGAAAGACAGGATTCACTAGGAAGAAAGTGGGTAACACTAGGGTGCAGTTTCTAAGATTCCATCATAGCTAATCAAATGTCAAGATTATAAGATTGGAACCTCTGAGCCATGAGTTTTAGGACCATGTTCTTAGCCACTCAGCATTCCATAGAAGTTCCAATCAAGGCATTGCAAACAAAATAAAACAAAACTTAAGACTATACAGATGAGGGCAGTTATTTGCTTCCTAAATCTTTTTGTAATCCTGATTCCTCAATATTATAAATATTGGAATAAGTCCATTCTGACATTCTTAATAATTAATATGCATTCTTAGATGAGTAAATGACTCATTTATGGCCATGAAGCTAAAATGTAACCAAATTTAGACTTTAACTTGAAAGAATAGTTACATCTCTGAGTCTCAACTTACCTCAAAAACAACTATCATATTGAAGTAGAAAATTTCTAAAGCCCCTTCCATATAGTAAATATATATGATTTCCAAAAGATGTGTGACATAGTTTATGTCTATCTAGTTGTTTACCTGGAAAATTTGTTTTTATTCCTCTGAAGTCCAGCTATGGATAAAGATTTGATTTTTTTTTTTTTTTACCCCGCTGAATTACTCTGCAATGTATGGTATCTGTTTTTTTATCAGTCATCAGCTAGTCATCCAGTAGTTTAATGTGCATACAATCTATTGCATCTTCTCAGTTTTGACACAATGCCAGGAATGGCCAGCAATGCCTGTACCAACAGATGAAAGATTACTCCAAACTTTGCTGTGAAAGGAGAGAAGAAAGCAAGGAGGTCTTCACTCAGAAATGAAGACACTTTGCTCTTCACTTGCTTTTATTGGTCCTTCAGGATAATCACAAATCCTTATCATTGTTTCTCAAGCAGGGGATGTTGACCTGGGGTTTTACTGAAACTGGGAGGATCTATTTACAGGAAAGATACAATGCTTGGGGCACCTGGATAGCTTAGTCCTTAAGCATCTGTCTTCAGCTCAGGTCATGATCCCAGGGTTCTGGGATTGAGCCCCGCATCAGGCTCCCTATTGGGTGAGAAGACTACTTCTCCTTCTCGCGCTCCCCCTGCTGTGTTCCCTCTCTAGCTGTGTTTCTCTCTGTCAAATAAATAAGTAAAATCTTAAAAAAAAAAAAGATACGGTATGCTAATTGCGTGTTCTACTAAACAGAGTCTAAGGGACAATGCATACATCTCTTAGATCACAGGGCAGCCAGCAGTCTGAGCTAAGAAAGGTTAGGGGAAGGTAACTCCCCGTGACATTCCAATTATCGAGTGATCACACAAGGCTTGGTGTTCCAAAGGCTTACACCCTTCTCCTAAACCCTCTGTCACCCCCAGCAGCCTCTGTGTTAACATTTTAGCAAGGCAGATATTATGGCTGATTTCATAACCCCAGCCATATTATGGCTGATTTTCATAACCCTCTACATAACCCCAACAACACAAATAGTAAATGATACTGACTTGTGAATTCCCCACCCGGGGGAAAATGAAACTCAAAGATTTTTCCCTGAGCTGAATATGGAACATCGGTTTCCATTTCTGAACCAAGAGGTGAAAGAAAGAAAAATAAAAAATCAAACTATGGGTACTTTAGTTAAATCCCCATTATCAGTGAAACAAATGGAAGAAGTTAGCCATGGGATATTAGGATGTCTTGAAAGCATGTTCAGAGAAACTGAAAATATTGGCATATTTCCATCTCAGTAAAGAAAATATGTTGTATCAGAAATCAGAAGAATATTAGTCAGACAACTAAATGTTAACTGAAGTCCATTCCAAAGGAAGGTAATTTTCAATATGAATTTTTTTTTGGAAGTCGTGAAGGGAATACTCTTCTGTAATCTGTGAAAATGGCTTGAATACTAATTATGATTATAAATTTAAATTTCAAATACAGTCTAAGTTATTTATAGATAGAAATGCTTATGGTTTTCTAGTCCCCTGGGCTATACAAAATGGATGGATTTTTTTTTCCTTTAAGAAAATTAAATAATTTAAAACTTAAAAGGCTGACATGATTCAATCTATATGTAAAGCATAATGAGATTTCTGAATTTGAAATTTATAGTCAGAACAGAATATGATAGCATTGTACAACAATTGTACATACTTTCTGGCAATTTATCATTTCTAGTATGAATGTTGTACAGCAAAGTACATGATGACAAGCACTATAAAATAGGTCAATGCTTGGAGAAATGCAAATGATTTTAAAAATACAGATTAGATTTTTACCATTAAAGAGCTAAATATTCCAGAGCAAAACAAATGGTTTATCTGATCTACCTAATTTTGAGAAGTGAAAATGAGATACCATTTTTGGCATATTCTCTATTATGCATAAGAGGGTTTCAGAACGAACATGCTTATAGTTTTATTCATTAATAATCATATCTTTTCTTCAGTAAGTTGATTAGGCAATTATTTTTCCCTGAAAGCTTTTAAGAAATATCCAGCTAGGTTTTATTTAATAGGTTTCCATCTTTAATTTGGATCCTAGCTATAAACCACAAACCCCCATATATGGGTTTGTGTGTACATCACACACACACACACACACACACACACACACATGCACACACACACAAGTGCAGAGGTATGCAGGTGTGCTCACAAATAAGTTTATGTGTGTATATGTGTGTACACAAGTTTTGTCAAAAACAAAGTCTTGTTTTAGGACTTTGGAAACTAGTAGAAATTGATAGTTTCTTTTTCCATTTTTTAATTTATTTTTATAAATTTATGGTAATCTTTATAACTTTACCTTGAAATTATCTACACTTACTTATCAAGAATACTTTTCAAACCATCTGAGTTTATTCAAACCATTTAACAACAAAAATCATTTATTCTGATTTCTTTGGAAAAAATATAAAACTATCAAATCATTAAGTTATTGCCATGTTGTGACTTGATTATTGCTGATTGCACAAGACAGGCATTCTAGAATATATGTTGATTGGCGTTAAATGGTTCTGTAACAGTTGTGATCAAAATTTAAAGTTTTATTGAACATAGATCTTGTAGGACTACATAAAACATAAGATTCCTCAATTAATAATCCTGAGGATATTGTTAAACATATTGTACAGCATTTTAAGGTGAACCAGTCAAGTTTTTCATTCATACCCAAAGCTTTATTTAAGAAATTCTGTTTGTTAGGTTTAGTGTTGTGTTCCTAGGATACAAAATGATAACAGAGTCTTATTCTTATGATGCTTATATTTTGCAGAACAAAGACAATGTCAAGTAAACTCATAAATAAATAAATAAATACCAAAAATTCCAATTTTAAAAATTATATTGAAGGAAATACAGAATGGACCAAGAAAGAAAAACTCAGATGTTGTTAAGACTTCTTTGAATAGGATGATCCATAAAGGCCCATTGAAAGAGATTTGAGCAAAGACCTAAAAGATGAGGAGAAAGTAATGTTATTTATGTATAAGACAGCTACTTTACATTTATGTAGAGAATGGATTTGGTGGGAGAAAATCTGGAACAGAAAGAGATCACATAGGAGGATTGTGCTCCAAGTTGGTGCAAAAATAGTGGAGGTTACAATATTATAGTCTCAGTGAAATGGGATGGAGAGAGTAGAAGTTTAACAAAGTTTGCAAATAGAATGGATGTAAAAAATGAGTATAGGAAGGACCTAAGACCTAGATTTTACAACTTGATGAATAGGGAAAATAATAAATTCTGGGTTCAGTTTCAATCATGGTAAATCTGAGATCCAAGTGAGGGGTTGTAAAAAATCCAAGTGAGTTGTCAAATAGTCAATGGTGTATTCAAGGCTTGATCTTAGTCTCTGGATTAGAGATTTTAAGGAATAGAAGAATAGAGGAGATGTCTAGAACATGAAGCCTGACTAGATTACCAAGAAGAGAGTACAGGTGACATAAAGAAGCACTGGAACCAAACTCTGAAGCCAGATTAAAATGACAACAGTGAGTGGGAAGTGCATTAGGAGAATAGAAGAAATTGTGGTGTCACAGAAACTAAGATAGGAGACTATTTTGAGAAAGAGATTGAGCTTATATTTCTAGCACTGCCAAAAGATAGAGGAAATGAGGACAAGGAGGTGTTCAGTAAGTTTTGTGACATATTAATTAAGGCCCTTGATAAATGCTGAAAGTTGCAGAGGAAGCAGACAGAGAACACTCAGTGGTTCTACGTCAGTGGTCCTCAGATGAGAATGACGCCCCACTGCAGGGGACATTTGGCAATGTCTGGAGATATTTTTTTTATTGCCACAACTGAGGTGTGCTGCTAATCTTTGGTGAGTATAGTAGAGGCCAGCGAGACTGCTTAGAACTCTACAGTACATAGGCTAGTTCCATATAACAAGGAATGATCCTGACTGAAATGTCAAAAGTTGAGTAACCGTTTTCTACATAGTAACATCAGTCTTTCCAAACAAACTTTAAGTAGATCTTTTGTGTCTGTTACATCATTTTATGTAATAATAACCCTGAAATAGAAAATGATTCTAAGATGAGTCACCGGTATAGTTATTCTTTTATTGGTCTCTTACTTTCTCTCACACCTGAGTCTTTTTTACTTCATCATTTCTCCTTCTTTCTGAATATTATAATGCATGTAGGCCCTGACCATGATCCTCTTTTTTCTACCTTTTCTCACTTCCTTATAAAGTTTACATAGTTTAATGGTTTAACATGTACCTGCATGCTAACAACTACCAAATTGCTATCAGGCTCTGTTCAACTGCTTAGTTTGCTTTTTCTTTTAGAGTTTTTAAAGATTTATTTATTTATTTTAGAGACGGAGAATGCACTTGAGTAGGGGGAGGGACAGAGGGAAAGAATCTTTAAGCCGACTCCCCAGGGATAGAGAGTTAGGGTAGTTTTAAAAATGTTCCCAAAGTAGCATGCCTAAAAATAAACTTCTCTTGATTGACAAAATCTACTTTCTCAGTCTCATTTAATGACAAATTAAATTTGCTCAAAGTAAAAATCTTGGAGTTACAAGGAGCCCAAGTGACTCAGTGGGTTAAATGGTTGAGTCTTGGTTTTGGTGCAGGTCATGATCTCAGGGTGTAAGACTGAGCCCCTCATGGGGCTTCTGTACTCAGCAGAGAATCTGCTTCAGGATTTTCTCTCCCTCTACCCCTTTACCTCCAAAATAAATAAATAAATCTTTTAAAGAATCTTTGCATTACTATTGGTCCTTCTTCTTTCATAATTCCCAAATCAGGCTATCCTGTTGAATGTACCTTCAACATATTCTAGGAGCTAACTACCTTACATCAGCTTGACTTTAAGTACCTACTTTTGAACCACTATCATTTTTCTTCTGATTTAGTGCAGTAGCCTCCTAATTGGTCTTCTTACTTTCTTAATCACTGCACAATTGCCAGAATACATCTTCTAAGACATAAATTAGATCACATGACATCTCTGATCAAAGATATTTAGTGGTTCCCCATTAGAAAAGACAAATTTCTCATGTCTTGCAAGGGTTTAAAAGATCTGGTCTCCTCTCTGACTTCCTCTCCTTTAATTTCTCCCTTACTCTTCTCCAGGGATGCTTTGGTATTTGTAAAACCCATCAGTACCTATTAATGTAAGGTCTTCCTGAAATGTTCTCTTGGCCGAAATGTTCTTAGGTTGGATATCCTGTATCGCTCAATTCCTAAATTTCTTCAAGAATTTGCTCAAATGCCATCTACTGAATGCATAATGTATTGATAATTGCAATCTACTGTTCCACTCCCACCCTGGATCCTCAACACAATACTTTTTTTTTTTCACTCTCACAGTGCATATCTTTGTTAAATTGCTATATGATTTACTTGCCTATTATGTTTATTATCTACTCTGTAACTTTCTTTTCTGTAAGTAAATTTTGATGGCAGTTCTTTTTGCTGTTTTGGCCATTACTATATGTAATCCTAACATCTAGAATAGGATCTGTCATAAAGTAGGTACATAATATTTTTAAAGAGTTAAAAACAATGAATTAATTGAAAATCTTTGGTGTACATTACAATAGTGTATTGATCTTGAAAGTTATACTTTACAATTTATTCTTCTCATCCTTCATATTCAATTCATCATAAGATTAAATATTTTTATCTCCAGATATATTCCATTTTATCCACTTTTGTCTCATTAAAACTTAGGTTACAATTCCACATTTTCATTTCTGAAATACATTGAGTAAGTCTCCTTTGATTATCCTGTATCTACTTCTCATCCCCAGTCCTAAGCCATTCTCCACACTATAGCCAAAATAATTTTAAAATATTAATATAATCATCATATCTCTCTCACTTAAATCTTCCCAATGGATTTTCATTGAAGACTCATTGCTTTATAAGCCTCTCTATGATATTCCATCTCATCTTTCACCACACCCTTCCCATTGCCTTACACACCTATGAACATATACATATATACCCACAAACACTCATTTTTTTCCTAGCCATTAAATACACCATATTTAATTTCCAGTAATGCAACTTGATTTCAGAATCTTCAAGCATGCTCTTTCCTTTGCCTCTCTTAATTATCCTGGTAAGCAGAAGCTCCTGTATTCAGAAGACATTGTTTTCATTATCATTGCAGTCATTAACATTGGTCTTGCTTAGACATTATAGATCTTAGCCTACATAAGCTTTTCTTTTTGTGAGTCTTTCAAAATTGAACCAACTGTTACTTTTTGAAGGGACAGGCCACAGAAAGATTGACTGTCATCTAAAGAATGTCAGTTGAATGGCTAGGAAATTCCTTCAAGGTGTCTTCATGATTACTCCAGGTTCTGTTTGGATCTCGGAACTGGAATGGTAGGGAGTAGTAAGACAGTAGGAAACTAATTTTAATGAAGCTAGCCAGAAAATGATGTATGAAACTCAGCATTATGTATTATTTACACACACACACACACACACACACACATTTACAATCCGAATATATTTGAAGTAGGAGCTACATTGAATTACAAGAGCCCAGTGTATTTATTCAAGTATATAACATAGAATGTTATGTAAGTTTTAGGTGTACAATATAATGAATGATTCAACAATTCTATACACTAGTCAGAGCTCATCACGTGATAAGTAAACTCTTAATCCTCTTCACCTATTTCACCAATCCCCCTACCCACTTTAGCAACCACTACTTTGTTTTCTATGTTTAAGACTTGGGTTTTTTTCATCTCTTCTCTTTGCTCAATTGTTTTGTTTCTTAAGTTTTACATTTGAGTGGAAATCCTATGGTATTTTTTTTCTGACTCATTTCACTTAACATTATATCCTCTAGATCAATGCACGTTGTTGCAAAATCTTTTTTATATCTGAGTTATATTCCATTGTATATATACACCACATCTTTTTCCATCCATCTATGGATGGACACTCAGGTTGCTTCCATATCTTCGTTATTGTAATAATGCTGCAATAAACATAGGGGCACATTTTTGAATTAGTGTTTTAGTTTTATTTCAGTAAATGCACACTAGTGGAATTACTGGATCATATGGTGATTCTATTTTTAATTTTGGGGGGAACCTCTATACTGTTTTCCACAGTGGCTGTACCAATTTGAATTCCCACCAACAGTGCAAGAGGGTTCCTTTTTCTCCACATCCTTACCAACATTTGTTGTTTCTGGTGTTTTTGATCTTAGCCATTCTCACAGGCATGAGGTGATATTGTGATTTTGATTTGCATTTTCCTAATGATTCGTGCATCTTTTCATGTGTCTATTGGTCATCTGTATGTCTTCTTTGAAAACGTGTCTTTCTATGTCCTCTGCCCAAATTTTAATTGAATTATTTGGCATTTTGGTGTTGAGCTGTGTAAGTTCTTTATACAAAAGCTCTTTATAGGAGCCAAATTTGTACATAAAGAGCTTTTGTATAAAGAACTTATACAGCATATGCATATATCTATATCTTACATACACTGAATATTTCTGTTCATCCACAAGATGCTTACTTAATGATTTTGGAGACAGTATAAACATTTGCTTCTGTGATTCTTTTTCTATGTGTTTATTGCTATCGTAACTCCCTTTTTTATTGATACATGATTTATCCAATAAGTTCAACTTCTTTTGTCTCTTTAAGGGATGGGCTGCAAACCAGCTATATGGGTAAAATAAATGAGTGATTTGACATAACATTAGGGACCCAGGTAAGAGGTCATATGCCTCTTCTTCCATTAAATCAGGAGGCAACAACTGATTGACTCTGTTATTCTGGAATGTTGCCCTGCTTTTTATATACTATCTTATATATCCTTAGTTTTTAAGAAAAAAATAAACAACTTGTCTTTTTTTTCTTTATATTGTTGGTTTTTGATATAATGTTCAATGAATAATTAGTAGATGCTAAAAAAAAATAACCTTGATTTTAAGGTTATATCTTAAGTTTAAACTTAAAATATACCTAAAAGTTTATTTACCTGAACTTAAATTTAGTCCTCAATCTACCATTTTGCAATATCTGCTTTCAGATAGCTCTGCTTCCCATCTCAAGTGTTACGCTTTTTTTTTTTTTTTCTAATTGTAAATGCCAGAAGACACCTTTATTCCTTAATTCTAGGTCACTCACATAGGGGATGGTATCAAAATTGGTCCCATAAGTACCAACAAATTTTTCACATACTAATGCATGAAAATTCACTGTTAACATTAGATACATCCTTAAAGCTATGTAAAATGCAGGTTAATAGAATGGTTAATATTTTAAACTGTTATATCATTTAATGTTTAGAATCTAAAAAATTTTACAGATAATCTAATCTAAAGCCTTTATTTAGGGCGCCTGGGTGGCTCAGTGGGTTAAGCCGCTGCCTTCGGCTCAGGTCATGATCTCAGGGTCCTGGGATCGAGTCCCACATCGGGCTCTCTGCTCAGCAAGAAGCCTGCTTCCCTCTCTCTCTCTCTCTCTCTCTCTGCCTGCCTCTCCGTCTACTTGTGATCTCTCTCTGTCAAATAAATAAATAAAAAAAAAATCTTAAAAAAAAAAAAATAAAGCCTTTATTTATATATCAAATAACTTAAGGAGAAACTAGAATTAGTTTTTATACCACGCTTCTGCTTCCAAATTTAATGTGCTTTTTAATCTTCTATATATTTTTTTTTACCTGATAGTGTGAAGAAGGTTTTCATAGCCAGTTTTGCTTTTTTCTTGGAGGGGGAGTGGTAAAAGATGAATAAGTTTAAAGAACACTAAGTATGCTAAAAAAAAAAAAAAAAAAAGATAAAGTCACCTTCAATTTTGACTCTATAATCCAAAGACAAATGTGGTCTTTTTTGGAAATTGTCCAAGAATTAAATAGTTTCTTTTCCTCCCAAGAAGAGTTTTTTTTTTTTTTTAAGATTTCATTTATTTATTTGACAGACAGAGATCACAAGTAGGCAGAGAGGCAGGCAGAGAGAGGGGGAAGCAGGCTCCCCGCTGAGCAGAGAGCCAGATGTGGGGCCTGATCCCAGGATCCTGGGATCATGACCTGGAGCCAAAGGCTGAGGCTTTAACCCACCAAGCCACCCAAGTGCCCCTCCTCCAAGAAGAGTTTGTGCCAGATGGACATGGTCTTAAGTTAGATAAATAGAGGTTTAAAATTACCCAGATTGAAATAATCTGTGCTTCAGAATAAATTGTAGGTAGAAACCAGGGATTTCCTTCCTGAAGTGTTTTAGGAACTCTTATACATTCTAGCTCCAAGTATAACTTTTTCTTGGCTCTTTTTGGATTTCCCCATTGCTGTATGAGCTTCTAGATTGAAATAATATATATCTACATATCTTATATTATTAAGCCATATAATTTAGTAATGTTCAGAATTTGGATAGTCATTATTTTACTTCTATTTCCTGGTTTATGAGAATTTAATCTGATTCATATATTATGGGCCAAGAGTGTAAATAGCTTTTTCTTTTTTTTTTTTTTTTAAGATTTTATTTATTTATTTGTCAGAGAGAGAGGAGCGAGAGTGAGCACAGGCAGATAGAGTGGCAGGCAGAGGCAGAGGGAGAAGCAGGCTCCCTGCCAAGCAAGGAGCCCGATGTGGGACTCAATCCCAGGATACCGGGATCATGACCCGAGCTGAAGGCAGCTGCTTAACCAACTGAGCCACCCAGGCGTCCCAGCTTTTTCATTTAGTGAAATGAAACACACACACACACACACACACACACACACACACACACACACACACATCTTTAGAGTGGTTTTACATCTTTTTTTAATAGTATTACATTACAGGATAATTAACTTTAGCAATATAAACCAAATTTTCTTTTCTTAGATGAAAAAATAACCTAGATAAAATACGTGACTACTTCAATCTACCCTCATGTTAGCTGTATTTTCCTAAAGTATATTGATAACTGTAGGAAATTTTTAAAAAAATATGGCAGTATTTCCATGGTTCAAATGCTTGAAGTCCCACTTCATAGGTTTTCCTCTTTCCTTAATTTAAATCAAATGTCTCTAGTGACATATATCTTTTGTTTCCTGAAGCTGGAATTGTGACTGATACCTTACAATCCACAGTTATAAAGGATTAGTAGTTTAAAGTAGTAACCTCTAATTTTGTTACAATCAAGCTGCCAATTTTTCTGTAAGATTTAAGTGTTTCATTCATTGGACTAATATATCTCCACAAGGAAGAATGCCTCAGGCCTCAAAACTTTGGCTGTGTATTTAGAGAGCTTATTAGGAAAGAAATCATCTGTCTGGAGAAAACAGTCAAAATGTGTCTTCCACTTTGTGCAACAATATGAGCAACATCTTTTGTTGTCAGGGTAACCACTTGCCTCTACAGTCTCTTCAACATGCCATATTTCATTAGTGCCTCTAGCTCATAGGCCTGTCTAGTAAGCTAGCCAAAAGGGCAATGAGAGTTTTATTTTTTCTTTTTCTTTTGAATCTGATGTTTGTTTGTTTTGTTTTGTTTTTCACCTCTTTGGAAGCAAATGGCTTAGCTTTCCCATTTCTATTGTCCCATGTCAGACTCCATTCCACACCCCAGAACCTCAGTTTACTTTTACTTTGCCCTTTTGTACTCACCTGTTTGATTTTGAACCTCTCCATAAATTCTCTTTTTATTGTATCAAGATCCAACAGGAATTTCTACCTTCCACTCTCCAGCCAACATCCATTTAATACAAGAGTCCCTTTTATATGGCTAATACTATTCACAATCCTGGTCAAGCAATGGGCAGTAGAGGGGGGTATTATTTCATTCCTATGGAGCCCATTATAAAGGGTGATTTTTTTTTTTAAGATTTTATTTATTTATTTGACACAGAGATAGAGAGATTACAAGTAGGCAGAGAGGCAGGCAGAGGAAGAGGGGGAAGCAGGCTCCCTGCTGAGCAGAAAGCCCTATGCAGAGCTCAATCCCAGGACCCTGAGACCATGACCTGAGCCAAAGACAGAGGCTTAACCCACTGAGCCACCCAGGTTCCCCGATAAATGGTGATTTGATATGATATAAAGCGTGATATGATTGCGGTCATAATTTCCTTGACAATAGGAGCATCCTGTTGCTTTCTTGTTATTGTTCTTTTTCTGTTCAGTTCTTTTCAGTGTTGAGAATCATTGACCATTCGGTATGTTGTGAAATTGATGAAGATGAACATTGGGTAACATCTTCACCCAGATGCCACTATTCTCTGAGAATCATCTTGTTTGTCACTGGTGATTTATGTCCATAGGTTGAATTTATCGGGTGTGGCATCCTTTACCCCATACTCTAACTAATTTAGTTGATACTGGAATGACATTAGGGATTTCTTGATCAGGGAATCAGAGAGTAAATGTATAGATTTAAATGACTCCATTGGTATATCTGTGCTTCGCATTGGAAAGTAACATTTTTCCCTTCCCCTAAGCTGTATTTTTTACCCTAGTAATGTGACATAAATCTGATTTATCCTTCTAGAATTTGCCATTAATAGAATCTTCACAAACCTGCGTACTTGACAAAGTATCACTTAATCAATCTTCTGAATGTTCTATGAAAATAAAGAATTTGGGTTTTTAATTGTCCACAGTCCATGTGTAGAAGTATAGAATGGAAAGATAATCAGACATTTTTTTTTTTTAGAATGAGTAAAACAAAATGAAAATCCTAAATTCAAAAAGTGGAACTTTGCATGGAATTTGTCCTATTTTAGCAGGGATATTATTAGGATAAGAAATCATGTGTATATATTTACATCTGATAAAGGGAAACTAGGCATTTTTCCATGCTCATGCCAGATAACCAATATCATATTTTTTTGCATGCTGAGGCTTTGCTTTACTAGTGTTAGAAGATTATAAATAACTCCAATGAACTCTAAACAGCTTATAATGTTTATTTTCTCCATAGTCTGTCATATTTATAAATTTATGACTTACACTGACATGTCCATGCCATTTGTTCATATATTTACTTTTTAACACTGCCAAATCTGGGGGAAAATTACAGTTAATTTAAATACTGGAACATTTGAAAATGATTTTGTGGTTTACCTAGGACAAATATTTATGTTCTGCCCACCTGTGACTATTATTTATACTGTTTCTAAAGCATATTGTATTGCAGAGTGCTTTTTGTTAAACACCACTGAGCTATCACTGGGTAGATGGATGGTATCTATTGTTAGAGTTGAGAAATAGGTAACTATTCATAATTTCAGTTTTTAAATCAATATGTGAAAGGACTGATAATAAAAGTTGTTAGGAATTTCTATGGGTTCTGTGTTTAGTTCAGGCCGTATTTTCCTTCCTTGAGATCCCAGTAATCACACAGCAGGCAGTGGCTTGTAATTCTTGTTTATTGACATCTCATGTTCTTTTTTGAGTTTAGTTTCTCTTCTTTTAATCCAAGTCCACTCACTCCTTCAGTAAAATTTGTTCACTAGTAATTCACTCAAGAAACTATCATGTGTTAAAAACCCATATTTCCACTGGTTGCCAGGTCCTAATGATGCTCTTACACATTGACCACATGTCTAGTCATAATCACTTTCAAATAATTGTTTCCATTTGTGATATAATACCCCTGGGTATCCTTTCTCACTTTCGGTTATGCACAATAAACTTGACCATGTCAAATTAATTATGACACTAGTTCCTACTAGAATTGTCCAAGTTAATTGAAGGGCACAGAGTGTATGTTATTTTCCTCACTGTCTATTTGCAAAGAACTCCTTTACTTTTCTGTCTTACAATAATTCAATAATACAATATAAAGCAGAAAATCCAAGCTTGTGCATTTAATATAAATGAGATATAGTGTAACTTTCCTTAAAATATGTTTAAATACAGTACCTTTCTAAATGTGTCCATATTTACTAATATTTTTTTCAATTTTTAAATCAAATTATATATCGTGAGAATGCAGAAAAACTGGAACTTCCTTAAATTGCTTAGAAGAGGTATATTGGTAAAAAACTTTTTGAAAAAAAAAAATGCTAGCAGTATCTACCCAAGCTAAGTATATGTATACCTTAAGACTCACCAATTCTATTCCTTGTTAAATACTCAACAGAAATGAATTTTTGTGTCCACCAAAATGCATGTACAAGAATATTCATGGATTCAGTTCAGTGGCCTAAGGCTATAATAATCCAAATAGATATCATCAGTAAAATGGTGAAAAAACTGTTAGCATATTCATAAAATGAATGACTACCCATCATAAAAAAGTATTAGTAACTGACATATACAATAGTATGAATGAATTTCATAGATACAATGTTGAATAAAAGAAGTCAGAAATAGAACAGTATGATACTATTTATATGGATTTCTTAAACTATTCTATTTTGTTAGACATCACAATTATGGTTAGTCTCAGAAGAATCCTGACTGGGAGAAGTCACAGGTGAACTGTCTACAATTCTAGAAATTGTCTAACAGGATGGTGTTTATACAAAGGCAGTGATAGGTTAAATTTCCATGAATATTGTGATTAAGATTTGTGGAAATTATAATACCTATAAAAATTAAGAATAAAATGGAACATTTTAGATATTTTAAAAACCTGTGTAAAACACCTGACCATGTTGATATCATTCCCATACAATATTAATGTATACAGACCTCCCCTCCACTACTTTGCTTTTGAAAATACTGTGGTGTTGTTTTGTTTTCTTTCAGTGTCCTGAATTTAAAAGGCCCAGGGACATTGCAGTTGACTGGGTTGCTGGAAATATTTATTGGACTGATCATTCTAGAATGCACTGGTTCAGTTACTACACCACTCACTGGACCAGTCTGAGGTACTCTATCAATGTGGGGCAGCTGAATGGCCCCAACTGCACCAGACTCTTAACAAACATGGCTGGAGAACCCTACGCTATCGCCGTAAATCCTAAAAGAGGGTAAGTTAACAAGTTGACTATTTATATTTCTTGATACGCATATCCATTTTTAGGGATTGTTTTCCCACCTCTTCTCTGTAGTTTTCCTTCTGTAATAAATGTTCAACATATAATAGATTCACAAGGCTTCTAAAATTTCCTCTACTTCTGTACAAGAGCATGAGCTTTTCACACCAAATCATGGCACAAAATACATGTTTTCCTGAAAGCCCGCTGCATGATATATTCTATGTATGAATGTGTGTGTGTCTTATGTGGACATTTCAATAAACACATAACCAATATGGTTAACCTAGGATTGAATTTTCAAGACATTAACTATAATATTGAACGTATGAAGTATGAGTATTAGTATTTTGGCCATTTGTGATAAAAGATGAAGGTATACATATGAACAAATTTAAACAATTTTAACACAAATATTTCCTTTCCTTTGCTTGAATTGTTCCTTTTTTAACTCTTTTACCTTTTTCATTTATAGGCAATGACCTAAAAGGAAAATAGAGAAATGTTAAATAAAACTCCTAATCATCTGCTCTTATTGGACATTCCCTGTCTGTAGGTTTAGAGTTGGGTCCAGGAGTCTTCATTTTCAGGGACTCAGGGGTGGTTCTGATGCACATGGTCTGAAGGGAAAGTGTTTTGAGGAGCAGAGCTGAGTTAGCTGCAAGCTAATCCATTTGACTTGTCTCGTCAGGATGATGTACTGGACTGTCGTTGGGGACCACTCCCACATAGAAGAAGCAGCCATGGATGGTACTCTGAGAAGAATTTTAGTACAAAAGAATCTGCAAAGACCCACAGGTATGATGTATTTCTGACACAGTCTAGAATGTGGAGCAATATGTTCAGCATATTAGTGTTACAATTCTTTCCAGGTTTGTTGGCAATGTAATCATTTTTACAAGCAGATAAAATAATTTATAGTATCACTTTATGAAAGTCATTAACATTTCATGTTGTATTTTTCCAACTTGAAAGTCAAGGCCTTATCATATTGCCAGTGATACTATGGGGATATTATTTGAAAATTGCCCAAGTTGCAAGGCCATTTGTAGGATTTCACATACATGGAATTTTGACAGTTTATAATGTATTAGGGTATTTTTTACTGATATATGTTAATGATGCTGGGACAGATGATAATATTTCTAGAGGATCAGAAACTAAATGGGCAAAAAAAAATGAAAGAAACTAAATGGGCAAAGAGGTGGGAAAACAAATAATTTCTGTAAAAGGCAGACATCATGATTCCTTGCCCTTTCATTCACAGCTCTTTTTAATCAGGCTTTAATATCCCTCCCAGTTATGTCATCTAAGCTACCACTCCAAACTCCCTATACTCCCACAACTGCTCAGGAGCCTGCATGTTTTGTTCTACTTGCCTGTTTTTCTCCCATTGCATTTGCCTCCCAGGCTCCCCATCTAGAATGCCCTTCTGACTTCTGTGCACCCAGATGATTCTTACTCACCTTATAAGGTCTAAGTTTAACACTTCTTCAATGGAACATTTCCAGAACTGAAGGAGCCTCAAGGCTCCTTCTGTTCATGCCACAAACAACGTCCCTCGGCACTACACCCTGAAGGAGAGAATACATGTCTAGAGTACATATTACTTAATAATTATGCTTTATAGTATCTTATGTAGTTGTAATTTTATTTATATTTGGCACCTATATTCTTATTAACTGTTAATGTGCCATAGGATTTTTCCTTCAACTACATTGTTTTTACTCTTTATGGGAAGGAGCAGTCTTTGGGGAATTAGTTCATTTACACAAGTGTGTCTCCAGTCACTGATTTAACAAGAACCAATTGAGCACTACCTAGTGTGAGAAATTGTTCAAGATGCTGAAGACAAGTCCTAACTCTTGTGAAAAGATTACCAACTGTCATGAAACTTACCTTCCTCCAGAGAATGGAATATTTAATATAAATCATTCCAGATACTAATGAGTGCTATGTGGAAAAGAATGGGGACTATGGGGGGGGGAGTAGAATTATGAATAGGATTATCAAAAAAGTCATCTCTAGAAAGGCGATATTTGAGAAGAGAACATCATAGAGGTAGGAAGCTATGTGAATATGTAAGCAAATAACTTTCCAAACAGAAAGAACAGCATGCTATGAGTTAGGAGTGAGCTTGGCATATGTCAAAAACAGCAGGGATGTTAGTATGCCTAGGAACATATGAGCAACTCAGGAAAATGTTGGAAATGAGGTTGCCCAGGTGCCCAGCTATAGATCATCTAGGACCTCAAACAGACAGTTAAGGAATGAATTTTATTCTAGCTTTAAGGGGAGACATGGGAAGCAACTGAAGAGGCAAGTGGCATAAGATGCTCAAATACTATTTTCATTTTTAAAAGAGCTTTAGCTGTCTTTTTAACTTTCCTATTTTTAACTAATTCTGGACCTACAGAAAAGTTGCAAAATTAATTTTATAAAAAAGGTCCGTGATGTTAATAAATAACATAACCACAGTATATGTAACATAATTTTCATTTAAAGAAGGATTCTGGCAGCAATTTTTAGAATTGCCTGTCGGAGGGGTCTTAGGGAGGCCTGAGACAGGAATTCTTGTAAAGGTTATTTATGAGGGGAGTATTGTTCAGGAGAAACCTGTAAAAGATGGAGAGATAAGGGGAAAGACACCAGAAAGACTGTATTTCAGGGAAACTCTCATCTTTGTCTTGAGCCACAGGGGATGTGCTTTGGAACATAAATCCCGCAGCAGGGAGGGGTCCTGTTTTATATGCTCCATCAGTCATTGGTTGACCTTTGGGCTCTAACTTCCCAGCGAGGCTGCTGCAGTCAGTTGAGCGTAATTCTCCGGGGAAGAAGGGCAAGTATGATTCCTTAGCTCTAAACCAGCAGGTAGTAGACAAGTATTTGGTATTATCTCCAAGACTGGAAAACTACCTGAAAGATGTCACTGGAACAAGTACTTGAAGGATAGGTAGGCATTTGAAAGGTGGGCAGATAACCCATCATGGTTTAGATGTTATAAAGGTGTTCTTTGAAGTCAATATATCTGGTTTTGAACCCTGAGGGATTACTTACTAGCTGTGAGATCTCAGAAAGGAACTTATTATCTTCAAACTTTGATTTTTATTACTAGCAACCAAAGGATATTGTTGTATACATTGAATGACATAGCTCTAAGCCAGGAGCTGCAGTGTAAAGCCACATGGCACATTCTGTGATATTAGGAGTCATGGCACACCTAGGAGGGGACAGGATAGGTAATGTAAAATGAACTGAGACTAGAGAACTTTAAATACCATGGTGTTTTGACATGATTTTTGAGTCAATAACGAACCACTACTATTTTGATTCAAAAAGTGATGTGAATAAGGTAGGTCTCCAGGCTTATTGCTTTGGTAGTATTGTGCCAATGAAATAAATAAATACAGAGCTAAGAGACCAGCTAACAATCCATTGAGTGTTCTTGATGAGAGCCAAGAATAGCATAAGTAGAATAGCAACAGGGGAAAAGGGGAGAATGTATGGGAGACAAAGCCGAGTTTGCACTGTAGAATTTATCAAATGCATATGAGAATAGTGGGAGAGATTAAAAAAATGTGTCAAAGAGGGACAAAAAGTCATTAAATTAAAACTCTTCATATAATTATCTTCTTATTTCCTTCATTTATCCATCCATCCCTCCTTTCATTAAAAAATATTGGACGCTCACTATATGCCAGACACTAGTGGTCATCAGAAATATGGATCCGTGCACTCACTGAGCTTGAATTCTAGTGTGGGGACCATAAAAAGAAAAACCAAAAAAGTGTATGTGCATGTGTGTGTGTGCATGCACAAATGCTCGTGTGTGTAAATGGCTCTGATAGAGAGGAGTGGGTCAGCATGCAGCAGGTGCCACATTAGTTATAGTGGGGAGGAGAGGCTCTTTGAGTTACTGATGGTTAAGGTTAATTGCTAAACTGTATGAAGGCATAGACATGGGGAATGATGTTGCAATGCAAAGTAAAGAATGGGACTGAAGGCCCTGAGGTAGTAAAGGCAGAGTATAGTAAACAAATTGGAAAATAGCATGTAACAAGGCTTAGAGGGGTGGGTAGGGGTCAGACCACGCAGGATGTCAAAGACCATAACAAGTACAATTGCTTTACGTTAAGTAGATAATAGGATCTGAGCAGACATCCACAGGGACATGTCAAGAAAGGAGTTGATGTGGGGCTCTCTATCCCATGTGACTGGGTACGTGTGGCTTTTCTTCTCAGCAACTCTGCTTTGAAAACTTCTGCCTCGCTTATAGGCAGTAGACTCTTGGAAGCCATCTATTCACTCATCCAACTAATACTTTTTTGTGTGCCTACTGTGTGTCAGGGGTAATGTTAGGCATTTGGAATAGAGGAGTGAACACACAGATTCCTCTTCTTCTAGTGGTTATATAGTAAAAATATAATGTTTTAAAAAGTAAATTACAGGGTAAGTTACAAAGTTTTTTTGTGCTATGGAAAAGAGTGTAAATAGAGCAGGAAAAGGGTTCAGAAATGGGGGCACCTGGGTGTCTCAATGGTTAAGCACCTTTCTTCAGTTCAGGTCATGATCCTAGGACCCTGGGATCCAGCCCCTCATGGGGCTGCTTGCTCAGCAGGAAGCCTGCTTCTCCCTTCCCTCTGCCCCTCCCCCACCCCACCTTGCACTTGCTCTCCTGCTCTCCTGCTCCTGTGCTCTCTCTCTCTCTCTCTCTCAGACAAATAAAATCTTAAAAAAAAAAAAAAGTCAGAAATGATGGAGAGGAGTTTTCTATGTGACATTATTAGGTCTGTAGAGTAGAACCTTGAGAAGGTGCGCTTGAGCCCACTGTGCGGTGCTCTCAGTCACAGGCAAGTGTTGCAGGTGTGAATGAGACCCCAGCTAAGTCAGTCAGTTGGAGAGATGGCACAGGTAATTGAAAATTTTAGTTCTGGAGCTTAAAGCTTATGGTTTAAGCTTAAGGTTTGGGAAATTAGCAAAGAAAGCTGATATTTAAAGCTGCTGGAGTTGTTAAGATGGACAAGGGAAGGGAAAACAAAGAGGCTTCTTAGGGTAGAATTTTGTGAGATGCTTATATTTAGAAAAGACCCAGTCATCTCGTGCCTGGGTGGCTCGGTGGGTTAAGTCTCTGCCTTCGGCTCAGGTTATGAGCTCAGGGTCCTGGGATAGAGCCCCACATGGGGCTCTCTGCTCAGCAGGGAGCCTGTTTCCCCCTCTCTCTCTGCCTGCTTCTCTGCCTGCTTGTGATCTCTCTCTGTCAAATAAATAAATAAAATCTTTAAAAAAAAAAAGAAGAAGAAGAAGAAGAAGAAGAAGAAGAAGAAGAAGAAGAAGAAGAAGAGACCCAATCAGCATTGAAGACTGCGAGGGTGTTTGAGCAGTTGGAACAAAATAATAGAATTCAGTGTCACAACAGCTGAAAAAATAATTTCAAAAGAAAGATGTAGACTTTATTGGGAATACCATAGTGACTTACACAGAGAAACTATAAATTAACAGGAAGAGCATAAGCCCTTCATTTATATAGGCTTGAGTTAAAACTGAGCAGCCTGGGCGCCTGGGTGGCTCAGTGGGTTAAGCCGCTGCCTTCGGCTCGGGTCATGATCTCAGGGTCCTGGGATCGAGGCCCGCATCAGGCTCTCTGCTCAGCAGGGAGCCTGCTTCCCTCTCTCTCTGCCTGCCTCTCCATCTGTTTGTGATCTCTCTCTGTCAAATAAATAAATAAAATCTTTAAAAAAAAAAAAAAACTAATCTCTTTAAAAAAAAAAAAAAAAAAAAAAAAAAAAACCTGAGCAGCCTGTGTAGACTTCAGAGCATAAAGTTTCTTATTTATAAAATGTCTGTGATACTCACCTTATAGAGAATTCATAACAATGTATTTATTTTTTTAAAAGATTGTATTTATTTATTTGAGAGAGAGGGATGGAGCACAAGCATGGGGGAACAAAGGGGGAGATAAAAACAAACTCCCCACTAAATGGGGAGCCTAACACCCGAGTCCCTGGGGTCATAACCTGAGCTAAAAGCAGATGCTTAACTGACTGAGCCACCCAGGCACCCCTGTAACAACTAATTTAAATCAGATGTTAAAACCAATATAATTAATTAACATAATTCCTTTAATATCTAACAAGCTAAGAATAATTGTTCAAAACAATGTGCCACATATTGTGCTAAAGCCTCATATTATTCTATATAATGTCCGCCATAACTCCCTAGCACTGATAATTATTTTTATTCATATTTTAAAATACCATTTAGTATATTTTGTTAATTTGATTCATTTTCTCACTGTATATCAGTTAGAATTCTGTAAGATTTTTTTAAAAATCTACAAGCCATATATAAAAATCTATTACTTCACGCCTCCTTGCTTAATAAGTTACTTTCTTCATATTGGAAATGCTGGTTTTGTATTCCTAAGCAAGATTTTATTCTATCAGGTGAAGCATCTCCCAATGTTGTCTTTACTGTGATTAATAACTCCTGAGTATTGTTATGCTAAATGTTATTGATATAAAAATGAGTCAAGAACAAATCTCATGCGAGCTTTAGGAAATAACAGATAATTTAGACTTCGTAAATAGCATAGTACTAAAGAGTGATAACGAAGAGTTGGCAATGAATTAGTCATATGCACACCTTTTATGTGGAGAGCCCGTGTACTTATGCATATGTACCCCTGAAATATCCTTCTACAGAAGTATGTTTGTTACTTCTGTCTTCCCGGAAACATCTTAAGACTTGCTTGTACCATTTTTTCTCTGTCTTTTTCCTTAGTGTATGTTGATAAATATTTGCCCTGACTCCAACATTAGTATATTGAAATCAGTAACTATAATGACACTTCTGTTTCTCTCCAGGTGTGATATGCTGTTCTTTACATTTTGGGTTCATTGGAAATTGTGTCTTTCATTTCTGAATTCATGAATGAATATGTGCATGGAATTGCAACACATTTGATGAGACTCTGTACTTTCATAGGGTGTAGATCATATCCGCAGAAATGAACAGCAAGAGGAACAGATGCGTCTGTCTGTCCCTTGAGATAACCCTTGTATTTCAGGGTTAGAATTTTACTGTCCAGTTGAATAGTTAGTCCACCACTTAGCTAGCATTATGTTTGCTCACTACGAGCACTGCCATTACAGACTTTCCAAAACCATGATGGGAATACCTCAGTTCTCTGGGCTTTCTTACCACTCATTATCTCCATAGTTGATACTTCATCATCTACTGCTTCAAATGATATAGAAGAGGATGAACTCTTTCTTGTATATTCTGTGTATCCAATAAGACCATAAACAACTTAAATCAAAACCATTACTGGTGTTTATATGTACACGGAAGAGTATTACAGTGCCCAACTTGATGTGTGCTTTAGAATAATTATGTACGGAATGAGTGAAGAGATGAACGCCTACAGTTTTTAACACTCTAACCCATAGTATGGTTTTATAGCCTCTTTTGACAAATGGCACACTTGTTTATTTTATTAGACACTACGTTAAAAACAAAAAGTGTAATTTATCTTCTGATTCAATCAATTGTATGGTGGTTGAGTAACATGCTCCATGAGATTAGGAACATGATCTATTTTGTTCTTTGCTACATACCTAGTACCTGACACTGCATAGTACAAGAGAAGTGTCTTATGAATATATATTGGGTTAATGAATAATGTGTCAGGTAAGGATACTTTCCAGTTCTCCCTCCAGTAAGAGAGCATGTAAGATTATGAGTTTGATTTAGATAACATTTTATTTGATACCTAGAAGCTTATTTATGTTGCCAAATCCTGGCAATTTCTGATATTTTGAAGAAGTACACATTGACCATGCACTGGTTATAATTACTGATTGCAAATTCTTTTTTCCTTGGACAACAAAGGTTTCTAGTTAAATGAAATGGATAAAACAAGAGGATCATAGGAGAAGGGAGGGAAAAATAAAATAAGATGAAATCAGAGAGGGAGATAAACTGTAAGAGACTCTCAACTATCGGAAACAAACTGAGGGCTGCTGGAGGGGAGATAGGTTGGGGATGGGGTAACTGGGTGATGGGGATTAGGGAAGGCATGTGATATAAGGAGGCCTGGGTGCTATATGCACTGAAATCTATTTCTGAAACTAATAATACACTACATGTTAATTAATTGAATTAAAATAAAATAAAATATAAAAAAAACTTTAAAGCTATTTTTGGAACTCCTTAATCCATTTATTTTACTAACACTCAAATAAGGATGTGTGTGTGTATGTGTGTGTGTGTGTGTGTGTGTGTGTATAATTTTAGTTTGGAATCTAAGACTGTAAGTAGGCAAACTACTTCAAAGAATACTTTTTAAAAAAGATTTTATTTATTTATTTGAGAGAGTGAATGAGGGAAAGCACAGAGGGAGAATGAGAGAGAGAAGCAGACCCCTCGATGAGCAGGGAGCCTTAAGTGGGACTCTATCCCAGGACCCTGGAATCATGACCTGAGCTGAAGACAGATGCTTAACTAACTGAGCCACTCAAGCACCCTTCAAAAAATACTTTTAACAGGGTGCCTGGGTGGCTCAGTGGGTTAAAGCCTCTGCCTTTAGCTCAGGTCATGATCCCATGGTCCTGGGATCAAGCCCCACATCGGGCTCTCTGCTCAGTGGGGAGCCTGCTTCCTCCTCTCTCTCTCTGCCTGCCTCTCTGCCTGCCTCTCTGCCTACTTGTGATCTCTGTCAAATAAATAAATAAAATCTTTAAAAAAATACTTTTAATAATTTTTTAAATAAATTTGACATAGAGGTAAATATTTTCAGCTTTGAGATCCTTTTTTATCACCTTTTAAATCAAGAATATGGTATTGCACACTTGCTGGCTAATACTACCTTGTAAATACTGGCTTTCCTTTAGCACAGAATGCATATAGTATTTTTCTCTATTTCTGGAAATACAGTGATTTTAATTTATTACTCTCCAGCTGTTCTCTCTTAAATATCACATTGGTATTATGGCCATTTCTCGTAAGATTTTGCTTTAACATTTTCTTTCTTCCTTCTTCTTCTTTTTTTTTTTTAATCCCTTTAAGACCATAGTGGAAATTGGGGAATTAGTGGGAGGATCTTGGAAATTTTCAGAGTTCACCTAAAGTGAGATTCAAAAATCCCTAAAATGTAATCATAGCCTTTGATATCATGGGAAATGTTAAGAAAATGACTATATAACTAGGTTTATTATTATACATTCCTAAAACTTAGTGAGCCTGTCTTTATCTTTTAAAAGACTTACAAATTGTGATTCCATAATGCTAGATTAGCCCAAATGGCACTTTATTTTAAATTTTTTGTATTTACACAGACTTGGTTCCAAATATCCATCATTCCCAGTTCAGCTAAAAAAATGACTTTCTTGGGAATTGATTTTTTTTATTTTATTATCTGTACTTTATTAAAACAAAAAGGAGATGTGATATTTTAAAGATAGAAATGAACTTGTTCTTTCATATAAAATTCACTCTCATCTCTATAAAAGAGAAGTTAGTTGATTCCTTTATTAACTTTTTAATTTAAAAGACTATCTCTTTTATTAAAAGGCTTAAGGAAAAATCAAAATCGTTGATTTGTGGATTTTGGGCATATAAACTTCACTCATCTGAAAGCTTTGTTATATAATTTTTATCTAGCTGTAATACCATCCAATAGTAAAATATGTGACCAGAGCTGATAAAGATGGGTATGTCTTAGACAAGCCTAGACTAATAAGGCACTATAGGACACTTTTGAGAAATTTTTTACTGCTGCTGAATCTAAAGCAATAATATTGGTAATTAGATTGCATGGCACACGTTTCTTTTCTTTTTTTCTACAGTTAACAAATTTAATATCCAAATGTAAAGACCAATTTTGGGGACAGCTTATTTTAATCTACTATTTTATTGTATTGCATCTGTGAAAGAGAAAGGAAAGTGATTTCAACCTTGCTTAGACAACTGTTTTGAAATATAATGGGGGCAGCAGGAAACTGGTTCATTTTATGGTTCATGTTACCTGTAATTATACATGAAGAAGCAAAATCATAGCTCCCAACATGTTCACATAGCAAATCAATCATTGAGCAGAAACTGATAAAACATAAGCCACTTGTTTTAATTGTTAAGTCATTTCTCAGAGACTGATTGGACGTAGTACATCTTTATATTACACTTAAGGAACAATATTCATATTTAGTTTGATTGCATTTGGGCTAGATCTACATGCTTAACTAAAAATAAAATGATTTTTATATGGTTTTCACTGTGAGTTGAGTGTTTTTGTATGTTTCGTTTTTGGTTTTGGTTTTGGTTTTTTATTCTGATTGTCAAATCCTGGACCTACCTACACAGGAATCCAGTTAGCACAAATTCAAAAACACTTCCCATTCAGTTGCCTTGCCATAGAGGTGTATCTTAGTTCTTACTGACTGTTCCGACTGGGAAAGCTATTTAACTTTCAGCTGCCAAGGGTATTTTAATTTCTTTATATTGTTTTTATTATGTAATACATCATATATAAAAGACTAGCTGTGTCACAAAACTTAGACAATTACAGCAGTGAAGTCTTACTGTAGAATTCATGTGTTGTGATCTTACTTTTCTATATTGAAGGAAGTTTACTTAAGATATCTTTTATGTTGGTGATATTTTTAATGAGAAGATACTGACTAGACTCCAATCACATTATGAAATTAAAAAAATAAAAAATCGAATAAGTAGAAAAACATGATTTTTCCAAATATTTTAGCCCATTGTTATTCACTGACAGATAAGTGATGATAAAAAATAAAGACAAGCAGTCCCAGAGAAATTTAATGATTAGAGTGAAAAATTTAAACACAACTAGAACCTTAATTAAGGAATTTGCCACTCATTCTTCCCTATGATAAACATCCATCTTTAGTCAATTTAAATTTGAACATACATGCAGGTGGTTCACATCATTGGCCAATTCCAAATGGGTGAAAATGTCTTATGAGTAAGCCTTTTGTATTCTGAGAAATGTACCTTCAAAGATACTAAAAATATAACTAATTACACTGAATTATTATAAATAAAGTTTGGATAAATTATTTAAGTAATGAATTAATTCTGCATGTAATATAAAGATAAAAACTAAAATATTACGGAAAAGTATTTTAGAAAAGAGCTATAGTTAAGAGACCAGTAGTTTTGGAAAGGAAGAATATATCGGGTACTTTTTCCTTTGTGAAGTAAAGTTTTTAACTACAGCTTAATACATTCTATGTAAGCTATACATATGTATTGCACATAAGGAGTAATTATTTCAGTTTTTTCCTAATTTTTACAGTACGATGATGTAGACTGGGTATCTGAAGAACAACATCAAACATAATTATACATTAAGAAGCAAAAACATAATTTTAAATAATTTCAACTTTATTTTTGTTATTTGTCCTCATATGTTGATTTTTCAGGTCTGGCTGTGGATCATTTTAGTGAGCGAATATACTGGGCTGACCTTGAGCTTTCTATTATTGGCAGTGTTCTGTATGATGGCTCTGATTCAGTAATCTCTGTCAGTAGCAAACAAGGTTTGTGAAGCACTTTTTTGTTTCATCATTTAATTATTATCGAGAGTATTAAATAATGGTACATAAGTATAAATACAAAAGTTTTACATTCTAAACTTCCTCAAATTCTTTTTCCTTACAACTTGTTGCTCTTACTAGAGATCATAATTTTCATTCCTCCTAGAATAACGAGAGGCCAGGCCAGAATTTCCTTTGCATAGGACAATCACGGCCCATTGCTGCCCATTTTCAGAAAACATTCATTCTGTTCCTTCTGTAGATACTACATTCTGAGGTGAACACTTTAAGTAGTCAAGATTAGAGCCTTTGAACACAAGTTTTTACTTCAAATTGCAGTGATAGCAGGCAGAAATGAATTATTGCATATAATAAAACATCATTGTAACAATTGTACATCCCAATGACAAGCAGTGTGTAAAATTAACTTACCTCTACCTTCAGTGAGTACAGAATCTACTTGTGCTCTTCCTCTGTAGTACCCTTTTGTATCCCTGCCTCTATGCCTACCTCCTGTTTTTTATTCTCATTCTCGACTGTCTGTGCCGCACACTTGCCTTGCCTGGCAAACTCAGTTCTTTCTGTGAAACTAATTTTTTCCCTTCTGTTTTTCTTGCCCCTCCCTACAACAACATCTTCATTTATTTACCACAAATCATTTATAATATGTACTTGAAGTTTCTATATTTACATATTATATGTACTGAATATAGCTTTGCTTTTCATTTTTTTTTAACAGAAGCAGAGGAGTTGAAAAAAAATAAATAAAGTGAACTTTCATTGTGCCTTTGCCCAAAGTGTGTTTTTTGTATGATGACTCTAGATGGCAAAAAAAAAAAAAGGAAAGAAAAAAAATTACACATTGCTATAACTGATCACTGTAACGTTAACCTGTTTCAGCTTAAGTGCACTGAAGAAACATATATTTTTTAAAAAGCACTTTATGTTTTACAACCTCTAGATAACAACTAAACTATAAATGTCATTTTACATGTTATACATTTCAGTATCAAAGGTTAGATTAATTATTCCTATCATAAAAATCTCTTAAAATAAGTCATTTCTTAAAACGTACAAAATGATAGCCTTTCTTATTGTTAGCCAAACTAGTCATATGCATCATTATCATTTGCTAGTTTGTTTTCTTTAACCCATTTCTAAAACAGACAATGGTAATGTCTTTTTTTCTCTACTTTTGGTCAGTCAGGCCATCTAATTTGTTCATTAATTTGATCTAGAACACAAATTCAGAGTTTTGTGAACTGTCTTTCTGTATGCAATGGATAAGGCTGACCTATAACTTTTCTTTTGTCTGCAAACTGTACAGCAGATCACTCTGCATACAGTAAACCCCCAGCAAATGCTTTGTGATGGTGCAGATGGTTAAAGTGATGATGGAAATGTTTTTCATGTTGTGAGTGATATGTTTAGGATTTCACATATTCCTACTGCAAAGAAATTAATTCTAACAACTTTACAGCTAATATTAAAATATTATAATTCTGAAAGTTTTTTTTTTAAACAACAGTAGTAAACTTTTCTACAGGATCTTGAATAAACTTGGTTTTAAGTCTGAGCACTTATTTACATTGCAACTTTTATAACTCCACCTTTTAAAAATTCTAGGCTTGTTACATCCACACAGGATTGATGTCTTTGAAGATTATATATATGGAGCAGGACCTAAAAATGGTGTATTTCGAGTACAAAAATTTGGCCATGGTTCAGTAGAATACCTAGCTTTAGATATTGATAAAACAAAAGGTGTTTTGATATCTCATCGCTATAAACAACTAGACTGTAAGTATATTTTTTATTGTTTTTGACAAAAGACAGTATCTTAAAATATTTAACTATTTCAGTATCTTAATCCTTTGAGTTAAGTAACTTTAATGTTGATATTATAAGATTTTTTAATCACCAAAGTCAAGATGTAAATCATACAAAATTTTATTTTGCATTTGATTGTGTTTCCTTTGCTATAAAAAAAATGTACCATTCTGTTTTTCAATAAAACCTCTGACTTTATACATTAACCATGCAGGTATTGAAATTCATCATTAGCCATTTTGACTCTTGTTACTGTTAATAAGGAACAATCATAGCATCAACATTCCATCTTTAAAAGCAACTGAGGAGGGGGTGGCTGGGTGGGTCAGCCGTTAAGTATCTGCCTTTGGCTTGGGTCATGATCCAAGCATCCTGGGATCTAGCCCCAAATCGAGCCCCACATGGAGTCCTACATTGGGCTCCCTGCTCAGGGGGAAGTCTTCTTCTCCCTCTACTGCTTCCCCTGTTTGTATTCCCTCTCTGTCTCTCTCTGTCAAATAATAAATAGACAAAATGTTTAAAAATTAAATAAATAAATAAATAATAAATAAACACAACTGAGGAGTGCTGTTTTCAAGGTTTATATTTTCTCTGATTGTTTATGATTTTTATTGTACTTTCATTCTAAAAAGGAATAAATCATTGATGCAATTATCTTGAAAAACCGGTTTCAAACACAATTATCAAAAATATTGAAGAATAAAGTAAAAAATAATGTGACTGAAATTCTAATGATCTGTCTTTATGAGTTTAAACTTCAAGAAACTTTAAGATTTATTGATAAATTTTTGCTGCAAATAAAAAGAAACTTACCCCCATTTGGTGTAATTATATGGAAAGGTAACAATTGATATTTGTCCAAATCAGTTTTGGAAACAGATTAAAACAAAAGATAGTCCCCTAAGAACTTCCTGAAATCCTATCCAAACTTTTGTTGCTCTTTACCAATGATCTGACATTTTTAGTTCCAGGGTTAGTATGAGGACATGGTATCATCCTCTAGTTGTCTTTCATTCTTTTCCTTTTCCTCTTTCTTTCTTTCTTTTTTTTTAAAGATTTTATTTATTTATTTGACAGGGAGAGAAGGAGAGCACAAGAAGGGAGAGTGGGAGAGGGAGAAGTAGGCTTCCCGCTTCTTCATCGAGCAGGGAGCCTAGTGTGGGGCTCTATCCCAGGACCCTGAGATCATGACCTGAATTGAAGGCAGCAGCTTAACTAACTGAGCCATGCAAGTGCCCCTGATTCTTTTTCAGAGTCAAATATTACCACCTTCATAAAAACTACATAAATAAATAAGACTTTGCCCTGAATAGAATAGGTATTTGAGTAATGGTTTTAACTGAGTCAAAGCCATTCTCACAGTCATCATTTCACTAGCTAGGTGTTATTTCTGTTTCATTCTAATGACAGATTCTCTAAAGAGAGCCATAGAGCAGTTATGACTGCAGAGGATGCTAATTGGATAGAAATTTAGACAAAAATAAATGTGGCAGACATTTACATGTACACAAACTGCAACCTGATGGAAAAGAAACCATGTTAAACCTGGTATTTTTAGAGAGAAAGAATCCTCTCTTGTTTGTGTTTTGAACAAATACAGATGAATTTTAATCCTTTGTAAATACAAGGGGGAAGTTGTTTCTGTCTGTTCAACAGTTCTGAAACTGCCTAAAATGAGGAGTAGGTCCCCCAAACCCTTCAGTTGGCTTTACTTTTTTTTTTTTTTTTTTTAACATAAACCCAAACTCTACTTGGGTATCTCAGACCAACTCTTTTAGCAAAAATAAGTCAGATGGAAGAATGCAAAATATATGTTTGAATAATTCCTTCTCTCTTGTGGGAAGTATAAATCAGGGTAAATTACCTGTTAATGATGGATAATGGATAAGAATTTCTCTTACCGGGGCACCTGGGTGGCTCAGTGGGTTAAAGCCTCTGCCTTCGGCTCGGGTCGTGATCCCAGGGTCCTGGGATCGAGCCCCACATCGGACTCTCTGCTCAGCGGGGAGACTGCTTCCTCCTCTCTCTCTGCCTGCCTCTCTGCCTGCCTCTCTGCCTACTTCTGATTTCTGTCTGTCAAATAAATAAAAAAAAAAAAAAAGAATTTCTCTTACCTATAAAGGAGAATGGTAATACTGAAATAACATATACCCAGTGGCGATTGTTATGATTTCAACATTGCTAATGTATCCTTTCACCTTGTTGAATTTTATGTTTCTGAAAACTACTGTACTTACAGTCATGCGTTTCTTTATTTTCTTTGTTTTAATCAGTGCCCAATCCATGCTTGGACTTAGTATGTGAATTCCTGTGTTTGCTGAATCCCTTTGGAGCTACCTGTGTGTGCCCAGAAGGCAAATATTTGATTAATGGTACTTGCAATGATGACAGCCTACTAGGTAGGTAAATGTCATTATTCTGTAAAGAATTAATTTGTATGATAAATTTTCACACCTCTTGAAACTGAACAGAATTAGCTACTCAATCATCAATATAGTAGCCTTGATATCATTGGTTTTTGAATGCCTGCATAAACTACTCTCCCTGGTGATGACTTCCTAGCAATTCATTCTATAGTCACAGAGCTGCAGTGAGCACTTACTATTCATTTAAGACTAGATTAAGAACTTTGAAGTCATACACCAAATCAAGATAACTTTATATAGCTCTTTATCAGTGAAAATAACGATATTTCTAATGACACCATTTCCTTATAAATTTAAACCAACCTTAAAATCCCTTATTCATTCATCAAGTTCATGATGAACAACTTTCTTGCACCAAATGCTAATTTAGAAACTGAGGATAAGAAACTAAATTGTACTTCTTCTGCATAAAATTTGATTCACAATACATACTACTACCAACTAGAATAAATATTTTGAGGGCTTATGAGAAAAGCATAGCAGTAATTTAGAAACGAAGGACTAATTTAGAAACAAAACTGACAAGATTTCTTTATTCTTTATTCCATGATACATTAGTTGCATATAACTCCTAGTGCACATCACATCATGTGCCCTCCTTAAACTTTGTAGGAAATTTTAGTTTTACTATTTCAGATTTGATTGAAAGGCACGATTACAGAAACCTCCTAAAAGTTCATTTTGTAATTTATAATAAATCTTATATTTTAAATAATCAGAGTGTTAAAAAATATTCACATTGGCCTCTATGCATATGACCCTTGGTTGCAGACAGTTTAGACCACCTCAGTGAGGAATATAAGTAAATAGATTGCAGAATTATTGATTGGTGTAGATAAATGCCAATTAATTTTTTCCTGACATTAACATTTGATATAGCCAAGTTTTTCTGCCCTTTATAATTACTTGCCTTTCTCTAGCTGCTATTGTTAAATGATGAGACACTGAATATTTTTAATCTTCATGGAAGAAATTTGAAATTCAAATGTTACTCATTCTTGGAGAGGTATTCACCTGCTCTTTCCTATAGTTGATTATAATTGCTGGAGCTTGGCTTCTGGGGGTGATTTAGTTATTGACAAATGCAGCCTTCTTTTTCATTATAGAACTATTACAGTTAGGTTTTGAAACTCCACTTCTATTTCATCAAGCAGTGTTATATTTTAAAATTTCTAGAGCCTAATGAGGCACGTTATAGAAATGCACATGTCCTAACATGTAGAGATTTTGAATATCCATGTAGTTTACAGAGAACATTTACAGATGAAAATTGATTCCCCCACAATAATCTTAACTATGATCATAATGCCTTAAATATTTATCTTCTCAGTTTACATTCACAACTCCAGTCAGGGATATTCTATGCTGAATGAATTAGAAATGTTTTGTTGAATTTTAAACCAAGGAAGTGTATATTTCCATTCTAGATCTTTCTTGAGAATTCAACCTCTGTATTCAACTCTTTGCTTTACAAAGAGGCAAGTCTCAGAATTTCTGGTACTGCTCATAAATAGTCTCTATTTATTATAGTGGATGTGATATTTGAGTCATTTTTTTTTTCTATTTGAAGGCACTGAGGGTCTTTAAATGCTCTTGTGATTCTTGCAGTGATATATTAACACTTCTGCTATGTGTGGACCAATGGATCTTGAACAAAGAATACAGGCTGTTTTGATTTTACCTTACTTTGCTATAAAAGAGGCGTGGCTTTAGTAGAAGGCATATTCTAGAACAGAATGCTTCTCAGAGTACTCTCAATCATTTGTGTTCAATTGGGCATCACATCCTCCCCTAAGTAAAGCAGTATTTCTAATGGAGTAAGACCGTGTTAACGGTAACCTGAAAAAATTATTCCAAACTAATTCTTATCATAAATAAGACTCATCATATTTTTAAAAATAATTTTGTAACCCCAAGGAATGACCATCTTTTTCTTATCCTCAGCCACAATATATTAAGTAGACAGATGGTACCTAGTCATTTTCCATATGGAAATTTTACATATGGAAACTTTCTGACACTATTTTATCAATATCTTGTACCAAACCTATGTGACTTTTAGTTTTGAGTTGTTTATACATAGTTAATAAGGATGCATATCAAAGAATATTTTCATTTAAATATTTTTCTATACTATAAATTATATGTGTTATATGTATGTATATATATATCTATAGATATATATATCTAGTATATATCCATATTCATTAAATATTCCATATCTAATATGTATACTATATATATACTTTATATGTATATATCCTACACACTATAAATTTATCTTATATATTTCAGTTTGGTTTAATATCAAACAGTCCTAAAAATAGGCCATATTTGCTTATATCATAAAAAAAATGTATTGATTGGAAATATTTCATTTTTAGGAAGTTTCAGTTGGTTTTGTTATGTAATGTTTTAATAAACACAAGAAATGGTTAATAACTCTTTAAGCCTAAGGAAGAATAAAAATTAAGTCAGTATTTGTATTCACCATTTAACAGTGGTTAAAATCTATTTTTCTATTTTCAGATAGTACTTATAGTATTTTGTTTCTTCTACTTTTATATTAGAGGTATTTATTTGGGGAATTTTATAAAAAATTTGAATATTTAATTTTTATATATGTGAGTTCTTATTCTACCATCTAATGAAAAGCATGCTAATTTGTACATTCCTTCTTATAACCAGATGATTCATGCAAATTGACTTGTGAAAATGGAGGAAGATGCATTTTAAATGAGAAGGGTGACTTGAGGTGTCACTGTTGGCCTAGTTACTCAGGAGACAGATGTGAAGTCAATCACTGTAGCAACTACTGCCAAAATGGAGGAACCTGTATACCCTCAGCTCTGGGTAAATATTTGAATTTCATTGTGCATTCAAATAATTTGCCTTTTTCCTTATATGTGAAAATGTAAAGAGGATGCTTAGTGTTAGAAATTTAATTCATGGTGTCTTTATAAAAATAGATTAACACAAATTACATTTAATTATTAATTCAACATAATAATATTTGTTCTAAATTCGGTATATTGAAGTTCAAGTCACAAAATGTAACAATAGTAATGCTCATTATCGTGAGATGAGTGTGCACCATGTAACAGGGGTCAGTGCTTACAGGTATTCTGATGCTGGCTTAGAATGATTAAGTAAAGGGCTACCTGGGTGACTCAGTGGGTTAAGCCTCTGCCCTCAGCTAAGGTCATGGTCTCAGGACCCTGGGATAGAGGCCCATGTCGGGCTCACTGCTCAGCAGAGAGCCTGCTTCCCCCTCTCTTTTTGCCTGCCTCTATGCCTACTTGTGATCTCTGTCTGTCAAGTAAATAAATAAAACCTTTTAAAAAAAGAACGATTAAGTAAAATCAGTTCTATAAGCTTTATATGTTTGATTCCAAAATCTTTCTTTTTTTTATTTTTTAAATTTTATTTTGACTTTTCAGGGTAAAGCATTTTAAAAAATATTTATCTAAATTTCAGTTAGTTAACATTCAGGTGTACAATATAGTAATTCAGCACCTCCATATAACACCCAGTGCTTATCACAAGTGCTCTCCTTAATCCCCATCATTAACCAATTAACCATTAACCAATCATTCCCTGCCTACCTCCCGGCTGGTGACTATCGGTTTGTTCTCTATAGTTAAGAGTCTGTTTCTTGGCTTGCTCCTCTCTCTCTCCTTTTCCCCCTTTTTCTCATTTGTTTTGTTTCTTCAATTTCACAAATAGAATCATATGGTGTATGTTTTGACTGACTTATTTTGCTTAGTGAAATACTCTCTGGCTCCATCCAAGCTGTAGCAAATGACAAGATTTTGTTCTTTTTTATAGCTTAGTTATATTCCACTGTATTTATATACCACTATTTCTTTGATCTGGGCTATTTCCGCAATTTGGTTCTTTTTTTTTTTTTTTAAGATTTTATTTATTTATTTGACAGAGAGAGATCACAAGTAGGCAGAGAGGCAGGCAGAGAGAGAGGGAGGAAGCCCAACATGGGCCTCTATCCCAGGCCCCTGAGACCATGACCTGAGCCGAAGGCAGAGGCTTAACCCACTGAGCCCCCCAGGCACCCCTGTAATTTGGTTCTTAATAGATAATGCTGCTATAACACTGGGGTGCATCTGTCCCTTTAAGCTGGTATTTTGTATTCTTTGGGTAAATACCTCATAGGCCAACTGCTGGATCACAGGGTAGTTCTATTTTTAACTTTCTGAGGAATCTCCATACCGTTTTCTAGAGTGGCTGCACCAGTTTGCACTCCCAACAGTGCAGGAGGGTTCCCTTTTCTCCACATCCTCAACAACACCTGCTGTTTCTTATGTGGTTGATTTTAGCCATTCTGACAGGTGTGAGGTGATATTGTAGTTTTCATTTGCATTTTTCTGATGATCAGTGATGTTGAGCATATTCTTATGTGTCTGTTGGCCATCTGTATATCTTCTTTGGAAATGTGTCTATCCATGTCTTCACATTTTTAAATTGAATTATTATTTTTTGGATGTTGAGTTTTATAAGTTCTTTATATAGTTTGGATACTAACTCTTTCTCCGATATGTCATTTGCGAATATCTTCTCCCATTCCGTAGGTTTACTTTTAGTTTTGTTGATTGTTTCCTTCACTGTGCAGAAGCTTTTAATTTTGATAAACTCCCAACAGTTTATTTTTGCCTTTGTTTCCCCTGTCTCAGGAGACATATCTAGAAAGAAGTTGCTTTGGTCAATGTCAAATAGGTTATTGTGTATGTTCCCCTCTAGGATTTTTATGGATTCCTGTCTCACATTTAGGTCTTTAATCCATTTTGAATTTATTTTTGTGTATGGTATAAGAAAGTGGTCCAGTTTCATTCCTTTGTATGTTCCTTTTTAACTGAACAGTTAGCCTAATGCTAAACCTCATTTTCTATTGAAAATTAAATTAGGTTAAATTTAAAATTTAAGTTAAATATAAATACACTCTATCAGTATGTCTGATAGCATCATAATTCATATCTAAAATCATAACTACTTTATTGGCATTGTAATCTAGTGTATAATATGCTTTGAAAATATCAGGTTAGTACATGTTAAGGTATACTTGAACTTCTTATTAATTTATGCAATAGCTCTGTTTGCAAAAAGTGTTTGCTACAGTACACAAGTGAACATTAAAATGTATTTTTCTACTTAGTACTATTATATTTAAAATGTGTTCCCACGGGAAAAATTAACCCCAGTGCATAATAAAAATATAATTTGTAAATTCCAAAACTCAGTGCAAAGGACACTGAGCAACTATTAAAATGAAATTTATGCAGATTTAATTCTACTACAATAAATGCAAATTTAGTCAAATGGAAAATTAATACATATGATCTTCACATCCCCTACACTGTTAATTTCTGTCTTACTGGGAGTTTTCACTGCTTCTATTGCTTATGCTGTTCTTTGAAGTGTTTAGCATAATGCTCACTGAAAGAACCACATGAGGAAGTATTTTCAACGGAGTTTAGAGAAACCAAACTGTTTCTGATTTGCATTCTAATAGTAAAAGCATTACTCTTTCTTTAAATTTGATAATTTTATGTCTATAGATATTTTTGACTTATGATTAATGGATACTTAAGGTGTTCTAGATACTTAATAGAATTCTGAAAACATATGCAGCAACTTGACTGAAATAAAAAGGCATTAGGTCTTACTACATATTTTCATTCTAAGAGAAGCTACTCCTTACAGTAGAGTATATTCTATTTGCTGTGAGAGAAATTGCAGTACTGGGACCATGCAAGTGAAAACTGAATGGATGTGTGGTAAAAGGATACAACCTGTAATTGTATTTTAGCAACACAGATACCATTTCCTTTAGGAGAGAAGTTTTCCTTGCACAAATGAGTTGTTTAAAGATTTTATTATTTGATTGTTGATTTTCTCATTAAAATAATAAAATTTGGGGGATTACGACCAGATAATTTTCTTTTATTTGCCTTCAGAAATATTTAAATGGAAAAAGTTTGGTACTCCAAACCATGAATATCTATTCAACATGCAATGGATCCACAAGGACAAATCTCTATGAAACATTGAATTTGCTGTCCTGTTAATGGATCCTGAACTATAGGTGGATACAGCACAACTTCTAATGTTTTGTTCAGATCATTTGTCCAGATCTTGCTGTATCCTTAAAATCTATAATATATCAATTTTATCTTTGCACCCAGATAATTAGATCTTGATTTACATAGATAACATGTTCAGAAAAGATATATATATATTCCAAATCAGTAATAGAAATGAGTCCTTATATGAATCTAACTTGCTATGTGGCCATGTAGTTCATTGTCATAGAGCATCTAATTATTAATAATAATACCCTATCCAATTAAATCATATACAAAGCATTTTTTACTTTTAAAAATATGGTTTTATAAAAATATTGTTTGGTATTATAGACTGTAGAACCTCATTATCTCCACACAAATGTTAATTTGTTAAACAAATCCCCATGGGCAATTCATGGATTTATTCATTGTTGGTTTACTTATGGTTAAGCCTTTTGGCAAATTCCTATGTGGACACTATATGACTAGGGTTTGGGGCAGCCTTAATTAAAATTTATAAGTTTATGACAGTTGTATAGAACTGTAATAACTGAACAAAGGAAATGTCACCAGTTAATTAAAAGCACACATCTGAGAGGCATAATTAAAAAATTGAGTGTATCTTCATTCCTTAAGTTTTTTTTTAATAATAGAGAAAGCTAAAAATAAAATATATGAACTATATTCATATAGGAAACTACTGCAAAATGAAAGTTTGACATTGATTATATCGACAGGTGTACATGTACTTCATTTCTATGACCTGCTCATAGGAGGATATTAAGATAAAGTTTGCTTGGGCAAAATAATGGAAATGAGAGTAAAGCACTGAATTACTCTATCATTCTATTATAGATAATAGAGAATAATTGAGTTTTTCTCATCATGATTATAATGAGGATATTTATGTGATTAACTATATATATTTACAATTAATCTTAACTTTTATAAATATTTATTCTTCAAAGTACGTTGATACTGTTTGGTCTTTTCCTTACACTTAGAGTTCTGTTATTTAGACTTTTAATATTCATATCAAAATGAAACAAGGTTTTCTTTTTTTTTTTAAGATTTTATTTATTTATTTGACAGAGAGAGACACAACAAGAGAGGGAACACAAGCATGGGGAGTGGGAGAGGGAGAAGCAGGCTTCCCGTAGAGCAGGGAACATGATGTGGGCTCTATCCCAGGACCCTGGAATCATGACCTGAGCCAAAGGCAGATGCTTAATGACTGAGCCATGAGCTACCCAGGTGCCCCAAAATAAGGTTTTCTACACAGCTGATATAGAGTAATAGAGCGAGAGAGTTTATAAATTTGGGACAATATACCCAAATACTCCCATGCATAAAGTTTGGAGTTATGCAGAAGGGAAGGCCACTCTGGATTTAAGGAGTCTGAAAGTGCACAAAAGGAGGACTGCCTAGGAAAAGGAGTGATGGTACAATTTTTTATAGTAGATAATACATTTATATTGGATGTCTTAAATGAATATAGAAAGTAGAGCACAGAAGCTCTCACTGTAACCCTCTCTGTTACCATATCTATGGACTTTGACAGTGAAAAGTTTTGTCCCCAGAACTAAAATAAGAAGAAAGTGGCCCCCAATGGGGGCGGCGGGAGTGAGGGGGGGATTCTTCTCACTACTTCTCACTGCAACACAAAGGGCCTTTATTTTTATTTTTTCTAAATATTTAATTTATTTATTTGAGAGAGAGTGAGAACATAAGAGGCGGTTCGGGGTGCGGCAAGGAGAGGGAGAAGCAGGCTTCTTGCTGAGCATTGAGTCCTACGAGGGACCAGATCCCAGGACCCTGGCATCATGATTTGAGCCAAAGGTAGAAGCTTAAAGACTCAGCCACTCAGGCACCCTAGGAAGGGCCTTAAAATAATAAGTAGACAGTGAGTCTTTTCTTTCTTATTAATTCAGGCTCTTTCTGCCCAGGACACTGTCCCAAATATGAAGGTGACATATATGGCTGCCATTAAATAAGATCAAATATAGCTGCCCTAAAAATGTTTGCTCAAAGACAAGTTAAGCTGGGAACTTTTGGATACCCTCAAAACATCATGGGACTAATGACAAAATGTAAATACTAATGTCCCTCAAGTCACATCTGTACCTAGGACATGAAGTACACAATCACCTAATTAACAGCTTGATAAAGGGTGAACATGCATTTAAACTGCCCATCTTTGTTTTTCTTTCACTTTTTATTTAAATTAGAACTTTTAAAATTGAAGTTAATCTTGATGCCCTAGCTTCCTTAACATAAATATTATTTATATTTAGGGAGTGCTAAGAGTTGGGTATTTGGTCCTACTTGCTTTTCAAGGATCTAAGAGAATATTATATTGAAAACATAAAATTGAAAACATAAAATAGGGTACATAATTTTAACAAATAAGTGACATAGAAATACATAGCCATCACCAATCAAGTAGGGGGAAAAACAGCAAAATGAGCAAATGGCAAAAGATGAATCTCACACACACACATGAACACAAACATACAAAAAGAGGAGAAAAGAGGAAAAAGAGGAAGGAGAAGTTTGGAGAGGAAGAAGTACAGGAGAAGTCGAGTCACACACAGATGAAACCAGCATCCTTAAATCACTATCAGAAGAAAATGTTCACGTGCAAATCTTGAAGCAAGCAATTTTGAAATACTCACCAAGAGTTTAAAAGGTTTTGTGTCCTTAAAATAATGAAATTTTTAGAAACATATTCTAAGGATTACATAATGATAAAAGCCAAAATATTTAGAAGTGAAGATGTTCAACATAGTGTTATTTAGAATATAAAAATGGAGATAGAAACCTGAATCGAAATAGTTAATATGTAGGATAAAGCAAATCTAAAAGATCAATGTTATATGACAAATAAAGCCAGATTTGTTGAATATATGATGATATAGTAAAATATTCACATTGTATCTATCTTATTTTTATTGAAGTATAGTTGATACACAATTTTGCATTAGGTCAGGTGTACAATTAAGTGAACTGACAACTCTTTAATTTATGCTATGCTCATCACAAGTGTAGCTACCATCTGTCACCATGCAGTGCTAGTCCAGTATCATTGACGATATTTCCTATGCTGGTACCTTTCACCCCGTGGTTTATTCCTTCCACAACTGGTAACCTGTATCTCCCACTTCCCTTTATCTATTTTGTCCATCCCCACTGCCTCTCCTGTGGCAGCCACCAGTTTGCTCTGTGTATTTGTGGGTCCATTCTTTACTGTGTGTTTTGTTTTTCAAATTCCATATATAAACAGAGGCATATGGAATTTGTTTTTTGTTTTTGTTTTTTTGTTTTTTTTTTTTTTTTTTTTTGTAAGAGATTTTATTTTATTTACTTGACAGAGAAAGAGGCACGAGCCAGGGGAAGGGGCAAGCAGAGGGAGAAGCAGCTCCCCACTGAGCAGGGAGGCTGACGTAGGGCTCCATCCCAGGATTCTGGGATCATGACCTGAGCTGAAGGCAAATGCTTAAATGACTGAGCCACCCTGGCAAAATAAAGTGGCCTGATTTATTTCACTTAGCATAATACCCTCTAAGTCCATCTATAGTCTAGGTCCATCTGTATCATCAAAATCACAAAATCTCCTTCTTTCTTATGACTAATATTCCATTGCACATATTTATCACACCTTCTTTATTCATTTATCTATCAATGGACACTTAGATTGCTTCAATATCTTGGCTATTGTAAATAATGCTGCATCACTAATCATCAGGGAAGTGCAAATCAAAACCACCATGAGATACCACCTTACACCAGTCAGAATGGTTAGTATCAAAAAGACAAGAAATAACAAATGTTAACAAGGATGTGGAGGAAAGGGAACCTTCATGCACTGTTGGTGGGAAGGCAAATCGGTACAATCACTGTGGAAAATGGAATTTTGAGGCTCCTTAAATATTAAAAATAGAAACATCACAAGATACAAGTAATTCACATTGTATATTTAAAGTTTTAAAGGACAAGAAATAAAACTGTTTATACAATATGAGCCCAATATGGGAAAAAATGCATACATAAAGTGTCTGTGTGAGGAAATAGATCTTTCTTTGTATGTCTGTATTTTCCAAGTTCCACAATTAACATGCATTGCTGTGAGAATTAAAAATTAAGTAATGATAATAATTATTAGAATTTAAAATAATAATTATTATTATTATTGCCAATATCATGGTAATTAGTCTATATTTGACTGCTTAGTGAGTGCCAGGTGATGTTCTCAGTCCTTGCACCTTCACAAAAAACCTTTGAGAGATTGAAAGTAAGATTCTAATTCTGCTGTGGACTTTTTTTTTTATCAGTTACTTGTTCATTTGGACCACATCGTGAAAGCAGCATTGAACTTAAGTCTTAGGGCTTTCTAAGCTAATCTCAGGTTTGAGGTGGCTTCCTTGTATTCACAGAAAGGACAAAACATTTCAGTCTCATTTTCACAAAGCTGACTGAAAACGAACTTTTCAGAAGTATAAATAGATTGTGACCTATAATTTGAAACATGTCAGAATATATTAAGTAGCACCTGGGAGGGAGCTAGGTAAGGTCCACAGTTCCTCATTTTCTTTTTCAGGCTTTACTGAATAGTTCTCTGTAATCTTTATGATACTTAAGACAACTCGACAGCTATAGTCAACTTACTAAAATTATGTGTAAATGGGCACTCACTTTCTGTCCAGGAAGACATTATATAAAGTGGAAAAATGGAATGTCAATCTCTTCATCAAAAAGACTAGCAATTTTTTTAAGCATTCACAACTTTGATTACTTGAGTCTAAATCAGAAGTGAAGACAGATTTCACAAAGCAGAGTGGTCTTGGGGGTAAGGGGTCAGGCAGTGGGCTTTCTGATTGCCATCTAGTATCGAACAGAATGAGGCTATGGCGACTTGTCTCTCAGTTTATTTTTATCCTATATAAAAGAATAAGAATGTAGTTTTTGTTCAATTAGTAAAGATGTTGTGAGTAAAGAGTATGTAACTTTTAGACACTATTTTCATAGAACATTAAGTGTGAGCATTTGAAAATATGCTCTGCAGTTTAAATGTCAATTAAATACTATTACTTAGTCTCAATGCATTTATCAGACTGTTTGAACTAAACAATGACTACAGAAAACTAGTTAGGTAGAAAATATTACAACCAGGGATAAAACTTTACAAGGAACAGACTCACTCAATGAGTACTAAATTAAACAGGGATAAGATGCATGGTTCACATTGATAAACAGTATGAATTCCAAATAAATTGCTTGAAAAGAGAACTGACTAATAATGCTCACTAGCAGGTATCTTCCCCTCAGAAATAATAAACACTGTCACTGTCTCATAGGATGTTCACGAGTAATTACTTGAGCTAGAGCATTCCTTCATGGCAATCAACCACACATTTTTCTAGCATTATGTTTATATAGAAAAAGGAGTAATGATTTATTTGTCCAATATTGAGCAGAGATGTAATTTTACCTACTTAAAGTCATACAGTATTGATTAAATCACACTGATGAGTAGCATCTTTATAATCAGCTTAAAAACTGTTTATTAAATAAATCTAGCTTTTAAAAACAGACACCGGTATTACATCAAATTACTGAAAAATGCCAACAGACACACTTTTATAATATTCAAATAAGAATGTATGCTTTTGAGCATGTTGATTGATTGATACTTATTCATATATTAATTGACCAAAAGCTATACTGCAGATTTTACTCTAAAACCATTAGCAAGTAAATAGTCATTACTATATGGAATATATTTTCAGTGATTATAATACTTTGGACATTTTGCAAGCCTTACTTTATTATAGTGCCTGCTACATTTTGAATGCTTAATAAGTGCCAGGAACTCTGGCAAATTCCTTAAACATAAGGCCTTATTTAATCCTTATCACTCCATGATGTCTACATTGTGGTAATTTTCAGACATGAGCTAGAATGGTTAAGTAAGATAACTAGAACCCAAAAATCTAGATTATTCCAAAGTTAATGGTCCAAGAAATTGTCTGTTATCACAAAAATCAGTAATATTATCTACCCACATCAGAGAAATAACTGGTTATAACTGTATAACAAAAGAAAATATAGTCATATAGGACCATCTCCCTAGAGGTAAACTATAACCAAATCATAAAAATTTAATGTTCCATTTAACAAGGATTAAGGACTAATGGTAAATCATTATAATATCCATGTAGTTACCTATCTATATGATAGAAAAGATTCCATCTTTATTATGCATTTTAAAACATTATTTTGAGTTGATATATATGGATATATACTTGTGTTATTTTCAAAAGAATACATATGGAAAAATGTGTATTGGGATTCCATATGTAGTTTCTTAATAAAGGCACATGTACTTAGTTAAGTTTAAATAATAACCTCAGTTGATAATTTGTTTAATAAAAATACTAATAGTGATAATAATACCAATACAACTACTAATAATAACACTACCAATAAGTACTTGCTATGTGGCAGATATTGTGCTGCATGTTTTACCAGCATATAATAGGAATTTACTAGCACCTTTTTATGTCTAGTGAGTTAAGGTAAGTTTTGCAAAGCCACACAATTAATAAATATCTAATAAGATTTGATCCCCAGGTCTGTCTAATACCAAAAAAAAAAAAAAAAAATTATGTATTATTATTTGCCAAATTTATTAAACTAATTTAGTTCTTGTTAAATATTCTTATGAACTATTTCAGAATTAACCATTTTTACTGAGACTAGTTTTGGTATGTAAGGGCCATGTAAGATCAGCAAAATTTCAAGAACTCTGTGAGAATCCAAGACATTTCCTTTCTTCTTATGAGCAATACAATCTTTAGTTGTATCAATGAATATTCCTTAATGTATATTACTGATTATAGATGATTAACCCTTTAGTTATATTTTTGCCATATTTGACATATTTGGTTATCCAGTTAAATCTAAACAGTTTATTTATTATTTAACTTGATGCATAAAAATTTGCTGGCACTTTTTTTTTTTTTTTTTGCTGGCACATTTTGAAGATATATGCAACCAGTTTCCATTTGACTATGAACAGAAGCAGATAAATTAATAATGAATTAATGGAGCAAATAAACTAAGCTTCACTTGTCGTACACAGCTAGTAAGGCACTTTGCTAACATACAGTGTCAAACTTGAATATGGAGCAGACCTAGTACTAGGAGAACCTAGTCTGCAGAAATTGTGTAAGCTACCAGGACAATGTTTATGAGAAGAATTTTCTCTCTTGTGGGTCATGGGAGAGTTGAACCTACGGAGCAGCCAGAGACACATATACCGAGACATACAACAAAGACTGAGACTGAAGGCCTGTCATTTAGGAAAGCGAATGAGCCCAGAGTCGGGAAACTGATGCTAAAGTATTTGAATAGAGAGACAATTATTGTAGCCGTGAAAGTGTATCACCAAAAAGAAGTCTGGAATAATATATTTTAAGAGACAGAAAGAGAAAACATAAAGGCAACTGAAAAGGGAAAAAGGGAAATCAACAATGGTAGTGACTTAGAAACCAAGAATTTTTTAAGAGTAGATGTGTAATAAAATGTGTAATAAAAAACAAAAAATAAATTTCAAAAATAAAATGTGTAAATTATGCAGGTATTTGAGGAGGAGGATGATTGAAAAGAAATCAGTGGATTTAGGGATTAAGAGATCAGAGATAAGCTTTGCAAGAGTATATAAATACCCATTAACTTCTCCATCCCTCGACCTTTTTTACCACTAGGGAATCAGAATTGATTTATGTGAACAATACATACATATTGAGGGATCTGTCCTCTTTTCTGAAATAGCAAAGAGAAGTAAAAGGTTAAGACACATCTTTTTGTATATTGAAAAAAATAAAAACTGTAAATCCACTGAAGGATTGGAATGTGACTTTATGATCAAAGATTTTTTCATGCATTTGATAGAACTGGAAGCTGTGAGTGTAGTCTCTTAAAAAGCTCAAGTATATATCAAAATTTGAAGTTATACAAGTAAATGGACTTGATAAAAGTACTAGGTGTGATTTTTTGTGTTTGTGTTTGTTTCGTGGGGTTTGTATGTGTGTGTTCTTTCTTACTAAAGTGTAGAATTAAGCATGTTGAGAAAGTAAAGAGAGGAAAAAGACCCATCTTCCAAAGTTAAAGATGTTGAAGTCTGAGACTTGATGGAGTTTTTCTGCTTTATCCCATCACTGCCATACAAATTGAATTTTTTTATTAACATATAATGTATTATTTGTTTCAGGGTACAGGTCTGTGATTCATCAATCTTACACAATTCACAGCACTCACCATAGCACATACCCTCCCCAATGTCCATCCTCCAGCCACCCCATCTCTCGTACCCCACTTCCCTCCAGGAACCCTCAGTTTGTTTTATCTTAAATAAATAATGGAGATAAAATGCGTAATTTAAGACAGTTTTCCAAAAGATTTTCTTAGAATGTTACAGTGTCTCTTTAGGACACAGTCACAAAATGAAGAATGGTGAATCTCAGTAGAAATAACAACAGTAATAATAATAAACAGAGCTAAAGTGTCACTGAGTGCTTTCTGTGTGTCTAGTACCTTTAGAAATGCTTTGCATGTATAATCTCATTTACTTTACTTGATTCTGCAGAACAACCCCATATTATTATCCCTTTTTTTTTTTTTTTTTTTTTTTTTGCATAGGGGGAAAGAAACAGAGAAGTGATGCTCATGGTTCCACCACTGGTATTTGGCACAGATAGCATATGTCCAGGCGGCCTGACAACCCACACTTTAAAGGTCTAAATGCTACAGAAAGCAGACTGATTAGAAGCAACAAAATGATCCTCCCCCTCCTTCCTCCAGTTAATTGATGCTCTTCCTGATTATACTACCCTTGTAGCTGTCAACTCCCAAGCTCCCTGGATGCTTCACTGCTATAAATCTATACCTTAGTCATCGTAACAGTACTGTTGCCTTTTCAAATGCCAAAATCAAATTGAGCTACCTAAAAAATCTTTATAAATAAATCCAATGCAACTTGTTAGGGTACACCCAGAGAGATTCCTGAAAATATTAGATGGAGCCCATTATAAAATTCTGTGACAGATGGTTCATTTCCCATCAGCAAACGAAAGATCTGCTGTATCAACACACAGCTTCAAGTTGGTAATGTTCCCCTGAATATGAAGATTCCTTCTTGTCAAATAGAAATTTTCTCTTTAAAGGAAGAGAAAGAAGCCTTTTGAAAATAATTCAGCCAGAATCTAAATGATGTGAGGCATATGCTGGGGGTGGAGGCTGGGGAAAAACTGGTCACTCTGCCCTAGTTTCAAAACAGCTGTAGATGAGATAAAAGCATGGTGTCATTCTCTGAGTGACTGGGATAGAGCAGTTTTCAAGTGCCTTAGTGGGTTGCATGTGTTTCTTTCAAACTTCTATCACTTTAATGTTTTTCACACCTAATTTTAAAAAACATGGAAAATAATGGGGGAAAACCCCATAAATCTATGGTGCTTAAGTCCTACCACCATATAGCACTTTTTGAGATTATTCTAATTCCTTTTGATTTCTCCTGTACTTTCTGGTCTATTTTTTTTCACATTTAGCTCATGTTAATTTGTATTCCTGTTTATATGTTTTATTTCTCGGTAAGGCATTCACTGGTTCTTGGTGATGAAGAGGAATTACTTCTTTTGTTCAGGTCTTTCATTTTCCTTAGTACTTGTGTTCTAACAATTCTCTATTCTCTTCATCTTCTACCACTATTCATTCTCTTGTTTGTGTCTTTGTTTTTCAACCACTATCATTCCCATGAAGATATTTTGTCTATATGTAAACAACAACTAGAAAATTTTATACCGTTATAAGAAAAATAATTAGCTAAAAGTTTTAAAGCCATTTTCTGGGAATGTAAAACATGATATGTCTCAGCTTTTAATGTACGTAAAATTTACCTTGCTTCTCAACCTATTAATAAGCATTTGTCTGCCACCAAACTAGTAAGATTTATACATAAGCTATAAAGCAGTGCTACTCACCATAAAAAATGTATGTAACTTTGTTCATTAAGAAGCAATAGCTTCAAGTGTGCTTAAGTATGTGGAGAGCTTTCAAAGCAAAATAAGTAAATAGGTTGTGGAATCTCAACTTATTTACTCTCTTGGAAATACATGTGGATTTTATTTGGAGGCATTTTATTCACTTATGAGTGCTTTTCAAAAAATGTAGAATGTAGAGACTATGGCAGTAGAGAAAACATCATTTTCACACTTCAAGTCTAAGCCTTATACTCATACATTTTTATGACCATTCTAATTACGCTTCATGTCTACAAAGTTGAGAGAGGAGATGGTTGGATATTCTCTGATGCTAGTCAACTGAGTAACATTTCCAAGTCCTAGTTAATTCAGATCTATAACTAAATTTATTTTTTTATTCTCTTTCATGTTATTTCTTTACAGTTTCACAACCTCTAAACTTCACTTTTCCCTATTACAAATGGTGGCCATTATTTCATTTTGTTTTCCTTAATCTCTTTTACAAGAGCTAGCTCTGTATGCCATTTTTTACCCAGTCCTTGACATCTTAGGCAGTTAGAGAGACTCATTCTTGATATAACAGTTAACTGTGTTATGTTCCAAACACCTTAAAGGATTTTTCACCTTTACTTGTGGTGTTATTGAGCAAATAAAGAAAAATATCCATAGATGATCCCTTAGATTTAGTGTGATGTTAATATTAGACTTTAAATCATCTTACTAAAATGACAGTCCTTTCCCATGCATAAATAAAAATCTCAAAATGAAATAAAGTAGGACTTACTAAGTGCTTATATACTAAGTGCAGTATGTATATTTAAATCAAATAACTAATTACATAAATATAGGTGGCATGCCCACTTTGAACTTATTAAAATATTTATTTGTAAGTCTGAGCTCATGCTTTAGCAGTGGTGGTACATGATGATTTAACACTGAGAAATATGATTGTCTGAGGGGATTTTACTAAGTGAAATAAGTCAGGCAGAGAGAGACAATTATCATATGGTTTCATTCATATGTGGAACATAAGGAATAGCTTGGAGGACCATAGGGGAAGGGAGGAAAACTGAATGGGAAGAAATCAGTGAGGGAAACAACTCATGAGAGACTCTGGACTCCTAGAAATAGAGGGTTTCAGAGGAGAAGGGAGTGAGGGATGGGGTACCCGGGTGATGGGTATTAAGGAGGGCACATGGGTGTTACACGCAACTAATGAATCATTGAACACTAAAAAAAAAAAAAAAAAAAAAAAAAGAAAAAAGGAAAAAAAAGAACAAAAGAGATATGATTGTCTCTATTTTATATTCTAATGGCTAAAACAATCTGCGTTACTATATGAATGGAACAAAAATAATTGAAAAAGCAAAATGAACATGAACAGAGAAGTACAAAAAATAACACAAACACTTCAGAGCATAACACACCCATTCAAATATGTAATTATGCATAAAATGAGCTCCAGTTATTTTACCTGATGTGAACCTGAGTTATCTTCTAATCTAGGGCTTCACTAGAACATGGGAAAACTAAGACACACAGAGGTCTAGTTACTGCCTAAAACCACAGGTTAACTAGTGGAAAAACATTGACCAGAATCTTGGCTTCCTGTTTCTTATCTAGTGAGGATTCCATGAAAATAAACCATTCCAGTCAAATGATTTCTTTTTTGTTACTTTTTCTTTTGCAATAGGGAGACCCACCTGCAGCTGTGCACTGGGGTTCACGGGACCAAACTGTGGTAAGACTGTCTGTGAGGACTTTTGTCAAAATGGAGGGACCTGCAGTGTGACTGCTGGGAACCAGCCCTACTGCCACTGCCAGCCCGAACACACTGGAGACAGATGTCAGTACTGTAAGTGAAAGCAAGTCCCATAAGACGGTCTGACAGCATACTTTGATGTTTACGCTAAGTAATGTTCTTATCTCGATGTTCCTTCCATTATCTCATTTTCAGCAACCCCTTATTTTTCAGGGTCGCTCCCTCCATCACCCCAGCTCCAACGATTTTTTACATTGTTCCTCATTCTTCTCATTTTAAAGATTCTATGTTTCTTCCTTTCTCAGCTGAGATTCTATAATCCATCATTGTAATCACCCCATCATATAGACCCTTAGTTCCCTTGCTCTCTCTTCCCTTTTATTACACTTTTCTTGAAAACTCTAACCATGGTTAAATCCAATTCTCCATCTTCTCTGTACTGGTATCCCACTGCTGGATGCAACTGAAGAAAAGCACATAATCATACAGACTGGGATCACTTGAGTTTTTACCACTAATTTCAAATGGGCACTTACTATAGCTTCAACTGTATTTTGCTAATCTACTGACTCTCCTAGATGTTTCAGTCAGATCATCTCCTTTCTCCTCAAACCTCTAATACCTGCTCCCCAAATTCATCCTGAGCTCAAGAACTTGCTTTCTGTTTCATTGACTAAATAGAAGCTTTCTAAAGAGAACTGCCACAAGCTCCCACCATCACCATCATCTCTTGAACTACTTTATCTTTTAGATCCATAGACTGTCTTCTTAGGAGCAGGAACCCTGTGCTACCTCCAATGTTCTACTGTCTACTCATACATTCCATCCCTCTTAGCTACTCATGGATATATCTCTTACAACTGTCCCCACCTTTCTCCTTTATCAGTATTTTCCTCTCCCCCTAGTTGTTTCTTGAACAACTTTGACTTGTGCCCATATCTTTCTACCCACAACTTTATTTTCTTGGTTTGTTTGTTTGTTTTTACCCATAGCTTTATTCTAAGGAGTTGTTACATGCTACATTCCTCTCATTTTTCTTTTGACCTCACCTCTGGCAGGTTTTTATCTTCACTATTTTGCTGAAATATCGTTCATCAGGTCAAGTTAATTTATGTTATTGTTGTCCATGTTCTCATATTCAATGGCCAATTATCAATTCTTATTTTATCCCACAATCCGCAGTTAATCACTCCCCCTTTAAAACACTTTCATTTGTCTTTACCACTCTCTTCTTTTCATTCCCATTTTACTGGGTATTTCTTTTCACTGTCTTTTGCTGGTTCCACCTCATCTCCCTGACCTTTAAACATTGGAATGGCTCATGACTGTCTCTCATCTCTTTTTTCTCAAAAACTCACTCCATGAGCCTGTGATTTCCGTACGAATCAGAACATTAGGTGAAACATTTTTACACACAGTTTTGTAAGATACAGTTTCCCAAGCATAACCCCCAAAGATTCTGATTCTGTTAGGCTTCAATACTATGTAAAGTTTCCACAGGTTTCATATGTGTGACTGCGATTGAGACCTACTTGCTTAGATGATTTCAACTAATTGTGTGACTTTTCGTATCATCCAAATACAAACAATTCTGACTGTATATCTCTAGGTGAACCTTCCTCCTGAAGTCCAGATTTTTATACCTAAGTATCTATTTGACAGTTTGAGTTGGCTCCAAATTTACCTGATTTTCTCACCCCAAATTGCTTCTACCACAGTTTACCCTGCGTCTATAAAAGAAAACACTCATCACTTGAGTCCAAGTATCTTGGATTCATCCTTTTTTTTTTTTTTTAATCTAACCCACTTTATTATTTTTTTTAAAAATTTTCCTATCTATTTTTTTTGTTTTAATTCCAGGATAGTTACAAACAATGTTATATTAGTTTTGGGTACATAATCCAGCGATTCAACAATCCCAACAATCTGAGTGCTCATCACTACAAGTGTACTCCTTAATCCCCATTTATCTATTTTGAATTCATTCTTGACTGTTTTCTTTGTTTTACACCCCAACTTCTTTCTCACTTGTTCCTTTAAAATATACCCAGGACCTGAACACTTCTCACCAGCTTCATCCCCACTATCTTCATTGAAGTTTCCAGCATTTCTTACCTGCATTTTTACTAACTCTCTCCATGCTTTCTCTCTGCACCCTCTCTCTGTACCTATTCTCAAAAGAATAGCCGCAGCTGTATGTTGTATCCATAAGAAGAAGAATGGTTTTCTGTCTCAATCACATTTACTGAGATCTTTCTATATCCAGGCACTCTTGTGTTTCATTCTTTTTTTCCATTAATTCTACTAATCTGTTTAATCTCACTAATGAACCAGGTGAGCTCGTGCTTTAGCAGTGGTGGTATATGATGATTCAACACTGAGAAATACAATCGTCTGAGGGGATTATACTAAGTGAAATAAGTCAGGCAGAGACAATTATCATATGGTTTCATTCATATGTGGAACATAAGGAATAGCTTGGAGGATCAGAGGGGAAGGGAGGAAAACTGAATGGGAAGAAATCAGTGAGGGAAACAACTCATGAGAGACTCTGGACTCCTAGAAATAGAGGGTTTCAGAGGAGAAGGGAGTGAGGGGATGGGGTACCCGGTTTTATTCTCATTTTGCAGAGGAGGCTACTGAGGAGTTATTTCTTAAATGGCATGTGTCATAGGCCCACAGAGTTTATCTAGCAAAAAACAATCATGTCATATGCTGGTATCACACCTTGTTTACACACCTTGCTTACGTCCTCATGGTTCTCCCTTCCTCTTCCCTCTTCTCAACAAAGAATATTCCAGTACAACTCCCACCTACCAACTCATGGGTTTTTTCCCAATATTCTCACAACCCTGAAAGATTTCCAAGCAAATCAGGGACAGCACCAACTACTCCCCTGCATAACGCAGACCCTCATTACTATCCAGACTACTTTTGCAGCCTCTGTCTTATTCTAGTAAAACCACACTTACCCTGCTTCTCCTGCTTCTCCACACGTCAGTTTCCTTGGCATTGTAACTTTCTCCCATTATTCTCTTCCTCTGGAATGCACTTTCTTTGGATTTTTCCTCACCTTCGTCTCTCCATGCCAAATCCTATCTATCTGCCCCTGTCCAGTTTTAAGGCCATTTCCTTTGTCAAGGTCTTCACATCTGCCCAAGAGAATGCATGGCTTTTTCTTTTGAATTTTCAAGTCACTACTTCTTTACCTCTGTCTGTTTCTACTCACTTTAATCTGGTATTATTGCTAATTGTGTGTTTCCTTCCTATTTGTCTGGGACGACCTCTTTGAGATTATACCCAACAAAGGCATTTGTCAAATAAATAAATAATCATAGAAAATAAATGAAAACAGTTTGGAGACAAGTTAATAAAAGAACAATCAACTTAATGTACAAGAGCTACATTTAATCAGGCTACAACCATCTGGTATTTTTCTGTGCAGCTTATCTCTGTTCCCAATTGGTCCATCATCATAGAATGTTGATCTTTTTTTTTTTTTAACTTGAAAAAAAAATGTTTTCAAGCTCAAGCATGGCCATTTTATTTTCTTTTTGATCTAAGTTAAAAAAAATATTATGTGGCCATCATCATAGCGATTTGGTTTCTGAAAAATAATAAATTGAGTTAGCGTATATTTTAATTGGCAACTTAATAGAATCACAGTCTGAGGTAGCCTGATTCATTATAAAAGGCTGCATTATCATTTTATTATCACTATTAGCAGTCATAGCACTTCCCACCTTTTACTGCAAAGCACTTATTAAAATTAACCAATTAATCCTTAGACAGAGGTTAAATAACTTGCTCAAGGTTCTGAAGTAGTAATATTACAGTCAGAATGGGACCCCAGGAGTTGTTGATCAAGATGTCAACAAACATTCCTGCAGTATGGTGATGCTGTTCTTTGGCAGCAAAATAAGTCTGTGGACAGTGTCATTAAAATGATAAATCCAACAACTGACAAAAGCATAATAAATTTAGGATCTATTATATGTGAGTCGGCAAGGTTCAGTGGACCTGGTGTTCTGTCAAAATTGTATCTTGCATATACAAAATCTTCTCTCCATAAATGAAGGAATGACAGAATGGTTCATTACAGTGCCTAATTAAAGGTCCATTACTGGGAGGTAAAACATCAGTTCTTAGTTGTGCTGAGTAAAAACATTTCATGATTCTAATGGCAATATAAAATCCTGAGGTCTAAATGCAAATTAATTTTAACAGAAGCACCCAGGGAGGAGAGACAGAGATAAATAATGGCAAAGTACAATGGAATATTCTTTTAGAAAGTTGTTTAAGAACAAATATAGCTCCATTTTGTACATATCTGGAGCAAGGATTTCTAGTATAAATAAAAAATAATAAGCATGGCATTTCACATTTAAAGCTGAATGTTAAATATGAGGGCAATAATACCTGAGGTTAGTAGTACTTAATAACATTAGGGCAAAAGAGGCAATGAGGACCAACTCAATCTGTGTCTAAGAGCCCAGTGTTAAAATCAGATGGCAATCTATTTGTTCTCTCATTGGTATTTTTAAAGTTCTCTAGTAATCTGCTTGGGAACCCATTATAATTTCAGTTAGAACTTAGTTTATTAGAAATACACCTGTATGGTTTATTGAATCAAGTACCAACACAAAGTAATATCTCAAGATCATAAAATTAGAAGTACCTGACAGTCATCTAAATATTTCATCTATTGTAACTGGTATTAGAACTATAGTCTATCAAGAGTAATTATAAAAGTTACGAAATATAGATGTGTGTCTACAATATGTGATGACATGATGGGATTATTTTTACTTTGCAGAACAATTTTGTTTCATTAGTCAATTGGTTAGTAAACAAATTTGGTATTTATCATGGACCTGTCACTATTAGGCGTTGAGAAAACAGTGATGTCAGAGATATTTCCTGCCCTCAAAGGGTTTACAATCTAATGTGTAATTCTGAAAAAGATACAAGTTATATTAAAGGCAGTTTAATGAAATATAGTGGCTAGCACAGAAACACAGAAAGAGAATTCAGCTTATAGGAAAGATTTCTTGAAGGAAATAGCATGTAAGCTGAGACCAGAAGAAAGAAGCAGCTAACTAGATGAAGAGAAGTGGTGAGTGCAGCAGAGGCCTTGCAAAAGGCCAGAAGGGAAAGTCTTTTGAAGTTTATCTTTTCTGTTTCTGTTTAATTTTCCTATGGGAAAGTTGGCGAGAGAAATAATGAATCACTAAAAATATATAATGTCTTGGTCACAGAGGAATAAGCTGTTAAACATAATTTTCTCTGAACATACAATGTTTTACCAAATTCTCATGCAACCCTGTGAAGTATTATTAGTCCAATTTTACTATTGCCAAAAATGAGATGAAGACATTCTCCCTTATCTGTTCCATTGGAGAACGTAGGAGCCACAATTTATAGCCTTGTGGATCTATCTCCAAGAGTAGCTTCCCTGGTGTATTTTCCTGTCATCTGATATCCTGCCCATTCTGCAGCATCTTTTGAGGCTCACTATGGGAACACTCAAAGCTCAGGTCATGCACTGGTTCAACTTGATGGTTACCAGCTTCTACTCCATTGAAAAGAGGCGTTAATAAGAATTGTAATTAAGGCTATGGTAGTAGGCCCATGCAAAAGAGACCAAAGAATTTTAATAATGACCAGGAAAATAGAATAAAATGTTTTCAGTTATCCCTGTTGGTGTGAAGGCCAATTAGAACTGAGCCTAGAACCCCAAGAAAGGATCATGAATTAAAAAGTGAAATTATCAGAACTAGCCATTTCCTCAGTGTGCAAGGATTCAAGATTCTTAGAGCACTTATACCTAGAGACAAAATAATTTGGAGCCCTGGCTACTGAGGGTCCTCCACTTTTTTTTTCTCTCTTGGTAAGAAAACAAGCACTGCTTTTATTCAGGCTTCTTGCCTGGATTACAACACATTCACTGTGTATCTTTTTTTTCCAGCCATGGAAACCTGTTCATGTTCTCTAAAATGTGCCCCTTTAAATTGTTCATATGTCTTTGTCTTTACATGTGGGTTCTTCAACATCTGCTAACCCTCTCTAAGCCTCCCACTTTGTGTTCTTAAGCTGCCTCTGCCCTAGGACATCCAACACTTCTCCTTGGCATTTTTAAGCTGTGTTTATATCATCAGTCATGTTCTTGACTTTATATTGCCCTAGAATATGAAACAGGCCATGGTGGGGCATACCTCATCAATCATGGAGGGGCTGAACTCAGTGCTTGGACTTAGGAGAAAGTACTAGGTATATGAATGAATGGAAACAAAGTAGAAAAGTCTTGTTTCCAGCCAGCCAGGCCAATTTTTTGTCTGTGCTCTGACAAGATACCACTTAAAACAGTTCCAGGTCACCTTTACTCAGCAGCTCATGAAGACCTACATTCCATGAGAAACTCTGTGCTTGCATTTCCAGTTTGGAGGGAAAAAAATGCTATAAAAATAGAATTAGGTTTGAATTAATGTATGTAAAGAAAAATAAATAAATATATTTCTTTTCTCATGTGACTAGGATGGAGAATGGTAGGCTAAGGGTAAGGTAATGTATTAATTGTATTATCTTACTCTGGGTAGTTTAGAGAAAATTGTCGGAATTATAGAAATATTATTGAAGGCAATTTTGATCTAGCATAAATCTAGAATTGTTAAAAACAGATCTTTACAATAATGTTATGCTATCATTGGGAAATGTAAAAAATAGTAAGAGGGAAAATATTTAAAGAAAATGTGCTCACGTAAAAACAATTTATTGGACACTGAGGCAGTTTTTTCCAAGCAGAGAATATATCATACATGAGTCAGTGTACATATTCTGATTATTAAAATTAATTTACTTAACTGATATATATGAACTCTTGTGGGTACTATTTATTGTTCTAGGCATCATGGATATGTCAGAGTAAAGGCTCTTAGAAGATACTTGTCCCCATAAATTTTGGTGAATAAAAAACCAGAGGCATATCTTTGTAGATTAAAAGCCAGACAAAGCTGCAACTTAGACTTATATTGACAAAAAGGATCAAAGATCGGAAATTGACTTTATTCCATACTATTTAGGAGCATACCACTATTTTATATGCAACTGTTTCAAATCCCACCCAGCAATGTGTTTATAAAGTTAATTTTATGCAAGGCAAACTCTGGGGCACCTGGGTGGCTCTGGTGGTTAAGCCTCTGCATTCAGCTCAGGTCATGATTTCAGGGTCTTGGGATCAAGCTGTGCATCAGGTCCGCTGCTCAGCGGGGAGCCTCTTTCTCCCTCTCCTACCGCCACTGCTTGTGTTTCCTCTCTCTTGCTGTGTCTCTGTCAAATAAATAAATAAAATGTTTAAAAAAAATTTTAAAGATAAACTTTTATCTCTATGTCATGTAACTTACAATTGGAATATTAGTAATTATGTGTAATAATTTCAGTAACTACTATTTGAAATTAAGAATGCTTAATTTAAAAAAAAATTAAAAAAAAGAATGCAGTAACTTTTTTCATCATAAAAGTAATTTTATGGCATCATAGCAGTTAACTTTTTTCCATGCCAGCTTCATTTGATTTTGAGACAACTTTAGTCTCACAATACTCTTGAAACAGTGTTTCAATCAGTAATCATGCCAAGCTTAGATGATTTAATCTTCTACTTTTATGCCACATTAGGGATACCCATTAGTCTTCACCCTTCTTTTTCCAAAATAAGGAGGAATGAGTATACAAAATAATATGAAAAATAATAAAAGTCTTAAGATTGAAAATAACTTGTCACACAAGTAATGGTTACTAATTGTCTAAAGAAGGATTTGTATAGGGGCGCCTGGGTGGCTCAGTGGGTTAAGCCGCTGCCTTCGGCTCAGGTCATGATCTCAGGTTTCCTGGGATCGAGCCCCGCATCAGGCTCTCTGCTCAGCAGGGAGCCTGCTTACTTCTCTCTCTCTCTCTGCCTGCCTCTCTGCCTACTTGTGATCTATCTCTGTCAAATAAATAAATAAAATCTTTAAAAAAAAAAAAAAAAGAAGGATTTGTATAGAAATAAACTGAAGATCCCCAGGTGGAAGCCCTGGGAAGTAAGGGAAGACAGGATAGATGGAAGGAAGGAAAGAAGGAGGAAGGAGGAAGAGAGGGAGAGTGGGTTCAGGGAAGAAGGGAGGGAGGGAGGTGGGAAGGAAGGAAAGGGGGGAGGCAGGCTTTGCATGAAGAGAAGGCATCCATGATTGTGATTCTGCTATACTTGGTGTTAAGTAAACTGAATGGATTCATAACTAATTATCTGCAAATAGAATTGTGTATTTGAAAATAATATATTACACAAATCATTCACTGATAGAGAAAAAATATTTACTTGAGGCTTAACTCAAACCAAGCAAATTGTTTTTATTTAAATACATCTGCTAACATCACTTCTAAAACAATTAATTTAGGGGCGCCTGGGTGGCTCAGTGGGTTAAAGCCTCTGCCTTCTGCTCAGGTCATGATCCCAGGGTCCTGGGATCAAGCCCCACATCGGGCTCTCTGCTTGGTGGTGAGCCTGCTTCCCCCTCTCTCTCGGCCTGCCTCTCTGCCTACTTGTGATCTCTGTCTGCCAAATAAATACATACAAATCTTAAAAACAAACAAACAACCAATTAATTTAAGTGTAAATTTAAAAGTAATATTAAAACACATTCTTGATATCCGATTTGGAATGTCAACTGATATGTCTTGAAAAAATGTCATGACTCAGGAATCTTAAAATCTTTTAAATAGAAGAAAACAAAAATCAGATTCTTATCATACAGTTAAAGTGATAATCTTCATGTTTGTCATTATTAAAGATTTTGTCACTAAACTGGTATTATTACTCTCTTTCATGCAATAATTAGACATCCTTTGATAGTAAATATTATGCTAGGAAAAAATGTATTCATCCTGATTATTGATAAAAATGACAAGAGAATCAGGATGCCATCATTTGTTCTCAAGATTTAAAAAAAAAAAAAAATCCCTAAATCTTAAACTCATAGTCCCAGAGTGCAAAAGGCCAAAGACAGATGGGAAGATTTATAATTTACCCTGTGATTATGTAACCCATCAGGTGAAGAACAGATCTTTGCTTAAATCAAAACAATGCATTAATGATAGGTTTTATTGGGGCGCCTGTTAAAGCCTCTGCCTTCGGCTCAGGTCATGATCCCCACATCAGGCTCTCTGCTCAGCGGGGAGCCTGCTTCCTCCTCTCTCTCTGCCTGTCTCTCTGCCCGCTTGTGATCTCTGTCTGTCAAATAAATAAATAAAATCTTTAAAAAATAATAATAGTATTTATTTGTTCAGTTTTATTCTCATGAATGCAAAAATAGAAGTTTAATTTCAATAAATGCATATACTTTAAAATCCATTGTTTTCTAACAGGCAACATAACACTAAAAAGAGCAAAAGTTAAATAGAAAGGAGATAGCCAATAATTTTTCAATATATATGTTAAATTATGTGAAAATTAACTATTAGGAAGGAAAAAAAAAAAAACATTGATTGAGGGTTGCCACCAGAAAATCAGATACATCTTACATATAAGACAGAGAAACAGAAATAGAAATAGAAAATATTTGATTCAAAATAGTACTAGAAGATGAATCCAAAGGTCAGATATCTGCATTTGAATTTTTAGATTTGCATTACCTCTTGGATATCCATGACTAAATGCATGGTAACAATATGATTTAATTTTCAGTTTGCTGAAATAATTTGCACTTTATTTATTACTTTTGAGAAATGAGAAAACCTATATTATAATAACCGAGGGCAAGCTTTTCTTGAAAGTCAATTGGTAGAAATTGATAAAAAAATAAATAAACCAATAAATGTAAATCAACATAGTGGAGAAAACAAACATATTGGTATATGACCAGTAATGAATGACACATATTTAACTCTGTCAGTTATTGTTTGAGTCCAAGAACTCATGTCCCTTCCACGGTACCTTCCAGACCACAAACAGCTAGAATAAGCTAGAATTTTTCAACTTCATATTTCTTCTTACATTAAGAGGAAATTCAGGCTTCTAATCCTTTTAAGAATCTCTTGCCCCCCCACAAAATATGTAAAATGTAATAAAGTTTCAGTGGTTTTCTGGATCTTCACTGAACATACTCTTTAAGTTCACTCTTCTGGAATCCATCAAGCTGGAATCCATATGTGAGGAAGAAATATGGAGTTTTAGAGGTGATGATATAGAATTAAAACATTTTTTAGATCATTTAAAACTATGTAAAGTAGAAAATTGTCGACTAATAAATAGTATTCTACAACTTTGGCTTTCAAATTGTTTTCATTATCATAGGTGACACATGATTTGTAAAATAAATAATGATAATACTTAAACTTTATCTGCTTCTCAGAGTTTCAGGTGATAATTTATAAGAAAAGTTCTCTACAAATTTTTAAATCAAATGCTTTTTTCAAAAATTTTTCATTCTAATAGATATTTTGAGTGCCTATCATTTATAATATGTAATTAAAATATGTTACAATATATATTTAAATGTTATATATTTAGGTAATATATAATTTGGAAAATAAAAATAATTTATTCCAATTTGTTCAGATAAGCAAGCCACTATATAAAAAAAGATTTATTATTTTTGTGGCATTTACGAATATGGTCTGAGATCCTTTTTAAAAATAATTTCTGAAATGATCCATAAATTTAGAATGGAATTATATATTGAGTCACATGAAAGTAAGTAGATCAAACCACTGAAGAAAATCATTTCTTTCATAGGTATACTTCCACACATAGATTAGACTATGACTACACAGTAGAAACCTGTAAGAAGCAGAAAAGTTTAGTCAAATTCTTTGGAATGCCCCATTTCTAAGAATTTGCAGAAAAGTTTAGTCAAATTCTGTAGAATGCCCCATTTCTAAGAATTTGGCAGGTCACATCCTTCATTCACATGGCAGCCTGGAGTATCTAGTAGTTGGTTTATCGAGACAGTGGCTAAGTATATGTTTAATGCGAAGACCAAATTTCCAAGGGCCTGTTTACTGGGCCTTGATGACATCTATCTCTGCTTGCCATCTGATTCTCCTCTCTTTCATCTCCCACCTTCCCCTCCCCAAATGAACACACAGACACATCCTGGCAAACTCCAGTTAGTTTTAGGAGTGGTTGGCTGATTCCATATTTACATATATTTGTAACTGCCTTTGGGGTTTTAAAACTAAAACATCAGCTCTTGTTCTCTGTCTTCTGAAGTGCCCTACTTTCCAATGGCCATTCATTAATTCAACAAATAATAATAGAACATCTAATGCATGCCAGCCACTGAAGCTTGGGATTTACTCATGAATAAACTGAAAACAACTTTCATGGTACATGAAATTTTAGTATTTATAAATAATAAACATGTTAGATTTCAGGTGGTGAGAAATTAGTTGATGGAAAAAATTAAGAACCTACCTACTGTCTGAGTGGAGAGAAGAGTCAGTGTGTTTCAGAAAGAAAATGCATTAGTTACTATATCAAAAGTTTCTTGCTACAGTATCATTTAGTATATTGTGTGCATAAAGGAGTAATGACTTTATCTCACCGCCTTAAGGATGTTTTTGAAGGACAATAATCTTTCTAAATAAAAAGGATCTTGGATTAAATTACTTTAGTGACTAATTACAGCAATCCAATGCAGACTTCCAATCATGTTAAAAGTTAAAGACTACTAACAATAAAATTAAAGTGATTCTCTATCATCTTGGAATTACTATAAGTCTTAGCAAAGTGGAAAGCTGGTTATTATATATCATTGATCTGTTTAATTCCCACAGATCTGACCTAAAGGAAACTTGCACATTTGACCAGTGAAAATTTTTTATAGTGTACTACATATTACTTCTGTCAGGTGTCCTTTTCAAGGTGACTTTCTCAGTGTTTTAGTGAAGTCTGATTAAATAGTACTCACTTCAATATAAACCATTACTTTTCTTCTTGCTATCACACTAGTGTAAAAACATCTATCTATATATATCTATACTGATCAATATATTGATATAGATATATAGATAAATATATATTATGCATTCAATAAGAAACATATTAAAGGAAAACTAGAAAAGAGGACACATTTAAGTATATCAGAAATCCTTATTTTGACATTTACATTTGAAGTGAGTAGCTTAGAAGAGGGAAGGAAATAAGGATGGAAGAATGAAAGGGAGAAGAAAGAGAATTATGCACAAAGGAACTGTATGTTTTTCTAGTATGGCCTCATCTTCTCCCAGTATGATGATGTGGGACATCTCTGCCCTCTAGTTAGGCTACCACATGAGGACAATAACTTTGTTAATGATACTTCATTTGAGAGGATCTTTCCATGATTACCTTCTGTCCAGCATTCTTCACCTCCCATCTTTCCATGAGACTTGTTCCAGTTTACTAAAAATGAGTTACCACTTTGTGATCTCAGTCATCTTTAAAAAAATATATATTTTGGGGGGTCTTGAGTGGCTCAGATAAGTGTCTGCCTTCCATTCAGGTCATGATTCCAGGGTTTTGGGATCAAGCCCCTCATAAGGCTCCTGGCTCAGCAAGAAGTCTGCTTTTTCCTCTCTTCACTGCTACCCTCTACCCCTGCTCAAGCTCTCTCTCTCTCTCTCTAATAAATAAATAAAATATTTAAAAATAAACAAACAAATAAATAAAATATTTCCATGTTCTGATTAGCTGAAAATTTTTCTTGATCTTGTTTTTTTTTTTTAATTTTTTTTCAACTTTGTTAACCTTGAGCATTCTATCAAATTATGGGCATTCTGAGGGCATGAGCACTATTAACCCAATAGATATTATTAACACTGTAGACATTGGCAAATTTTAGTAGGTTGAAATTGATTGAAACTTACTATATACTCCATCCCCTGACAGAGAAATTAGGGAATAAATATGGCAGATAACTTGTTTATGGTCAGAAAAGTACTACCTGGTATGAGCCTACTTTATTCTTATTTTTTAAGCCATCTTCTGCTTATCCCCTTATTTGGTTTTCAGTTAGCCTCATCTTATAAAACCATACTTAGCTGTCATCTGCAAGTCAGCTCGCTTTCAAGTCTCAAGTGACTCTCTACCACTTTATAAATAGTTACTTGCTAAAACCTTTTATAGCTATATTCCTTTAAAAATAGAAGAACACTCAACCCAGAAATAATTACTTGCTAAAACCTTTTATGGCTGGATTGCTTTAAAAATAGAGGAACACTCAACCTAGAACATGATTTATAAACAAAAGTTATATAGGCTTATTGGTATTTGAAAAAATATTGCCATGATAGTTTTATGAGTTAATTTTTGACTATTACTAAAATGATTGATGCTATCATTGTTAATACACATTTTGAAACAGCAATCTGTCAGAGATTTAATGCTGGTATTTTAAATTCTCACCCCACATGTCAGACTTAAATCAACGTTGTGATAACTTGACTTTCTCAACTTTACATTTTCCTTTTACCTGGATACTCAGAGATAGCACTGTTTGCTCAAAATGGATTTCATTCTTCTAAATTTTTCATTGTTCTCTATGGAAATACTTGGGATATATTTCTATTTTTAGTAATAAATTAGAAAATGCTAATTTTCTTAGACACACTTTCCTGATGAAAATTTATCAGTTCTAATCAGAGTTTTGCACACATTTTTTTCCCTAGTGAATATTTAATTGGCATACCTGGATTCAGTGTTTGCCTACTTTATTAAACTCAGCTCTGAAATTGGAAGATCTATTTAGGACTATGCAATAAGTTTAATTATTAAAATATCTTGGGTTGTGCAAAACATTTAAGGACTGTAAAAAAGAATAATTTTCATATTTCTTAAATCTGTTTTCCCATTGCCTTATATAAGCTTTCAAAGACAACAATCATAAAATTCTAAGCATTTTATACAAGTTGCTTTCTCTCTTCTGCCTCCTAAACCATGCAAGACGAAAACTAACTTGAGAGAAGGAAAGGCCACAATCATTCCTGTCATCATAATTAAGAACCTTAGAGCGTTTCCAGAATCCTTCTAAATGTTTTCTTCCTAAATTAGATGCCAGTAAATGGAAACACTCCAGACATGCCTCACTTTTGTGATTTCTTGGCTGTTGTTTCAGTTTCTTATTTACGTGGAGGGACCCAGAGTAGATCCTGCTTGATAATGAAGAGATCGTCATGGATAGCTAGAAGTTTCCTTCGAATCCAAGAACCCAGGGCTATAAACCAATTATCAGTGGCTGGAGAGGCAAATATCCAACTTGGGTTGGGATGGGAGGCTGAGAATGACCTGTGAAATGTGAACCTGGAAGTGAGGTATCCCCCACTCATGCGGGAGTCCAGCTTGATGCCCGAGTTCTGATATTGCAGACTCTGGGAGCACCAAGTAAGCCTTTCTGGGCCTGTAGCTCTTGAGCTATACAGGACCCTTTAACATTCTGGCTGGTGGGGAGACCCTCAGATATCCATGTAGTTAGATGGCGGCATGTTCAGTTTTAGATACACAGAAAAGAAAGGGAACACCAAAGATATTTAAAATTGCTTTCTAGAGGTTTGTTTCGTTTTGTTTGGTTTGGGGTTTTTTTTGTATTGTTTTTGTTTTTGTTTTTTAACAAATGTATGACTTGTTAAATAAGAAAAGAGTTTATTCTCTAGTGTTCCGCTTACTTGAGTTTGAATTTCTATTCTCCCACTTACTGCTGTGGGATCTTTGGAGGGTGTTTAACCTCCTTTGGTGTCTCAGTTTACTCATCCGTAAGATGTGAAAATTCCATATAATGCATGAGACCATAACAACAAATGAGCCCAGCACGAAGAAGACAGATAAAATTGAGTATTTATCATCATCATCATGTCCATCGTTTTACTTAAAATTTTACTTATCATTTACTTAAAACAGGCCTTGATGATATAAAGGGCATTGTTGAGGATAGGTAGGGGAGGAAGGACTGGTGAAGTAATCTTAGGCATGTTTAGGAATATTGCCTCTGTTCAAAGATGATTGGTGGGTGTATTGGATAAATTAGTCAAGTAACTCAGATAAGATCACACTGTTAGCCAGAATAAGCACTGAATTGAACCTCCAAATCCTTCATAGCCAATGATTTTATTTATTTCTTTTATTATGTCACCTTAGCATCAAAAGTTTATAAAATACCATCATTGGCTGTCTTCCACATTTTATATCTACATGGAAGCTGCCATAAACCTCCCTGTAGGGACAATATTAGCAAAGATATTAGCAAAGCATAGAACCTACTGCTCCTGGGACACAATTAAATATCAGTGAAGATGGAGCAGGAATCACACTGAGAATGGAGCTCAGTTATAGACGCCTGGGGATAAGCACTATGGATAATTCTACCTCATCTTCTTTGTGAAAGTAATACAGTCCTACTTCTGGTGGTTATTGTTGTTGTGTATAATCCTCAATTACCAAATGCTTACTTGAATCATGAATCTTAAAATGAATTCACATAACTTATTTTTTTAAACCAGGTCAAAATTTAGTGAAGTAGAACAATTGGTATTTATACATGTAATTGTGTAATTTAGTCTCCCCTGTTTGACCATCTGTATTACCCATTAAAGACTCTCCAGTATTGCAGTATTCTTACTGAGTATCTTCAGCTCCTGCTTAGGTGGTATTATTTTAGTTTGGTTTTATTCTCTTTAAATAAATTTCACACTTCACTAACTATTACAATGTAAATAGCCCAGTTGCAAATATGAGTTAATAGCTAAATAGTCTTGGCAATTACTTTTCAATAGAAAGAAATATTTGGGAAAGAAGTTAAATGCAGCTAGAGATTTTATAGACATCTGGCTCACCATGAATATTCATAAACCTGTATATATACCCATACAACCCATATTTTTATGGAGTCTATTAAGATTCTCTAAAAAAGATTAAAGGGAGAAGTATTTCCTTATATCTCTGGTTGCTGGAAAAGGAAAGAGAGAAAGAAAGACAGAGTGCAATGATGGCATCCCTTGAAAATTATTTTATTTCTGTTGCAGAAAATAGCCATTCACTTATTCTCCAGTTACTATTCACCTAATTACCATATGAATACACTGTAATTATATATCCATCGTTGTCCTTTAGATTACATGATTGTGTTTAGTGTTACTATGCAGTTCTTAGTGTAATTACCCTACAGAGGTTATAACAATTTTTATATTGTGAATATAAAGTGTTATTATATAATTTCATGGTAATCTCTACTTTCTTAGCACAGATTAATTACATTTTATTATTGCCCCTTCTTATCATATGTGGAACATTCTCAATTGTCATGCTATTCAGGTCAATAAAATACTTTGAAAATTAGGGGATGAATGTTTCATAAGAAGGAAGATTTTGTTGGTAGTAATATTTGTAGGCTCTTGCCACAGTGGATATTTTTCAAATCAGTTCTGGTTCTTTTTCCTTCTTGTCTTAAACTTTCAGTTGAGTTGTCAGCTCTCTGAGAGCTGGTGGCCTTTCTCGTATTTCTGTCCTCTTCCTACAGCTCCCAGGATATAATTAGGCAGATGCATGTTCCTCAGCAAATAATCAATTATGGATCCACCACTTCCATTTTATTGTCACAGTTAAATTACTCATGTTGTTCAAAACAGGACCAACCGTATTGTTTTACCAGCTTTCCTTTCCGTAAATTCAAACTGTTCTTTTTGAATGCTTACTGGTTGATCTGGCTAGGCTCCTTAATCTTCGATATTCAATTCCTTCCCCATGTCATGCCCTCCAACAAAAAGTGCCCTCTCACTTATGTTTTCTTTTAACTTACCTTCTTTTGGTGTACCACATTTCTTTTTTTTTTTTTCCCCCAGTTCCAGTAATTATTAAGCCAAAGTTAAAATTTGGGGGAAAAAGGTAATTGGGGTGTGTGTCTGTCTGTCTCTGTGTCTGTGTATTTGTGTCTATGTCTGTGTGTCAGAAATTAGAAGAATCCCTTTGCTATAAACCTTGCTGTTAACCAGCCACCAAAACCCTAACTGTTTTCTTTGGGAGGAATTACTAACTGTTTTGTTTGTTTGTTTGTTTGTTTTTCAGTAACATGTCACTTAGTCAAAGCTAAAAATGACAAAAAAACAAAAACAAAAAGCAGAGGGCTATAAAACTTCTGCAAAGTTAAGTTCATAGAAACAATTATAAGTTATAGTGTTACAGGAGCCATTAAAAATATTGCTATATTATGGGATGCCTGGCTGACTCGGTTGGTAGAGCATGTGACTCTTGATCTCAGGGTTGTAAGTTCAAGTCCCACATGGGGTATAGAGATTACCTAAAAATAAGATCCTTAAAAAAAATGTATTTATTTATTTAAGAAAATGGGTATCTATCTTACAGAAAGATTACCTTCAAAATGGTTTTAAACCATTGTTGGTGCTTAAAGTGGTTATGTTTTATAAGGTAACTATTTTTTAGTGCTATGGGATAAGAAAAGTGTTCTCTCAGTGAGTGCTAAATTTTTCTGTTCATTTCAGAGCTTATTAGGTCAGGGTAGAATCCTTAGAATCAAAGGAAAGAATTACATACCAAAGGAGCCTTCTCATACTTCATACTTCTTCATACTTCACTAAATTTCTGCTGGATTAGAAAGTGCCAATGAAGTATTCTTCTTCTTAGATAAAAATATGAAGAGAGAGAATTTAAATATGAGTGTGTAGTAATTATTTGGGAGTATATACAGAGGTGACACTGGTGAAAATATTGCACGTATTTATACAAGTTTTGTATAGATGCTTATAATTCAAAGTGGGTTAAAGCTGAGAAGAAAATGAGAGAGAAGTTAGGTCACTCTCCACTGACTTATTATACATTGTTTTCCTATACTGAGATGATTGCAGAGAATGTGAACTTTGGTTGAATCATCCATTTTAGAAATAGCACGATCAGATGTACCATTTTTTTCCATGATATGTGTCATGAGTAAAATTGAAATAACAGAGAACAATTGAAGGGATTATTTTGCTTTCCAATTTACAAGTGTCAAATGCTTACATGGTAGGGTTTTTTTTTTTAAGATTTTATTTATTTGTTAAAAAGAGAGAGAGTAGAGGTAGGGGAAAGGCAGAGGGAGAGGAAGAGGAAGAAGCAGACTCCCCATTGAGCAGAGAGCCCAATGTGGGGCTCAGTCCCAGGACCCTGGGATCATAACCTAAGCCAAAGGCAGACACTTAACCAACTGAGCCACCCAGGTGCTCTGCTTATGTGGTAGTTTAAATAGCAGATGACAAAGTCTCCTATTAAATAAGGTTACTTTCTCCTATGTTAAGGAATATTGGAGTGAGAATTGAATATACTGAAGTCTTTAAGACAGATAGAGACAGAGGAAGGAGAGGAAGAGAGACTATGCATGCCAAGGGTTGGGCCCTAGAATCCTAATAGTGGTGCAGAAAACAATCCAGCTGAACATATAAATCAAGTGAGTTCATATGCTCCACATCTGAAGCCTAATAGTGGGAGATAGTCAGAACATTTTCAAAGAAAGTCTCTGGGAAGCAACACTGACAGGGTCAGAGTATAGTGAGCGACTCTCTGTCCCTGAATTTCAACATAGTGTTAAGTGTGAAGTATGTGAACTGGGGAAAATGAAGTATCTCCCATTTGAATATCTGTAGAGAAGGGGTTCTGAGTCTAAAATGATTTCTGTCTTTTCTAGAAGGAAGAAAGTGGCATGGCTTAACAGCATGCAATTTAGAATTATTTATTAAAGTGCAAATTCTAATATCTTCTTATTTCACAATTTTATCTTAAGCAAGCATTTCTTTTACATTCTTTTGATTCCACTTTTATGCCATGAGGCCAATCAACTGCATTGAATTTTGTGCATCTGATATGCTAGGAAAAAAATATTGAAAGCTTTAAAGGGTAGAGAATTTTCTTTAAAGCATAAAAAGTAGATCATGAATTCCTTTCAATAGAACTGTTTATAAAGAGAAAACCTGTTTACTCTAGTTAGCAAATTAACTCGAATCTCTAAAATATTGTAATTGTAGTTTATTTGCCATTAGGTTAGAAAAAATCTTTTTATTGAAGCATAATATAAATAGGAAAGTTTAATCACAAGTTTACAGTTCAATAAATTATCACCAGGTGTACACAGCAGCGTGAACCAACACCCAGGTCAAGAATAAATACTGTTGGTACCTCAGATGCTCCTTGATGGTCTTTCTCACTATATCTTCCTTTCTCCCCAAAAATAAGTTCTTTTTGACTTCTAAAACTCTAGATTAATTTTGCCTTTTGAACTTTATGTAAATTAAAAAATAGTGTATATATTTTTGTGTCCAGCTTTTTTCTCTTACTACTTTTGTGAGATTCATCCATGTTGTTACTTATAAGCTGTACTGCTTTCATTTTTTATGTGTATGTATACATATATTTGTGTGTATATTTCTTTGTGTGAATGAACCACAGTTTGTCCTTTCTTCTTGCAATGAACATTTGGATTATTTTTAGTTTGGGGCTGATTCTATGCACAGGTTGCTGTGCATATTACATACATATTTTTGTGCACAAATTCATGCTTTCCTCTTGGATATATATTGAGAGTGGAAGTGCTAGGTCATAAGGTGTGGGTATGTTCAAATAGAGTATCTACTAATTGACAGTACCTACTGTGAATCACTTTCCAAATCAATTGAGCCAATTTGTATTTCTACTAGTAGTGTATGAGAGTTTGTTATTTGCTGTCAACTAAGTGGAAGTGCAATGGTATATCTTTTAGGTATTAATTTGCATTTCCTTTTGTTAAGATTTTATTCATTTATTTGAAATAGAGAGAGAGAGAGAGAGAAAGAAATATCAAGCATGAGAGGAGGGGGAGAGAATAGCAGATACCTCATTGAGTGCAGAGCCCAGTGTGGGGTCCCATCCCAGGACCCTGAGATCATGACCTGAACTGAAGTCAGACACTTAACTGACTGAGCCACCCAGGCAATAGTAATTTGTATTTCTTTGAACACCAATAAGTTGCATATATTCTCACATTTTTCTAATCTTAGCCTAAGGCAGACTTAATCCATGCACCAAAATTACTTATAGTTAGTAAATTGTAGGTGAGTATTTAACTTTACCCTTTAGCACTTCAGGCAAATGAGAGGTATTCCTTGCTACAGTGTGTTACAGGGCAATCATCAAACATCAGAATGTTAACCCAATTGTTTGTCCAGTTTCTCAGGTCTTCTCAGTGATGTCATCATAAAAATAAAATGGCCCAAAATTTTGGATTAAAAATCGCATTTTAATTAAGGATCACAAAGTTAGGTAAGAAATAAGCTATTTTAGGGGCACCTGGGGTACTCAGTTGGTTAATTGCCAACTCTTGATTTAGGCTAAAGTTATGATCTCAGGGTCATGATCTCAGGGTCATGAGATTGAGTCTCACAACTAACTCTGCAGTGGGCATTGAGCCTACTTAAGATTCTCTCCCTCTCGCTCTGCCCCTCACCCCTGTTTACATGCACTCTCTTGAAAGAAGAAAGGAAGGAAGGAAGGAAGGAAGGAAGGAAGGAAGGAAGGAAGGAAAGAAAGAGGAAAAAATGAAGAAAGAAGCTATTTTGGTTGAATCAAATCCTTTTACAACTATTGAACAATGTAGCCCCTATGCTAATCAGTACAATTTGTTTCTGGGTCATCATTTCTTATATTCCCCAGTTCCCAGATTTTAGTTCCTCAACCAGTCACATGGAAATCATCTGGGCCCCATTTCAGATTCATGAATTAGAATGTAGGCATGAGTGGGCAGTAGTGACAGGGATAAGCACTGGAATTTACATTTGCAAATAAGTCACCTACATGATTTTGATGAGTTATCCACTATGGATAAGGACGTACTAAGAAGATCTTAGAAGGATACACAAACCAATTTCTATGCCCCATCAGACAGTTGAACCAGGATCAGAGTATGACATTTAAAGCAATTGGGGGGTGATATGAAAAGAGTTCTTTGTCAGTAAGATGTATTGAACAACCTGAACTAATGATAGTTGTTTTCTAGAGATTTCTGCACTGAATGGGAGAGAAGCTCATATAGACAGCTGATCATACATTCTTCATAAATAAAAACAGAGTCTCTGATGTGTGCTCTCTAACCACCAAGCCTGGAGCAACTGCAAACAGACACCATCATGGATAGATACTAACACCGCCTTAGTTTTTAGATCTTCAAGTCTCTCACCTTTTGAAAGTGCTACTTTTTTTAAATATAGCCAAAACCTTGCTAATAGACTTAAGCGCTGAATCTCAATGAGGGTACTTGGCATAATGCAAGAGCAAGCATAAGAATGCTTGAAATAAATTTCCATAACTATGAAGCAGCCTGTCAATAAATTTAATTTCTGTCTGATTTAATAAAGGTCTAGATAAATATACAAACATGAGAATTATAAATTATGTTTTAATTTTCCTCACCCGCTATAACTGTCTTACAGCAGGTTAAAGTTTATAAATTGAGATTTTTATCTCAGCTAATCACATTTAACATTGCTTCACAATTAGTTAGCTAAAAGGAAATTGCAGCTTCTAAACACAATGTCTGAGACTGATCTAATCAGTTCTTTTGCTTAGGATTATTGTATTATGAATTCCAATATTTTGAATGTGATAAATTGTAGCATGTTGATATACAAACGTACATATATTCTTGTCTGCATTTCAGAAGACTGAGTCAGAATGTCTAATTATAAAGATAGTGTGGTTATTGCATTATTACATGGTCTTTGTTTTATTATTCCCATTCAAGAGGTATAGAAATATTTGAGGAAGTCATTTGTAGTTGAGAAAATTGTCTATAGTGTTCAATAAGAAACATCTTTCCAAACAAAAGACTCACATCACATGGAGGTTTTCCCTCTGACTGGGATGTTAGGTTCTTACCTAGAAGGGGAACAATAGCCTAGACCTCTGCTCACTTCCCACCCATGATGGATCAGTTTCCTGGTTCGCTTTTCTCTTGGTGTTCCATGAGAGGCACATCTCCTTGTTTGCTCACCTGCTCAGGTGTTCAGAAGTAGTGGGCCTCTGCTGCTGTGTGTAGAGGGATGCTTCTTTGCACCACAAAGGGCTAATGCAGTGGTAGGAGTCCCCCACTCATCACATACTACCCTGTTCTCCAGATGAAAAAAGTGCAAGGAAAGGAAACAATAAATGACATCCAAAGAAATCTGGAGTATTTCTGCTCATTTCAGAATAATACTAATATTGCCCATGAGAAGGAAACTATGGAACCTGATTAACTTAAACTTTAAAATTCAGAACCAAAAGACTTCCTCAGCTAGCATGATATCAATATAACTTACCTTTTTTTAGCAGATGAAATGACGCCTGACTGGCAGAAAGAGGAATCAATAGCATTATTAAAGAATCCTAGTTACATTTAATCACAAGCTGATAAATTAATCTACTTACCGACTGGCCATTTTTTAATACTTAGATGTTTTGATTAATTTACTTATTTTTATATTTGCTTAATGATTCACCGTCTTTAAATACCAAATGAAATGATAACAGGGATTGTGACTAAAGAAAAACATCTTGTAGTATAATTTCTTTTTCTCTGTTGTGCATTCTTCCTAGATGTGTGTCACCACTACTGTGTGAATTCTGAATCCTGTACCATTGGCGATGATGGAAGTGTTGACTGCATCTGTCCAACACGCTATGAAGGTCCAAAATGTGAGGTTGACAAATGTATAAGGTGCCATGGAGGGCATTGTATTATAAATAAAGACAGTGAAGATATATTTTGCAAGTAAGTGGACATTCAGCTTAATCTATAAAAGCATTTAAACCCAGAAGGATGTAACAGTTCAGCAATAGAAGTGAAAATAATGCAAATTGTTTTTATCCTAAGGTTCTATATAGTGACCAGTGCATTCTGTTCTCCTTTTGGTTGTAGATAAAATTCAGTTCATGTCAATTAAATGAACTTATTCAACATCTATAATATGCAACTGGGGAACATGAAAATTAATCATGCAATCATGTAATGATATGATCAGATCATTCCCTATGTAGAATATTCCTAATAGTAAGCAAGAAATAGTGAAATGCAACATACCTTCAAAAAGCTATATGTAATATTCTTAAATTTGAATAGCTCAGGCTTTTAAATGTTTCATCATTATTATTGACAGTGAGTGTTTCCTTTCTGTTGTTACAAAATGAACTTGTGGGGGAGGAGCAAAAGAGCTGTTTAATGGGAATACATATTAATCTTTGGGTTTTTATTTGACTTTAAGCATAGTAGTCCAAAATTAGGAGAAGGAATAATGTGTCCTAGGAGGCACCTACAATAAAAATGTCCAAGTTAGATTTTGGTTACGTTGCATTTGCCCTTTGGCTTTAAGACCAAGTGACTGGAAAACAGAGCATCACAGCTAAAGGGTAATGCCGGTCGGGTTCTGTTGTGAAAAAAGTTTATGCCGCTGAGGTTAGAGTTCAGTCCTCACTCTGAACTTCTTTTCACAACCTTTTAAAAGAAGGACTTAAAAGCACTGGAGTCCATCACTTGCCTTGCTGAGGAGACTCATAAATGAGAACATGAGGTAGAAAAGCATGGTGTCAAGTGTTCATCCCACGGCTTCTCCTGAGACAGCTCTGTGAGTGTGCCAGCCCTAAGTGATGTTGCTCTGCCAAACAAGGCCCAATAAAATTTCATTACAGACAGCAGCAACATATTTTTATTTTTTATTTGCTCACATTTTAGAATTTACGCTAAGTATGATTTGTGTTATCATTAAGAATGACATTTACTCAAGCCCTCAAATTGGGTCATTTGAAAGTACATTATTTTTTAAGTAAAGTAATTGAAAATATGACTAATTATAAATATGTGCCTTTGATAAATATATAAAAGCAAAGGCATTTTCACACAAATGACCAAAATCATGTTTGCTCCTTAAGCTCATCAGTTCTTTGTGATGAAACTTGAGCAAGACAGAACTTGGTTTCCATGAGTGAACAGATATTTTCCTCTGTGTCCAGTGCACCATATCAGAATGCACTGTAGTCTCTTGCTTACGACTGCATTCCATTCACACAGGAAGTAATAGATTATCATCTAAGACAGGCTATATGCCACAATTTCCTTCTGTTACCTTGGAAAAGTTCATGCAGAGACCCACACCATGTTTCCATTACAAGAGGGAGTTCCATATGAAGAAAGAAGGGCGAGACTCTTCCGGGCTCTCAGGACTGCCCACTCTACTGAGAAAACTGGCTTTACCAACCTGGAAACACTAGAACCTCATAACCTGAGTAGGCCACAAAGATCCAACATTGTAGTTCTTGACCCTTAAAAGATCCTTTTTTGAACAGTATGTCAAATAGATAAATATTAGTTGCTAACAAACAAGTAGATAGTGGAAGCTTATAATAGTATAATACTTGATCAAATAGACTAACATATGAGCATGATAAGACAAACAAGACTGGGTATTCTGAAACTTTTTAGACAAATTTCTCTTCATTTCTATGACACTTTTCATCTCAGCATTAAATGGCGTTTGCAGTGATGGTAGAATTTCTGTCTCATAGGTAAGTAACTGATACTAAAACAACCATGACTGAGTTACAGTAAATCTTTTACATAAATAGGAGAATTCAAGCCTCCGTGTATATGTGTGATGCCAAATAGTCAGGTGTGTTTCTAATGCACTGTCTATGAGCTGTCAACTAGAATACTCTGTCAAGTATAGTAAATATGATCTTTAAAAATGGAGCTAATTGTATATTTTTCTCTTTTGTGAAAATCTAAGTAAATATTGATGAAGAATGACTTGATCATAATTTTGAATAGCCTAAATAATACCTTTGCAATGTCAGTTGTTATGGGAATTCTTTGTGCATACGGGACAACTGGTAATTAACTTTTGGAAAGTGATATATCACAAAGTGTGTGTGTGTGTGTGTGTGACACAAGCCTCTAAGAAATGAAATTGTGATGAAAACCGGCATTAAAATATGAGCTGAACTCTTTGATGCATTATAATGATTTCAGTAATCTGTATTTCACATTTGAAATATACACAAATGTCTGTCTTCAATTAAGGATTTAAAGAAGACCTTTAGAAGGAGAAAGAGGCAACATCTTTTATAACTTTTGAAAGCAGGAGTTTAAAAGCAATCATACTTAGAATTTTTTTCTCTTTTAAAAGCTGATATTTGGTGTATAGTTATCTTTTTTGGTAGGAAATCTTTTAATGTATAATGAGCTCTTTTTTTCTCTTTGACATTGTCCTTTTGATAGAACAAGAAACTATAACTTGCTGCTCTTTGATTTTCAAGTAAGCTGGGATGAGGGCAAGGAAAAGTCTCTCAGATCCATTTAACATATAAGACACTAATACCACTATGTATATTTGTCTCACTTTGCATCCATATTCAGATACCTCTAGATTTAAAACATTCTCTATTAAATCTTGGAAATGTTAAACTACTGGTTTCTTCTCCATGTTGGTTCTACATTCATATATATCCATTCTGTAACCAGTACATAGTTGACTCATGGCTTCTGTTCATCTTGAAAATAATTACGATTTTAATATCTAGGCTTTTAAAAAATATCTTTAAATTGAACACCTGGAAAAATGATAGGCCATTTGGTGTATTTCCAGCAGGCTTACCACCTACAAGAGGTGAAATAAATATTCACAGAATAAATTAATTAAGATCACCAACTGATCATAGCAGGAATCTAACCAATCATTGGGAATTACACTTCAATGGATGTAACACAATAGATATCCATCATGGAAAGGATCAAAGTGATCAGTGATATTGTAATCTGATTTATGAGTCAAGCTTGTGACACCTACTGATTACTTCATGGTACCTAGTGCCAACATGATCTCATCATCAGAATAGTGGCATGATCTGTTGTAATTCTGATTTGGGCCAAGGCTTGTATGATTCTATGACCCTACTTCTCATACAAGAGATCTCTTGATAATTTAGAATGTCGATGCACCTTTGTCTGTTCCCCAAACAATTTTCAAAGTCCAATCTAATAGTATTTATTTATGTCAAAATATAACATGGCAAGTAAGAAATTTCTGTGTTTTTCCTATTATTGTTATGCTTGTTTTCCCCCATGCAGCAATAGCCTTAGTGTTTATTCTTATTTCAGACATGTAATATGTTGTAAATTAGAGTTGTTTTCATAAGTTTTCCAAGAAACCCTACCTTGTTACCTTGTTGCCAGACTACATATTGTTCCTAGTACACTACTGTTTATTTTTGCAATGAACATTGCATGATTTTTTTATATGTCAGAGTAAAAAAAATGACATTAATTACAGTACATAATCAAAGAGAAGCAGTGGGACAAAAAGACTACCAGATAACCCTATACTTTCTTATAAAACCTGGAATCTAAAACTCATAACAGTTTTTTTGGACCAGATTTTCCAGTTTACAAGAAATAGCTGAAGCATTTGCTTCCAGAATATTAGATCATGTGGTTTATAATTCACACTGATGTCACCAAGCCCTGGTTATATGAAAAGGGAATAAGATCTTGATGCTAATGTTTCCCTTCAGTGTAAGTGCTAGACATTAAAGCATATTTTTCACACATATATATAGCGGTATTAAAATTTTGTATTAAGCAAATGGGTTGAAAATTTGAAAATTACCAAAAGAAAACATTTATCTGTCATCATTTTGTCAAAAAAAAAAAAATATATATATATATATATATATATATATATATATATATATATATATTTGCCTCCAGGAAGTCTGTCTTTCTGAAAACTTCCTTTTAGCCAGGCATTCCATTACTCCTCTGTGATGAATATTCTCATCTGCAGAGAGTTTATGTCAGCTTTCAACAATAATGATGCCAGTAACAATGAGATTTCTCTCTTCTTTGTTGCTGCAGCTGCACTAATGGAAAGATTGCCTCTAGCTGTCAGTTATGTGATGGCTACTGTTACAATGGTGGCACATGCCAGCTGGACCCTGAGACAAATGTACCTGTGTGTCTGTGAGTATTATAGGATGTTATGGGCATTTTGTGGTATGACTTTGTATGTAATTGGAATCCCTCCTCTATTGTTCTCCTTTCTTGGGGTAATACATTTTATTGGGGGGGCATAATACATTTTAAATGAATGTTTCATGGACATCTCTGATCAAGTATTATTCCTTAGTGACTCATATGCTGCAGAATCTCCTCCCTCATCAATTTACTTGTAATTTCATAAGGAAGAGCTTATTCAATTCTTAGCATCATACCCATTAAAGACATTTATAGATCTTTGAACTTGGAAATGCCAGGGAAAATTACTCTAATTTCATTGACCTTATTCAGATATGGGAAACCCAGGCATAATCATATTTACGCACACTTGGTACTTACAACCATTCTTTCCAAAAGAACTTGTTGTATCTTTTCAAATGTATAATGCTATTTGATGTTTGTATCAGGTGCAGAGTATTGTATTATGTAAGCCTATTAAGGCTGTGTCCACTTTGGAATTCATTAACTTGAATCTGGGTTTCTAAACATTTGGAAAGTGTTGGAGATTCTCTGCTCATGAGAAAAATCTAGAATTTAGTATTTTTCCCTCTGTCCAGAATGGACAACTTGGAATAAAACCATTCCACTTACGTGGTTTCTATTTTGAGTTTTCTTTTATCACTGCTTAACTAGAAGGATGACATCCACATAGGATCCACATCCACGTTCTGTCCCCATCTTGTCAAAGTAGCATGTGATGAGTGTGAATGAGAGAGAAATGAGCATACCTGATGAAGTTTTATTCATATGTTACTATCTCTGTATGAAATAATTTTGAAACATATTTAGGAAAAAAAAATCAGACGCTTTATTTAGCTGTATTTTACTGAAATTCTGCAGATGCTCTGTGGGGTTTAAAAGTCAGCGCTGTGACCAGAAAGAGAACCCTTGTGATCACTACTGTCAGAATGAGGGGATTTGCACTTTAACTGCGTTTAATGAGCCAAGATGCAAGTAGGTTTAACCTTCCACTTACCACTGCGCTTCGTGTGACATCATTTCAGGCCACAGTTCATTGGTTTAAGTCATGAACATCCACATGCATTTCACAGTGTATACTTAATCTCAGGGCTCATCTGTGTCACACACACTTAACCTTTGCTTCGCTCACCGACAAGTGTATGCACCACAGTCAGCTAGAGTGTCTGGAAATATAATGGAGGGAATGAAAAAGCTCATGGAACTGCCTAATAAAAACACATTTGCTAGAATAGTGGCTTTTAATTAAGGAAGTACAGAAGCAGGTGTTTTTAGACTATTGCTATAGTCTGTACTGTATTTGGAATAGTGGCTTTTATTTGGTAACTGACTGTCCATTTCAAGTACTGATGAAATAATACATTATTTGCTTTCCCATATTTTTACGGAGAACACTCTTACCTTAACCAGAAAGATTTCTTCATGGAAGAAATAAGTACATGGTAAAAATTTGGATTCCTAATAGTTTAAATTTTTCTTTTTGTCCATAACAAACAAACTCATTACCTCTGAGAAATTTCAGGGGTCACCTTTGGGGTAACTATCGATGTTCATCACAACGGAAGTAATTTTTGCATTTTGTATCTGAGCTTTAGAGATGGCTTATATGTGACATCGCCCATAATGCCTAGTGTCATAAACAGAGGCCATGACTGGCACCTAATAGCAACCCCAGGGTGGTGTCACAGTGTACTTATTAATGGTCTTTAAGCACAATTGTATTGAAATTCAGATGTTTCATTATCAAAACTCTGTGGTTTTGTACACAAATTATCTATATTGTTATTCAAGAAAATGTCATTCTTTAGATAATACTAAAAAGAAAAAGGAACTGATTAAAGTAAGCACATAGGAAAAAAATGGTATTCTTTCTTTCCTTTTTTTTTTTTCCTGGAAGATATTTGAATATGTCAAACCAATATTCCTACATAAACTACATCCAAAAATAATACTTTAAATGTTAGCCTACAAAATGTATATAAACTGATCTGTTAAGGCATTGATTCACTTCTCAGGTCACACTCGGATTTGTATCTTGTTTAACTGAAGACAGAGGAGACTCTTTTTCAGTTCTACCTCAACCTGGCTCCACCCAAAATTCCTGCAGCCATTCGGCAAATATTTATAGACCCTGAAAGTGTGCTAAATCCTAGACAAGTGAAGATGAATTAAATTAAAACCCACCATCAAGAAGCCCATTAATTAATGGGGTGAAAAATTTATAAACAACAACTTAACCTATAATAATGTAGGTGTGAACACAGGAAAAAAGAGAGGGCAATAAAGTCATAGCAGAGCAAGTGATTTGTTAACAGAAATGGAAGGTTTATAAAATGGTGATTTTTTGTGGTTCACATAATTCATGAAGTTCAATGAGGTTGGGAAGAGCGTTCTGAAAAGAAAGAAAGAATAATATAAGCAAAGACATGGATGTGAGACTTAGTGGCCTATTTGCAGAAGTATGAGTGACTGTATATAATAGACTGAAGGGTGACTGTAGTTGGGAAGGGGAGGGGTGTGAAGACATAAAACTGAAATGGTAAATTAGAATCCTATTTATGCCAAAGTTAGAGGATTACATAGGATCCCAAAAAGGATGAATAGCCAGAGATCAGAGATCTGAGCTGAAGGAGTTGGCTTTTGAAGGTGATGCTCATTGGCATGTGGGGAGAGCCCTGGAGATCAGCTGCTGGGACTCCACATGAGAAGATTTGGCACCACTTCAGGAGAAAAGTGACAAGTGCTTGAGCCTGCATAGGGCAACTGGAGGGTAGAAGAGCAAGGGAAAGAAATTCATGGATATTTCAGAGTTAATAAGTCCAGAGTGATCCTTGGCTAAACACTGATGTAGGTACTCATGATACTTCATGTTTGGGACAACAGTAATGCCTGTTCTGGGGCCCAGTCTTCATTATTCTTGCCCCTCTTCATTATGTCCAGGCAAAGTATCCATAACATTTCAGACCAACCCTCCTTCCTCCCCATAAATAGGTCTAGGAACATGTCTGCCGAGAGAATGCTCCTGTGTCCCCAGAATCGATATCTCTCATGGGAGTAGCAGCCTGCAATAATGTTCTCTTCCACTTTTTACTCTTACCAAGTATCATCAGGGGCACCCAGCCCCTGATTATCACCTTTCAAGGTGATAATAAGCCTACTTCATAAGTTCAGTGAGGAAAAATAAATTAATTGGAAAGGTTTAAAACAAAAACATTTTACTTTTGTGTATGTTTGTTGTTATCTCTATATGCATTTGGTTTTATGAAATTTTGTCTGCGCCTTTGTTTTTTAAAACCTAAAATTTATTCTGATGGTAGCAGTAATGCTTAGTGAATCCCTCAAATAACTTAATCTATAAAAGAAGCATAGGAGAGTTATTGATATTCTGCTATCATCCATTCATTAATCCATTTGCCAAATGTTTATTGATAACATAAGATGAATGAGACCCTGTGTAAATTTGGAAGAATAATTAGTAAGAGCTAAAACTGACTTAGCAAATACTTTCTACCAAACACTATGTTAGGCACTTTACATATTTTATGTAAAGTTAGGATATTATGATGTTATCATCATCATCATCATCATCATGTAATTATTATCCCCATTTCACAGATGATAACTCTGAAGTTACATACTAGGAAGCTAAGGATACCTGAGACTCCGATGATACTTGCTTGGTTCTGAAGTTCATGCCCCAGTTGTAACTCTTACTCTGTACTACTTTCTTTACACTCTACTAACTCCAATGTGGATTTTCCTTTGAAGAATTTAAAATTTATCTTGGTAGATGAATGGATTTAAAAACCTTAAAATTCCATTTGACAATTGTTAAGTGGGTGATGTGTGTTAAGGAAGGCATTTGTAATGAGGACTGGGTGTTATATGTAAGTGATTAATCACTAAATTCTACTTCTGAAACCAGTATTACACTATACATTATCTAACTGGAAGTTAAATAAAAAATTTAAAACAAACAAACAAAGAAATGTAACCAAAGTATTATAGGAAAATATCTCAATGGAGATCAATTAGTGATTACTTATTGGGGAGAGAAAAATTTTATAGATGAAGTGATATTTTCATAGTATTTTGAAAAAAAAAAGTGTAGTATTTATATAGATGGGAAATGACTAAAAACCCTTCTTGAAAGAGGAAGAGAATAGTTCTGAATAATGTTGAATATTCAGAATAGGTCTGAATATGTTGTTGAGAACAGAACATAGCCTACATGGCAAACTGGGAAGAGAGAAGAAGAGAGAGAGATGTTGGGGTCAATTGATGAAGTATATGTTATGCCACGACACAAGAGTGGGTTTACAGAAAGAAAAGTAGAGGATTAAGGATCTAGGAAATACCACTGTTTGATTCTGTGTTACAAAGGAATCAGCAGAAGCAAATGAGAAAAAATTAAAATTGGGGGGAAATTGTCCAAGAGTAGATTCCTCCAAGTCAAAGGAGTAGAGAGTGTAAAAGAATTTGAAAAGAAAGAAAAGAAAAAAGAAAAGAATATAGATCAACTCTAGATAGTTTAAGGGGGATAAAAATTATAAATTTTGGTTTATTGGATTTTGCCATTGGATGGCCATTAAGGGAGATGTTTTGAAAGCTCTATATGACAGGGGAATATTAAGCCCTTGGGATATCTTTCTAGTGGTTGATTTTCCTTATAAGGGGAGCTTTTTGGAAACATGGATTTCAGCCTCAGATTTCAATTGGTAGAGGCCATGTATCTTTAATGAAAAGATAGTATGTACTAGTTTATCTAAAAGCCTTACAGGAAATAAAAAATTGATTTAAGAGCTAAGATATAGTGCTTGCTTTTGTTTGTTGGTAGTACATTTCTTTTTTTCATAGAGTGGAAATCTATTTGAATGTGCAGAGCTTATACACATTTGGAAAGTCTATAAAGTATTCAGATCTATGAAGGAGACAGATTTTTTTTTCCATATAGAAATTTTATTACTGTATCCTTCAATTTAAGGAATAGATTTGTTCTTTGAAAGCCTTCACTTTCGTCTCTTGATGGCCATTTTCTCTTATTACTATATGTGGAGGGAAAAGAAAACTCCACAGAAAAGCCTAGACAAACACAAAATCTAGGAATTTTTTATGCTTATTTGATAAAAATTTTGATATTTTTTAAAGTAAGTACATCACATTATGTTAAAACCAAAATTAAAAAAAAATCTGATGCATGTATTTTGACAGTATTTGGACTGCTTTTAATTTTTGTTATAAGGGTTAGAAACTATTAATACTGTGAAGAACTACTCAACTCAGTATCAAGTTAATAGTGTATTCCTACTTGTAAAATATCTTATTAGGGCCAGACTTTTATTTATATTGGATTTAACTATCTTTAAAACATAGACTTATTTCCAGCATTGTCTCCCAGCAATATTTAGAGTACATTTCATCTTCCAATAATAAAATCATGTTTGTAGCATTCTGAACAGCATTCCATGTCAACATATGTAATTAGATGCTTTTATTCTTAATTGTTGTCCAGTGTTCCATTGTCTGCATTTTTCCTGTTTTATTTAATCAACCATGTATCATTCAGTTATTAGGTATGTGGTTTTGTTTTTGTGTTGTGTTCTTTTGTTAACTTTTTTCCAAGGATAAAAACATGTATGCAACTATCTTTGTACGTTCTCAATAGTTTTCTAGGATTAACACCCAGAAGTGGAAATATTGGGTCCAAAAGTATAGACTTTATGAATGAAACTAGCTATGATTTTTGAGAAATTGACTAATGACTCTTTGTGTTACATTTCCCTTGTCTATAAAGTGATGTTTGGACTAAGTGTTCACTTATATTAAGTCTATATGGCACAATATATTTAAATCTGAGTCCAATCTGATTTTTGTTGTTGTTGTTTGCAATCAGGTTTAAAATTGTGTTGGAGTCACAACCACAGATACAAATTCTCTCCCAAATCCTTCTAAGATACATATGAAGACACCGAAAAGACTAAATTTCCATTAGCAGCAATATTAAGAATAATAGAAAATCTGTTCATACTAGAATCCCAGGTGTCTGACCCTTGATTGGTTCATATTTTACCCTTTTAGAGAACAAATATACTGTCAGTCTTCTCTTCCTATACCCATTCATCAACAACCATTTATTGGGCACCTACTATAAACCAGACAACATCCTAGGCACTAAAGGGTTTATCGGTGAACAAACACAATAATATTTGACTTGCATAGCTTAAAGGCAAATGGTTGTCTATTATTGGTTGAATTTGGGTGATATTTACTTTTTTAAAATAGTAATCTGTGTAATTTGTATTCTTTTCCAAGAAGAGAAGAGAAAAGGCAGTTTTTAAAAATATTTGTGTCGTCTGAAAAGGGAGAACCAAAAAGATCTCTAATAGTGCATTGCTTCTGAAATCATATCAATTCAGGCAATGACTGTTTTCAAAATGGCAAAACTCCAAGACATTTCTTATAATATATATTATTTCTTTTTGCCCATAACAAGAACAATTCTCCATTTGGTCAAAACAAGATGACAATGTTAGTTTTTATGTTTTACTTCTTCATTTCAAACAAAAGCTAAAAATAACATACTATGAGAATTTTCCCCCAATCTAATACTTTTTCCTTTTTTTCTTTTTGGTTTTGTTAGATTTATATGGGTATCTGTTTTTCGTTCATCTTTTTTTTTTAGGAAAAATGGTTTTCCATGAAATTATCTCCTTTCTTTGATCATGTGTGTATGAGAATATCTGTGCGCTTACATTGCTCATACTCCTCTCTGACATTCCATATTTTATGGATGGAATTGACCTCTCATCTTTGTGTGGCCTTTGGACATGGAACATATTTCTATGAAATTGGCCTGGGAATGCTGCCTGTTGTACACTCCATGGCCCCTTTAAATTTATATGTCTGTTTCTCTCTGGTAGTTTGTAAATTCTTTCAAGTAAGAAGTTGTGTATGAGTTATCTATTTTGCCCCTATAGCTAGTATACATTCTGCATGTAGTATGTTCTTAGCTAATGTTGCTAAAAAATAGTATCCTGGTGCCTTTTTGTACTGTGAGATCTGACAGCCTGTGATATTACTATCATCATAGTAATACCACTCTTACTTTGTTATTAAATTTTCAAAAATTTAAGAGGGTTAAGAGTCAGAAAAAATAGAAAAGTGATTGATTTTATCATAATTTCCATCTAATGCTACCCTGGGGTGTTTCCTGAATGCTCTGAAACTCAGGTTAAATGGTTCTCTATAAAAACTAAATAAGCTTAATTAGCCATCTTAACTTATTGAAGAACATAATTTTATTTGTTTTTGTTCTCTCTTCTCCTTGCCTTTTGATGTTTATTGTTTTTAGTCTGGAAATCTCTACCAAAAATGGACAGGGAAGAAGAGGAAAGTCAGGTGTATATAGCCCCTGCCCTCGAGGGACTCTGAGTCTATTTGAGGGAAGACATTAAGGGAAGAAGGAATATGGCAGGGGCTCTGGGGATTGTAGCTGGGCAAGTAAATTATGCTTATAAAGGAGCATTGAACAATAATATTACACAGTAAAATAATTCTGAGGAACATAGAATGGCTAGCTAGAAATTGAAATCCATTCCATTAGCAATAGGGGAACACTGACAATGTTTGAAATACGGAGTATCATGATCATCTGAATGTTTCAGAAAGGTCTTGATGACGTAGTGCTCTGCCGGAACAAGAAGCCATGGCAAAACTCCAAGACATTTCTTATAATATATATTATTTCTTTTTGCCCGTAACAAGAACAATTCTCCATTTGGTCAAAACAAGATGGAAAAAAAGAGATTTAAAAAATGAATCCCAGTTTGTAATGAAAAGGAAATTAAAAATGGCTTTTTAAAAGTGGTTTGTGGTAAACAAGGTGCACAAGAACCAAGTGATAGAGGACATCTTATCTTGGGGATTGCAGTCTGTTTTGCTTGCTTAGTTTTTTCTCCTTTGGTTCCTTTGTCATCTTAATATGGAAATGCTCATAGCATGCACTTTCTAAAATTGTTCTAAGGATTAATAAATATAATATATATAAAGAACATAGAGTATTGTTCTTCAACATAAACTTTAAAAAAAATTAAAAAGGAAAATATGTTTTTATTATTTTATTATTATTATTATTTTTTAATTTATTTGACAGAAATCACAAGTAGGCAGAGAGGCAGGCAGAGAGAGAGGAAGGAAAGCAGGCTCCCTGCTGAGCAGAGAGCCCGATGCGGGGCTTGATTCCAGAACCCTGGGATCATGACCTGAGCTGAAAGCAGAGGCTTTAAACCACTGAGCCACCCAGATGCCCCTAAAAAGGAAAATCTTAAAACCGATGTAATACACCAGACATAAATGATCAGAACCTGGTATAATTTGGGCTTCTAGGAGTCTGAAGATGAAAAATAAAGTGCAGGTATTTTTGTTCGTTTGTTTGTTTTGGTTTGGTTTGTTTTTTTAAGTGCTTGTTATTGAAAATGAGGTGATATGTGGCATAAAGAAAAGAGGAGTAGTCCAAGGAGAGTTAGTAGGAGGGGAATTACATTAAGTAAAACCTAGCTCCAGTCCTATTGAGAAAAAAAGGACAGTAGGGGGCACCTGCTTGGCTCAGTGGGTTAAGCCTCTGCCTTTGGCTCAGGTCATGATCTCAGGGTCCTGGGATTGAGTCCCACATTGGGCTCTCCGCTTGGCAGGGTGCCTGCTTCCTCTGCTCTCTCTGCCTGCCTCTCTGCCTACTTGTGATCTATCTCTCTCTCTGTCAAATAAATAAATAAAATCTTAAAAAAAAAAAAAAGACAGTAGGTGTGCCCTAATTTGCCTTAGAAAACACACAGAGGAAGTCACTTTCTAAACATTTGTAAAACAGGTTTTAAATGCAGAAGGATGCAAAACAAATATATAAATACCAAAGGGACATTCATTAAGAGAAAGATCTGCATTAGGCCTTTTGTCATTTTCTTTGGTTTTGTGATTGTTCCAATCTAATTATTTTATTAAAAGTTCAGCATTATTTTCTAAGTTCTTAGGGTGAGAGAAACACATAAGGAAATGTACAGGTACTACAGAAGCCTTTGTCTGGACTTGTGGGAAGAGGATAATGAATGAGTTCTGTTTCTGTCACAGATTTGAAAGATAGGAATTATTCTCTACTTCTCTACATTCCAGCTAATTAAGGCCTTAGTTTCTCAAAATACTGGCCTTGCAGAAAGGAGACTGCACTGTTTGCTCTTCCCCAGTCTTGCTGTCAAGCTGAGCAGCACTACTGCATGTGGACCAGCGACCTTGTGGCCCCATGGAGAATATTTGAGAAGAGCCCAAAGAACTTGTCATGAGTGATTTCAAACAGATCACAACTTTTCAGCAGGGGTATTAAGCAATTCAACTTTAGTGGCCTGTATTGTCCCCATTTCAAGAGTCAGGTCATTGCACGTTCCTTATTTGCTTTCCTGCCCCTTGGCATATTTTCAAAGCAGAAAATATGAGATGTGCTTGTCTTTTGGAGTAGTAAAGGCAAAGAGAAGCTGTGACATCAATATCTATCCTTTATGATCCCAGGTAACAAGCTGTAGCTCATCCTGACTTTCACATGCTAGTCGTGCTGAGGGGAAAACACGCAATACAGATATCACATCTTTCTGTGCAAATTTTAAGTCCAGCTTTTGCTTTGAGAGTATAGTGGCACTGCTTAACAGAGAACATTTATTACAGAGTTACATATATGGGGTGGCTATTGTTATAAAGCTTTGATGTTGTCACATTATCTTCCCTTGATTTGGAGACATATAATCATATATGTGACTTCATATAATCAACAAATCAGAATAAACAAAGAAACCAAGCACAATATAACTACATAATATTTTCATTTGTTAATGCTACCTCTTTAACAATTTAAATTTTTTCCTCTCTATTTAGACTGCTTTCCCTAGATTTTATTGTTATAGAAAATAATCATAATTTCAGATGCTTTTAACTACAGAGATTTATTTCTTGCTCATACTCCATGCTGGAACAAGTCAAAAAACTGTATCAGTCAGCCTTCGACCTAGTACCTGATCCCAAACTAATTTTATACACTTACAAGAAAAGGATCAGGCACATACAGTTTAACTAGCAACACTGATTTAAGGGTAAAAAAATAAAGATTCTTCATACTATCATTATTCAAGAAAATACGTTCTTTCTCCTATTTCATAGTAAGTTAGTAACAGAAAGAAGTCATTATGTTAAAGGAGTTTAAAGCCTTAAGCTAATACTTCTTCCAGTGAGCATTACAAATAAGAAATTACAATTATATAGATATTGGCATGATATATACAGTCTTTAAATTTAATAATTTAATATTCATAATATCATCATTTGAATGATGATACAATTTATATTGTATATAAATTTTATATACAACATTATGTCATTTAATCTCCCAGGGAAGGTTTTTGTTTTTATCTTTGTTTTTTTTTTAGCTTCTATAATTATCAATTTACCTCCTCCCCCCACCCCCAAAAAAAGAAGTGAAAAAGGAAAAATCTTTTGAGGCAGTAAATGGAAAACATAAAAAATAGAAAGGTAGCATATAAAGTAAAAAAGGAAGTGGATTTAAGAGGAAAACAAAGGTAACGTCATACGAGACTGTATCTGCAGACAATGTGTGGCAAAGCAGGAAGTATCGCTCACTCACTCTCTCCGTTTTTATAAACTAAAAACTGAAATGGATGAATTGCCGAAGGATACATCCTTTTTGTGAGGAGGGGAGACTAGATTACAATAGAGGTCTGTCTGATTCCCAAATTTACCCATGCTGTTTGTGTCCCAGCATACATTTTAGTTTCAGACAACAGTTTAAATTAATTGATTGAATTAAATTACATTTAATTTAATACCAATAACTGGTTTCCATGCCAAAGTATTCATCAAACACTTTTATAATTTTTGTCATAGAAGGAAAAACATTTATTTATTGTCTGTATCCTGAGACAAGAACTGAATTATTACACAATTTATATCATTGAATAAGCAAAAATTTTACATGCCCAAGTTGCTAGAATGTGATCACCTGAGTTTATGGAGGGAAGAATTAATAAATGAAAGGGGGAAGTGCGGAAAGAAGGAAGCAAAAAGAAAGAAGGAAGAAAATATTTGCCTATTATTGTGGTTCTTACATATAAAGTGTTTCCCGTGGTGGATCAGTATTACTTTCAGTGAGAAATGGCTGATTGGTAACCAGCTGAAAGCATATTCTTACGAATGGTGCTGTATATTCTTCATAGAATGAGTACGGCACATATATCTCTATATGTGTGTATTTGTATGTGTTCAACCATGCATCCTCCATGACTCATGAGTTCATTCATTCATTTTGTCAGATGGCAAATATTGATTAACCGGATATACACATTGACTATGTGCCAAGATGTCTCAAGAAATGAGAGAATACAAAGATGAGTAATAATCTCCACCTTAAGTTAATCACAGTCTAGCATAATTATGGGCAAATGCATACTTAGATATTCATGAATGCGTATATAGAGAACAAAAAATAGAAGGTACCCTATTTATGATTACATGTTGATCAAATGCATAAAAATATTTAGAACTACCCCCAAATGGCAGTATTATCCATAGTGAAAAATACTACCATAATACTGTGTAGCATTTTAGATTTATTGAAGACATTTTTCTCTACTTCCTGAATCAATTTTTAGCCCATTGCTTGCATAAACCTTCTCACCTTGAGTCAGAAAAGTAATCTAACACTTGGATTAGGAAAGAAATGTGTGTTAATGGGCATCTTTTGTTCTAAAACTTCCTATATTTCTATCTGCACCATGCTCCTATAAATGTTGAACAAATCTGGTGACTGTTATATGACTAATTAACTTTTATATAGCATACACAAATTTGATAATCATACTGAAGCTTGACTTTAGCAATTAATCTATCTCATATTTCTTTTTTTAATTACTCCTTTTGTTTTAAAACAATTAAATGTAAAAAAAAAATCTTTTGAAAGTTCAGGTCCTAGATTTTAAGGAAGCCTGAAAGGCTGTAATTGGGAAGTTGGTATCTACACTAATACAAGATACTAATACAAGGTCACCTAACAACAAATGGTTGGTGGGAAGTTTTGGTGATAACTTTTGGTAGATATAAGGTAATCTTGTAAGTAGAACAAAGAATATGCTGAAGCACCAGAAAGCACAAGTCCATTTTTATGTCAGAATCATATTTCAGGGATTTAGGTTATAAATCAGCATGACTAACATCAATATCTCAGCTCATGAGCACTGCAATAGAAACTAAATTAAATATTTTTTAGAGAATTAAAGTTATATTGGACTTAAAGATATTCACATACTCAACACGTTGTGATAACACTTTCTGATCTTCCTCCCATTGCCCCAGATTTGCATGGGATTAATTTGTCTTGAACAATACTTAATAGGTGCAGTTGGATATGCCAGACACCCTCATAATAATTTAAGATTTCACATCCTGTACCACAGAAGCCCTAAGAATTAGGAAGGGCCTTCGTGAGGTTGTTTGTTTGTTTGTTTGTTTGTTTTGTTTTTAATAGAAAATTCTGGCAAAGTAGTTACTTTGTGTTCATGGCACTAAGAGAATTCTGCCCGCCATGGTTTGCTGTCTTTTTAAGACAGTTGTGGGATTTGGCCTTTGAACTGAGCAATGTGTACAGAGAGCTCTCTGCTGATATTACAGCATGCATTGTTTTTCCTCTCACCTTTAGCTATAGCATTGTAACCACTGTTTCTAACCTCTGCTTTTATGTCTTCAGTTACATCTACCATATTACTTAATACTAATTTTATAATTATTCCTTTTAGTTTTTATTTGGTGCATGTAATGTATTCAGTGAAGTAGAAATTGTCTATCCACTCTAAAAAAAAACACCTCATGCTTTTTTGATCTGCTCAATAAAATTTTCTGGAGAGTATTTCTAGAGAGTATGTAGATGATAAAAATTTTCCATTATTAGGGATTACTTTTCTTTTCTTTTTTTTTTTTTAGTGTTTATTCAGTCATCATTTCACACTTTGGTAGCCATTTCTGCTCAAGTGGCCTGTGCAGAATTTTATGTTTAAACATTTCTAACTTAAACCACCCAATCTTAGCAAACTTCCTTTTATGGGTAATTACTTGGCAAACTAGATTTCATCTTTTCCTTTATAGTCTTCCTTACTTCTTAAAATAAATCATGTTAAATAATCCATTCTGTTAATTTTATTTCTTTCATGGCCACCTCTTCAATTTCTTATTAATTTTTACTTTTCCTAAAATAATTGTGGGTCAGAGTTTAATATCCATTTTTTTTTTTACTTTATCACTTTAACAATTCTGAGAAACCAAAACTCTTTCTGCCCCAATTCTCTTACTATTAAAGTAAGATTAGTTTTGTCTTACTAATTTTATCAGTGTAAATAACACAATGATTTAATGTAGTGTTTTCAAACTATTATTATAATATGTTCTTATAGAGTAGAATAGAGTATACTTATAAAAACCAACTAAATTCAAGCTTCTACCTTAAGCTTTCTGAAGAAAATAAAACACAGTAATCCCTAGCTGTTGCCATGTAAGAAGTAACAGTTAAATTTCGATTGAGACTAGTATTGCATAAATAGAAATTGTAGTACAAAATCATATGTAAAAAATACCAAACAGGGACGCCTGGGTGGCTCAGTCGGTTAAGTTGCTGCCTTCCGCTCGGGTCATGATCCCGGGGTCCTGGGATTGAGTCCAGCATTGGGCTCCTTGTCCAGCAGGTAGCCTGCTTCTCTCTCTGCCTCTGCGTGTGACTCTGCCTGCTCTCTCTCTGACAATAAATAAATAAGAAATCTTAAAAAAAAAAAAAAACCAATAAGTGAAAAATAGAGTGAATAGTTTTGGAAATTCAAACCTGTACTGAGTAATAATATAGATGAATTTATAGATAATGGATCTTTAAAGGTATATTAGACACATTTACAATATTTTGGAACCAAAATAAAAATGTGAAATTGATATCAAGAAGGATGTAAACACTTTTTAATAATATGTTCCTCATTGTTACTGCTGGAGACATAATGTTAATCATTACTGACCACAGGTCTGAGCCAATATGGTAATTCCTACAATTTTACTACTTAAAAAAATATGTTATTTCCCTTTGTTCAGGAAACATTTTGAGTTTCCTGTTGAGGGACTAGTACTCTCCTGGATATGAAGGACTAAAGAAAGGCATTTCTTCCTACTCCTGCATTGAGTTAGAGGGATCAAGGCATTGTCGTGGAAAACAATAAGAAATAATAACACCACGTTTTATTTCTACCACTTATTAGCTATTTTTTTCTGGCAAATTATTTGAACAAGCACTTCCTCATTTCACACAGTGAATAATTCCAACTCCTAGATTATTATAGAATTGAATAAGAGTATTTTTCATATGAATGTATTTATCCTAAGATCTGGCACAAAGTTAGCAAATGTTAATTGGACCTTATGCAAAATTTCCCATTAAAGTTAGGGTAGGAAATTTTGGGGACATGTTATAAAAAATATGAATCATTATGAATATATGAAATAATTTTAGCTCAGAAAGTTGTGAAACAATAAAAGATTAGTGTTTTCAAAAAAGTGTTTTATGATAAAATTAACAAACAAGTGAATAAATATCTAGATAACTGTCTATATAACATTTTGCAATACTACTGTCTGCAAAGAAAAGGGCACAAAAAGGTACTGTAAGAGTATAGAGATTCAAAGTTAGGAACACCATGCAAAAATAGTCATGAGGTCAACACTGAAAGACTAAAATTTGCCCAATTAATTGGAAAAAATATTTTGCTGACTTTTATTTTTTTTAATTTTCTTTACATAAATATGGAAGTACTAATATATAAATCTGGTGCACAAAATGTAATATTTTTCATTTTTTATTGAATTTCGTGGAGCACAAAGGGATGGATGACACTATGCACGAGTTTTCTAAGGTTTCCTTAATCCCTTTGTGCCTTTTTCCCCCCCGTGAGACTTTCTTTTTCCTTCTAAATGTCTCCGTCTTCATGGTTAATAAGGGCAGCCTAGCACATATAAAGAAGAGGAGAAATTCAATTCCAAATCGCTTTAAGGTTCACCTTTGAATCTTACTTTGGTCAGAAGAGTCCCATGACCTTTAAATTTGATGAAAAGAGGGATTGGATATTAATCACATTATTTTATTTTGAAGTTCTCCCAAAGCAAGTGACTCTAGGCATTTCTACAAAATGACATTTGTGGTCCATGTAAGTTGATACTTGTTACATGGTGAAAGGCAGTATCTCAGATTTTAATACATCTTTAGTGTTCTGTATCTGATAGTTCAATTCTCAATCTGTGCTAATTCAGAGCTAGCATTATTTTAGACAGTTTAAAATTTTTACTAGTCTTCCTAGTAATATCTGCTATACTATTGCCTTTACACAAAGGTATTCCTTTGTGCTATAGAATATTACAATTGAAACAGAGTATATACTAATTATAAAATAATTTCACAAACTTTTAAAGGGCACAGTAAATCAACTAACTACATATTTCATATAGTAACATTCAGATGAGAATTAGTTACCTAAATTAAAAAACTAGCCAGCTTTCTAGTACTATGTAAAGAACTTCTGCCAATATAATTTAATCTTTTGAACAATCATTCTGGGCATGAATATTATTATTTTCATCCTAAAAATTAAAAAAATAAATAATCAAATAATATTTGATATAAGAACAAAGTCTGTGGGACTATAATAATAATTTGTCTCAAATATTTCTTGAAGTGTGATTTATGAATTACTTGCATCAGAATCACTTTGTTAAAGATTTCTGACCCAGGGGCACCTTGGTGCCTCAGTGGGTTAAAGCCTCTGCCTTCGGCTCAGGTCATGATCCCAGTGTCCTGGGATCCAGCCCCGCATCGGGCTCTCTGCTCAGCAGGGAGCCTGCTTCCTCCTCTCTTTCTGCCTGTTTCTGTGTGATCTCCATCTGTCAAATAAATAAATAAAATCTTTAAAAAAAAAAAAGAAAAGAAAAGAAAGATTTCTGACCCAGACTTCAAACTGTTTAATGAAAATCTCTGGTATATGGGACTCGAGAATTTCAGTTTTAGCAACTTTTTTCAGTTTGATAATCATACTTCTGTAGAACATAAATGAAATATCATAAAATATATTTAAGACTTTTATACATATAACTATCATGTAAGTAGAAGAAGAAAACTAGGAAAAAAAATGCAGCACTAAATAATCATTCTTTTTAAGGTCAGTAGCCTTAGAGAGAAGGGAAGAAGTCAAAATTAGTGTGAAATCTATAAAGCTTTACCAGGCAGCTACTGACTTCAAGAAACTGCGAGGAGCCATCAAAAAAGAATGGAATCTTGCCATTTGGAACAACATTGAGGGTATAAAGCTAAGTGAAATAAGTCAATTAGAGAAAGGCAGATACCATATGATCTCACTCATGTGTGTGATTTAAGAAACAAAACAGATGAGCAAAGGAGAAAAGAGAGAGATACACACAAACCAAGAAACAGTCTCTTAACTATAGAGAACGAACTGATGACTACCAGAGAGGAGGTGCGTGGGAGGATGGGAGAAATAGAGGATGGGCATTTAACAGTAGATATATCACGATGGGGGGAAAAAAAAAAGATAACAATAACAACAAAACCCTGCCCAGAACAATATATTTATATGATGATGTAAAAAAAGGATGAAAGATAGCTTAAATAAATAAGTCTCTTTCTACCTCTTTCTCTCTCTCTGTATCCACGTTCCAACAATACTTCGTTAAAATTCACCAAAGTGTTTAAAAAGTTAAATAATTCAAACTGTCATAGAGATAAACATATAAGAAAACAGGGAATTTTGTTGTCTTAAGGTTAAGGATAGTGAAAAATAGCCTATAGAATAAGTGTAAAAGGAATGACATAGAGGTGTTCTGGTAAGAAATAAAAAATGGGGGGGGGTGCTGGTTAACTCAGTCAGTTAAGCATCCAACTTTTGGTTTCTACTCAGGCCATGATATCATGACTCATGAGATAGAGCCTCGAGCTGGGTTCTGCACTCAGCAAGAGTCTGCTTGGATATTCTCTCCCTCTGCCCCAATGGCTGTCTGAGGATGACTGGCAGGGAGCACTGGATTGCAACAGTACAGATTAAAATGACCAGGGCATGGACTATGGATTTTGCTTGAGGAATAATGAAAAAGAGACAGATGCCAGATACTATAGTCAGCATGATAATGCAAATGATTCAGTGAGGAACTGGACAGGAAATTTTGATGATCTTCAGACATTCTTATTGATAAATGCTCTGCCATTAATGGCTTTGATCACTGTAGTTGACTCAGGGTATGAAGATTTATGAATTTCTATAAAGATGGTAAAAATACCTGGTCTTAAATCAACCACTGGAAGAAGAACAACTCACAGAGCAGCAAATGCCTTAAGTAGTCATTTTGTAAGGTAGGCAACAAGAATAATGATTTCTATTTGATTTAATATCTCAAAAGAGATTATTTTTAAAAACTGTAACAAATATGGAACAGTGGAATATATTTTATCTTTGGCCATAAAATAATTGTTTTATAAGGAGTATAGGGAAAATTGCAAGGTGATCATCAGCTGATTAAGATGTATAACTATTAAAAATAATAATTTTTCCCACACAGTCTTTGAGAGTTATTTCCAGTATGTAATAAGTAAAATATTCCCTGAAGATTAGGAATTTAAATGTGGTTCCACAGTTTAAAAGAGAAGGGCTTTATTACCATGAGCAAGTGATTTCTTTTATCCATCATAAATACTAGGTTCCAAGCTATGGATAAAATAGAAAATCAGTACTGTTAACAAATACCACCTGTCCTACCTAAATAATTCCAGAGTTTGGAATTAAGAATTACATTATCCTTATCTTCTTTGTTTAAAAATCTCTCTTTATTCTTTTGGAGTTCTAAAGCCATATTTTTCATAACTTCCTAAAGTACTTAAAATACATGATGTTCATGTCAGAACACAATCTCGTCAATTAGCATTTAATCCTCCCATCTCTGAGCAATTTCATTTTTGGACTTCTCAGCATCTCAGTGTAATGATGAGCCCTGAGGTTCTTACCTCTAGTAATAACATCACAAAATGTATCTCAGGTCATTTCTCTTAACATGAGCCCTGATTTAGGTGTTTTTTTGTTTGTTTGTTTGTTTGTTTGTTTGTTTGGTTTGGTTTGGTTATCAAGGGAGGTAATGTAAAGAGCCACTTTTTATACTTTAATCAGTAATGCAATATGCCTACACAAAAATAACCTTGTATACATAAGCACTATAATAAAATTATTTAAAAGTCAGTATTGTTTTTCCCCCATTGGAATATATAAAATATCCTTAGGAAATCTTGATAAATGTAAAGCTACATAAAACAAAAAGAATTTTGCAATGATCAGAATTCACTCCAATGACATATATACACAATTATCCTAAATACTTTATTTGGAATTATCGGTGAATTGTGTCAAGAATTAGAAACTGTAGGGGCGCCTGGGTGGCTCAGTGGGTTAAGCCGCTGCCTTCGGCTCAGGTCATGATCTCGGGGTCCTGGGATCGAGTCCCACATCGGGCTCTCTGCTCAGCAAGAAGCCTGCTTCCCTCTCTCTCTCTCTCTCTCTGCCTGCCTCTCCGTCTACTTGTGATCTCTCTCTGTCAAATAAATAAATAAAATCTTTAAAAAAAAAAAGAATTAGAAACTGTAAAGAATTGGAACAATTTTCTAGATCATTCATCTGCAAAACCGCAACTGAAGAAAAAAATTATTTTTTTAAATCAATGATTTTATCCATTGTCCCATTTATTATAATTATGTGAAAATATGCTCATTCCATTACTTCATTTCAGGAATGTAGACAGAGTTATTGACCTGGCCTTAAGATTTATTTATCTACTTTAGTGATTTATTGCATTATGGTATATAGTAAATGTGAATAGGAAGTATGTATGTAAGTTTTTTATAAAGAATCTAAACAAAAAGGTAAGATGATGCATAAATGTTGAACTAATAATATATTAATTTTCATTTAAACCATAATTCATACTCATATTTTTATAATATCATTATTAATCAAATAGCTCTATCCTTGAATTATAACATTATTGTAAATTATGCTGACATTAATATATACTTTAATGAAACAAATTTTTGTTTCATGATTTGAGTTCTTCAGTCATGATGACTTTATGAGATTTTGCCCATGTTTTAGGACAGCCAATACCATTCTCACGGATATCCCAAATAATTCACATGCCATCATTGAACCTAGTTCCAACAACAGCTTCCGCTATCTGAATTGGCTATGACAGAATTGGCAGAAACCTTGAAATCGCAGTTATTTAGTTTGGCCACCATGCCCAGAGAGATCTACTTGGAATGGTCTGGAAGCTGTTCTTTCATTGTGTGCAACTATTCTTAATATGGTGGCATTTGACAGTCATTTGAAATAAGAACTGAAGCCAATTAAATGGTCTCTCTGTGGATTTCCTCTGACAGATGCACAGAGGCATCTTGTTTTAGCCAATGGGCATTATTTAAACATAGCTAAAACCATCCCAGCATTTATTTTGATGCATCCAGCTAATTATATGGCTGTGATTTATGTTTGAGTAAAGGATTTTAATCAGATCTCTTATTTCCATCCTCTGCTAGACTTTTCATCATAGTGTCATGGTACCTATATGGGGAAGACAACCTCTCCCACTAAAAATTGGGCACATTGTCTTGATTCTATAGGAATAGAAGTCTGATTTCAAATGGGAATGGACTGCATTTCCTTATCTGTGTTTAGAAGAGTAAAAATTCTGCAGCTTGAACTGAGACAGAGACCATTTGCTGTTTGATGGTTAATTACACTTTGGACATAGAGCAAGAAGGGAAAAAAAAAAATCCCGGAAACTTAATAAAGATGTATTTGCTCAACAGGCAAAGTCAGTTTTTATCATGGCTACTTATAATTTTCAGTACTTCTTAAATTAATTCCCAGTTCTTAATTAAGTTTTCAGGTTTGCTATAAAATCAGCTAAATTTAAGATTTAACATAGGATAAGGAAAATTACTATTAATCTAAATTTTGAAAAAGTATTTCAACAAGTGAAGTCCAGTGGAAGTTACCCTCAGCATACCGGCAATACGCAGGACATTAGCAAAACTAATATTTACAAATCTACCTAATATTTATGAATCTGTGGCTGCTTCTCCATTTCATCTGGTTGAAGTTACTACTTAGCAGATTTGTGAGTTTTGTTATGAACTAATTCTTCTTCTTCTTCTTCCTCTTCTTCTTCTTCTTCTTCTTTTAAATTTTTCTAGATGCTCCACCAACTGGTCAGGCACACAGTGTGAGAGACCAGCCCCAAAGAGCAGCAAGTCTGATCATATTAACACAAGTAAGTTCTTCAGGTTAACACCTTAGGTGCTCTGTATGGTACAGAAATCATTTTTCATGCCATTACTGGGGGACTTGAGTCTTGGAAAATCTCCTTCATGGAATTTTTCAGGAAATACATTGCAATCCAGGTTGTTTTGGAAAAGATGGTGCACTGAGTTCACCTGGTGACAAGATCCAGCATTCACGTGCTAATTTAGGCAGCAAGAGTTCAAACTCTGGCAGTTTTCAGATGGCACATCTGCAAATCTAGCATAATCTTTTCTGGGGAAATGTACATCAGCTACAAAGGCTTCATATACCACAATGGATATGAGAATGCTCCAGGAAAAAAAGTAATTTCATATTTTAATTAGAGAAAAGTGTATTTTCTTGAATTGAATTTCAGTATGTTGTAAAGCAGACTTTACTGGTTAGTCTTAAAGAAAAGTATATTAACAAGCAAATCTTAATCAGGATCACGGTTGATTTATTGTTTCTTTGTCTTCAAAATATTTGTTTTGAAGTGTATTAAAATATTAAAACATTTTGAAGTGTATTAAAATATTAAAACATTTTGCAAATCTTTCTTTGTGCAGCTGTAGTCTTAGGACAGATCATTGATATGAAAGTCCATCTACATCATCATTGTGTGTCTATGTGTAGATTTTTAACAATTCTAAACAATTTTATAAAGATTTTCAAAATGAGGGGTGCCTGGGTGGTTCAGTCAGTTAAAGATTTTCAAAATCAAAGTCAAAAATAATTTTCCAATTCTTACATATTATCAATTATTTTATTACGAGTGGAGAACTTTTGAAATATGTAATATCTATCAAGTGGCTAAAAATATTCTTAAAGAAGAAAAATATCACTGATGGATAAATGTTTACCTTAGAAATTTTTCTCTAGTCCATTACTGCTGGTGAAAAAAGCTTTCATGAAAATAACAAAAAACATACTACAGAGTTTGTGAAAAAGGAAAAGCACTATTGAAATCAAAAGTATGCAATTTTTGTACCTTATATGCAGGATCCCAGTATTTGCTGATCTACTTTGTTGTTCCTTGCCCCGTCACTGCTTAAGATCTTTCAAGCAACACTGCCCAAAGTCCCATCATTTAGAGATTAATTTGGGCTAATAAGCATGAGCATTTTAGGAAAATGGCCAGTAGGTCTCGAGTAAATAGCCTAGACATGAAATTTGAATTTGCAGAAATGAGTAATCTTTGATCACAGAGTGTTTGGGGTTTACCCTGGAATTTATATGCTGTCTTTAGGGAAGGAGAGGGGAAAAGAAGGCCTTCGGAAAGCTATGGGCACATTATTGTAGGAATAGGGCACTGGGATTTGAGGAATTGGTTCATAAAAACTAGTAGAGGAGGCAAAATATACCTTGGTTAATTTGATATTGCAAAAAGAAAGAAAAAGAAAAAAGTTCCTTTTCTCTCTTCCTAGGATCTAGGGCTCATATCTAGGTTATCAGTTATTGTTCTGGAGACACACTAATTTACATATGATTTTGTGAACCAGCTACAAAGCTCGACAATTACCAATAGTATTGTTTTTAAATGAAAAATGCATTTCAAGTTACCAACCTGTAGAACACCCTGAACTTATAAGTTGAGAATTAAGGAGACAATTTACATTAGCCTTTTATTTTGGTGATTTCTCAGTTATCTAAGATAAATAAGAAATACAGCCTTTGAAAGAGTCAAAAACAATTATAAATATTGATAAAACTGTAAAATTGATAAACTGTAAATTGATAAAGTACCACATCAATTGAATTTTCACATTTTACATTAAGTTCCTCCCACAAGGGAGAGTTTGGTGTTTGGAAATGGTTTGGAGGAGAGGAACAAGAGATGTTTTTATTGGAGGGTGGTGTCTTCAGTTATTTGCAGGGGCAAAAACTCCCTTATAAGGCAAATGGCTCTAATTCCATATGGCAGTTATAAAATAGGGACTATCAAACAGAAAGAGTGGCAAGTATTTGCAACCCCTTTTCCAAAGATTCTGATGTCCTTCCTTCCATCACTGATTTAAAGTCATTAAATTTAATGGAAGTATCAATGCACATTGAAAGGGCTATTAGCTATGTAAATGTCAAATTTCTTAAATTTGAGCAAAGTTGACCACATAATGACACTATTAAAAGGCACTTATCATCAGACATTTATGCTTAGAGAAACTTGCCTCAATAACTCTGGAAGAAGGAAAAAAGGTAGTTAAACTGATCCTACCTAAGGTAAAGCCCAGTAGTTTTGAATGGTTGTCAAATGTTCCCCAAACTTGGAGAAAAGTCATCTGCCCAGTAAGAAAGATAGATTTTTAGCAGTGTGTTTCAGATCTGCATTTCCACTAACAGTGAAGCATTCCATAATGATTGGACCTTGGGGTAATAAAGAATACACTGTTTCTGTTGGCCTGACTACTGTCAGCTAGCATGGAGATTTACCTTTCTAATTGATGCACAGCTTTCTTAATCATTTCCGAGTAGGCATGCTGATGTTTTCTGGCTGTTGCTGTTCAAAGTTTCAAAAAACTCAGCCAGTGGAATTAACAGATCTATTATCCTAGCATGTTCTGCTGAGGTTCCACTTTAAAAAAAGCTAGTCTGACTCTTCTGAAGTTATTTTAAAGATTTTTAAATTAAATATGATAAAATATTCCTTGGGTACTTCTATTTAAATTTTGCCTAAAGTTTTAAGGGAGTGAATGCTCAATGTTTGAATTATGCTGTTCATATTTGCTAAAGTTAAAGAGGGTAAGAATATACTCAGCATTTGAGAGGCAGTAATATTGAGATGCTTTATTTTAGTACAGTGACAACAGAGATGTGATATCTGTTAGGGAGTTGTGTTTCCTCCTTTCCTATTTTGCCCTTATCTCTTTTATGCCATCTTGTTTTAAAATAGAAAAAAAAAAAAAAAAAAAAACAACTATGTGACACCAAGGAACCAAAAATTTGCAAATACAGAGAAATAACTGAAACATGTAACAAAATAAAGCCTTTGGCCTAATTCTCCCAAAGCAAATATTTATCAAGCCTCAACTAAGTGTGCTACTGAATGAGATCCCAGAGACAAGTCAGTGAAACAGACAGTGCCTCTTCTTTGAAGCTCAGGTTCTAGAAGGGTATACCGCAATAAAGCAAGGAAGCAACCAAATGAGTAAACATGCAAACTTATGAAATAAAAGTAAGTTTTTATTGGTTTTGTGAAGGAGGCAAAAAAAGGAAGCAAAAATGTAAAATGGCAAGTGAGAACTAAGGTCAGGAATGATTTCTCTGAGGTGATGACACAGAAGCTGAGATTTGAAGGATTAGAAAGAGAAGACACTGAGAGTATTTCAAACACAAGGGACAGCAGGCACAAAAGCCCTGGAACAGGAAATAGAACTTCTCAAAGTTTTGAAAGACCAATGTGCTGGGATCAAGGGGACAGGAGGGAGAGTGGTACAAAGTGAGGATATTTTCTTTATGACCTTTAAAATTACAGTTCATCACAATGCCTAAGAGAAAACACCCTAATTACAAAAACATATCTACATTCACATATATGCCTATATGTGAACATGAATTTAAGAGCAGAATATATAGCAATATATCAAAAGAGATTAATTGTAATTAACAATTAAACATTAAATATAAACAATAACATAAAACAATAACATTAAATATGTCATTGTAATGGCATATTTAATATTTATATTTTCCACTATAAATTCAACCAGTAAACAAAAGGTTCTCTTCCTGACTTCCATGACACTGAGTTATTCTGGTTCCCTTCTTACCTCTCAAAGCAACTCTCTTCTTTGTGAGATAAGTTCTCCCTGCCTCTTCTGGACAACTCATTCTCTCCACTTACACTATACACACTGTTCTCAGTGGACCACAATTCTTAACCTTACTTACCGACTATATGTTGATTACCCCTACATTTCTATTCTCAGGCCTGGTTTGTCTCCTAGTTTGAGCCATAGATCCCACTGCACCATTGCTATATCCATATCTATATCCATGGCAAGGTCTATATCATCTGTATTCCATGGGACACTCAAATTCAACATGTCCCAAAATGATCTCACCACCTTCCCCTACTCAAGCACAGTGCTATGGCAATATATATGTTTAAGTATTTAATAAATATGTATGTTGCATTTTCTACATGATAGACAATCTTATTTACATTACTATGAGGTCGTATTAATGATGACTCTCATTTTATGGATGTGTGAATTGAGACAAAGGTAACTAATTTGCCCAAGGATATGTTGCTAGTAAGCTGAGGTTTGGACAAAGATAGCCTGGCTCCCCAGTCGATTATCTCAACTGGAGAACTATACTGCCTCTCCCAGGGAAAGGGTCTCTTCAATCTAACAATCTGGTAACACAGTCCTTTCTAACAGGAAAGTGTTGTGTAATGAGGCTTCAGAACAATGTTGCAAAGAAAGATTTATATTTTACGTGACAAGGTTATTGAGATATCCTCTCCATCTGTAGTAAGTATAGAATGTGCTTTTTTAAAAATCAGTTTATTTTTTTTTTAATTTTTTTAAAGATTTTATTTATTTATTTGACAGAGAGAGATCACAAGTAGATGGAGAGGAAGGCAGAGAGAGAGAGAGAGGGGGAAGCAGGCTTCTTGCTGAGCAGAGAGCCCGATGTGGGACTTGATCCCAGGACCCTGAGATCATGACCCGAGCCGAAGGCAGCGACTTAACCCACTGAGCCACCCAGGCGCCCCTAAAAATCAGTTTAAATAATCTGCCAATAACTAAGGAAAAAAAAACCACCTGCAGTAAATTTTGATTGATATGTTACAATATATTTACTACTATATATTCTACTTATTTTGATAAAAGTCTTCTAATTCTTTTAAAAATATATGTTGTTACCAGTTGCTCCACTTGATAAAAATTTTTTTTAAAAATCCAGTTTTAAAACCTTGCCCAGTTGCCACCCTGCATTATTTATTGGCCACACTAAGCATTATTGCGGTTACCTTAATAGGTTATATAAACATCCTAGAAGTCTAGGCTCTTAAACAAAGTGCTGCAATGTAAGGATTTGGAACTGCCATCACAGATGGCAGAAAGAAAAAGAAAGAGATTGGTAAGTTTTTTTTAGCATGTATACATAACAGAATTTCTACCTTATATAGGAATAAAATAAACTATATAGAACAAATAAAATCTTATTTAAAATAATATACAATTGGCAATAAAGGGAAAGTAACCTTATATGCCCAAAGACCAGAATTAGTATTTTGTATCTACCAATTTACCACAATTTTAGGGGGGGGTGGAGATAAATAATGAAGTAAGGATATTTATAAAGTCATGAGCAGTCAATTGAAGTCATAGTTTATGAAAAGACCAAGCTGTTCACTGGTATTTAAAAATTTGTGAATAAATGTTAATTACTATCCAAGGTGCTAGATCTCTGCTTTTATTAATTACTAATAAATTACACATTCATATAAAGTTCACTTTCCCCAAACCAAGAAGGTAATATAATATAAAACTCACTAAGATGTATGGTCCTGGTAAGAACATGAAATAATAAAATGAGTTTTACATTTTAGAAACTGATTAAATTAGGCAAGTCATTTTTTTTTTCTTGCATGGAAGTGGTAGTTATTTGGTTTTTTTAAACAAATGATTTTTAAAGTTCAAAATTAGAAGATTATTTTACACATGAGATTTCCTTAATAAAGACCTTTTGGTATTTTGGTAAGCAATCTCCAGGATAGACCATGTCACACAGATATCACCTGTCTAGAGCTATCAAAACTGATCTATATTACTATTTTGTAGTCCCTACGCAGCTGCTTATTGTGCTAAATATTACCATTCATTTCTACCACAGTATTTTTATATGCATGTGTATTTGTAGAGAAAAATTTATATATTTAATAACTCCCGATATTTCATTCTTGAGCCATTCAAGATCCTCACAAAAAATTTCACTTAGTTTTGAGGTTTATTTGTATTAGTTTTTAGCTGACTCAACTGAATCAACCAGATGCTTATTCTTTTTTTTTTTTAAATATTTTATTTATTTATTTGTCAGAGAGAGCGAGAGCGAGCACAGGCAGACAGAGTGGCAGGCAGAGGCAGAGGGAGAAGCAGGCTCCCCACAGAACAAGGAGCCCGATGCAGGACTCGATCCCAGGACGCTGGGATCATGACCTGAGCCGAAGGCAGCGGCTTAACCAACTGAGCCACCCAGGCGTCCCACCAGATGCTTATTCTAAATAGACAAAAGCCTTTGTCTCACAGACACTAGATATTTATCTGCTGGAAAAGTTAACATTAGGTACTTGATAGAGCTACTTAATACCTCCTTGTTATTAAGCAACCCTCACATTCAATTTTCTTCCTGCTTTAGTGACATAATTGTTGGTATATTTTCCAATGGATCACATCACCAGCAAAGGGGTATTATCTCCTTCCTCTGGGGGATGGGAGTGGAGAGGGGAGAGATGGTTGCTCTTATTGTCAAGGCAGAAATGGAGTTTCTCCTCCATTTTGTTTTTCCCCTATGCTCAAATGCATAAAAACTAAGACCCAGTTACTCTGACCATTCTTGGAGATCTATTCCATAGATCTTTTATTACATTTTGAAGATCGGTGATACAACCTAAGATCACTTTTATAAATACATGGAAAAAGGTGAAAATGTACATTTACAACATAAGCTAAACCCTCAGATTTATTTTGCTGAAATTATTCTGGAAATGGAACTTAAGAAAGAGATTCCTCTTTGGCTCCCCAGCCCCCATTCTGTTGAATCAAGTTAATAGCCCTGTGTAGTAGATCTCTTTGTCTCTCTTTTATTGGCGAGGAACATGAAACTTAAGTTTTAAATAACTTATCCAAGGGCTCACTCTAAGTAAGTTGTGAAACTTATCAATATTTAGGCTATCTCTATCTGAATCCAACACCGATGTCCTTCTATTTGGCCAAGCTGCCATCTGATTTGTTACAGGTACTCATTGATAGATAGTATTTATAGCTAAAGGAACAAAACTAAAAGTGGGATTGTAGTCAGTGGAACTATATAAATGTGTGTTTAGTCACCATTGATTTACAAGAAGTTACCAACATGTACTAAATTACATCATTGCAAGTAAATGTGTGTAGTGAGAATCAGACTCAGACTGACAAAGAAATCAACATTTCTAACCTCAAAGTATTTAACTGCAACATATAAATGAAAGATATCTAAAGAAACATTTCCAGCAGATCAAGTATTTAATAGGAGAGTGATTTTTCACTAACATATGTATGAACTAAGAATATAGACATTTGGCTTTGGCTTTACTTTTCATTACATCCGTGGTCAAAAGATTTGGTATAATAAAGTATTCAGTTATATCACTCTTTAATTCATTCTATTTATGTGTTCACCTATTCATTAATTTCTTTTTCAGGAAGCATTGCCATCATTGTACCTCTAGTTCTCCTGGTGACTTTGATAACCACCTTAGTAATTGGTTTAGTGCTTTGTAAAAGAAAAAGAAGGTAAGATTCAATGGTTTAAACAAAAGGTCAGTAAATAAATTAAACATAGAGTTACAGAAATGTAGTGTTTTTTCTTTTTTTTTTAAGATTTTATTTATTTATTTGAGAGAGAGACAGTGAGAGAGAGCATGAGCTAGGAGAAGGTCAGAGGGAGAAGCAGACTCCCCACGGAGCTGGGAGCCCGATGTGGGACTCGATCCCGGGACTCCAGGGTCATGACCTGAGCCGAAGGCAGTCGTCCAACCAACTGAGCCACCCTGGCGTCCTTCTTTTCTTTTTTTTAATTCTTAAACAGTGATTTAGTTATCAACTGAAAAGTCTTGTTTTCGAACCCCTTTATCCTTCTATTTCATTTTAAAGTGAGTATAATTCAGAATGTTCTTCTCCCTTGTTATGTTGACAGGATGGCTCTATTTATATAATCTAATAAAACTAACAAGGGGACATATTAATTAAAATTTCAACAGAATTTTACATTTTTGGCAGTTTTTCCATGAATTAGGAGGAGTCTCTGAAGCACACCCTGTTATCTTAATGTGTAAGATTAGTAATGTCAATACAATGATCCTGAATATGTATTATGTATCACAACTTGTGCATTTCATTCACAAATTCTGCATTGGTTTATTTTATATATTCCTGAGAGTATAACTTTTCAATTTATGTGAACATATAGTTATAAACATCTAGAAGGTGTAGGTTATCTATGGAGTTATCACCCAGAACCAAGTGTTTGTGAGTCAGTTTTTTTAAAAAGCATGACTTGGGGATTGAAAACAATCGATTTCAGGGGTGCCTGGGTGGCTCAGTTGGTTAAGCATCTGCCTTCAGATCAGGTCATGATCCTGGGGTCTTGGGATTGAGCCCCTGCTCAGTGGGGAGCCTGTTTCTCCCTCGCCCTCTACCCCTCTTCTCCCTCTACTCCTCCCCCTGCTTGTGCTCTCTCTCTCCGTCAAATAAATAAATTAAAAAAAAAAAGAAAACAATCTATTTCAAAGATTCTTTATCACTACTTTTTAGTCATAGTTTTCAGAAATAAAGGGTAAAAGTGAGTTTAAAAAATAATGAATTTGTGAATATTGTTTCAACTAATGTATTAGCTATTTAAGAGGAATATGTTCCAAGTGCATTTTTTACTGTCAAATCTAAATAATTTAGAGAAATAACTTATCACATTGACTTTTTTTGTTCTTCTATGACTTGATAAATATTTGTTTTGAATAAGTTTTATAAACTCTCTGTGAGTTATATTAAAATAAGTCAGTAAACCTACGAATGTGATAGTTTTATGTATCATGATTGTAATATTGAGATAGTTTACACTTACGTTAATGTTCACATATTCTAGGACAAAAACTATTAGAAGACAACCTATTATCAATGGAGGAATCAATGTAGAAATTGGGAATCCATCTTATAACATGTATGAGGTGGATCATGATCACAACGATGGAGGTCTTCTAGATCCTGGTTTTATAGTAGATGCAACAAAGGTAATATGTTTTAAGATGGCAGACAGTAAGCATTAACATTTCTCTGTCATTTATCTATAATGCAGTCCTGAATTTTATCAGCACTTCTTTTATCTGAAGTTAGAGTAAAGAACTTTAGGATGTATTGAATGTTATAGTCTTTTTTAAAAGAAAAAAAAATTAAGTTATGGCTTGCTTTCACCTGAAGCATGAAGTTAAAAAAACATGTTTTGGAAAATAGATATGTATTCATTAAGTTGATAAACATGTATAAGGAACCTATATTTATAAGGAACCTCAAATGCGTTGAGATTCTAGCATATCTAAATACCTAGTATAAAAATACTAATTTATTTTTTAATAATGAAAAGAGTACAGGACTTCATTGTCAAAACAAGTATTTTATTTTCAGTAGTATTTCATTGATTCAACTAAGCTGTGCCCTTAGATTTGTTTGAAATCAAATTACTTTTGAAAAATATTTTCTACTATAATAGCCTTCCTATCGATTTGAGTTGTATCGTTGATAGACACCGCCTAAAAACCTAACTCTTTTGGTAAAGTTTCTATTCTTATCATTATATGCTCAGATTGGCAGCTTTTAAGAGGAATAGATAAATGATACAATTATCCAGATAAAGTAAACTCACAAAGATTCATTATACTTTATTATCTTTATATTTTCCATGAGAATGATAGACTATTTTACTGTGAATTAAGAACATCAATTTGCTATTATGGAATGATTTTTCTTAGCTTATTCATTCATTTATTGAATAGCTAATTTATTTTCTGATATATTAAATATCCTTTGTTCAAAATGCACCTTTACATTGTAAATAATCACAGCAACCAATCTATGTCCAAATGGGTTTGCACTCATAGCAATAGCTGTTCCCAAAGATGTTGAATAGGGTCCCATACATTCAGGCTAGTTCTGAATCTATGGCCAGATTGTCTAAGCCTGAAATCAATGGTCAAATAGTTATTTCTCAGAAATAGAATCCATTATTAGTGCATGTATAAATTTTTTACACTATCAGAGGATATTATAGTGACTTTTTCCTAATTAGAAGTAAATTTATATTTATTTTTCATTATTAATTCATTAATTAACTCCTACATTTGAAATTGTTAATGAAATAAAACCTGGAAACCTAAGTTTCAGTGTTTTCTACTTTAAAAATGGTAGACTTAAAAAAAAATAAACAAAAAAAAAATAAAAATGGTAGACTTTAGGTCTTAACCCACTGAGCCTGAGTGGCTCAGTGGGTTAAACCTCTGCCTTCGGCTCAGGTCATGATCCCAGAGTCCTGGGATCGAGCCCTGCATTGGGCTCTCTGCTTGGCATGGAATCTGCTTCCCCATCTCTCTCTCTGCCTGCCTCTCTGCCTACTTGTGATCTCTGCCTGTCAAATAAATAAATAAAATCTTAAAAAAAATGGAAGACTTTATATATGGTGCACATTGTTATTTGATAATTTATCTATGAAGAAGATAAATAATAGACCTCATATTCTTTGAATTTTTCTTAGGAAGAAGTACACTGTCTGTAAGTATAATATGAACTGATGAGGACATACTTTATACACTTTTCCTAAGGAGAGTTCTCATTTTCCCCATCATTTTTATTCCTAGTGATAGAATTAAGCCAATTTTGGATACTTAAAGAAAATGGCTTTTAGTACTCCATTTAAAAATTTTTCCACATTTACTCTAGGAAAATAAAACTATGCTCCAGTGCCCCTCAGATACGCTGTTAATATACTTTGCACATAACATGCAATAAATATTTATTTACCAATTTGTTGACTGATTGACCAAAATTACATTAATGTGACTTAGATGGCTGAGTCTAGCTAGCTTCTGATTTTTGAAATGTAAATATAAATTGTTGCATAAGAAGCAACTGCAAAAGACACAACTAGTCCTAATAGGTATAAACACTTACAGAAAGCAGAGGACCACACCAAAGCAACCTTAATAATCTAATGGTTTTCATACAGTATCCGCTGAGTCATGATGGTTTGATATAGTCATGATGTGATCAAATACAAACTGAATTACACATAAAGATGATTTTATTTATTTATTTATTTATTTATTTTTAAAAGATTTTTTATTTATTTATTTGACAGAGAGAGATCACAAGTAGATGGAGAGGCAGGCAGAGAGAGAGAGAGAGGGAAGCAGGCTCCCTGCTGAGCAGAGAGCCCGATGCGGGCCTCGATCCCAGGACCCTGAGATCATGACCTGAGCCGAAGGCAGCGGCTTAACCCACTGAGCCACCCAGGCGCCCTAAAGATGATTTTATAGAGCATTTTCATTATTTTCAAAATGGATAAAATTTATACTTCAATCATACCTTCTAATAAAAATAACTGAAGGAGTAAGTAAAGTTAATAAAAAAGATTTAACTATGGAGGCAATCGCAGAACAGTTTGAAGATTACAAAAAAGGAAATTAGTATTCACTGGTTTTATGTCCAAATTCATCTCAAATGTAGCTTAGATTATTCTGAGTATTTTTTCAATGAAAACTTTGTAGGGGAAAATGAAGAGGCAATATTGACCATATTTTATATTTAAAATCTTTTTCTGAGACCCTTGCCCCTATCCCAAACTTTGTGATTACTCATTAAGAGTCGATAGTTAATGTTTTTTCAATTCACCTTTAATTTTCTTCAAATTTGTACATTAATTTTTTATGCTTTTCAAATTTTTGCCTAGTTTTCCCCCCATTTGGATCACTAATAAATACTTCATCCCAAATATGAGTGTGTACCAGATTGGCTAATTCTGCCCTTAGATCCGAGAAAACTTAAAGTCAGTGTTCTTGTACAGAGACTTAGTGAACTAGTTTAATTAATAATTCATCTGAAGAGTCAGATTTCCAAAATAAAGATTTTTTTTAAGTGTAACATTTTAATTCTTTTTAAATATAGAGTGGTGATGAATCTTTAATTAGAAGCAGTCATATATTTGAGTGTTCAAAATGGGCTATGGTCAGAACTTTTCAAAGGGACAAAACCTTAAGTGGGGGAGTGTTGTATATTTTTCACAGAGTGGTTAACAAAGATATGCTTTATTGGGAAGGATGAAGTTAAATAAATAGAAATGTATGGAGGTATCTTGATGTATGGCGTGTCTATCAGTAAGCTGTATGTAACAGAAATGTCTACTTAAAAATCACAGATCCAATATTTATGGTTTTTTCTCAATCTATTAAAGCTATGATGAACACACCGTTTGTGTCTCAGGGCTAATTATGCTATTTTTATGACTTAATATGAGTTTATGTCAATGAAAATCATTCTATGATATTAGATTGGAAACTAAAATTCTCTGTTTACATACAGGCCAGGTATATAGGGGGAGGGTCCAGTGCTTTCAAGCTTCCGCACACAGCGCCTCCCATCTACCTAAACTCTGATTTGAAAGGACCACTAACTGCTGGGGTGAGAGAATAAAATTCATTATTCCATATCCATTCCATCACAGAACCCCTCACAATGAAAGATGATGGCTAGACTTAGATAGGGGCTGTCTTTAATTGAGTTTTTAATTAACAAGAGATTTCAAAACAGCATTAAAATCAGAGGCTTATGTTGATGTCCTGCTTATGCAAGATTTCATAGAAAACATGTTATCATTTTAGACAAGCTATTAAGTAGAAATATCTCTTCTGCTGATTTTGAAAATGTCACAGCACTTTAACAATAAAAATGAGTACTTTTTATTCTTAGATATCTCTAGCCAGAAATTTAAACTGAATAATTTAAACTTAAATTCATGTTTGGCTTTATTCACTTCCTATTAAGATGTTTTGTTTAGTATTTGCAAGTTTGATGTCAATTTAATTAAAAATATACTACAAAATGTGGCATCATGTTGAGAAATTAGAAATGGCCTAATGAGACCACTTAAAATTTTTTTTTAATTAAATAACTAGTTTGTAGTGGAAAGTACTTGATTTTGAGTTGCATGGCTTATAGTAGAAGGAAGAGGGATCAAAATAGAGGTATAAAAATTCCTAGGGATGAGTATGTCCTCCCTTGTACCTCTCTCCCATCAGCTGTTTTTCATTCTCATTTTTTATCATGGTTGTTTCATTTGCATGGCTCAAAGATTATATGTTTCTTTGTTAGAACTAAGATTTAGTGTTCTGCATTTGGGAAGACAAAACTAAACAAAAAGTAGGCAATAATTTCTTGGGTTAAGTTGCAATTAATAAAATAATAAACATTGTATGTTTTTCAACTGAAAGAGATCACTCCTGCATGTCTCAATTCTACTTCAAAGTGCTCTGAGTTTCTATGAAAATTAAGATGACAATGAACTTCACAATTCCTTGGAAGTGTCCAAAAGTACTTCCAGTAAGAAATACATACGAGTTGTTTGAAGCAAAAATACTCTTTATTTTAAAGTCTATTCCACCAATATATTTTATTATTATTTTCTTTTTCTGTCCTTAACTTCCTATTGCAACAATTATAAGCTTAAGCAATTAGATGACTTTCTGTAAACACCTCCTTCCTGCCACTGCTGTAGTAGTAAGGGGGCAAACACATGGACTGAAAATAAGATGATTTGGTTTAATGTTTTACGCTTTTAAATAAAGCCTCAGTGAATATTGTCTTCACAAAGATATCCTCGAGCTTTTACTATTATGTCAAAGTTCTACTTAGATTCACAACTTACCTGAAAAACGTAAAATTATGTTTTTATCTAATACCACACAAAAGTCAACTAAAGCCTGTAAACAGAATTTAAATTACATATGTATAATTACTATTTAGAAAATTAAATGTATTGCATATAAGTGTTGTTAATATTGAAAGACAGACATCCTAGAAAATAATTAAGGTGGTCAAAATTGATGATAAAAATTGAATTTATTTTTTTTCTCCTGCAGACAACAAATTACTCCAATCCAGTGTATGCAAAATTATATATGGATGGGCAAAATTGTCGGAACTCCTTAGGAAGTGTTGATGAAAGAAAAGAACTGCTTCCAAAGAAAATAGAAATTGGGATAAGAGAGACAGTGGCATAATCAGTGATACCTTTTATATGCTGTAAAAATGTATAAAATATAAGGATTACTTTTGTATGTTCCAACAGTATTATACTTGTTTTGGCATCAGCATTACCTCCTTCTTTATCTTTCTCCTGGTTAATTGTTTTCTGAGTTTTCTGGGTTTTACTTTTTGCTGATGACTATTGATTGACCATTTGTATGGTATTTTTATGAAAAAGAACTGCACTACAATACAATTTACAACAATGCTGCTGATATGATTCACCTTTGGATTTGTTAAAATTAAAAACAACATATTCCTTTGTAGTGTGAATATGAGCAATCTATTTTATATGAACTTTTTTGTTTCTACTTATTCAATGAAGAGAATCTCTGCACTTTTTCATTATATGGTCTGAAAGCTGTAATACAACGTCATTTTACTTTTCCATTTAAACTGATGGAAGAATGATTGAATGGTCAACTCTCTTCTTTGTGCCCATTAAGGTTGATTCAGACTACTGAAAATATCTAGCCCTCACAAGTCCAGCATCACCTGCTTTGAAATTAGCCTTAGATTGCCAAGCGATAGATGAAAATTTTGAAGAAAAACTTTAAAAATATATACAATTAATAATTTGCATGAATACCTATGACTATGTTTGCCAAAATTTAATGGACTGTATGTGATATACTAAACATATACACTCTATAAACAACAGTTATATTTAGGTGGTAGAACATAGCAAAAATATAACCAGAAGTGGAAAGACCACACTTGCTATGGGATATAAGACCTTTTGTTCTCCCTCGGTCCTGAGGTAAATAGCCAGCCTAGAGCACAACAGGGCAATGGGTACTCATGCCTTAGGAAGTTCTTCCTAGTCATGTGCATTTTGTGGAAGATTAACCCAATCCTTTACCACACAGAACACAGAACAATAATATATAAGCACACAAATTGATGACAGAACTTCTATTATGTGAATGCATTCTCTTTGCTAGGTCAAGAGAAAGAGGTAAAGCAGCCATTATAGTATAGAGTAGTTGGTAAATATTTTCAATATACAGTATGACTAATCCAATATTTGCCCTATTCAAAATATATTCTTAAGGGACTTAACAGGTTATAGAAGAACAATTATTTGTCCATAATCAAAGGTGGAGAGTGTAAATGCTGACCAGTTACTCTGGTACTCTAGTTTCTTTTGGTTATGCAAAATACATGGACCCCATTCACTTTTTTGTTTGTTTTCAGATTTGATTGAAATAAGTACGATTTATTTAAGTTGTATAAAAAAGGATAGCATTTTTATACAGATATCTTTAAAGGCACAAAAGATTTATTCACAAGGTATGGAGGCCTTTTTGTTCCTCTGATAGACATGACTGACTTTTAGCTGTCATAATGTATTAACCTAACAGATGAAATATGTTTGTGGTTGCTCTTTATCCCTTTGTACGAGCATTAAAAAAACTGCTGTTTTATAAAGAGACTTTTTGTTGTACTATGTGCATGCATACTACCTATTTCTAAACTTTGCCATATTGAGGCCTTTATAAACTATTGATTTATGTAATACTAGTGCAATTTTGCTTGAACAATGTTATGCATATCATAAACTTTTTCAGGTTCTTGTTTAAGTACATTTTTTAAATTGAACAGTATTTTTCATTTTGGTTATAATAGTCATTTTGCCTATGTTTCTACAATGAAGTGTTAAAGACTTTATAAAAAATTGTTGACTGACTTATTTAAATGAAATTCTACATATTTAAGTGCTTGTGTTGGGTAGTTTTTAAAAGTAAGAAAATTCTTTTCTTTGTGGACTGTAATATCCATAGGAAACTATTTTAGTAAACATGAGACATAATTTTTGTTATATCCTTAGAGCATATTTTCTGGGTTGGGTTGATTTCATTACATCACTTTTAAAAGCACAATAGAGAAAGCGTTTTCTCTCTTCTTGAAGCAGAAACATTTTCCTTGTTTTGTATTTTCCCCCAAGGTATATTGTTTATTACGGATTCTTATATTGCAATAGAAAGAGAGGTAGGTTATACACACAGTAGTGTGACAATTGTGTTGAAATAAGCCAAAGCTTTTCCTGCCTTTCCCATTTTCAGAAAGTGTATTTTATGGAAAACTCAGATTCCATTAGATTCTGTGTAGGCATTATTTTGTAAGTGGAATGGTTATTGGTATATATCATCCTGGAGTATCATCCTGGAGAAGCAAATACAGGAAGGTCTGATTTACTGGAGCTGTCTTTGAGTTATATTATCTAAAGTGGACTTTTTATATCAAAGCTTTATAAATGTAACTGAAATTATTATTTGAAAGAAACAGAACCTAGAGATTGAGATGATCTTGATACAATTACCAGTGTTATAAATATTAACATATCATATATGATATACAGACAACTAACACCCAGAGTCTGGCACAACAACCTGTTTTCTCACTACAGCATTGATGAAAACCATAGTTGAGAGAATTCAGGATATACTTTTTAACCCTGAGGTCCCATCTACATTATCATGGTCCTTATGTCCACATTATGCTTCACCATCCCATGCTGGTTCATTCAAGTCCACATCAGAGTTCATAGTCTTTCTTTTTGCGATTATTTTGCCTTCAATCTTTACAGGACAAAGATAATTTTTCAACTACTTAAATTTATTCTATTTATATAGCTCTAGCTCTTTCAATTCTCTGATGCAAAAACTCATATAAATGCAAGAAATTCAGGTGCATAATTTTCCTCTGCGGTTACCATTCTTTATAAATGCCATCACCAAATACTTCCTAAAACATTCCTTCAAGCTTTGATGGAACATATTTTCTAAAAATGAATGCTTCCTGGTGAATTCTCCTTCTTATCCAAAATGACTATTCATCCAAAGTATGGGGTTCCAACCTGTCGACATTAGACCCAGTTAATTCTTTATTGTCCTCTGTAAGGAAGGATATTTAGCAGGATCTCTGCCTTCTATCCACTAAATGTTACTGACACCACCCAAAGTTGCAACAACCAAAATGTCTACAGACTTTGCCAAATTTCTTCTGAGGAAAAAATTACACTTATTAAGATCAAATGGTCTAGGGCTATGTTCTACCTTCCACTATTAAAAAGCTCTTGGATGAAATAGCTAAGTCAAAAAGAGGGAAAGGAAGGAAGGAAAGAAGGAAGGAAGGAAGGAAGAGCACCTCAGCATGAGAATCATGGCGCTCCCTCCAAATTTTTAAGTTTTAATACTGATGATACATGAGTTATAGAAACTTGGTATTAGTAAAGTGCCTATACAATAAAACAACAAAACAAAACAAAAAAGGGAAAACCAACTAAGGGAGAAAGTTTCATTTAGAAACTCTCACAGTTTTGTCTAAATTTGGGCTATTTTAATTTACATACATGTGTTTTATTTGGCCATTTACTGCCATTTATGATGATGTTTTATTTTGTTTTGTATTCGATTATATGCTTATTTTGTTGGTTCTTGAGATTGAGATTTAAACTTGTACTTTTCTTGTACAAATGTTACTTTCCGTTTTTATGATGACTCAGATATGAAGAAGTTCAATACTCAATGTATGTCATATCTACTATAAATGAACTATAATATGCAAAATACCCACAATTTCCAAACCCTAACTGGGGAAATTGGTATATGTGATGAAAGGAATAGGGAAAAAAATACACTGCTTATTTTCCTTAAGCTTCTCACATGTCCATATCTTCAAACAGATAATCATGATGTGAAATCTGATTCCTCTCTAAGAACACTATTACTATTTACAGTCAAGCTTCTCATGTAGTATTACTTTAAAAATTAAAATATAAAAGATTAAGAATCCCACTGAGTTGAGCAAAATATAACTCACCACTTTTTGAAAGCTGTTTTCTTTACCTAATGCTACATTCCAGTTTCCATCAATTTAATGAAAACTTTTTTCAAAATTAGATTATATTATTTGATATAAATTAGGATCATTATTTAAATAGAATTCCTTGAATTTTAACTTGTAAGAAAAGGAGAGATTCAAGCAGTTCTTTGTGAAGATGACTACCAGATAATATAGCACACAAAAAAATGATTTTTCCATATATTTTGAATGTGAGAAAGGCAACAAAAAGAGTGAGAAAATGTTATTTTTTGGTTCTGCTACCAATTCCATTGCTAATATCCCAGAAAGTTAACACATCAAGAAAAAGATACAGGTAATTAACAATATACAGAAAGAGTTTTATTTAGAACAACATTTAGTTTTTGATGATGTAATATCCACAGGTCCAGGAACATGTACTTCATAATGTGTTATTCATGTATCCAGTTTAAAAAAAAAAAAATGAAGTGAAATGAGATCTTTGGTTTAACTTTTCTGTAGTAGTTATACCTAAATGACTATGACTTATTCTGAAAAATAGTTTCTAGTGAATGCTATCATTTTTTTGTATCCAAAGTGGTCAAAAATCAAAAGAAAAATTGGTACTAAAGATGGCCTATTTGATAAATTCTACGTCTAGAATGTGTTTATTCTCTCTGATGGATATTCTGCCCCTTTAACTGGGGTTTGTGAGATAACAATGAACTAAAGCAATGCAGTACTGAAGCTTTACTCATTTGTTCACTCCAAGATAATTTTGTAGCTGTAGTTTCTTCTGCAGTTTTAATACATAAAATATGAAGTCCTGATGCAATTGATTTCTAGCTATTTATGCCATAGTAACTTGGGAAACCAATAATAAAACTCATAAACTTTCAAAAGATAAGGTCCATAACAAAAATCATACACATCTTATTCAGGTCAGTAATTTAACTATAAATGAGAAAATATTTTTTTCACATACAGAATAAACTGTGAAATATGATTGAGAAAAAAAAATCAGGAGTTTGAAATATGAGGCTGTTTATGGAGATACTTAAAAAACAATACACAGGGCACCTGGGTGGCTCAGTGGGTTAAAGCCTCTGCCTTCGGCTCAGGTCATGATCTCAGGATCCTGGAATCGAGCCTACTTCCCTTCCTCTCTCTCTGCCTGCTGCTCTGCCTACTTGTGATCTCTCTCTGTCAAATAAATAAATAAAAATCTTTAAAAAAAAATACACAGAGTCTAAGTTTAGAGTGAGCTGTATTTGTCAGTAGATAATGTCAAAAGTTAGGTAGGAAGTAACTGGACAATGAGATTGCAAACAGGAGTAACCTCTGTCCTTGCAGTCAGCTAGCATCAATGGTAAGTTTGTGGAAATCCATATAAATACACAACAACAACAATAACACACACCCCATATATTTTCATACACTGACTCTGATGACCCATTAATTGTGAAGATGGCATTTCTCTCCTATTTTATGTAAAATTCAGTCATGTTTAGCTTCTCTGGCTTATAATTTCAGAAGTCACTACTCTGCTCCAGAGTGATAACTTCTCCATTTGCTTCTCTTTTTTTCCTATCCAAAGTGACAGTACAGAAGGCCAGTATTCCTCGTCGACTATTTTGTTATAACCTGTATCCCGTATTGCTTATTCTATTGAAAAAAAAAAGTCATTTTAGAAAATTTAGAAAATAGGGGCGCCTGGGTGGCTCAGTGGGTTAAGCCGCTGCCTTTGGCTCAGGTCATGATCCCAGGTCCTGGGTTTGAGCCCCACATCGGGCTTTCTGCTCAGCAGGAAGCCTGCTTCCTCCTCTCTCTCTCTGCCTGCCTCTCTGCCTACTTGTGATTTCTCTCTGTCAAATAAATAAATAAAATATTTTAAAAAAATTAAAAAAAAAGAAAATTTAGAAAATAAATATAAAGAAAAAAGAAAAACTACCACTAAGTTAAAACACTAGAAATAACCAGTTACCATTTTGAAGAATTTTCATTTGTTGTAGGCTCATGCAAAAATTTAAATTTTCTACCCTGCTTCTAAAATATAACATTAGAATATTTGTTTTTATGTCTTTCCTGGGCTTTTATTTGGTTACTTATATTTATTCAGCTTCTGTTTATCCTATACAGACTTCATATTGCATGGCTTTATTTTTGTCTTTTGATTTGAAAATTATTTATTTATTATTTGTTTTACTGTTAAATAATTTTAACTTTAAAAAATGTACTAATAATTACATCCAAAATTTTAAAATGTCTCTCTATTTTCCCCTCTAACATGAGAAGTTTAATATCCTTAGACTCCCCTAATCTAACGTACCCTCATAGTTTTGCCGCAGTTTGTGGTTTTATTTTGACAAATATAAAATGAGGTAGTATTTTTATATTTTATCTTCTTTTTATTAATTGGAATATTTTCAAATTTAAGTGTTTCTCTTTTTAATCTTTATTCCTTTTACTACATGATTTTTTCATTCTTAATTTATTTTTATTTAAGTCTAATTTTATTGGTATATTTCATCAAGTATACTTATAAAAAGCCTTTATCTGTGGTATATTGCTGAACTATTGTATTTATACAAACATTTCTCTAAGGTCTTCAAAAACAAATGTCAACTCAATTCAACGTATGGAGATTTTCCATTTCCTTCAAAATTAAGTTGCAACTGCCTCACACTGCCTGCTGGTATTCAATGTTGTTAAGGATAAGTCTGAGACCAAACAGATTTTTCTTTTTTTTGTAACATTTCTCCCCAGACTCAAAAACACAAAACAAATTATAATAAAAATATTTTGCCACATATGCACTTACGTTTTTTATTAATTTTGTCTACTTAAAACAACATTTATAGATGAGATTCATTTTCTTCAAGGTATTTTTATTGCTTTTGTCCAAATTGATTTAATACACAGAAGTTCTTAGGTTAAGTCTTTTTTTCTCACACCTGTATCATTTTAATTTTTTTTTCTTTCATTTTAGAAGAGATTTTCAAGTTTCTGCCCTGCATTTTTAGTTGATCTTTTTCCCTGCAGATTCAATTGATTTTTCATGTATGCATGTACCTTGGGAATGAGTCCTTTCTTTTTTTTTATTCAGCTTCCTTCTTAACTTAGTTTTTCTTTTGTCCTGTTTAGTGTATTTTTTTCTCATGGCTTTCCGCTGAGGTGTCATAGTAACTGTTTCCTACTCACAATACCAACCAGTTTTCAAAAGTTCTCTTTTTCAACAATTCTGTAAGCCTATGGAACAATGCCTTCATGTCCCTGTGCTATTAAATTAAAATTAGTAATAGCCAAAGGTCCTTCTTATGTTTTTCTTTTCTATTTACTGATTTTTATTTACAGAGAAAACACTGTACTTCCAGTGCTGTCCATATACACAGTATATGCAATATGTATTTGTTCCCACATTCCATCAATTTTATGCCTCTTAAATATCTTTCTTAGGCCTATAACTCCTGGACCATTTCTCCCTCTTACATCCTAGTGAGTCTCTCCTAGAGAGTGTGATTATTTTCTCTCCTAGAGACCCAGTGTGATTATTTTCATTCTCATATCATTATATTTTTATTTACTTAAATAATGAAACAAAGAAGTCATAAAAATGTCAATGCTCCTGTTTGCCATAGTACCAGGATTCTTTTCTGTAATCCACATTCAGCTACATCCCCAAATATCATGCCCTAGGTTGCGCTCTAACCTTCTATAAATTCAACAGGAGAGAGACAAACGTCTTCAGTGCATCCACACCCCTTCCCTTTCTTAGAGAGGGTCCTAGGTATCTGTCTATTTTCTGGCAGCATCACTCTTTGAAAGACTGTAGTACCATGGATTGTGGGCAGTGACTGTTCAGTGGAAGGATGGCTACCCACTTCCTTTTCTAATACAGATTCTAATACAGATTTCTAATACAGATCCAAGATTTGCATCTTGATAAAGAATATGGGGAGGGGGAATCCCCCCAGAACATTCCAGAACGATGTTTCATATTTCTTTGAGATTTATAATCTCCCTGGTTTCCCTTTTGCTGATCCCTTCCCCCTTCAGCCAGAGAAAGTCCGTTGTGTTTAAGTGGTCATGGATTTAGATTGAACCAACCTAGAAAATCTCTTCATTTTAAGGTCCACAACCTTAAATAAATTTGCAAAGTCCCTTTTAGCAGTAAGGTAACATATGCACAGATTTCAGGGATTAGGTTATGCACATATTTGAGAGGCATTATTTGGCCTTTAACGCACTCTTGCTTTCTGCCCTGGGGCATCTCTGAGTTAGTGCAAAAGACAAGCTCTAGATGTTCTCCCCATGATGTTAAATAAATTCTCTCATATTCTTCCTCACTGGTCCAACACTTTTATGATCCACTCTAGAATGTGCTCCCCCTCATATCATCCAGGTTTACAGTTCTTCCTTACTCAAGCTGCACTCTAAGTTGACGATTATTTGACAACAAATAAAAAAGGACTGACCATGGGGAGAGCAAGAAAGTCTGCAGGAATCCACCTGGAACTCAGGCACGTGTGACCTGGGAATTTGTAGGTGTCAATGCTCCATGGAACAAACATTAACCAATGGAGCAACAATTAACCAATAAAAAATATCCCGTCCTCATTTTAGACAACTAATTTTCTGCTTCATTCTTCCTGTTTCTTCTGAAGTTCTCTGAGAAACCAGCCCAAGTTTCACACAGCAGTAATCAATTTGAAAATACCCATCTGTATAGCTTTCGTACTATTCCCAGTTTTCCTTCCATAGTCCCCAGATCACTATCCAATATAAACTGCATAAAGCCTTTGTCTCAAGCTCTGCTTTGGGAAATATGAAGGAGCCTGACAAAGCGAAATATCAGGAAGGAATTCTAAAAGAAAGTCACCCACAAGTCATATGTAATAAAGACCCCATTGTTTGGGATAAGTGGGGTGATGATTACCCTGATATGTGGAACACCACAATTTCTAACAGTCCCACTAGCAGGGACTGGGTTGAATTATAGATAGATGATCAAGGGCTACCTGTTTGGCTCAGTTGGTTAAGTGCCAGCTCTTGATTTGGGCTCAGGTTATGGTCTCAGGGTCGTGAGATTGAGCCCTGTGCAAGGCTCCAGGCTCTGAGGGAAGTCTGCTTGAGTTTCTTTCCTCTGCCCTTCTCCCTCTACCCCTCCTCCTGTCTGCACTCTGTCTCCTTCAAATAAATAAATTAATTAAAAAAAAAGAAGATTAAGCATTGACTTATATGACAGCTATGACTCTTAAACAATATGGAACAACAGTAATTATAAACATTGTATTATTGGATGACTTATTTAAGGCTTAAAAAACAAAATAAACAGGTTGGGTAATAATCAACTTAAGGTGCACGGTATAGGTCAGAAGACCAAAGGGTTCTATGTCAATTACTAGTATTAACTTTGCAATGAAAAAAGGAAATACTCAAAACTTGTGAGAGTTGTTGAATATAGCATCCAAATGGATGAAGATAACAAGGTACCTTAAAATCATCATGCCTCCCATTTAGTGGGGGCCTTTGGACTCCAAGTAGAGAATAAAGTTCTGGCCCAAGTTTCTCATATAGTGGATTAGTACATCCAAGGATCTAGTCAGAAGTTATTCTCTGTCCCATCAGTACACAATTGAGATGCGTATACTGAGGATCTGGCACAACACTGACATGCACTGGGGGAGGAAAAGCCCTTATATTAAGGGCTAAGTGGATGTTCACCAAACTGCCCTATGTTCTGGCCAAATAGTAAAATAAAAACAAGAACAAATTCCCAGAGAAATTTCAGAGATTTATGCCACAATTAAAGATTTAAAAGATGTGGTGGTGGTGAATCCCATCTTAAACCATTTGTCTAAATAATAAATAAACCAAACAAACTGTGGCACTTTGTTTGCAACTATTGATCTGGCAAATGCATTTCTTAAATCACTATCAGAGGAAAGATTAAAAATCTATTTAATGCTTGAAGAAGAGTAATATGCATTCACTTTGACCATAGAACTATGTTCACCCACCATTTTTTTAAAAGATAGATAGATCGATTGATTGATTTTACAGAAAGAGAGTGTGCATGCACACACAGGAGGGGCAGAGAGCGAGAGAGAGAATCCTCAACAGACTGCACTGAGCATGGAGCCCAACACAGGGCTCGATCCCATGTCCCTGAGATCATGACTTGAGAATCAGATGCTTAACCAACTGAGTAACCCAGGTGCCCCCACCCTTCTTCAGGATACTGAGTCATCTCACACTTTGCAGAACCACACAGTGACATGAGGAGGTCATCCAAATGTTTAGTAAATATAAGCATGCCAAATGCAAACTTTCTAGGTGGATATTTATAGGTTTATAATTGAAAATCATTTGCAAGACGTACATTATCGTGACCTTTTTGGTAGTGCTATAAAACTCCAGACATAAGGTGAAGTTTAGAACTAAATTAATTTTTTTGCCTAAATGTTTTTAAGTAACTGAATGAAAAACACTACTTCAATTCTACATTCCATTTGTTTTCTATGGACTCTTCAAATTTGGTGTTACTTGCACTTTATTTTTAATATAAGTTTTGTTCTATTAAGATATAATCTTTGGGGGCACTTGGATGGCTCAGTGGGTTAAACCTCTGCCTTTGGCTCAGGTCATGATCTCAGGGTCCTGGTATTGAGCCCCACATAGGTCTCTCTGCTCAGTGGGGAGCCTGCTTCCTCCTCTCTCTCTCTCTCTGCCTGCCTCTCCACCTACTTGAGATCTCTGTCTGTCAAATAAATAAATAATATCTTTTTTAAAAAAAGATATAATCTTTTCCTATAGATTTCTCTTTTGCTTGCTTAATGATATTTAAAATAGCGCACTTTTATTCACCATAAATACTGCAGCAGAAAACATAAACCTTTTTGAATATTTACTTTGCCATCATTATTACTTGCAGCATGATGCCAGCACATTCATGGAAATGCTCCTTTTTGGCCTATATTAGATTGTAAAATGAACTCTGAGTCCTATGCTTGTAAGTGGATGTATATAAATATTTGAAATGAATGTCTTCAATGAATTCTGCAAGACAAGATCCCGACCCTTGACTCTCAATTAATTAGTACAAAGAAAGAAAATCTAGACAAACAGCCTCCTAATTCATTTGATAGCTAATTAAAATGCATTCTCTGTAGAAGTCATTTGACTCTCAATTACAATTAAATATGCAAGGTTATCAGAACACTGCAAGCAGAAAGCTGAAACTAATCTTCCCTGTTAGAGTGAACACATCAAGGATGGTTCTGTGTGGTAAGGAAACGTTTCATGTAACACAGCTAGCTGTGTTGTTCATTTACCGTTCCCACAGGACCATAGAAATAATAATGTCACTGCTGATCCTAGGATCCCATCAGCTGTAGTAGTTTCAAAGTTAAAACCTAGTGAACTGTTAAAATTGTTTGTGGACCCCTCAAATATCAACTAGAATGGTCTTAAAAAAATGTCAAGATTTGCCTGTTGCTCAAATGGTGTTGGGTTAATTTTGTCATAAAATTAATGATGCACTTAAGATGAAGAGATTTATGATTATCTGCAAGCACTTCTAATTGAGTTAACCCAACAGAGTAGCTTCCAATTCATACAACTCCAAAAAAGAATTATTAATAAGGTGCCCAAATTGTATCCTCCCTTTTTGACTGAAATCTTCAATAGACTATCAAAATTACTACCTCATTTTTACTTCAATTACTGTTTTTTTAAACCCAGAATCCATTTTTTTCATAAGATGACAGTATTTTTCATGCATTTCAAGCTCAATTGTTTCCTTAAATTAACCTATGAATAAAAGCCTTTTTGAGCTTTAGAAGAAAACCTTACTATCTATATGTAATTAAAACATGGTCCCTTTATTTAGTTTCTATTCTTAAAATGTAGGATGATTTTATTTGGCATCACCAGCTGCATTTTAAAAAGGCATTTGTGGCGTTAAGTGGTATACTGAAGAGACATTGATAAAAGGCCTACACCTAAAATACTAAATATCCTGCGTATTTCAGCGGAACTATTATGATAGGGATAAACAACAGGGCCACTCTGCTCCCTTTGATGGTTGTATCTGAGGTAGAAACAGCAGCTTGAAGATTTTAACAAGCTCTGGTTAAATGTGTGTCATTTCTTCTTTACAAAAAATCACTTTCATGCCACTAGACTTATGATGTGCCAGTTTCCCATTACAGACCATTTGGCTAAGATATGACATAGTTATCGCTATGGCCAGTTCACTGTGTGGCAAGAAGGAAGTGCCAAATTCGATTTATCTTCTAGTGCAGATTTCAACAAAAGAACAATCAGTTTTGTATAAATGAAATGACTAGAAAAATCTGGCAAATCATATTTAATATTTAAAATGACACATACTCTACATATCAAAACTTACATGAAAAGATAAAGAATTTCAGACTTTAGACCCTTATAATTGAATATAAGTCCATAATTAAGCCAATAGCATCTGTTGACCATTAAGTACAAGGCCTTTGTTTTTTCTATCATTTTGAATTACCCATTTAAGTAACTATAATTAATAAAGATAATTTGTGAATAATAGAACCTTTGTTTTTAAAGTGTTATCTATGTGATATAGATATATATATAAGATATAGATATATATCTATATCTTAAATCTACTATTATCTGTTTCTGCATTTCTATTAATATTAATATTAATTTATGATATATGTAATTTAACTTATTTTAAAATTGCTTTCTTTCACCTGGGCTTGGGGATTAAATCATGCATGTTAAATCATGGGTCATCATTTCAGTGATTCCTTGAAATCCTAGTATTGTCTTTGAAGGTGGTATTAAAGCACCCCATGGTCAAACATGGCAGTTACTTATCCTAAAATCAGCCCCAACCTATCCAAGCCATGCTTAAACAATGTAACACAATGCATGTGATAGTAATTTTATCCCTTTTTGAGTACATATTTTTTATCTATACAAACCTCTAAAGTGTTTCGTTTCATGGATTTGTTTTCACTACAGAGATAACATATATACTAACTATATGTTAACATGTGTAAACTGGATGTTAGCTAAAATGGCCCTTTTCAAATATGCGGGGTACCATTTCAAGAATTCAGTATTCAGGAACACATTCTAGGCATAATATTCCAAATTTCAGAAGGCATGTCCAACTTACCTAATCAATCTCATTGTATTGAAATAAGGCCTAACTTACCACGGTTTCCAAAAGACATATGCAATTTCTTTGGATACTATTAAAGAAGTTGTATGTGATGGGGTACCATTTGCCTACTCTCTTCAAGTAAGCTCTGTGTTAAAAATGTCTCTTTGTATTATAGGATAATCTGAGATTTCTTTTTTTTTTTTTCACTTTTTATGTAAATTCCAGCCAGTTAACACAGAGTAGTATTAGTCTCAGGTATACAATATAGTAATTTAAACCTTTCATACAATAGCTGGTGCTTGTCACAAGTGTCGTCCTTAATCCCCAAATCCTATTTCACCCATTCCCCACCCACCTCCCCCGGAAGCCATCAGTTTTTTTCTCCATAGTTAAGAGTCTGTCTCTCGGAGTACCTGGGTGGCTCAGTCAGTTAAGTGTTTGCCTTTGGCTTAAGTCTTGATCCCAGGGTCCTGGGATTGAGCCCTGGTAGCCCCTTGCTGATGGGGAAGCTGCTTCTCCTGCTTGTGTTGCCACTTCTTGTGCTTTCTCTCTCTCACTCTCTCTCTCTCCCTCCCACTGTCAAATAAATAAATAAAAATCTTTAAAAAAGAAAAAAAAAACAGAGAGCCTGTTTCTTGGTTTGCCTCTCTTTTTCTTCCCCTTTGTCTGTTTGTTTTGCTTCTTAAATTCCACATATGAGTAAAATCATATTCTATTTGTCTTTCTCTGATGGAAAATACTAATTCAAAGGGATACATATACCTCATGCTTAAGGCAGCATTATCTACAGTAGCCACAAGAACCATATGATACTCTCAATAGGTGCTTTCTTGATCAAAACCCTTCAAAGTGTAGGAACAGAGGGTACATGCCTCAATATTATCAAAGCTATCTATGAAAAACTCACAGAAAATATCATTCTCAACAGGGAAAAACTGAGAGCTTTTCCCCTAAGGTCAGGAACATGGCAGAGCTGACTACTATCACCACTGCTATTTAACATAGTACTAGAAGTCCTAGCCTCAGCAATCTGACAACAAAAAGAAATAAAAGGCATACAAATTGGCAAAGAAGAAGTCAAACTCTCACTCTTTGCATATGATATGTTACTTTATGTGGAAAACCCAAAAGACTCCACTCCAAAACTGTTAGAACTCATACAGGAATTCAGGGAAGTGTTAGGATATAAAATCAATGCACAAAAATCAGTTGCATTTCTATACACCAACAATACAGAAGAAAGAGAAATTAAGGAGTCAGTCCCATTTACAATTGTACCCAAAACCATTAAATACCTAGGGATAAACCCAACCTAGGAGGCAAAGAATCTGTACTCAGAAAACTATAAAGTACTCACAAAAGAAATTGAGGAAGACACAAAGAAATGGAAACACATTCCACGCTCATGGATTGGAAAAACAAATATTATGACAATGTCTATGCTACCTAGAGCAATCTACACATCTAATGCAATCCCTATCGAAATGCCATCAATTTGTTTTAAAAAAATGGAACAAATAATCCTAAAATTTATATGGAACCAGAAAAGACCCCAAATAGCTGGAGGAATGTTGAAAAAGGAAACCAAAATTGGTGGCATCATAATTCCAGACTTCAAGCTCTATTACAAAGTTGTCATCATCAAGACAGTATGGTACTGCCACAAAAACAGACCCATAGATCAATGGAACAGAATAGAGAGCCCAGAAATGGACCCTCAACTCTATGGTCAACTAATCTTTGACAAAGCAGGAAAGAATGTCCAGTGGAAAAAAGACAGTCTCTTCAACAAATGGTGTTGGGAAAATTGGAAAGCCCCATGCAGAAGAATGAAACTAGACCATTTCCTTATACCACACACAAAAATAGACTCAAAATGGGTGAAAGACCTCAATGTGAGAAAGGAATCCATCAAAATCCTTGAAAAGAACACAGACAGAAACCTCTTCATCCTCAGCTGTAGCAACTTCTTCCTAGAAACATCGTTAAAGGCAAGGGAAGCAAGGGCACAAATGAACTATTGGGACTTTGTCAAGATCAAAACTTTTTCACAGCAAAGGAAACAATCAACAAACCGAAAGACAACCCACAGAATGGGATAAGGTATTTGCAAATGACATATCAGATAAAGGGCTAGTATCCAAAAAATCTATAAAGAACTTATCAAACTCAACACCCAAAGAACAAATAACCCAATCATGGCCAGAAGACCTGAACAGACATTTCTGCAAAGAAGACATCCAGATGGCCAACAGACACATTGCAAAAGTGCTCAACATCACTTGGCATCAGGGAAATCCAAATCAAAACCACAGTGAGATATCACCTCACACTATTCAGAATGCATAAAATTAATGAGTTCTGAAACAACAGATGTTGGTAAATATGCAGAGAAAGGGGAACCCTCCTACACTGTTGGTGGGAATGCAAGCTGGTGCAACCAGCTAGATAACAGTATGGAGGTTCCTCAAAATGTTGAAAAATCGAGCTACCCTATTACCCAGCAATTGTAATACTGGGTATTTACCCTAAAGATACAAATGTAGTGATCCGAAGGGGCACATGCACCTGAATGTTTATAGCAGTAATCTCCACAATAGTCACACAATGGAAAGAACCTAGATATCCATCAACAGATGAATGGATAAAGAAGATGTGGTATATATATATACAATGGAATACTATGCAGTCATCAAAAGAAGTGAAATCTTGCCATTTGCAATGACCTGGATGGAAACTAGAGGGTAATATGCTAAGCAAACTAAGTCAATCAGAGAAAGACAATTATCATATGATCTCTCTGATATGAGGTATTTGAGAGGCAGGGTGAGGGGTTCATGGGGGGAAGAGAGTGAAAAAATGAAACAAAATGGGACTGGGGAGGGAGACAAGCCATAAGAGTCTTAATATCAGGAAATAAACTGAGGGTTGCTGAGGGGTGAGGGGGAGGAATAGGGTGGATTATCAGTCTTACACAATTCACACACCTGTACCCCTGAAGCAAATAATACATTATATGCTAATCCAAAAATAAATAAAGAAATAAAGAAATATGTTGTAATTCAATGATGATTGACAAATATGTGCAAATGTTATTGGATTGATAGATGAATAATTAGTCCTTCTAGATACACAGCATTGATAAGTAAAATCTCTTTTATTTAGAATGCTATAATTTAAGATTTCCTAGATTATATTTCAGTCTGTATATTAGATTATGCCATGAAAGTCTGAATTTTATCCCTGCTCTGTATAAAATATAAATAAATTTTGGAGGACAGTAAGTTTAAAAATCATCCGTGTTTATGAAACTGAAAGATGACACTTATACTGACAACATAATTTTAGTGAAAATCCACTTTTCAAAAAAGAAAAAAAAGATATATCCCAATTTCTATCAGCTCTTGTGAATTTCAGAGCTTAATCTGAATATAGATGGTTCCCAATTTATAATAGTTTGATTTACAATTTTTCAACTTTATGATTGTGCAAAAGCTATGTGCATTCAGTAGAAATCATACTTCAAATTTTGAATTTGGATTTTTTTTTCTGGGCTACTGATATGCTATATGATACTCTCATGTTGCTAGGCAGCAACAATGAGCCACATCTTCCAGTCAGCCACTTGATTATAAGGGCAAACAATGGATACATTTAGAACCATTCTGTACCCAGATAACCATTCTTCTTTTCATGTTTAGTAGAGTATTAACAAACCTTATTATAAAATGATGTTTGTGTTAGATTATTTTGACCAATTGTAGGCTAATATGAGCATCCTGTGCACTTTTGAAGTAAGCTAGGCTAAGATATGACATTCAGTAGGTTAGGTATATTAAATACATTTTCAAATTATTATCGTTTCAACTTACGATGGGTTTATCAGGACATAAACCAATTGAAAGTCAAGGGAGATCTTTAATTGCTACCTACATTTCTCAGTTTTTCTTCCCTGTCTTTGTTTTCTTTCTTTTTTTTTTTTTTTAAGATTTTATTTATTTGACAGAGAGAGATCTCAAGTAGGCAGAGAGGCAGGGGGAAGCAGGCTCCCTGCTGAGCAGAGAGCCAAATGCGGGGCTTGATCCCAGAGATCATGACCTGGACTGAAGGCAGAGGCTTAACTCACTAAGCCACCCAGGGGCCCTTTCTGAATTTGTTTTCCATTCTACCACACCATTGTCGTTAGTGCAATGAACTTCTTACCCAGTTTATTTATTTCATTGAGGGGTTATAGAATCTTTTTTAGTTACTTAGCACTCAATCCATATTATTTCCCTTTGGGATTTTCTTCCATTTGCCCTATCAGAGTAGTTATGTGCTCATTTACTAAAAAAGAATAGAATAGAAGAGAAGTTTCAATACATGCTAGGAAAGAAAGATCTGGATGGAAGATGGGACTTGCAAAAAAGAGTAAAGATTTACATTATCTTTGAGTTTCAATAGTTACTGTTTTCTAGTTATTATTATTAATCAAGCATTCATAAAAATTAACTCTTTTACACAGTTTTTAAAGTACCCTCATAACTTTTACTTTTGCTTCCATTCTCCTATACTATAGACCAAATGAACCTCCTGGCTACCACAAAGAATCCGTATTATAACATACTGCTTAGTATCATAACCAATCAGATCAAAAGCAAGTAGTAACATGGTAAGTATAAACTAATACAACATCTTCAACAAGGAGCTCCTAAACAAAGATTATCTGTTGGATGAGTCCCAACTTGGGCAGAAACAGGCCTTTGTATCACGCACAGTCTTGTTCAGTCACTGGATAGCTTCTCTAGAAAAGTTGATCTTGACTCAAAAGCTGAGGCAGACTAACAGCTAAAGGCTTTTGTACAACCATGCATTTGCAGCTAATCACTGAATCCTTTCTTGAAGCAGGATCGGGGTTGCAGATCTCGATCTCTGGAGCAACAACATTTTTTGGTATTCACTAGATATTTACTGGATACCAGATAGGTAAAACAGTATCTATAAGTTGTAAAACAAAAAATGCTAAAACATGCTAAATACACTAAATAATTTGTAATTATTTACTTAATTAAAACATATACATGGTGTACTTGGGTGCTACAGTTGGTTAAGCACCCAACTCTTGGTTTTAGCTCAGGGCATGATCTCAGGGTTGTGGGATCAAGCCCTGAGTCAGGTTCTATGTTCAGTGTGGAGCCTGCTTAAGACTCTCTCTCCTTCTCCCTCTGCCTTTCCCCAGTTACCCCATCTCTGAAATAAAGAAATCTTTTAAGATGGATAGATAGCTAGATAGATGATAGATAGATATAAATAATTCTTTCTATATTTTTCCCTGAATTGGTCTTTTCCACGAAGGTCTTTATCTAGAGTCATTTTCACCAATCAGAGCTGTCGGTGTGTAGTCAAGTGACTACCTCTGGGTTTCCATTTTGTGATCTGCTTTGTCTCCTATCACAGGATTGTGCTTCCACGTTCTTTCACCTTAATCCTGATCAGCTGGTAGTATGATATTGAGAAATATTTTGGACCCCCTAGGAACAGCTCCACTTGTCTGTACAAGGGGCTTAATTACCCCACTTTTCTTAGGACATTGCCCCAGAACTAGAACCTTCTTCTGTACCACCTTTCATTTATCTATACTCTTTTATAGACTCTCCAGAACTATTAATCCCCTTCTCGACTCCTAATTATTTAGGTGTCCCTCTAGATTCTTTCTTCCATGGCCTGCCCAACTAATGAAAGCTTTCAAAAATGACCACTTCAGAATGCAAGAAAGAATCCTGTCCTCATGAACCCTGTGCCTATACTATTTGTTCTCATTCCCAGCTCAGCCTCTTAAGTTAAGGCTCTAAGCCCCATTAATATGGAGAATTTCCTTTAAAAAAATACATATATGGATTGGTAGGATTATATATCTTGGAGGAGAAAAGAAAAAAATATATTAAATAGGTGCTGGTTGTTAATTGTTTAATTAGATGAAGTACAGTTAATTTTAAACTCATCATCAAATGTTTTATTTCATGTCATTTTTGAATTTTTTTCTCCTAAATAAAACAGTTGGTTCATTAATAATTAAGCCCCCATCTCTTCAAACGAGTGTAAGGAGTAAACAAGCCAATTAAAGTAATTCCCTTTGCAATACTGATAGAAAAACCCTGGAGGAAATGCATCAGGGAAAGCAGGTTCAGCTTCTAATAGTCGGGGCTGAGCCAGGGAATCTCTGTAAAAAGCTTGAACTCAAGAGATGTGAATGTGGAAGGATTCCTCTTGTTTATAGGGAGCTGTTAAAAATTTTTTATTTGAGCACCCCATGTAGTAGGCCCTTTGTAGTGTGACTTTGAAGCTCTTCTTATAAATAGAGTGAAAAAGAAGTAATGGTGTAGCCATTCTGAGGTCAGACTTCAAGAGGCATTGAATATTTTTGCTTATTTTCTTGGCATCCTGCTCAGCTGCTGAAGGAGGGCCTGGCTGAACTTGAGAAAAGATGGAAGACCATGAGGATAAGAGGTAAGTCACTAGCTGAGGCTCCCTGGAACTCTCAGCTAAACCGGTGGGTTATGAGACCAATCTACCCAGAACTACCCAACTGCGTCCAGTCCAAGTTGCTATGCCACAGAGTTATATTAAGACACAAAATGTTAAGGTGGTTCCTTATGCATATAAAGGTCACTGACACACCCAATGATACCCAGAATGGTTTTAAAAAAATGTCACTGTCTGTACGATTATTACCAATCACGTTCATTCAATGCAGGATGAGTATCTTGCCCTGACACTAGTGGTGGGAAAGTGTAGGGGACAGAAAATTTGGTTCCTTCCATTTTTTGTTCACTAGAGTAATAAGCACATATGTTTTCATTAATGGTATTCTAGGTGCACAAATCAATCAGAGTATGTATGTCAGACTATACACACACATAATGGAATTCTCCATTTCCATTTATTTCAGAGTTATTTGCAGTATAATCCCAATTAATATAGTCCCCTCGCCACTGGCCAAGATATGCTTAGCTCTGAAATCTAACTAACTTATGTTAGGAAGTATCATGAAAGAGGTCAAAACACTATGGCTTAGAGAGTTAATGACTACAGGTGCTCAGTGATTATTTCATAGATCAAAGGAATCTGTGGCAATCCTGAAAACATGGATAGAATCTCTGCAGGGGAAAAGAATTAGAGAAAAATACTCAAAAGTGTAGGAATTATTTAAACCTAAAGCACACGTTTGAGATCCGGCAGAGGGAGAAGGAAGGATTTCATGAAGGCAGGTGGGGGTTGGGAAGAATAAAACAGGTTAGGAGTCAATAAATGGAACACCCCAGTGGCAGACTGAATATGTACCTGACTTTGACTGATGTGGAAGAGTCTACTCTTGGAAGTTTCTGAACAAACAAAAGATATAAGCAGAGTTGGTCTTTATAAAGCTGAACCAAACGGGAGATACAGAATAGATTTTAGGAGTTGGGGATGGAATGAGTTACTGCAATGTCCAGTGAAGAGTTAATGGACTAAAGAAATAGCAACAAGTATGGTGAAGATAATCAGAAAGATCTGTGTGTGACATGATGTAGAGTTTTAGGGACTTGAAAAGTTTAAATTCTGGTTCCAATACATTGATATGTTTCAGACAGGAATACAAAACTGAGATAAACAGTTGTTTTGAGACTAATTCTTTGTTCAGTTTGTAGGTCTGAAAAAAAGATGTCAGATATTGGCAAGAAAGGTGATACTAAATCTTGGGAGATGGAGTATATAATATTCCTAATGGTTAGTTATTCCAAGGTAGACTAAACTTACTGGAAAATAATTGAGAAGCAGAACTTCTGGAAAAGGAGGAAAGGAAAGGAAAAAAATATATAAAGAATGTCTTTGGAAAATTTGTTTCATAGTTATGAATTTTAATTTGCTTGCTTTTTGTTTTATTTTTTGGAAAGAAATCAAAGAAAGCAAGCAGTATAGAAGGAAGTATGAAAATGTGACAAATTTAAAACTGAACATCTGCATACCACGGAAAGGAAAGTGAGAGAAAAATTTGACAAACATTTCTTTTAGCTCAGGATTTATTATGAGGTGTTTGCAAATTATCTCTCCAATTTTGAATATAAATTACAGAATAACTAATGCACACTTGTTTTTGTGTAGTTTGTGTCATCTTATAATTTGAGCCTTGGAGCTTATTAACTTTTCTTTCTTATAGAAGCTTATTCAAAGAGCAAAATAACTCTTGAAAAAAGAAATGTCAAAATATAAAAAGCATACTCATTGCTTTGGATAGAGGAGGCTGATGATAAATACATGACTGATCTTTAAGTAGACTTCTTTGTCATACTATAAAATAATTGTAGATATTATATGTATTTATACATCTATATATTTTGCAAGAATTCATGCTCATATCTAGCAAATAATTTAGAAAGTAGATTTATACTGACTGAAAGGAAAATGGAATAAAAGTGTGAAGGAAAAAAAATAACAGCCTTTTCTTGCACTTTTTGAATATACTATTAAAGCCAAATGGTTTGGAAGAAACAAATCATAGGATGATGCATGCTATCCAGTTACATCAGAAAACCATAGAGTGAAGTGTCAAGCTGGAAAAAAAAATAAAATTGGTGTTTAAATGTACCAGTTGCAACCAGAATTTGATGAATATGAATATATTCCTACTATTAAATCTTTATTTTTTTAATCAATGACCTAGAAAATACAAAAATGATAGGTTCCAGGAAGAGTATGGTGGGAAAAAAACAAAAACAAAAATATCCGACCATCCTTCAGAGCACCAGCTTGGAATTGCCAGCCTTTCAGACATGCTTATTTCAGATGTTGCACTTTAAAAAAATAAAATATTAGACTGTTCAAAGTAGGAAAAAAAGAGAGAAAAAAGCTCTCTGCCCAAAGAGGACACATTTTTTTATTATCTGTGAGTTTGTTAACTGTTTGTGATATTCATGTGGTTTCTGTGGGGGTTTGGGAATGGTAAATGGGATAAAACCACTCGTCGGAGTTGATTCATTTATGTAGTTATCACTGAAAAGGCATTGTGTGGCTTGCTCTAGTTACATTAGAGAAAAATATTGATGTATTATCTGATCTGAAGGAAGTAGCCATAAAGACAATGAATAAGAAAACAAATGCTTATGAATTGTGCTCAACACCATGAATACCATAAACAATGTATGTCATAGGTACAGAGAAAGTGGGGTGGGGGGCGGCGTCTGTATTTAGACATTTAAAAATTGTGGTTTGAGAATGCCTCACTACGTAGGAAATGGTTAAGCTGAAACCTGAAAGATGAGAAGGAGCAGCAAGTCCACCCATGAGAAAGAAAATCCAGGCAGAGTGAAAAGCTTGCCCAAGGGTCACAAAGTCAGAATAAACGTAGTGTGTTTAAAGACATGAAAGAGAGTCAAAATGCTTGGAACACTGAGAGTTACAAGGAGGTCTAAAATAAGTTTAGAGAGGGACCAGACCTACTATCTCTATTAGTGAACAGTCTACCTTTGCTATGTAACAGCCTCAGAAATCATGGTGTCAAGATATAATGAGCGTTTGTTTCTAATAAATATTAGTTCAACTGCAGTATTTCTGCTTCAGTTTGGTGATAGATGATGATCTGCTTTCTGTGTCCATTGGGAATATGTTCTCATGTCACAAAGAGGACATTCAGTGAACAAGCCAGTGTTAAGCTTTTGTTTGCACAATGATGATAACATCCTCTTGGCCAAAACATGTTACAGGGCAAGCACACTGGCAACCAATGGAGAAGAGAAACTCCTCTGGTAAGATTTGGTAAGAGAAACGTCAAAAATACATTGTGAAGAGTGAGAACCATCTCTCCTATATCTTTATAATGAATATTTATAATATGTTGCCTTACACATAGTACATACTCAAAAAAAAAAATCTAAGACATTTTTAAAATTGAGGATACATGCAATGCAAGATATCAATAGCATTGGTGTTTGCAGTCCCCTCACCAATGGGAGAAAGTCTGGTGCCTTTTTAGTATAGGGAAGCTTACCAAGGGTTTTCACAGCTCAGAGTCTTCGTGTCAGTCATCTGCACGGCTATCGTCAAGTGTAAGCAAAGCAGAAATTGCAGCAGCCACTGGAAATATAACAGTTACTTTCTGTGAGCACCTTACATATCTGACATGATCTCATCTCTTTATTATTATCCTTCTGGCAAATATCCCTTTGTCTTTTTTTTTTACTTTTCCTTTTATCCTCCTCCTTGTCATCTTACCTCTCCTTCCTCATTATTCTATAAAGGGATTGCAAAGGTTTATGTCGTGAGTTTGGAACTGATTCTACCCTATGAGCCAATCACAGTTTAGGTCTCTGCTATAAGTGTTAGGCTGAGTAAATAGTACAAAGTGATTTCATTGGAGCCAGGCATATAGTATGTGCTATATTTATCCTAAAAACTTATCATTGTGATCACTATAAATACAGAGAGATGAGAAACCAGAATAACTTTGAACAGAACGAAGCTACTGACTGAGAATAACACAGATTAGAATTCCTAAGTATCTAATTCATGACTGGCTTGGATTAAGCTAAGTGATGCTATTGTAGTGTCTTAAACATAACCTACTTGGCTTACTTATATATATGTAAGCTTATATTCAAGGAGGTCCTCAAAGTGTCATGAAGAAGCTTTTTATATTTTAACTTTGCCATGGAGATTATCTGAGATGAGCAACCAGAAAGGACCCAGTCTTCAGTCTACAAGGGAAATCCTTCTGTGTTCTATTAATGGAATTTATTAATAATGGAAGAATCACCTCTGGAGACCATTTTTACCAGAAGCTGTGAATTTTTTAAATTTTTGACCTAGATGTACAGGTCAAAATGTACAAAAATGTGGCCAAATTAAAGCAGCAGACCTATACACTACTTTGATGAGAGACTGTTCAAGACAACTAGTCACTACTGTGACCCAAATGCATTTAAAAGCAACAGGGAGTGGCACCTGGCTGGCTCAGTGGGTTAAAGCCGCTGCCTTTGGCTCAGGTCAGGATCTCAGGGTCCTGGGATGGAGCCCCGCTTCAGGATCCCTGCTCGGTGGGGAGCCTGCTCCCCCCCTCTCTGCCTGCCTCTCTGCCTACTTGTGATCTTTGTCTGTCAAATAAATAAATAAATAAATAAATAAATAAATAAATAAATAAGTAAATAAAAACAACAGAGAAACCCACTGAGTTTTGGTAGTATTTTAACTCAAGGTGTTTGTGAAGCTGACTTCCCTTTCAGTGAAACTTCCAATATAGAAAAAAAAAAAAAAAAAGACATGTATTTCTTCTTTTAATTATTAACTGAATTCCCTATGCTGTATTTCTCATTCTGATAACTTATTTATTTTGTAACTCAAAGTTTGTACCTCTTAATACCCTTCTCCTATTTCACCCATCTCCCACCCCCATCCCCTCCGGCAAGCACTAGTTTGTTCTCTATATTTATGAGTCTGTTTCTTTTGTTGTTATTTGTTTTGTTTTTTAAATTCCACATGCAAGTGAAATCATATGGTATTTGTCTTGGGCTTATTTCACTTAGCATAATAACTTCTAGGTCCATCCATGTTGTCATGAATGGCAATGATAAGAATTTTTTTCTTTTTTAATAACTGAGTAATATATGTATACACACACACACATACACACACGTACATCTTCTTCTCCATTTGTTTACCAATGGGTACTCAGGTTGCTTCCCCATGTCTTAGCTATTGTAAATAATGCTGTAATAAACATAAGGGCACATATATTTTTTCAAATTGGTGTTATTTTCTTTTGCTAAATACTCAGAAGCAAAATTACTTTATCATATGATACTTCTTTTTCTTCTTTCTTTTCTTTCTTTTTTTTTTTTTTTTTGAGTAATCGTCATACCCTTTCCTCTAGTGGCTGCACCAATTTACGTGTCCACCAGCAGTATGGGAGAGTTCCCTTTTCTCCACATCTTCACATCCTTTCCAACCCTGTTATTTCGTGTGAAAAGAACATGGCTTGACAGTCACCAGTAGTAAAAACGTCTCAAGAGGGTAGAAGTGAGGGCAGTGGCCAGGATGTAGGGCATGATTAGAGAAAGAGGGAGGATTTGGGCCAGGAATTAGAAAAGCTTTTTTGGAAATGTTAATGTAGCTGGAACTGCACATACATTTGAATGATGAGTCATGGAGACTGCAAATAATGGATGTTTTTATGGTTTTGGATAATCAGTGATGGTCTCCTTTGTCATAGATTCATTTCTGTTTTTGTTTTAATTGGTAACATAGTGGATAATGGTTTTCATCTAACTATTGGGTCATTAATTTGTGTTTAATTAATCCTGAGAGGACCAGTGTTATTCTAGAGTTAAACAATCAAAAGTTACATATTTTCATGGAAATAAGCAAGATTTCCTCCCACTTTAAAGACTGGTGGTTTATATTTAGCCACCAAACCTGTAGGAAAAGTTATTAAGCCCAAAGAAATTGGCATTTATTAATTTATATAAACTTGCTACTGACCTAAACCTACTGCTTTATTCAGGGATTTCTTTAAGGAACATGTATTTCAGGTACACAAGAGTCTATTATTTGTTTAAGACTTGTGGCCAAGATTATTCTAAGAATGTTCTTGAGCTATCTGCTGATAATCAAAGAATCCAACACATATTCTGCATTTCTATTTCCTAACATGAATAAATAAATGCATTTGCTAGCAAATGTTAATGACCACTCACAATAAATAGAATTCACAGATAAAATCTGCATTAAAAGATCATTAGCATTGGGGATTGAAAACACAAAACTATGAAAATGAGTTTCAAGAGCTTAATTTTCTCATTCTATCTTCTCAGAGTTAGATACATACCACAAGATAGAAATGAATCTGGAGGGCAATTTTAGTGGCATATGGGGTTGCATATTCCTTTTTTGCATTTGTAATTAGAGATCAGGAGTTTGGGGTCTCAGTCACAGTACTGGTTAATGCCTCATGGACATTTTCTGAGCTTACTCAAAGACAGCACACCAGCTTTGGGTAGTTCCTATACCAGATGTCATATGAACACATCACACCATACCACCACTTTGCTTTTAGTTCAAATCTGCCTTTGCTATGAGATGAGAGGGTATAATAGTTCTAATTTTCTTTCCCTCTCCTGGTCATAGGCAGAATACCTGACTTCTCCCGGGTACTCCCTCATTGGTTTTTACCAACCACTAGGGTCCTGTGAGCCTTCAGTGAGCTAACACATCAGAGTGCTCCACACCCTGAGCAGCCTGTGTTTCATCAGCAAATATTTACTGAGCATGTACATGTGTCAGCACTGTTTCTGGTGCTATGGGCAGACCACCAAACAAAACTCATTTCCCTCTTCTAGGTCTCTCGACATCCAAGTGAAGAAGAAAGGCAATAAACCAGGAAGAAAGGTAAAGCAGTGTGTGTAAATATTGATGGGGTATTAAATTAAATAAGGTGGCAAGGGAAGGCCTCCCTAGAGAAATGACATTTGAAAAGAGATTTGAATCCAGTGAGGCTGTGAGTCTTGTGAACAAATGTAGGGGGTGGGTGAAGAGTGGAGATGGAAGGATGCTCCAGGCTTAGTGACAGAACATGCAGAAACAAGGAGAGTGTGATTGTTCATTTGGCACGCACAGAAGGGCCAGTGTGTCTAGAATGGAGTGAGTAAGTGAAAGACATGTGAGAATCCAGAAGGAGGCAGTCTGTGGTAAGACCATGGAGACCCTATGGGCACTGAGAATGGTTTAATTATATCCTTAGACTAACAAATACTATGCCACAAATACGAAAAATGAATTTATTATGATTGTAGCATTAATAGTTTAGATGTATTCCTACGGAAAATGTTAATGATTAAACACTGAAATTAGTTTTCTTATTTGTAATCAGTTCTGGATGATGATATGATTTTATATTATGTAATATAAATACCATGAAAATCCTTCTGAACTGTCCTTGTGGGGCGTTTTTCAACCATAAAAACCAGCAACCTGGCCAGCAGTGAATGTGAATGCATAAACACAAAGAAAACTTCTGGATTGAAGCATTTCTTAAGGTCACATCCAGCATTATTTTTGAATATGAAACACATTTGAAATGCCCTTTAGAGATTGTCTCTTTAATCCAAAGAAAACAAAAATAAATATTTGTGTTTGTATTTTTAGTGGGCATTAACCTTCAGGGAATTGAAAGAGGTTGGGGAATGAAGCAGCATTTTATATGAAATTAAATGTATTCAGCGCATTCGATGGAAGACATTTTACTTGTTCTTTTTTTGGTATTACTTTTCCTACACCTTAAAATAGTCTGGCATAGAAACTCTGTAAACACAGGTAGATATCTTGGTCTCACAGAAACATAAAATAAATATGGATTTGCTCCCAAAATATATGCTGTTTTCTCCCTAGGTTATATTAACTAAAAAACAGCAGGCTTTGGGGTTACTGAAAAACTGCATAAGTCATCTAAAATCAATACTGTTGGCCTTGCCTCGTCTAATAGGAGGTGATGTCAAACTTAGAGTTTAGAGAGAAATGGCTCCACTAATTAAATGTCTCACAGAAAAATGACTTTTTTTGTCAAAAAAAATGATGCCTTACTCTGGATGCCAACCTTACATAAGGAAGAATGTTTTTAAGTTCTAACCTGCAGATTTTATGGGCATGGATTCTGCCAAAAATGTAGATATTATCCCAACTATTCTGAACTTCCATAGTGAAGGTATGAGCAACTGTGTCACTGCCTCCTCAGCACCTGCCAGAGCCAACTCCTCTCTCCCCTTCCCCTCTTTCTCCACACCCCTAAAGCTTCTTAGCTGGCTGCCGCTAGAAGTTTTCTTTGAAAATCTTTTCATTGGAAACTTGCCTACATAAATCAATTACAGCTAGTACAATGTTAGCGATGACATGATTCAGTGCTACAAGCGACAGTATTTAATTCGCAGGATCAGAAAAGGAAGTCAGAGTAGATGCAAACTGTCAAGAAAAGTGGTTGGGACTTGTGGTGTTTCTTCAAGGCTGGGCACAGATTGCATGGTGCACTGGGTGTTATATGCAAACAATAAATCATGGAATCCTACATCAAAAACTAATGATGTACTATATGGTGACTAACATAACAGAATAAAAAGAATAAAAAATAAAATTATAATTAGTTGCCCTCCCCAAAAAAGGCTGTAGAACCTATAAAAAGGAGCTTCTGTTGTTAAAGGTAGACAGCATTTCTAATACAGTATGTACACATTAAAAAAAAGTCTCACTATGAAATATCAATTATATGCTTTTTAAATTAAAAGATTTTATTTGTTTATTTGACAGAAAGAGATCACAAGCAGGCAGAGAGGCAGGCAGAGAGAGAGAGGGGGGGAAGCAGGGCTCGATCCCAGGACCCTGGGATCATGACCTGAGCCGAAGGCAGAGGCTTTAACCCACTGAGCCACCCAGGCACCCCTGGAAAGCACTTTCTAATGTCTATGTAAACATTGATCTTTTCGGACCTCCCACTGTTTCAGACCTGAATACTGGTTTGTGTATGGATTGAATTTTATTGTGTATAGAAAGGTTAGTAGATGCAGATACATGCCCATTCCAAAGCTTAAGTAATTCTGATCTTTTTTTTTTTCCCCTTGAAATTATCTTTGGAGTGGCATGCATGTGATCGGACAAACATATTTAAATCAACCCAAAGAAGTAAGACTTTTCTGTGATTTTTCAAATCAGAAGTACAGTTCTCAACTGCATAAAAATGTAAAATATTACTTTAAATTACAACCTTATTTTACTATTACATAGCCCTAGTGCTACTCTGCACATAAAACAAAATCCGTAATTATTATAATTGCTTGTCATCATCAGATGCTTTAGAACCATGAGTTGTTATATGAATTATAAACATGTTGATCAACAGAATAGTTACCACTAACATCATGGTCAATAGTAGGTTTCTCACAGTTAATGAAGTTTGAAAAAGGTAATCCATTAATTTTCTCTTAGAAACTTTCATTTTTATTGGTCTCTTAAAATGTGTTGTAAGCTCTATTATTAGAGGATAATGATGGTATGGGGGGAGAAGATAGTCTGAGCAATATCTACTGAAATCACTGAAACCTGAGTAGTTGTGCCTAATGACGGGTTGTAAAATGATCTTTGTACAGAATATTTCCTTAGATTATGTTGTTCTTCATCAGTTCATCAGAACTAAAAGGGAAAAAATCAACGTGGCATGACTAGAGCTGAGTTTTTAAAATTCCTTATATAGAAGTCCTGAGATGCTCAAGAAAAGCATTTTCCAATGTGCAGAAACCAAGTATAAGTTTCCAATGAAAAAACAATTGGAAGGTTGAATTAATATTACAAGGTGTTTGTGTCAGAGCACAATGGTATTTACAGAGTACTATCTATGTGCCAGGTGCTATGCCAGGTAATTTATATTAATTATCATATTTATAATTACAGAAGAGGACACTGGAGCTTAGAGAAGCAAGGCCAGTGTCTCAGAGGAGAGAGCTGTGATTTGAACTCAAGCATTACTACTCTGAAACGATATCTGGTGTTTCTCTCAAATTATAAAGTATGATAGCAACATTTATTTAAACATTTCCTATGCTAAATATCTATATGTTATTTAATTTTCATAACAGATAATATAATTTATAACTAGGCATTATCGTTTATTAAGTTTTCTATTTCTTGAGAGTAGGAATACTGTGTTAGGCATATATGCCTCGCATACTGCCTTGCAATGACTTATAGGTATTCAATAAATATACATGAAACATAAATCATGTTAACTTTATAACATGAGAGAAAAAGTAACTCTTTGTGTTTGGTAGCTTCATAGTTATAATTATATAGTAGGCTCTACATTCCTGTTGTAATTTGTCTCTGGATTTTATTTGCATTGATATTGCTTATTAAATCCTAAAGGTTTGCCATACAAACAACTTTTCATTAAAATCATATTATAGCCATTAAGGCCAAAGTCTCTGTTTTATGTAACATATTAACTATATTTCACGTATTTAGTAAAAGAGACAAATATACTTCACTCCAAACAAATCCACGATAACAGAATTTATAAAATAATCTCAGTTCCCTTCTAATGACATCATCATAAACAGATTCAAAACAACAATAACAAAACGAAAACCTTTTAGGTTTGCCCACTTAATTCACTTTCTGAGAGGCCATAATAGTAATCAAAACAAAGTGAATAAAAAGTCCTTAGACTTTCAAGGAAAATAATTTAATTGCTATGGACAATATATCATTATGAACTGTAGTCTGTCACCATATGTTGAAATGCTTTAAGAAAACAATGTCTCATTAGCATTAAAAAGCTATTGATTACTGAAATTTTAGTATATTCATCATTAATTTACTTTATCACCCATTTGAAATAATTCCATGCATATGTTCACCATTAACTTAAGTCTCTTAAATTCTGTTTCAAATTTTTCTGATTTTATTTTCATTCTTCGTCTTCCATTAAAAAAAATTCTTTATTTTACTTTCCATTTGACACATTTTCTTTCTCTTAACCTTCATGTTCTCTGCCTGTTTCACATTTTACTGTCGCTGTTCTCCATCTTAAATAGGAAACTTATTTAAATTCCCAGGATATCCCTATGCAACATGCTGTTCTCACTGGATTCTAACAAAATAATTATATCTAAATGGCCACACTGATCTTAGCATTCACTATTGTCTTCTATATGCCAGGTATGTTCTAAGTGTTATTGCTAAAGCAGTGACGAGAATAAGCTCTCTTTTTCTAGTGAATAAACTAATAATAACAAATACAATTTACTGTTTATTAATGATACATGCTATAAAGAAAATCAAACAAGGTAGGGTGATAGAGAGCAATAAAGGAAGAAGAGGCTATTTGGTGATAAGAGAAGTTATGTCCCAGGAAATAAAATATGAGCAGAAGAATAAATTAAGAGAAGGATACAGCCATGCTATTATCAGGAAGAGAGAGCAACAGGTACAAAGAACCTGAGGTAGGAATGAGCTCAGAAGCACACAGTGACTCTGGTGGGATAACACAGAATGAAGACAGATGTGAGGGAGAAGAAGATCACATGAAAGTCCTTGGATTTTGTTCTAACTGTAATGGAAAGGGCATTGGAGATTTTGGACAGAGTATTGATAAGAGCCACTAACCTTTTGAAAGGACTATGTGGGCTGTTCGATGCTGAAATGAGTTATTGAGGGGCAAAAAATATATATACAAGTAATAGTAGAGAAGATTGAATGTAGCTAGATTTGGAGTATATTTTTTTAAGGTAGAGCTGATAAAACTCCTCAAACCATTGGATGTGGGGTATAGGAAATTTAAAGATGCCACAACCCAATCGCACTGTCATAGAGAAACCCAAAGAGCCAATGGTATTTGGCATTAGCAAAGATACTCTTTTAAAGCAGAAATTATTAGAAGCACTTAAGAAATTATTGGAAATTATTAGAAGCACTCATTAACTTGCATTTCAGTGGAGACTAGAAACGTAACATGAGAAAAAGACTGAACATTTCCAGTGACACCAAATGTTGTTCCTAAAGAAAGCAAGATGGTTGCAGGAATTTGAAGCTGGGAAATGAGAAAAAGAGGAAGTAATTCCAGGGTCATGGTGTTTCTTCTCACCAAGCACCAGGCAACCAGGCAATAGGAAGGTAGGCAGACAGCAAGATGGAAAAGGGAGAAAAGTAATCTGCTGACTCAGCTTGGACATCCCCGTAGAGAGAATGTCAATCCTCATTCTCAACAGGTATCACCAACCATTCTTTGCTGTAGTCCTGATGATATTAGCAATACTAATATTATTTCTCAGTTACCTAACTTCCATGGATTGGCCTGGGTATATGCTCACAGCTATTAAACATTCTCTCTTTGGGGATATCTAAGCTGAGTTCTCAAAGACTGGCCTACAAACAAACATTGTAAACAGGTTCTGTGTGTATATTTGGAAGCTGCATTTCCTCAGCTCACTTTGTGAACTTCTTCCCTAGAACATTCATATTTACAGCTCTCACAGCTAAGAGCCCTACCTTAGAATTGCCCAACAAAGGGGAATCGGCTTCCCACACTGGGATGGGAGTTGAGCTTTCTTAAACGTGTATTACCTATTTCTGTGACTGCAATTTTTGTCAAACTATAATGTTAAAAGGAATGATTTTATAGAAGACTCTTTTGAGATTAGATTTGCTCATAACATAGAAGTACCTAGGTCTCCACTGAATCTGGTATCCCACTCAGGTCTTCTGTCTCTAAACCTGGGCCTTTTCCCACCATCCTCCACTATTTTTCTAGAAAATTGCTTTGAGGGTTACATTAGAAGAGAAATTTTAACAAAAGGCAAGGTTCAGAAAGAACTTGAATGAAGAGAGAACTACATAGGATGTCTCCCTCAATCACTCTATAAAAAGGCTGTCCTCGGCAAGAACAAAGGATACATAGTGAGTCCACCAGATGGGGTTGTCATGGAGGAGGGGTGGAGTGCAATGGGATACAAAGGCATGAGTGAATAGATAAATATATGTTATAAAATCAAGTAAATGCCTGAGATGGACAAATGACAATGATGCCTTGAACTGAGGCATCTGCATCTGAACCCAAACAACCACCACCATCACAAACAGCAATGAGATGAGCTGATACAAAACTGTGAGAATTGAAATGCATTTTTCTGAAGAAACATATTTTTACAACTCATTTAGAAAGCTCACATTTGGCCATCCATTTTCCTACCTATTTCGGTGTCCTCTACCTCTCCGTTCCAAAGGTGATTTCAAAGGAATCTGCCTCATACCATGTGGCTAACACAGCCTCCATCCTCCACTCCCATTTCTAGAGCTTCCTAACTCAAAGATGTTTCTTCCACATGTGTCCTCCCTCTATAGTTCCTGACGGCACATTGTTACCCATTTTATTTTAGGGTCATATATAAGTGAGCAATGGAATTATGCTCAGAATGCATCTAATTTGGACTTCAAGTTGGTTTGCGCAATGTTCTTAAAATAATATACACTGTTAATTTTTCTCAACAGAGAAGAAACCTTTCTGTTCAAGTTGAACATGCTGATTAGGAAGCAGGAAAGGGAAAGACAGAGATGCCAAGAAAAACGTGCTATTTTAACATCAAGCAACAAAAAAGAGGCATAGGGTTTTTTCCAGCCTAAAGTTGGAGGCTACATTTGGAGCAAAACTCTCAGATACCAGATGCTTAACTCAATCTTCTTTTTTCAATTGAGGTGAACTACACATAACATAAAATTAACCATTTTAAAGTGAACAATCCAGTGATGTTTAGTACATTCACAATGTTATGCAACTATTACTTGTATCAAATTCCAAAACATTTTCATAACCTTTGGGTTATCAAGCAGTCTCTCCCCTATTTCCCTCTGTCTCAGTCCCTGGTAAATATCAAGCTACATTTTACCTCTATAGATTTAATTTGATTCTGGATATTTTGTATAAACAGAATAATATAACGTGGTGTTCTGTGTCTGGCTTCTTGCATTTAGCATAATATCTTAAGGTTCTTCTATGTCATGTGAGTTGGTTGAGCATCACTACATCATTCTGGCTGGAGGCTCCATAAGATTTCATTTTATGTATTTACCAAAATTGCTTTATTCATTAATCCATTAAAAATCAACGTTGTCTTAAAAAAAACACCTGGAGATGAAAAAGTAACCATTTTTAGACTTAATAACAAGGTTTACAATTACTAAAATTTCTTAAATACGGCCAATCAATCAATGTGATTTTTCAGATGCCAAAGAATAAAAGTATCAGCAATAACTGAAATGTTTTTAGGATTCCTTTATTTTCTAAAAAGATTTTATTTACTTATTTGAGAGAAAGAATAAGTGGGGGGTAGAAGCAGAGGGAGAGGAAGAAGCAGGCTCCCGCTGAGTGGCTGAGTGCATAGCCCAGCCCAGGGCTTGATCCCAACACCCTGAGATCATGACCTGAGATAAAGTTAGACATTTAACTAACTGAGCCATCCAGGTGCCCCTAGGATTCCCTTTAAACCTCTTAAAAATTGAGTTTCTCTTTCCTCTTGTGGTTTTAAAGTTATAGTCTTGGAACATGATAAGGAGAGGAATATTGAATTTTTTTTTTTAGCCATATATATCTGTGATTTGTTTTATGCTTAATTCATATCTCAATGTTGGAAATAATCTAGGAATCATCATTAAAAAAAAAACAAACAAACATGCAGAATCAAGTTGAATTAGGGATAAATCATTCTGTAGTGTAGTGGAGAGACCCAGACCCAAACAGCCACAGCCTTGGCTTCATGTTCTAGCTGTATTCATTACTTCCCCTGCTTCTCCTCCAGGGGAAACACTTTCCTCCTCATTAAGATAAATAAAGTTTAAGAGCTTTCCCAAAAGTATGCTAATCCATTTTAAATGTTAAATTTTTTTTCACATTTAAATAATATGAGAAAATACTGGTTTCAATAATGAAAAAACTTTGTATAATACTTTTTGCAACTTAATGAATGAGCATTGCTGATTTTGAAAGATGGTTAGACTCTGACTTTTCTCAAACATATTTGATAATGAAAACATAGTTTTAAAACAAAATCTAATAGGACTGCTATTCAGCAGAAATAAAATTAAGATAGTTTTTAAAACCCTCTAAAAGTCTAAGAACTAATGCATATCAAAATGCATCTTGTCATAAATGAGAGTGAAAGCTATAAAATGGGAATGATTATTGTTTAAAAAGGATAAAAAGTATGACTATTCCTTTTTTAAATTTTGAATTTGGATTTTATCTCCTTCCTATTAGTGAAGTGGAAGCTTAAGATCTTGCCAACAAAAAACAATATGGCAATCTTGGCTGCTGCATAGGAGCAGAGAGAGTTCCAGGGCTAGTGAAATAGAAAGAGCTAAGCGAGGAAGACTAAATTACTTAATCTTTTCAGCAGCAAACTTCATGACATTCAAAACCAAACAGACTCTCTCCTCCCCCTCATTCTGCTTAGATTTAATCACATACATGTCTATTCACACATACACACTCATGACACACACAAATCCTGATCTGCCGATGTTACTGAATGGTGATGATAATGAAATAATTAAAATATTCTATTTAGTTTTTCACTGTCCCTGAATTGAAGCTGTAAATTCCCTATCATCTTCCCCATTGATTAATGAAGATCATTATCTCCCAATTTATGGTTTTCATAAATCAATATTTATTCACTGCCAAGAGGCATGGCATAAGATGCTGGTGCTTTAGGAACACCGGCTTAACAAAGACAGCAATTCCCTCCCTCTGTAAGTCTGCAATTTAGAAGAACACATAAGAGACAATGAGGGATTTGATTAAAAAATTTTCAGGGAAGTTTAGCAATAAGAATGAAGGGTTGGTGTTTGTAAAAACACACTTATATATCCTATCGTTAAATACACTCCAATTACGCTGAGTTCCTAGGTGACAGACTGCTAAATAAAATAGGACCCACCTTCTTAATTTCTAATAAGAGTTAATAAATGAAACCAATTATAATACAGAAAGTACTCATTAAGGAACAAGAGAATATATTCTCTATTGCATTAATAGATGAAAATAGCATAGACATTTTTACTATAACAACTAGTTTCAGGAAAACCATATTCAAGAATCCAGGTAAATAATTGAGCAAACACAAATTAATGAAGAAGGTCCATGTAGTAATCAAGCATACATGCAAACAAAAGGAGAAAGCAAGTTTCTTATATCCTTCTTAATCAGTAAGAGACCCATTATATTCAAAGCTCTTTATGTATCTTCTGGCTGGGGAAAATGAATACCAAGGTATGGCCAGAGAGTATCCGGGAGCTGAGCCAATTGTAGTCTGTGGGTAGGGGTAGGAGATGAGGAAAAGTCTCTATCTGAAGATTTCTCCACCACTATGTTTACTAATAGTCCAAAGAGCAGAATGCCCATTTTCTTTTGGGATGAGAAGGTCAAAGATAGGTAAAAAAGGTATTATTTTTGTTACCTTCTATTTTTAAGAGTTTTAAATATGAACTTAAATAAATTATTTATTTATCTTAAAGATTTTATTTATTTATTTGGCAGATAGAGAGGGGGAAGCAGGCTCCCTGCCGAGCAGAGAGCCCGATGCGGGGCTCGATCCCAGGACCCTGGGATCATGACCTGAGCTGAAGGCAGAGGCTTTAACCCACTGAGCCACCCAGGTGCCCCTGAATTTAAATAATTTAAAAGCAGCATATGTTTTGCTTATAGCAGGTATTTGGGATTCACTGGTGAGTGTCTGTCTGGGATAATATTCCTTTTCTGCTAGAGTAAAATTGAGCAATAGGGATAACACACAATATTAACAGGAAGCTCCTCTCCCACTTGTCAAATCTGGCTTTGCTTCCTGAGTAGTGGATACTGTCAGACACCATGTACCTTGGGTTAGAACAAAGCATTTGCTATTCCTCAAAGGCGTCCTTGCCCTTATATCTCCATTTTTACCCTGAACACTTCCAAGCAGTCCTTCTGCAGGGCAGGACCCTTCCTAGGCCTCTGTGGACCTGCAAAATGGTTTTCCAAGGTATTTCAGGCTCATTTTCCAACATTTTATAGAAATCTGTAATCTTTGGGCACTAAAAGTTACCAACAACAATTATTCTGTAACTAATATTTTTGAGCACCTGCTGTGTGTCAAATATTGTTCTAGGAACTGAAGATACCACAGTGAGCAAAACAGACAAGAATTTATATTTTCATGAGACTTAAAAGTAGTAGGAATGGTCAAATGATAACCAAATGCAGGCATGTCTCAGTTTTATTGCACTTTGCTTTATCACACTTCACAGATATTGCATTTTTTACAAATTGAAGAGTTAAGACTTCAGTGGAGGAAGTTAACTGCAGGTGTGCTGGAAACAGCAAAAGAAGTGGAATTAGAAGTCAATCTGAAGATGTAACTGAATAGTTGTAATCTCATGATAAAACTTGAAAGGATGAGGGGTTACTTCTTGTAGATGAGCAAAGAAAGTAGTTTCTTGAGATGAAATCACTCCTGGTGCAGATGCTGTGAAGACTGTTGATATGAAAATAAAACATTTAGAATATTACATAAACTTAGTTGACAAAGTAGTGTGTGTCAGGGTTTGAGAGGCTTGACTCCAATTTTGAAAGAAATCCTACTGTGGGTGAAATGCTATCAAACAGCATCAATGCTACAGAGAAATATGAAAGGAAAAGTTATTTGATGTTGTAAACTTTGCTGTCTAATGTTAAGAAGTTGCCACAGTCACCCCAACCTTCAGCAACTAACAACCACTCTCATCAGTCAGCAGCCATCAACATTGAGGTGAGACCCTCCACCAGCAAAAAGATTATGACTCACTGGAAGTTCAGATGATGGTTGGCATTTTTTAAGATTTTTTTTTTTTTTAAATTTGATAGTGAGAGAGACAGTGAGAGGGGGAACACAAGCGGGGGGAGTGGGAGAGGGGGAAGCAGACTTCCTGCTGAGCAGGGAGCCTGATGTGGGGCTCGATCCCAGGACCCTGGGACGATGACCTGAGCTGAAGGCAGATGCTTAACGACTGAGCCGCCCAGGCACTCCTGGCATTTTTTAGTAATAAAGTACTTTTTTATTAAGATATATACTTTTTTTTTTTTTAGAAATAATGGTATTGCACACATAAGAGACTATAGTATAGTGTAAATATATCTTTCATAAGCGCAGGGAAAACAAAAAACTCATTTGACTCACTTTATTGCAATATTTGCCTTATTGCAGTGGTCTGGAACAGAACCCACAGTATCTCCAAGGTTTCTGTGTACTTATATGTATCATGGTAATCAGTTTTGTGAAAAAGAGAGCTGAAGCTGGACAGAAAAGTGTGGTGAGCCTGTGGAAGATGCTATTTTAAAAAGAATGATTGAGGGGCACCTGGGTGGCTTAGTGGGTTAAAGCCTCTGCCTTCGGCTCAGGTCATGATCTCAGGGTCCTGGGATCGAGCCCCGCATCGGGCTGTTTGCTCAGCAGAGAGCCTGCTTTCTCCTCTCTCTCTGCCTGCCTCTCTGCCTACTTGTGATCTGTCTGTCAAATAAATAAATAAAATCTTAAAAAAAATAAATAAAAAGAATGATTGAGAAAATTCCCTAAAGTGAGTGTCCTTAGAAAACAGGTGGTGGTTGTGAGGGAATGAGCCAAGCTGATTTCTGGAGGGAAGAGCTTAAAGCTTTGGGACAAAGGATATAACTAAATTAGTCCTATTGCTCTCCTGCCAGATAGCAGTGATGATAGTAGGGATGTAATTCTTGAGGGAAGACTCAGAACTGCTTCTCAAGAAATTCTGAACTGCAAGAACGGAACAGCTCAGTGGACATGGCTCTCCCACCGTTCTTTGCTTTTAAACTCACAGGGGCTTCCTAACCCACATTGCCTTCCCTGCTCCCATCCATATGTGCCTTTCTTACGTTCCTTTCCTTTTCTAGCCTTGACTATTCGTTCATCACCCTTATGCTTTTCTGGGACTTCACATTCTCCAAGACCTTCTCCTGCAACACCACACTGAATCTTGTGATCAGGACTGCAGTCCGCCCCAACTACTGCAGTGGCCTTGTGCACTCAGCTACCCCAAGTCCTCCATAGAGCTTTCAGCACTAAATCTTAGAAACAAGCTGGACAACGTCACCCCTCTTCTTGAAATCCTTTAATGATCCACCATTCAGGAGAGAGCAAAGATTCTCCAGCATGATATTCAAAGTCCCCCGTGATCTCACCTTACCAATATGCCAGCATGGTCTCTGAGTTGCTCTGCCTCTGACTTTATGCAAAAGTTCCAGCAATCATCTTAGAGTCCCATCAGAGGCAATGTTGCTCCCGTTGCCTCCAGTCCTGTATTAGTTTCCCTTTCCTCCTCTACCCCATTCTGGGAAATTTCCTGACACTCTTCTCTCAGATTCATGGAGAATCCCTATACCATTCTCTTAGGATTCCTTGTGCCGACATTATCATTAAACTCACTCATTTATATTAGCCTTATTATATGTCTGCCCCTACCAGACAAGTAAAGAAACAAACCAAAATAAATGAGCAAACAACAAGAATAAGACAATGAGGTTTTTACCCCCAGTCTTTTAGTTCACTATCTTTGAACATTTCAAATGCATGAATGAGTGATTAATTTGCTAAGGGGAAAGTATACAACATTACAGATAATAAAAGAGATGAAATGGAAAGATAAATATTTGAATTAGAAGCTGATATCATAGAGGAAGTTGATGTAATGTCCTGAAACTCTATTTTGAAAATGATCTGAATGATGCAGACAAGATAGTGATCATCATGGTTTTTAAGAAGCAGAGTTTCTTAAGAGATGATAAATTAAGAATGGCCTACAAGTAACAGCATTCATTTGTTGATTGATTCTTTTTGTTTCAAATATATTTGTGGAGTTCCCCATATGACTCAAACAGCTTTTCAGGCATTAGGAATAAAATGGTGAGCAAGAAAATGAGCTGTTCTTGCTTTCCTGGAGTTTAATATCACAGTAGTGAAATAGACATATTCATTTTGACCCTGAATAAAAACAATATCATCCTTTGAAAATAAATAACCTAAGAATCTGGCCTAGTTGAAAGGATCAGGGAAGACTCAGCTGAGAGGTGAAAAGTAGGCCATGCTAAAAATGCTAGGATATCACTGAACAGAAGCTGGAATTAGAGAAGAAAACAAAGTGCAGAAGGAGAAATGCTAACATAGGGGTGTTCGAAAACAACAGAAGAGAACAAAGGGAAGTAGCATATTATTAGTATGTCGTAAGAGGGCAGAACAAGATACTGACACAGAATAATGACAGTAACAGCTAACTTTATTGGCTTATCATGTGTCAGATATTGTGCTAAATGTTTTTGCATTGTATTTTCACTTTATAAAGGCAAAAAAAATAAAAAAGCCTATGGGGAAGCATAACAACTTTTCTCATTTTTCATACAGTGGAACTATGTGGAGTATTAAATTGTCCATAGTCTCAGCTAGTGAGTAACAAAAGCCCAGCGAGAAACTATGGACCATGTGTTTAAAATCAATATTGCAGAGTGGACAGAAAGGGCTAAAATGTCAGATAATCGTGCTCCTTCACTCCTGGGGCTCCAGAAACTGATTTGTTGCTTGAATAAAATTTTATATATCTATATTTGAGAGAAGTTTTCCACTTAATACTTGAGTCCCATCTCCTGTGAAGGGCAAAACAGGAAGGGTAAAACGTGGAACTTCTGGCATATCAGTTCCTAGTATAGTCTCTATAAAAAGGGATTGCTGGTGGACAGGAACAAGACATATAGCATTGAATCCATTTTATAAAGTTCCTTTGAAAACTCTGGTTTCCATGAATTTCAATGATATGAACAGAGACACTGCCAGCATCTTGTTCTCTAGTCTTTCCCCCACAGCATGTCCCTGCTCTCCTGAAACTGCTGATTCCTGTCATCTGACACATAACTGAGGCAGGAGTTTGAGAGGTGGAGAGGAACAAAGGAGTAGGTCCTGGTGGTGGCTTCAGATTTCTCCCCTTCCAAAGGCCAGCTGTGAACATTGCAGCTGCCTAACAATATCCAGGTTTCATGAACTTACTTTGGAGAAAATAGGTCTTGAGATGGCCTCAATTTGACTTGGAAAGGTAAGATATTTTATATACGTTTAGTGTCTCAATGCACCAAAGAAATAAAATACACTACATTTTTCAGATAAGTAAAAAGAATCATTACAAAAATGGTGGCTGGTGTTCATAACAGAAGAGGGAGAAAGGAAGGTTTATGGGATGGTTCTAAAATCTCCAGAGGTGAAACACCCAACCTAAAGTGACAATGGCTATGACTAGCCAATGTGGCAGCTCTTACAGACTTTGACCACATAGGATGTCCTGACATCCAGCGATGATGTGCTTACCGGGCAGAAATACATGAGAACTTTGAGGCAGGCTGTCAGCAAGCTGGCAAGCATTTCTCTTGCTGATATCACCTTTCCTGACCATGTATTTTCTTTACTGAAGCAGTAGTTACATTAAACACTTATGTTTTCACACTAACATTTCATTTTTTAAATATAAAAGGAAATGATCAGTGTTATATAACCTCCATCATTTGGCAATGAGGAGTAAGAAAACACTGATAGATTTTGAAGCTTAGAGAAAATAATTTAGGTGATTAATATCACTTTGAATATCATCTTTGGTTAAAATATTTAAGTGCACGGCTTTTCAACTTGGATATATAAATGGTGTCAGGTAAAATGCAAATCATAGTGAAATAAATAATTACAACGTACTGTCTTTGGTTCAGGGATGAGGGAGGGGAGCATACGTGTTCTTCTCAGTCACCAGAGGGAAAGGAAAAATTGGTGCTATTATGGTTATATGGTATTTCAGAGGCTGCAAGGACTTGCTTCCAAGGATTACTCCAAATATAGTATATGAGAGCACATTTCTCCCTCAGATTCATTGTAAGTCAGTTTCACTGCATGGAAAGCAGATGCTATTGGAGACAGAAAAGCTGCTTTACTGACACATTACTAATCATTCTACAAAACAAAAGCAAAAAAAACAAACAAATTATAATGCATACCTCTGAAGACCAAAGTTAAAACATTTGCTGCAGAACCGTGCATTTTTTATGACTTGTAGATTTCTTTTACTTAGGGGTCCAATGTCTTAATTAAAAGTTAAGCCAGTTTTGTATGTATATGTTACAGTTACTAACTTGATTCAAGTGACATATTTTAGCACTTACCCATCCACACAAATGGACAGAATTTAGCTAAACTTTCTCCACTGAGCCTGGTGATAAAATATAAATTGTCACTATGGGTTTAGGGTTGAATACCATTACTTAACATTTATTTTCAGTTCACTGAAGATATATAGAAAACACTTCCACACACACACACACACACACACACACACACACACACACAGACGGCTTCAGGTTTCAGTGAGGAGTACTTAGTTGGAATGGTCAATATCTCTGGCATTATGGGGAACAAATGAAACAGATACACCTCTGTGAAAGGAGGTGTCTCTACTGCTATTTTGCTCTGGTTCATCTTTCAAGAAAGGGGGAAGCTGTGTTTTTCTCCCCACAAATCAATAATTTTAATGCTGACTTTATTCCTGATACTTGATGGTCAGGGTGTTCCAAGATTTTGCAGTCCTCAAAATTCATTTCAGAAAACACCTTTGGGAGATATCCTGGCAGGGACTCTGGCCTGAGCATCAAAATATTGGTCATAAAATTCTTATTTTATTGCTCTTATTCCTATAATGGGAAGCACTGTGATGCTTATCTCATACCCTATTGGGTAGGGAGTGTTTGAGATTAGAAGAATCTTGCCAACAGCTTTTAATAACATGCTGAAAATAAGTGTTGGCTCTGCACCATGTCTCTTCTGGCCCTACTTCTGCCCACTCGGGGGGTTCACTATCAGAGAATCTAGATTCATTTAGAAAAGATGGAGAGAGAATACTAACAAAAACAAACAAATAGTATCTAGGAGTGTTTTTATTTTGTTTTCTTTGAGCGGGATTTGTTATTCCGTTGTGTTTGTGGAATCCAACAAATAGAACTCTGGGTTATTGGTCCATAAGCAGAGGAGAGTATTCATGCTCACACACACCACACTCCGCTTTATCTTTTTCCAAGCTTCCCTGCTCCAGTGTCAGTTTTGAGGGATGGATGTTGACTTTGGCTATTTTTCTTTGTTCCACTAACCCGGGTGTTCCGATACTTGTGCCAGACCAGATTCCCAACAACTGTGTGTTATGCATTAATACTTGGTATTTAGTCTCCTTTGATGGTGATGAGTAAATGGACAATGAAGAGCGGATGCTCAGGGCATAAAACAGTTCACACAGGGAGTCCCAGGCAAAATTAGATTTTACAGTTAGTACTACCAGTCATCTTTTTTTAGTGTAGATTCCCTTCTCCTTTTGTGCTCCATTTCTTAAACGACCTCCCGCTTAAACTCTTTAAACTCCTCCTCTGTATACTCAACCTAATTGTAAAGATTTTCTAATTATGTATCCGTAGATGAGAATAAATGGTGTGTACCATCTCTGGGGGTGCTTGTATTGAGAAGTATTCTGTGTCAAGACCCCTTAAATCGTAACATTATAGATCCATCCACTCCATCTACTCTAAAGGCTGATTTTGCTTCACACATAAAAGGATTTGACTCTGTGGCCAGTAAATTCAGTTATGGTATATAGACAACCTTATAAAGTGTTCTGGCTGGAATTTATAGGTTGTTTTACTCTGTTGAGCAGTCATAATTTCAGTAGACACAAGATCGCAAGTCTCAAGGTTGAATAATCACTGGTGGTGTCCTGACGAGCCAAAATGTCACAATAAGGCTAAATAGCATATGCTTTTGACCCAGCTGTCAGATGTTATTAATAGGCTGACTTTAAAAATGAAAGCAGTAGGGGTGTCATCGACATTTTGAGGCCCATATGCTTAATGCGGTAAAACACCTGCCAGGGCTAGTTTCTGGTTCAAATGAAGTAAATCAGCCTGCTTTCCCCCCCACAGTTAAAAATACATCAACACCTACTCAGAATGTTACAATGTGCCATAACCCTCAGGCTATCACCTCTTCCACTCTGAACTGCTTGTGATTCAAGGTATAGAAACTGTTTCAATTCTTCTTGCCTTTAGAATAAACTTTTTAATATCTATTCCTTTACTCTCTGTGTGTGTGCTTATTGGACTCCTCACCTTACTCATCTTTTATTATCTTCCAAGTTTACTAAGTTGAAGTGGAAAGTCTGTGCACTTACAACATGGAAACCAAGAAGGATTTGGGAAATCCTATCTCAAGATGCTAAGTTGTGTTAGTGATTGGATATATCAAAAAGTAACTCACACTTACAAACTGTAATTTGTTGATCTATAGTAGTTCTTTCCAGAGGCTGATAATCTGGTTTTAAAATCATTTATTTTCTATGGCTTCATATAAAAGAGAATATTAAGTTGTTCGTCATTCTGTGGGTGTAACTCATTGAGTGTCATTAGGCTAGAGCTGAGCAGATAGGAGTTTTTATTAAGATTTGCTCAAGCTGAACAATCGCAAGACACTTAGTTCACTTTTGGATTAGAATAGGTTCTCCATACTTTTGTAACAATGACATTAGTAATTATCCCATTTTAGCAAGAATCTATTATTCCTTGTGTCTACTAGTCTAGGGAGTACTGGACTGTAGGGGAAGGAAGAAAAGCAGAGTAGAGTGTTGGTGGTAATTCATGGTAATTCATGCTTTATCCCAAACCCTTGCTCGAGGCTATTCACTTTGGCAGCTTTTATTATTCTGCTTCATTTCCTTTGGTAATCTTTTAGTTTGAATTTTCTGTTCATTTTCTTCATTTTCTTGGGTAGTGTTAAAAACTTACCCCCAGGACAATTCCAAAGAGCAGTTCCCCAAATTTTTACCAATGATCTACATATTCTATTACTGTACATTCTTCCAGAGTGACTATTGACAGGGGAAGTTTCATTTGACTAATAATGTATTTTCCTTTTTTTAAGTCTTATTATGTTTCCCATCTTATACTTGCTACTTTAAACACCAAATCTTTCACATCATTTAACAAATGATTATCCAGTACTGACAACTGCCACTGAACTTTCATATGCATTGGATTCACAGCCAGCTGTGGACTGCCAAGTTGAGAGAATCTGATTTATTATTATCTACCTCATCTTCCCTCTTTCCTCTCCTGAGAAATAATCAATCCCACTTACAGTCATCTCTCCCTTGCCTTACCTAACTAATACTTATACGATGTTGAAATAGCAATGAAAGTTCACGCCAAATTCCTATAGCTTTTCTAATGTTAGAGATGAACTGAGTTTACTTTTCTGTGCATTGTGGAAAAAATAAAGGTAGTAATAGGATGTCTCAGCAAAGATTGTTGGAAGATAATTTCATGAGTAAATGTCAGATCAATAGCATTATATTTTGCTGACATTTCTTCCCTTGAGGTACCTCCAGCTCAGTTGGAATCTAAACTAGAATCACCTAATAAGCATAACCAAAGAAGTATTGCCATTGATTGTTGGTCTAATTGAGTTCTTTTTCAGGTGTTCACACCACCAGAAAGGGGGGAAAAAAAAGAAAAGTATTTCCTTTACTTCTGTGATCTTAATGACACCTTCTTAATTCTACATTCACTGTGCCTTCTATCTCTTTTTCTTCTCTGGTTTCACATTGCATCCATTGGATTGCTTTGTTATATCACTTTTACAGTCACACAAAGACACATACAGCTCAAAACAATGGAAGTGTCCTTGAAGATTATTTTTATATTACTCTTCAATAGCCTTAGTTAAAACTCTAACTTTATACATGCATACTGGATAAAAAGAGCTCAAGGTCTTCTCAGGCAATAAACATGACAAGTCCTGTCTTTCACAGGCTATGAAAGTAGCTTCATTCTCCCAAGAATCACATCTGAGGCATTATGATTTCTTCCTACTGCTAGTCATTTGATGTTTCACTGCCACTGGATTAAAAAGTGAAAAAAAAAATTTCCTGATTGGAAATTTCCTTGAGACATACTACACTCTCACTGAGTATGACAAGTACCAATATAATTAATAAAATAAATTAAAGATAGACTCTGATAACCATTTTTTTGAAATTTTTTAAAATAGCAATTTTGACCACTTACATAATTTATCCCCAATACAGACTTCTCTTCAAATAATATTGAAATATCAAAATTGTATTGCTATACAGAAATAATGATAAAAGTGTATTAATGTTTTCACATTGTACTGAATCTTATTAGACCTTTTTTTTTTACATGTCCATTTTACATATTGAATCAAGAACAAGAGCGATATTTACCTTTGACTCCTTTTTCTTTCACAGACTACATCTAATCCATACCAAATTCTTTCTGTTTCCTATTTGAAATATATTCAAAATTTCTGCACTTTCATATCTCCACTGTCACCTGATTTTAGCTACCCCAATCTCTGACATTAATTATTGAATACCTTCTTAACTAGACTGTTTTTGGACCTTGACACCTTGAAGTATTTTCTCAGTACAGTAGCAAGAGAGATGTTTTCAAATCCTATCAGACTGTGTCATTTTTCTGCTGTAATTTTCCAAACCATGTAAGTCAAAGTCTAAGAGTGCCATCCAGCACCCTACCCAGTCTGCACCTCCAACCCTAACCCCTACCTCTCTGATTTCACCTCTCACTAACGTACCCTACCCTTCTCCCATTCCTGCTATGTTAGCTTCCTGGTTGTCCACATGCCAGGCAGCACATGATGTCTCTTTCCAGTCCCAACTCAAATGTCACTGAGTAAGACCTTCACTACCACATTATTTACAAATGCAACCCTTCCACTTGCCCCCTGCACACCCTATATCCATTTAGACATCATCTTTCTCCAAGGCTCTTGTCAACCAGTTGGTGTATTATGAATTTATCAATTTATTGTCTTCTCCTTTTCCTCTTAAATGTAAATTCCGTAAAGGACAAGGACTTTGTCCTGTTTTATTATTGTTAATATTCCCAGTCACTAGAATATTCCTGGTTATAGCATGAGATTTATAAACACTTGAATGAATAGAATGAAAGAAATGTGCTTTGCACAATATGTTGGACATGGTAATTACACCATAAATGGTAGTCACCATTATAAAGATTTTTTTTTCCAGGAAAGCTTTATTATACATAATATCTAGTACTCTAACTGTGGAGTCAAAACTACATTTGAATTCCACTAATAATGAAAATGGGAAAGTTATTTAATTTCAATGAACATTTGTTTTTTTATCTATAAAATAGAACTGCTAACACCATATAGATTCTACTTTTCACAAGAAGTGGATGAAATGACAAGTTTGAAATGTCTGTTACAGTGTTAGCTCTAAGTCAATACAGATTTGCTTTGTCTTGGCTTCCTATTCATCATCCCTTCTTAGTGCCCTTTGATAATTACTTTTCAAGTGTCTACCTTGTGCCAATCACTGACTGCCATTGGATGTCAAACTATGAGATATAGTTCTTGCTCTTGAAGTGCTTACAATCCATTGAGGAGATAAGTACATAAACTAAAAATTTTTTTCTTTAAAATAATAGAAAAAGTAAAGTAATAGAAGTTGTCTAGATTAGATAGTACCTAAGCTAAATTTTGAAGGATGGCTGACATTTATCCAAGCATCCAAACTCAGAAATGAGGGAAGCTTTTCCTGGGGAAGCAAATATGCAGAAGCACATGTGAAGCATGTAAGGGAATAGCTGTGTAAGGCGAGTCAGCAAGGTGAAAACCAGGAGTGGCAGGAGACAACGAGGGAATATCTGAAAGACATCAGGCTCTTGAGAGACCTGTATTTCAGACTAAAGGACTTAGTTTGTATCCCCTTGTCCCCACTGGTGGGGGCAGGGGTGAGGGGGATGCGGGGGTAGGGGGTGGGGATGGGAGTATGGCAGTATCACATCTATGTTTTAGAAAGATAATTATGGGGCGCCTGGGTGGCTCAGTGGGTTAAGCCGCTGCCTTCGGCTCAGGTCATGATCTCAGGGTCCTGGGATGGAGTCCCGCATCGGGCTCTCTGCTCAGCAGGGAGCCTGCTTCCCTCTCTCTCTCTCTCTGCCTGCCTCTCTGTCTACTTGTGATCTCTCTCTGTCAAATAAATAAATAAAACCTTTAAAAAAAAAAAAAAGAAAGATAATTATGCCAAAATATATGCCAAATATATGAAAGATGAATTTCAGTCAGGGGCAGCAACAATAGTTCTTTAGGAGTGTGGAATTTGCAAACACACTTTTACCTTCCAATCTCACTAGTTCCACCATTTCCATTAGTTCCCAATCTATTAACAGATTTGAATTCTGCCAGCAACTTCCATTTACAAGCTAGATGTCCTTTAGAAAGTTATGCACCTGTCTTAATATCTCTATCTGAAAAACGGGATTAAAACTAGGATAGCTTTCTCCAAAGTGTTATTATGAGCATTAAAGGCATTAGACTTATAAATTTAACTTGCAAAGTTTTACAAGTTATTTAACTTGCAGAGTTAAACAATATATTTAACTAAAAGCATTAAATTATAGGTAATTATATGTATAAAATATACATAATTATATATGTTATATGTAATTACATACATAATTATATATAAATTACATATAAAATTATACATAATTAATATATAAAAGTTGTATACATAAAAATACAGGACACTAATTAGAAGGTCATTATTTTATTTTATTTGTAAAATTAAAAATGATTATAGGAGTCTAATTGGTACAGTACTGTTTTCCATTAAGATATTAGTGGTAGTAGTGATGAAGAGGAGATGAATTCACAAGTATTTGTGAAGTAAAACCAGCAGAGCCTGATTTTAGCTTTTAGCCTCACACAGTTGGTCACAAATTCCCACAAATTCCCGTGCATGCTATGTTTTTTTCAAAACTGGTGAGTGATTGGCCAGATTGGGAGCAGCAGTGGTTGAAGAAGCCTGAGACTTCTTAGGTAGAGTTATGACTCCAGGGATTTCCAGTTTAGACAATTCTGGATGTCATTTAATGAAATTTGGAATATAGGGTGAGATATTTTATACATGCCAGTTCTATACACCTACTTTTTCACCAAATATTTATTTGGTACTTAGTGTGTACCTGTATCATGCTAGGTACATAGATATAATTTCTGCCCTCATAAAGCTTAAATTCTTATTAAAGAAAAAATATGGTTGATATAATGATCTAATTAATGAAATAAACACCTAATTAAATAAACAATATTCAATTACAAAGATAATGTTATAAAAATTGTAATAAAATAACTTATTTAAGAATGACAGAAAACAGACTAACGAGGGCACTGATCTAGTCTAGAAATCAGTAAGATTGTGACTTTTATAAATTTCTGGAGATAAGCAGCAGATAACAAGGGTATAAATAAGATGAAGCTAGTAAGACAAACAAAGGTCATGAATTCCTGTAGGGTGGTATCATTGGGTGTCATTTCAAAGTCTGTCACAAATGGGGCATATCCACAGGGTCTCTGGGACTTTGTGAAACAATTCTTTCTGTTTAACAGAACTTCTTCCTTCCCAGGGAACAAAGGTATTTTCAGAGAGTAGGTAACTTCTGATGTAGCTTTCCTGCCCTCTTCATGTATCCAGCCTTTTTCTGAGTACAGGAAGTCCAATAAGCTGTGTGCCTTCTTATTGATGGTGATTTTTCTTCTATGTTCCTCTTGTTCATCCTGAAAGTCTTATCTTTGTTGTCTTCTTCCAAGTCCCTCCCAATTAATCAGATAAATCTGGTTCTAGAGCACAGTGGTGTACATGGTTCAAGTTGTATTCTAGTAGTTTCTCAGATATTAGGCAAATCAGAGGAACTGGCCAGAAACTACTTTAATCTCCATATATCCCATCCATCTTAGAAACTTAAGCTGGACTTCCAAGAGACGGTCATCTTCCTTTAGAAGTCAATACATTCAAGTATCAGTTCCAGTGCAAATCAACGCCTTGCAATAATTACTATTCATCATGTTTTATCATGGAACAAACAGGTTATGTTTTTATATACTGGTTCATGAGTTCAGAAACCTACAATGAACTGGCCATTTTCCTTATTTTGATTCAGAACAAAAGCTTTATAAACATGTCAATCTTCTTATAATTCACTGATATAAATCCTTAACTCTTCATTATTATTATAGCTTTTAAGATGAAGTTTTAGCCATCTATGGCGCACGGGCTTTCATTATCTGGCACCTGCCCACCTCCATTCTCAGATTACTTTTTTCTCCTGGAGCATTTTTCTCTCTAGCCCTTTTGTGCCATATAGAGTGCTGCCTCAAGTTTATGTGCCTTTGAACATGCAGTTCTCCTGCTCCCTTGCCACATTCCTCCCTAGTCTCCCATCCTTCTAAGCCCAGTCTGTTCAAGTGTACCATGTTTTAGCCAATTTTCCTTGATTCTCCACTGTGAATAATCAGATCTCCTTTAGAGAGACGACTGCACTTAGCTCAAACTGCTGTCAGCTGGCAGGCTCCAGCTGTTAACGCCTTTAGGATTCATTTTGGCTTTTGAGGAGCATCATGCTTTAAACTTGTCTCTTACCAGAGGCCACACACAGTTCATTGCCATGTGGGTCTCTCCATGAAGTAGCTCAAAACAAGGCAGCTGACTTCATCTGACCAAGCAAGCAGGAAGAACCAGAGGGAGTGCAAATGAGATGAAAGCCACAGCTCTTTGTGACCGAATTTCAGAAATGAAACCCTTTCACGCCATATTCCCTTCATTTGAAAAGAGCCACTCAAGGAAAGGGGTTATACAGTGATGTACGTATCAGGAAGCCCAATTCATTGGGAGCCCGACTCATGTGGTAAGCTCTTTGTCAATACTCTGTGGTTTCTCTTCATCTTTTCCATTAGAACATTTTCAGCTCAGATCACAAGCATTTACTGAACACTTTATTTATGCAGGCATACTTCAAAATTATAACACGTGTCTTCCTCTCTCATTACTTTATTTAGCACTCATATTATTCTGTAAAACTTCAATTCCTACTCATTTAATTTTTATTTTTTAAGCATGTACTATGCACCTGAAATTGTACTAGATATTGGAATTTCCAACATGAATAAGAACTCAGAAAGAAATTTCTAACCTCACCAGTTTTATGTATAATTTTAATTAGCTTCATTTTATAATAGAAGTGACCTTTTAAAACTTAATCCTGTTACTGTATTTTTATAGAAAAATAATTAGTCTTTGATATGATGCATACTTCAAGAATTATGCTATCAGGTTAGTTATGTGTTTGGGTTTTTGGAACATAGCAGGATAAATATCCTTATTTGAAAATGCATTATTGCTCCTAATTTTGTTGTTCCTATTAATGTTTTGTTTATGCCTTTAAACTGGCTGCCGTGATTTAGATTCCTGTTTATAGTAATGTGTGAACCCAGACATTTATAGTCAGAACATGAAAATGAACTAGCCTAGTATATCCTCAACGGTTGCAGCACTCTCTTTTAATACTGTTGATTGATTGTACATTAGTTTGCATTAAACTTAAAGTTGTATTCCCCTTGCAAATTGCTTTTCTCCTTTACTCCAAAATATATCATAAATTAATTGCAAAACTACTAAGCACACAGCTACAGGATGGAAAACAACTGCTTTTAGACAGACCAAAATGATACATGTGGTTCCTAGAAGTCTATCTCTGGGTTGTGTATCACATTAATACAAGTGCAGCTTGGTCTGACCAAGACTTCTATGGGCTGGTTCTCAGAATGATTCTGCCTCTGTCACCGTAGAAAGAGCAGAGGGTAGAAAGTAGAGGAGAAACGATGTGATAGATCAGTAGCATGGAGTAATAATGACAGCTTGGGATTCTAAGTATAAACAATCTGACAATAACTGAGTCCAAGGAAAAAGAATGGAAATGTAGGACTGGCTAATAAAGATATTTATCCAGGGAGAGCCATAGCTGTTGCTGGGCTATTTTTTAAAAGTGGAATACATACAAAATTTAAAAATAAATAAATAAATAAATAATTGCATTGATTAAAATCTTAGAAATGTTTTAATTACTTAACTTTTTACTATGAATCCTTTTTTAGATGTTTGGTAAAACTATTGGGGAAGATGATATATAAACTACTAACTTGTGGCATAGAAACACTAAACATTGACAAGTGTTTGTTCTACTGACCTCTGACTCAATCTTAAAGATTTGGGGTTACAATTACCCCTGGGGTGTAGAGCCTGGATGGCTCAGTCGGTTACATGTCTGCCTTCTGCTCAGGTCATGATTCCAGGTCCGGGGATCGAGCTCCATATTGTGGGGAGGAAGGGTCCCTGCTCAGCAGGGAATCTTCCTTTCCCTCTCCCTCTGTAGCACCGCCCCCCCAGCTTGTGCTCTCTCTCTCTCTCGTTCTGCTCTTTCACATAAATAGACAAAATCTTAAAAAAAAAAAAAATTACCCCTGGGGGACAAAGGAGAGATTTTTACCAGTGTTCAGCAAACTCTATAGTCTCCCTGAGATTAGAGAAGAAAAATAAAACCTAGATTCTAGGCATAAGATTAAAAATATTTTTAAATGAACTTATTTTGATAGAATCAGTTTATCTCCTTTGCCCTGGAGTAGACAAAATTGCTACTTTGTGGAGAAAGCAGTAACGTGGCAATTTGCCTACATGGGGCGATTAGCCATGTCTGAACACATTTTTTATTATTATAGTTGGAGAGGTGATAGTGGTTCCTAGTGAGTAGAGGCCAGGTTGTTGCTAACCATCCTACAGTGCACAGGACATCCTCCCACAACAAAGAATTATCAGGCCTCAAATGCCAACAGTGTCAGGGTTGAGAAACCTGAGGTAGGCATAAAGTACACACTGAGAGAAAAGGTAGAGAAAGGAAGAGTATTTGTGGTATTTGTGTCCCCTCTTCCAATGTAAGTCAAGAGGAAGGAACACAAGAATTCCTTACAAGACCAGGACAAGTCTAAATGAAGAAGAGACATGTTTTCTAACTACCAGCACAAGAAAGGTAACCCACAAATATGCCCTGGAGAAAGACAGTGACATCTAGGCATGAGAGGTTCCTAGATAAGCTTATTAGTTTTCCACAGGTCTGAAGGGGGCATGAGAAGATCTGTAAGTTCCCCCAGAGGCCTAAAGTGAACTGTCGGACTAGCTGGGAGAGTGAGTCAAGAACTACTCCAAGGAAAAGGGTGCTCACCTCAGAAGGTGCACATGCCCTGCCCATGGGGAACTCCCAGGGGCTGGATATGACCCAAGGCCAATACCTGGCTCTGTCCACAATACAAACCTGAGCATGGGCTAGCCTAGACCAACTCTGTTCAGCTAAGACCCTAAAGGGATAAGACATTTCCTTCCCTTGCCATCAACTCACATGCTCTGTGCTGAACCACTAATGGGAACCAGTGCCCTTGGACTGTTTCACATGACTTTACAAGTAAAATGGGAAGGAAGAAAGACCTTTTAAGGAGAAAACAATGGTATAAAAATGAACCTTTGAGCATCACTGAAGTGCTCCTGAAGTGGCTAACGTCTTCTGAAGTGATCTGAAAAATTGTGCAGTAGAACTGAATTTACCTGAAAGCTCAAACAATAAGTCATCTGACAAAGCTTCAAAAATTAGTCAAGAAAAATTACTTTTTTTTATACCTCTGTTATATGGACTATTGTAAATGTGAAATATTATGCCTGTTACAAAGCTTCTGGTGTTTTTTTTTTTTTTTTTTATTTCTTGACATTGAATAGCAAACTGTGAGAGACAGGACCTCTGACATAACAAATTATAACCTTCTCTTTGTTTTACTGTTTCATTCTTAAAAGTTGCATCTCTTAATGACATGGGGCCACCTGCCAATGGCTTACGTTTTGGCATCACCCATCTCTTTTCATCTCATTAATTCTTACACCTTCTTTTTGTCTAAACTTAACTTCTCTTCTACCTGAAACTTGCCCTAACCACTTCAGATTAACTTAAAAGCCCCTGAAATACATTTTCATAGTATTTAACAAACTTTACTGTAATTCCTTATTAAATTTTTCTTTTTCTTTGAAGACAAAGACAATGGTTATGTCTTGTCATGGATTACCCAGTGCCTAACACAGTACTTAACACATTATAGGCATTAATAAATGTTGGTTTTTCTAATTAAGCTATTAAATATGTTGAAAATTGCAATGGTAGTTAAGTTCTAACAGCTAATTATAGCCCTTATAATCTTTCCCCAATTTTCTACATTCAAAAGTCCTGTTTGTGCCACACATATGAATATCATTTATGAAAATTATTTGTTTATAAGAATCAATTTTGAGACTGTGTTGCTTCCTATTTCCTGGGTGATAAAAAAGTAGGACCATGGCTTTTAAAGGAGGGATGACAAATTACATATTTGACCTGGAGGCTCCCAAGAGCAAGATATTGTGCTGTTTCATAAAATTAAATGCACATAACAAATATTAATTGGTTTCCCTTGAATGAGGGAGAAAATGAGAATATCATATAGGCTTTCGAGGCTGGCACAACCAACGTAGAGTATTGATTCCAATGCTTACCAATTTTGTGATCTTGGAAATAACACCTATTCAAGTATCTTTCTTAATATGCAAAAATGGGCATAATAATACCTAATTATATTTTTGATGATTATATATTTATGTGTGTGCATGTAAGAGAGAAAAGAGGAAGATGAAAAGAAAAGAAAAGAAAAGAAAAGGAAAGAGAAACTTTTCATCTTTTTAACGGCATTGGTAAGTTTTGTCAAAGGGAATTCTCTATTTTTAAGGAATTCCCCAGTGCTCGCTTCGGCAGCACATATATTAAGGAATTCCCCAGACTTAAATGTTTTGGTGATGGAGTAGGCTCATAAATTAATCACCGGCAATCCAACAAATGTTGTATCATGACCTGAGCCAAAGGCAGAGGCTTTAACCCACTGAGCCACCCAGGCGCCCCCCACCACCCCATACAGCATTTAGAATATGAAAATAATGCATTTTGAAGCTTACATCTAAATTCCTGGAGGACAGAGACTGTATTCAACCTGGTACAACATTTGGATGAATGACTATTATAATGCAGCTTTAGCTGAAATGTACATACACATTTGCATTTTAAAGACAGCTTATGTTTTGTGGCAGTATTATATAAACTAAAAAATTAGGGTAACTTTACTTAATATAAAAACTCTTCACTATGATATGTACCACAGGCTATAATTACAGTGAAACTATTTTACTTTTTCATTACAGAAGCTTTTTATTTGTTTAAGTGAAAAGCTTCTGAAAATTTTAAAACAATAATTTCAGTCATATAAAGTTATGGTTAGAAAACAGCTGACCACTTTGAGTTAAAAAAATCAGCTTTCATTTCAAAAAATATAAAAAACACATGTTACTACACTATGAAAATAATTGATAACAAAATCAAATTTTTTTGGCATCATAAATTAATTAGATTGTGAGTTAATTTTAATCTCTATTTTCTTATTTAGTTGTCTGGGTAATAATATATTACCTCTAAGTTTTATTTTTGATCAAGTCCTAATATTATTTTAGGTATAGAAACAGGCTGTCACTCTATTGCAAATAATTTATTATATCCACCCAATCAATTACATTTGATCCATCAAGGGTGGCAATATCCACCCACAAAATATTTTACCAAGGAAAGTTTACTTAAATTTTGGGAACACTACACCAAAAAGAAGTTAATTCTATGGTGTTAATTAAAGCATATAGCCAAATATGTCCTTGTAAGCCTTGAAAGAGAATATAAAGGATGTAGGTTGGAGAATAATTTCATATTTTAACCAACATCATTCTAAAGTAAATTCAGGTGACTAAATAATAATTCTGATTATATATTTTTGTCAAATCCATTAATGTCATTTTAGCTGTACTTGGTATATCACTGAGAACTTTCATTAAAGGTCAAGAATGATTCTTGCAATGACCTTACTTTTGTATGTGTATGTGTGTTCAAGTGCACAAATATGAGACCAAGAATTGGAAGGTCACAACTTAGATGACTGTGAGACAAGTCAGAATCTTCCACGCTTGCCACTTTGGAGTTCCAAAAATCAATGGCTCACCAAATATTACTTTGACTATGACAAGTAATTTAGTTTTTTAAGCATCTACTCTGTGTAGGACACTGTTTTGTGATGTTCAAGAGGATAAAATAATGTCTGAAATTTCAACAAACTCTCTAATATCCACCTATCCAATTTGTTATACCCAAGATAAAATTGAGTACCTGGAATTATATAATTTAAAGGATGTCATATTTATTCTCATTTTTTACATCTATTTCTTCTAAAACCTGAGACACAATCACTATAATATCCTTGAGGTGAGCAAATCATCCTTGTTTAAGAATGAATTTCTTTTTTGAAATAACCAAAAATTTGGATGCCATCCTGGTGAATAATGAACCTCATTAAACATAAAAGTTTTGGTCAGAAACCAGGTATCACTCTACATAAATAAATTTGATTTATTTTTGTGGCTGGGAAGGTAAGTAAGGCAAATTTAAAATGGTTTTGAATATAGACTCATGAAAAAATGTGCAGTGCCTTCCCAGTCAGTGATTGGAAAGGGATGTTAGGATTTGGGTTATGGAAGCTAATGATATAGAGGTTTCTGTTGCACTCTGTCCTTTTTCCTTTACAATCCTCACTCACTTCATTCTTATATAATATGCCCTTTATATTATAAATACCTGAAGTATGGAAACAACACTGACTTCATTTTCCACAAAGTGTTTACCTTATATCTTCTTAAGACCCAAATAATCTGATTTAATTCCAATTAGCAATTAAATAATTGAATTCTAATTATATCAAATGAGTTCTAGATACCAAAAAATTGCACAATTGATGTATAATTTATCCACACCAATTAGGATGATACAATTATATTATTAACTTCATACTAATCCTCTTCTAGAAAGAAGGTTAAACCAGAAAATACTGAACAGTGATTCAAATGATACTTGATAGAGACTTAGGAACCTAAATTAAAAGTTTAAAAAGAGGGCGCCTGGGTGACTCAATGGGTTAAGCCTCTGCCTTCGGCTTGGGTCATGATCTCAGGGTCCTGGAATTGAGTCCCACATTGGGCTTTCCGCTTGGTGGGGTGCCTGCTTCCTCCTCTCTCTCTCTCTGCCTGCCTCTCTGCCTACTTGTGATCTCTCTCTGTCAAATAAATAAATAAAATCTCTAAAAAAAAAAAATTAAAAAAGAAAAGGATATAGCATAGTGTTCAAAATAAAGCTTTTCAAAGTTCAAGACTTTTAATTACTCAGAGGCAGAAACTTAATTCAGTAAATAGAAATAGCAATTTATCTTCAGATGTTGTGCTAATGTGTTGTATTTCTTGGTGTGGTGGATTAAAAATGAAATGTGACTGGCATTCTACACTGATAATTGGAACCATTTCTTGTCTCTTGTTATACCTTGCCAACCAATCACTGGAGTACATTTTAAAAAAATTAAAAAGTTAAAAATTTTTTTAAAAAGTCCAAACCCTCATAAACTCACAAAACCAAAGATCTGCCTAGAGTTTTTCTTTTCTTTTTTTTTCTCTTCATATTTATTATCACTGAATTATTTTACATGGATTGATTATATATTAGCTTCATTTACCTCAAGCTCACATACTTTTATAATTTGGCTACTTAGAAAAACTCAAAACATATAACTATAATTAGTGAGGCCTATATAAAAGATGTTTTTCTGTGATATATAAATCTTCACATTTATTTTCATTTCTCCTTTATTATTGTTTTAATGACCAGCTCACATGGATTTGGAACAATGTAAAATTCTACATAGGTAAAAAAAATATTTGTATAAGAAATACAAGAAAAAATACTGAATCATTTTTATTCTACTTGGTACCTGGTTTAGAAAATAGCAAGTATCCATTTGCAATTAATATCATTTGATTTGTTAAATCTCCTACCCATTGAAAATAGGTTATTAGAGCAACTCAGGCCTCTTGAATACTGTTGGTAGAACCAAAGTCTTTTAAGAGAAGTTTGGCAACTCTGTAATATATATTATTATTGATACAAATGAATTGTTATAAAAATTATCACTGACACTTAAGGCTCAGTTTTTACTGAGATATTTATAAAGCATGATTTATTTGTGCTAATTGGAAAGTACACATAAGTGCATATATGCATGCACATGTACACACACATATATCCACAGAGTTTCCAAATCTCATTTTTTTAAAATTCCATTTAAAAAAAATTTCATTTTATTTAATTTTATTTTTTATTTAAATTCAAGTCAGTTAATATATGGTATATTATTAGTTTCTAGGTAGAGTTTGGTGATTTATTCCTTTGCATATAAAAAAAATCATTTGAAGATAACCATTACCAATACTGGGTCATGTCAGCACACAGTCCACTGATAAGCTGGAGAAGGGCATGCCTCTGCCTTATCAGCCCAGTCTCCCACTGTGTTTCTTTCCTACAGTGGGAGTAGTAGGTAGGTAAGCTTGCCCAATACCTACCTGCCAGCTTTTCATCACTGTTTTTCATTCTAGATCATCTTTCATTCTGCCCTAGCTGTCATTTGTTTATCGTTTATAGCCCTCACTTTATTTATTTATTTTTTTAAAGATTTTATTTATTTGACAGAGAGAGAGATCACAAGTAGGCAGAGAGGCAGGCAGAGAGAGAGGAAGGGAAGCAGGCTCCCTGCTGAACGGAGAGCCCTATGCGGGGCTCGATCCCAGGACCCTGAGATCATGACCTGAGCCTAAGGCAGAGGCTTAACCCACTGAGCCACCCAGGTGCCCCCATAGCCCTCACTTTAAATAAATACTCTTGTCACTGCCTCTCCTCCTAAACTTTTCAGTTTCTTTTATTTTTAACTTTAAACTAACTTGTTCCATACCAAGACATTTTCAGAAAATTCCCCTTTTATTAATTGAAGAAATCTGAAACTGAATTGCTTGAACTGTCTAACCTTAAAATGACAAGCTTCAGGGACAGAATTGCTGTATTTCTTCTAAATGTTTTGCAGAATCTAGTGCATTCCATGTGCTGTGTTTCCACGTAAAGGATTCCTTTCTTTACTCATAAAAAGAACAGGCAAGTATTTATGAGGCTAATGCTGAAAGGCAGAATAAATCCTTAAATCCTCCTCAACTTAAGACTGTTGAGAAAATAGCTTACAGAGGACTTATAGTCTTGTTTCTGAAACACAGCTCAATTCTCCCCAATGTATTGCTTTATTCATAATGTGAAATTTTAGTATCAAAGTGTCAAATAAAGGGGAGAATATTATTTCTACAAAAGTGAGCACACAAGAGGGAATACAAGTACCAGGAGAGGAATTCTGTTTTTTAACAGACTGATTAAGCATGGTGCATATTCAAAAGTACAACTATGTATACACATAACCACCCCCACAAAACAGTTCAAAAGTAACCTAACCATGGTCTGTTCAGAATGAAGATCTCTATATTGGTACCAATATAGATCTTGATCTGACTTCTACATTTGCCTTTCTACATTTTTCTCTTTTCTGTTTATTTTTATTCGGGAAATAAAGTGGGGGAGAGTATTGTAAAGAACCTTCCTGTAGTCTTATACAACTTTAAGACTATCAACAGTTTTTCATTCTCGTTTCATCTAGGCCACTCCGACTTTTTCCTGGAGTATTTTAAAGAAAATTTCAGATTTCACTTGAATTTGTTTATAAACATTTAAGTCTCTGTATGTTATTAATGAGGAGTAGATCTCTGATAAAGGTGAAAATAGGCAGGACTAGGCATGTATGGACTGGGTGTGAGAAGCATGTAATCAGTCATTATGATAGTCTTGTTTTTTATTAGGGTTATTGACATACTAAAGGCTTAGGAAGTAAGGAAATATTCAACCTGTAAAATGATTCAGTTTTATCAAAATCAGACCCAAAAGGTCAGGCTGGAGCCTGCAGGCCCACTGTGACCTGACTTAGCTGGTTGTCCTAAATTTCTGCCAAGATCTAAGGTCCTGATTCTGTTATTTCCCCCATTTGATGGCACCTAAGATAAACTGCACTGCCAGAAAGAACACATTATTAATATTAGTCAACTCTGAGCATACTGCGTTTTGAAAATAATGTAAGCTGTTTATTTATTTTTCCCATCAAGTTATCTTTCTGTTTGTGTAAAATTTAGGTCATATGAGCAAAAGGTCTTCTGTGGCTTGAGTGTCATGTTTTCGTTTATCTCCTCCCACTCACCCAACCCTAATTCCTTTCAGTTAAGTCTTCCCTCTCTCCTCCCCCATGCCAGGATCATACATCCTCTGTAGAAGGGGCTTTATGGAGTGATAAAAAGCACAGGGAGTGGGCACAAATAGAACGGTATTTACATCCTTCTTCTAATGTGTAGTACCCTTGAGACTTTGAGAATTGTGCTTCATCTCTGCAATTTTCATTATTTGTTGAAAGGTATAGGAAAATAACTCAAAAGTTAATTGTGTTAAATAAAGAATGTGAAATGATTAACTCAGTGCCTGGCATATAGCAAGTATTTCCTAAATAGTGGCTACATTATGGTTCTTCTTATTTTGGTGATACAAAGACATCCAATAGTTCGTGAACATCAGCTACACATCACCACTGTGAATTGATTGAGAATTGGAAAAGGAATTAGTCCTTTGTAGCACTCTTAGTTACAGTCCAAAGTGAGTTTTTGTTCTCTAAGCTAAACTGGGATAGATTTTATGGCAGGCATTTTATACTATATTTTCTCTCTATAAGTCTAAGAATAATACTAGATGTACACTAGATACTGATGACATAATTGCTAAATTTTATTTTTTTTAATTTTTAGAAGTTTTATTTATTTATTTATTTGACACAGAGAGAGAGAGAGAGAGAGAGAGATAATAAGTAGGCAGAGAGGCAGGCAGAGAGAGAGGGGGATGCAGGGCTCGATCCCAGGACCCTGAGATCATGACCTGGGCTGAAGGCAGAGGCTTAACCCACTGAGCTACCCAGGCACCCCTAATTGCTAAATTTTAATATTACCATTGCTGATATGCATATCTTAAGGATGATAGAACTACTTTAATCAGATCTAAAATATTATTTTCATTAGAACACAATAAATTAAAGTGTTTAAATTACTCATAACTTTTATTTTCTCACGTATTTTTATTTTTGTTCACCATCTTCCAGTTATTGTACATAGTCATTTTTATGTAATTCCTACTACATCATATATAGACTCTAAATAAGACAATTAAAAATGAGATAACCCCTTCAATATAAGATTATATTATATTAACACTAAATTACTGCTATATTACTATATCATTACTGATTTTTCTTTTGACTTACATTATTAGTCTTGGTCCTTATTCAACAAGCTCAGAGTTGAAAACAAGAATAAGAATATAACATCCAGGGGTGCCTGGGTGGCTCAGTGGGTTAAGCCACTGCCTTCGGCTCAGGTCATGATCCCAGGTCCTGGGTTCAAGCCCCACATCGGGCTTTCTGCTCAGCAGGGAGCCTGCTTCCTCCTCTCTCTCTGCCTGCCTCTCTGCCTACTTGTGATTTCTGTCAAATAAATAAATAAAATCTTAAAAAAAAAAAAAAAAGAATATAACATCCATGTGCTGCCTCTGCATGATTCCATGGCTCCATTTTGATCCTTTTAGATTATTCTCCCAACTCTCAAGAGAAAAAAAAAATGTGCAGTAGTCCTAGTAAGGTGAATTCATGTACTTTGCTTTTCAGCAAAGAAAAACAAATTCTAAGATGTTTAAAATTCAAAAAAGATACTATCAAAAAGATACAGTATTCATGGGTTTGTGCCAGTGTGAATGGAAATCAATTCTCAACTCCTGTATATAAACAATTAACCTAGTGTTTAATTATTTAACTATAATGCAAGACTAGGAGAGCTATTTGGGGAAAAGAAACTATATATAATACACGGAGTATATAATTTGTTATTTTCATGCTCAAATGCCTTCTTACTCAGAATTGTATAGCATCAGAGTATATACATAGTTAAATCCTGCTGTGTTTGAAATTAACCACATTAAACACCCATTCGGTGTGATTAGTACAACTCAGCAGACTCTGGGTTGCTGAATTAATATATTTATTTGTATCTATATTCTTATAAGACAATGATTTGGTTGATTGTATTATTTATAATTTTTTAAAGTATATCAAAATTCGACTACCAAAGGGTAGAAGAGAAAAATAATATGGATAAGCACATAATATGTGGATATGCTGCCAATATCTCACTCCCAGTTGGAGACACTCACTGATATTTCCAGTGCAGTGAATAGAAAAGCTGCAATCACAGTTGTATTTTGCCAAGAGCAATGGAACTGTTAGTTCTTATAAATGAGTGAACCTAAAAACAAATTAAGTAAAATGATTACCTTCTTCCCCAGCTTGTCAAGAGTTCCAAAGTGTTCATTTTCAATGACACTTGGTGGAATCTTACTCCACCTTCTTCTGAAGGCCCACATTCTATTGAAATGCTAATGAAACTAATCAGGTTGTTTCTTTTTTGAACTTCTTTTTGTCTTTGAGTCTAAACTCTTTCTGTCTGAGATGCTGATTCATTTACTGATTTATTGTTTGTCAAGTTTATACATTCCTTTGTCTCTTGGTAGGAATTAGGGAAGGGGGAGGAAAAAAAAGAAAGGACTATGAAAGAATGTGTCTAGTTTCTTCAAAGTGATAAATCACTTCCAGATTTTGATTCCACCTGGATGACTGCAAATTTGGGTGCATCAGAATGTAAAGACTAAACAACTAACAGAAGGGCTGTCAAAGGATTATCATTTCGAAGTTAGATGTGGCAGAAGGCAACTCCTGCAGATTCTGGAAAAATGGCTAGGCTTGGGCTATATTTAGACAGTAGATCTAACAAGTAAGCAGAAAAAGGTTTTGGTGAAGGTCAATATTCCTATTTAGGAAAAAGAATGTCACTTGAGACAGGTGAGGTATTTTTGACATGGTTATATTCATTTTATTTCCTACTTTTTTTAATACTTTTTTTTTTCCCTTTAAACAGGCATAGAACCTACAAAGAATAGTGTAGACAACTTTCAGATCTGATCTCATTGATCAGCAGTTTAGGAAACCACTATTCTCACAGGACTGTGTGTAGTTCCACACCAGTCCTAAATTCAGAATATTCAGAAGTAGAAGAAAATAGTGCAATTTTGGGGGGAAGGTGAATTCTAGATCTACAACTTTAGCATCATAGGTTATATTCTGCAAGTCTCTGAGGTTCAGTTTACTGTGTTCAATTCCAGGGGCATGTAGCAATAACATGAATGTTCTACATGCTGCATGTTATACATGCTACATCCTAGAAAGAATATATGTGTGTGCATATACGTAGTTGTGTGTGGAATTTTACATAAAAAGTTTTGAAACATAAAGGAACATTTCTAGTTGTTTCCATGGATAACCTATTAGAAGTTGGCTGAAAAAGATTTAACTGGTATGCGTAATAAAATGCTTTTTTCTACTTGTTTTGTAAGGGGAAATTTGTGCTTCAATGGAAAATTATGCATTGTTAGAGCTCACACATCTTGGTTATTCAATTCTAGCATTATATTGCTTTTGAGCTATTTTAAAACTCTAAATTATAGATAATTGATAACAATGCAAAATCTTGTTTATAGATATGCTAATTCTGTCCTGTAGAGGTTCAATTTACTTCCCTCTCGCAATGTGAAAGAAGCCAATTTTGCCTCTATTTGCATATTCCTTCAATGTTTCTGATATATAAATGTGCGTTTTCTTCGGATTCTCCTTTGAATGGGTCATTAACATCTTACCAGTCCCTTCATTAATAGTTAAATAAACTTTATAATAAGTGTTATTATTATATCTGTATGAGAGTCACCTTTTTATATATTATTATTATCCTTTCCCAGGCCTAATAGGCTTTTTTTTTTTTAGATTTTTTAAAATGTAGGTGATAGAACATAAAAAATATGTGTATACTTATGGGGCGCCTGGGTGGCTCAGTGGGTTAAGCCGCTGCCTTCGGCTCAGGTCATGATCTCGGAGTCCTGGAATCGAGTCCCGCATCGGGCTCTCTGCTCAGCAGGGAGCCTGCTTCCTCCTGTCTCTCTGCCTGCCTCTCTGCCTGCTTGTGATCTCTCTCTGACAAATAAATAAATAAAATCTTAAAAAAAAAATATGTGTATACTTAGAAATATACACACATTTAACATATATATTTTTGCACTGTATGTTTTATTCCTACCAGTTTTGTTGAGGTATAATTGACAAACAAAAAGTGCATATGTTTAAGAGGTACAATGTGATATTTTAATATACACTTTTTTCTATTTCTGTGAAAAATGCCACAATCCAGCTAATTTACATATCCATTACCTTACATAATTGCCACATTCTTTTGTGTGTTGTGAGAACACTTAAGATGTACTCTCTTAGAAAATTCAAGTACACAATCCAGCATTATAAACTAGTCATCATGCTGTATGTTAGCTCTCCAGAATATATTCATCCTGCATAACAGAAACTTTGTCTCCATTGACCAACATCTTCCCATTTCCCTCACCTTCCAACCCCTGGTTAATACAGTTCTAGTCTCTGTTTTTATGAGTTGGACATTTTAGAATCCACTATTAGTGAGATCATGAAATATTTGTCTTTCTGTGTCTGGCTTATTTCATTTAGCATAATGCCTTCTGGGTTTATCCAAGTTGCAGCAAATGGCAGAGTTTATTTACTTCCTTTTCTTAAGAATGAGTGCTAGTCCAGTGCACCTATTTACCACATTTTCCTTATTCATTCATCTGTCATCAGACACTTCAATTGTTTCCATATGTTGGCCATTGTGAATAATGCAGCAGTGAACATGGGAGTGCAGATATCTCTTAAAGATACCAATTTCATTTTCTTTGGATATATACCCAAAAGTGGGATGCCTGGGTCATATCACAGTTTTATTTTTATTTTTTGAGGCAATTTGATACTGCTTTCCATAATGGCTGTACTAAATTATATTCCAACGAACAGTGTACAAGGGTTCTCTTTTTCCCACACCTTTACAGACACTTGTTATCTTTTGTCTTTTCAATAAAAGCCATCTTAACAGGTGTGAGGTAATGTCTAATTGTGGTTTTGGTTTGCATTTCTGTGATGATTAATGATGTTGAGCACATTTTCGTGTGCCCATTGGCCATTCATATGCCTTCTTTGGATAAATAAAGTCCTTTTTTTTTTCCTTAAAGATTTATTTGTTTGTTTGACAGAGAGAGAGAGGTCACAAGTAGGCAGAGAAGCAGGCAGAGAGAGAGGGAAAGCAGGCTCCCTGCTGAGCAGAGAGCCCGACATGGGCCTTTATCCCAGGACCCTGAGACCATGACCCAAGCTGAAGGCAGAGGCTTAACCCACTGAGCCACCCGGGCACCCAATAAAGTCCTTTTTAATCAGGTAATTTGCTTTTTGATATTGAGAACCATGAGTTCCTTATATATCAGATATGTGGTTTGCAAATACTTTCCTTCATTTTGTAGGTGGTCTCTTTCACAAGTTGAATGCTTCTTTTGCTGTGCTGAAAGTTTTTTAGTTTAATGCAATTCCATTTGTCTATTTTTGCTTTTTATTACCAGTGCTTTTAGTTTCATATCCAAAAAATGAATGCCCAATGTCAAGAAATTTTTCTCTATGTTTTATTATAGTAGTTCTGCATATTCATGTCTGACATTTAAATCTTTAATTTATTTTGAGTTAATTTTTGTATATGGTGCGAATTTTTTGTACACATATGATAGCTTATTTATTTTTCCAGATATGGATAACCAGTTTCTGCAATGACCATTTATTGACAGACTATCCTTTTATTTATTTTTTAATTTTTTTATTTGAGACAGAAAGAGAGAAAGCTGTGGGAGTAGGAGTCACAGGGAGAGGGAGAGGATCTCAAGCAATCTCCTGATGTGGGGTTTGAGCCCAAGGATCCTGAGATCATAGCCTGAGTCAAGAACAGAGTTGGATGCTTAACTGCCTGAGCTACCCAGGCACCCGAAGACCATCCATCTTTTATTGTATGTTCCTGGCACCCTTGTCTAAGATCTGTTGACTGTAAATATGTGGATTAATCTCTGGGCTCTCTGTTCTATTGGTCTATATGTTTTTTTGTTTTTTGTTTTTTTTTAAAGATTTTATTTTTTTATTTGACAGACAGAGATCACAAGTAGGCAGAGAGGCAGGCAGAGAGAGAGGAGGAAGCAGGCTCCCCGCTGAGCAGAGAGCCCGATGCGGGGCTTGATCCCAGGACTCTGGGATCATGACCTGAGCCGAAGGCAGAGACTTTAACCCGCTGAGCCACCCAGGCGCCCCTATATGTTGTTTTGATTCTAGTCCCTTACTGCTTTGATTACCGTAGCTTTGTAATATAACATGAAGTCAGAAAGTATGATGCCTCCAGTTTTGTTTTTCTTGTTCAAAACTGCTTTGGGTATTTTGGACCTTTGTCATTTTGTAAAAAAACTGTGATATTTTTTCTATTTCTGTGAAAAATACCTTTGGCATTTTGATAGGAATTGTATTGAATCCCCAAAATGTAGTATGTACAATTTAATATTAACTCTTCCAATCCATAAAAACAGAGTATCATTACATTTGTTTGCATCTTCTTCATTTTCTTTCATCAATATCTCATAGTTTTTAGTGTACAGGTCTTTAGTGTACAGGTAAAAGACCTCTATGCTTAAATTTATTCTTAAGTATTTTGTTCTTCTTGATGCTATTGTAAATGGAATTGCTTTCTTAATTTTTTGATAGTTTATTGTTAATGCATAGAAATGCAATGGATTTTTGTACGTTGATGTTGTATCTTGCAACTTTACTTAATTTATTGGTTTAAACAGTTATTTAGTGACATACTTAAGATTTTCTGTACTTAAGATATGTAAACTATAAATAAAAACATTTGCACTTTTTTCCTTTCCAATTTGGATACCTATAATTTCTTCCTCTTATCTAATTGCTCTGGCTAAGACTTCCTGTATTTTGTTGAATAGGAATGGTGAGGGTGGGGATTCTTGTCTTGTTCTTGATCTTAAAGGAAAAACTTTCTGCTTTTTATCACTGGGTTTTATGTTAGCTGTGGGTTTGTCATATATAATTGTATTCTGCTGAGTTATTTTTTTCTTCTATTCCTACTTTGTTAAATGTTTTTTTATCATGAAAGAGTATTTTTCAAAAGATTTTTCTACAGCCATTGCAACGACTAGATGATTTTTAGCCTTCATTCTGTTAATGTCTATTAGCTTCATTTGCTTTATAGTACTATTCAAGTCCACGGTTTCCATATTGGTTTTCTGTCTGGATGATGTATTCTGTGTTGAAAGTGGAATATTGTTGTATAGTTGTTTATTTCCCTTCAATGCTGTTAATAGTTGCTTAATATATTTAGGTGCTCCAATGTTGGGTGTTTATATATTTAAAATTGTTATATCCTCTTGATTAATTGACCCCTTTACCATTATGTTATGACCTTTTTAAAAATATTTTATTTATTTATGACAGAGAGAGATAGAGAGGGAACACAAGCACAGGGGAGCTGGAGACGGAGAAGCAGGCTCCCTGCAAGCAGGGAGCCCAATTTGGGGCTCCATCCCAGGACTCTGGGATCACAACCTGAGCTAAAGGCAAATGTCTAACGACTGAGTTATCCAGGCACCCCTATGCTATGCTCTTTTTTGTCTCTTCTGAGAGTTTCTGACTTAAAGTCTGTTTTGTGCAATGTAAATATAATCATTCCAGTTCTCTTTTGGTTATCATTGCATGGGATATTTTTTTTTTTTTATCATCCCTTCACATCAGCCTCTGTGTGCACTTAAAACAATATATATTTAATTAAATGCAGATATTTAATATACAATTTAAAGATTCATAGAGAGAGGTAGAATATTATCTGCTAAACTGTTGTGGTGAGGCAGGAAGGTGAAAAGTTGTGAAGGTTGTTTTTTTGGTTTTTTACTTTCTATTGTATCTGTTTGTGAATTTGACTTTTTTATGTAGGATGTGATATTTTTATAATTAAAAAAAGAAAACATAAAACAAATAATAGCTATTCATCCAGTCAGATAACAACTACATGAGGAGGTTTGTTTTAAAATTTTAATTCTTGCTCTTAATGTATATATAAGAGCAAAACACTTTGAATATTATGTATTAAGTTACTTAGTGGTAATGAAAACATGAAAAGAAGGGGTGTCCAGATGGCTCAGTTGGTTAAGCATCTACCTTTTGCTGGGGTCATTATCCCCAGGTCCTGGAATAGAGGCCCACTTTGGGCTCCCTGCTCATTAAGGAGTCTGCTTATTCCTATCTCTTTGCCTTCGTACCCCTTGCTTGTGTTCTTTCTCTCTCACTCTCTCAGATACATAAATAAAATCTTTAAAAAAAAAGAAAATATGAAGAGAAAATGAACCAAAGTTCACCATTACTCATAGATATAACAAAAATAGTTTCAGTTTATATGATACTTATTTTTCCACCCTTTCCCATGTTGGTCAAAGAAAAGGCTGTAAACATTTTGTACTTTTCATCTTATCACCATAGTACAGTCTCAAGCACTGAAAGTAAATGCATACCTGTCAATATTTTTAGAAATATTTTTATCTCTGCGGTATTCTTGTGGCTCACAGATTCCTTGCACTTTTCAAAGTCAAAACCATGTTAAATTTTCACTTTCTATAGTATAGTTTTAATTATAATAACAAATTGTCCTTTGAATCTTACTTATAGGAAGAATTTGAGAATAAAAGTTGACAATTTATTCTGTCTTTTGTGATATTAAACACAAGCTATAAAAAATAATGATAGTTCTATTTGCATGTGGGATATCATTCACTGAAATCCATATCCAAAACGTATTCATTGGTTCATTTAATTATTAATATAGTTATTTCTTAAAATACAAACAAGCAAGCAAAGAAGCATATTGAGCATTTTCTGTCTACCAAGCCCTGGTCTAGGCTTGGGGATTCAGAAGTGGACATAATCATACCCTTGTTTTCTATTCCCATTGCAAAGTCCAAGATATAAACTTTTTACTTTCTTACCTATGATTTCTCCAATCTCAGTTCTATCCCAGGGCTTTGAATTTTCTATTTCTTCTGCTTAGAATACTCTTCTCTCCATATTATTAATGAGAGGTTTTTTAGTTTTGAGTCTTATTTATTTTTTTCTTTCATAACTTAAATGTTATCCCTTTCAAGAGCCATCCCTGCAAATCATTCTTGATATACCAGGCCTTGGCACTTTCTATCATGTTACCATATTTTATCTTCTTAAATACCTTTTACACAACTGCATTGTTTCTTTTTTTTTTTTAAGATTTTATTTATTTATTTGACAGAGAGAGATCACAAGTAGACAGAGAAGCAGGCAGAGAGAGTGAGAGGGAAGCAGGCTCCCTGCTGAGCAGAGAGCCCGATGCGGGACTCGATCCCAGGACCCTGAGATCATGATCTGAGCCGAAGGCAGCGGCTTAACCCACTGAGCCACCCAGGTGCCCCAACTGCATTGTTTCTTTTATGGATTTGCTTTTGTATTCATTGTCTTAAGTTCTCTATTTGTATATAGGTTCTCTGAGGGTAGGAAATAATATATTCTGTTTTTATCACAGCTTTCTTAGTGCTTCCAGAATAATTCTCAATAAATATTTATTGACTTGTAGAGATGACATTTTGTGGGTGGGAGGAATACTGGTAAACTACACATCTATCTCTATATAATTTGATATCTACATTGCATCTATATCTATACTCTATCTATATCCTTTTGATGCTGAAATGATCTATCACAGCTACAAATTCAAGAAAAGGAACCAGTAAGCCCTGGCATGCTACTATGGCCAACTGCTCCACCCTGGGAAATCCCAAGGGCTGGACAAATTGTAAGCACTACTCCTGGCTGGGTTTGCCAACACTGTTGCTGAACAAATTTTGATAAATTCATCACAAGGGAATTCAATAATAACTCAAGAGATGAGGGTTTGGAAAAGACAAAGGGAGTAATTTATTTCAGGTCCTGGCAGCCAGAGAAGAGAGCAGGCTCAAGCCTTAACAACCGACCTCTCTGCCAGTAAGATGGATACCTATAGTTTTAGAGAAAGGTTGGGAGAGGGTATGTGCAAGAGAACAGGCAGGGAGCATGTGATCATTGGTGGGATAAATATGTGTTCATCCCATGATCATGGACAGGGAAGGGGATATGTGGGATTTGGTTTTCTAGGCATTCTGTTCTTACCATGGTGTTTCTGGTCTGGTGGTTGGGATGTTCTAGGTCATTGCAAAACATCTTCAGTGATGCCTCAATGTATGATAAGAAATAAGCCACAATGGGGTTTTGTTTGAGTATGACTTAAGCAATCTTGTCTATCTCCGGTTTTAACTATTGGGTCTAAATTTGAGCAAGAAGACTCTACTAGCACTTTAGAAAGCTGTAACTCTGAAGTAATAAACTAGAAGAGTAGAATAGAGCATGATTTGCCAAGTGTGGTCCTGGACCAGCAGCATCTGAGAAACTGTGCAATTACTGTTTTTACCTTTACCAATTCCAAATCAGAACTCTGAGGATGGATCTCAGCTATCTATGTGTCAACCCTCCAGATGATTGTAATGCATTCAAAAGTTTGAGAACCAATGGAATGAAAAACTGGGGGTGTTTTCATAGGTGCCTATTGCAACAATGAGCTGCACTTTGATTCTTGGGTTGTATGTAATCTAGTCCTTTACATTGACATTGGATGTTTTAAGGCTGTAATATGTGCTCCCTGTGCTTTGTTTCTTCATCATAACCTCCTCAGCCCACTTTAGCCTATTCATTCCATAAGTCTGCAGGTCTAAGGTCAAAAGACTTGCAGATAATCTCACTTTAAGCACTATGGAAAACTTTGATGGAAGGCGAGTGATTTTTTAGTATAGTGAGTTCAGTTCAGGTAAGCTGTGTAGCTATTTATTTAGAACTTACTGTGTCAAAGACAAATATAATCCTAGATATCTGATATTTCCATGTTTGACTGATTTTGAGAATTTGTATGCTTTATATTTTAAATGCTACTTTAAAGGGCTTAGTGGCTAGTTGAAAATGACTTTTTTAAAACTAACATTCAAACATGTTTTGCAGTATACAAGCTGCAAAGTTATAATGAAAAGCAAAGAAAACATTAGTGTATAATGATGTAGGAAAGATATTAGAGTTTGAAGCTGATGGCCAAGAAATTCTTGAGATGTCTTTGGTGCAAAAAGGTGACTTTATTAAAGCACAGGGACAGGACTCGTGGGCAGAAAGAGCTGCACTGGGGTCATGAGGAGTGGCCCATTATATAGTTTCAAGTTGGGAAGAGGTTTGAGACAGCATAAGTCTCTAAGGAATTTTGGAAGCAAGGTTTCCAGGACCTTGGGGGGCCAGCTGTTGGTGGGAAAATGTCATTTATTATTGCCTAATAAAACCTTAGTCATGAGATCCTTCAAATGTATATTGGTAGGCCATATGCTTGGGGGGTGATTGCCAACATGTGTCTTGGGGGTTTAGAGATAAAGGAAATTTCTAAAGGAATTTGTATATGTTAAAGTAGATTTACAGGATCTTGGTGGGGGGGTGGGTAGAATAGGCTTGCCTTTTGCCCTTAGCAAAGATAGCTGAGTCCCTAGAAGAATGTCACTCTGCCTGTTTCAAGGACTTCTCAGTGGGCTGTAGGTAGTAAGGAAATTAAATAACTTTTCTTCTGACTTTGTTTCCCACGTCATATAATACAGAAAAAATCTTTCTTTCATTAGCTGTGCTACTAACTTTGAGCAGATTACTTGAACTTTTTGGCAGGGAGCTTTATTTGTTCATTTCTTCTCTTAAAACATAAAGGTGTTATAGTTCAAATAAAATGGTCCATAAACCTTTTTCACCTTTCAGATAGAGGGATATTAAATTAGTTGTATATGTCCATCTATGTAATTCTACATAGATGGATAAGTATATTTCAAATGCCTGATACTCCATAACAAATAAAAATTGGTATCAGCATTTTAATTTTAATTGAATAAATTAAATAATTCTAAAATCATTTATCTTAAATGAATAAGTTATGTTGCATTTTATTAATTTAGCATATTATTTAATTAAGAAAAAATTGGCATTTCCAATTATTTATTAAGACAATAATTTTAAATGATGCTCATTAATTCCAAGCTCCTGATGGATCAAAAAAAATTCTGCTATTGATTGCCTAATTTCTTCTCAGAGATATTGTCTCAATTTATCTCCCTACTGACTGGATGTAAGAAGTTTTTCTTAGCAATGTGAAATAACATTATTTTTTTTACCTTTACCAATAAGAAGGTGGAAAAAAAATGGCCCCTCACTCTCATAATATTTAATACATTAATAGAAAATTATAACATTTTTTACCTGATTATTAGTAATGCCCCTTTTAATTTCTTCCTCTGAGAGTTTTCTGATAATAACCTTGATCCATTTATAAAAATTGTTATATTTGTGTCTGTCTTAAAACTTTGTATATTCTCATTATATATCATTGTTATTAAATTACATGGTATATATTCTTTAATATTTTATAAATCTGTAGCTTATCTTTTTTAAAAACTTTTTAATGGTGTTTTTCAGTGTACAGAAATATTATCATCTAATTAAGTCTTTTACTTTTTTAGTTTATGGGTCTTGAATTTTGTATCATTCATAGCTATGCCTCCCCAGTTTACAAGGAATGGATGTATGTGTGTTTCGCTTCATATTATATGTACTTTATACCTTTCCATTTTATCTCATATCTCATCCATATTTCATTCTGGTGTTAAGTTGTAAGTTGTAAGTTAGGGACAAAGATAGTTTTTCCCTCAAATATATGGTGGAAAAGACAAAATATGCCATGGCAAAATCTGGCAAAAGGATTATCTAGAGCTGGTTATTTCTGAGAAAGAGCAGATACAGACAAAGCTCTGAAACTGCAGGAATGGAAGTTGACCTTTTGTTAAAAAAAAAATTACTTTTATAAGAAAAATCTCCATTTGTAAGGTTGTCTCCTTCTCTGTACCAGGAAGAGGAGGTTGACTAATATCTTGAAAGTCCTATCAATGGAGAAGGCCAGCACTTAAATCTACATCACACCTTTGTCCTTGTTGACTATTTTTTTCCTGATAACCTTCAATTAACAGCCCCTTCCTCCATTCCCCAAATGTTATTAAACCTCTGTTTTTCTCCTGTTAATCTATCTTGTATTAAGGGGAGAGGTGTGTTGCTCCACCAAGAATCTAGAAAGGTAGAGGGGAAATTAGTTTTCCTCCCCTACAATTACATATATCTATATATATATAGCATCATATCATATTATGTAGCCACACATGCATGCAGCATTATTATCTTCCATGTTTTAGGCTCTGCTCTATAGATGGAAAAACAGCAGTGGAAACCACAGGCAAGGGATCTATCTAATGATGATTAGATACCAAGGAGGAATTACAAAAATAAATAAACTATTAAAATTTAAAAAGGTAACATAATAATAACTATTTTAATTATTCAGAAGGGATTTTTAAAAGGATAAGATGGAAAGCAGAATTTTAAGATGACATCAAGATTCCCACTGACACAAGAAACAGCAGGTATTGGTGAGGATGTGGAGAAACAGGAACGCTCTCACACCACTGCTGAAAATGCGAACTGCTGCAGCCACTCTGAAAAACAGCATGGAGGTTCCTCACAAGATTAAAAATAGAGCTGCCTTATCATCCAGCAGTTGCACTACTAGGTATTTACCCAAAGAATACAAAAATATTAATTCAAAGGGATACATGCACCTGATGTTTATAGCAGCATTATCTACAAAATAGTCAAAATATGGAAATAGCCCAATGTTTTTCAACTGATGAACAGGTAAAAAAAGATGTGGTGTACACACACACACACACACACACACACACAATGGAATATTAGCCATAAAAAAGAATGAAATTTTGCCATTTGTAACAATATGGATAGAGCTAAAGTGTATTACGCTAAGTCAGAAAAAGACAAATACCATATGATTTTACCCATATATGGAATTTAAGAAACAAAACAGAAGTAAAGGGAAAAATAAAAACAGGGAGATGAACCAAGAAAGAGACCTTTACCTATAGAGAACAAACTGATGGTTACCAGAGGGGAAGTAGGTGATGGGGAGGGGGGAATGGGTAAAAGAAGTGGTGGGGATTGAGGAGTACACTTGATGTGATGAGCACTGGGTGTTGTATGGAAGTGTTGAATCACTTGTATATATTGTACACCTGAAACTAATACTACACTGTATGTTAACTAACTGAAATTTAAATAAAAACTTAAAAGAAAAAAAAAAAGATTCCCACTGGCTGGTACATGTATTCTGTATACTTCCTTTGCTTCTGAGTGTAGGCAGACCTGTAAATATGATGGGATAGGTGCCCCTGATTGGGTTACATTCTATGGCAAAAGTATGGCACCATAACTCCTTTTATTCCATTATGTTGTGTAAGCTTCCATCTTCATCAGTTGAAGAAAGAGTATCCTACTACTGCCTTTGGAGAAATATCCCTGGTTGTGAAAGAGTCACATAGGGAAGACTTGAGGGCAGGCTTTAGATGCTAAGAGAACTCTAATCAACAGGCTGCAAGAAAATGTGAACCTCAGTTCCATACCTGCAAGAAATTAGCTTATACCAACCACACAAATAATCTTGGAAGAGGACCTTGAGCTATAGATGAGAACACAGTCCAGCCAGCTGCTCAATTACTGTGTTGTGAGACTCTGAGGAGAGAACCTAGAGCACCAAAAACTAGAACAGATGAGAATAATTAAAAGAACCAGTCCTGCAATTAAAGAGCAGGCCACTCTGTTTTCACACGGGAGCAATGTGATCCAATGTATGCTTTTAAAGATCATGGTGGCTACTCCAGGGAGAATGGATTTTAGGAAGGCAAGAAGGGAGCAGGAAAACCATTGCTGTTGAAATACCACAGGCAAGAGAGAAGAGTGACTTGGAACATAGTAGTTGCAGAGAAAATGTAGAAAATTGGACAGATACAGTATGAGTTTTAGAGGTTTCTGATGAACTGGATGTGAAAGCTGAGAGAAGTAGAGGAAATAAAATAATTCTTTGATTTTTGGGGGGGAGGGCTGGCAGAGGGAGAAAGAGAATCTTAAGCAGGCTTCATGCCCAGTGTGGAGCCCAACTCAAGGCTCAATTTCAGCCCCTGAGATCATGACCTGAGCCAAAATCAAGAGTCAGACACTTAACTGACTGAGCCACCAGGCATCCTGGAAATAGGATAATTCTTTCATTTTTGGCTTGAACAAAAAGTGCCATTAATATTTAGTCTTTTTTTCCCTTAAAATTCCCCTTACAATTTTAAGCTAATAATTGCTTTAGTTATACCACTTGAGATTGGATATGCAATAATTTCATTATCACTAATTTCTAAATAGAGTCTGATACCCATTGTGAGTTTTTCTTTTTATTACATGAAATATTTAAAGTTATGTTCAACACCTATAACAGTTTTGGATGTTTCTAGTTATCGTTTTGTTCTTGATTTCTAACAGTTGCATGTAGCCAGAGAATGTGATTTGCATGACAGAAATTTTTTGGAATTTGTTGAAACTGGCTTTGCAGCTTAGTATCTGACAGTTGGGTAATAGTTCCATACTCTTTTGTTGAATACACTATTATGGAACTGTCCATTAAATTAAACTTGCTGATTGTTTTATTGAAACTGTACAGATGCTTACAGATTTTTTTGCTTGTCAGATCTCTCAATTACTAAGATAGATGTGTTTAAAATCTCCTACCATGATAATGAATTTATTAATTTCTGCTTTAATTTTGTCAATATTTGCTTTATGGTATTTTAAGACTGCTTCTGGGAGCATACAAATTTAGAAACATTATTTTTTGCCAAACCAAACCTTTCTTTTTCTTATTTCTCATAAGACTTTTTACATTCAGTCTATTATTTGGTTTAGCAATACCAGCTTTTCTATTGGTATTTGTCTGGCATATGTTATTATATAATTTTGTTACATACTTTTTGGTGTGTATGTGTCCTCAGATTGTAGGTATGATTCATAAATTTTACATGGCTAGAATTTTTTTTTCATTCTGATAATCATTCTTTCTTGAATTGGAGAGCTTACTCCATTTACATTAATTGTGATTATTGACAGATTTTTTTTATTGTAAAAAAATTCAAAATGTATAATGATAGATTAGTAAAATAAACCCATCTGTTGGAGTCAATTATCCACAGATCTCCTGTATTTCTGCCTGTCTTATGAGCAGAGGAGCTGACTACATTTGTTCTGGACTATCTTTTAAAAATTGTTTCTTTCTAGAGTGAACAGCCTTGGAAGTTAGAGATAATGTCTATCTCTAAACTGAAGGACAGGTTTATTCTCTGTTCAGTATAATAAAGATAATGTCTCCCTCTGGAACAAAGTTAAGGTAAGCTTATAGCCCATTATAAAGGATTCTGTTCCCCAAGCTCAAGATTCCTTCTCCCATAACATGATATATTTTATGCATAAGTGTGACTTGGCCCTTTTCACATTGCCTTATGGGAATCGAGGCATAGGGACCAGCTCTGACACTCTGGCTACTATTGCTATTATTGTGAGTGATAAAGTCCTTTGTCTTGGACCATAAAATTCTATATCTTTTGCTAGCATTATAAAACTGTGGCAAGCTAATTTGTTAGCTTATAAGTAGGGTGAAATCTCACAATCTTCACAATTCTTAATACCCCCTACCCCCATTATGTTAACCACTGGCTGAGGGATGGCTCCTGACTGGAAAAGGCCATTCTCATTTGATGATGGCCAATTCTTTGCAGAAGGAAACAGATGTGAGCTACTAATAGCCAAAACTATAGCATCTGTGTGCACTGGCCCTATAAAAGGGATCTGGTACACCACCAACAGCATCCACTGCCAGAAAAAAAAATTAAAATAAATACATAAAAAATCTACAATTTCACTGTAGTTTTAAGTGTGGATGTTTTACAGTAAACCCATGGAGGATGGGAAGGACTTATCCCAAAGGAATTGTTCAGACATCAACAGTGATGACACCATGTGCACCAAGAGCATGTGCCAAGATTTATTAGTCACTCCATGAGACTTTCTGGGGAGAGCAGGTGTCAGTTGGTCCTGATGGCTAGAATGAAGTGAGAATGAAAGTAAGAATGTGGTTGAGAGGGTGGGCTGGACTAAGTGTTCCACTAGAGGGCTTGGGTTTGCATGGTTTTGACTTCTCCCTGGCACCAAGGGAGGGAACAGGATGGTTTTTTTTTTTTTTTTTTTTTTTTTTTTTAATTTTTTAATCAGCTTCCCAAAATGTGAGGCAAAAGGGGATAGGGGAGTTGTGGGGTTTGAAAGCTGTCATTAGTCAAACATCAAAACTGAAGTCTTTATTTTTTTTTTATTTTTTATTTTTTTGCTTTGTAATCAGTATATTAAGGAGACATTCATACATTCCAAATGCTTAATTCTGATAACCAGATTTAAGCTTGGGAACATGACTTTTTAAACATACAATTAAAGCTATTCATCATAATTTGCTATACTACCAACATTAAATTACAGTTACTTCGGAGCGTTATTTAAAGTAAGCCTGTAACATACCTTAAAAAACAAACAAACAAACAAAGCATTTTAGTCAACTCAGGTGACTTGAACTTAGTTTAAAACCTACTTGGAGTCTGGCTTATGGTTACAAATTCTCAGGATAGAATTCTTGGCTCTTCAAAAAAAAAAAAAAAAAAGATTTTTAGCTCTTCATTCAGTACAGAGTTGAAGCAGCCAAGTTTTCTTGCTGTCCTATTCTGTATGATGTACTTTTCATTCTGTCTTACAAGGATGGTATGACTCTTTGGGACTCCAGCTTTATGCATAAATCTCTTACACCAGTTTTTATCTTACATAGGCCATAAACCTAACCACTATACCTCATAATACTTTGGGAAGCCATCAAAATACAAACCATGGGTCTATAGGTGCCATAATTTATATCCCAGGACTCCTACTTTCATTTTGTTTTATAGATTCCATACTTCCTTGTCAGCTTAGTTATGCATGCATGTATAGAGACAGACAGACAAACAGAGGGGGGGATGGAGAGGGAGAGAGAGAAAGAGAGAGAGAGAAATTTCAACACTTACATCTGTCTTTAGCAAAAGGGCTATTCAGAGTGTTTAGACTGTCATTCTCCCAGAAACAAAGTTTTTGTTACCTTTTTGTACATTTGTACATTGTGAAAGAATTTATATGAGATTAAAATACATGTCACTAATAAAACTAGAAGTTATCAGTTAAACTGATGAGGGACAGAAGAAGAAAAAAATGTTCCCTTTTAGCCTGGAAGGCTGGCCTCCTGCCTGTATAGTTCTGATAAGGATCAAATACATGCTGGTTGCTACATTCTTAAAGGGTCTCATGACTGCCTATCTCACTGATAGTCAATAACAAAGTGAATGATAAGCACTAGAGAAATCTTACAAAGGTAGTTTTATGAGTAGAAATTTGAAGAAGACATGTATGATATAATACTCTCTGCATGTCCCCTCCTCCTTGAGCACTAAGCATATAACCACTAGCTTAATAGAGCAAAGGAGCTGCCCTTTTGTTCATGGGTCCTATACTGTGCTATTTAAAGATTTTATTTATTTATTTGTCAGAGAGACAGTGAGAGAGGGAATACAAGCTGGGGAAGCAGGAGAGGGAGAAGCAGGCTTCCTGTGGAATAGGGAGCCCCAGGTGGGGCTCAATTCCAGGATACTGGGATCATGACCTGAACTAAAGGCAGATGCTTGACAACTGAGCCACCCAGGCACCACTATACTATGCTATGCTATTTAAGTAAAATTACTACGATGCACTTTATAACATCCCAAGAATTCTTTCTTGGTCTTTGCATTCCATGACCCTGCAACATTTTTGGTGGCCCCACTCAGGGATTACAGAGTGAATCCAAGAGCGCTGGTGCAACTTGGTGAGCCTCTTTTATTCCCCCAGCCTCTACTTGTTCTTTTCTGGAGATGTCTTGAATAGTTGACACTTCTGAATATGCCTTGCTGAGCACTCCTGCCTGTGACTACACTATGGGGAAGGACACTCTCCTCCCTCCCACAGGCACACTAGTACCTTGGTAACAAGGGCACTGGGCTCAGAAATCAGGGTCTCTCTGTTTTACCTGTTCTTTTAATCCCTGTACTCTTCTTGGGCATAAGACGGCCAGCCATACATGTTGTTAGGATGGCCATGGATCTCAAGACTACTGTGTAAGGTTTCCTCCTAAATAACCTGATGTGACCTTTGATGAACATAAAATTTAAGATATGTCTTACTGAGTGCTTCCTGAAAGGGACCAATTAGAGCTATTACCCAGTTGGGGAACTCACCCAACAGGGGATCACTCACTTGGGACTGGATCATGATAAAGCTCACAAGAAAGTTGCCCAGATTAGGTAAGAGTTCCATACTTTCATTTTTTTCTTGTCTTTCATTTGTCCTTACCATGGTCTGTTTGGTATTCTAGGTCCTGCTCTCAGATTAAAAGTACTTCTAGTGGGGCACCTGGGTGGTTCAGTGTGTTAAGCCTCTGCCTTTGGCTCAGGTCATGGTCCCAGGGTCCTGGGATCAAGCCCTGCATCGGGCTCTCTGCTCAGCAGGGAGCCTGCTTCCTCCTCTCTCTGCCTGCCTCTCTGCCTCCTTGTGATCTCTCTCTCTGTCAAGTAAATAAATAAAATCTTAAAAAAAAAAAGTACTTCTAGCTTAGATATATGATGCTGAATAAAAAAAAAAAAAAAATAGCTGCCCCCTTCTTAACAAAGGCCAGGACCTTTACCCCGGCCATTAATAATAGAACTAGAGGCCTACAAGGGGTATTATTATTGGTCACCAAATATATGGACTCCCCCAAAATGCAAAGACTCCCCCAGTCTCTGTGGCATTTCAGTCCATTCACCAGCACCCAATGTAGTCTAGAATGGAATAGGGAAGTGAAGGGAGTTCAATATCCTTTCTCAGAACAACAAGAAAGAGGAATGCCTCCTGCCACTCTGAACCCCAAGAACCTTCTGCAATATTCCTGATGGGACACCATTGGACGTCAACAGATATTTTGGTAATGTAGTCCTAATTAAAGTACTCACCTTATTTTGTAGGAATTGACCAAAAACCTATATGGTCAGGCTTTTATGGCCCTATATCCAAACCCTCATTTGTCTATACACCTCAATCTCTAACCCTCAATCCACCATCAGTTCAGTTGTTTCAGGCTTTTCTACTTCTGTTAATCCTCTACTTTCTCTGTGTTCTGTCACATTCTCTATTCCCTCCCACCACCACAACATCCACTATCTCTCTTGTAAATGGGTTGCTGCCAAGATCCCATACATGTCTTCCTCTGTTCTTCCGAAGTCACTCATCTCTTCTGTGTTTCTTCTTTTGTGTGTCAGATCTAGCATGTATCTTGAGAGGACTAGATGAATGTTGCCTGACTCTTATTGTGTGGAGTTTACTTCCTCATTCATTTCCTGGGTTAATGGCTAGGAAAGTTGGACTCAATCATCTGTGGTTAGTTTATCTGGGACAGGTCTCAAGGAATAGTCCCAAACAGCTACTGAAACTCCTTTTGTTCTGGGAAGACTCTCTGTCTTCTTTGACCTGACTTGGACTGCCTATTTTTTTTTTTTTTCTTTTTGGTGGAAAAAACATATGTCTTCTCATCTGTTTGTGCTGACCAGTTTTAGGACTTGGAATCCTTTTTCTCTGCCCTCTGGGCTTTTATCCACCTCCAGCTTAGCCAGGAGCACCCACATCCTCTGCCTCCACCCCATTCTATTTCTGTACTATCATTAAGTGCAGCTTGCATAACCCACTCATAAACCATCCTCTATACCTCCAGCACCATTGGCTCTTGCTCCTCCTAACTTTGGTATCAAGGAGCAAAGAAGTCCCCTCACTGGACTAAAACCACCCACTTAAGATCTACCCTCAGGTACCCAAGGTACAAAATGACAATGGGGAACAAACTGATTGACTTTTCGAGGACCCAGGTATAACATATTTGGTATTTAAGCTTATTAAAATTTGTTAGTTTAATTTAGAGTATGTCCAATGGAAAAAAAACAGCCTCTTCAATAAATGGTTTTGGGAAAATTGGACAGCCACATGCAGAAAAATGAAATTGGATCATTTCCTTATACCACACACGAAAATAGACTCAAAATGGATGAAGGACCTCAATGTGAGAAAGGAATCCATCAAAATCCTTGAGGAGAACACAGGCAGCAACCTCTTTGACCTCAGCCGCAGCAACATCTTCCTAGGAACATCTCCAAAGGCAAAGGAAGCAAGGGCAAAAATGAACTATTGGGATTTTATCAAGATCAAAAGCTTTTGCACTGCAAAGGAAACAGTTAACAAAACCAAAAGACAACTGACAGAATGGGAGAAGATATTTGCAAATGACATATCAGATAAAGGGCTAGTGTCCAAAATCTATAAAACTTAGCAAACTCAACACCCAAAGAACAAATAATCCAATCAAGAAATGGGCAGAAGACATGAACAGACATTCTGCATTAATTAATATTTTTAAAGATTTTATTTATTTATGTGAGAGACAGAATGAAAGAGAGCGAAAGCATAAGAGGGGAGAAGGTCAGAGGGAGAAGCAGACTCCCTGCTGAGCAAGGATCCTAATGTGGGACTTGATCCTGGGACTCCGGGATCATGACCTGAGCTGAAGGCAGTTGCTCAACCAAGTGAGCCACCCAGGTGCCCTAAATATAATATTTTTATTCTAGCAAGGTTTACTGAAGGTCAAATAAATTCATGTTATCTCTGTTGTAATTTGTCAGCAAAAAAGATGACTTAAAATGATGGTTAGTTTTGTCTGTCTCACAAAAGAGAGCTAGTTAAGAATTTATTCTTTACTTGTTAAGAACAAGTAGGTTGAATAAATAAAAAGGTTTATATGTAAAACTTTCAAATAGCTCTCAAAGTCTTTGGTAAACTGAAACTTTGAAATTTTGCTAAATGATAAACTGAATTCATTGGAGAGTTAGGTCTTTTCCAAAAAAAATACTAAAATATTGTTTGCTGAAAGTAAGTTTATCTGCTTTGACTTCTTGTTGCAGAATACTTGGGCCTGCTGGTAAACATGCTTGTTTTATTAAAAGAGTACACTATGAAAAAACATCTGTTTTTATAAATTATGAAATATATTTATAAACTTGCTGATCTAAAGAATTCTGGTGTAACAAACAACACAATTTGTTACTACTTAATCTTCTTTGGAGGCTAAGATTTCTAAGACTTAAAATTCTGCTAAGTGTAATTAAGACTGGTGGAAATAAGGGAAGTCAGTCTGTATGCAAGAAAGATGTGTTTTTAATAAGAAAAAAATTAAGGAATGGGAATAGATTTTGTTGAGGGAAAATAAATTATTTTTGTTCTAAAAGGAGATTGGTTATTTAGAGAGCAAAGGCTTGGGACAAAATCTGAATGAAGAAAGTTGTAGAAGATTTGTGAAGGGAGAGTTTTGGAAAAAAACTTTATGTGTGGTCAGGACTAAAGCTGAAATCAGTGGATTTTAAAAGCACAATGGTATAAGACTGAAATTCTGCTTTTACTTTTGTTAAAAGACAGTTTTCTTGGGTTGATGGTCTGCTCTTGATAAGAAAATGTAAACAAAGTTTTTCTCTTTTCTTTATCTTCCCAGAAAACCAGTTTCTAAGTTTTGTTTTTATTCGGTCTTTGAAAAGTTAAAATTCTCAATGTTAGGGAGCTTGTTTTACTAACAACTATATAACTTCCTATAGAACCCTTTATTGCCACCTTAATTAAATACAAATATTAGATTTATTATGATCTTTAATACTATTTAGGGATGTACTTTAAAACTTTCTAAGGTTTTTGACAAACTTCTCCAAGATTTAAATGATAAAGGAAATCTAATTAGCCTTGTTTATTTGCTATGTTAAGTTACATGGGAAGCATGGTCAAACAAATGATGATAAAACTTATGCTGTATGGGTAAATACAAAAGTGTTCTAGAAAATATATGAAATTCCCAAAGTTTTAATATGCTCCGTTATAAAGTCATTATTTGACATTCTAATTATTAAAATACAATGTTTCACAGAAATAACTGGGCTTCCTTGTCAGATACATTTAATGAACTCTCCAATCTAGAACTGGGTCCATTTCTGGGTTTTTTGTTATTTATAGTTATTGTGCTGGTGCTTTTGCAAAATGTGTTTTGTCTTCAAGGAGATTCATAAGAATGGCCTTTGACAAATACAGCCTCATTTTAGATCTTTAAAAATCATAAAACTAAATGGGTAAGAATTTCTAGAACTAATGGGGAAGCTGCATTCAAACAGAACAAAAATTAACAGGACTGAATGGAGGAAGATGATAAAATGTTCTTTTGTAAACAGATTGAAGCATTTAACTTTTCTCCCACCCAAACCCTCCAGATTTCAGAAAGCCTTTTCTTTCAGGGTAATTTTAGTTATTTGCATAAGTTCAAAAAGAATCTGTTCTCCTTGCAAAAGGATACAATTAGAAATATTGGTTATATTATCAAGGCTTTGACTAGAATATTATATTTGAGAGAGATATGCACAGACTCAGATATGGCCAGATAGCTTTAAGGGATTAAAGTTGACTTTATGGAGCCAATGCAACCACTTGGAAATGTTGGCATGATACTTTTCTTACAGAGTTCATAGCAGTCTTACTAGGTGAATAAAGAATGTCACTTCCTGGCAGGTACAGGAACCTCAAGATATTTTAGGGACCTCGAGAACAGAAATTTGCCCAAATTTACAGGTATTAAAGGCAAGTCTGATGACATTATTTGGCTTTTTTCTGACCTTGAGAGGATATTAAAAGTTCAATATAGAGATTCCTTATAAAACGTTCCAACAAAGAACATTTTAAAGGATATATAAGATCAGGGGCGCCTGGGTGGCTCAGTGGGTTAAGCCGCTGCCTTCGGCTCAGGTCATGATCCCAGGTCCTGGGTTCGAGCCCCGCATCGGGCTTTCTGCTCAGCAGGGAGCCTGCTTCCTCCTCTCTCTCTGCCTGCCTCTCTGCTTACTTGTGATTTCTCTCTGTCAAATAAATAAATAAAATCTTTAAAAAAAAAAAAAATAAAGGATATATAAGATCAGGGGCGCCTGGGTGGCTCAGTGGGTTAAAGCCGCTGCCTTCGGCTCAGGTCATGATCCCAGGGTCCTGGGATCGAGCCCCACATCGGGCTCTCTGCTCAGCAGAGAGCCTGCTTCCCTTCCTCTCTCTGCCTGCCTCTCTGCCTACCTGTGATCTCTGTCAAATAAATAAATAAAATCTTTAAAAAAAAAAAAAGGATATATAAGATCAATCAATTTTCTTTCTGTGTTTACATATATAATTAGGCCAGGTTTGTTAAAACAGGAATTGTTTTATAAATGAATTAGTTTTGATTTGGCTACCTCAGGAAAAAAAAGGTGAATTTAAAGAGAAAAATTATGTTTCATTTTTTCTTTTTTATAAATTTTTTTTTTTTAAGATTTTATTTATTTGTCAGAGAGAGAGGAGAGCGAGCGAGCACAGGAAGACAGAATGGCAGGCAGAGGCAGAGGGAGAAGCAGGCTCCCCGCCAAGCAAGGAGCCCGATGTGGGACTCGATCCCAGGACGCTGGGATCACGACCTGAGCCGAAGGCAGCTGCTTAACCAACTGAGCCACCCAGGCGTCCCTGTTTCATTTTTTCTTAAAGATTTTATTTATTTGATAGAAAACATAAGTTGGGGGGGGGCAGGTGGCAGAGAGAGAGGGAGAAGGAGACTCCCCTCTGAGCAGGGAGTCCAAAGCAACATGGGGCTCCATCCCAGACCCTGGGACTAGGACATGAGCTGAAGGCAGATACTTAACCAACTGAGCCACCCAGGTGCCCCAAGAAAAATTATGTTTCAATAACACCTTGGTTGATGTTAGAATCTAGTTCTAATTATTTTTGAATATGACTTGAGGTAAACTTCAAAGAAATTGCTGCAATAGCTCAAATACAGACAATCTTTGGGTCTTTCCTCTGTGGGGACAGTAATAGAGACCCTATGGGTACATGATTATTTAAACAGCTAAAGAATGGGATGGAAACTCCTCATCATTGTATAACTCAACTATCACCTCAATCAATTATATGTGAAATCACTCCTTAAAAGTTGGAGTGCACCCCACTCCATGGGGTTGACTATGAACTTGTGGAGATAATAGATGCTAATTGGATTGGATAATGCACTCGGGGATGCCCTTATCTCCTGGGACAAGTCATCTCCCACTTGCCAGTGATTCCTCTAATTAAGATATTGTTAAGGCTAGATATCAGGTAAAGAAGGTTTCTTAATGGTTTTATACCTTAGCCATATGTCCTGGCAGCCACCACTCTGGATATAAAACTGCAAGTATCAAACATTATCAAACATACAGCAGCTACCTTTAACCAAACCCAACACAAAGTCACCCACAAATTCAAAAAGTGGCCCTCCAAAACCTAACGGCTTTTGATATCCTGACTGCAAGTCAAAAGGAAAAATATTATGCTAATATTGACACTAAATGTTGTATATATATCTTAAATGGCTCTGCTAATGTATCCAAAATTTTGGCAGACATGCACACCCAAATTAAGGCAATGCCTAACTCCTAATTCTCTCAATGACTGGTTAAATTTTTGGTTGGGTGGGAGGTGGACTATGGTTTACCTTAAAAGGTCTTCTTATCACACTTCTTATTTTTATTATAATTATAATCCTAATGTGTTGTCTCTTTTGCTTTGTTCTCTCCTATTGTCAAGATATGTGCAAACAGTTCTGACTCCACCCAGCCAACAGATGACTCTTACTACTCAAAAAAACTACTCAATATCCACTCTGAACTCTACAGCAAGGCCTTCTATAATAGTGACTTGTAGGGACAGATAGTGGCCATCTCTATGACCCCTGTCAACTTGAAGAATTTACAGAAGATGAGCCCTTCACCCTTCAACATCTTAAAGATTTAAAGACTGAAAATTGGCTGGGGTGAGGGTGGGAGGATGATGGTGTATAGAAGCAGAAAGATGTTCACCTTTAGCCTGGAAGGCTGACTTGCATAGTTTTGAAGGATCAGATATGCCCTGGTTGCCACATTCTTAAAAGGTCTCATGACTGCCTGTATATCTCACTGATAGTTAATATTAAACTGAGTGATAAGCACCAGAGAAATCTTCCAAGAATAGTTTTATGAGTAGTATTCAGAGAATACTCTGTTTGTCCCCTCCACCTTGAGCACTAAGCATATAACTGCGAGATTCATACAGCAATGGTGCAGTTCCTTCTGCCCATGGGTCCTGTCTCCATGCTACTTAAATAAACTTACTAAGTTGCAACATACAATAATTTTTTCTTTGCCTTTGCCCTTGATGACCCTGCAACAAAACTATATGGGTAATGGGTGTTTCAGGGGTAGGTTTTAAATTACTAGCTCAATTTTTCCTATTATGATTTGGTTGTTAGCATTTTCCAAGAAATTTGTCGTTTAACTTTTTAAGTTTTTTTTACATAGTATTAAAATATAAATATTCTCTGTATCTCTAATTTATTTTAGTTCCTTAAATTATTTGTACCTCTATATTTGTATCCTCATTACTTCACAAGAGCACTTTTTGTTTTATTAATCATTTTTATTTCATTACATTCTCCTTAAATAAAATTCTATTTCTCTCATATTTTTGCCTTAAAATAAAAATTCATACAAGACAAACTTTTCAGGTTTCTGATGTCTAGAACTATATTTCTGTGACCTCCATCCCAAAAGTATTTTTTTGGCTGGACATAGATTTACAATACAATATTTTCATTTTCAAAACCATAAAATTGTATTATCAAAGATTTTTTTTAGCATTTGTGTAGCTGAAAAAAAATACATTTTGGAGACACTGTATCCTGAAAGTATAAAGCAACAATTAACTTATTTTAGTTGGTTAATTTCTTTTTTTATTGACTATAGAACTAGGTAAAATGTGTTACTATAACAATAGACATAAATATTAAAAAAAAAAAAAAAAAGAAGGGGTCAGCAAACTTCTTGGCAGGAATTGAGTAGATAACCAAAGGTAATTTTAAGATGTCTATGGTCATCCACAGATATAAGAGTAACTACTATTTTTTAAAGCACTATGCTATATTTTATTTTGATAAATGATGATGGGTGGTCATGTGGCCTCACTCCCCCCCAAAAAAAGATAAATGATGATAGTTGCCCCTCATATATTTGATTTTTATTTGGAATACTAATGTATATAGATTTGAAAAAATGAATGAATAAGAATGTAAAATAAAATGCTAGATTTGTGATTGTGTGTAAACTGTGTGAGATAACATCAATTTATTGATGTTATCTAAAAATTGAATATCTGAAAATATTCAAGATAGGGATAAATCACTATTTATCCTCTAAGGTAACAAAAATATTACTATGACCTAGTGAAGTTCATTCTAATCCCACTCAGTATCATGTCCGTTTTTCTTCTCTTTTCTGCTTTTGAGGTCTACATCTCTTGTTTTGTCTAAGAAAGTGAATTTTAGAAATATTTCCAGGCCTATTTGGAAAGCCAAGAGTCGTTGTTGTTGTTGTTGTTTTAAATAAATGTGTGTTTAATTTTACTGCTTACAGAAAACTACTTTGCATTAAAATGTTACCCAAGTATCACAGATTCTTATCATTTCATTAATTAATTAATTAACTTCTAATTTTTAAAAATGGTTTTGTTTATTTATTTGAGACAGAGCAAGAGAGAGCATGAGCAGGGAGGTGAGGGAGAAGCAGAGTCCCCACCAGCAGGGAGCACGATGTAGGGCTCCATCTCAGGACCCTAGGACCATGACCCAAGCTGAGGGCAGACGCTAAACACACTGAGCCAACCAGGCTCCCCTTAATACATTTACTCAGAGGAGATATCATACTTGTGGATTAAATTAACTGATGATACTTGCCTGTCTGTTTCATTTTAAAATTTTCCCCACCATTCAATTTAATTTTAAAACTATTTTCATACTGCTAACTTAGAGGATCATCATCCAATCACTGCGTAAGTGTCTGTATAAACATTACATAGAAAAATCATTTATTTTCTTTTTGATTCATTTTTCTTTTAAGAATTGTACAAAAGCAAACTAAAAGAAACAGTAAGAAGTGAGTTGAAAGGCATTCGAGGAAACTGAATATAAAATTTCCTTTTTATAGTTCTTGCCAACATAATTTTTATATGCTGCTATTGAAACCTGAGATTGAGGTGTAGACTTTTGTTTTCAGAGAATATTGTATCAAAGCCAAGCTATGCTGGTTTTTAAAGATTATTACACGCCACATGCCACCTTCCTTGTCAGAGGAAATTCAGTGTGTTAGAATCAAATGACATAAAGAACCAAAATGATTAATTCCCACTGCCTCCCACTTCCTATTGGTAGAAGAATTGAGAAACTTAAGTTTTACTCTCTTTACTCTATTTGATTAAATGATCTGACATTTATAATAGCCCTCTGATAATGCCAGCTAACTTTCACAGATAGACACCATCATCAGGCAGTTTTCTAGTCTTCTTCTGTTCACCAGTCAGAGCACAAACAAATTTATTTATCTATTTTGAAGAAAAGGAATTTAATCTGACAAAAATTTTGTTTTAAGTATCCAATGGTTCATGAAGAGGCCTAAACTGTATTCTTCTAAGTTTTTAAGGCATTACTTGAGAAGTGAAATAACAGATGTGACTGTTGCAAGTAGAACCCAATGTATTAAAAAATAAAGGGGTGAGGGTAGGAAGGAAGGAATGAGGGAGAGAGAAAAGATCTTCAGGAAGAGAGTTCTGAGCTTACTAGATTTCTCCAGCCATCACCATAGTTGTAACAGATTGATTTGGGGAAGTTCTCAGCTTATCAAATGATCCTTCTCTGAAAGTGCAGCAAGGTTAAAATAAAGATTTGCCTAACTGATTCCCTGGCTTAGTTCCAGCACGTGCAATGACGCAAATCTGAAGTGTGGAGTCCTTAATTGTTAAGCCTGCTGGGGAGAAACACGGTTCACCTGTTTCCTGAGAGCATCACAATGATGTCCAATTAACCCTTTGAAAACAGGCTTCCCAAGCTAACAGGAAATGCCTCTTCCGCATCATAGTCACTTACTGGATGCTGCCATTTGTAATTGTACTGCTTGTATTACTCAACTTCTTTGAGGGGTTTTGATGCAGTGCTAAGCACCCACACCACAAACACTTAGGAATACACAGATGAATAAGAGATCTCAAACATCAAGGAAGAATGGGAGAAGATTAAAATCACATAAAGAAATGCATGAACAATGTCATGTGAACTCTACAAAGAAAAAAAAAAATAATGAAAATTTAATAGAGCAATTATGTTGCTCAAAATGCACCAGGAATTCCTTTACAAAGGATATGAAGTTTAACATAATAATAGAAATGTGTATACTTAAGACACAAAAGATAAAAAGTGGAATATTTCCCTTAGAATAAACTGAGCAAAAATCAGGCAGGCGGAAAGCTTCAGAGCACATCTGACAAAGTACAAGAAGTCCAACATGGTTAGATCACAGAAGAGTTGTGGAATTAAATTTAAAAAATGGTTATAGGTGATTCTCAGATGGCCCTGATGTCAGAGTTGTGGTCAATGCATGAAAGCTGCTGAAGGAGTCTGAAAAAACAAGTAATACAGCCAGAATTGTGTTTAAAGATTTACAAAGAATATATTTTAGATGGACCAAGTTGGGGAGAATTGGAAGCTAGGATATTTATTGTGAGGTTTAGCAAATAGTATTCACCCAATTAGTCTAATAGAAATGAACCAGAGTGGGATACCTGGGTGGCTCAGTTGACTCAGAATTAAGCATCAACTCCGGTTTCAGCTCAGGTCATGATCCTGTGGTCATGAGATTGAGCCTGCTGTCAGGCTCCCCTCTCAGTGCTGAGTTCACTTCAGATTCTTTCTCCTCTCCCTCCCCATACTCTCTCCCTAAAACAAATAAATTTTTTTAAAAAGAAATGAACCAGAGTTTTTGGCTCCTGTGACAATAAAGAGACTGATGTACAAATGTGGATAAAGGACAAGCAACAAAGAAATTGTAGGGAAAGGTGATAAGATTCTTGAACTTTTTGAATTTGAGATGGAAGCCATTAGGGATATTCAGGAAGTAGGAGAGAGGAAAGAATAAGAGAACAGTCGAGAAAGAAGTCAGAAGAAGTAATGACAATTTGAGATGCAACTGAGGTGTGAAAATTGAAGCCAACCAAGTAACTAAAAATTCTGAGGACAAGAGTACAAATAAAGGAGATTGTTCATCACAACATATCCGGGTCCGCCCACAACCTAAAATAGATCCATAAACTTGTTATGAGATTATGTAAGTATTTTTTTTTCTTTTTTCATCTGTGAACTGTATGATTATATTTATTTTGGGTCCATTTGTTTAACATCTGTCTTCACAATGAGCCTATGTACCAGTCAGAAAAATAGGAACCACAGTTGGTGCTTCAAACAGAAGACATTTTACACATAAAATTGTGTTTTGGGATGGAGTGAACAAAAAGGAAGTGGCAGATCTAATCTCTAGATGTCCTGTTCCCTCACACAACACAAGAGACAGGACATGGTTGCTCAGGCTTTCTTTTCTTGGGGCCATTCATGAATACTCCCTCAACTTTTTGAAAGTTTCTCACAAAAACATACCTGCTTTTTCTTATTTCCTCAACTCTCCTTTTCATCTCTTATTTCCTGCTGCTCTTAAACTAACTTTGCCTTTCCAGAGTCCTCAACATGTATCCTTTGTCAAGGTCAATTGCTCCTCAATACTGAAATAATCCTCTTAGTCTCTGTCCTCTCTTTCTGATGAGCAGCAAACTCACTGTGTAGGGAAGATGAAGGCAGGTATGTGTTAGTAACTGGAACAAAACAGTCTGCTAGAGGACAGTGATTAGTTAGTGGCCTTGACTTAAAATATTTTTTCAGTTTGGGAAACAAACCCCATTAATTGCAGTTCAGTTTTCAGAAGTGCTTCTTGGCTGGTGGGAACAAGAAAGAAGTTTGCTCTACCTTGCACAGCCATGTCTGCCACTCTTTTACATGAGAGAAACGGGCTCCAGCTCCCTTTCTGCTGTCCCTGACATGTGTGTTGTTTGCCTGCCTATGGGTATGTTCTCTCCGAAGTCTAATTCATTTATGGAAAGTTCTCCCCTTTTGAGTTAAATGAGAAATTTATATTTCTCCTAAAAATCATACCCCTCTATCCCTCCCTCTCTCTATATATATATACATATATACATGCATACGTATACACACTAATCTCTTGCCTTCATACATTAAGAGTGCGTTTCCCCCTACTTGCCTGGATTTATGTCACAGGTCATTATATTTCTGCAAGACCAAGTTGCTGCTGGGGTCAAGAGTAGTAAAAAATCTCAGTGTTCTTATGTTTTTGTATTTCATTTTTCCAACAACAGAAAACTGAACAATCTACAGAAACACCTGACATTTGGTCTCTCTGAACTTCATGTTAATATGTATGACTCTGTATTTCTAACAAATAATTATTTTATATGAAAACATATAATTCAGCACTCCCCACATACTTCTGAAATAAATATGCTATAAAGTGATATTAACTTTGGTCATTTGATGTAATAATGAAAGAAATGTTATAAGTTTGGGGATGAAGGCAAAAAACTCCACAGGAAACAAATAATAAGACAGTCAGAGAGAAGGAAGTATGAATTGAAGAAATACACAAGAAAGAAAAATGAATAAAAAAAAGAGATGACAGGAGGTATCAAAGAGAAGATAATCAAAGAAAAAACAAAGAAAAGGGATAGAAAATTTGAGTAAAAGAAATTTCATTCAAAACCTACTGGCTCAGGCTTTTGGACCTCATTTTTAAATCCTAAGTATAGCCAAAACTACATGATCATCAAACCCCTTGACACTCTGAATGTCATTTCTCAAGACTGCATCATTCATCAAAACAAAGTGGAGCAGGTAAGAAGGTGAAAATAACAAGTTGCCACCTGACACGTCTACTGGGAGGAATAAGGTAGAGTGGTGAGCCTGGCTGAAAAGAAGATGAACACATGTAGAAAATAGATAAAAATAAAATTAAAAATTACCTAGGATCCTAACTCATAATCAACATTAAGTTCTTGGTCTTTGTGTCCATCTAAAGCTCATATCTCTATGTGTATTTTTTTTAGGGTTTTATTTATTTCTTTGAGAGACAGAGACATAGAGAAAGCACTAGTGGGGAGGAGAGGGAGAAGCAGGCTCTCCACTGAGCAGGGAGCCCAATGATGAGTTTGATCCCAGGATCCTGGAATCATAACCTGAGCCTAAGTCAGACACTTAACTGACTGAGCCATCCCTCTATGTGTATTTTTGATATAAATCATAATATGCTAACTATTTCTCATTAACCTTTATACTTAAAAATCTGTTATAAGCAAGTTTTCCATATAAATAGATGTAGGAGTATAATATTTTAATGCATTAGCATACTGCCTAATTTAGAAGAATCTCATTAAATATTATTGAATGGTTTAATTTTATAGGCATTTAAAATTCCTTAAACAACATTATTTAACAAGTTCATCCATTGTTAGATACTTAGATTTAGTTTTTGTTACCCACTCAATTCTTCCATTGTTCTATATTCTCAGTAAAAAGACTGGGGTATTCTCTGGAATCATCAATGATCCTGTGGAGATGAGGTTGTAAATGTCTGAGGACATTGATTTGCACTATTATGCTATTTTTTTCCAGTGTGTGTGCATGGGAATGGGGTCCTTAATATTTTCTGAGATTTTTTTATAATTATCCCTTTGAGTGTTTTTTTTTTTTAAATGTAGCCCAAATTGTTTTGAAATAATAGCTATCTGAAGGCTTTTATTTTATTTTTTACATTTGTATGGCCAGTTTTTATAGCTCTCATATAATAGCTAATATCTTCTAGGATAGAACATTCCAAACTGAAAGAAATAATTATTTGAATTGTTTATTAAGTATGAATACTAGCTTTTCTCTCTTCTAAAAATGATGATATTGTAACCCTGGATTGTCGTTCAAGAATCAGCATATTTAAGAAACTCTCCAGGCAGGTATAGGTTTGTTACTATGTCTTCATCATTACCCCAGCCCATGAGGCAGTTGTGGGTTTTGGAGGCAACAATTTGATAGAGGGGAGCAACATAATTTTCATGATGTTTTAAACTTCACAGAGCAAGACTTGATGTTGGCCACTTTTTCTGACATTTTCAGGCTGAAAGTTATAAATCACACTCTCCAGTTGCTTTTAAAAAGCAGCTCTAAGAATAAGTATAAACACAGAAGTCAAAAAGGGCAACAGAGAAGGAAGTTTGCTATTGGATGCTTTAGGAATTCTTTATGCACTAAGCAAAATTTTTTTAAAAACTGAAATTTTCTTTTGATTTTTCAATGGACCCAATTATCCTTCCCATCAGGGGCAACTGTGTTTTGTCTCTAGGGAAAGAAAGATGTAGAATAATATAATTAAATATTTGTCTTTTATATTTCTTAAGCTTAACACCCAAGGTTACACAATTGATTGGAAACTATATGTACTCTATCAGACACAAGACATCCTCACCCTTCATCCGGACTAGCTAAAATTTATATAGCCTAAAGGAAGAGAGAGACTAATAACAGAACATAGCTGATTAAATACTGTTAGACAAACCTGAGAATAAACTGTGGTCTCTCGTGCACTAATATCCTGCTGGGAATTGGTGGGAAATAGAAGACCAGATACATTTTAGGATACCTCAGGGTTAGAGAGACAAGTTGCTCACCTTCTCTGTGGAGTTCCTGGTTGCCAGGAAAAGATGGCAATGCTGGCAGGTGAGCTTGGCATAGCCTCAAAGTTCCAGTGTAGCTTATGTCTCCTGTGGTCTGAGAGTGGCGAGGAAGTAGCTAAAAAGAGTGAAACATGGTGATGACTTGTCAGAGCATGCACTGAGCTGTAATTACCTGCATAGAACAATAATGAGAAGGCAGTTAAAAGTGAGGCTGTTTCAGTGTGTACATCTTAGATTAATAAGGATCATGAAGGAAGCTAGGGACTTCCTCCCTTTAACAACCCACCAATCCAACGCTGCAACCCTCTATAAGCTCCTATAAATGTAGTTGAACAGAAGGAAGAAAGGCCTTTAAATAAATGAAATCTTCTTGAATTATCTGTAGTAAATTTTTCCCAATGGGAAGAATGAGAGATTTAAATTAAAAAAAAAAAAAAAAGGTTCCAGTATAGAGACATCAGGGAAAGTTATATTTCTCCAAACTGCCAAAACTATAGCCAGTTATCTTATTAAGTTCTTCTGGGTAGAAAACAGGTGTTCCTACATGTGAAAGAAATTTGAAAGGAGAGTGAAGAAGAGGATTTCAGATTAGAATGAAGATTTTATGTTTTGAACTGGCCAATTCTTTCTGTGGAATTTGCCACATTTTAAACTTGGAAAAGGACGAGTTTGTGTGGAATGAGACATCCAGGTAATTCTGAGCTTCTAGGATATACTCCCTCAAGTTACCATACTGCTATTTCCTAAGAGTGAAGTGGTATTTACAAGTAAATAAAAGTTAAAGAATAGAAAAGTGTGGGATATAGTGTGCATTACATTTTGTTGCATACAAATCAGAGGTTTTATTTACTCATTTACATATTCAATTAAGAACTTACCAAATATAATGCAGTAAACCAAAACAGAATCCTACAGAAGTGAGCAGAATGCAGTTACCCTCCTCTAATGCTGTCTTTGCCCCTGGCCCTGGGTAAGGGGTTAAGGATAGAAGGCATTTGCTAATATGCAAATATGGTCTGAGAAAGGTAATCCTGTCACCTCAAGTTTAATTCCCAAATTATGTAGGTAATTCTCTTCTAAGAAACAACTTACATTCATATTTGTTTACATCAGAGGAAGGGAAAATTTTAAAGCACTCAGTATTTTCAGGTGGAGCAAGTCAAGGACATGTGCTACGGCAAAAATATCTGTCACGTTGATAAAGGATTCTGGGGCTTCTGGGATTTGGGGGTGGGGCAAGGATAAACACATGTGTTGTGGCATGGTCCAGGTAGAAAGATGGCATAAAATGGGCAAAGACAGAGAAGGTAAGCTACTTAAGAGATTCAATCTGGATAAAAGTTCATGTGTATGCTCTCTGTGCCTATTAAAATATAGCTGTATAACTGTGAGAATATTTTGTCTAAAATAGAATGCTTTTGGTGTGAAGTGCTTCTTTTCTATTATCTATCTATCTATCTATCTACCGTCTTCTTCCCTTCCTTCCTCCTTCACTCTCTGTCATGGTCATCTTTTGTTCCCCCTCCCCCTCCTCCTCCTTCTTCCCTCTCTCTCCCTCTCTCTCTTTCCCTTACAGTTTTGGTTTATTGGCAGTTGTTTTTATATAGTTATTCTATTTCTCTAAACTTGTATCTCAAATGCTTTTCTCTTTTTGTCTTAATTAATGGGTACTCATTTTCAATTTATATGCTTGACTTTCCCCTTTCTATCTTGGAGTATGTTTATGCACTTAGTTACTTTTAGGTAGACTAAAAGCCTTGTACATACAAATTTGTGTACATGTGAGGGTATTTATTTAGGTTAACATCCTAGCAGGGAAAAGGTTTCCAAAGACAGGTATAGTTTAGATTTTTATACATATTATCAGACTGCTTCCATAAACAATTTATACTCCTACTGAAACTTTATGCCCTTATGGAAGGATACATTGGTGGGGGACTTTAGAATCTAAGCAGAATGATAATGGTGTCATATAGTTTATAACCTACATCAGGGTGTCAGAACTTTAACAGGTACCTACACAGGAGAAGGGATGGCAGCACAAATAGACATAGCCTACATACGGACTATTAATCAAATATATAAATATATTAAATAAAATAGTAGATATGTTTCTCACTGACAACAATAGTAGTATAAACATAGAAACGAAGAAAACCAGAATAAACTGTAGTGTTGGACTCAAATTAGAAGTGAACTCATGGCTTTTCAATAGAGAGATGGACGTATGGATAAATAGATAATAAATAAACGAATGCATATGTAAATCGATGCATATATTCCCAAGTTCTAGTCACTACGGTCTTCATAAATAATTGCTAACCTAAAACAATTAACCCATCTAGTATACAGATATTTCTATTACCACTTTCTATATAAGAGGAAAAAAAGTACATTGCAGAAATAGCTGCTATTATGGCTGGGGAAGGGAATATGAGCCTGGAATGTCTAGAGCACTGGGAAGAAAATGCTTAAAAATGATAAAATATCCCAAGAGAATAGAAAAACTAGGTTAGATGAACTCCCACTGACCAAATTTGGATAACTTGAGACTCAAAGAATGACAATATAGATTATAATACACAAATAAATTAGGGAACCATGAGACGACAAATATTAGAAAAATAAATGAATGATTTGAAAATTTTTTAAAGGAATGGGATATTTACATAGTTTCAAAATACCTTCCCACAAAATAACTATAAACACAAAGGGAAAAAGAGTTATCTTACAGTAGACAAGATTGGAAAACACCATCTTAAATTATTAAACATTATCTATCAATAATGGGGCAAAAACGAACTACTTTGCCATTTGATAGGATGCAGTGAGAAGAATACAGCATCATTTTTGTGATATTCATGTCAAAGATGCAGCTCTGAATCTAGTCATAAGGCAATATCAGACAAACCAAACTAAAGAAATAATCTTAAAAAAAAAAAAAAAAAAAGGACTGGGGCACCTGAGTGCTCAGTGAGTTAAGCCTCTGCCTTAGGCTGAGGTCATGATCTCAGGGTCCTGGAGGTGAGCCCCACATCGGGCTCTCTGTTCCGCAGGGAGCATGCTTCCCCCTCCCCCTCTGCCTGCCACTCTGCCTGGTTGTGATTTCTCTCTGTCAAATAAATAAGTAAAATCTTAAAAAAAAAAAAAAAAGCCCTGTAATTTATAAAAATATCAATCTCATGAAATTTAAGGAACTGTTCCAGACTAAAAGAGATGAGAGAGACATTATAACTAAATGTAACATGTAATTCTGAATTGGATACTTTAGCTGTAAAAGATGTTTTTGGGACAATTGCCAACACCTGAGTATACTTTGATAATTAGATGATAGCAACTTACTAAGGTAAACCTTCTGGTTTTGATGGTTTTATTGTGGTTATAAGAAGAATGGCCTTGTTTATAAAAAAATACCTGCCATAGTACCTGGGAATGATAGACAAGAAAGTATAAAAAATATTTACATTGTACTTCTAATTTTTCCATTCATTTATGATTCTTTTAGAGAAAAAGAGACTAAAATTATGGTTATTTAAAAACCAATACCAACAAAAATATACCAAGCAGTAGGAAAAAATAGAGCAATAATTCATGATTTTAAGAGTTATATATCATTTCTATAGATTCTTGCTATATTCACTACACACTGCAAACTAACCTACTCAGTTTTTGCCTTAATCCACGTAGGGTTAAAATCATACAGTCAATTTCTCACATCTTTTCGGATGTGGGGCTTTCATCTTCTTATTTCCCAGGATTTGTATTAGAGAATGTCTTCTTGTTCAAAAAAGCAGAATTTGAACAGCAAAACATTCTCTAATATGAGAGGAAAAAGCTTTTGACGTGATCTCTTCTGGAAGTTTTATGTTCACTGCTATCCTTTAGCTTTCCCCAAATGCCCATAAGCCAGAAATTTCACGTGTTATTTCTGTAATTTGGTAGTTTTCGTTCAAATTATGCATTAAAAATGAATACCCATCTTAAAACAATTGGCATGATTAATTATCTACTAAATTTTTCATTTCACAAAAGGCAGTGCTTTATGACATACATTTACACAGTTAAGGGACTTTTAAGTCAGAAAGACACATTTATGTTAAGTCAAGAATCAAGCTAAAATTTCCTTTAATCTCACATTGCTACATAAGATTCACTGTTTTTCCCCCTTAGATTTTAAGATCTACATTTCAATCACAACTATATTTTCAAGAAATTAAATATAGAAAATCAATACCATTCACATTGAAGAATTGTGTAGATAAGAATTAATGACATAAAAATTAAGATATGCAAATTAATTCTAAATGAAGATATTAATATACCAAATTACTATTTTCATAAATGTTTAAATAAGTTCTAATTCTTATGTATTGAATATTTCAGATGAATATATTTCTGCAGCATTTTATTCTATAAGCTGATTACAAAATATTTGATAGAAAACAATGCACTAAATATATACAAATAATAAAGCATGTGTTTCTATGACCAAATATGAACATGTTTTTATTCCTCATGGGCTATTTTTCAAATGTGTATTGTTAGGGTCCGTGATCAAAGGAACAAGACTGGCACAAAGCAAAAATCAAACAAAGCTTTATTTCCCGCCAAGCATCGAAAATCAAACCGATGGGTGGGGGCATCTCTTACGAAGAGGCGATGACGACGAGGACGATAATGCCGCTCCAGCGAGGCAGTTCCCCAGCGAGGCCGCTCCCCTGATGAGGCCGCTCCGACGACGAAGAGGCAACAAGGACAGCGACGACGACAACGAGGACGACAACCCCGACGACACAGACTCTGCTCCACATGACGCTGCTCTGACAAGGCCGCTCCCCTGCCAGGCCGCTCATGGCGGGGTTGCTCCCAACAACTATTACCTGAGGACTACCCTAATGGCTCCCTACGGCTACTCTAACAGCTACCGCAACAGCTATTTTAACTCCTCCTACTACTCCCCCCACCCCAGCCGCACAGACTAACCTTTATAGAGGTGCTTGAGCCCAGCCCACACACAGGTGGCCAATGGGATTTCAACTCACCACAGTAAATATATGTGCGCCCCACTGATTGGATGTCTCCATCTGGCCTGGCCCGCCCCTATATCTGGGGTTTGCAAGTAAGTTCCTCTGGGAGGGGTGGGGTCAATCTAAGTTTACAACTAAAGGGCTCCCTCTGGCTAACCAGGCCCCTACATGTATGTGTATTTATATGTAAAATAATTTGTAAAATAATCTGTGAAAATATATATTCTATCACTAGATGGCATATTCATTTCTGGGCTGTGGGAACAAAGTACCACAAACAGGACGTGCCACAGCCAGCTGCCCCAGTGGCTTGTTCTTCCTAAAATGGTGCCCCACACTCGGACAAGCATGTGGAGATGACATGACCCGGAGAGTACCTACCGGAGTTGAGGGGAAGGTGAGCCAACCAGACAGCGAGAGCACTGCTTGGCCCTTCTGGCACCGGGGTGCCCCGGCCCACCTTTCTTTTCCCTGGGGGACCCCTCTGGAACCCTGTCCTTTCTGCTGGAGGGCCTGACGTGAGGCAGAGCAACGTGGTCCCACCAAGCATCAGGCAGAGAGTGGGCTTAGAGTGTGGGGGGAACCTGAGTCTGCCGGTGACGGATTCTCCCAGTGGGATCTGGAGGAATGTGGCGGCCTCTGCCCCCAGGTTGCCCCTCCTGGCCTTTGGGCTACCCCAGGGCTCTGAGCCCTGACAGCTTTGCCAGGAGGAGGACTGTCTGCTCATGCCGACTCGCATCTCCCTGAGTCTGACTGATCCCCAGGGGACAGTGCCCTCACGATGGGCTTATGCCCAAGAGGTGGTCACAGGAACAGGGGGTAGCCCGTGTCTTAACAGGAGATGCCGCTGCTCCTGCAACATGCGACCGCAATGTGTTCAGTCCAGTGCAATGGGTAGATGGTGGGCCAGAGCGGTATGGTGGTGACATGGGAGGACATCACATCCTCCCTCCTGTGCCACTCCTCCCATCTGCTTGTTAGTAGTGTTGCTTTGCTTCTGCTCGGTCAGTTATGAACCCGTTTTCCAGCACCTGGTTGAGCTAATTTCAGTGGATGAAGTAGTAGGCCCTCAATACAAATAACTTTAGGTCCCTGAAGTTGTTGCTTCCTAATCCTTTTTTTTTTTTTTAAGATTTTATCCATTTATTTGACAGAGATCACAAGTAGGCACAGAGGCAGGCAAGAGAGTGGGGTATGCAGACGGGGGCGCGGGGAGGCAGGTTCCCGCTGAGCGGTGAGCCCCATGTGTGGCCTGATGGGAGGACCCTGAGAATATGGCCTTAGCGGAAGGCAGAGGCTTAACCCTCTGAGCCACCCAGGCGCCCCTCATAGAACCTTCTTAACTCAAGTTTTCATTTTCTTGGTTTCCCAGAGGAGATGAGCTGTCCTTGTTGCTGCCTAGTCCAAGTAATGGTAAATGTATGTGTGGGTAAAAGAATGGATGTCCGAGAAGAGGAATGCACGTTTTTGGTATACTGCTTTTCTGCCAAGTGCTTAAGCCTAAGTAGTGCTTAGGTGCCTGACAGTGTTTAGCGGTTAGTGCTCATGCCTGTTTTACTGATTGGGTTAATTTTGATCTGCTGTGTGCTAAGTGGGTAAACTTGATAGTTTTGAGGGTTTTTTTTTTTCCCTCTCTTTAATTTGTAGGTTTAAAGCAATTATCTTTGTAAATTCTTTCTCTTAAGGAGGATATTACTATTTCTTTTTTTGTTTGTTTGTTTGTTTTCCTTTTGGCTCTCTTGGTATAGGAATTGAGATTTAACATCAGTAAACAAGTTTGCAAAATGTTTAAGGTCACACCATCTCTCATGGGTGTAACTCAGTTGTCCTTACATATTAATTATATGTGCTATATGATGGGGGAGTCGTGCTTGTGCATTTTCCCCTTTTTAATAGGATAATTAGATTAAAATGAGGATAAAGCCAAACAAAACCAAACAAAGCACAAAGTACTGCATACTGGGTGCTTAAAACAACAGAAATGTATTGTCTCACAGTTCTCAGGCTAGAAGTCTGAAATCAAGGTCCTAGCAGACCCTCCTCCCTCTGAAGGCTCCAGGGGAGGATCATGCCTGGCCCCTTTCTATCTTCAGGTAGTTACTAGCAGACTTTGTTGTCTCTTGTCTTGCAGGTTGAGCATTCGAATCTGTGCTTCTGCTGTCACATGATGTTCTCCTTGTGTGTATGTTTCTTCTATGTTCATGTCTCTGTTTTCAAATTTTCCTCTTTTTTTTCTTTTTTTAAAGATTTTATTTATTTATTTATTTATTTATTTATTTATTTATGAAAGACAGAGAGCAGGGGCAGGGGCAGAGGGAGAGGGAGAAGCAGGCTTCCCTGCTGAGCAGGGAACCTGATGTGAGGCTTGATCCCAGGACTCTGGGATCATGACCTGAGATGAAGAGTCATACGCTCTACTGACTGAGCCACCAAAGAGCCCCTAAATTTTCCTCTTCTTATAAGGATACCAGTCACTGGATTAGGGCCCACCCTAATTTAGTATGACCTCATTTTAACTTGAATACATCTTTCCACATAAGATCCAATTTCCAAATAAGGTGACATTCTGGGGTTTTAGGTTGACATACATTTTTGGGATGGGGATAGGGATGCCATTCAACCCAATTCAGATGGTAAACATTTCTCCATATTTCAATTATAATTACTTTGTAATAAAAGTATATGATCAAGCATATATATATATATATATATAAAATGAAAATAATAGATAATAAGTATATAATGAAAACAAAACAGTCCCCTTAAAATTTATATTAAAAATCTTTATTAAACTATTTTTACAGTTTCTGAAGCTGTGTCATGAATGCATCTGGTATAATGGAACAAACCCAGGCTTTGTGATTAGAGACAAAGTTGCCAAATTACTTTGTGATCTCAGGAAAGTTACTAAACATCTCCCACACTAGGTTTCAGCATCTGTTCATGCATTACAAAATCACTGGACACCTTCAAGCAAGAAAACCTAAGTAGACCATCTACTTTTAAATTTTTAGATTAGATTTTTCTTTTGTACCAAATTTTGTGAATTAGGAGCACAATACATACCTCTAATGTATTTATTATTCTCCCTAGCTCTCTTTCCCTAAAGTAGGAATACATTGTTTCAGATAATTTATGACCATGACCATTATAAGAATCAAATTTTTATGTATGACCCTACTAGTCTGCCTCAATAATAGCAGTTAATTCAGGACTTATTTAAAACAAATTTAATATAGAGTTCAGGTATAACATAGTGTAGAGTGTTAGAACTATACTATGATTTGCTAGCCACATGATCTAAGACAATGTGAGGTCCCTATGTGAGCCCCAATTTCTTCTGTGTAAAGTGGGGATAATAGTAACCATCTTATTGGGTTGTGAAATGGTACAGATTAAGCGCTGAGGTGAAGGTAGATAGCACATGTAACCAAGAGAGGACTGCTACTTGGGGACATTATGATTCCTTCACTTGTGTCCTTATTTAGAGAATAGGTTAGAATCAATAACATCATTTATATACACGATAACATATACAGCATTATCTCAGATTCTCTTGCAACTTGGATTCCATATGTGATTTAAATGCAGCCAGCCAGGGGCACTTATCTGAAATTTGAAAGACTTGAGATGATATCACACTTTTGTACTTTCTCCTAGTAAACAGGGTCTTTTTTTTAAAAAAAAGATTTTATTTATTTGACAGAGATCACAAGTAGGTAGAGAGGCAGGCAGAGAGAGAGGAGGAAGCAGGCTGTCCACAGAGCAGAGAGCCAGATGCAGGGCTCGATCCGAGGACCCTGAGACCATGACCTGAGCCGAAGGCAGAGGCTTTAACCCACTGAGCCACCCAGGCACCCCAACAGGGTCTTAATCGTGTATGTATTAGTGTGTGCGTGTGCCTTATTAGGATCACTAGCTTTGTTGATTGAGTACCTAAAGAAGCCGATTTTCCAGGTTCTGGTAGCTACTACATGTTGGTACGTCTTTCTTATATGGTGACAGGACTGTTCAAGCATCAGGTGATAAATGATGACAGAGAAACACTGAATTCTTTGGGAGCACAGAGAAGAAATAACAAATTTTTAAAATTACAATTAAAAAAATTAATAAACCATGTCCTCAAAATCAAATACATGCATTTTGGGACACCAACAAGAATGGAGTAACACATTTGTGTTTAAAACTATAAAATTAACTCTAATATCTAGTGCCATTATTAAAAGAACTAAAATGTGTTAGGAATAATTATAAACTCAATAAACTAATTTTGTTATTAACATTAATGATTTTCAAATTATACAATTAAGATCTCTAAATCTGGCAATATCAGTCATTTTGAGGGAGCTATAGGTCATTTGCAAGTGGATTAATTTCTGAATATGGATTTTAACATATTAATGAATTGTCTTATACCAACTTTAAAATCCTCAACCCAAATGATTAGCTATAGTACACTTAAACAATTAATGCATTTTTTTCATTTTATAAATGAAAAATACATAAGGAAAAATGAAAGTACATTTTTAATGGATGATATAAACAGATAATAATGGAAAGATGTAGTTTGAATATTTCTGCTATAATCTTATTACCTGGATGTATATAGATATATAAAATGGGCCATGTTGATATATTAGGAATAGCTTACATTTATTGTTATTATTATGTATCAGTATGTGTGATAGGTGTTATTTACTACAAACATGCAAACATAGCTTTATGCCGTTAATTCCTGAAGTAAGGTTCAGTTCCCTCATATGTAAAAAGAAAAATTATTATACTAGCTTCTCATGGAGATCTTTTGGAAAAAAATAGATTAATTATCTGAGCTCATACCATGGGTAGCTGGTAGATGATTTGAAGACGGTCAGTATAGAGCTTGTGCTCTAAGTCAGTAAATATCACTGTTAAAACTTTGTGGTAACACAACGATATCAATATATTTAATCAATCTACACATATATTGAGCTGAAAAACATCTATGGGCAATCAAGCATCTATTGCCACCTACTTTTATACTCTCTGTAGACTCAGTATCCTAAAACCCAAAATCTGTATTTCCCAGACTCTCTGGTCATGTCAGTGGTAAATCAGATTCAATTCTGCCAGTGAGATGCACTGACATGAGCTTTGGAAAGCAGAGGAAGTACAGAGGAGCTTCCGTTGGCAGTGGTGGAGGTTGATTTGCATACTCCAATAGAGAGGAGTTGTTGTAGAGGTGGAGCCCAGGTACCACTACCTGGTTACATCCAGAGTTTGAGACTGCCAAAATAGCAGAAATTTATTGTATCTTCCTGACCACTGGAAGGGCCGGTGGGGGGAGGGGGTGCAGCTTGGGGGTGGAGGGCAGCAGGCAGCCACCACTTCCTGGTCTCCTGACTGGCTGTACTATGTTGCTATTACCAGCTGACTCCAATTTCTCAGCCCTTCTGATAATCATCAACCCTAATTTCTTATATCTCTTACTGCTCAAAACACTTGGAACATCTTTTTTTTTTTTTTTTCTGTATTGAAACCTTAGTGATACATATATATTTTGAAAAATAAATATTTAAATGATTGCTAGAACTGACTAAATATTTTAGTATCATGTACTCATTTCATCATGACTCTCCCCTTGTATATTTGTGGTAACATGTTTAAATCTTATTCAATATCAGAACTTTACTATTATAATTTTGTGTTCCCCAAGTATAAGAACAATATAATAAAACTATATAAATATGTGAGGCTTAAGCTGACTATAAAATTAATGTTCATAGCATGATCTACAAATACCGTTGGCAATCACAAGTTCCCAGGGTAACTCTCCGCAATCCCCCCAAAATTCAAAAATAATTCAGAAAGGCAGGGGGCACCTGGGTGGCTCAGTGGGTTAAAGCCTCTGCCTTCGGCTCAGGTCATGATCCCAGGACCCTGGGATGGAGCCCCGCATCAGGCTCTCTGCTCAGAGGGAGCCTGCTTCCTCCTTTCTCTCTGCCTGCCTCTCTGCCTACTTGTGATCTCTGTCAAACAAATAAATAAAGTCTTTTAAAAAAAATAAAGATAAAAAGGCAGCTTTCTCAATTCTCAAGGGTGAATGACATACAACCTTTTATACATGCTATGTGTTAACTTTTAATAATATTTAATAATAATAACTATGTGTTAACTTTTAATAATAGCCCAATTAAGAGAGAAGTTTTCTAAATGAGAAGCACAATCCTTTCACACAGAATTGGAGGCTTATGTCATGCAACACCTTCATTTTTTAATTTTTAATTTTTTTTTTTAATTTTTGAGAGAGAGAGAGAGAGTGAGAGCGAGCTTGGAAGAGCATAAGCAGGGAGCTAGGGGCAGAGGAAGAGGGAAACTGGAGAATCTCAAGCAGGCTCCAAGCCCAGTGCACAGCCAGACTTGGGGATTGATCTCACAACCTTGAGATCATGATCCAAGCCAAAATCAAGAGTCAGACACTTACCACTTAGCTACCCAGGTGCCCCCAAACACTTCCAATTTATTCTCTGATAAATCCATGGTATATGGGGGCATTTTCTAGGGAGCCAGATACCATGAGGCCAGGCTCTTTTAACATAAGCAATTTTAGATGCGCAAGGTATGTTAGACTTAAAGTGTTCCATAGATGAGAATCCCCCCTGTTAGTAATACATACATTTTTAAATTCTAGGAGGTCTATCACTAAGGTTAAAAGGAAATTAAATAGTCTCCTGCCACCCTTTCCCTGGTAGAATCCTCTGTCTGCACTGGGTTAATCTTTCATTGTTTAGAGATATAAATGTTTAAAGTTGTGGCCTATTATTATTCAATAACTGAATTTTAAGATATATGTATCTCATATGCCATCTTTTAAATATAAATGATCCACATCACTCTTACTGAAACAGATGTAAACTTGATTTCCCAAAATTTACTAATAATGATCCTTTCTTGTGGAGCTAGAAGTAAAGCTATTTAAATTATTTTGTATAGTTATCAAAGTAAAATTAAAACAACTACCATATTTTATATGCATGTGAATAATGAAAGTCTTCTCTTATGACATAAACAAGAGATGTTTCATGTCTGTTCCCTTCCAATTATTGATTATTATCTTTTATTTCTTCCTTTGGTAAGAAGGTAGATGGTTAGTCATTGCTATAAAGCTTCTTTGGCATTGTAATTTACAATGGCCAAAGCTAGTTATTAACAGTGGTACCTTTTGATATGTTATAGGAAATAATAAATTGCAAATAGCAAAACATTCTAGATCAGCTTTCTTGAGTAGGAGGATGATATTTTTTTCTTTAAAAATGTGCTTTAAGGGGCGCCTGGGTGGCTCAGTGGGTTAAGCCGCTGCCTTCAGCTCAGGTCATGATCTCAGGGTCCTGGGATCGAGTCCCACATCGGGCTCTCTGCTCAGCAAAGAAGCCTGCTTCCCTCTCTCTCTCTCTCTGCCTGCCTCTCCGTCTACTTGTGATCTCTCTCTGTCAAATAAATAAAATAAAATCTTTAAAAAAAAAAAAAAAGAAGAAAAAAAATGTGCTTTAAAATGCTGTTTTAGGAAGAAAGCCATGATGAACTTCTACTTAAAAAAAAAAATCTGGGACTTATTAGCGCTATTTCCTCAAACAATAATTGACTGCTGGTGTAGATATCCTGAGACTCTCATTGAGTTTAATTGGCTTCATTTATTTATTTACTATAAAAAGGGTACATTATCATGATAGCAGGATGAGCTACTATGAAATGAACATTAGCACTCATCTTTAGACAAATTTGTCTAAATTCCTGTCTGCTAGGTCTGACAGGTTATTAGTGAATAAAACATCTAATTTATTTGGACAAATATCTACTTTTAATCTCCTGCTTTTTACAGTAGAAAAACAGAACAATAAACAAATACAGACACCCACAACTAAATGACAGGTGGCCCTGTAGTATGTTTTTTTTCTTTCTTTTTCTTTTCAGCTGGTTAGTGATTGACCTATTGCATTTCTCCTGAAAGTTGTATTTTTTTTCCTTGTGTTGTTTTCCAAAATGAGTTAGAATCCATCTGTTTAGCAATCTTCATTTTTAAACATCACAAAAAGAGAAATCCATTGCAGTGAAAAGTTATGCAAACCTTACAGCTCACTGCTGTGTCCTGCAGGAGTTGCCTTCCTTGGTATCCTTTCTCTGGACTTCATAGCATGAAACTAACTCACCTCCAACCAAACTTTAATGTCTTAAAAACCTTAGAGTGTGAGCAGTTCCATTCAGTTAATTTATGGGAATCTCTAAATATTCATTAGATATCCATGCTTTTCTTAATTGTGTTTCAAAATTTCAAGCACATTGAAAAGGTCTTAGCAAACTGCTTATAATTTTGGCCCTTAGCAATACCAGGTTTGTGACCTTATAGTCTCCATATCCCTAAAGGTATCCCATTATTTTCATCCTTTAATCATCTTATTTGTATGATTACACTAATTTGTAGCCAATATTAATATATTTTCACTCGGAATTTTCTGCTAACATCTATTTCATTATTATTTTAATTTAATGTATCTTTAAAAAAACTTCTTTGTTGACATGTAAGAATTAGTCATATTTTTCCTCTGTAACGTCTAGTTCATGTTTCAATGTTATGGTTATATTAGTTTTATAAAAGTAATTGTGGGGGCACAATTGGGTTAAAGTTGGCTCAGTGGGTTAAAGCCTCTGCCTTCCACTCAGGTCATGATCCCAGGGTCCTGGGATGGAGCCCCGCATCTGGCTCTCTGCTCAGCAGGGAGCCTACTTCCCCCTCTCTCTCTGCCTGCCTCTCTCCTACCTGTGATCTCTGTCTGTCAAATAAATAAATAAAATCTTAAAAAAAAGTAATTGTGAAGATTTCATTAGGCCTCATGTTGTGTTTTTTGTTGTGTGATTTATGCTATCAGCAATTAGGCCAGCCACTGTAATGCTTCAGCTAATGGACAGATGATACCTGAATATGTACTGTTTATCCACAGAATTCCTTTGTCAAACCGTTTATCAAAATTAAGGGCTTAGAAAAAAAAAGTCTAGGTATACTGTGTTTTCAATGATGTAAGAGTTGTAAGGTATGGCCTTTGAGTACATACATGTATTACCGGAAGTCAGGATACAGTTCACATCTAATATATAATAACCCTTGAATGACATTTTTTAAAGGAAAGAGTAATCTTGAAGAATTTTGCTGATATGATTACCATTTTAGCTTCACTTCTTGAAGAAAATTAATTTCATAAGATGCCTTTCTATATAGGTGAAAATGTCAGATAAATGTCATTTTAAGCAGCTACCTAAGCAGTAATGATATCTTCTTATTTTGAACTCTAAATTAAAAAAGAGTCTCTCTTTTTTTCCTGACTATTAAGAGTTAAATAAGTTTTACCAAAATGTTTCAGCATCACATTTATTATTTTTAGTGAGAATACTGAATATGTTCTTTCTAGCAATGATTTCAAGCAGTTATATCATGACTCTTTAATTGTGTTCCTTGCTCAACACCTAACATATGTACTTGTAAGAGGAGTATTTTTGATTCACAGTGACTATTCATATGAGCCACAGTACCAACACTCTGCTTTATAACATGAGTCTTCGGGCTTAAGTAGATATTACTATGGATATGATTTGAATCTTAGTTTTATCAGGTTGTTGATTATAAATGGCTATGTATAAGAGGGAAAATGGGTACTTTTACTTAAGCTTTATAGATAAACTCAGATCATAGTATTATGTATGTAATTTGATTCATTAAAAAGTTGGTGGGTTTTATATTAGTAATTTTTGAAAATACATAATCTGGAGCATTATTGTCTGTTCAGTGTTCTAGCCATCCTTCACTCGAGGGCTTTCTTTTGGGGGATATAATTTGGGGAAAAAAGTGTAATTAGAATTATAAATACGATACAGGTGTCACTTGAAACAAAGTTTTCATTTATAGTCCAGAATTCATTAACAAAAATATTTTCAAAGCTAACTCAGTTAAACAACTCATAGGAACTTGGGACCATTTAATGAATGGACTCATGCACAAGTGTGTTATAAAAAAATATTGATATTTAAAATACTGACATTGGAAAGCTTAAGAGGTAATCATAGGCAGTTGTATAAGAAGGAAGGAAAACATAAAACAGTTAAGACATATATTGGCTGAAATATGAACAATTTGTCTTGGTAAATACAGTGTAATATCTCAAATATGTGGAAAATATGAATATACAGAGAAGAAAGAAGAGATTCGTTTATTAAAATGTTTATTGTATACTTGGCATTAGTGCAGAGGACTTTGTTGTACGTTGTTTTGTTTATCCTAAGATCAATGAAGTAATATTAATCTTGTTTTCATATTAAAAACTCAAAAAAAGACAAACCATAAGTGACTCTTAATCTCACAAAACAAACTGAGGGTTGATGGGGGGAGGGGGGTTGGGAGAGGGGGGGTGGGGTTATGGACATTGGGGAGGGTATGTGCTATGGTGAGTGCTGTGAAGTGTGTAAACCTGGCGATTCACAGACCTGTACCCCTGGGGATAAAAATATATTATTATATGTTTATAAAAAGTAAAATTAATTAAAAAAATACTTATCTCCACACAGCAAAAAAAAATATATATATATATATATTATATGTTTATAAAAAATAAAATTTAAAAAATCCAAATGAGGAAAAAGTTAAAAAAAAAAAACTCAAAAAAAGAGACTATAGAAGTAAATAACTTACTCAAGATCATATCACAATATGAAGGTGAACTTTGAATCAAGTGTTCCCTGACCAGAAAGTACTTTGCTTCCTGGAGAGTTCTTAACAGCTGAGTTGTTACTGAATAACCACATCTCTGATTGTGTCTCATATTATCTCATTTTTGCTCTCCTCCCCATCCCCAAACCTTTGATCTTGGTTAGTTCTCTATTTATCATAGTCTATCCACTTCTCACCCAGTGAGATGCTCCTTTCAATGAAAAAGATAGCCAAAAAGTTATGGTATTACAAGGAGCACCCCAAAACTTTCTAGAGATCAGAATTGCAGATCGTAGTAAGTCTGTTGCCATATTCAATCGCCTTGGCTTAAGGATGCTTAGAGGGGCTGAGAGTACTAAAATCATTTTATCAATTGTGTGTTATATTTTTCAGTGGTTAAACACCACTGGTTTAGGAAATGCTAAGTTTTATCTTCTGCTAGTTGCTTTATTTATCAACTTAATAATTAGATTTTAATTAATTTGTGTATGATTGGGCCTGTTGCCATCCTTGGAAATGCTAAGTAACCAAAGTTCTTCACGAACCTGCCTTTGTAAATGATGACTCTGCCTTCCTTGCCTTTAAGTTCCTTTTATATAACTTACCCTTCACATTATGAGCTCCATGAGAACCCTATCTTTATTCTCACATCAGCCTCAAACTATAGCTTTAAGACCTTCCCCTTGTCTATATTTGAATTGCATATAATTTCCATTTACCCTTTCTTTTTTTTTATTAATTTTATTTTTTATAAACATATAATATATTTTTATCCCCAGGGGTACAGGTCTATGAATCGCCAGGTTGACACACTTCACAGCACTCACCATAGCACATACCCTCCCCAGTGTCCATAATCCCACCCCCCTCCCAAACCCCCTCCCCCCATCAACCCTCAGTTTGTTTTGTGAGATTAAGAGTCACTTATGGTTTGTCTCCCTTCCAATCCCATCTTGTTTCATTTACTCTTCTCCTATCCCCTTAACCCCCCATGTTGCATCTCCTCTCCCTCATATCAGGGAGATCATATGATAGTTGTCTTTCTCCAATTGACTTATTTCGCTAAGCATGATACCCTCTAGTTCCATCCACGTCGTCGCAAATGGCAAGATTTCATTTCTTTTGATGGCTGCATAGTATTCCATTGTGTATATATACCACTTCTTCTTTATCCATTCGTCTGTTGATGGACATCTAGGTTCTTTCCATAGTTTGGCTATTGTAGACATTGCTGCTATAAACATTCGGCTGCACGTGCCCCTTCGGATCACTACGTTTGTATCTTTAGGGTAAATACCCAGCAGTGCAATTGCAGGGTCATAGGGTAGTTCTATTTTCAACATTTTGAGGAACCTCCATGCTGTTTTCCAGAGTGGTTGCACCAGCTTGCATTCCCACCAACAGTGTAGGAGGGTTCCCCTTTCTCCGCATCCTCGCCAGCATCTGTCATTTCCTGAATTGTTCATTTTAGCCATTCTGACTGGTGTGAGGTGATATCTCATGGTGGTTTTGATTTGTATTTCCCTGATACTGAGTGATGTGGAGCACTCTTTCATGTGTCTATTGGCCATCTGGATATCTTCTTTGCAGAAATGTCTGTTCATGTCCTCTGCCCATTGCTTGATTGGATTATTTGTTCTTTGGGTGTTGAGTTTGCTAAGTTCTTTATAGATTTTGGACACTAGCCCTTTATCTGATATGTCATTTGCAAATATCTTCTCCCATTCTGTCAGTTGTCTTTTGGTTTTGTTAACTGTTTCCTTTGCTGTGCAAAAGCTTTTGATCTTGATAAAATCCCAAAAGTTCATTTCTGCCCTTGCTTCCCTTGCTTTTGGCGATGTTCCTAGGAAGATGTTGCTGCGGCTGACGTCGAAGAGGTTGTTGCCTGTGTTCTCCTCAAGGATTTTGATGGATTCCTTTCTCACATTGAGATCCTTCATCCATTTTGAGTCTATTTTCGTGTGTGGTGTAAGGAAATGATCCAATTTCATTTTTCTGCATGTGGCTGTCCAATTTTCCCAACACCATTTATTGAAGAGGCTGTCTTTTTTCCATTGGACATTCTTTCCTGCTTTGTCGAAGATGAGTTGACCATAGAGGTGAGGGTCTATTTCTGGGCTCTCTATTCTGTTCCATTGATCTATGTGTCTGTTTTTGTGCCAGTACCATGCTGTCTTGATGATGACAGCTTTGTAATAGAGCTTGAAGTCCGGAATTGTGATGCCACCAACTTTGGCTTTCTTTTTCAATATTCCTTTGGCTATTCGAGGTCTTTTCTGGTTCCATATAAATTTTAGGATTATTTGTTCCCTTTCTTTGAAAAAAATGGATGGTACTTTGATAGGAATTGCATTAAATGTGTAGATTGCTTTAGGTAGCATAGACATTTTCACAATATTTATTCTTCCAATCCAGGAGCATGGAACATTTTTCCATTTCTTTGTGTCTTCCTCAATTTCTTTCATGAGTACTTTATAGTTTTCTGTGTATAGATTCTTAGTCTCTTTGGTTAGGTTTATTCCTAGGTATCTTATAGTTTTGGGTGCAATTGTAAATGGGATGGATTGCTTAATTTCACTTTCTTCTGTCTTGTCGTTGGTGTAGAGAAATGCAACTGATTTCTGTGCATTGATTTTATATCCTGACACTTTACTGAATTCCTGTACAAGTTCTAGCAGTTTTGGAGTGGAGTCTTTTGGGTTTTCCACATATAGTATCATATCATCTGCAAAGAGTGATAGTTTGACTTCTTCTTTGCTGATTTGGATGCCTTTAATTTCCTTTTGTTGTCTGATTGCTGAGGCTAGGACTTCTAGTACTATGTTGAATAGCAGTGGTGATAACGGACATCCCTGTTGTGTTCCTGATCTTAGCGGAAAAGCTTTCAGTTTTTCTCCATTGAGAATGATATTTGCGGTGGGTTTTTCATAGATGGCTTTGATAATATTGAGGTATGTGCCCTCTATCCCTACACTTTGAAGAGTTTTGATCAGGAAGGGATGCTGTACTTTGTCAAATGCTTTTTCAGCATCTATGGAGAGTATCATATGGTTCTTGTTCTTTCTTTTATTAATGTGTTGTATCACATTGATTGATTTGCGGATGTTGAACCAGCCTTGCAGCCCTGGAATAAATCCCACCTGGTCATGGTGAATAATCCTTTTAATGTACTGTTGAATCCTATTGGCAAGTATTTTGGCGAGAATTTTTGCATCTGTGTTCATCAAGGATATTGGTCTGTAGTTCTCTTTTTTGATGGGATCCTTGTCTGGTTTTGGGATCAAGGTGATGCTGGCCTCAAAAAATGAGTTTGGAAGTTTTCCTTCCATTTCTATTTTTTGGAACAGTTTCAGGAGAATAGGAATTAGTTCTTCTATAAATGTTTGGTAGAATTCCCCCGGGAAGCCGTCTGGCCCTGGGCTTTTGTTTGTTTGGAGATTTTTGATGACTGTTTCAATCTCCTTACTGGTTATGGGTCTGTTCAGGCTTTCTCTTTCTTCCTGGTTCAGTTGTGGTAGTTTATATGTCTCTAGGAATGCATCCATTTCTTCCAGATTGTCAAATTTGTTGGCGTAGAGTTGCTCATAGTATGTTCTTATAATTGTCTGTATTTCTTTGGTGTTCGTTGTGATCTCCCCTCGTTCATTCATGATTTTATTTATTTGGGTCCTCTCTCTTTTCTTTTTGATAAGTCTGGCCAGGGGTTTATCGATCTTATTAATTCTTTCAAAGAACCAGCTCCTAGTTTTGTTGATTTGTTCTATTGTTTTTTTGGTTTCTATTTCATTGATTTCTGCTCTGATCTTTATGATTTCTCTTCTCCTGCTCGGTTTAGGGTTTCTTTCTTGTTCTTTCTCCAGCTCCTTTAGGTGTAGGGTTAGGTTGTGTACCTGAACCCTTTCTTGTTTCTTGAGAAAGGCTTGTACCGCTATATAGTTTCCCCTCAGGACTGCCTTTGTTGTGTCCCACAGATTTTGAACCGTTGTGTTTTCATTATCATTTGTTTCCATAAATTTTTTCACTTCTTCTTTAATTTCCTGGTTGACCCATTCATTCTTTAGAAGGATGCTCTTTAGTCTCCATGTATTTGGGTTCTTTCCAAATTTCCTCTTGTGATTGAGTTCTAGCTTCAGAGCATTGTGGTCTAAAAATATGCAGGGAATGATTCCAATCTTTTGATAACAGTTGAGACCTGATTTAGCACCAAGAATGTGATCTATTCTAGAGAATGCTCCATGTGCACTAGAGAAGAATGTGTATTCTGTTGCTTTGGGATGAAAAGTTCTGAATATATCTGTGATATCCATCTGGTCCAGTGTGTCATTTAAGGCCTTTATTTCCTTGTTGATCTTTTGCTTGGATGATCTGTCCGTTTCAGTGAGGGAAGTGTTAAAGTCCCCTACTATTATTGTATTATTGTCGATATGTTTCTTTGATTTTGTTATTAATTGGTTTATATAGTTGGCTGCTCCCACGTTAGGGGCATAGATATTTAAAATTGTTAGATCTTCTTGTTGGATAGTTCCTTTGAGTATGATATAGTGTCCTTCCTCATCTCTTATTGTAGTCTTTGGCTTAAAATCTAATTGATCTGATATAAGGATTGCCACTCCTGCTTTCTTCTGATGTCCATTAGCATGGTAAATTGTTTTCCACCCCCTCACTTTAAATCTGGAGGTGTCTTCAGGTTTAAGAGGAGTTTCTTGTAGGCAACATATAGATGGGTTTTGTTTTTTTATCCATTCTGATACCCTGTGTCTTTTGATTGGGGCATTTAGCCCATTAACATTCAGGGTAAGTATTGAGAGATATGAATTTAGTGCCATTGTATTGCCTGTAAGGTGACTGTTAATGTATATTGTCTCTGTTTCTTTCTGATCTACTACTTTTAGGGCCTCTCTTTGCTTAGAGGACCCCTTTCAATATTTCCTGTAGAGCTGGTTTGGTATTTGCAAATTCTTTCAGTTTTTGTTTGTCCTGGAAGCTTTTAATCTCTCCTTCTCTTTTCAATGATAGCCTAGCTGGATATAGTATTCTTGGCTGCATGTTTTTCTCGTTTAGTACTCTGAATATATCATGCCAGCTCTTTCTGGCCTGCCAGGTCTATGTGGATAAGTCTGCTGCCAATCGAATATTTTTACCATTGTACGTTACAGACTTCTTTTCCCTGGCTGCTTTCAGGATCTTTTCTTTGTCACTAAGACTTGTCAATTTTACTATTAGGTGACGGAGTGTGGACCTATTCTTATTGATTTTGAGGGGGGTTCTCTGAACCTCCTGGATTTTGATGCTTGTTCCCTTTGCCATATTGGGGAAATTCTCTCCAATAATTCTTTCCAATATACCTTCTGCTCCCCTCTCTGTTTCCTCTTCTTCTGGAATCCCTATTATTCTAATGTTTTTTCGTCTTATGGTGTCACTTATCTCTCGAATTCTCCCCTCCTGGTCCAGTAGCTGTTTGTCCCTCTTTTGCTCAGCTTCTTTATTCTCTGTCATTTGGTCCTCTATATCGCTAATTCTTTCTTCTGCCTCATTTATCCTAACCGTCAGAGCCTCCATTTTTGTTTGCACCTCATTAATAGCTTTTTTGATTTCAACTTGGTTAGATTTTATTTCTTTTAGTTCTCCAGATAGGGCTTTTATGTCTCCCGAGAGGGTTTCTCTAATATCTTCCATGCCTTTTTCGAGCCCGGCTAGAACCTTGAGAATCATCATTCTGAACTCTGGATTTGACATATTACCAATGTCTGTATTGATTAGGTCCCTAGCCTTTGGTACTGCCTCTTGTTCTTTTTTTTTTGTGGTGAATTTTTCCGCCTTGTCATTTTGTCCAGATAATAGTATATGAAGGAGCAAGTAAAATACTAAAAGGGTGGCAACAACCCCAGGAAAATATGCTTTAGCCAAATAAAAGAGATCCCAAATCGTGGGGGGGGGGGAGAGAAAGGGGATAAAAAGAGGTTCAGAAAGAAAGAAAAAAAATTAAAAAAAGAAAACCAATAAAGAAAAAGTATAAAAAGGAAAAAAATATATATATATTAGATAAACTAGTTAAAAATGTTAAAAAAGAAAAGGGTAAAAGTTAAAAAAATTTAGCAGCAGAAGAAAAAAAATTGAAAAAGAAAAGAAAAAAAATTAATTTAACTACAAGGCTAAAGAATCATGGGGAGAAAGCCATGAGTTCCGTGCTTTGCTTCTCCTCCTTTGGAATTCCGCCGCTCTCCTTGGTATTGAAACTACACTCCTTGGTTCGTGAACTTGGTCCTGGCTAGGTTTCTTGCTGATCTTCTGGGGGAGGGGCCTGTTGTAGTGATTCTCAAGCGTCTTTGCCCCAGGCGGAGTTGCACAGCCCTTACCCAGGGCTGGGCTGAGTAATCCACTTGGGTTTGCTTTCGGGGCTTTTGTTCCCTGAGCGCTTTCCGTAGAGTTCCGGAGGGCGGGAAGGAAGATGGCAGCCTCCTGGTCTCCGGCCCGGAGGAGCCGAGAGCCCGGGGCCCCACTCCTCAGTGCGCCCCCAGAGAACAGCGCCCAATGACTCCCGCCACCCTGGCCTCCGGCCGCGCTCCAAGCTGACCAAGCCTCCGACCGGTTCAAGGTAACCCCGAGCTGAGAGTCACTCCTCGGCTCTGTCTCTGTAGCCGGCTTCCCCATTCTAATACCTGTGAGCTCTGCAACACTCAGACACCCCCGATCCTTCTGTGACCCTGCGGGACCTGAGGCCACGCTGACCCCGCGTGGGCTTCACCCTGGTTAAGCCTCTGGAGCGATGTCCCTCAGCGGAACAGACTTTTAAAAGTCCTGATTTTGTGCTCCATTGCTCTGCTGCTCACCAGGAGCCGGCCCCTCCCCCCTGTGGTCTATCTTCCCGTCGCTTTGGATTCACTTCTCCGCCAGTCCTACCTTTCAGAAAATGGTTGATTTTCTGTTTCTAGAGTTGCTGTTCTTCTTTTCTTCGATCTCCCGTTGGATTTGTAGGTGTTTGTAATCTTTAGATAAGCTCTAGCTGATCTCCCCCTACCTGAAGTAGTCTCAGCCTGCTACTTCTCTGCCATCTTGACTCCTCCTCCCATTTACCCTTTCTTGATCCAATTTATTTCCTTCAAGTTTCAGATTTCCTTTGTCAAGAGCTTCATTTTGAGATGAGGCTAACTGCAAATACCTTCCCATCACTTTCCTGTGTTATTTAATCTGACTTCAGAGAGGCACATTTACAGGAGGTTAAGAAGGTACTTCTATACCCCCATGCTAATTATTTCCAATCCTCATTGGATAAATCAAATTGGATAAATTGTTATATCAATTTAATTAATTTGATATATCACTTTCTATACATGAATGAAACATCTAGTTTTCCATTTGTTTATTTATTCATAGGTGTGCTATGTGTTTGTTGCTTTGTGCCAATCATGTAACCACTTAGTTGATATCACTGCCTCTAGGAAACTCTACTTGCAAACCTGGAATCAAGGGAATACACCCATTTTCCCAGATTCTAACTGAATGACTATACTCTTTTTCATATCCTTTAAAAGTTAAAAATTTAGTTTGCCCGGAAATCAGCCTTTTGCGGTCAGAATTATATCTTTATGTTTTATATTTTATTGGATTTCATGGTATTTCATATTTATGTGATAAAATAGTAAATTACAATCAAGCCAATTAAGTTTACCTATATTAATAATTGATAGAGATTTTTCATTGTGTCTGTTTTGTTATGTGTATTAAGTAGTATCTTTATGCATCTGTAGAAGACTTACATACATAGATTAAAGGGGTATTGTTCTCTGTGGTGCAAAGTTCTGTCTTCTGTTGTGTAAGACTGTGAGTGCCTAGTTGCTAGGTTAAAAAAGGTATCTTCACCTTTTTGTATCTCTAACAGGCACTTCTGATCCCAGCACAAAGAAAACATTCAACAATGTTGAATGCATCAGAGTAAGTGTTCCTTAATTTATCTGAAATAGAGTATCAGTGAAGTAAATATCACTAGAAAAGTACAAAATGGAATAGTGACTGAAAAAGTCAATGCACTATACTAAAAATGGAAAGTATCAGGCATTCCAATTCTTGCAATTAAAAGAATATTATCTTGAGGCCTACTGAGAAAAATGAAGGAACTTTTAAATTGCTTTACTGAAACTAATTTGCAAAAAAAAAAGACATTTGAGGATTGATAATTATTAGTTTGCTATACTGTGGTAAAATACAGCAGGCTGAAAGAAGTGATAACATGGCAAGTTCTTTTCTCTTTAAACTTAATATTTACAGTAAATTGTGAAAACTGAGCAGTAATTCATTGAGGAAAAGCCTATTGTTTTATTATCTAGCCAAGCTCATAGCTGAAATTGTAGTGATGCAACCAAATACTCTGTAAATAGATATTACATTACTGAATTAGAACAAATATATTGATCAGTGTATTACTAAATAGTATAGTGATTACCCATTTTCTTGTCAGAAAATTGTACATTGTATTTAGTCTGAAATTATATCTGGAGGACCCAGATTTTTAGAAAGAAGAAAGGCTACTTCAAAAGATTGCATTGCCAGTCAAGGTTATATTTGCTATCTTTTTTTCTCTGAGATAATTGCATGATGAAATTATGTGTGAAAAGAGAATTTTCAGCTACTACCTTGAATAAAGGTTGAAGAAAGGTTATGTTTAGCATAACTCCATTTCCAACACATTGTTGCCCTATAGGCAGAATAATCTAATTTCATTTTCCTGATCCCAACAGAATACTGAATCCTTAGTCTTTCACTGTATTTTTTGGTCTATTCCTCACTGATATTTGCATGCCTCCCCCAATTGTGTGGAACACGAAGATGATTTGAATGTAATGATTTGACCATCACTCACTATTTTAAAAATGTCCTTTGCATTCCCACACTTGCATTTCTCTTACCAGTAAATACTTTCCAATGATATTTTATTTTTTCTCATTAAACTTTCAAATTGGTCTTATTCTGAAATGTTGCCAAATTCAATTCAGAAAGAAAGAATAATCAAATTCTCCAATTTGGTTTTTGTTAAACTGGAATGATACAGTACCAATCTGATATCAAAATCCACACAGAATAATTAATTTTTAATTAATATTGATATGTCACTATCTATACATGAATGAAACATCTAGTTTTCCATTTGTTTATTTATTCATAGGTGTGCTATGTGTTTGTTGCCGGGTGCCAACAAAGATCATTGATAAAATGCTTTTAAAAAGCTAGGAGGACAACTATATAAAGTTGTAAAGTGTAAGGAACACTTTACCAAATACCTGACCAGTACTCTTAAAAACTGTCTAGGTCATTAAAAACAAGGGAAGTTTGAAAATCTGTCACAATCAAGAGGAGCCCAAGGAGTTAGGACGACTAGATGCAATGTTAGTATCCTGGATAAGATTTGTAATAGACAAAGACAGTAGGTATATAAAGTAAGGAAATCTGAATAAATTATGGGCTTTAGTAAAAAATATATTGATATTGTCTCATAAATTGTGACAAGTGTTCCATCAAATGCAAGATGTTAATAATAGAGGAAACTAAGTCTGGGGTATTATAGGAATTCTCTATATCATCTTGGCAATTTTTCTGTAAATCAAAAACTGTTCTAAAATTTAAAAAAAAAATTTAAAGCTGGAAGCAATCTTAGCTATAATATATTTAGCCATCAACTCCTTGTCATTTTACAGAGGAAGAAACTGAAGGCCATAGAGGTTGTATAACTTGTATATGGTGGAATACAGCTTATCAATTAAAAAACAAACAAAAAAACAAAAATAAAGACAAAAAAACCCTGGAAACAGAAAGTGGCACATTCTTTGGGATAACTGACAATTAATTAATTACACTATTGAAATATAAGTACGTACGGGAAAAACACCTTTAGTATTTTTTTTTTTTATTCCTTGATTTTAATGGCATATTATATTAACTAGGTCCAAAAGTATCTTCAATTAGCAGTAACTTTTTTATTTTTATTTTTATTTTTTTAACATTTTATTTATTTATTTCACAGACAGAGATCACAAGTCAGACAGAGATCACAAGTAGGCAGAGAGGCAGGCAGAGAGGGGGAAGCAGGCTCCCTGCCGAGCAGAGAGCGGGATGCTGGGCTCTATCCCAGGACGCTGGGAAAATGACCTGAGCCAAGGCAGAGGCTTTAACCCACAGAGCCACCTAGGCGCCCCATCAGCAGTATCTTTTTAAATTGGTTGCATTTTCTGTGGGCTCTAGGTACTTTCTGGCTGCCTTTTCTTGTTTTGGTCAGTAATCCATTTATATGCTTTCTTTGCCTCTGCATAACTGATATCTCTAAGCTTGATTAGATTTACTTCCATTTACTTTTAAATTTTTTAATTTCTTGCTTTATTGATGTCTTTGGAATAGAGACTTTATTACAATGTCACAGAAATGTTACTTTGTACTATATTGAGTTATGTCTGAGCTTTGTTGAAATGAGTGAAGCCAAGAGAGTGATTAACAAAGCTAGATGAAAAATTTTATTTACATATATATATTTAACATACTTGAGCCAATATATCTAGTTATGAGAAGTATTAAAAACTAAAGAAGAGGGGTGCTTGGGTGGTTCAGATTGTTAAGCATCTACCTTTGGCTCAGGTCATGATCCCAGGGTCTGGGATGGAGCCCCAAGTCTCTCAGCTCAGCAGGGAGTCTGCTTCTCTCTCTCCCTCTGCCTCTCCCCCTGCTTGTACTCTCTCAATCTCTGAAATGAATTAAAAAAAAAAAAATCTCTAAAGCAAAAAGCACAAACAAATAAAAAATAAAATGAAAGAGGATAATCTCTTGATAAACACCTTTTGGTGTCCAGGTAGTCTATGGAACTTTATATAAATGGCATTTGGCACCCATCTGTTACATGGAAGAACCCAACATATATAGAGAGACTATTGTTTGTAGGGGATTATGTTATTTGAGAAAGGCTTCTAGGCATCCTCTTACATTATTTATTTAAAATAATACAAGTGAATGCTTGAAATACTTGAATAAATGCAAAGAAAGCTAAATTTGGCTGAAGAAGAGCTAACTAGAGGCTAATGAAGTACAATACCCAAAGAAGTATTTAAGAGGTACTAGAGTAAGTGGGGGAATGAGTTATATTTGCAAAATTTACTGTTCTGGCATGAATTACAAAACTTCTTAAGTCTGCCCATTCAAGATGTATGATGAAATTGTTGAAATTAGACTTTGACATATGCAATCAAATCTTACTTTAATGAACAGGAAAGATGCCTGCATAGTTGAAAATCAAGATTTAGGTAAAATAAACACTTTAAAACTGATGGAGAAGAGTATTACAGAATGTAGTCACAGTACCATATTAGGTGAAAGGATTACTTTGGTAACTGTAAGGTAATAGCATATTGGAGCTATACCTATCTCAAGTGGATTTTATGTTAGAAAATAGTATGGGTAGATTGTATTGGTTAAAATGGTCTTTTGAAGATGAAATCTTTTGATACTTTTCAGGGAGTATAATAAGAAAAATATTGTCATATGTTATTAGAACCACAGTCAGATAACAAGAACTGTGAAAAGCCTGTGCCAAAGTCTGAGTTATATGATAAAATTAACAAATAGAGACAGTATATTCTGAAAGAAGTGGGAAGGAAAAGCCACATTTTTTTTCCACAGCTGTTTTTACCAGAGCTAAGAAAGTGGTTGAGGACAGGTGGGTGGCCTATGAGTCTCCATCTTGAGCAAGAGGAGGCAGTGAGAAATAGCAACTGCACAAAAGTTATGGTAAAAATTTCCTCCTTATACTTACCTTGTGATCCAGCTTGGATTTTCAGTTTTTCTCTCTTGACAAGCAAAAAGCAATAAGGATGTCTATAAAGCTTTTTATTCCACTGAATATCTACTGGACAGAACTTTTCGGCGACATTTGTTCTCACTTACATAGTAAAATTACAGAGCTGTTCGACATTCTTAATTGCCTTGGAAAATGGGATACATGACAATTTACACTCTGTCTCCTCTTTGTGTGTGGGTAAGTTTGAATTTACTGATTAGGTGTAGATAACTTCAACAGGTTTAAAGCTAAAGCATTGTTAGGTTACAGGTCTGTCTGTGAAATTTCCTTGATAATAAGAAGGAGAAGATGAAAAAAAGGAAACTTGTGGTAAGCTTAAGTATCTTAGCAGACCATCCCTTCATGCTAACCAGATTTTGGGTCTTTTATGAAGAGCTTAGTGGTTACTCCTCATCACTTAAATCATTGTGATAATTTTCCCCTTAAAAATGTACAGACACACTTCTGTAGTAATAACAGCTTCAGCAGCCAAGAGACAACAGAACCTAGGATTTTCCATGTTGAGCCTTTGCTGCATTTTTAGAGCCAATGAGCTCATTTCTCTCCTTTATGTTATTAATAGATTTTCAAGTTATTCAACTATTTAAAACATTTCTTTTAAATTACAGAAGTGGAAGAAATAATAGAATTGACACTTTGGGAACTACCTTCTCTAGATTTACTCCCAAACCTATCCTGCATGAGGCAGATCTAAACAAAAATCCAAAGCACTTTCTCAGAGAACCTTCTCAGAGAATCACTGATGCTAACACTGGGGACTTGTAAAAAAAAAAAATCAACAAAAAAACACAACACAACAAAACAAATAATGGTGATAGATTCTGGTTAGCAGTGTGGGCACAGAATATCTTTACATTTCTTTGTGTCTTTTTCAATTTCTTTCATCAATGTCTTATAATTTTTATATCTTTCACCTCCTTGATTAAATTTACTCTTAAGTATTTTATTCTTTTTGTTACTATTATAAATGGGATTGTTCCTTTCTTTTTCAGATATAGTTAGTGTATAGAAACACAACAGATATCTATATGTTAATTTTGTATCTTACAACTTTACTGAACTTGTTGATTGGTTCTAACAGGTTTTGGTGGAGATCTTTAAGAATTTGTATATATAGAGATAGAGTCAAGATGGCGGAGAAGTAGCAGGCTGAGACTACTTCAGGTAGCGGGAGATCAGCTAGATAGCTTATCTAAAGATTGCAAACACCGGGCACCTGGGTGGCTCAGTGGATTAAGCCGCTGCCTTCGGCTCAGGTCATGATCTCAGGGTCCTGGGATGGAGTCCCGCATCGGGCTCTCTGCTCAGCAGGGTGCCTGCTTCCCTCTCTCTCTCTCTGCCTGCCTCTCCGTCTACTTGTGATCTCTCTCTGTCAAATAAATAAATAAAATCTTTAAAAAAAAAAATTGCAAACACCTACAAATCCAACGGGAGATTGAAGAGAAGAAGAACAGCAACTCTAGAAACAGAAAATCAACCACTTTCTGAAAGGTAGGACTGGCGGAGAAGTGAATCCAAAGTGACGGGAAGATAGAACGCGGGGGGGGGGGGGAGCGACTCCCGGCAAGCGGCGGAGCAACGGAGCACAAAATCACGACTTTTAAAAGTCTGTTCCGCTGAGGGACATTGCTCCAGAGGCTTAACTGGGGTGAAGCCCATGCAGGGTCAGTGTGACCTCAGGTCCCGCAGGGTCACAGAAGGATCGGGGGTGTCTGAGTGTCGCAGAGCTTACAGGTATTAGAACGGGGAAGCCGGCTACAGAGACAGAGCCGAGGAGTGAGCTCTAAGCTCGGGGTTACCTTGAACCAGTTGCAGGCTTGGTCAGCTCGGAGCGCGGCTGGAGGCAGGGTGACGGGAGTAATTGGGCGCTGTTCTCTGAGGGCGCACTGAGAAGTGGGGCCCCAGGCTCTCGGCTCCTCCGGGCTGGAGACCGGGAGGCTGCCATCTTCATTCCCGCCCTCTGGAACTCTACGGAAAGCGCTCAAGGAACAAAAGCTCCCGAAAGCAAACCAGATCGGATTACTCAGACTGGCCCCTGGTAAGGGCGGTGCAACTCCGCCTGGGGCAAAGACACTTGAGAATCACTACAACAGGCTCCTCCCCCAGAAGAGCAACAAGAAACCCAGCCAGGACCAAGTTCACCTACCAAGGAGTGCAGTTTCAATACCAAGGAGAGCAGCAGAATTCCAGAGGAGGAGAAAGCAAAGCACGGAACTCATGGCTTTCTCCAGATGATTCTTTTTTTTTTTTTTTTTAAAGATTTTATTTACTTATTTGACAGAGAGATCACAAGCAGGCAGAGAGGCAGGCAGAGAGAGAGGAGGAAGCAGGCTCCCCGCTGAGCAGAGAGCCTGATGCGGGGCCCGATCCCAGGACTCTGAGATCATGACCTGAGCCGAAGGCAGTGGCTTAACCCACTGAGCGACCCAGGCGCCCCTCTCCACATGATTCTTTAGCCTTGCAGTTAATTTAATTTTTTTTTCTTTTTCAATTTTTTATTCTTCTGCTAAATTTTTTTAACTTTTACCCTTTTTCTTTTTTAACGTTTTTTAACTAGTTTATCTTATATATATTTCTTTTTTCCTTTTTATATTTTTTATTTATTGGTTTTCTTTTTTTTAATTCTTTTTTTTTTTTTTTTTTCCTTTCTGAACCTCTTTTTATCCCCTCTCTCCCACTCACGATTTGGGATCTCTTCTGATTTGGCTAAAGCATATTTTCCTGGGGTTGTGCCACCCTTTTAGTATTTTAATTGCTCCTTCATATACTCTTATCTGGACAAAATGACAAGGCAGAAAAATTCACCACAAAAAAAAGAACAAGAGGCAGTACCAAAGGCTAGGGACATAATCAATACAGACATTGGTAATATGTCAGATCTAGAGTTCAGAATGACGATTCTCAAGGTTCTAGCCGGGCTCGAAAAAGGCATGGAAGATATTAGAGAAAACCTCTCGGGAGATATAAATGCCCTTTCTGGAGAAATAAAAGAACTAAAATCTAACCAAGTTGAAATCAAAAAAGCTATTAATGAGGTGCAATCAAAAATGGAGGCTCTCACTGCTAGGATAAATGAGGCAGAAGAAAGAATTAGCAATATAGAAGACCAAATGACAGAGAATAAAGAAGCTGAGCAAAAGAGGGACAAACAGCTACTGCACTAAGAGGGGAGAATTCAAGAGATAAGTGACACCATAAGATGAAATAACATTAGAATAATTGGGATTCCAGAAGAAGAGGAAACAGAGAGGGGAGCAGAAGTTATATTGGAGAGAATTATTGGAGAGAATTTCCGCAATATGGCAAAGGTAGCAAGCATCAAAATCCAGGAGGTTCTGGGGCACCTGGGTGGCTCAGTGGGTTAAAGCCTCTGCCTTCAGCTCAGGTCATGATCTCAGGGTCCTGGGATCGAGCCCCACATCAGGCTCTCTGCTCAGCGGGGAGCATGCTTCCTCCTCTCTCTCTGCCTGCCTCTCTGCCTGCTTGTGATATCTGTCTGTCAAATAAATAAATAAAGTCTTAAAAAAAAAATCCAGGAGGTTCAGAGAACCCCCCTCAAAATCAATAAGAATAGGTCCACACCCCGTCACCTAATAAGAAAATTTACAAGTCTTAGTGACAAAGACAAGATCCTGAAAGCAGCCAGGGAAAAGAAGTCTGTAACGTACAATAGTAAAAATATTAGATTGGCAGCAGACTTATCCACAGAGACCTGGCAGGCCAGAAAGAGCTGGCATGATATATTCAGAGTACTAAACAAGAAAAGCATGCATCCAAGAATACTATATCCAGCTAGGCTATCATTGAAAATAGAAAGAGAGATTAAAAGCTTCCAGGACAAAGAAAAACAGAAAGAATTTGCAAATACCAAACAAGCTCTACAGGAAATATTGAAAGGGGTCCTCTAAGCAAAGAGAGGCCCTAAAAGTAGTAGATCAGAAAGAAACAGAGATAATATACAATAACAATCACCTTACAGGCAATACAATGACACTAAATTCATATCTCTCAATACTTACCCTGAATGTTAATGGGCTAAATGCCCCAATCAAAAGACACAGGGTATCAGAATGGATAAAAAAACAAAACCCATCTATATGTTGCCTACAAGAAACTCATCTTAAGCCCGAAGACACCTCCAGATTTAAAGTGAGGGGGTGGAAAAGAATTTACCATGCTAATGGACATCAGAAGAAAACTGGGGTGGCAATCCTTATATCAGATCAATTAGATTTTAAGCCAAAGACTATAATAAGAGATGAGGAAGGACACTATATCATACTCAAAGGAACTGTCCAACAAGAAGATCTAACAATTTTAAATATCTATGCCCCTAACGTGGAAGCAGCCAACTATATAAACCAATTAATAACAAAATCAAAGAAACACATCGACAATAATACAATAATAGTAGGGGACTTTAACACTTCCCTCACTGAAACGGACAGATCATCCAAGCAAAAGATCAAAAAGGAAATCAAGGCCTTAAATGACACACTGGACCAGATGGACATCACAGATCTATTCAGAACATTTCATCCCAAAGCAACAGAATACACATTCTTCTCTAGTGCACATGGAACATTCTCCAGAATAGGTCACATTCTTGGTCCTAAATCAGGTCTCAACCAGTATCAAAAGATTGGGATCATTCCCTGCATATTTTCAGACCACAATGCTCTGAAGCTAGAACTCAATAACAAGAGGAAATTTGGAAAGAACCCAAATACATGGAGACTAAACAGCATCCTTCTAAAGAATGAATGGGTCAACCAGGAAATTAAAGAAGAATTGAAAAAATTCATGGAAACAAATGATAATGAAAACACAACAGTCCAAAATCTGTGGAACACAACAAAGGCATTCGTGAGAGGAAACTATATAGCGGTACAAGCCTTTCTCAAGAAACAAGAAAGGTCTCAGGTACACAACCTAACCCTACACCTAAAGGAGCTGGAGAAAGAACAAGAAAGAAAGCATAAACCCAGCAGGAGAAGAGAAATCATAAAGATCAGAGCAGAAATCAATGAAATAAAAACCAGAAAACCAATAGAACAAATCAATGAAACTAGGAGCTGGTTCTTTGAAAGAATTAATAAGATCGATAAACCCCTGGCCAGACTTATCAAAAAGAAAAGAGAAAGGACCCAAATAAATAAAATCATGAATGAAATAGGAGAGATCACAACTAACACCAAAGAAATACAGACAATTATAAGAACATACTATGAGCAATTCTACGCCAACAAATTTGATAATCTGGAAGAAATGGATGCATTCCTAGAGACATATAAACTACCACAACTGAACCAGGAAGAAATAGAAAGCCTGAACAGACCCATAACCAGTAAGGAGATTGAAACAGTCATCAAAAATCTCCAACAAACAAAAGCCGAGGGACAGATGGCTTCCCGGGGGAATTCTACCAAACATTTAAAGAAGAACTAATTCCTATTCTCCTGAAACTGTTCCAAAAAATAGAAATGGAAGGAAAACTTCCAAACTCATTTTATGAGGCCAGCATCACCTTGATCCCAAAACCAGACAAGGATCCCATCAAAAAAGAGAACTACAGACCAATATCCTTGATGAACACAGATGCAAAAATTCTCGCCAAAATACTAGCCAATAGGATTCAACAGTACATTAAAAGGATTATTCACCATGACCAGGTGGGATTTATTCCAGGGCTGCAAGGTTGGTTCAACATCCACAAATCAATCAATGTGATACAACACATTAATAAAAGAAAGAACAAGAACCATATGATACTCTCCATAGATGCTGAAAAAGCATTTGACAAAGTACAGCATCCCTTCCTGATCAAAACTCTTCAAAGTGTAGGGATAGACGGCACATACCTCAATATTATCAAAGCCATCTATGAAAAACCCACCGCAAATATCATTCTCAATGGAGAAAAACTGAAAGCTTTTCCGCTAAGGTCAGTAACACGGCAGGGATGTCCGTTATCACCACTGCTATTCAACATAGTACTAGAAGTCCTAGCCTCAGCAATCAGACAACAAAAGGAAATTAAAGGCATCCAAATCAGCAAAGAAGAAGTCAAACTATCACTCTTTGCAGATGATATGATACTATATGTGGAAAACCCAAAAGACTCCACTCCAAAACTGCTAGAACTTGTACAGGAATTCAGTAAAGTGTCAGGATATAAAATCAATGCACAGAAATCAGTTGCATTTCTCTACATCAATGACAAGACAGAAGAAAGAGAAATTAAGGAGTCCATCCCATTTACAATTGCACCCAAAACTATAAGATACCTAGGAATAAACCTAACCAAAGAGACTAAGAATCTATACACAGAAAACTATAAAGTACTCATGAAAGAAATTGAGGAAGACACAAAGAAATGGAAAAATGTTCCATGCTCCTGGATTGGAAGAATAAATATTGTGAAAATGTCTATGCTACCTAAAGCAATCTACACATTTAATGCAATTCCTATCAAAGTACCATCCATTTTTTTCAAAGAAAGGGAACAAATAATCCTAAAATTTATATGGAACCAGAAAAGACCTCGAATAGCCAAAGGAATATTGAAAAAGAAAGCCAAAGTTGGTGGCATCACAATTCCGGACTTCAAGCTCTATTACAAAGCTGTCATCATCAAGACAGCATGGTACTGGCACAAAAACAGACACATAGATCAATGGAACAGAATAGAGAGCCCAGAAATAGACCCTCACCTCTATGGTCAACTCATCTTCGACAAAGCAGGAAAGAATGTCCAATGGAAAAAAGACAGCCTCTTCAATAAATGGTGTTGGGAAAATTGGACAGCCACATGCAGAAAAATGAAATTGGATCATTTCCTTACACCACACACGAAAATAGATTCAAAATGGATGAAGGATCTCAATGTGAGAAAGGAATCCATCAAAATCCTTGAGGAGAACACAGGCAACAACCTCTTCGACGTCAGCCGCAGCAACATCTTCCTAGGAACATCGCCAAAAGCAAGGGAAGCAAGGGCAGAAATGAACAATTGGGATTTTATCAAGATCAAAAAAGCTTTTGCACAGCAAAGGAAACAGTTAACAAAACCAAAAGACAACTGACAGAATGGGAGAAGATATTTGCAAATGACATATCAGATAAAGGGCTAGTGTCCAAAATCTATAAAGAACTTAGCAAACTCAACACCCAAAGAACAAATAATCCAATCAAGCAATGGGCAGAGGACATGAACAGACATTTCTGCAAAGAAGACATCCAGATGGCCAACAGACACATGAAAAAGTGCTCCACATCACTCAGCATCAGGGAAATACAAATCAAAACCACCATGAGATATCACCTCACACCAGTCAGAATGGCTAAAATGAACAATTCAGGAAATGACAGATGCTGGCGAGGATGCAGAGAAAGGGGAACCCTCCTACACTGTTGGTGGGAATGCAAGCTGGTGCAACCACTCTGGAAAACAGCATGGAGGTTCCTCAAAATGTTGAAAATAGAACTACCCTATGACCCTGCAATTGCACTGCTGGGTATTTACCCTAAAGATACAAACGTAGTGATCCAAAGGGGCACGTGCAGCCGAATGTTTATAGCAGCAATGTCTACAATAGCCAAACTATGGAAAGAACCTAGATGTCCATCAACAGACGAATGGATAAAGAAGAAGTGGTATATATACACAATGGAATACTATGCAGCCATCAAAAGAAATGAAATCTTGCCATTTGCGACGACGTGGATGGAACTAGAGGGTATCATGCTTAGCGAAATAAGTCAATTGGAGAAAGACAACTATCATATGATCTCCCTGATATGAGGGAGAGGAGATGCAACATGGGGGGTTAAGGGGGTAGGAGAAGAGTAAATGAAACAAGATGGGATTGGGAAGGGAGACAAACCATAAGTGACTCTTAATCTCACAGAACAAACTGAGGGTTGATGGGGGGAGGAGGGTTGGGAGGGGGGTGGGATTATGGACACTGGGGAGGGTATGTGCTATGGTGAGTGTCGTGAAGTGTACAAACCTGGCGATTCACAGACCTGTACCCCTGGGGATAAAAATATATTATATGTTTATAAAAAATAAGATTAAAAATAAAATAAAATAAAAAGAATTTGTATATATAAAATCAAATCATTTGCAAACAAAAACATTTGTACTTCTTCCTTTTCAAGTTTATCAAGTGCTTTTTCTGCATCTGTTGAGATCATCATATGAGTGGAATAAAAATTCCACTAATATTATGTATCCATCCCATTTATTTATTTATGGATGTTGAATTATCTTTGCATCCCAGGGGGATGGATCCCACTGGCTCATGGTGTGCAACCTTTTAATGTACTGTTGAATTGGGTTTACTAATATATATTTTTTGAAGATTTTATTTATTTGTCAGAGAAAGAGAGCACAGTGGGGGGATCAGTAGGCTGAGAGAGAAGCAGGCTCCCTGCTGAACAGGGAGCCCAATGTTAGGCTTGATCCCAGGACCTTGGGATCATGACCTGAGCTGAAGGCAGACACTTAACTGAGCCACTCAGGCATCCTGTGTTTGCTAATACTTTTTTTTTTTTAAAGATTTTATTTATTTATTTATTTGACAGAGAGAGATCACAAGTAGGCAGAGAGGCAGGCAGAGAGAGAGGGAAGCAGGCTCCCTGTCAAGCAGAGAGCCCGGTGTGGGACTTGATCCCAGGACCCCTGAGATCATGACCCAAGCTGAAGGCAGTGGCTCAACCCACTGAGCCACCCAGGCGCCCCTGTGTTTGCTAATATTTTATTGAGAACTTTTGCATCTATATCCATAAGGGATATATATCATTAGGGTTCCCCCCTTTTTTTTTCTTTTAGTGTCTTTTCCTGGCTTTGATATCAGAGTAATATTGGCATCATAAAACAAATTTGGGAGTGTTTCCTCCACATCAATTTTTTGGGAAGTGTTTGAGAAAGATAGTGTTAATTCTTCCTTAAATGAATGGTAAAATTCACCTGGGAAACTATCTAGTCCTAAGCTTTTCGTTGTTGGGAGATGTTTGATTACTAATTCAAGTCACCTTATTCATTATCAGTCTTTTTATATTTTCTATTTCATCATGATTCAGTTTTGGTTGGTTATATGTTTCTAGGAATGTATCCCATTCCTCTAGATTGTTTAATTTGTTATTGTAGAGTTGGTCATAATAGTCTTCTATGATCGTTTATATTTCTTTGAGATTTTAGTTGAAATGTCTCTTTCATTTCTGTTATTTTTGAGTCTTTTTAAATTAATCTACCTAAAGGTTTGTCAATTTTGTTTTTCTTTTCAAAAAACTAGTTATTAGTTTAATTGATCTTTTCTATTGTTTTTTTCAGGTCTGTTTCATTTATTTCTGCCCTTATCTTTGCTATTTTATTCCTTCTGCTAACTTTGGGCTTAGTTATTCCTTTTTCTTTAGTTCCTTGAGGTATAAAGTTAAATGGTTATTTGACCTCTTTCATTCTCTTGGTGTAGGTATTTATTGCTATTATTTTTCTGTTAGGTATGCTTTTGCTGCATCCCCTAAGTTTTAATATGTTGTGTTTCCATTTTCATTTGTCTCAAGATATTTTTTAATTTGTCTTTTGATTTTTTCCTGAGTCCCTTTGGTTGTTAAGTGGCATGTTGTTTAGTCCCTACATATTTGTGATTTTTTTCCAGTTTTCTTCCCATTATTGATGTCTGATTTCATATTATGGTCAAAAAAGATAATTGGTATGATTTCTGTCTTCTTAAATAACTTATTTTGTGATATATAATCTACCCTAAACTTCTATAAAGGCTTACTTGTCAATGGGTGATTGTTAAGACTATGTTCTCCAGGGGCTCCCAGACCACAGGTAACAGAAGGTAGAGCTAGTACACGTGCCTTTGCAGGGTCCACAGCCATGACTGAAGTCTGTATGTCTATTACCCTATAAAGGGTGAGCAGAACTCCTTTGAGTCCTTTGTGCTTGATCCCACAGCTCCCACAAAGTCACTTTGTTCATGTCTGGATGCCAAATTGTTGTTCTTGAGGAAGGGTTAAAAGTAAGGGAAGTCTTATTTGGTAGTGTTGCTGGTGCCACTCCTCTGATATTCTTCTCTTTTACTTCCGGCCATAGGCAGAACGTACGTTCTAAGGTTCTGATTGTGTTACAAGATAAAGTCATGAGGATTATCTGTAGTTAGGTGGCTTATTCATAGAATACTTTTTAATCTCCTTGAATAACACATATAAGTCACTTAACATTGTATATTTACTTTCATATATATATGAAATATATATATTTATATATAAGTATATATATATATATATATATGAACAGATATATACTTTTTAGCATCCACAGTAAATTCACGAGGTAGATATAGTCATCATACATAATCCATGTATGCCTACTCAGAATCAGACTAAGTGGTTGACTCAAAGTGGCTATTGAATAAGAAATTATAAGTATTTGGAGCAATTCTAGTTTCATAATATTACTTCTTATCCTTGGGAAGTAAGAAAAAAAAAAGATTTGGAAAAATTTAATTGAGGCCACTAGGTCTCAGGTTAAAACACAGTGTTGGAGGAGAAGAAATCAGTCATGACCAGGTAAAGTGAGTTTGGGATTGATATGGGACGGGCATGTGACTGTTTTGATGGGACTGAGCAGATAATCACTGTACGAAATGTGTTTGGTTACTGCTATTTAATATACAAATGTGAGAAAGCTGTTCTCTGGTGGAAGGCAACTCATAAAATAAATAAATAACATTGTATCTATTAACATTAGCAAATGAGGACAGAAAATGACTTTGAAAACCATACTTTTTAACATACCATATGATTGATGCAGATTAATTGGGGGTGAAAAAATTAGCAATCTGTTCATACTGGTTGCCAGAAAGTTTTTGAATTTTAAATATGGGTACTTCTATTTTGACTGTGGAGGCTAACAGAGCTGTATGTCTGAAATTTTAACCAGAATGACTGGTGAGGTTGAGATAAGATGGTGGATATTCTGGACTTAGAATATATACTTAGCAATGCAAATATCTTACTGAGGTGTAATATGTATTTTACAACCTTTTTTTTTTTTTCTGATGTTACTATGAAGTTTATGCAAGAGTATGTGTTACTCAAAATATAGGAAAAACGATTAGCAGCAGAAGATAAATTATCACCATTTGATCACCTATATTTGGAGATGATAGAGTGATATGCTAAGAGAAGCCAATGCAAAATATTTCCAAACCATGAGAAATTCTAATATATCTAAGTAAGATAATATATCTAAGTTGATAATATATCTAAGTTAAAGCTTCTTCCTTAGCTCTCCTTACTTTCTAAAGTTACATATTTTGGGGCTAACTGGAAATATGTCTACTCAGATGATGAACTGTTATTTATTTCATGATGATGGTATGTGAAATTCTGAATGAGATTTGTGTTTTAAGGCTAAAGGAATGCTGTCATATTAGGGAGAACGTCTGGTTTGAGAGGAAGTATTGACTTCCTAGACACAGTAGAGCAAAAACCACAACAATAGGTGATCTGGACTCCCAGGCAGTAGGAACTGGCAAAACTACATTTCTAATCTGAGAAAGTGAAATAAAGAATCATAAAGATAGGAAGGCTGATACTTTTCTGCCCAAAAGTTGTCTGGGATCTTTCTAAGAGCAAAGAATATGATAGAACCTGAAAGAAAGTTTATAAGTTTAAATATCAGGAAAGTAATCAAATTGAACTTCAACATTTGAATTTAAATGATTTTTCAAATGAGTAACATTTTTCTGCATATGTGTGTCATGCAGTGGGTTGGTGATAAAAAAGAATAAAGTCACCTGTCTGTTTTAACAAATCTAGTCATAAGTAGGGGAGAGAGAAATGTCTACAATATGAATAAAAATAATAAAACTATGAGAAAGGACCATGTGCAAAGGTATGTCCTTTCTTCAGTTTCAGCTGCTGTTTTAATATTTTCTATTTTGGGTTGCACTCAGTGAGATCACAACACTAAATTTTCTCCCAGCCACCCAGTGATTAGAGAAATACTGAGATTTGCTAGTTAATCTGAGATCACCACCTATTGATGGTGACAATTGGGATCTCTCTATTTAAAAAAAAAAATAATTAATTTATTTATTTTAAGATTTTTATTTATTTTACAGAGAGAGAGAGAGAGATAGGGAACAAGCAGCAGGAATGCCAGAGGGAGAAGCAGCCTACCCCTGAGCAAGGAGCCCAAAGAGGAATTCCATCCCAGGACCTTGGGATCATGACTTGAGCCAAAGGTAGGTCCCAACTAACTGAGCCACCCCAGCATCCCAAGACAACTCGGATTTCTAATTAGACTACAATGTGTATATAGAGTTTTCTTCACCTTCCTTGAGAAGTGGGTGGTGTGCAGATGGGTAAGTCTGTGGTCCCTCGGGAAGACTGAGTTGTTGACAAGAACTGTGTCCAAAAGGGCTGCTTAGAAGAAAGAGGGAGAAGTGGTGGTCAGAACTATGGTGTGAGGGTATAATAAGAAAAATATCTGTGTTCTTTGTGATGCCCACTCATCAAAACAGATAGGCCTTTTAAATTTCACTTCAAGTTTGTCTTTCTTCATCCCTCTTCCTCCCTTCCTTCCTTCCTTCCTTTCTTCCTTCCTCCCTGCCTTCCTTCCTCCCTATCTCCCTCCCTCCCTCTCTCTTTTGTTTTTCTTTTTCTTTTCATCTGTAATCCTGTAAGGGCTTTCCTGATGATCTTGATTTTCATTGATATGAATAAGTAAAATCTTGTTAATATGTGACACATAATATTTGACAGGGTTCCTAGAAATTTAGGACTTTACTCAGAAATGTATTAGATATGCTGCATTTATTGAAAACATCAATTTACTTATTGTTTTGTTTTGTTTTGTGTGACACAGAGAGAGAGATCACAAGTAGGAAGAGAGGCAGGCAGAGAGAGGGGGGAAGCAGGCTCCCTGCTGAGCAGAGAGCCCGTTGCAGGGCTCCATCCTAGGACCCTGGGATTATGACCTGGGCTGAAGGCAGAGGTTTAACCCACTGAGCCACCCAGGTGCCCCCAATTTACTTATTGTTAACTCTTTCTTAGTCGTGTTACTCGAAGGAATCATTAGACTGTCCTAAGTAGTAGGTAAGCAGAAGTCAATTTATTTGAATACTTAAACTTTCTTTTCTTCTGTCTCATTCTTTCTTTTTCTTTCTTTCTTTCTTTCTTTCTTTCTTTCTTTCTTTCTTTCTTTCTTTCTTTCTCCTTTTTCTTTGAAGTAAAGCATAATATAAATACTTAAATTATCTGGGACTGGGAATGGTAGCAGATATTAATTTTTAGTCATTTTTTGTAGCAGGGCAATTCTCTCAAAGACAAAAGAAATAAAAAAAGAAAAAAAATTATTATCTATCATAGAATGTGTGTTTTGCATCTTTGAGAGGAGATAGATATTTGTTTGAGTAAGATATGGTGGGTATGTTAGAGCTCTCCAGAGAAACAGAACCAATAGGATACATATGTATATTTCTCTCTGTATAGGTTATATATAATGCATCTATATGTATATCCTATATACATACAGCTATATCATTATGGCATATATACATATAGACTTATTGTAAGGAATTATCTCATGTGATTATGGAGGCTGACAGGTCCCAAGGTCTGTGGACAAACCGGGACAACTAGGAGAGCCAGTGGTGTAATTCCAGTCCATAGGCTGACAGGCTTGAGATTCAGGAAGAGCTGATGTTTTAGTTCGAAGTCCAAAGGTGGGGGGGATTTCTAGCTCAAGACAGTCAGGCAGGTGGAATACCTTCTTATTCAGAGGAAGTTCAACCTTTTAATTCTACTTAGGTCTTCAATTGATTGTCTGACGTCCACCCACATTAAGGAGAGCCATCTGCTTTACTAAGTTTATCAATTTATAACTGGGCACTCTGTGGTCCAGTCAAGTTGACACATAAAATTACCATCACAATGGGGAAGACAAAAGTGGCTACAGGAGGCAAAATTTGAGGCTAGTGCTACAGTGAGGTCAGAAAGGCATTTCCTCAGTGTGGTTTCAACCAGAAACTGAAGAAAGGTCATTTGGATATCCATGAGCTATAAAATATTCTTCATTGCAAGACAATAAAACACAAAACTTACAGAGCAGGATAAAGTAGCGAGGACTCTTTAAGGGTGAGAATATTTTTTGAAGGGTTTATCAAAATACAGACAAGGGGAGCAGACAGGGTACAGGAAGGATCCCCTAGGGCTTTGCACTCATGTGACCTTCTCAGCTATGTCAGTGGTATCTGCTCTAGATCTCAGTTTTGTAGCATTAACTTGCTCAGTTTTCTGTCTGCATTTTTCCTTTTTGAGAAATATTAAAACAATGTATTTAGGGATTCTTATTGACTTGCAACTACATAAAGACAGAAGAAAGAGTAAATATTTTCAGACAATAATGTGACTAATTACTTTTTTGAAAAGTAAGTTTTTCAAGGGAGGACATTCACTGGAATAAATGGTTTGTAGAGACTATACTCCTGGCACTCCCTGCCTGCCCTGCCCATAGAGCAGCTTACTGAGTTTTCTTTCCTCCCTTTGTAAGCTCGATGGCTCCTAGGCTAACACAGAAGACCTGGGATTATTTTAACTGTCCTCACTGATAGGGCAGGGCATTTCCCCTGCGGTGCCTCAGGTCGGCCTCTTGTTCTTCAGTGGACCTCTCACCCTGTTGTACATGATTTCTTTTCTCAACAGGTAATTACAAGAAACTGTTCAAGTATGATCTTGTAAGCCATTTACAATGAATAGGTGGGTTAAAAGCAAAGGTGAAAGATGTAGTCTTTGAATGCTAAATCTCATTGAGGTTTAAGGATATCTTCTTGTAGTACATGGATTTCTATTCAGCAGAGATAGCTCCATAGCAAGAGATTAATGTTGCAGACATAAAGGTTGCTGAACCTAAACGATCTTAGGAAGAAGATATTCTTCACACATAGCTTTCTAGGATGCCATTTTAGAATGCATTTTTACCTAACGTGGAGGCTATGTGTGGACATATTTTCTGTAACTTTGGCAACCAGAAGGATAAATATTTTCTGATGAATATTTCTGTGGTCAACTGAGTTTTTCAACTTCACCTCATGAAGGAAGAGATTTAACACTAATTCTGTGACCTACTTTCTTCCCAAGATTGTCACCTGTGGGCTCAATCTTGCTCTAAACCAGGAGGAAATGCGATGCTAGGTCAAAGGTCAGAGGTCATAGATGAGTTCACTGGTGTTGCTTTGTTTTTGTTCTAATTCTTAAATAGAGTACTTAGCTTTGTATGGCTAGGTTAAGAGAGAAATGTAGATCCAAGAAGCCAGCAGGGTCCGACAAATTCTTGGCAGTCACTGGTGTGCAAATTGACCATATATGTGATTTGACCCATATTTAATTTGGAGAATTTCTAACCAAAATGATTGTAAACACTTTCTCTTTTTGTAACCAAAACACAATTTACATATATCCAAGTGCAAACATTTATATATATATATATATATATATATATATATATATATATATAGTGTGTCAAATAAGAATAAAACAAGTTGAGCTCATGGGTGGCTCAGTCAGTTAGGTGTCTGGCTTTGTCTTAGGTTTGAGATCAAACCCCAGGTGAAGACCCAGGTCAAGCCCTATCTCAAGCCCTATATCAGGCTCCATGATCAGTGAGGAGTCTGCGTGTCTCTGTAACCCTCCCCCTGCTCATACTCTCCCTCTCTCTCTCAAATAAATAACTGAAATCATTAAAAAAAAAAAAAGAATGGAGCGAGAAACACAATTTCTGACATCACCAACATTTGTAAAATCACATTCTCTTATTTATTTATTTATTTATTTATATTATGATAGGAATGCTTGAGATCCACCCTTTTGACAATTTTTTAAGTGCACAGTGCACTATTGCTAAGTACAGACAGAGCATTGTTCAGTATATCTCTAGCACTTATTCATCTTATATAACTGAAACTTTATACTTGTTGAGTAGCAACCCTCTATCCCACTAGTACAAAATTTTTAGGTAACTTCCATACAACATACTCATTTATAAATTACATATAAGAACTTATATGTAATGTTCATCATAAAACATTCCTCAAATAGAAATATGAAACGATACAAAAAGAAAGGAAAGCTCATGTTAGTATAATAGGAATAACTTATATTTATTGAGTAACTATTATGTACCTGTACTTGAAAGGAATATGACCTGAAGATTATACTCATTCCTTTTGCCTCTTGTCCATCTAGATCATGATTAACATTTACTTGCTTATTCCTGTCTTGCTCACCTCCCAGATGGGGACATTGATGGCCTTCTGGCTTCTTTGTATTAACTTGTTTCATTTTGTCTTATACTTCTGAAGTTAGCTGTGTAGACCTCTAGAATTTGTGTGTTCTCCATATGTTCCCTTATTTCCCCTCTAGTTTCACAGACATTTATGTAGATCTGGAATGTTTGCTTCAAACTATGACTTGTTTCAGATCTGGGGCCAACTTATCTTTTTCTGCCTTGTCCAATAGTTGCCAACAATGGACAAGAGTATGTGTGCTAAATATTTACAACTTGTGATGTTGTAAATATCTAAGAAAAAATTCTAAGGTCTTCTGTCTTAGTGCAGACTATTACATTATGTAGTGTGGATAGTTTTGGCACTGACATATCATTACCCTTTGCTTTTAAGTGATGTCAAGTTTTATAAGTGTCTTGAGGCAAAAACAAATATGGCAAACACTTGTATCCAATCCTGACTTAAGAAAATGGTCTTTAAAAATGTAAAGCTGCAGTGTCTGCTGTTTGAAACTTTTTCTTACATTCAAACATGGTGTGTTCAGAATTTTTCCTTCTGTGATTATTGGACCCCAAGTTGAATGGTCTGCTGCTGTTGTGCTACCTTGGTATCACTTGATTATGCATTGAGATCTGGAGTTCCAAAACTATTGGTCTGTCTTCATGTCTTACAGTTAGTTGTACCATTGTGTGTATGTGTGTTTATTTTAATATTAATACTTAAAAATTAATTTTGAAATAATTTCAGACTTGAAATGTTACAAAGATAGTACTAAGAGTGTCCTTGTTAATTTCATCCAATTTTCCCAAATGTCAACATCTTACATAACCATGGCCAGTTATCAAACCCAGAAATTCCTGATACAACAGCAGTAGCCAATCTATAGACATTATTTACATATTATGCATTGTCCCATTAATGCCCTTGTTTTCTTGACCAGGTTCTGATTCTGTATCACACAGTTATTATATCACTTTAGTCTCCTTTAATCTGGAAACAGTTTTTCAGGTCTTTTTTTTTTTTTTTTTATTCTTTCATGAGTAATGGCCAGTTTTTTGTTTTGTTTTGTTTTGTTTTGTTTTGTTTTTTGTACAATGTCCCTCAAATTAGGTTTGACATGTTTTCACATGATTAAATTCAGTTTAGTAATTTTGGGCCAGAATTGCCCAGAAATGATGTTGAACATTTCTCAGTGCATCATATTGGAAGGTATATGATGTAGATATTTCTTATTGCTGGCAATATGAGCTATGATCACTTAGTTAAGGTACTATCTGCCAGGTTTCTCTGTCTTTTCATATGTATCTTTGTAGAGCTTTCTCTTTTAACACATTTATTTATTTGTTTATCTGTCTCAACTCATGGATATTTATTTGGTTATAAATTTTATTTAATCAATGAAAGTATAAGTTATAATCTATATTAGTCAGAGTTCTGTGGATAAACTGAACTAGTTGGATAGATAGATAAATGGACAGATGGACAGACAGACTGATAGATGCATGGATCTATCTTTGGCTCATGTGATTATGGAGGCATCTGGCATCTACAAAATGGAAACCCAGGAAAGCTGGTCCTGTAAGTTCCAGACTGATTCTGAAGGCCTGAGAACCAGGAGAACCAATGGTATAAATCCTGTTTGGGGGCTGGAGAAGGTGAGATGAGATGTTGTGTTCAAGTAGGCAGTCAGGAAGCAAACAGGACAAATCCCTCCCTCCTCCAACTTTTGTTCTATTCAGTTTCTCAGTGGATTGATACCCACCTATATTAGAGAGGGCAACCTGCTTTATTGAATCCACTAATTTAGATATTAATCTCATCAAAAAATACTTTTGCATACACACTCCAAAAAATGTTCAGTTTGGGGACCCCATGGCCAGTCAAGTTGACACATAAAATTAGCCATCACATAACTCATTAATATGATTATCTATTAAATTGCTGAAATTGTCCTGAAATTGAATATTCATGTTGAGTTCTGTTTCATTTATCATCAAATATCCATATTACAAATTAATTCTTTCATCCTGGTATCTTTAATTCCAATTCAACTCCTCAAAATTGATTCTGACTTCCCCCTTTCCTTATTTATAACACTTTTATATAACATAAGAAATTTGGCTCTTATTATCCACAATATATTCACTTATTTGCTCTAGAATATACATATTTTGAGAATTGGTAACCTAGATCTATGAAAAGCAAGTTTACTAACTTGATTGCAACGGTAGTGTACAGTTTTAACTTGCTTAGATTATGTTGTTAAATACCGTTGTACTAAGTTTGGTTAGTTTTTTTTGTTGTTGTTGTTCCCTTTAGTGTAGTTATGTAATTCATTTGTAGTAAGAAAAAGTTTTTTGTTTTTGCTTTTTACGATTTCTAATCCATTTCCAACTATCCCACATTACCTATTGATCTAAATTTTTAATTTATTTTTTGAGTATGTGAAATATTAACTCAATTTTAAATGTCATAGCTCAAAGATATCTTCAAAGAAATTCCTTCTACTGTGTCCTCATTCCTTATTCTTTCCATGCCATTCTCACTCATCCCCTGGAGGTAAACACATTCATTCATTTCTGACAATCTTATCTGTTGTTCTTTCATTTTTTTCATTAACGAGCAGATAAATGTGTATATTTTTGTATATACTTTTATATTCTTTTCTGTCTTTTATGATAGGGAATATATAGTAGAGTGTCTTTTGTACTATTATTTTTTTCATTTAGCAGTGTATCCTGGAAATATTCTAAATAACTTCATTGAGATCTTCCTCTTTCATTTTATAGCTGCATTTACATTGTGTTTATTGTTTAATTAAACCACTTTTAAATGTGTGAGCATTTAGGGGCACCTGAGTGGCTCATTCGTTAAGCAGCTGCCTTTGGCTCAGGTCATAATCCCAGGGTCCTGGAACCGAGTCCTGCATCGGGCTCCCTGCTTGGCAGGAAGCCTACTTGCTTCTCCCTCTCCCACTCCCCCTGCTTATGTTCCTTCTCTTGCTGTGTCTGTCCCTGTAAAATAAATAAATAAAATCTTAAAAAAATATGTATGAGCATTTAGATTGTTTCCAGTATTTTGTAATTACAAACAATGTATCAGTGAATAGCTGTGCTTATATGTATTTTGAATTTTTAGAGGCGTAGCTTCATGGTTTCCCTTTTTAGTGTGTCATGTAACAAGTTTTTGCATTTTTCTAGAATACATTTGCTGTAGCAAGGTTCTGGAATTGACATTACATAATTTTTGGTTTTTCCTCCAAATAATAACTATCTAATATGAATGGAGTTAATGCTCCAAGGGATAGCTGTAAGAACGTGACATTTGCTCAAAATATATTCTAAATATGATGTTCAAAAATGTTTTGATCAATAGGAACAAAAATAAAATGTATGTGGAGGTTCCCAAACTTAAGTCATCACTTAGCAAGTATTAAATTTATCACTTACACATAGTTCTAAGTTATATCTGCTGATTTTCTTTGTGGTATACCAGTTGTTTTGCAAAACTGATTTTTTTTTTTAATTAAAAAAAAATGTAACTTCCCTTCCACACACAGAAAACTTGATATAGTTTCACAAAGTTATTTATATTCAGAAATGAGGGCAGAGATACATTTCTCATTATCATCTCTCACTTTAGTTCACATGTACAAAAATTACACAAAGAATATTGGATCTCCTTTTACATTTTGCCAACCAAATTTATGTCCTGTCCATGTTTTGGTAAGTGGAGCCAGGTTGTCATCTTTATTCCCAATTCCTGTTTTTTGAACAACAGCAATGCTCTACATCAGTATAGACCATAAACATGTTTCTTCAAATGTAAAATAGAAGTAATTATATTCTGCACAGTAAGTAATAAAAGATTAATGAGGTAGTGCCACATATAGTATTCATTTAAATAGCTCTGGGAAAAAAAAAATTAAACACACATGTTCATGATTCCTTAGAACAAAAAATTAGGGAGGTTTCCTTTGAATAAATTGAATCTATTTTTTTATTATTATTATTATTTATATATTTGTGGAGCAATATCTTGTTATCATTTTTCCACATTTAGTGCCTTCTTTTTATTATCTCCATAGGTTTTCCATCTTTTGCACTCAATACTATTTACTGCCTTTCTTCATTTCTTCTTGTCTTTGTCCTATTTTATCTTTCTCATAAACTCTCTCTGCCCCAATAGGCAAGAAAATATTTGTTTCCTTTAGTGAACAGTTTATTTATTTCTAATTTATATGCAATATTTTATGGTACAAAGGACCTTGCTTGGTGTTTCATGCTTTGAAATGTCCCATTTCTGATTATAATGTATAATATACAATAAGAATTTCTGAAGACTCATGAAATTTCAATATTCATTTATTTTAAATTAACCAACCAAATAACAGCATTGAAAATCTGCACATCTTTATAACCATTCACTATTAAACACATGCAATCTACTTAACATTATAAAAGCCAACTTCGTTTATTGTTGGAAAGGCAGTATTTTGGATATGATAATCAAAGAGCACTTCACAACATTTTGTCAGAAAGCACAATATTTTGTTCTGTGAATATCCACTATATTCAGCAGATGATTCGTCAGAAAATCTTGAAACACATTAAAAAATACTTTGCAAATGCTTTATAATTAGACATAGGTTGTTTCATTTATATATTTTTATGTAATACAAATTTTATATAAATTCATATATATGAATATATGTATATATATGTATATATATAGTGTATATGTATATATATGCATATATATCTAGTGTGTGTGTATATATATATATATATATATATACCTATATATATATATATATATTTTTTTTTAAGAAGGTTGGACACTGACAATTTGTATGGTATTTTCAAGATTCCCCCTTCCCCAAGGGTTAATCAGGTCCAAGAAACTGAATCTTATTTCTGTTGCCTATTCATTAAAAATGGCCATACCTGTTGCCCAGGGCACTATTATTCCTTCAGACAGCCACAATGGGGAAGAGATTTCTTTTCTTTTCTTACCTAATTAAAATAAAACAAATGAGCTATAATAGAAATCATAAAGTCACCATAGGATATTTCCTTGGGCTATCAGCTTTCCCAGATGGTCATTAATACCCAGATTATAACATGTAACAATTCTCATTACCTCTCGCTATGTACTGCATCTTGAAAACAGGCTTATTAAATATTTGGAAGCTGGCTAATATCATTGGAAAAATAATTATATACCATGTTGACTCTTAACTGGCTTAAAGATTGATTAGTTAGAATTGGAGAATCCCCGGGACCCCCCCCCCCAAAAAAAAAGCCTATTATATGAGGGAACTGACACCATTTTGCCATGTTCTGGGAGGAATATTAGTAAAGTCAGTTGATTATTAATTTTCTGCTTCCAGTTACGCTTAGCTTGCATGTGTCTTTGGAGACACAGGGAAGGACCATAGCATTTGACCTTAAAAACTTGAGAACAGTTTGATGATGTGTACAGTAGGGAGATGGGTGATGTAGCTAGATTGTGCAGCTAGATTGCTTCCTGAAGCTTTTATTTTCTCCCAACCTCCAGACAAATGAAGAATTGAAAGTCAAAGAATAACAATAAGTAAAAATTTTATTTAAAAATGTGAAGGTTTTGCTAAATACCCTGCGTAGATAGTTGATGATTCAGAAACTGGTTATTATGATATTTGAAGACACAATTTTATTTAAAAGTTAATAAAAGATTTACAAGAAGAGATTACTACAATAAAAATAGAGGAGGAAGGAATCTTCAAATCTATGATTTTTTTTGTATTTGCTTAGAGATATATATGCATTCCTGAAAAATTTGATAGCATTCATCGTACCTAAATTGTTCCACCATTACCTATTTGCACTTGGAAACCATTCCCCACTATTGTGCTTGTTAAACTGCCTTCAATATTTCATACACTAAATTCAGAAATTCAATTAGCAAGCTGCATATTATATCAACATTTGATAATTGCACTTAAAGATACAGCATATTATGCAGATTTCCTCAAATATGCTATTGTTATTTTATTCACTCCCAGAAAGTTTCCATTCTTTTTGGCGTATTTTATTTTCCTTCTTTATGCAAAAGTGATGGGTGTTGAGTGCTAATCACTTGATTCTTGGTCAAATCCCAAGCAATGATTTTCAAGTCATTAGTTTAGCCTTTTGTGTCTCTGACATTTGAAAAACATTTTACTTGAATTCTTGATTTATCTTTTCTTAATAAATCAACTGCTGGTCTTTAATAAGTACTTGTCCTAGAGAATATGGAGAGCAGAACAGATGTGTCTTTGCTGAATAGGCTAGTGGCAAGTTCTGGCAGTTTTTAGGCTTGAGTATTTGCTGTGGGTAGCCTTGAACATTAGCCATTTGGCTGGAGAATATGAGTGCTTGTGTAGTAGGCATAACTCACGTTTCTCCTTTTCTCATCCAGTATTGACATTTCTGGTGGGGAAAGTGGTTGGGAATTGATCAAGATTCCAGATGTCTTGGAATATGAAAGTCTTTTTGCTTCTCCTGGATGTGCTGTAACTAATTGTGACTCAGTGCTGTGGCTGCTTCAGTTTTTCACATCCCACTAGCTTCTGCCCACATGACTCTTTCCATAGTTATTGCTTAAAACCAGATCCCTAGGGATTCTGAGGATTAATTTCCAGGAAGAGCATGGATAATCCTTGCAAGCTGTAGAAAGAATGTTATTGTGTTAGTATTTCAGTAACTTCAAATCCATGAATGATAGAAACTTCTGAGAAAACATCTAGCATACTATTTTAGATGTTTTCTTCAAAGCCGAGGGAACAAGATGGATATTGAAGGACAGTGAAGCTCATTAGCCTCAGAGGAGCTAATTTTTACTCACTGTCTTTTTACCCAAGTGTGTCTGTGATCTAAAAGTAAAATTTTATATTATTATTAAACAAGCATTTAAACCTGTCATGTTTCCCATTTCTTAAAGTTACTGTTGTTTCTACCTTAACACTGTGGAGTACCTTTGGCTTTCAAACTTTTTCATTCATCATTAATTTATATAACAAATTGTTCTAAAAACTTTTTATATGCCAGGCACTACATTAGGCATTGGAATACAGATATCAAGAATATAAGGTTCTTTTCTTGGTTTCAGTAAGCTCATAGGCTAGTGGGAGACAAATCTAGAGCTAGTTAAACCATCCATTGGGGCATTCAGAATCGGACTAGAGTGGGGAGGGTGATAGGTGATAAAGGAGAAAACTTTCTTTTAGAGGGGATAATGTGGTGAATTGAATTTCAAATGGTAAGAGGAAGGATAATGGAGAAAGAACATTCCACCCAGAAGTTAGAGCATCTGGTAGCAAGATTTGAGATGCAAAATGTGTTTGCAGTGTAGCAAAATAATAGTGAAAGGATTGACAACAAAGATTCCAGATGAAGAGTTCCTGGGTCAGATTTTGGCTTACCATATACTGCACAGCCATAAACAGGTTGCTTCTTTTCTGTACTTTTGTTTCCTCATTGGTTACAATAAGAAAAATAAGTCCACTTTCCTCAGAAGTCTGTTGTAAAAATTAAATGAAATAATACAAGAAAATGCTTAGAATTGTGCATGATAAAGTCAAGTAATTCCCAACTGCAACCATCCACGTTCCAATGGAAGGCTTTGGATTACCATTAACTCCAGAAGGACATTTTCAAATGGGAAGAATGAAATGAACAAAGATAAATTTATGAGTTATAAATTTCAAAGGTAAAATTAAGGATGCAAGTGGGCATAGTTTAGTTTTTCTTTTCACACCTGACACTAAAACGTCTATAAGCTTTGGAGAGAAGTTACAGTTGGACCATATTCTAGAAGGTTTAGCAAGTACAGAGAAATACAAGGGGCTCTTACAGAATAGAATCCCCGCTTGAGGCCTTGAAGTTTACGGAATTCAAAGAAGGGAAAAGCAGTGCTTCCTCAAAACTGTGATTCTGGGGCTCCTGGGTAGCACAGTCAGTTAAGCATCTGTCTTTGGCCTGGGTTGTAATCTCAGGGTTCTGGGATCGAGTTCCACTTGGGACTCTTTGCTGAGCGGGGCGTCTGCTCTCTCTTTCCCTCTGCCTTCTGTTCTGCCTGCTTGTTGTGCCTTTCTCTCTCTCTGTCAAATAGATAAATAAAAACCTTAAAAAACAAACAAACAAAACAAAACTGTCTGTGACTCTGATAGTCAAATGTCTTTGATGGAGTTGTTTGGGTCCAACTGAGAATAAGAGAACACATTCAGAATTAGATCTGAAGCAGATTGAGACCAAGGAAAAGCCCTCTCCTTCAAACATGGAGAGATAATTATGTAAGTCACTCCACCATCCTCACTTACTCTCCCAAAGATTAGATTCAACCCCTAAGAGAAGTAGTGCAAAAAATAAAAATAAGAGGGTTATATATAATCTTTAGGTGACTGAAATATAGGTATTAAATGACTGAGAAATCACTAAGTTGGACTGAGTTTATATGAAAGTGACTAAAATCAGGCATATATAGTTTGGAATCGGAAAATCAAACAGAGTCATAAGAAAATAAAGTTAATGGGGCTCCTGGGTGCCTTAGTGGGTTGGGCCTCTGCCTTCGGCTAAGGTCATGATCTTAGGGTCCTGGGATTGAGCCCCGCCATCAGGCTCTCTGCTCGGCAGGGAGCCTGGTTCCCCCTCTGTCTGCCTGCCTCTCTGCCTGCGTGTGATCTCTGTCTGTCAAAGAAATAAATAAAATCTTAAAAAAAAAAAAAAGTTAAAACTTTGCACAATGGCATTTGTGATTGTGAATGCCTGTACCCCCTGTATGATAAGAGGCTTGAACTTCTTCCTAAGGGCAATTAGATGCCATTGAAAGATACTAAGCTGAGAGGTGGTATGATTATATTTTTATTTTAGTCAAAAAGCACTTAGGGAGAAAATTAATTGTATTGGAGTGGGAGGAAAAGCAGCAGGGCATAGATAAGGGAACCAGCTAGAAGGATATTGCTGAAATTCAGGCAAAAAGAATTAAGTTCCCTAAAGGTTGTGGTGAGGTGAATGAATCTGAGAGATATTAAGTAGAAAGAATTCATAGGACTTAATGGCTTTATATATCGACGGTATTAGAGAAATGGAGGATACATTCATTCATTCACTCATTTAATAATTATTGAGCATCTGCCATGTGCCAGATATTGTGTTAGGTTCATGGAATAGAGAAGTGAGCAAAAATGACCAGTCATGACTGTCAGTGAACTTACAGCATAAAAGAGAGATGCAGTTATTAATCAAACAATTATGCAAACAAATGTAAAATTACAGCTCTGATAAATGGTGGAACTCAGGGATTCATGATGTGATAAAAGATTAAAAAAAAAGATTTACAGGGAAGTAAAGGAACATTATCTGAAAGATAAACAACTGAGCTTAGAGTTGAAGGATTGGGGAGGATGATTAATTTAGTTTTGGGAGAGGAAAGATCTGTCTGACACCTCAAATATTTCTGATTATGACCATCAGTAGGAAATGTATTTTACCTAATGACCCAGCATCTGTACAATAGACATAAACATACAAGTGAACATGGGTGCGTGCCACACACGCACACACAGAAAGAACGAATGAACAAAAGCTTTGGGAATCAAATTTACTCTAACTACCTGGATATACTCTGTCGTGCTATAAGTCTATTTTATTATTTAATGTTCCAGGCAACCCATCACATTGATTTCATTAGAATCTAATGAATCTACAGTTCTTAGGAGTTAGAATCTACAGTTCACAAAATACTGACTTATTTACGATATATATTGAATGTACACTGTAATCATGTTTCTGTCACATTAAGCCAATGAAATGAATACCACGACTAGCCCCATTTCATATATAAGGCAACTGCGGTTACTGGTCTCAAGAAGTACAGTTAAGAAACGGCAGAGCTTGTGTCATGAAGAAACCAGAGCCTGCATTCTAATCATTAGACTATATTATCTTGTTTCTTATCTGGCTATCTAGATGGATGAGGATAAATCCTAATAAAGGTAGGAAACCAGAAAGTAAAAGATTCTTTGAATATGATCTCCTATTACATATGGATCATATCTTTTTATATCCATAAATCAGACCACAGCATGGCCAAACTCACCAGTATGGCATGCCACTGACCGTATCAAGGATTGTGAAATATTTCTAAAGGAATGGAAGAAAAAAATGGAACCAAAATTATTTGTTTTGCCAAATTAGGATTTGGCATAGAAATCCATAAGATTTCTAATCTTCTCTATATCCTTTTATAAAATGGTAGCAAAACATAGTCATTTATACACTGTGATGCAATGTACATCATGACTCAGTGTACACACGCACATATCCCCAAAGCTTCACAAAACAATATTTATTCTAATTGTGAGTGGTACATTATATTTTCTATTTTCTTTAATTTTTCAAAATGCTGGCCAGCACCCACTAAAATTAGGTTTACCTGCTTGCGTACATCTTCCAAGCATCTGCTACATTTTGGTGTCATTTCCTTGGGGAATAACTGTGTCTCCAGAAGTTCTCTATTAAAAATTCAATTATCTTGTGTGAGTAGTGACACTTTAATCCATTATCAGTTTTTGACAACTTAATGGGAATCAGATTATCAGATTCAATTCAGTGTAACAAATATTTATTGAAAATCACTAGGAATACTCTGTGCAAAGTTCAGATAACTATCTTTGGAAGCTGACTGCAAGAGCAGAAAAGGAATAGAACAAAAGTGGGTAACTTTGGATCGGGGGCAGGAAAAAGAGGATTCTGGAGCTGACAAGCTGATGTTGTAGAGTTGTCATGGGTGAGCCACTACAGGGCAGGGCCTGGAGCAGTCTGAGTCCCCATGGTTCCTAGGGAATTCGGAGGAATAATCGGTGGTAAAATAAGCTGTTATCAGAAGCAATGATACTCTAATAGCAAGTTTCTCATACATTCGCTGATAAAATGAACCAGTGCTTCTTGGATAAATGGCTGAATCCAGGACTAGAGCAAGATTAGACCGGGGTGTGATGTGTGTCCAGAAAGTAAAAAAGTATTAAAACAAACAAATTATCTACCATGACACCAGAAGTATGTAAAAGGGAGACAAGAGACAGCAGGAAGTGTTCTCATAGCCAAAGCTGGAGCAATTTGAGCAAGAAAATCAATGATGCAGTGTTGGATTATAACCCAAAGTATAAACTAAATATCTGTGGCTGCATACTGATAAATGATTAAATAAAAGAATGGGGGAGAAGAGACAAATCTCAAGTGCGGAAGAACTCCACATAGTTTATGTAGACACTTTACTAACGAAGTGGCACATAAACCCAAAGTCTTAAGTGACTTCCTTCCAAAAAGCACAGTATGGAAAGGGGGAAGAAAAGAGTAATTTTGCAGTGGAAAAACCTGATAGACACTCCCTCAGCCAGGCCATGAGGGCTGACGTCAACAATGATGAGTCTTGTTAACAAGATAGTGGGTACCTTTGAAATGATGATGAAAATAGAGCTTTCCTTCTGTGGTCTTTTTCCCCAACCCCTCTGATCTCAATCTAATCATGAGGAAAAATATTATTAAAAAAATTAGGGACAATTTTTAAAGTTCCTGACCAGTATTCCGCAAAACCACCAAAGTCATTACAAGCAAGACAAATCTGAGAAACTGTCAGAGCCATGAGGAGCCTAAGGAATGTGGTATTCTGTTGTCAGTACATGACGACTGAACGGAATGTGATATTCTGAATGAGAGTCTGGAACAGAAAAGGACATCAGGTAAAATCTAAGTAAAGTTGAATAATGTACGAAATTTGGTTAATAATAATGCATTGAATTTGCTTTATTGGTTGCCTCATATGTACCATAAGTAATATAAGATGTTAACAATAGCAAAAACTGAGTGTTAGATCTGTGGAAATCCTCAGAACTAACTTCACAACTTTTCTGTAAGTCTACTTTAAAATTAAAAGTTTATTAAAAAAAAAAGTTGGCATCACAAATGGTAAAACTTTGGCATCACAGCCTCCAACAAAACAAATTCTCTTCCTTATACCTCAGCCTCCAGCTGGCTTTACCTATGTTCAAAAGTAGATTTTCTACTTTTTTCTACTTGAGTGCTAAGTCGCCAAATTAATTCAAGTTTTAAAAGCTGGCAGCAAAACCATTAGCAGTGGAGGTGAGTGACTGAAATGATGCATTTTCAACATCATCAGAGTCCTCTGGCACACAACTCCTTATATAAAACAAATAAAATGTTATGAGACAGTAAATTGAATATGATGTAATGCCAAATGATCAATTCAACGTGCCTTGTCAACAGAAAAATAGCAACTCCCTGCAAAAAATCAACCAAGTAATTGCTGTGTATGACACAGATAGTGTTCTCCTTGGAGCAGCTGCTAATGCCTCAGGAGAAGGAAAGAGGGCAGGTGGCGATAATGTCACTGCCTCTTTTTAAGTCATTGTTTCATTTTCCCTTTTTTTTTTTTTTTTTTTTTTCCTCCTCTTTTGCTTGTGTCACTAGTTGGTCTCTATGGAGAGAGTTAAGCGGATTTGTGAGGTTACTCTGCACAGCCAAAGTTGAATAGCTTCCAGATTGTTAATACTCCACAGTACTCCATCCTATTGTGATGAGCTACTTTCCTTTAGGCCCTCTGCCCAACTGCTTTTCCCCTTGTAGATAGACGCTTACTGTTCCTTGGAGTTCCTTATGTGTCCAGAACTATGCTAACGCATTATGGACATTAACTTGTAAATCCCTCAAAATAGCCTTATGACTGGGGGATTTAGTTACAGGTGAGAAAACTGGGGCTGAGGAAGCTTAAGTAATTTGCTCAAGTTCAGAGACTTGCAAGTGGCTGAGCCAAGATTTGAACCCAGGCATTCTGGACTTTAGTGTCTGCACATTTTTCCAGTATACCAGCCAGCCTGTACCACATGGCCTGTGCATGAAAGGCAGTCATCTGTGGGCTTGTCTGCTTCCCTTACTAGAGTGAAAGCTCTGTAAGGAAATGGATGATTTTGTTTTTAGCTGTCCCTTTTACATCAATCCCTAGGAATAATAAAAACACTTTATAATTATTTATTAAAGAAAATACAGTGTGTCAAAATATTGTTTCTTTTTTAAAATGTGTATTATATACATAAGCTACATTGACTAAAAAAAGAGGTGAGGTCTTGTTAATGTTTTTGTGCCTTTTTCCTCTTCTTTATTATTCCTGACATCAAAGGGAAAAGTAACCAAGAAAACTTTGCAAGCAGAGATGTTCAGAAAAGGAAATGGGCAGTGACAAGTGTTCCTTTTTAGTTGCACAAAATCAGGTTTTGAAATAACATTTCCTTGAGTAAAGGTTTTTGGGAAGGATGCCCTACACTGAATTATTTGCATAGCCAGCAGGGTAGTGTGATTATCTGGAGTAGAAAATCGCTTCGTAAAGTGGCCCAGTGCCTCCATGAGAGGGAAACGTGATTAGTTATGACACTGAGGCCTGAGGAAAAATGTCCTGTCTACCTGGGACTGGTAAGCATCCACATGTTCACATGTTCAGGGACTTGCTAATCGTTTGCAGTGCACTGAATAACTCTCTGAAGGAAGGAGATTGCATATATTTGAAGACATAAAGATGCCAGAGGACCAATGAAACATATGCCTCAGCATCTTTAAGTAGGAGCAGCAACATTGCTCTGAGACTTTCCCATCAGCTCATGCATTTTGTAATATGGACTGAGAGGAGAGTTTCTGAACCTTCTAGGCATTCCTTAACACTCATAAATAAAAGGGGAATCTTTATTAAGTAACTCTGACAGTGGATCCTGCAAGGGAACTGCCAGGAAGATATCAAACCTGGGAAATCAATCTAGGAAGAAATGGTGGCAGAGTGATTTTTTAATTCTTGCCAACAGGATCTTTAACAGAAGGTGAATAAGGGGTGACAGAACAGAATAAGGAAAAGTACAGGGAGAATTAGAGGGAAGAAGGAAGAATGAATAAGAGAGAAGAGGGTATATGAGGAAAAGAGAAAAAGGAAGGTGTATTCATTTCTAGGCCTGCTGTAACAAGTTACGAAAACTGGATGGCTTAAAACAACAGAAGTTTACTGACTCATAGTTTTAGAGTCTAGAAGTCCCAAATCAAGATGTCATCAGGGTTGTGCTCTCTCTGAAACCTGTAGTGGAGAATCTTTCCTTGATTCTTCCAATTTTCAGTGTTTGCAGGCAATCCTTGGTTTTGTTGGCTTGTATATACATCATTCCAACCTCTGCCTCCCTTGTCACATGGCTGTCTTCTTCCTGAATCTCTTCTGATTGTTTCTCCTCTGAATTTGTGTCTAAATTACCCATTTAAATAAAGACGCTGGTCATGTTGGATTAGGGGCCCACCCTACTCTGCTATGATCTCATTTTAACTAATTGCAACAACACTATTTCCAAATAAAATCCCAATCTGAGATACTGGGAGTTAGGATTTCATCATATCTTTAGGGGGGAAATAATTCAATACAAAACAGAAGGTGTTGCCAATTGAAAATTAATTTCAAAATGTGGTCTGGAAAGAATAAGATGTATTAACAAAAGCCATAAAATCTGAAAATAATTATCTACCATTTCTACCTTTTGGATATGTATGTGCCTTAACTGACTTCAGAAGGAAGCCCATTTCTTAACTTGAAAATGGAGGTCTGTATTGGGTGGGTGGCACAGAGCTGTATGAAAAATGCTGACGTGGTGGAATACCAATTTTGCATACACTCAAGATGAGAGAGAAAATGTGAATAAAGATCACTGATTTGGAAACAATTGATGAACCATAAAGTTCAAAAGAGTCATTAGAATAGAAGCTTCGTAATATAGGGAGTGTTAGTTTTGTTTTTATTTAGTACGTACCCCTAGTTCCTAGAACAATGCCCAGCAGAGTCATCTCTGCATAAATTTATGTTGTATGAATAAATGGAGGAATTGATGGGAGCTAGTGTTGGGTGGTGGAAATATTAGAGGCTATTAAATCAGAGATGCTGGTTTCAAACTCCAACTCTACAATCCCATAATTGTGGGATAACAGCAATATCACCTGTCATTCTCAGATGCCCTATTTCAGATGTAATAACAATTATTAAAGTTTTTATGAATATTAAATGCCAAAGGATATAAAACTCCTCCTACCATTCCTAAAGCATTATAGTGTTAATAAAAAACAACCCTTTTATTTACTTTTATTTACTTCATGACTTTTTCAATGATACTGCTGTGAGTTCAGAATGGCACACGGTTTAGGCACTGTGCAAGAATATGTAAGGAAAATGATACAGAATTCTTCAATTCATTAAGGGCTTTCATTATAGCTAGCAAGGCATACAAAAGATAGGTACCTTAAATGACTGAAATAATAAAATGATTAAAAGGAATAATTTTACAGTAGTGACCATCAATAACAGCTATAGTATGTCAAAGAAATAAGATATATGTAGGAAAAGCCATCTACTCATCTCCCTATCTCAAATACACACTTTTATTTATTTACTTATTTTAAGATTTTACTTATTTATTTGAGAGAGATAGCATGAGAGGGGAGAGGTCAGAGGGAGAAGCAGACTCCCTGCTGAGTAGGGATCCCAATGTGGGACTCGATCCCAGGACTCCAAGATCATGACCTGAGCCAAAGGCAGTTGCTTAACCAACTGAGCCACCCAGGCGCCCTCACACTTTTCTTTCACAACAACACAGACTTCTAAGTATCCTACTAACTAAATGTCCTGGTGTAACTTAAAATCACTAGTATTTTAAATTATTTTTTCTCAAACATTTCTGTTCTGAATCATCAACATTAACTTTTGTTTTTGTTTTTTTTTAAGATTTTATTTATTTATTTATTTGAGAGAGAGATAGAAAGAATGAGAGAGAGAGAGAGCATGAGAGGAGAGAGGTCAGCAGGAGAAGCAGACTCCCTGCTAAGCAAGGAGCCTGATGTGGTACTCAATCCCAGGACTCCAGGATCATGATCTGAGCCGAAGGCAGTTGCTTAACCAAGTGAGCCACCCAGGCACCAAACGTTAACTTTTTTTTTTTTTTTAAAGATTTATTTATTTGAGAGAGATAGAAAGAAAAAAAGTGGGGAAAGGGACAGAGGAAAAGAATCTTCAATCTTCACCCATTGAGGGTTAAGCCCTATGTAGGGAATGCTCTCACAACCCATGAGATGATGACCTGACCCAAAACCGAGTCAGTCACTTAACTGACTGAGCCATCAGGCATCCCAACGTTAACTCTTTATAAAATGCTGAAGTCAGTGCTTTGTTACTTGATTTATTTGATAGCAAGGGACTGATAATCTTTCCAAAAAACCCCTCAAATATTGGGGATGGTAAGGAGAGTGGGAAGATATACACACCCAGATAGCCAAGAAGGTCTCAACGTTACAGCTTCAGAAGGAGCACATCACAAGGGAATACAGTGGAGCCTGCCTTCAGGAAGAAGGGGGACCATAAGAAACATGCCTTATGAAGAGTTCCCCTAGGAGGACACTCAGAATCAGAGACTATGACAGGGACGTAGGGGAAAATGATCTCCAATCCTTTCAATGTTTTGTGTTGAACCTGCACTGCTCTGATACATTGTTCTTTTTCAGTCTCCCCTTTTTTCCTGATACTCGACTACCATCTGCCTTTTTCACCTTCTAATTGGTGATTCCTTTTCTATTGCCTATCTTACTCTGAATTTTTATAATTTCTGCTTCCTATTTAGGTTATCATGATCGCTCTTAGTCTTTCTAGCAGAACGTGCTGTTGTTTTATTTTCTCAGGTTATCTCTAGTCTCAAATTCCTGAGAAGAGTTTCTAGAAAGGTCTGGGGGTATGGCAAGCACTGTGATTGGCTTTTCTGGTCAAGCCCCTTGGTACCCTCCTGAGGAATTTTAGGGACTATACATTGCCACTCTGTTGAGAGACCACCAGAAGCTTAAGTGGAAAAATTAGACTGAGCAAGAGTAGGCTGATATTGAAATAGTGGTCCAAGACCTTATCAATCAATACTCACTTAGTCAAGGCACCCATCTTTTATTGACCTTAGTTTCCTGTTCTATCAAATGGAAATAAGTCTATCTGAAGAACAAATTAGATAATATAGGCAAAAAGACATTGAAAAGTCTAAATTCACATAAGCTATTTCTATTATTGTTGTAGTATATAGAAATAAGAAACCATTGAACTAAAGCACTTTCAAAGAAATCAAATCAGGGAGGTAGGAAGGGCATTTAAAAATTTTAATAATCTGTAACATTTTCTCTGTACTTTTTATTGTATATAAAATACCTATATTACATGTGAGTTAATATGTGAGTATTCTAACAGTCGAGCATTAACTAGTCTGAATTCTGATTGGGGGTGGAGAAACCATAAATCAATGATGAAATCAGTATTCCTTGATACCCTCCTGCAATCAGCTGTCACTTTCCTTGGGCTAGTAAGCAAAGAACCATTTGCAAAGCTTCCAAACCTTAGTACCCCATGTTGCAATTTGAGCCTATTTCCTTTTATTTTATCCATCATAAAAAGGAACAACAGCTGGACACATCCATTTGCATAATAATCGCTTCTGCTTGGAGACTGTTAGAAGGTCAGGTCTCCACTCTTGCTAACACATCTCAGGGAGAACCTCTCCATTTTTCTTTTGTTCTTCCCATAGCAATAAGATCTTCTTGCCCAGAGGTGTATTTCCTTTAAGCTTTTGGGTGCCTGACTACATAAAACTGCTTTTCTAAATATCTTACATTTCCTCAGCTAGGGAACATATTTTTTAAAACGAACACTCTCTGCCCCATACCCCCCAACCACTGCCACTTTTACTAATAAATAACCTTCTTAGGATTCTAGAGTGGTTTGGGTATGTTTCTGTTTAATCACTGCTGTAACTTATATAGCATATCAAATTCAGCTATGATTGAGTCCTTGGATAAAAAGGGGATTTGAGAATTAATTTATATTGGTTACACCGTGAGACATTTTGGAATCTCAGTAATAAGTAATGTACACAAATTTCCAACTTTATAGAGTAAGCCCAATAGAATCAGGGAAAGAAAGCCATTTCCCTGTAATGAAAACAAGATCCAGTACAGGGTAGAATCCTTTCTCACTTCTTTGGGAGGCCCTTCAAGGTTCTCAAGTTGTAGTTATCTCATGAGGAGCTAGACTAGATAAAATGCAGATATTACTTTAAAGAATTTATCATACACTATTAAACTTTAGAATTGATGAAATACAATTCCTTTCATATTAGAAAAGTACATAAATTTCCAACATAAAAATCTTTCTATACAAGAATGATTTAAGGGGATAAGAGTATGGATAAGATAATTTTTCATAGATTTTAAATCAAATTGGAACTGATAGAAAATATTGATCAAAGAATTTAAAACAAAATCAATTAGTCAGGGTTTCATTTTGGCCCAATGAAGTAAGTGGCATTGGACTAAACTTCTTACTTAAACAAAAAACAAAACTATGACACTTGGGGAAATATGCGAAATAATAGTTTTCAGGTATCAGACAATAAGCAGAGCAAGATTGTGATCTATTAAAAAGGGGAAACTCATGAGATGAGACTCGTGGTCTCCCTGCCTCTCTGCATGAAGATAATTTCTTGAATGTAATGTTGATGGCTAGAACACAGGAACATCACGCTAGATCTACTGAATTGAAGACTTCAAGGTTTAAGGATGTGGAAGTAGCTGGAATCTGGTGGACAGGGTACTAGAAGGCAATGGATTGCATGGGGAAGTGTATGTAGAGCCATATGAGAAGGATCCCTATGAATTCTTCATTAAAAGTAAAACCAAACATGAAAAAGGTGAGGTTATGCAAGTTTTGCCAAAAATTGGCTGTGATAGAGCAGAAAACAAGCACAGACACACTAGACATTGAGTAGTGCTGGGAGAGGATAGAATTCTAGTTCAGAATTCAGAGTAAAGAAATTATTTTAACACCCTAAACATGCAATTAAGACAACAGAAAAAACATGCTTAGGAGTAATGACCAGGTTTTAGGGAAGGTTTTACTTTATACCTGCCCTAAGATAAACTCATCAAAATCCATACAGGATACAGAGTTTAGAGTGTGAGTCTTGCCAAGATAGAGAACATTAGGAACACCTTGGTTTTTCCAAAGATGTTAGAAAAACAAAAACAAAAACAAAGCTAGAAATCATACACTGTCATTCTTTGACCAGAGTGGGTTAAATTAGAATTCAGTAACAAAACAACAAACATAAAATCCCCATATTTCAGACTTAAATTATACTCTACTAAATAACCCATGTATCACAAAAGAAAGTTCAAGCAAAAAAAGTGTATTTTTAAATAAAAGATATTGAAAATGCAACATATTTAATCTTTTGTATGGGATACTTCTAGAGGAGTCTATGGATGGAAATAGTGGAATTTTCCATTTTAACAAGCTAAAAACATGTTGTAAATTATAAACTGGAAAAACTGTTAAAAAAATTGTAAACTAGAACACTGAGAAATTTATCCATGGCAACAGTTCACTTCTCAAAATCATTGATAAAATATTTGATATTCTTCATCATCATAGGTATAAAAATCCTCAATAAAATTTTAGTACACCAATATTTAAAAAAATGATAATGTATTATTATTACCAAGAAAAGGAAGGAATGCAAAGAAAGCAAACCTGGTTTCAATATTCAAAAATCAATGCAGTTCCCCAGAATAAGGGAAAAAAATAGTGTGATCAACTCAATGAATATAGAGAAAGGATTTGACAAAACTCAATCCTATCAACGACAAAAGCTCTCTGCAAACTAGGAATAGTATGTAATTTTCTCAATCTGATAAGGGATATATATGAAAATTCTACTGCTAACATTACACACACTGGTTAATATTGAATGCTTTCTCCCTAAGATTTGGAAGAAGTCAAGGATGCCCATTCTCTACCTCTTTTATTCAAAGTAGTGTTCTTGGTTATAGGTAGCAGAGTAAGGTGGCAATAAGAAGTTAAAAGGTATACAAAATGGAGAAAAAAGAAATTTGCAATTTATAGAAGGTGTGATTATATAGGAAATCCTATGCAATTTAGAAAAAAAACCTATAATAATTATTAAGTCAGTTTAACAGTTTTTGTTTACAATAACATACAAAATAAATGCTTGGGAATGAATTAGTAAAAATTGCCCAAGACATCTTCACTGAAAACTACAAAACGTTGCTAAGAAAAATGAAATATTTAACTAAATGGTGAGTTATACCATATTCATGAGCTGGAAGACTTAGTATTATTAAAATGTCCATTCCCTTTTTTCTCTTCACATTGATCTGTAGATATAACACAATGGTCAGTTAAAATCTTAGAAAATATTTTATAAAAACTGGAATTGCTCTTCAAATGTACTTGAAAATGCAGGCAACTAGAATAGCCAAATCAGTTTTGGAAAAATAAACAAACAAACAAAAAATATTTGAAGGACTTATACTTCCTGATTTCAAGAAATTTTAAAAAGCTTTTCTTATTGGGGTGCCTGGGTGGCTCAGTGGGTTAAAGCCTCTGCCTTTGGCTCAGGTCATGATCTCAGGGTTCTCTGCTCAGAGGGGAGCCTGCTTCCCTTCCTCTCTCTCTCTGCCTGCCTCTCTGCCTACTTGTGATCTCTGTCAAATAAATAAAATCTTTAAAAAAAAAAAGCTTTTCTTATTAAACTGTATGGTATTTGGGTAAGGATAAACACAAAAATTATTAGAACAAAATAGAGTCCATAAGTAGACACATACATATATGTTCATTTTTTTTCTACAAGAATACCAAGATAATCCAATGGATAGTTTTTTTTTTTTTTTCCTGCAGATGATATTGGAAAAAATGGACTTCTAAAAGGAAAAATAATCAGTCCTGTATTCTACCTTTCACCAGCGAGAAAATTAATTTGTAATTAACAATGACTAAGTATAAAAGCAAAAACTATAAGAACAAGTAAGAAAAAAAAATGACCTCATATTTAAAAATTTGCATCTGAATGTTTATAGTGTCTTTACTTATAAAGGCCAAAATACTTGACACGACCCAAATGCCCATCAGAGGTGATTGGACAGATAATTGTTTATTTTAGAGTGGAATGCTATACAGCAATGCAAATAATAAAACAAAGTGCATTAGTCTCAAAATCTTCATGAAAAAATATTTTATACACAAATATATACAGTATAATTCCATTTAGGTGAATGTCAAGAATTTCAGCGTGATAGAAATCACATCTGCATTTTATGGGAAGAAGTTGGGAGATGGATTGACTGCAAAGGGACATAGAAACACTTTCTGGGTGATTAAATATTTATCTTATTATTATGGTGGTTATGATGTGGAAAACAAAGGCAAAAGAAAAAGTTATGTTTCCTTACTGCCTAGAGCCCATTGATAAGTCCCTGAAACAGGTAGAGTAACCTTCCTCTGGGAACTCAGCTCCCTTGATATTGATACTTTGCTACGAGCAGAAGGCAATCTTAACATTATCCTTATTCCCCAGGATCCTGTAAATCTTTTTTTAATATATAAAAATTTCTTTGGGGGGCGCCTGGGTGGCTCAGTGGGTTAAGCCACTGCCTTCGGCTCAGGTCATGATCTCAGGGTCCTGGGATCGAGCCCCACATCGGGCTCTCTGCTCAGCCGGGAGCCTGCTTTCCCCTCTCTCTCTGCCTGCCTCTCTGCCTGCCTCTCTGCCTACTTGTGATCTCTCTCTCTGTCACATAAAAAAAAAAAAAAAAATTCTTTGGAAACTTCCTTTATCTATACTTCCCAAGATACATGTTAGCAATCATTCTCCAAGCATATGACCCTCTGATATGCATCTAAACAGTTACATGATTGAGTTTTAACTAGACAGTAAAAATGACATTTTCCTAACAAGAGCTAGCCCCTTCAAGGTCCTGGAAAGCTTGCTTCCAAAATTACTTAGAGATTTACACTATCCCTAACCCCTCCAACCCCTCAGTCACCTGTCACAACCCCAGTGCAGCCCTTTCTGCCCACAGGTCTTATCCCTGTGCTTTATTTTAATAAAACCACTTTTTGCACTGAAGATGTCTCAAGAATTCTATCTTGGTCATTGGCTCCAAACCCCATCATTTTCTATACCAGTTATACCTGCATAAACATCTATTGAAACATCAAACTGTTCACTTCAAATGTGTGTGTTTTATTGTATGTAAATTATACCTAATATAGCTAAGTTTTAAAAATGTTTGACACTTGAGGAAGGTATTAACTTCTCTGTCTTAAATTAGTTATTTTAAAATAATTTTTAAATAAGTGGTGGTAAAAAAAAATAAGTGGTGGTAATCTTTTTTTCCTTCTACAGAACATATCTTCTATTTTATATTGACAAGGAACGAGTACATGTTAGAATATAATGCTGTATTACCTTATAAGTTGCTTCCTAGGATTTTGTTCTTCTCATGGTGACGTATAGCTTTATTTTAATTTCTTCTTGGCATTAAAAATATATGCAGTTGCACAGTTCTATCTGCTTCATTTCTTTTTACATACCTTCCACTTTTGCCCTATAAACTGATTAATAGTCCTTGGGTATCATGCATTCACCACTATTATCCACATTATTTGGTAATGAAGTACATAGATAGGTTTGTTTGGGATCATTGTGACACATTTTATTTCTTAAGTGGGGTTAGCCTGTTTTGATTTTTTTTTAACTTCATTTTCTTTTTTTCTCACCCATATTTAAAATATGTTCTATAGGTCCACAGCCTTCTGGTACTGATTTCCATTTATAGACAATGTGTGACATAATGTGGTCACACAAAATTTGGTGTGGATATTGAAACTCATGTGGTCACACAGGCACCAAGAGGGTATGAAAAGGTTTATAATTCATATAATTAGGTTTTCTGCAGGGAAAGCAGGACAGCCTTCTCAGGCAGGTCTGAAATAGCCTGAGTGATCAGGAAAGGAGAATGGCTTGGGTGTTTATGGTGGTTAGGGGGTGAGAATTGGGTAAGTGTTCTGCCACAAGCTGGGGCATGTGTGGTTTGAATTTTCCACTGGCACCAAAGGAAAGTGCACCCAGGCTTTGTTAACACCTTACCCAGATGTGGAGCTGAAAGGGAAGAGAGACGGGTGGGGCTTGAAATCTGTTGGCTGTTAACATTAAAAAATGGAGTAATATTTATTTTTTTTATTACAGGAAGGAAAAAGGAAATAAAAATCAGATATCCTGGAAGTCAAAGCATATAATATTTAAAGTACCTTAAGTCAAGTAGATAGAACATAAGAGATTAATTTTTGTTTGTTCATTTTTGTTTTTATTTAAGTAAGATCATCTCAGAGAAGATAGGATTTTTATTTCCTGAGTACAAATTTGCCTTATCTCTAAACATGGAATATAGTCTTGACCATTAACAAGATAGCTTGAATCACCAACAGAGCATGGACAGGATTGTTTGGATGATTTGGATCTAGCCCCAAATAGTCCTTATTCTATATAGAAGTCTAGCTGTATAATTTCTAGTCTTTTCCAGTTTTCTTTGGGTGTTAGAATGTAAGCATGCTTGTTTAGTTTCTTGTCACAAGTTGGATCTTGTCAGGAAGAGGAATTTTGAATAACAAGTACATAGACAATGCTTTCCCTGAAGTAAATTTCTAATGCCCCCCCAGGGATGCATAAACTATTTTCCGTTTAGTGAACCAGCTATGACAAGAACTTTCAGGTAGTTGTTTGGTTTTGTTACTATAAACAAATATAATTGGTTAGTTACTATAATTGGCACTGCTAGTTTTACATAGGAGGGAGTTGTCCATTGAGAAAAAAATCCCCAGCTATAAATTATTTGTTGGTCAGAGATCCAAGTTGTATTTGACATTTGCAAACCTTGAAATAAAAATGACAAATACTCAGGTGGCAAAAATTTCATGTGACTTGGAAGGGGAAAACAGAAGAAGCCAGAGTATTTGACAAATCATTGATCTTTCTTAAACCTAACTGGCTGGTCAGATATTTTTTGTTTTTATCTCTTTAAGGTAGACTTTTGAAAAGTGTTCACTTGTCCTTATAAGTCATTTAATAACAAGTTCAATATGGGAGAATAAATTACATTTCAAAGTCTAGTATGTAAATTTTAAGGACTGGAGAACTGGATGTTACAAATTTAACTTGAAGAAGTATGTTTGCCTGAAGTATTAACCTGCAGGATGGTGAACATTTACGATAATATGGAACTACATTTGAACTGTTTATGACCAATACATTCAGGATTTAAACTAACAATATCTGTGTCTCATAATATTTTCATTTGTTATCTCAACAAATATTTATTGATAACTTATCATGTGCTAGACATTGTGTTAAATACTTTGCACATGATTGCAAAAGAAAAATAAATCCATACTCTCAAAAGGAAATTTCTAGAGAAATGGTGGAGATAGACAAATAAACAGGCAATTGCAACTTAGGGAGATAAGCTTGATAATTACTATAAATGCTTATGCTACGAATGCCTATAGAAGAACCCATTAACTTAGTCCTCAGAAGTTAGGGAAATGCACAGGGAAAGTGAATTGGAATTTTAGAAGCTACACTTTGGTAGAATTGAGTGAGGAAATTCCAGAAGAAGACTGAATATATTGAAGACAAAAGAAACCCTGGCACATGTGAAGAACTGTAGTTGAATGTGAGAGAAGCAGTCCTCAAAATGATACTGAAGGAGTATTCAGAGGACAGAAGACAAAGGCTTAGGAATGATTAAGGACTTTTTCTTAAAGAAATATTTGGGAGTCAATGAAGGGTTTTAAGTAGGATTGTAATTTAATCAAATTCATATTTTAGAACGCTCATTTTCTCCTTAAGTGTAGAGAATGGATTGGAGGGGGATAAGACTAGAATTTCCATGAATATGGAATCCAAGCTTCAAATCATCCTTTCTTTGTTATTGCCTTAGAGTTCCTGTTTAATAAGGGATGCAAAATCTACACTCTAAAGTAAGCACTTTTACTGTAAAACAGATTGCATTTAAATAGGTGGTGAAACTCCACTACTAATTACTGTTGGCCAAATGTCCTGCAATCAATATAGAATGTTGCTTGAAAACATAGCCAAATACCTTCTGGAGTCTTTATCAAGTAAACACATTTGGTGTATATAAGCGTGAATGGAAAACAGGCTTTTTAAAAAAGTAGGTTTTCAAGCTTCAGATTTTTATTTTAAAGCAGTTTTTAATATTTTATAATCTGAGTATATACTATTCTTATTTTAAAACCAGTAAAGGTATTTTATAGCTTAAGACTTTCTTTTAGATCACTGAAATGTCAGATCTTTTTTTATTAATTTGATTTGGAGTAGAGAGCACTTTTCAATTTGGGTCCAAATCCACTGGTTTTTTTTGGTCATTATGTCAACATATGTTATACATATGTTATACATATGTTATACCTCAAACATCTTAAATACATAAACTTGAAACTTTAAGAAGCTTATAGTTGCATTCATATATTTAATCTTTAAAATCTATTTTTTGATATTTATTTGATGATAATGTAGATATATTTTATTTACATACGTGAGAAACATGAATGAAGGCATATAATATAGGAGGTGAAACTAAGCAACTCAATAACGAAGTATTTTATAGATCTTTATAACTGATGTTACATGTACTTGAACTAGAACTTGTAACCATAGTTTTAAACTTCAGAATTGACTGAAATATAAATAAACTACCATATAAATATTTTAGAGGGATTTGTTATTTTGGGGGATTTGCTATTAACATTTTAAAAGAGATGAGTTTAGTAGGTGTCTATTTTATGAGAAACAGGAAATCTGAAAAGTTACATATTTAATCAAAATTGTTTTGCACAAAATAATGTAAATATTCCAAAAGCTGATTCTGTGATCTTAAGAAAATCAAATACTATGGAAATTCATATATGCTCTCATCCTTTGGAACTAGTAACTCACAGTATTTTTAAATGAAATACACTACAGGCTACCTGGAGTGTAAGGTCTCCTGTTTGTGATGGAAGAAAGCACAAAGAAATGAGTGGCTTAGATAGGATTGTAAAGCAGAGGCATTTACTTCACACAAAAGACAAACATTATTACATATATCACAGGGGGCTTATTTTTACTTAAGAAAGTTATTTAGATTTCTAATCTATGTGAAAGAATGTAGAAACTGAATAAATGAAAGCCATATTTTATCTTTTCTGCACTTACACAACACAACCAAAATCTCCTAATTTAGACTTTGGGGGTTTTATTATACCTTTTTGCCACAGTTTAATTATCTCAAATATATGTTCTTCTAGATTCAATCATTATTTCATTTAGCAAGTATTTATTGAGTGACTACTATGTACCACACACTGTTACAGGCACTTGGAATATAATAGTAACTACCATGATCTATTATGTTTACTTTTCCACAAGTTACCTTTGGTGACGTAAATTGCAGACATATCTGCAAGTAAGAAAGACCTGTTTTTTTAACTTTTTTTTTTTCTTTTTTTACCTTTTTATTTGGGAAAATTTCAAACACATAGAGGTAGGGAGAATAGTAGAATGAACTCATGTACTCATTACTCATTTCAACAATCATTAACATATAACCAAATTTATTCAATACTTAGCCCTCTTGTCTTCCCATCACAACCTGAATTATTTTTGTAACTTTTGATTGAAACATGATAAGCATACAAACAAGTGTACAGAGTATCAACAAATTTTCACAAGCTGAACACATATATAGAATAAGTACCTAGATCAAGAAATAGAACCTTACCAATCCTCAAAAAAACGCTAATTTCCCGCACCTTAGAATGCTGTTCATCTAATAACATAGATGAATTTTGCCTATTATTGTACTTTTTACAGTTTATAGAAAGTACACATTTATGGAATCACATACCACATACTCTTTAGTATCTGCATTCTTTTTTATTCAATGTTATGCTATTTAATAATCATATAAATATGTAGATCATACATATGTACATATCATATGTATATCATATGAATACTATATTTTTTTCTTTCCAGTCTATATTTGAGTATTTGAATTATTTGAATAGTTTCAGCTTAGGGATAAGAACAATAACATTTCTATGAACACTTAATCCATACCTTTCAATGAGAAAACTTATGTCAGGTATATATCTAAGAATGCCATTCCCGGGTGAGAGTATGTGTATGCTCAGATTTAGCAGATTCTGCCAAACTTGTCCAAAGTGGTTTGCAGCTTACTCTCCCACCAGCAGAGTATCCTTTCCCTTTGTTCCATGTCCTCATCAAGATTTGTGTGTTTCAATCTAGCTATTCTAGTAGGTTAGTGCTGTATCTCCTATGGTATTAATTTGCATTCTCTATCAACTAGTGAAATCAATTATCCTTTGTCTCCTCTCCCCCCCCTTGCCTTCCTTCTTCTTTGTTATCTTTGTTGTTGCCATTTAGATATCCTTTTTTCAAGTCTTTTAACTATTTTCTTTCTTAATGTTTATAGTTTTTTAAATAATCTATATGCATTCTACTTTCCTTCACTGATGTGGGTTGCCTTTCAACTCTCTTAATAGTGTTCTGAATAAAAACATTTCTAGATTTTAATAAAAGGTAGCTTTTTAAAAAATGAATGGCACCTTAAATTTTTTGATTAAGAAATATTTAACTATATCAAGACTACAAAGCTATCCTTCTGTGTCTGTGTCTGAAAACTGTATTGCTTGCCTAATACATTTAGATCTACAGTGCATTTGAATCTACTATCCACAGTGTCTGGCTCCTTTTAGAAACTTGATTAATGTTTGACTCTATTAAAAGCAGCCTGGCTTTTACAATAAAAATACCCCCATATAAAAATAAATTTATTTCCAGTAACTTAACAAATGAGATGTTGAGATGTTAGAAAATAGCTAATTCGTGGTGGTAAATAGGGCATGCACATTTGTTTTTATTCCCTATTGACATCTTACTGAAACAAATTGTCAGGGGCCAAAACAGCAATAGTTCCACAGCACCACATACAATGTAATGAGAATTACTAATAAATTTCTGTAGAAATGGAAATTGGGTAGTCGTGGATGGCAGATAAGACAAATTGCAATTTAGGTAGGATTTATATGGGGAGGTGGGCATTCTTTGCCAGGCCATAGAACACCATAAACTAAGAGACAACAAAAGTAGCAGACAGTGTGAGTGAGAATTTACCCCCCCCCCAAAAAAAATTAGTGGGGAAGACAACTGTAATAGCCTCAATAAGCTTGTCTCACCCATACATTGAAAGTACAGGTAGTCAGTATTTGTTCCCTGGCAAACACTCCATGGAAGACAATTAGAATATTCTTCTCTAATGAATTTTAGCCTGAAAAAATATGGTTCCTTTTGGAGGAGTTAATTCAACTAGATAAAGTCTATTTTATTTTGGAAATACATGTTCTCATCATGAAGAATAAGAAGACATAAATTAAAAATATAAAAGGAAGAGGTACAGTAAAAAAAAAATGGAAAGGAAGAAATTAGCAAAGAAATATTAAAAACAAAACAAACTTTTCTAGAACTGAAGAAGCACATGACTTTTTCTTCAGATTGAAAAGGCTCACTGAATGCCCATTTAGTACAATGAAGAAAACAACCACAAATAAACATATATAATCTTGAATTTCACCAAGGCATCAGTAAAGAGATTACAATACTTCCAGCATGGGACAGGAAATAATCAAGAAGCAAAGAAAGGAAAAAAAACCCTCTGCCATTAAACTGTTCATCTGCAGTAGGGGATACCATACACAATGGACAATGGAGTTTTTAGTGTTTTGAGGGGTAATAATGGTCTGTGTAAAGTTCTGTACTTAAGTGGAAGAGCAGAAGAACAACATATTTAGTCATTCAGAAATTTAGTTAGTCTACCTTCTGTTAACTGTTTATAAGTTGCTAGAGGTACTTCTAGCAAAAGGAGAAAATAAACCAAGAAAACGAAAGACAGGCACTGTAGGAAAAAAAATTGGTCTAGTAAAGGAGGGCAATGAAGGAAAGGTCTGGGAGCATCTGCTTTGAGATGGATGTTTCTTGAACAAAAAAAAAAAAAGGAAAGAAAAGCTTAATCTGATAATAATGGAGGATAAATGTGCCAGTGACTCCCCAAAATGAGAAAGTGATTAAAACAGTTAAGAAATCTTTTTCTCGGGTGCCTGGGTGGCTCAGTGGGTTAAGCCGCTGCCTTCAGCTCAGGTCATGATCTCAGGGTCTTGGGATCAAGCCCCGCATCGGAAAAAAAAAAAAAAAAATCTTTTTCTCAATATCTTGAAAACAAATTTGTGACATGATTTTAGACAGTTGATTATCTAAAGGTAGATGGGCATTTGAATTTGAAACTGGGAACACTTTTTAGGGTACCCCAGGGATATGGCTCTTGATTATCTATATTTAAAATAATTAAACTGGGAAGTGAATAGAGGGATTGAGTGGCAGCATAAGTGAAGGTAAATCTTTTTTTTTTCATATCATGAGCGTGATGAATATGATTTAAAATTATAAATCAAGAAATAGAAGTGAAAGCATGTGACTTTGAATTATGGGGATACTTGCCAGAGAACTAAAAATAAATAGGCATTTAAAAAAAAAAAGTTGCCTTTAAGCTCTAAGTCTAGAAAGGGGCGAGATGGGAAAATCTTACCTTTATGAATAATATCTCCAGTTTTATTTGATTTTTTACCATGTGGCTGTATTATCGTCTCAAAAATAAAAATAAGTCTTAGTGATGTATAAGATGTGCTGAAATAAACAATTGTGAAAGTGTGCCAAGATTTTTTAAGTTTAAAGGGCTGTTGACAGAAGCAGACCATTATGGAAGAGTAAAGGGAGATTAAATGGCCGCAGAAAAGACCACATGCAAAAGTCCAGCTTAACATGAAGGCAAAGTTCTTTGCTCTTACCATGAAATGACCTAGGTTAACCTAAAATAATGGAGATAAATGAGTGATTTTGAACAGGAGAGTTGCATGATCTATTATGATGATGGTATTGATAAGAATACTTCTATTAACAGAGATCTGTAAGTGTTAACTGAGATGGTCATGTGCAAGAGGTCTTTAATAGTAATATGTTTTCTGATGAATAGCACTGACCTACATGTTGAGTTCACACCACCTTTTTCTTAAAAGGATCACAGAGCTGTAGAACCCTATCTGGAATAATCTTTGGTCCAAATCTTTGGACTGGGAAGCATGTCTGGGTATGCTGGGTGTTTATGAATGTTTATATTTGTGTATTCATGATAGTCATGGTTGCCATGGGGAGGAGTGGTAGAAAAAGGAATTTTACTTTATCTTTTAGTCTATTGTTATGTCTCATGTACACATCAGCAGAGCTCTGAAGTTATTTTTATACACACAGAAGGTTGAAGTCCGCTGTATCAAAGTACCATCTAAGGTTCTGACGGGAAAATAGTATGGCACCATCCCTTCCCTGTGCATTAACACCAGTAGCTTGACAACATTATCAGAACCTTCTGTCCTCTCTGGTGTCCTCAAAGGTTCATGAAAATAAATGTAGTGTTGTTTTCTTCTGAAAACACATTCTATCCCTATTTCTGAGATTCATTTTTTTTTAAAGATTTTATATATTTATTTGACAGAGAGAGGGAGAGAGAGAGAGCATGGGAGCATGGGCAGGGAGAGCTGCAGGCAGAGGAAGAGGGAGAAGTAGGCTCCCTGCTGAGCAGAGAGCCCCATGTGGGACTTGATCCCCGGACCCTGGGATTATGACCTGAGCCAAATTCAGACACTTAACCAACTGAGACATTCAGGCACCTCTGTTTCTGAGATTTCTGTCAGGTTATCTGGTTTATGAGGGAAAATGTAGTCTGCTTATGAAAATGCTCATAGACAGTTTAGTTCAAAATATGGCATTTTCTTTAAGGAAGAAGAAACACAGAGTTTCTGGTAGTTTATAATTCATGCTTACAGTATCTTTTTTTTTTTAAAGATTTTATTTATTTATTTGACAGAGAGAAATCACAAGTAGGCAGAGAGGCAGGCAGAGAGAGAAGAGGAAGCAGGCTCCCTGCTGAGCAGAAAGCCCGATGTGGGGCTCGAACCCAGGACCTGGGATCATGACCTGAGCCGAAGGCAGCGGCTTAACCCACTGAGCCACCCAGGCGCCCCATGCTTACAGTATCTTTATTTAACTTTGGTCTGTCTCTTTCCTCTGGTTACTCTGGTGATTTTCCCACAGAAATCTTATGAGATAAATGGTCATATACTAGTATAAAAGGAAGTAACTAAAGACTTTTTAGCTAGGAAACTTGTTTAATTCCAACAGTTGATCATTGCTATTGTTTTTTCCTCAGGTCCTATGAGTACTTACAATGCAAGGCTATTAGGTATATCCTATCTGAATTTTTTTCTTTTTCTTTACTGGAAAAAGAGAATTTATCAAGATTAGGAAGCTAAAATGAAAATGTGCTGGGCTGCTTCAAGAACTTCTTAGGTGGTGAAGTGTTTACCAAATTATTATTACTATTTAGAGGATCAAGGATCCTCTGAATTACAGCAAAGGGATTTGTTTGAAGGTCATTTCTTATAAGTAAACTTACAGGTTTGTACACTGGGTGTTTATTATTTCTTTCATGTCAAAATCCTTAGAAATAAAATGGTTCTGATTTAAACTAAATGAAAATGTTTTTGTACCATTAGAGAAATTCTCAAAATTATAGTTCTAAGGTACCCAAAGATAAACTCTTTAACATCTTTTACAATAAAACCCTTCTTACTCAATAAATGAATCACTTTACACTTCGACCCTTTTCATAAATGATACAAAATTTAAAGACCAATCATAATGTAGTAGATATCCCTGTTAGCAAGGCCTATATCATAAATGTTTACCACTTCCAGCCCTTACCCATTTTATAAGACTATAATATATATGAAAATATTTCTTTTTTTTAAAAGATTTATTTATTTGACAGAGAGAGAGGGAGAGAGAGATCATAAACAGGCAGAGAGAGAGGTGGGAAAGCAGGCTCCCCAATAAGCAGAGAGCCCAATGCAGGGCTCAATCCTAAAACCCTGAGATTATGACCTGAGCTGAAGGCAGAGGCTTAACCCAATGAGCCACCCAGGCACCCCTATATTAAAATATTCCTTAGAAAACATTTGTTAAATGCCAACTCAGGCTTCTGGTTGAATTTTGCATCAAATATTACTACTTTCTATGTAAATACAATGCATATGTTTATATACATGAATATCAGTTCAGGTTCTGAAGAACCCTGACTGGCACAGTTGAATATACTTGTAATTGAGTTGTGGTTAGAAAGAAAGGAAAAAAACTGAGGCTTAAGAAAGTTTGAAGAGCTATGATTGACACCAATCTTGACCTTCTTCCATTTATGATAGGTTGCCCTTAAGATAGCTGTAAATATTTGCCATCATCATCTTTTCAATTAGTGTATTTTTTTGTATTTCATCCTAGAGCTACAATTTCTAAGCATCTGACACATACGGCAAAATAAAACCTACTAAATCTGTCACTAGGAGAAATAGTTAATATGACTACTAAAGAAATTTTGAAACTATAATTACAAACCTCCCTCAAAAGAATGCCCTAGGACAGATGGCTTTACATATTAATTCTACCAAACTGTGAAGTAAGAAAAACCATCAATCTTACACAAGTACTTTCAAAGAATAGGAAAAAAAAAAAATGGAATCTACTTTGTATTAGTTATCTATTGCTATATAAAACATCCCAAAACACTGTAGCTTAGAACAACAAACATTAATCATTTCACAGTTTCTGTGAGTAAGGAATCTAGATAGGGCTTAGCTGGTACCTCTGCTCAGTGTCTGTTCCAAGGTTGTAATCAAGGTGGAGTTGCACTGAGGGAGAAGACTGCAAGAAGAGTAGTTAGCTGGGTGAAATCAGGGCACAAGCTCTAGCATTTTAACTTGGAGATGCTTATTGAATATCCAGATGGAGATACCAGCTAGCCAGTTAGAATATGAGTTGAGGTTCGAGGAAGAGATCTGAGCTGAAGATATAAATGCATCAGATTGGATGAAACCACCTGGAAATGAGTGTCACCTGAAAAGATACTAAGGCTGATCACTGGGGCACTCCACATGAAGAACTCAGGTAGATGAGGGAAACCTAAGTGGAGACTGCACAGGGTAACTAGAGAGTTAGAGGGAAAACAGCAAACAGAGCCTTGGAGGCCTGAGCAGGGACTGACTTACAGTACTAAAGAGTGCTAAAAGATAAGAAAGATGAGGTATTATGGATCCTACCTATCATGTGATGAATCTATTTTATATCAGCTCAAAATTTAACAAAAACACTGCTTTAAAAAGTAACAAAACTAGAAGGGTCTAAAACCATCAAATAAGTTGAATAAGTAGTTCACAATTTCCCCAATCCTCTACTATTAAAATATCCATCAGGCTAAGGAAATTGTATGAAATCTTCAAAAAACAGACAGTCCTACTCTATATTAGAATGCTCCTCAGATCATTTTATAATGCTAATATAAATCTGATTCAAAGCCAGACAAGGACAATACAAGTAACCAAAATTATGTACCACTTTTAAGCATAAATATAGATGCAATAAACCTTAATAAAATAGAGGGAAATTCAATTCAGCAATGTATTAAAAATCCAAGAAGTATTTATTTCAACCTGCAAGGATGATTTAATTTTGAAAATGTATTAAAGCAATTCATCATATTACCAAATTAAAGAGGAAAACAAACACATGGGAGAAAAAACTTTTGATAAAATTCAGTATTAACAAATGTAGTACTATAACAGAATTTCTTTGAAGTAATAATAGATATCCAATCAAATTGGTCAAATATATTGTACTTGATGGTGAAGCATTAGACAAATTCCCTTAAACTCAGGGACAATAAAAAAATCTGTTTCTTAATTATTACTCATCATTTTACTGGAGAATTGAGTAAATGAAGTGAAGTAAGAAAAAGAAAGAAAATATGCAAGGTTTAAAAAGTATGTGGTAATTGTTATTATTTATAAGTAATAAAATTGTATATAAAATCAAAGAATCTGGAAACTATGGCAAATGATAAAATATATCATAGAATTAGAAGTAGGTATTAATATTCATAGAAGAGTAAGGAATAAGAATATTCAAGGCAGAGAAGAAAAAATAAGAACAAAGATTTTCTTTACAGTATATAAAGATTTAATTAATGCAAAAATAATTGAAACATCATGATAGTTGCAGATCTAGATAAACAGACTGAAGGAAAGCAGTAGAGAACCTATATATAAGTTCCCATGTATATATAGGATCCAGATAATTAGGAAAGAACCATATCACATTACAGGAGAATATGGGACACTCAAAAAATAGTATTGTGACAATTTGATCCTTAAATGGAAATAAAATTGATGCCTACTTCACTCTGTATATTATAACCAAATCTTTTATACTCTTACACAAATATATCAAAATATTTTTGTGAAACTAGCAATAGGATAGGATTTATTAAGTAAGACCCAATAAGTGCAAACTATAAATATGTGCAAATAAGCTAGATTGTCCTTTGAAAACTATAGTCAAAATATTATAAACACTGTAGAAATAAAGTGACAGACTTGCCAAGATACACACACAAGCAATAAAAGATTTTTAATTAGAATATAAAAGAACTCCTAAAACTTAATAAGGACAAATCAACACAATTGCAAAAAGGAACAAGGTTTTGAACAATAAATTTACATAAGAATCCAAAAGGCAAATATACGTATTATAAGATGCTCAGCACTACTGTTGATCAGTGAAATGTAAATTACAGCAACAATATATAATTTCTCACTTTTCAGACTCAGAAAAAAATGTTTTGAAAATCTGTAATGCTGGTTGCTGACAAGGATGCAGTAAAATGAGCATTTTTACAGGTTGCTTATGAGGTTGTAAATTGTAGCTGCCAAAAGATTCAATTTGGCAAAATAACAAACTTGAAGATGCTCATATATCATATTTTAATATCCATCAATTTTGCTTCTACTCATAGTACTCTTAACAAACTCTTTCAGTTCGTCTGGAAATAAATATAAGTAATTAGAAGGAAAATATATTAATTTCCCTCAGTATGGAGACAGATAAATTAACTCTAGTGTATTACTGCAATAAAATTCTACATAGTAATTAAAATGAAGTATCTCAGATATAAAGTTAAAATATGTAAGATAATGTATGAAAAAGTAGTTGCAAATATATATTTAATACTATTACATAGATTTTATAAGTTTTCAAAACACAAAATACTTATATGTGTGTTGCTCTTTTGGTAAAAGTATAAAATTCTGAATGTAGTAGAACAGTTCATCTAGAAGGAATAACATATAGAAAGGCTATGATAAACCAAAGATACGTTCTGCTAGCTGCAACAAGATCCCTTTAGGGCATAAACATACAAGCTTAATGCGCACTGGATGAAATGACGTTGATAGTGTAGGGTTTTGGGGACTAGTTAAAGAATTTTGAACACATGGAAACTAAAGTGTATTCACACTTCATGTTGTTCAATCATCACCACTGTCTGTCATTATTCATCTTCCAAAACTCAAATTCTGTACCCTTTAAATATCAACTCACCATCTCCCCCCACCCACCTCTGGTAGCCACTCTTCTACTTTCAGTCTCTAGGAATTTGACAATTCTAGATAGTGATGATTAGTGATGCTGAGTATATATATATATATCTCCAGAAGTTGAATTACTGGATGAAATGGTGATTCTATGTTAAGTTTTTTGAGGAACCCCCATGTTGTTTTCCAGAATGATTATAACTTTTTAGATTCTACCGTTAATCAATGCACAGGGTTCCAATTTCTTTACATCCTGACCAGCATTTTTTTTCTTTTTTTCTTCATAGTAAGCCATTCCAGTGGGGGTGAGGTTTCACTGTGGTTTTTATTTGCATTTTTCTAATGATTAGTGATGCTGAGCATCTTTTCATATGTTTAGAGTAAGAGAAAAGGGAGGCTAAGAAGAAAAAAAAAATAATGAGGCTTCTCTACCCAATCTATATGGTCAGAGCCTCATGGACAAGGACCATTCTTCCCATTTCTGAGAGAAGATGGCCAATGAGGACCAACAGGAAGCAGCAGGCTGTTGGTCTGGTGTTGGGTATTACAGCTCAGTAGGACAGTCATCTCCTAGAGAAGCATTAACTGAGAACACATGGAGATGGTGCCTGCTCAGTGGGCATGGGGTCACCCAGTTCAGGCTGGCAGAAGATCCCCATGCCAGATGGATATGGTTTGTTTGAGACCACATGTGAAAACCTTCTGGGGATAACCAACAGTAACAGTGGAGATCCATAAAAGACGAGATTAAACAAATGCAGATGGAAGCATAGAGGCTATTTCAGATTTAGCACTGAATTCATGTTTTATCATAGGAATGATTCTGCATGTGTACTGCACAACATGTAGAATAATATTTAAAAGAAAAGAGATAAAATGCAGGGCACAAGGATTGTTTCCCTAAAATGCATTAACCTCAACATTTGATCTTATGGAAAGCATTTGATCTTTTAACGTCTTAATTTCTTTTCACAGAACATTTGGGGAGTAAGATGGATCACATCTTTTTACAGGGCTGTTATAAAGCTACATAAAGATAATAAGTGGGAAAATCTTTGCAACAGTAGAAAGCATGTCAGATATGATCATGCCAAAGGTGACAACTAAAAGGAGACATGACAAACTCTAGTTCACTCTCCAAGAATGCTGTATTGTTTGCTCAAGGAGGTTGGAGAGCGATATGACTGCTCTAAGTCTAGTGCCAGTCAGGAGCAGACAAAGAATGACTTCCTGCTTTCTAAACGGTATTGGTACTGTGTGTGTGTGTGTGTGTATTTTTTATTTCATTTTGTTTTGTTTTGTTTTGTTTTGTTTTGTTTTGTTTTGTTTTGTTTTGTTTTGTTTTGTTTTGTCAGGGAGTAAAATCTAGAATTTATAGGCTAAGAGAAACGGAGATTTCTATTTCATTTTTTTAAAGATTTTATTTATTTATTTGACACACAGAGAGAGAGATCACAAGTAGGCACAGCAGCTGGCAGAGAGAGAGGGGGAAGCAGGCTCCCCGCTGAGCAGAGAGCCCGATGTGGGGCTCGATCCCAGGACCCTGAGATCATGACTTGAGCTGAAGGCAGAGGCTTAACCCACTGAACCATCCCAGCACCCCGAGGCTTCTATTTCTTAATGTGAATTACTATCTCAACTATACATGAAACAGTGTAGTTGGACCAAGCAACACTTCACCAGGACATTCAAAAAGATTTTGGGAAGTCCTACTATTATTTATTTCAAAGTTTTAGGTTTCCAAATGAGTAATGAATTAGAATTTAGTATTCTGCACATCACATCAACCACAACATCTCCAATATGTATACAAGTGAAAATTAGGTAATCAGCAATATGTGGAAATAAAACTGACATACTCCAAGGAAGCAAAAGGATACAAGTCTGTCATCTAGTGTTCTAAAACTGACAGGTCTCTGACAATTGATGGCAGCAAAAAAAGACCTGCTGCTTTGTGCACAAGATGACTCAATGCCATGATTCTTTTAGAATCAAAGAAATATCAGATATTATTAGTATTAACAGAAAGCTTAAATATGTGGTAGAACAAAATGCCCCAGCACCATTCTTCTTGATTCATATTGTTTGAAGGTCCAGTTTCTTGGCCTCAGTTGATGATGGATTCTACTATATAAAAGGATTGTTGATCTCTGGTTCTTATCAGAGGAAATGCAGTGGGTGGAAATATAAATTGTGAGCAATTTACATTGGTTTATGCTCTGTTGCTCATTTGAAAAAAAAATAAATACATTGCTTATATTACCTATTATTATGGTCATCAACCAAATGGTTACAATTTATCAGAAATATAGCAGGCAATAAGGATTTAAAAGTCTTCTTTTTCATCATCTGTGAGATTCTGTGTTTGGCCAAATATTGAATGTATAGGAAGAATGATGCTAGGGAATAGGTTGGTGGGGAAGTTGTGAAGAAATTCAACAATTTGATTCAACAAATACTTCTGTGCCCAGTGTGTACCAGCCAGTACTGTAGGTGCTGGGGATATCAACTAACAAAATCCAAAGAGTTCACCTTTGTAATTCCTATGTTGTAGCTGGGAGACACAAATAAGAAAAAAAAAAAAACAACCAAATAAATAAGCAAAGAAAATAAGATGAGAATATGGGGCACTAAAATTGCAACTGTGGGAGTAAATTGGCTATTTTAAATAAAGCATTCAAAGTAGTGACCACAAGGATGGTGACATTTGTGTGAACTCCTAAAAGAGGTAGGGAAATTAGCCACTTTGGTTATATGGGCAAGGAGCTTTCTTGGCAGATGGAATAACCAGTGCAAAAGCCTTCAGAAAGGACTGTGCCCATTATAGTCTAGAAACAGCAAAAGCTAGAGTGCTGGAGCAGGGTGGGTGAGGAGGAGCAGGAGGAAGAAGAAAATAGGGAGAAGAATGAGGATCACAGAAGGACTCTTAGGCCTTTGGAAGGTTTTGGTTTCATCCTAACCCTGGAACTGTAGAAGGCTCTAGCAGATTTCTGCCTTGCGTGTTAAGAATTATTTTTGCAGGATACACTCTGGGGCAAGCAGAGCAGCAGGAAGATAAGGCAGGAGGCTTTTGCAGAAGTTATAGTAACTCATACCAGAAAAGCAGGGAAATTGAGAATGGCACACTTTCTGAGGTTTACTAGTTGGGCCCAGGAAAATGGTACATGGTAACTTACTGCAGTAAAATAAAATTCAAGATTAAAAAAAAAAAATGGTAACATATTTTGGAATAGAAGCCTTGGGGAGACATTTTTTACTTCTGTCTCCTTTTCATATTGTTTTCTGTTCTCACATTGGGATCTATTTTTTTCCACTTGAAAATCATTACTAATTTGGAGGAAAGATGCCAAATCATCCATAAACTTTCAATAGATGCCCTTGCATTCATGGAGCACTGCCCCTGTTGCCCTGGAGCTAACTGCAGGATGCATAATGCATGATCACTCCAAGCCTTACATAAATACACATAAAACTTTAGCAGTTAAGAGGATGGAGCTATTAAAGAAAACAATGTGGGTGTAAAACAGTTTTGCAGAGATTAAAAAATTTTAAGCCAGGAGCTTTTTTCTGAAAGAACAGATTGGATTTCTGATTAGAGATTGGAAGGAATGATAATTGAAATACTCATTTCAATACCAATAGAGTAACATGTGTGAATCTGTCCAACTCATATTTGGTTTGGCTAGAAAGAGAAACAAATAGTGATGGCATATTTCCTTTAAGTGCGTAACTATTTTTATCTACTTTGTAGCCACATTCTTCTAAAATGGTTTTTTAAACAATTTACAGTTTACACCTTCCATTTATTTTTTTTTCCATAATTTTACTTTGAGGCTCATGGAGATATGACTTAACTGATGAGAGAATGCATGTAAAAAAAGACAAGGAAACATTTTGTGTAATGACACGCTGATTTCTTCATCTACTGCAGCAACCATTGCTTTTACTTCACTGATTGTCTTGTTATTATTACAGAAAATGGCAGACAGGCACGAACTTTTGATTATTCAACGTGCTTCATCTGAGATCAAAAACCTCTGGATTGCATGTTCACTTTTCGAAATAGTCTGCTTCAAGTAAAGGATTTTTGAGCACTTTTTATGATGGATGATCTCTGCCCTGCTCCCTGGTATATTTTTTACATTCCTGTTTTTTCACTTTGATTAAGCTGAAGTAAAGAGCACATTGCATTTTTGAAATGTCAGAGTTCAGCTTTCGTTCCATTCTCTTGGAATTATTGAAAATTGCTGTATATCTTTCCCACCAATGAGATGAAACCTAACTTGGGAGACCTGCCCACCATGCCTGGACACAGAAAAGCAAATTGGACAGTACTGAGAGAGGAGAAGAGGAAGATTCTCTCACACATACTTTGTGACTTTTAAGTTTATTAAAGGTTGTTTGAAGTTGCAATATTCATTTTCACTTCAGGTACACTCTCACTAGCATGGTAGTGCTTCCCTGGTAGTAGAGGCAGTTTTACAGAGTATTCCCAATTCTTCCCTCCCATCCATTATTGCATTGCATTTATTGCATTTATTTCCCTTATCCCTGAGCTATCATCATCTCATATGTTGTTGCTGTTACTATTTTAAAGAAACTGCTGCTTTCAATTAGCTCAATGAGGAATAAGAAAAAATAAAATATTATATCTTCATTTATTACTTTTCTAAAACTTGCTCTTTTTTTTTTCTTTAAACATAGATCTAACCAGTAACATTTTCTGACCTATAAAATGTTTCTTCTCTCAGAAGAACTTCTTTTAACATTCTTGCAAATCACGTCTACTGGTAACAAATGTCCTTAATACAGGATTAAAATATGTCTTCTTTATTTCTGAAGGATAGTTGTGCTGGATATGTAATTCTAGTTTGTTTGTTTGTTTTTAATTTTTCAGAACTTTAAATATCTTAGCCCAGTCTCCTCTTGCTTACATGTTGTCTGAGGAAAGGGCTGATATGACTATTACTTTTGTTTCTCTATAGGTGAGGTGACTCCCTGCCCCACCACCCACTTCCCAAAGCTGGCTTCTTTTCAAGGCTTTTCTTTGTCTTTGGTTTTCTGGAGTTTAAATATAATATGCATAGGTATAATTTTTTAAAAATATCCAGAACATAATTCTTAGAGTATCTTGGAGATGTGGTTTTCTGTCTGTCAGTAATTTTGGAAAACACTCAGCAATTTGTATTTGATATTTCTTATGTTTTTTTTTTTTTTTTTCTCTTTCTTTTCCTTCTAGTATTTCCTTTGCATGTGTATGGTATACCTTTTATAAGTGTCCCACAATTCTTGGATAGTCCAGTGTTCTGTTTTGGGTTTTTTTTCCTTATTTTTTTTTTCCCTATTTATTTTTCTCTTTGCTTTTCCACTTGGAAGTTTCTATTAACCTCTTTCCTTGGCCATGCCCAGTCTACTGATAAGCCCTCATTCCTATCATGTTGTTTTTAATTTCTAGGGTTTCTTTTTGATTCTTCTTAGAGTTTCCATCACTTTGCTTACATTACATATCTGTTTTGCACGCTGTCTACTTTTTCTGGGAGAGCCCTCAGAGTTTAATCATAATTAACAAAGAATTCCAAGTTTGATAATTCTAAATTTTCAGCCATATCTGAATCTGGACCTAATGCTTGCATTATCTCTTCAGACTGCATTTACAATGGTGAAATCTAAGTGTGTAAGTCTTTGGTACCATGTTTTCTTTTCTTAAGGACTGGTCTTATTAATGAGAACATGAAACTCTGGGGATATTAAAAAATAGTTATGTTTTTTCACTGTATTCCTGCCAGAAGCAGAATGGGATTTTGACTTTTTTTCTCCCATCTTCACACTGAGAACCTTGTGAAGCTCTTAGAGGTAAAATTTAAAAAAAAAAAAAAAAAAAAGTGGAGTGCCCCAAGAAGGCCCCCAATTTTTAACTCTCAAGCTAGTCCACTCTGATCTTCTAGTCAGTATTGTTATAGCTTAAGTGTCCCTACTGGTACTGGTTCCAGCTGCAGGAATCTCTTCCTGGGATCCTACTCTTAGTAAGCTGTGATGCTCTGTGTCCTCCTGTCTCTTCTGTTAAGGGGGCAGCAGTGTGTCCTCTAACCACATTTCTTTAATGAATTTGAGAAGAGTTGATTTTTAGTTTGTTCAGGTTTTTTCTTTTTTTCCTTTTTTTTAAAGATTTTTATTTATTTATTTGACAGAAATCATAAGTAGGCAGAGAGGCAGGCAGAGAGAGAGAGGAGGAAGCAGGCTCCCTGCTTGAGCAGAGAGCCCGATGCGGGGCTCAATCCCAGGACTCTGAGATCATGACCTGAGCTGAAGGCAGAGGCTTTAACCCACTGAGCCACCCAGGCGCCCCAGGTTTTTTCTTATTGTGAACATGAGAGTGACGGCTTTCAAGTTCTTTATATGTAAGATTGGAAACTGCAAGTCCTCACTCTCTAACTTTTGAAAATCAGTGGATCATAACAATAGCTTATTTCATCACTGAGAGGCAAACATGCAAAAACTGACCCTATGGAAAAGCTCTGACTTAAAATGAGTTCTACTTCTGGCACTTACTGTTACTCACTTATTCATCTGGCTTATATTACCTATTTCAAAGAGTTGCATAAAGACACTCTATAAAGAATATATACATACATTACTTCATATATAGTATTTGTTCAAACAAATGTTAGTGTCTTCCTTGATTTTCTATGAAGAATAACTTGAAGGTTATTCACAGCTGGGAGGCAGATAAGAAAACAAATCCTGGTTCTTTTTCTTCTCTCACTCAATTCTCTTTTGTTTCTTTTCTCAGGCACTGCTGCTGTCATTCCATTGTAGAACAACAGTATACTCCATAGCATGCCACAAAACTGAAAACTTTGAAAGATTCTTCTTCCTGGAATTTATATTCTTATTTCCCAAGTTCATGTTTTGAGTTCATTATGTGAGAGTAAATGTCTCTATATTCTGCTACTTTGCCCACATCCTCTCCTCATGGAGTTGTTGGGATTCTTCCTTAATTAGTATAAGAAATAAGTGAACTCTCTATGGCCAACTGACAGTGTTAGGTTGGAGTTGTTCTTGGGAACACTTGCAAAAAATTCTCCAGGTGTTAATGACTGTGCTGTGACAGGCTTGAACAGCTATTACAAGGGACTCAGAATTTCAAGATGAGTGTAACTGCAGAAGAACTCGATGTCATTAGGGATTGAGTGATAATTACCATCATTATCACAACATGGAATGATTTTTAGGTAATGTGAAAATTGTCCCTGAAAGCCATGCGCTTTGTAAATCAATTCCTATATATATTTAAGTATAAAATGAGCATATACAGGTGAAAAAATCTATTAGCTGAAGAGGTTTAAGCCATAAAATATGAAATTAAAGCAATATAATATTAATGCAGAAAAAAACAATTATTCTATGAAAATGGAGACAGTTTTGTCTAGAATCATCTGTGACTACAAAGGCATGATAAGTTTTTAAGTTTCTTTCTTCTTCGTTTTATTGTTTTGTTTTGTTTTGTTTTTGTTTTTTTAATGAGACAGTTCTCACCTTTATTAGAAAGGATATGCAGAGAACATAACAACAGGGGAATAGAGATTAAAAGGATGCCCTGAAGAGACTTCCTGGCTCCACTGTTGATGACTTGTCTATGGCATCCTAGGTCTGCACGGTTTGGTTTGGTTTGGTTTTCTTCTTTTATTTTTTTAAATTTCTTTTCAGTGTTCCAAAATTTATTGTTTATGCACCACATCCAATGCTCCATGCAATATGTGCCCTTCATAATACCCACCAACAGGCTCACCCAACCCCCAAACCCCATCTATTCCAAAACCTTCAGTTTGTTCCTCAGAGTCCACAGTCTCTCATGGTTGGTCTCTCCCTCCGATATCCCCCATCTCACTTCTCCTCTCCATCTCCCAATGTCCTCTGTGTTATTCCTTATGCTCCACAAGTAAGTGAAACCATAAGATAATTGACTCTCTCTCCTTGACTTATTTCACTCAGCATAATCTATTCCAGTCCCGTCCATGTTGATAAAAAAAGTTGGGCATTGATCCTTTCTGATGGAGGCATAATCCTCCATTGCATGTATGGACCATATCTTCTTTATCCATTTGTCTGTTGAAGGCCTTTTTGGTTCTTTCCACAGTTTGACGACTGTGGCCATTGCTGCTATGAATATTGGGGTATGGTGGCGCTTCTTTTCACTGCATCTGTATCTTTAGGGTAAATACCCAGTAGTGCAGTTGCAAGGTCATGGGCTAGCTCTATATTTAATTTCTTAAGGAATCGCCACACAGTTTTCCAAAGTGGCTGCACCAACTTGCATTCCCACCAACTTGTAAGAGGGTTCCATTTCTCCACATCCACTCCAACACTTGCTGTTTACTGTCTTGTTAATTTTGGCCATTCTAACTGGTGTAAGGTGGTATCTCAATGTGGTTTCGATTTGAATCTCCCTGATGGCTAATGATGGTGAACATTTTTTCATGTGTCTGTTAGCCATTTGTAGGTCTTCTTTGGAGAAGGGTCTGTTCATGTCTTCTGCCCATTTTTTGGCATGATTATCTGTTTTGTGTGTGTTGAGTTTGAGGAGTTCTTTATAGATCTTGGATATCAGCCCTTTCTCTGTGTGTCATTTGCAAGTATCTTCTCCCATTCCGTGGGTTGACTCTTTGTTTGTTCACTGTTTCCATTGCTGGCCAGAAGCTTTTGATCTTGATGAAGTCCCAAAAGTTCATTTTGCTTTTGTTTCCTTTTGTCTCCCCCTCCAATTTCCCCCATCTCACTTCTCTCCATCTCCCAGTGTCCTCCATGTTATTCCTTATGCTCCACACGTAAGTGAAACCATATGATAATTGAATCTCTCTTTGACTTATAAGCCTCCTTTGGAGAATTATCTTGAAAGAAGATTCAGTGGCTGATGTTAAAGAGGTTACTGCCCATGTTCTCCTATAGGAGGTTGATATATTCCTGCCTCATATTAAGGTCTTTTAGCCATTTCAAATTTATCTTCATGTATGGTGTAAGAGAATGGTTGAGTTTCATTCTTCTACACATAGCTGTCCAATTTTCCCAGCACCATTTGTTGAAGAAACTTTTTTCCACTGTGTATTTTTTCCTGCTTTGTCGAAGATTAGTTGACCATTGAGTTGAGGGTCCATATCTGGGCTCTCTACTCTGTTCCCCTGGTCTATGTGCCTGTTTTTGTGCCAATACCATGCTGCCTCGGTGATCACAGCTTTGTAGTAAAGCTTGAAATCAGGCAATATGATGCCCCCAGTTTTGATTTTCTTTTTCAACATTTCCTTAACAATTCAGAGTCTCTTCTCTTTCCATACAAATTTTAGGATTGCTTGTTCTAGCTCTTTGAAAAATGCCGGTGGAATTTTGATTGAGATGGCATTGAAATTACAGATTGCTCTGGGCAGTTTAGACATTTTCACAATATTTATTCTTTTAATCCATGAGCATGGAATGTTCTTCCATCTTTTTGTGTCTTCTTCAATTTCCTTTTTTTTTTAATGTAACTTTTTAAAGATTTTATTTATTTATTCAACAGAGATCAAAAGTAGGCAGAAAGGCAAGCAGAGAGAGAGAGGAGGAAGCAGGCTCCCCACAGAGCAGAGAGCCCGATGTGGGGCTTGATCCCAGGACCCTGGGATCATGACCTGAGCAGAAGGCAGAGGTTTTAACCCACTGAGCCACACAAGCACCCCCTTCTTCAATTTCTCTCATGAGTGTTCTGTAGTTCCTTGAGTACAGATCCTTTACCTCTTTGGTTAGGTTTATTCCTAGGTATCTTATGGTTCTTGGGGCTATAGTAATTGGAATCGATTCTCTCATTTCCCTTTCTATATTTTCATCGTTAGTGTACCAGAAAGCAACTGATTTCTGTACATTGATTTTGTATCCTGCCACATTACTGGATTGCAGTATGAGTTCTAGTAGTTTGAGGCTGGAGTCTTTGGGTTTTCCATATAAAGTATCATGTCATCTGCGAAGGGAGGCAGTTTGACTTCTTCTTTGCCAATTTGAATACCTTTTATTTCTTTTTGTTGTCTGATTGCTGTTGCTAGGACTTCTTGTACTGTGTTGAATAAGAGTGGCAAGAGTGGGCATCCTTGTGTTTCTGATCTCAGAGGGAAGATCGTCAGCTTTTCCCCATTGAGGATGATATTTGCTGTGGGTTTTTCATAGATAGATTTTATGAAGTTGAGGGATGTTCCCTCTATCCCTATACTTCTGGTCATTTTGATCAGGAAGAGATGCTGTATCTTGTCAAATGCCTTTTCTGCATCAATTGAGAGGACCATGTGGTTCTTCTCTCTTCTCTTATTGATTGGTTCTGTCACATTGGTTGATTTGCGAATGTCGAACCACCCTTGCATCCCAGGGATAAATCCCAGCTGTTCATGGTGGATAATCTTTTAAATGTACTGTTGGATCCTATTATCTTGGATCTTGTTGAGAATCTTGGCATCCGTTTTCATCAGGGATATTGTTGTGAAGTTCCCCTTTTTGGCGTGGTCTTTGCCTAGTGTGGGGATCAGGGTAATGCTGGCTTCATAAAAAGAGTCTGGAAGTTTTCCTTCTGTTTCTGTTTTTTGAAACAGTTTCAGCAGAATAGGTATTATTTCTTCTTTGAATGTTTTGTAGAGTTCTCCAGGGAATCTGTCAGGTCCTGGGCTCTTGTTTTTTAGGAGGTTTTTGATCACTGCTTCAATCTCCTTACAGATATTGGTGTATTCAGGTTGTCATTTTCTTCCTGGTTCAGTTTTGGAAGTTTATAGGTTTCCAGGAATTCATCTATTTTGTCTAGGTTGCTTAACTTATTGGCATATAACTGTTGATAGCAATTTCTGATGATTGTTTCTCTTTCCTTAGTGTTACTGGTGATCTCTCCCTTTTCATTCATAATTTTATTAATTTGGGTCCTCTATCTTTTCTTTTGGATTAGTTTGGCCAATGGTTTATTGATCTTATTGAGTCTTTCAAAAAACCACCTTCTAGTTTTGTTGATGTGTTCTACTGTATCTCTACTTTCTATCTTGTTGATCTCTGCTCTAATCTTGATTACTCTCCTTCTTGTGTGGGGGGTTGGCTTAATTTGTTGTTGATTCTCCAGTTCTTTAAGGTGTAAAGAAAGCCATCTTATTGCTAGATAACATACAAGAATGCACAGACAAGTATAGACTGTGTTTTGCATCGTGTGGCAAGTTTTTTCATTTTATTCAATTTTTACTACATCATAATACACAATTTACTCTTTTTAGAATTAAACACAATGCAGATACAAAAGGAAAAACAATCCCTAAATATGAGACATAGGAAATCATTATTTCTCAATTGCAGTAAGACATTTGTTCTGAACATTGGAAACTCTTTATTTTTTATATGGGTAATCAGTAGTAAATATTCTATGATATATAGAAACATTAAAACATTATGCATAGAAACATTAAAAATGTATTTTATGGGCGCCTGTGTGGCTCAGTGGGTTAAGCCGCTGCCTTCGGCTCAGGTCATGATCTCAGGGTCCTGGGATCGAGGCCCGCATCGGGCTCTCTGCTCAGCAGGGAGCCTGCTTCCCTCTCTCTCTCTCTCTCTCTCTGCCTGCCTCTCTGTCTACTTGTGATCTCTCTCTGTCAAATAAATAAATAAAATCTTTAAAAAAAATGTATTTTATTGCATCTTTCCCCCAATAATAATAATAATGACTACTGAGTACTTACTATGTGCCAGGCAAATTTATAAAAAAAGATACTACACACACACACACACACACACACACACACACACAATATCCTCAGTATAACTGTATAAAATAATTACTATTATTTTTCTTAGTTCATATTTAATGAAACTGAGGCATAGAAGAGTCAAATAACTGCTCAGGTTACATGCCTAATAAATGGCAAAGCAAAGACATAACCTGCCTCCAAGGTTCACAAGTTTAACTACTATGCAATATGCCATGCTTTTCCAAAAACTTTATTTCTTCTTATACTTTTAAAAAGTTACTTCTTTACCCACACTACATGATGAAAGTTTTAGGGTTTTAGAAATCCCAGTTCTTAACATTACAAAGATTTTAAGACTTGATTTTTCTAGGTCTTTATTTTCTAATCTGTTGCATCATCTGAACTCCAGAATTTTTATCTGAAGCAGAAAAATACACTTGTTTTGGGACAAGAGATGTGTGGACTAAGAAAAGAAGACAATCAGAAATACTCTGTCCAGTTATTGTTCACAGTACTTATTTGACCCTCACTTGTACAATCAATTTTTATTTTTAGAATATGTCCTGATTAAGGGAGTTATGAAACTGCATGATATATGCTGGAAATTACAATATCTTTAAAGTTGATAAAGAATAACACTTAAAGCAAAGAATATTGAGAGATGAGGCAGAAGGAAGAAACTGCTTTATGAATTTATTTTAAAATGCCTATTTTATTCTGAAGATATTTTGTACACAATTAAATGTCTTAAGCATGGAAGTGATGAGGCAATATTTACATTTTTAGAAAGATTAATTTGATTGTAGAATAGCATATTAATTTGAAATAGACAGGACATAGAGCTATGTCAGAGACTGTTGCCCTAGTCAAGGTGAATGATGATTAAACCATGTATTAGAAGAGAATAGTAAAGATGATGGAGAGGTAATTCTATAAGAAATATTTCAGAAGCAGAATCTGAAATATTTGGCACTTTATTGTATGTGAGGAAGAGTGAAGAATCAAGTATAATTCCAGGTAATAAGACTGAATGACTCATTGAATAGAAGGCTTCAAGAGAGAAACCAAATATAAAAGGGGAAAAGGTTTGTGAGATAATTAATTCTTTTTAGTGTCGCTACATGATTTTCTATAATAAAATAGAATTTGAAATGGAGGGAAGTTGAGCTGATTCTGGAAAAGACTATAAAAAGAGGCTATCAACTTTCTATTGCTATATAGAGATAACAGTATGTTTTCAACTTCTTTTCTCAAAGGCTTTCCTAATCAGGATCTTGAAATGATAAACTAATTTGAACAACATTCTTAGAACTGTAGAGTTCCCAGTGTTACCATCATTTCACACCACTTGTATCAGATAACAGACTAAAAAGGAATATGATACCTCAATTGGGCTTTATTTTACCTGAGAAAAGTTTTAAAAGAATTTATAAACATCATTGTGTAAGCTACTTTTAAAATTCCAGTAAGTTCCTTTCTTTCAAATTTATTTAGCAAACAATAATTTGAGCCACTGTTCTGCATTTGGACACCTGCCTGGCTCTGCAGAAATAATCAATGGAATTGCCTTGATCTTATACAAATGCAAGCACAGACTTATGAATCAACTTCCCTTCATTCCCTATTAAACTGATCCTCCTCTTGATTCCTAAAGCTTACGTGCTGCTACCCTTTTAAACTGATTAGAAATTTGTACTTTCCAATTCTTTTCTTTAGAGGTTTAAAAAGTTGATAATTTCAGCATAGATTCATATTCTAACACATATCCTAAAACCAGTAAAACATAAGGATTGTGTCCATAACAATAACACATACATTGTGCATTTACTTATTTAAAAGGACCCTTTTTGCAAAATACTTATTCTTATTTAGCATTGATATATTACTCAGGTTTGTATAATTTATTAACATTTATTGGAAATGCCACAATAACGTGATGCCATGTGAGCTGTTATACCCACATCACAGATGAAAAGAAGCTTAGAGTGGTCATAGAGCTGAAGACTTTCTACGGTATTAATCCATCTGAAAGTTCTATAAAATATTCTTACCCTTCTAAAATATACTTTTTTTTAAATTTTTTTTTATTTTTTCAGCATAACAGTATTCATTATTTTTGCACCACACCCAGTGCTCCATGCAATCCGTGCCCTCTACAATACCCACCACCTGGTGCCCCCAACCTCCCACCCCCCACCCCTTCAAAATTCTCAGATCGTTTTTCAGAGTCCATAGTCTCTCATGGTTCACCTCCCCTTCCAATTTCCCTCAATACCCTTCTCCTCTTCATCTCCCCTTGTCCTCCATGCTATTTCTTATGCTCCACAAATAAGTGAAACCATATGATAATTGACTCTCTCTGCTTGACTTATTTCACTCAGCATAATCTCTTCCAGTCCCATCCATGTTGCTACAAAACTTGGGTATTCATCCTTTCTTTTTTTCTTTTCTTTTTTTTTTTTTTACAGCTTTATAAACATATATTTTTATCCCCAGGGGTACAGGTCTGCGAATCGCCAGGTTTACACACTTCACAGCACTCACCATAGCACATACCCTTCCCAGTATCCATAACCCCACCCCCCTCTCCGAACCCCCTCCCCCCATCAACCCTCAGTTTGTTAGATCTACCCTATGACCCTGCAATTGCACTGCTGGGTATTTACCCTAAAGATACAAACGTAGTGATCCAAAGGGGCACGTGCACCCGAATGTTTATAGCAGCAATGTCTACAATAGCCAAACTATGGAAAGAACCTAGATGTCCATCTACAGACGAATGGATAAAGAAGATGTGGTATATATACACAATGGAATACTATGCAGCCATCAAAAGAAATGAAATCTTGCCATTTGCGACGACGTGGATGGAACTAGAGGGTATCATGCTTAGCGAAATAAGTCAATCGGAGAAAGACAACTATCATATGATCTCCCTGATATGAGGGAGAGGAGATGCAACATGGGGGGTTGAGGGGGTAGGAGAAGAGTAAATGAAACAAGATGGGATTGGGAGGGAGACAAACTATAAGTGACTCTTAATCTCATAAAATATACTTTTATAGTATAATTAATTCTTCTATGATTTATTTTCCCCTGTACTTCACTTCTGATTATTTTTGTGCACTTCAAGGAACAAAAATGTGAGATTCTTCAAACTTCTAGTCAGGGGTATGACTTCAACATTACCAACTTCCCATGGAAACTGTGTTAAGATTTATAACACTCAATTAAAGTTTCAAGTAACACCAGCATCACTTTTACATTTTATTGGTGCTGCTTTTTGTCTGTTTTGGACCTTTATATTCTTCTTATTTCTTCCAAAAGATTACCCAAAAGAAGTTCTTCAAGATTATACTTTTCTACAAAGAACTGAGAAATGTTATTGCTAGTATTAATTTCACCAAATAATGTATTGCTTTCCTCAGGAAAAAAAAAAAAAAAGTGACACTTTGGGATCTAAATTGAGCATTTTCCAAAACTTTACAAATTTTCATCCCTTTCTTTTGATGAAAAAATTCAGAAAAAGGTAAAATTCACAATCTTGATTCTGAAATGAGAACAGCTACACAATTCTCAAAACTGGTGTTTCTGTCTGTGCAATTACACTGTTCACTTTCTAAAACATAAATGTGACTATGAGGTTCTCAGAACAGCAGGGTTGAGTAACAAATAGCTGATGATAAAACATATGTGTTCTTCTGGACTGAACCTCAAAGCATAACAATCCCATCAATGCAGTATAGTAGAAGGTCAGATGTAGAAAGTCACTTTTGATTCATTTAACTCCAGTTCCTAATTTCATAGATGATGAAATTAAAGCACAGAGAAATGGAATTAGTTACTCAAGACTTTGTCATAATCCATGAAATCTACGGCAAGGGAATCTTACTGCTACCTATTGTGTCTGACATCAATGTACTTTTCATGCTGGAATTTGGTCAAAGAATGGAAATGAAGAATGAGATATTTTTAAGTTTTTCTTCAGAAAAAAATCAATATACAACCAACAAACATTTATTGAGTGTTTACTACGTCTAACTCTGTCAGTCATATCAAGAAGTTGCCAACTATAGTAGCTCATGAAATAGATTACTTGCAGTATCATTCTTAACTCTGATTATGGCTAAATAAGCTTGGTTCCCTTCATTCTCTCTCTCCAATGTGACAAAAGGTACTATTAAAACATCACATCCAAAGAACATACATATCCTGTCAGAACCATGAATTTTATTTCCGTTTCCAAAGGGGTTTTGTGTGGTTGTTTCAACATTCATTAATTGCACTTGAACCATGTTTTAAAAATATTTTACCTTACCTGAATGTCTTTCATATAACATCCCTAAGGATACCAAAAATGAGCAATAGTCACTTTCAAGTTTCAAAACAGTTCTGCTAGACTGACTAATGGGGTTTAAAGGTCCCCAAATCAAGAAGATATAAAATTCACTGGACTTCTGAGAAGGCAATCATAGTAAGGCTTTGAAACAAGATTATAATCATCATTGGAGTTGGCTATAATAAAGGAAAGATGGAAGTAAGTCTTAAGGGAATGAGTTACGAAAAACAGACTTGCACCTGTGTGTGGAATTTTAGCATTTCAGGAGTGGGAAGAAAATTAGCTGTCACTTACTGCAAATTACTTCCCACTACATGTGAAGAAATTGAAGCCAAGAGAGGGCAAGAGACATATTCCACATCATATAGTTAGGTAGAAGAGAAGCAAGCAGTACAGTCTGGTTTTTCTGATTTTAATAATTATGGCTACGTAAATATCGAATGTGCTTCTTTGTGAGGCAATCTACTATAAAATATATCATTGGTTCATTTATGACTAAATTGAGCTTAATCTGATTTTCTAAAACATTGATAGTCATCACAAAGTTAACCTAAGTATGGTGCACATGAAAACTTGTTCATATATACAAGATACACTTAATATCTATTCATTCTCCCCTAACTATTCCCCCCATTTTGCTCTCAATGGACCTTACACATTTCACTTCACCATTGTGATATGACTTTAAAACACAGTGAAGCTATAACCTCTCTTCCCTCCCACCCCAAACTGTTTTTTTGTTTGTTTGGTTTGCTTTGCTTTGCTTTGTTTTTTGTTTTGTTTTGTTTTCTTTGTTTTTGTTTTGTTTTGTTTTAGTTTAAACAGGGAAAAAAATCTTTCATTTTAACTTACATTGAGTTTACAGTCAAATGCAACCCCCAATAGAAGTACAGCATCTGTGGACTGTAATGGGGTATTAACCATCATCTCATTTAGTTACCCTTTTATGCTTGAATCTCCCCTATAATATATCCCTTGAAGTAGCCATCCCCTGCCTATATTTGAACATTTGCAGTGATTGATAGACTACATATTACTTCTCAAGAGAGTTTGTTTGATGTTCTAATAGCTCTAGCTGTTAGCTCTTCCTTATTTTGTGCTGAAATCCATGTCCCTGTAGTATACAAAAATTGGTCCTAGTTTGTATTCTTGGGGCCATATAGCCTCATGGCTGTACTTCAAATATTTAAAGCAGCTGTCTCATTCTCTCTGAATCTTTCCTACTCCAAACAAAATATTCCTTATTTCCCTCAATTGTTCTTACATAATACAGTTTAGAGTCTCCCTTAACTGTCTTGACTATCTAATTTCTGTTCTCTGAAACAAACTCAATTTGTTCATATCTCATTTCAACTACTGTGTAAAGAATGAAAAGTGTTTCTACAGATGTATCTGGCTACTGCCAAATATTCTACTTAATATAAGGACATCAACGGAATCCAAGATCACAAATTTCTTTTCAATGACTGCCTTCTAATGACTTATATGGAACTTGTTAATGACTAAATCTCTTATATCATTTTTTAGATGTGCTCCTGCTAAGCTGCATCTCCCCATCCCGAACCTCTGCCATTAGAAATTCAGAACCAAGTATGAACACCTACCAATTCACCTTGAATTTTCCTTTCTTAAATTTGATCCTTGAGGGTTCCTTGTCATGTTTTCAGGGAGAGAGATCCTGATTTGTTCCTTGATATATTTATTATCCCTTCCACATCATTTTGTTAGACAGTAGTATAAATGTACCTTTGACTTATTTAGTAAGTCTATGGCTTTAAAAATATTCAAAGGACAGAATGGGACTAACTGTAAGTTCTGAAGTACATACCTGGAGACTTCTCTTTAGTCTATAATTCCATTCATCAATCATATGGACCTTTTCTTCTTTTAAAGACTTTATTGATTTGAGAGAGAGAGAGAGAGCATGAGGAGGGCAAGTGGCAATGGGAGAGGGAGAAGCAGACTCTCTAATGAGGAGGGAGTCCAATATGGGACTCAATCCCAGGACCCCCAAGATCATGATTTGAGCCAAAGGCAGATGCTTAACCAACTGAACCACCCAGGCACTTGGACTTTCTTCAAATAAAACCTAATGTGGAAGCACAACAATTAAAGCAGAGTTAATCATGTTGAAGACCTGTGGATATAAAGGTACACATACACACACCTTCTCTAATTTCTTGTCTTTTCTAGGTCAGTGACATTTTCTCAAGTACCTCCAAGGGATCCTTAGGGAACTTCAAAACATAGTTTGAATTACAACATTAATCACATTTTTGAAATTATTCTCCTATAAGCAATGACACTAATCTGTGTTCTTCTGAATAGAAGATTATCATGAGATACTAATAAACATCTAATTAGAATGAGGTTACATTATACATTCTTACTCAAATTAGTCTTTAGATAAATTTGAATTTTATTTTCAAATGGATAAAATAATTTTAAAGATCACGTGAAAAAATTTGTAAAATTTTTAAAAAGATTTTATTAACTTATTTGTCAGAGAAAGAGAGAGCACAAGCAGGGGAAGCAACAGGCAGAGGGAGAAGCAGACTCCTGTTGAGCAAGAAGACCATTGCTGGACTCAATCCCAGGACCCTGGGATCATAACCTGAGCCTAAGGCAGATGCTTAATTGTCAGAGCCACCCAGGCATCCCTAAATTCACAAACTTACAGAAAAAAAATTGAAAATAAATAATCATAAATATATAAAATTACAATAGTAAGAGTAACACTTGATATCCAAATTCACCTAACTACTTTTGTATACATATTTACATATGTATGTACATACGTAAATATGTTAGAGAAAATAATGAATTAGTTACTAAATGATATAATGATTGGAAATCCATTTTGAAAAAATATCTTAGCTATTTCACCAAAATAAATTCCAATAGAATAAAAGTTTTTAGGGGAGGAGTTAAGATGGTGTAGGAATAAGGGGGATCTTAGGTTTATTTCATCCCTCTACTACAACTAGATAATATCAAATCATTCTGAATACCTGAGAAATCAATTGGATATCTGAGAAAACAAATGTAGTCTGCAAGTAGAAAAGCGAACACCATTTGGAAGGTAAGAGGAACAGAGATCAATCTGGTGTGATATAGCTTGGGATACTACAGAAGGGAGGGGGCCTGCTTAAGGAGGTTACTGCAAGTATTATAAGCAACAAAGCACAAAATAGGAACTTTTAGAAGTCTGCTACAGTGGGGGAGGTGCTTGGCTTAAAGGTGCTCACGTGGTGAAGAAAGGCAGAATCCCATGAGTGACAGTATGCTCTCTGGATCCCAGGGGTTGCAAGATCATCAGGGGGTTTCTGAGTGCAGCAGACTTCCAGGCATAGGAGTCGGGGAGCTGGCTGAGAACAGGGAGTCTAGGTGCTGGCTTTCTGCTCTGGGTTGCCATAAACTGTGAACCACTGCATAGTTGTGCAACTGCTTTCCTGGGAAGGATCCAGTAAAAGGCAGAAGCATGGCAAGACCACGCCCCAACACACACTCCTGGGGGAAAAGCACAAGGTCTGTGCCACAGGAGTCCATAATATTTGGAGATTTGAAAATTCATTCTCATGACTGAGATAAAAATGGTCCATCCCAGGCTGGGTGAATACAGAGTTCTGAGGAAAACTGGGCAGACAAGTGTGATTGATTGCTTTTCTGTGAGGACTCACTCACAGAGTAGGGAGTATGAATTTTCAGCTCTGGGACTAGAGAGTGGGTGTAGCTATATTCATTCAGTCCACTGCTGCTCCCTTTAGGGAGCCACCTAATTGAGTCCAGAACTGCTTATATTGAACTTTGCCTCTGCACACTGGAGGCCCATTTCCACTAGGGCAAGTCCACCTGATAATCAGCAAAATAGGCTTCTTCCCCAGAAGACCAGCACTAACAACTCAATCTCACCAAGTTTACTGATCACAGAGGACTACAAAGCTTCAGCTCTTGGAAAGAGCAGTATATAGCATTCTAGGTATTTTTTCTTTTTTCTTTATTCCTTCTTTCTTTATTTTTTTTTTCTCTTTCTTTTTCTTATTTTGAGATCTAGTGTCTTTTAACAAGCAGACCAAAACACACCCAAGATCTAGGGTTTTGATTTGTTTTTGTTTGTTTGTTTTCTTTTTTTTTTTTTTTTTGTTTCTGACTTTGTTTTGTTGTTGTTGGTGGTGGTGGTGTTTCTCTTTCTTTCTTTACTTTCCTGGACAAAATGACAGGACAGAGAAATTCGCCCCAAAAGGAAGAAAAGGAGGTAGTACTCATGGCCAGGGATTTAATCAATATGGATATAAATAAGATGTATGAACTAGAATTTTTAAAAAAATGATTATAAAGATACTAACTGGGCTTGAAAAAAAGTATAGAAGACACTAGTGAGGCCCTTATTATAGAAATAAAAGAACTAAAATCTAGTCTGGCCAAAATTAAAAGTGCTGTCACTGAGATGCAGTCCCAAGTGAAGACCATAAAAACAAGGATCGATGAATTAGGAGAGCAAATCAGTGATGTAGAAGACAGGATAATGGAAAATAAGGATGCTGAAAAGAAGAAGGAAAAGGGACACCTGGGTGGCTCAGCCATTTAAGTATCTGCCTTTGGCTCAGATCATGATCCCAGAGTCCTGGGATCACGTCATGCTTCAGGCTCCTTGCTCAGCAGGCAGCCTGCTTCTACCTCTGCCTGTGACTCTCGCTGCTTGTGCTCTCTCTCTCTCTGAAAAATACATAAATAAAATCTTTAAAAAAGGGGGGGGGAACTATTAGATCATGAAGGTAAACTCAGAGAACTCAGAGATTCCATAAATTGATATAATATCTGTGTTGTAGGAGTCCCAGAAATAAGGAGCAGGGAAGAGGGGCAGAAGGTTTATTTGAACAAATTATAGCTGAGAACTTCCCAATATGGGTAAGGAAACAGGTATTCAAGTCCAGGAGGCACAGAGAATCCCCCTCAAAACCAACAAAAATAGGTCAACACCTCAACATATTATAGTGGAGTTCACAAATTATAAAGATAAAGAGAAAATCTTGAAAACAGCTAGGGATAAGAGATACTTAACCTACAAGAATAGACACAGAAGGCTGATAGCAGACCTGTCTAGAGAGACCTAACAGGCCAGAAGGGACTCTATCATATATTCAACATGCTAAATGGAAAAAAAAAAATGTGCAACCAAGAATACTTTATCTAGCAAGGCTGTTATTCAGAATATGAGAGTTAAAGAGTTTCTAGGACAAACAAAAACTAAAGGAATTTTGGAACACTAAACCAGCCCTGCAGGAAATATTAAAGAGGTTCCTTTGAGTGGACAGAGAGATCAAAAGCAACAAAGACCAGAAAGGAACAGAAACAATCTACAGGAACACTGATTTTACAAGTAATACAATGGCAGTAAATTTTTATCTTACAATAGTTACTCTTTATGTAAATGGACTAAATGCTCCAATCAAAAGACACAGGGTATCGGAATGGATAAAAACAAACAAACAAACAAAGACCTATGGATATGCTGCTTACAAGAGACTCATTTTAGACCCAAAGACACCTCCAGATGGAAAGGGAGAGGGTAATGGAAAAAAAAAAAAAGTAAAGAAAGTGAGAGGGTGGAGAACCATTTAACATGCTAATGGACATTAAAAGAATGTTGGGATAGCCATTCTTAAACAAACTAGACAAACTAGATTTTAAACCAAAATCTAGCCAAACTTCTTAGACAAACTGGATTTTAAACCAAAGAATGAAACAAAAGATGAAGAAGGACACTATATCATAATGAAGGGGTCTATCCAGTAAGAAGATTTAACAATTTTAAATACTTATGCCCCTAACTTGGAAGCAGCCAAATATATAAAACAGTTAATAAGAAAATTAAAGAAACTCATTGATAATAATATAGTAATAGTAGGGGATTTTAACACCCCACTCAGAGCAATGGACAAATCATCTAAGCAGAAGGTCAAAAAGGAAACATGGGCTTTGAATGACACACTGGACCATATGGACTTAACAGACATATTCACAGCATTTTATCCTAAAACACCAGAATACACATTCTTTTTGAGTGAACATGGAACACTACCCAGAACAAATTACATACTGGATCACAATCAGGTCTCAACCATTACAAAAAGAATGAGATCATAAAATGTGTATTTTCAGACCACAACACTGTGAAACTTGAAGTCAACCAAAGAAAAAATTGGAAAGACTACAACTATATGGCAGTTAAATAACATCTTACTACAGAATGAATGAGTCAACCAGGAAATTAAAGAAGAATTTAAAAAATACATGGAAGCAAATGAAAATGAAAGCAACAGTTCAAAACCTTTGGAATACAGCAAAGGTGGTCCTAAGAGGGGAGTATATAGCAATACAGGCCTTCCTCATGAAGCAAGAAAGGTCACAAATACACAACTGAAACTTACACCTAAAGGTGCTGGAAAAAGAACAGCAAATAAAGCCTAAATAAAACAGGAGAAGAGAAATTATGAAGATTAGAGCAGAAATCAATGATACAGGGGAGAAAAAGAAAAAACAGTGGAAGAGATCAACAAAACTAGGAGCTGGTTCTTTGAAAAAATTAACAAGATCAATAAACATCTAACCAGACTTATCAAAAAGAAAAGAGAAAGGACCCAAATAAAGTCATGAATGAAAACAGAGAGATCATAACCAACATTGCAGAAATATGAACAATTATAAGAGAATATTATGAGCAGCTGTATGTCAACAAATTAGGCAATCTGGAAGAAATGGATGCATTCTTAGAAACGTATAAACTACCAAAACTAAAACAGGAAGAAATAGAAAACCAAACAGACCCATATCCAGCAAGGAAACTGAAGCAGTGATCAAAAATCTCCCAACAACCAAGAGTCTAGAGCCAGATGGCCTCCTAGTGGAATTCTACCAAATATTTAAAAAAGAATTAATAACTATCCTTCTGAAACTGCTGAAAAAATAGAAAGGGAAGGAAAACTTCCAAATTCATTCTATGAGGTCGATATTACCTTGATCCCCAAACCAGACAAAGACCCTACTAAAAAGGAGAATTACAGACCAATATCCCTGATGAACATGGATGCCAAAATTCTCTCTAATACTAGCTAATACTAGCTAATAGGATCCAACATTAAAAGGACAATTCACCACGACCAAGTGGAATTTATTCCTGGCCTGCAAGGGTGGTTCAGCCTCTGCAGATCAATGTGATACACCACATTAATAAGAGAAAGGACAAGAACCAGATGATCCTCTCAACACATGCAGAAAAACCATTTGACAAAATACAGCATTCCTTCTTAATAAAAACTCTCTGTTGTGTAGGTATAAAGGGAACATACCTCAACATCATAAAAGCCATATATGAAAGACCCACAGTGAATATCATCTTCAACAGGGAAAAACTGAGAGCTTGTCCCCTTAGGAACATGACAGAGATATCCACTCTCACCACTATTGTTCAACATAGTACTGGAAGTCCTAGCCTCAGCAATCACACCACAAAAAGAAATAAAATGCACCCAAAGCAGCAAAGAAGAAGTCAAACTCTCACACTTCACAGATGACATGATTCTCTATGTAGAAAACCCAAAAGACTATACCAAAATATTACTAGAACCAAAAAAGGAATTCAGCTAAGTCACAGGATATAAACTCAATGCACAGAAGTCATTTGCATTTCAGTACACTAACAAAGAGGCAGAAGAAAGAGAAATCAAAGAATCAAGCCCATTTACAACTGCACCAAAACCCAAAAGATACCTAGGAATAAAACTAATCAAAGAGATAAAGGAGCCATACTCTGAAAACTATAGAACACTTATGAAAGAAATTGAGGAAGACACAAAGAAATGGAAAAACTTTCCATGCTCATGAATTGAAAGAACAAATATCGTTAAAATATGTATGCTACTGAAAGCAATTCAATGCAATCCCTATCAAAATACTGCTGACATTTTTCACAGAGCTGGAACAAACCTTAAAATTTGTATGGAACCAGAGAAGACCCAAGTAATTAAAGAGGTGTTGTAAAAGAAAACTAAAGCTGAAGGCAACATGATTCTGGATTTCAAGCTGTATTATAAAGCTGTAACCGCCAAGACAGTATGGCACTGGCACAAAAACATGCATATGGATCAATGGAACAGAACAGAGAACCCAGAAATGGACCCTCAACTCTATGGTCAACTAATCTTTGACAAAGCAGGAAAGAAAATTCAAAGAGGAGGGCAAAAAAAGACAGTCTCTTCAACAAATGGTGTTGGGAAAATTGGACAGCCACATGCAGAAGAACTTATACTATACACAGAAATAGACTCAAAATGGATGAAAGACCTAAACATGAAGCAGGAATCCATTAATCCTAGCAGAGAACACAGACAGCAACCTTTTTGACCTCAGCTACAGCAACTTCTTGTTAGATACCTCTCTAAAGGCAAGGGAAACAAAAGCAAAAGTGAACTATTGGGACTTCATCAAAATAAAAGCTTTTGCACAGCAAAGGAAATTATCAACAAAACCAAAAGGCAACCTATGGAATGGGAGAAGATATTCTCAAATGATATATCAGATAAAGGGTTAGTGTCCAAAATCTATAAACAACTTATCAAACTCAACACCTAAAGAACAAATAATCCAGTCAAGAAGGGGGCAGAAGACATGAACGGATATTTCTCCAAAGAAGACATCCAAATGGCCAAGAGACACATGAAAAATGCTGAATATCATTCAGCATCAAGGAAATACAAATCAAAACCACAATGAGATACCACCATGCCTGTCAGAATGGCTAAAACTAACAACTCAGGAAACAACAGAGATTGACAAGGATGTGGTGAAACAAACACACACACACTCTTACTACTCTTGAGAGGAATGAAAACAGGTGTAGCCACTCTGGAAAACAGTTTAGATGTTCCTCAAATAGTTAAAAATAGAGCTACCCTATGAGCCAGCAATTGCACTACTAGGTATTTATCCGAAGGACACAAACATAATGATTTGAAAGGGCACATGTACCTAATGTTTATAGCAGCAACGTCCACATATCCAAACTATGAAAAGAGCCCAGATGCCCATCGACAGATGGACAGATAAAGAAGAAGTGGTATATATATTTAAGAGAATATTACTCAACCATCAAAAGAATGAAATCTTGCCATTTACAGTGACATGGATAGAACTAGACAGTAGTAGGCTATGTGAAATAAGTCAGTCTGACAAAGAAAAATACCATACAATTTCACTCACATGTGGAATTTAAGGAAAAAAGAAAAAAACAGGTGAACATAGGGGAAGAGAAGGAAAAAAAGTAAAAAAAAAAAACACAGAGAGGGAGGCAAACTATAAGAGCCTCTTAACTATAGGAAATAAACTGAAGGTTGCTGGAGGGAAGATGTGGGGGGGGATGGGATAATTGGGTGATGGGCATTAAGGAGAGCAACCTGATGTAATGAGCACTGGGTGTTATTTGCAACTGATGAATCACAAAATTCTACCCCTGAAACTAATAATTCACAATATGTTAACTAAACTGAATTTACATAAAAAATAAAAATAAATAAAAGCTAATATAGAAATTTACCAAAAAAAGAATAAAGATTTTTATGTAGAAATAAGTCATAATTGCTAGGATGAAATGTAAGTGACTGTTTTAATAGTATCTTTAATGCATTAGTCCAATGGTAGAAACCATGAATTATGTGACTAATTTAAAAGTCATATTTGAGGGGCGCCTGGGTGGCTCAGTGGGTTAAGCCACTGCCTTTGGCTCAGGTCATGATCTCAAGGTCCTGGGATTGAGCCCCGCATCGGGCTCTCTGCTCGGCAGGGAGCCTGCTTCTTCCTCTCTCTCTACCTGCCTCTCTGCCTGCTTGTGATCTCTCTCTGTCAAATAAATAAATAAAATCTTTAAAAAAAAGTCATATTTGAGGGGCACCTGGGTGTCTCAGTGGGTTAAAGCCTCTGTTTTCAGCTCAGGTCACGATCCCAGCATCCTGGGCTCGAGCCCCACATTGGGCTTTCTGCTCAGCAGGGAGCCTGCTTCCCCCTCTCTCTCTGCCTACTTCTGATCTCTGTCAAATAAATAAATAAAATCTTAAAAAAAATAAATAAATAAAAATAAAAGTCATATTTGAAATAACATAATTAAAAATCAAATTGCCTAAAAAATATTAGAAATGACACAAATAGCTTTACAAAACAATAAAATAATTTCCCAAATGATATAACAAAATTAACGGAAAACATGGATAAGGCAATTCATAAAAGAGGAACTACAAATGAGCAATAAACCTGAAAGTCATCAATCTCTCTGCAATTAAACAGACAAGAAGATATATTTTTCCATAATTTATGTTGTCAAATTTTTAGAAGATTGCTAATAGTATATACTAATGTGTCAGAAAATGGGTACTTTTTTTCTCTGTACATGAAAACAATAGATTAACTTTTGGGTGAGGGCAATCTGAAAACAAGCTTGTGTCAATTTTGTAGTAGCCGTACAATGAATAAGAAAAGTCATTTAAAATGATAATATAGGTGTGCTTGGGTGGCTTAGTTGGTTGAGTGTCTGCCTTTAGCTCAGGTCATGACCCCAGGCTCCTAGGACTGAGTCTTGTGTTGGGCTCCTTGCTCAGCAGGAAGACTGCTCCTCCTCCCTGCTTTCTCCTCCTCCCTCCCTGACTGCCTCTCCCGCTGCTTGTGTTCTCTCTTTCTGACAAAATAAAATAAAATAAAATCTTAAAAAAAAATAATTAATTCTAAAAATAAATAAAATGATAATATAGGAGCATAATTATGATAATTTTCATAACTTATGCAGAATGATAAAGAAGCCAGAAAAAAAGGTAGATTGTATCCCATTTCAGTTTAAAGTACATATAAATCTAAATACATGTCTACTTTTTTACCTGTTTAGAAAAATCAGCCCCAGACCTTGCCTTCTGTGTCCCATTCTTCACTTATACTCAAATATATATAACAATTTTTTAAAAATTTCTAATTATAAAAAAGAATTTTTTTAGCAGTTAGGGATGAAAATAATCATTTAAAGTACTTGAGGAAGTTAAAAACTGATATTATATTGAGTTTGAGTATAATGTTCTGTTAAAGAAGCTATTAAAAATATGCATGTGGTCACTCGGCATCAGGGAAATACAAATCAAAACCACCATGAGATATCACCTCACACCAGTCAGAATGGCTAAAATGAACAAGTCAGGAAATGACAGATGCTGGCGAGGATGCGGAGAAAGGGGAACCCTCCTACACTGTTGGTGGGAATGCAAGCTGGTGCAACCACTCTGGAAAACAGCATGGAGGTTCCTCAAAATGTTGAAAATAGAACTACCCTATGACCCAGCAATTGCACTGCTGGGTATTTACCCTAAAGATACAAACGTAGTGATCCGAAGGGGCACGTGCACCCGAATGTTTATAGCAGCAATGTCTACAATAGCCAAACTATGGAAAGAACCTAGATGTCCATCAACAGACGAATGGATAAAGAAGAAGTGGTATATATACACAATGGAATACTATGCAGCCATCAAAAGAAATGAAATCTTGCCATTTGCGACGACGTGGATGGAACTAGAGGGTATCATGCTTAGCGAAATAAGTCAATCGGAGAAAGACAACTATCATATGATCTCCCTGATATGAGGGAGAGGGGATGCAACATGGGGGGTTAAGGGGGTAGGAGAAGAATAAATGAAATAAGATGGGATTGGGAGGGAGACAAACCATAAGTGACTCTTAATCTCACAAAACAAACTGAGGGTTGATGGGGGGAGGGGGGTTGGGAGAGGGGGGGTGGGGTTATGGATATTGGGGAGGGTATGTGCTATGGTGAGTGCTGTGAAGTGTGTAAACCTGGCGATTCGCAGACCTGTACCCCTGGGGATAAAAATATATGTTTATAAAAAAAATAAAATTAAAAAAAATATGCATGTGGTATTATCAATGCTTTTGAAATCTGGTAGGTATTGGCAAACCATAAACACTGAAAACTTCTAACCTCTCTAGTCAGTCTCTACCTGACTTGCATAACATAGGGAACCATACGCATCATTATTTTTCCTAATTTCACATATAACTACTACTAATCATGAAGTTTTTACTGTATACCACATACTCTACCATTTAAGAAATTAAGTTGTTTCCTTACTTTTATTATAATCTTTACATGCATTACCTCATTTCAATTCTTCACAATAACTGGCTATGTAGATGTTATCTTCATTTTTTAATGCAAATAAAAACCCACTAAGGGATTAAATAATTTTCTAAAGATTTATCACATAAATATACAAAGGAAAGAACCAAGATCGAAGGTCCAGTGTGTTCTCTAGAGTTTGGGGCTCACTCTAAGATGCCATGCTGTGTTGCAGGAATCACTCACCTAAGTGTGTTACAAAGAAAGGAACATGATAGTAGGACCATTTATAAGACAAATAAAATAACACCAGTTCTTATTAAAAAAAAAAAAAAACAGTGTTTGAAAGGAAAATACTTATGACAAGAAAATCCATGAAATAAATATTTGTTGCAACTGAGAACCGAAAATTGCCCAGAGTTTCTGTCTTGGAAAAAATGGTCAAGGGGCAGAGAGAGATATCTTGATCTCATTATCTCATAAAAGAAGGCAAACTAATACATTCAATCCATATGAGCCACAACCTAACTTAAGCACTGGACTGGGAATGAACTCTGTTCTAGTTGTCTTTCTTCCTATTTGTGACACCCCAGGCAAATACCTGGACTTTGCACACAATGTTTAAGTTGCAAAATGAATGTGGTGCATTAATCTCCCACTGGCATTCCTATCTAATGTTTCAATCACATTCTGATCCAAGAGAAAAATGAGACACCTTAAAGCCATAAATGGATAGTTTTATCTATTATGTGTTCATCAGGTAAAAAGATATTAGCAGTCTTTTGTAGAAAGACTACTCTTTTGTCAAAAACTATAGAATAGTGTAAAGACTATGAGCTTTACCATATGAAAGATCTGCTTAAATTCAAATTCACTGTTCTTTATGTGGGCAATTCTATTCCCTAAAGTGTAAGCCACATGAAAACAAAGACCATGCCTACATTCTTTCCTACTGATTACCAAAAACTAGTGCAATGCCATATAGTTTGGTGCTAAACATAAGGAAAAACGGCTTAATAAATGTATTTAACTCTTTAAATCAAAATGTAGCTAGTAAAACCTACAGCACAGGGTTGTTGCAAGAATGAATTAGATAATACATGAAAAGAAAGGGCTTAATAAAATGTCAGTTATAAGGAAATAAATAGAAACTACAGGTCATAATTACACAACTCATCGTAAACATTGCATTATCCAATAAAACTCAGCTAAACCAAAAAAAAAAAAAAAAAAGATGCTAAAAAAGATAATGAGAATGCTCTACATCTAACATATTATTTAAATGTGAGGTCTCTAAATTATAGATATTCTTTTCTGCTTTCATTTTTCAACATCAGGATTACAGAAACACGAGTACACATACTTAGACTGCTAAATAGCCCCACTTATTTCTGAGCATTTGCCCTCATTTATAAAGCCCAACTAGAGTGCAACTTTTATGTTTCCACATTTCATTGGGATGATAACACTGAGTACACACACCTACTGTGTCTTTGCATTCTTGTCAATTGAGATTTTCTCTGATCACAAATTGCTTGCGGTTCTTTCTCTTCTTTAAAGAAACAAAAACCATACAACACAAAACCTAAAAAGCTACTGACAAAGGCTCATCAACATTTTCTTTCTTCCAGAGGACCACCAGGTGAAAACTACAAAGAAAATCTCTTTACCCTCAACTTCAGGTAATCTAGTGTCAACTCTGGGTAATTACATACATAATTTCTCTCCTCTCTAATCTCAAAAGAATCCAAATAAGAGTTTTATGTCAACAGACACCCTACCAAAATAACATGACCTTTTAATTTTTATGAATATCATGGTAGATACAAGTGTCATTGCAATTTCTTTTCTATAACACAGAAATTGAATTAAAAGATGTTGCTTTTACTGCTCTTTGTTCTCTAGAAATGAATATGACATACTGTTATGGTCGACAAATATACATATTCATATGTTTACTATAATTTCAATCATAGAGTATTAGAGGAGAAGAGGGCTTCAGTCTAGCATCGGATTTTATAGGTGTCTTATATTGTGTTCTCCTGAAGAGTCTCAGATGAGGATGTATAGCAAGTGTTGTATTAAGGAAACACACTCAGATGGGTAAGGGCATAGTAGAACAGTTTAGAAAGGGAAGAAGTCAAACATGGGTGTGATTTCAAGCAAAGTCCTAGCCTCAGACTAATCATGAAGAGGAGCTCTGCTATATAAATAACATCTCAGAGTTTATTTCATCCAGGAAGAAAGGGACTGTGCCCTTGCACTTCTGCACAAGGCAGTCTTTCTGCTGCAGGGCCACATAAATTCCCACATACTTTTGGCCCCACATTTTTTAGCAAAACGTGCCCTGTCTTATAAAGAGTAGCAAAAGTGCAGGTTATTAGAAGCAAAAAAACACAGATGTTGGGGAAGGAGCACACAGAAACAATAAAAGGATTCAAGGTGATCTGATCTGGGTGGAGCACTGATAGTGTTCAATACAAGGGATGAGGAAATTGGGTTGCAAGATACCTTATGTAAAACACATGAAGTCACAGAACTGATCACTGATAGAATCTAAGTCTCCTGATTCATAATCCAGGACATGTTTGTGTTGCTTAAAGTAAATACCAATATATCCACCATTGATAATTCCAATTAATTTAAACAAAGGCAGATTTGTTAATTTATGACTTGTCTTGCAATTCTCCCATATAATAAGAGTAATTTCAAAATTATTGTTTTGGACCCTTCTGCTGCTAATGATACTACAGTTCTAATTCATTCCCACTTTTAAGAACTCAGATGAGCAGACATTTGAACTTTGTTTTGGGAGATTTCTCTTTTTTAATTAATTGTCTAGAGAAACCAATCAAAATTACATGACAAATTGGATTGCTAATCCCATAAATAGAATTTAAAATTATAGATCTACTCAAACTTTAAAATAAGAACATACTATTTTCCTAACATACACATTTGTCCTAGCTCATTTTTACTTATTAGTCCCCAAATGTAAAATTTTCGCACATCTTATTCCAGTTAAGACTGTTACACATGAAATTTCCTAAGTTCTTAGCATCTAGGAAAGGACTCTCTCTTTCACGGTTTTCATATCTGAACTTACATTAGATATTATTTAATGAACACGTGCTGATGTGTTTGTGGTTTGTGAAGAATAATAATGAAATTAGTAGTGATGCAATCATTGTTTCAACTTTCCTTAAAAATAGTTTTTATTAAAAATTTTAACAAATTTTTTTTCAAAAACTCTAAATTAAGCCACCAGGAAGAAAATTGGGTGAGAAGTACAGAGACATAGTAAAATGCTTGGGGGGCCACCTGGGTAGCTCAGTCAGTTAGGTGTCTGCCTTCGGAACAGGTCATGATCTCAGGGGTCCTTGGATTGAGCCCCATATCAGGCTCCCTGCTCAGCAGGGAGTCTGCTTCTCACTCTCGCTTTCCTTCTGCCCTTCCCCCTGCTTGTGCTTTCTCTACATCCAATAAATAAATGAAAAATATTTTTTAAAAAAGATGCTTGAAAAGTGGTTATTTCCTTGTTTCATGAGCAGATTTTCATTTCTTGTCTAAGCAAAGGAAGAAAAAAAAAAGGTAGATAGGAACCCTGATAATTAACAAACTATTCCCCTTCTCTTTGTTTATGAAGAAAAAAAAAGTGAGAACACCTCTGCTATAAGGACAGATCTCATACAACAGGATGGTCTCTCTACAGCAGGCGGGTAGAAGTTGGTTTGACAACGCTAATATAATTTATTTTAATAGCCTAAAAGAACACAAGACCTCTTCTCAAGTTTACATTGTTATGTTTTGCATGAGATGTATGAAAGCAATTGAAACGAAATGTGAAAGATATAAAGATTATGGTTAACACCTGGCATAGTACTTTTGCACAGTAGGCATTTAAACAATAAAAGTATATTGAAAGTGCAATTGTGTCCCCCTTAAAAATACAAATGCAAAGTCATTCTTGATAGTCTATAATAAATACTATTTTTAGACCATTTTCCTATGATGTTGCCCTATGATTTTTCCTCTTATTGACCTTTGTGCTTTCCACTCTCTTGAGCTTTCTGTCTAGAAATAGACCTCAGAAACCCAAATCCTTATTAGCAATCTCTCACCCTTATTAGCCAATGAAATGTATGAAGATAATGCTGCAATTTTAGAGGGAGGGGACATTCAGCCTTATGTTTCTTCTTTCTTTTCATTTTTTTAGTTTCATTTTCACTTTTTTTTTTTTCCTGGGTAAGTCTGCCTAATAGAAATTAAGAACTAGAAATAGTTATACCTAATATACCTAATAGAAATTAAGAACTAGAAACTGTCCCAAGCATATCTTATCCACTTATCTCCACCAATTAATCACAATGATTTAATTTAAAATGAGGTGACAGATCAGCATTTTAGACACAAAAACACATCAAGTGAAAATTTAAAACCCTTTCCCAAAACCATATAGAAATAATGATTTTACTCATAATCTTTTGAGATATTTTATACTACTTGTTCCCTGATTTGCATTGATAATATTTGATCATATTTATGTATATTATGTAGGTAGTGCTTTTTTCTTAAGATTTTATTTATTCATTTGATAGATAGAGATCACAAGTAGGCAGAGAGGCAGACAGAGAGAGAGGAGGAAGCAGGCTCCTGGCTGAGCAGAGAGCTGGACGTGGGGCTCAATCCCAGGACCCTGGGATCATGACCTAAGCTGAAGGGAGAGGCTTTAACCCACTGAGCCACCCAGGTGCCCCTGTGGGTAGTGCTTTTAATGAAATAAAATACATTAATTACTTAAGAGGTAAAGTATTATATTATATTATATTATATTATATAGTAGAAAATTAATTTTATATGATAAAGTAGAAAATTAATCTCTGGAACACTTTATTTAACCTATTGGTGGGACACCAGATGACAAATAGTGTCATGGGGCATACACTGCTTCTTGAAAAGTGAATTTGAACACTATTTAGACCTCAATGAAATGGAACTGTCTTTTCTAATAGATCCTCTATAGTATTATTTTTAAGACTGAGGATTTCTCTTTTCTTATATCCTAAAAATATGTTAGAGTCTTCCAATTTTATGTATGAACATAGTTTCTATGGAAGTTTATTCATACATTAGTCTTTTTAATGAGATATTTATTTGTGATAAGCACTTTTTTGTATCAAAAATTTGAGTGTCACCTAAGTGTAAATAAACAAACAAAATATATTTTGAGATGATTAGGTAGATGGAAAACCATTTCTTTTTTTTTTTTTTAAAGATTTTATTTATTTATTTGACAGAGACAGAACACAAGTAGATGGAGAGTCAGGCAGAGAGAGAGAGAGAGAGAGGGAAGCAGGCTTCTTGCTGAGCAGAGAGCCCGATGCGGGACTCGATCCCAGGACCCTGAGATCATGACCTGAGCCAAAGGCAGCGGCTTAACCCACTGAGCCACCCAGGCACCCCTGGAAAACCATTTCTAAAGCAAACAGGAAACAAAGGACCAAGTTTAAAATCCATTCACACCAGCTCATGTAAGTGTGTCTATTTGAAATCTTGCCTTTTTGTACAGATCAGCACTAGTGGGGATCCATAGTCTGTTAATTGTACCATATGATTCCATCTAATGCCAACACCAAAGACAAATTGCATCATCACTTGAAGAAAAAGAGTCAGTAAAAGACCATTAAGGATTTCCATTCTTTTGAAATGTACTTTCAAAGAAGGAAGTGAAATAAGACAGAATAAAACCATGATAATAGAAGAAAATGTGGTAACAAAGAGGTTAGGAAAGTAGCATGAACTAGAGAGAAGATACTTTAATGAGTTTTGCTACAGTAAAACAAAAAAAAAATAGAAAATTTTGCTTCACTCATGATAATATCTGTAGAAATTCCCCTCAAACACACAGCAATTCCAATCTACCATTAAAAAATATAGTTAAAAGATGAGACTATTTCCATCTTTCTATTAAAATTATCCCTTGGGTACCTGGTTGACTCCACCAGAAGAGGATGTGACTCTTGATCTTGGAGGTTGTGAGTTTGAGCCTCAGGTTGGGTGTAGAGACTACTATAAAAAAAAAAAAAAAAAAAAAAAAAAAAAAGGAGGAGGGGCAAGATGGTGGAGAAGTAAGAGACCCTATTTCAACCAGTCCACTAAAGTGAGCTAATTATTTATCAGAACACCCTGAACACCCATGAAATCAGCCTGAGATGTAGGATTATACACTTCCAGGTCTCTACAGGGCAGAAGACTCCTGTGAAGAGGTTCAATACAACATATTTCATAATAAGCTTTTAACTTAAACTATTTTCACACATATACCTGAGTTCTTCTTTTGCTTTTCTATTTTTTTTAATATACATATAGATATAAGCTTCAAGGTAATCCTCTTTCCCTAAGCAATACTACCCCTATATATAAACCAGTTTTATTAATCTCCCTTTATCTCTGGAAAGTTGAGTCCATTAACAAAGAGATCAAGATACACTCAGGAAGAATAAAAATAACCTTCCTCGCCCACATTGAGGATTTATAACCACCCTCCCATCTTTTTCTTCTGTCAGTGTTTCTGTGTATTTGTTTTTGTTCCAGTATTATATAAATCTTATACTTGGGGTTCATTTTGGCTGGGTTCTTTTTTTTTTTTTTTTTTTCTTGTCATTTTTGACAAGACATTTCTTGTCTTTTTGTTTGTCCTTTTTTGTTCATATACCTTATAAATCTTACCTTTGGGGCCCATTCTGGCTGGGTCTGCTCTTTTTTTTTTTTTTCCTGTCTCTCTCTTCCTCTCTCTCTTTTTTTCTTTCTCTCTCTCTCTTTTTTTTTTAAAGATTTTATTTATTTATTTGAGAGAGAGGCAGTGAGAGAGAGCATGAGCGAGGAGAAGGTCAGAGGGAGAAGCAGACTCCCCGTGGAGCTGGGAGCCCAATGCAGGACTCTATCCCGGGACTCCGGGATCATGACCTGAACTGAAAGCAGTTGTCCAAACAACTGAGCCACCCAGCTGTCCCTCTTTTTCTCTCTCTCTTTTTTTTTTTTTTTTTTTGGTGGTGACTTCCAATTGCTCAGATGTTCCAGGGTGTACCTTGCCTGGATCACTGTTGTTATATTCAGCAACACATCCCCTCAACCACCTCTCACCAAAATGACTAGGAGGAGGAATGCCCAATAGAGGAAAAATTAAGAGACTGTGTCCTTTCCATCAGAACTATTGGATATGGACATAAACAGTATGTCAGAAAGGGAATTCAGGGTAATAATTATATAGGCAATGGCTAGGTTGGAGAAAACCATTAATGACAAATGGAATCTATTAGGGCAGAAGTGAAAGCCACCCAGGAAGAAGTTAAAAATGCTATCAATGAGATCCAATCTAATCTAAATACTTGAAAAGCTAGGGTAACCAAAGTAGAAGATTGAATTAGTGATCTAAAAGACAAACTGACAGAAAAGAAGGATCAGGGAGAGGCCTGGAAAAAACAGCTTAGAAGTCATGAAAACAGAAAGGGAAATAAATGGTGCCATGAGACATTCCACCATCAGAATTTTTGGGATCCCTGAGGGGGTGGAGAAAGAGAGAAGACAAAAGATAGCAGAACAAATTCTGAACAAAAAATTTCCTAATCTGGGAAATGGGACAAGTGTTCCTGTCCTAGAGGCAGAAATGACACCCCTCAAGATCAACGAGTCTAGGAAGACCTCCAGACACTTAATTGTGAAATTCATGAGTCATAATTTTAGACAAGAGGTCTTAAGGGCAGCTAGGGGGAAGATATTCCTTACATACATACATCAGAATAATGTCAGACCTGTCCACAGAAACCTGGCAAGCCAGAAAGGCCTGGCAAGACATATTCAGGCCACTAAATGAGAGGAATATGCAGCCAAGAATACTTTATCCAACAAGCTGACATTCAAAATGGATGGAGAGATAAAGAGCTTCCAAGACCAGCAAGGTTCAAAAGAGTACGTGACCACCAAACTGGCACTACAAGAAATATTAAGGGGGTTCTATAAAAGAAGAATGAACCCAAGAGAGTCACAGAACAGAAATTTACAGAGACAATCTATAGAAACAAGGACTTCACAGGCAACATGATGTCAATAAAAATGTATCTTTCAATAATCACTCTCAATGTGAAAGGCCTTAACTCACATAAAACCACACAGGGTTGCAGACTGGATAAAATGACAGGACTGATCCATATGTTGTCTAGAAGAGACCTATTTGGAACCCAAGAATACATCCAGACTGAAAGTGAAGGGATGGAGAAGCATCTTTTATGCCAATGGTCCTCAAAAGAAAGCAGGGATAGCAATTCTTGTATCAGATAAATTAGATTTTAAACTAAAGATTATAGTCAGAGATAAATGACACTACATCATTCTTAAAGGGTCTATCCACCAAGATCTAACAATTGTAAATAACTATGCTGCCAATACAGAAGCAGCCAACTACATAAGACAACTGTTAATCAAGACAAAGAATAATATTGATATGAATACATTAATAGTAGGGGATCCTGACATACAGCACTCAGTAATAGATCATCCAAGCAGAAAATCAATAAACAAGAGCATTGAACAACACATTGGACTAGATGGACCTCATAGATAATATACAGAACATTCCAAGCCAAAACAACAGAATACTCATTCTTGACTACACATGGAACTTTCTCCACAATAGACCACATATTGGGTCACAAATTAGAGCTCAACTGATACCAAAAGACTGAGATTATACCCTTTATGTTCTCAGACCACAATGCTTTGAAAATGGAACTCAACCCCAAGAAAAAGTTTGGAAGGAATTCAAACACGTGGAAGCTAAAGACTTGCTTATGAATGTTTAGGTCAACCAGGAAATCAAACAATTCATGTAAACCAATGAGAATGAAGACACTTCGGTCCAAAACCTATGGGATACAGCAAAGGCAGTCTTAAGGGGAAAATACATAGCCATCCAAGCCTCTCTCAAAGAAAATTGAAAAATCCATAATACACCAGCTCTCTTTACACCTTAAAGAACTGGAGAATCAACAACAAATTAAGCCAACCCCCCACACAAGAAGGAGAGTAATCAAGATTAGAGCAGAGATCAACAAGATAGAAAGTAGAGATACAGTAGAACACATCAACAAAACTAGAAGGTGGATTTTTGAAAGACTCAATAAGATCAATAAACCATTGGCCAAACTAATCCAAAAGAAAAGATAGAGGACCCAAATTAATAAAATTATGCATGAAAAGGGAGAGATCACCAGTAACACTAAGGAAAGAGAAACAATCATCAGAAATTGCTATCAACAGTTATATGCCAATAAGTTAAGCAACCTAGACAAAATAGATGAATTCCTGGAAACCTATAAACTTCCAAAACTGAATCAGGAAGAAAATGACAACCTGAATACACCAATATCTGTAAGGAGATTGAAGCAGTGATCAAAAACCTCCTAAAAAACAAGAGCCCAGGACCTGACAGATTCCCTGGAGAACTCTACAAAACATTCAAAGAAGAAATAATACCTATTCTGCTGAAACTGTTTCAAAAAACAGAAACAGAAGGAAAACTTCCAGACTCTTTTTATGAAGCCAGCATTACCCTGATCCCCACACTAGGCAAAGACCACGCCAAAAAGGGGAACTTCACAACAATATCCCTGATGAAAACGGATGCCAAGATTCTCAACAAGATCCAAGATAATAGGATCCAACAGTACATTTAAAAGATTATCCACCATGAACAGCTGGGATTTATCCCTGGGATGCAAGGGTGGTTCGACATTCGCAAATCAACCAATGTGACAGAACCAATCAATAAGAGAAGAGAGAAGAACCACATGGTCCTCTCAATTGATGCAGAAAAGGCATTTGACAAGATACAGCATCTCTTCCTGATCAAAATGACCAGAAGTATAGGGATAGAGGGAACATCCCTCAACTTCATAAAATCTATCTATGAAAACCCACAGCAAATATCATCCTCAATGGGGAAAAGCTGACGATCTTCCCTCTGAGATCAGAAACACGACAAGGATGCCCACTCTTGCCACTCTTATTCAACACAGTACAAGAAGTCCTAGCAACAGCAATCAGACAACAAAAAGAAATAAAAGGTATTCAAATTGGCAAAGAAGAAGTCAAACTGCCTCCCTTCGCAGATGACATGATACTTTATATGGAAAACCCAAAGACTCCAGCCTCAAACTACTAGAACTCATACTGCAATTCAGTAATGTGGCAGGATACAAAATCAATGTACAGAAATCAGTTGCTTTCTGGTACACTAACGATGAAAATATAGAAAGGGAAATGAGAGAATCGATTCCAATTACTATAGCCCCAAGAACCATAAGATACCTAGGAATAAACCTAACCAAAGAGGTAAAGGATCTGTACTCAAGGAACTACAGAACACTCATGAGAGAAATTGAAGAAGGGGGTGCTTGTGTGGCTCAGTGGGTTAAAACCTCTGCCTTCTGCTCAGGTCATGATCTCAGGGTCCTGGGATCAAGCCCCACATCGGGCTCTCTGCTCTGTGGGGAGCCTGCTTCCTCCTCTCTCTCTCTGCTTGCCTTTCTGCCTACTTTTGATCTCTGTTGAATAAATAAATAAAATCTTTAAAAAGTTACATTTAAAAAAAAAAAGAAATTGAAGAAGACACAAAAAGATGGAAGAACATTCCATGCTCATGGATTAAAAGAATAAATATTGTGAAAATGTCTAAACTGCCCAGAGCAATCTGTAATTTCAATGCCATCTCAATCAAAATTCCACCGGCATTTTTCAAAGAGCTAGAACAAGCAATCCTAAAATTTGTATGGAAAGAGAAGAGACTCTGAATTGTTAAGGAAATGTTGAAAAAGAAAATCAAAACTGGGGGCATCATATTGCCTGATTTCAAGCTTTACTACAAAGCTGTGATCACCGAGGCAGCATGGTATTGGCACAAAAACAGGCACATAGACCAGGGGAACAGAGTAGAGAGCCCAGATATGGACCCTCAACTCAATGGTCAACTAATCTTCGACAAAGCAGGAAAAATACACAGTGGAAAAAAGTTTCTTCAACAAATGGTGCTGGGAAAATTGGACAGCTATGTGTAGAAGAATGAAACTCAACCATTCTCTTACACCATACATGAAGATAAATTTGAAATGGCTAAAAGACCTTAATATGAGGCAGGGATATATCAACCTCCTATAGGAGAACATGGGCAGTAACCTCTTTAACATCAGCCACTGAATCTTCTTTCAAGATAATTCTCCAAAGGAGGCTTATAAGTCAAAGAGAGATTCAATTATCATATGGTTTCACTTACGTGTGGAGCATAAGGAATAACATGGAGGACACTGGGAGATGGAGAGAAGTGAGATGGGGGAAATTGGAGGGGGAGACAAAAGGAAACAAAAGCAAAATGAACTTTTGGGACTTCATCAAGATCAAAAGCCTCTGGTCAGCAATGGAAACAGTGAACAAATAGGCAATCCACGGAATGGGAGAAGATACTTGCAAATGACACACAGAGAAAGGGCTTATAGCCAAGATCTATAAAGAACTCTTCAAACTCAACATACACAAAACAGATAATCATGCCAAAAAATGGGCAGAAGACATGAACAGACCCTTCTCCAAAGAAGACATACAAATGGCTAACAGACACATGAAAAAATGTTCACCATCATTAGCCATCAGGGAGATTCAAATCGAAACCACATTGAGATACCACCTTACACCAGTTAGAATGGCCAAAATTAACAAGACAGTAAACAGCAAGTGTTGGAGTGGATGTGGAGAAATGGAACCCTCTTACAAGTTGGTGGGAATGCAAGTTGGTGCAGCCACTTTGGAAAACAGTGTGGCGATTCCTTAAGAAATTAGATATAGAGCTAGCCTATGACCTTGCAACTGCACTACTGGGTATTTACCCTAAAGATACAGATGCAGTGAAAAGAAGGGCCACCTGTACCCCAATATTCATAGCAGCAATGGCCACAGTCGTCAAACTGTGGAAAGAACCAAAAAGGCCTTCAACAGACAAATGGATAAAAAAGATATGGTCCATACATGCAATGGAGGATTACGCCCCCATCAGAAAGGAAGAATGCCCAACTTTTTTATCAACATGGACGGGACTGGAATAGATTATGCTGAGTGAAATAAGTCAAGGAGAGAGTGTCAATTATCATATGGTTTCACTTACTTGTGGTGCATAAGGAATAACACGGAGGACATTGGGAGATGGAGAGGCAAAGTGAGATGTGGGAAATTGGAGTGGGAGACAAACCATGAGAGACTGTGGACTCTGAGAAGCAAACTGAGGGTTTTTGAGGGGAGGGGGGTGGGGGGTTGGGTGAGCCTGTTGGTGGGTATTATGGAGGGCATGTATTGCATGAAACATTGGTTGTGGTTCATAAACAATGAATTTTGGAACACTTAAAAAAAAAAAAAAAGATTGATTATCCTAATACGCAGGTTGTCTTGGGCCCAAAGCAAAACATATGAATTAATGTAGAAGAAAGAGGGAGGAGTCAAGATGGCGGAGAAGTAGCAGGCAGAGACCTCATCAGGTAGGAGATCAGCTAAATAGCTTATCAATCCATTGCAAACACCTACAAATCCAACAGGAGACCAAAGAGAAGAAGAGCAACAATTCTAGAAACAGAAAATCGACCACTTTCTGAAAGGTAGGACGGCAGAGGCGTGAATCCAGAGCAATGGGAAGATAGACCACAGGGTGAGGGGCTGGCTCCTGGCAAGTGGTGGAGCAATGGAGCACAAAATCAGGACTTTTAAAAGTCTGCTCCACTGAGGGACATCGCTCCAGAGGCTAAACTGGGGTGAAGCCCATGCGGGGTCAGCGTGGCCCCAGGTCCCGAAGGGTCACAGAAGGATTGGGGGTGTCTGAGTGTTGCAGAGCTCACAGGTATTAGAGCAGGGAAGGCGGCTACAGAGACAGAGCCAAGGAGTGAGCTCTCAGCTCAGGGTTACCTTGAACCCGTCACAGTCTGAGTGAGCCCGGAGTGCAGGCAGAGGCCAGGGAGATGAGAGTGATTGAGCACTTTTCTCTGAGGGCACACTGAGGAGTGGGGCCCCGAGCTCTAGGTTCCTGGGGTGGGAGACTGGGAGGCTACCATTTTCATTCCCGTCCTCCAGAACTCTATGGAAAGTGTTTAGGGAACAAAAGCTCCCGAAAGCGAACCGAATGGATTACTTAGCCCGGCCCCTGGTAAGGGTCGTGCAATTCTGCCTGGGGCAAAGACACTTGAGAATCACTACAACAGGCCCCTCCCCCAGAAGATCAACAAGAAATCCAGCCATGATCAAGTTCACTTACCAAGAAGAACAGCGGAATTCCAGAGGAGGAGAAAGCAAAGCATGAAATTGATGACTTTCTCCCCATGATTCTTTAGTCTTGTAGTTAATTTAATTTTTTTAAATTTTTTTTCTTCTATTTTTTTTAACTTTTACCCTTTCCTCTTTAACATTTTTAACTAGTTTATCTTAACAAGACTTTTCATTAAAAAATAATAATAATGATCTTTTTTGAACTCTCATTATTATAGTCATATTTTATCCTTCATTGTATCTAACTTTATTTTTTGTATACACATAGGGCTTTTTCTTCTAAAAAATTTGGGGTACAACTTCTTCTAATAGATCAAAATATACCCTAAGTCTAGCTCTGGGCTTGTTCTAGTCTCCAGTCCAAGCAAAATCCTTCCATTTTCTTTTTCTTTTTCTCCCGACCAACTTACTTTATCAAACCCTTTTTTAGAAATTAATTTTTTTTCATATTTATATGCATATTCATTCCTTCATTGTGTTTACACTTATATATGTTTTTCGTTCTTTAAAACTTTGGGAGGTAGTTTCTTCTAGGAGACCAAAATACTCCCAAAATTAAGTGGGTGACCCTGTTCTAGTCACCAGTCTAATATATATATTTTTTTCTTTTTTATATTTTTTTAATTTGTTTCCTTTTTTTTTTCCTGAACTTCTGTTTATCCCCCTTTTTACCCCCATGATTTGGAGTCTCTTCTGATTTGGTAAAAGTGCATTTTCCTGGGGTCTTTGCCACCCTTTTAGTATTTTATTTGCTCCTTCATATATTCTTATCTGGACAAAATGACAAGACAGAAAAACTCACTCAAAAAAAAGAACAAGAGGCAATACCGAAGGCTAGGGACCTAATCAATATGGACATTGGTACTATGTCAGATCTAGAGTTCAGAATGACTATTCTCAAGGTTCTAGCCAGGCTCAAAAAAGGCATGGAAGATATTAGAGAAACCCTCTCTGGAGAGATAAAAGACCTTTCTGGAGAAATAAAAGAACTAAAATCTAACCAAGTTGAAATCAAAAAAGCTATTAATGTGGTGCAATCAAAAATGGAGTCTCTTACTGCTAGGATAAATGAACCAGAAGAAAGAAATAGTGATATGGAAGACCAAATGACAGAGAATAAAGAAGCTGAGCCAAAGAGAGACAAACAAATACTGGACCACGAGGGGAGAATTTGAGAGATAAGTGACACCATAAGACGAAACAATGTTAGAATAATTGGGATTCCAGAGAAGAAGAAAGAGAGAGGGGAGCAGAAAGTATATTGGAGAGAATTATTGGAGAGAATTTCCCCAATATGGCAAAGGGAACAAGCATCAAAATCCAGGAGGTGCAGAGAACCCCCCTCAAAATCAATAAGAATAGGTCCACACCCTGTCACATAATAGTAAGATTTACAAGTCTTAGCAACAAAGAGAAAATCCTGAAACCAGCCCGGGAAAAGAAATCTTTAACATACAATGGTAAAAATATTAGATTGGCATCGGACTTATCCACAGAGACCTGGCAGGCCAGAAAGAACTGGCATGATATATTCAGAGCACTAAATGAGAAAAACATGCAGCCAAGAATACTATATCCAGCTAGGCTATCATTGAAAATAGAAGGAGAGATAAAAAGCTTCCAGGACAAACAAAAACTGAAAGAATTTGCAAACACCAAACCAGCTCTATAGGAAATATTGAAAGGGGTCCTCTAAGCAAAGAAAGACCCAAAAGAAGTAGATCAGAAAGGATCAGACAATATGCAGTAACGGTCACCTTACAGGCAATACAATGGCCCTAAACTAAGATCTCTCAATAGTTACCCTGAATGTAAATGAGCTAAATGTCCCAATCAAAAGACGCAGGGTATCAGAATGGATAAGAAAACAAAACCCATCAATATGCTGCCTACAAGAAACTCATTTTAGACCCGAAGACACCTCCAGATTTAAAGTGAGGGGGTGGAAAACAATTTACCATGCTAATGGACATCAGAAGAAGGCTGGGGTGGCAATCCTTGTATCAGATCAATTAGACTTTAAACCAAAGACTATAAGAAGAGATGAGGAAGGACACTATATCATACTCAAAGGGACTGTACAACAAGAAGATCTAACAATTTTAAATATCTATGCCCCTAATATGGGAGCAGCCAACTATATAAACAAATTAATAACAAAATCAAAGAAACACATCGACAATAATGCAATAATAGGTGACTTTAACACTCCCTTCACTGAAATGGACAGATCATCCAAGCAAAAGATCAACAAGGAAATAAAGGCCTTAAATGGCACACTGGACTAGATGGACATCACAGATATATTCAGAAGATTTCATACCAAAGCAACTGAATACACATTCTTCTCTACTGCACATGGAACATTCTCCAGAATAGATCACATCCTGGGTCACAAATCAGGTCTCAACCGGTATCAAAAGATTGGGATCATTTCCTGCATATTTTAAGACCACAATGCTCTGAAGGTAGAACTCAATCACAAGAGGAAATTTGGAAAGAACCCAAATACATGGAGACTAAACAGCATCCTTCTAAAAAATGAATGGGTCAACCGAGAAATTAAAGAGAATTGAAAAAATTCATGGAAACAAGTGATAATGAAAACACAACAGTTCAAAATCTGTGGGACACAGCAAGGACAGTCCTGAGAGGAAAATATATAGTGGTATAAGCCTTTCTCAAGAAACAAGAAAGTTCTCGGGGCGCCTGGGTGGCTCAGTGGGTTAAGCCGCTGCCTTCGGCTCAGGTCATGATCTCAGGGTCCTGGGATCGAGCCCCGCATCGGGCTCTCTGCTCAGCAGGGAGCCTGCTTCCTCCTCTCTCTCTGCCTGCCTCTGTCTGCTTGTGATCTCTCTCTGTCAAATAAATAAATAAAATCTTTAAAAAAAAAAAAAGAAACAAGAAAGTTCTCAAATACACAACATAACCCTACACTTAAAGGAACTGGAGAAAGAACAACAAAGAAAGCCTAAATGCAGCAGGAGAAGAGAAATAATAAAAATCAGAGCAGAAATCAATGAAATAGAAACCAAAAAAAACCACAATAGAACAAATCAACTAAACTAGGAGCTGGTTCTTTGAAAGAATTAATAAGATTGATAAACCGCTGGCCAGACTTATCAAAAAGAAAAGAGAAAGGACCCAAATAAATAAAATCATGAATGAAAGAGGAGAGATCACATCTAACAACAAAGAAATACAAAAAATTATAAGAACACATTATGAACAACTCTATGCCAACAAATTTGACAATCTGGAAGAAATGGATGCATTCCTAGAGACATATAAACTACCACAACTGAACCTGGAAGAAATAGAATATCTGAACAGACCTATAGCCAGTAAGGAGATTGAAACAGTTATCAAAAATCTCCAAACAAACAAAAGCCCAGGGCTCCCCAGGGGAATTCTACCAAACATTTAAAGAATAATTTATACCTATTCTCCTGAAACTGTTCCAAAAAGTAGAAATGGAAGGAAAACTTCCAAACTCATTTTATGAGGCCAGCATCACCTTGATCCCAAAACCAGACAAGGATCCCATCAAAAAAGAAATTTACAGACCAATATCCTTGATGAACACAGATGCAAAAATTCTCACCAAAATACTAGCCAATAGGATCCAACAGTACATTAAAAAGATTATTCACCACGACCAAATGGGACTTATTCCAGGGCTGCCAGTTTGGTTCAACATCCGCAAATCAATCAATGTGATACAATACATTAATAAAAGAAAGAACAAGAGCCATATGATACTCTCAATAGATGCTGAAAAAGCATTTGACAAAGTACAGCATCCTTTCTTGGTCAAAACTCTTCAAAGTGTAGGGATGGAGGCCACATACCTCAATATCATAAAAGCCATCTATGAAAAACCCACCGCAAATATCATTCTCAATGGAGAAAAACTGAGAAATTTTCTTCTAAGGTCAGGAACACGGCAGGGATGTCCATTATCACCACTGCTATTCAACATAGTATTAGAAGTCCTAGCCTCAGCAATCAGATAACAAAAAGAAATTAAAGGCATCCAAATCGGCAGAGAAGAAGTCAAACTATCACTCTTTGCAGATGATATGATACTATATGTGGAAAACCCAAAAGACTCCACTCTGAAACTGCTAGAACTTGTACAGGAATTCAGTAAAGTTTCAGGATATAAAATCAATGCACAGAAATCAGTTGCATTTCTCTACACCAACGACAAGACAGGAGAAAGAGAAATTAAGGAATCCATCCCATTGGCAATTGCACCCAAAACCATAAGATACCTAGCAATAAACTTAACCAAAAAGGCAAAGAATCTTTACTCAGAAAACTATGAAAGAAATTGAGGAAAACACAAGGAAATGGAAAAAATGTTCCGTGCTCCTGGATTGGAAGAATAAATATTGTGAAAATGTCTATGCTACCTAGAGCAATCTACACATTTAATGCAATCCCTATCAAAGTCCCATACATTTTTTTCAAAGAAATGAAACAAATAATCCTAAAATTTATATGGAACCAGAAACGACCTCGAATAGCCAAAGGAATATTGAAAAAGAAAGCCAAAGTTGGTGGCATCACAATTCCGGACTTCAAGCTCTATTATAAAGCTGTCATCATCAAGACAGTATGGTACTGGCACAAAAACAGACACATAAATCAATGGAACAGAATAGAGAGCCCAGAAATAAACCCTCAACTCTATGGTCAACTAATCTTTGACAAAGCAGGAAAGAATGTCCAATGGAAAAAAGACAGTCTGTTCAACAAATGGTGTTGGAAAAATTGGACCATTTCCTTATACCACAAATGAAAATAGACTCAAAATGGATGAAGGATCTCAATGTGAGAAAGCAATCCATCAAAATCCTTGAGGAGAACACAGGCAGCAACCTCTTTGACCTCAGCCGCAGCAACTTCTTCCTGGGAACATTGCCAAAAGCAAGGGAAGCAAGGGCAAAAATGAACTATTGGGATTTTATCAAGATCAAAAGCTTTTGCACAGCAAAAAAAACAGTTAACAAAACCAAAAGAAAACTGACAGAATAGGAGAAGACATTTGCAAACGACATATCAGATAAAGGGCTAGTATCCAAACTCTATAAAAAGCTTAGCAAACTCAACACCCAAAGAACAAATAATCCAATCAAGAAATGGGCAGAGGACATGAGCAGACATTTCTGCAAAGAAGACATCTAGATGGCCAACAGACACATGAAAAAGTGCTCCACATCACTCTGCATCAGGGAAATACAAATCAAAACCACAATGAGATACCACCTTACACCAGTCAGAATGGCTAAAATTAACAAGTCAGGAAATGACGATGCTGGCAAGGGTGCGGAGAAAGGGGAACCCTCCTACCCTGTTGGTGGGAATGCAAGCTGGTGCAACCACTCTGGAAGACAGCATAGAGGTTCCTCAAAAAGTTGAAAATAGAGCTACCCTATGACCCAGCAATTGCACTACTGGGTATTTACCCTAAAGACACGAACATAGTGATCTGAAGGGGCATGTGCACCTGAATGTTTAATGCAGCAATGTCTACAATAGCCAAACTATGGAAAGAACCTAGATGTTCATCAACAGATGAATGGATAAAGAAGATTTGATATATATATATATACATATATACACACATATATATATATATAAAATGGAATACTATGCAGCCATCAAAAGAAATGAAATCTTGCCATTTGTGACATTGTGGATGGAACTAGATAGAGGGTATATGTTTAGCAAAACTAGTCAATCAGAGAAAGACAACTATCATATGATCTCCCTGATATGAGGAAGTGGCGATGCACCATGGGGGGGTTGGGGGGTACGAAAAGAATAAATGAAACACGATGGGATTGGGAGGGAGACAAACCATAAGTGACTCTTAATCTCACAAAACAAACTGCGGGTTGCTGGGAGGAGGGGGTTCAGGAGAGGGGGGTGGGGTTATGGACATTGAGGAGGGTTTGTGCTATGGTGAGTGCTGTGAAGTGTGTAAACCTGGCGATTCACACACCTGTACCCCTGGGGATAAAAATACATTATATGTTTATAAAAAATAAAAAAAAAAATTAAAAAAATAAAGTAGAAGAAAGATACATGGCATGTGTTTTTTTTTTTTAGAATGTATTTTTGATTGGAATAAGATCCCTGTAAAAGTTTGTGTATGTGTTGTTTTCCTTCCTGTTTTTCTTTTGCATGCTCAGAGGCTTATGTATATATACAGTCTATGTCTTTTCAAAGCAAAGAGGGTGTGCTACTGTCGAGATCAGCATCTAGACAGTAGTTAATTTTTGTGGAGTTCCCTGGATGCCATAGAACTGAAAGTCCCCATGGCATCTACCCTACCCAGGATTACAAGAGAAATCTCCACAGTCTACTCCTTTGGCATGTATTTGTTGTGCATAAAAAGCTTTAAAAGAGCAGTGTGGCTGGAAGATGGTGCTGGATTTGATGTTAGGATTCTGTTTAGCCTTATTTCTAAGAGCAGGCATTTCCAATGTTTGAGTCGAAGGATAATGACTTGTAAAGATGGAATAATCAGGATATGCTTATAACTGACAGAATTTCCCCCCCACTGCACAATCTAATTGAACAAATAGTGTGTTAGAACAGTTCGTCCCTTGTTAGAACAATAGTGTGTTAGAACAGTCTCTCCCACAATGTTCATAGCCAAGTCAATGTAACATTGGGACTAGTGTATTTTTTAAATAACTTTCAAGTAAGTTTTAAATAACTTTCAAACCCATATCAATTTTGTTTTTAATACCTATTTTGATGTATAATATATATATCATAAAATTCACATGTTTTGAACTATACAATTTAATGATTTTTAGTAAGTTCCTGAGTTGTGCAACCGTCATCTTAATCCAGTGTAGGAGGTTTTCATCATCCCAATTGGATCCTTTGTGTTCATTCACAATAAACCCCCCTTCTCCTTCTCCCCCTCCCACTCCTCCATCCTTCAGTAAACCACTGATAGATAGTCTCTATCTATATATTTCCCTTTTCTAGATATCAAATATACACTTAATTATATAATACACGGTCTTTTATTTCTTGCTTCTTTCACTTATCATAATGCTTTTGAAGTTCGTGTATGTTGTAGCATGCATCAGTATTTCATTCCTTATTATGTCTGAGTGGTATTTCATTATGTGAACATATCATGTTTTGTTCTCCATTTACCAACTGATGGACATTTGTGTCATTTCCACTTTTTGGCTACTATGAATAATATTAACTTCATGTTCAAATGTTTGTGTGGACATATATTTTCATTTCCTTTTGGTAGCTACTTGGGAATGTAATTGCTGGGTTGTGCAGTCATCCACATTGATTCTTGACCCACCTTTAATCCATTCGTATAACTATTAAAATGATCTTTGTAAAGTGAGATCTGACTCATGCCACACATATGTTGAAAGCTCTGAAGGATCACTCAATGTTTATTCATGTTCTGTGTTAATAGAATCTCATACAAAATATAGAAACCCTGCTTGATTTTATACTGTCTTATTCTTGCTCCCCTTTCTCTAGGAGTACTGGCTTTTTAAAAATACCTAGTTAAAGGAGCTAGATTTTCTTATGACCTTATAGTCTTCAGACTGATCTTCCTTATGTTTGGAGGCCTACAGTGTTATTCCCACTGCATTCAGTGATTAATTAATCTTTTAGACCTATAGCTTAGAAGCTGTAATTGACGCTACAAAAAATTTTAGCATCCATTTATATGTACATCCTATCTTCTAATCTTACTATCATTTCTCACTATTGATGTCAATTAACTATGGGAGTAAACACTGTGTAAACAATGCTTGTGTAAACTTTCACTGGGAGAAAGTAATTCTCCATAAAGGACAAATGGAGAAAAGCATTATCTTACTGCATACATGTAAATATTCTTCCTTCCTTACTTACTTCCTCTTTCTTTCTTTCTTTCTTTCTTTCTTTCTTTCTTTCTTTCTTTCTTTCTTTCTTTCTTTCCTTCTCATTCTCTTTTCAACGTAGAATAAATATAACTCATATTACTTGCTCTCCTGCCTCCCTGAATAACTTATTGTATTGTTGGATATGGTAGTTTGGGCCTAGTGTGAGATTTTGAATTGCCCTATGTAAGATATGGCTTCTATCCTATGGTAAATTTTAGGGATATTGTTTTAAAAAATCTCTTAAAATATGAGTTGGAAATCATAGCATTCTTGAAACTCAGTTGAACTTTTGATACTGACACGTCATTGATTGGGAAGAGGGCTCTAATATTCTGTAGGACTGGTGCACTTTTTAATTTTAACAAGCAGACACAAGTGAATCGGGAGTGTGAAAAATGCCGTCAAGTTGTGTAGCAGCAAGTGTCAGTTTAGATAAGGATTACAATATCAGGAGTGGACTCTGACCGTGGAAACTGAAATTCTGGCTACATATTGAGAGGCTAAGGAAAGCTCTATGAAACTAGGGCAAAGGAATGTTTGACTTCCAAGAAAGAAATGTAAAAATTCTCTCAAATATGAAGGAAGCTGAGCAGATTTCTCCATGAAGACGACTTCTCAGGGCAGTTGGGTAGCAACAGTAAAACCCTGGTTCAGAAAGTTTATGGCTGAGGGGTTATCAGATATAAGGAAGGCTCCAAATCCAAGCAGGGGATTAAGAATGAATTCATTAATCGTTGCAGTGGACCAATAGAGTTGATTTTCTTTATTCAGCATGCAGGCTTACATCACACATTGAGAGTTAATAAGGGAAAGTGAAAGCTTGATTCTGTAATATTTTATTTTATTATCTGCTGCCACAACTTTAAAATGATGCTTTAACAGACTCTGCACTCTGTGAGTATAGAGGTATTTTTTAAATGATTTGTAGTGTTTATAATAAGCTAATGTTCAAATATTTGGGGAGCATATGTTCTTGCATAAGAACCATTTACTGGCAAATATATTTCTCAAACTAATGCAATGTTCTTATCTAGTCTACTGTGCCTAATTTAAAAAGTGGAAGATGATGTGGAACTTTCTGGCAGGAAGTTGAGTGATAACACACATTAATGAAGGCAAAGTGTATGACATATCAATTTGGGTCTCATTGGATCAAAGCATAACTTTCATAAACATGCAATGTCCTCATTGTATATCTCCTTGTCCTTATATTCTCAGTATGAAGATTTGAAATGGGCATTCTTTCTGTGCTAATGTTGGCAAATAATGTTCATTGCTATCAGTATGCCATCTATTTAGAAAAAGCAGGGATGACATTTACCACTTTTCCTTAAAGGGTCATAAAGCTGCAGACTGTCTCGGGATGTCTCTGCTGTGGATATTAACACCACAAGAGAAATCACTTAAACCCCAAGAGACCCCTTTCCTTTGAAAATATGAGGATTATCAGTACTGAAAAAAGAAAAGAATAAAATAAAATTCAAAGTATCTTTGAAATTTTTAAGTCCTTTTCAACAGATTAACCATTCCCTTTGATTTTTTGGTGTGGATTAATAGCCATAGGAGATAGGTAAAAAAAAAAAAAAATCCACAGTACATTTTTATTTGATTCTCTAATTAACATAATGCATTGATTTTTTTTATCTTCCTTTATTTCAAGGAACACAGGAACTTAAAGGATTTTGTCTCTGTGTGTTACTTTGCTCTGTCAGCAGCAGCTTGGAAGAACATAACTGTGGAGAGTAGTGTATCAAGTAGCATAAAGCACTACAGAGGTAGATATTGCCTCTGGCACAAAGTGTACAGTACCAATAATAATACCTCATTTATCCTACTACTGCCCATAGAAAACCTGCAAGTGCTAAACATAATTCATTTTATCTGCACTAGCTTACTAATCCTTTTGCATTAGCACTTTTCTAAGGTGTTCATTGTTGGCAATTGCCTTCCAGGCAAGAGGCATTTTGAGTTCTAGGTGCCAAGGAGTTAAAGTGGTATGAAATTATTAAGTCATTAAATTTCCTATGTGAAGAAATGCTGGGGTAAATAAATCCTTTTGCTTATGCAGATTTGGTCTATCAGATATTCTTGGGAAGTCTGTCATCATTCAAAATGTAGAAGCAACTTTGCCAAGCATGTAATGTTTTGTTTGTCTTCTTGGCAAAATTCAGTATCATAGTTAGAAAACTTTTGAGTTCATGGAAATTTATTAAAGTACAATCAAGACAAGGTAAGTGGGCTTAAGTGCTATGGGAAGTTACCCTTTGCCACTGTTTAGTTTAGTTTTCTATCAGTGGTTTTGGAGTTTTAAAATTTTTTTAGTCTTGGAAACATTTATTCAGCTGAAATATTTGGAAGAAATCCAACACATAAAATGCACACTAGGGGATTTTCTCTGCTTGAAATGCATGTGAGCTACTTGGAGCCCTGCCTGCTTGGCCCTCCTGTCTTTTATCCCCTGCCTCCAGCATACCCATATCACCCTCTGAGAACTCCATGGAGTACAATTTATAAAGCACTCTCTTAAACCATAACTACTTGAGAGAAAATTGAATAGAATACCAGTGTCAAAAAATAGCCCTGTAGTGACCAAGATAGTAATAATAAATTAATTTAATTTAGTTGTTCACTTACTTAATTAGAATCATGTATATAATCCTAATTAAGCATGCACACACACATATATATAGGATATGTATATATAGGATATGCATATATATAATTAGGATATATAAATTATTATATATTATGTATTATATATTATAAATTTTATATGTCCTAATTACAACAACAAAAGCATCAAACAAAAAGAGATTAGAAAGATGGAATTCAAAATTCAGTCTAGGAATAAATGAAACAGAAAGCCTGAAAAGTCTCAGGAGAGGAGAGGACCTCAACATAAGGACTCAGGTCAAAGAGTGGAAACAAGGAAATGTAGAGTTCAGGTTTAAGACAGAGTTGAGAGGACTCTTCCCAAAGCAGGCAGTGTGGCGAGGAAAGAAACTTAATGACGACCCCTGTGATATTATGAACAGTCACTGTATTTATATTTTGTGAATTAATGGACGTTTACAGACATATTTTGTACAAAGTACTGAGGAAAAGGGGATGCCTGGGTAGCTCAGTTGGTTAAGCCTTCAGCTCAGGTCATGATCCCAGGGTCCTGGGATCGAATCCCACATTGGGGTCCTTGCTTATCAGGGTGCCTGCTTCTCCTTCTGCTTACTGCTCCCCTGCTTGTGCATGCTCTCTCTCTCTCTCTCTCTCTCTGACAAATAAGTAAATAAAATCTTAAAAACAAAACAAAACAAACAAACAAAAAACAGAAAGCTGAGAAAAAAATAAGAGGAAAAAAAGGCAGGGGCAATGTCAAGTTCAGGGAAGTATTTAAGAACAGCTCAAGGAGGAATAGAAGTTGTGTCCTGTATAATGCATGTACCCATACATGGACAGACCTGGCAAATAGTTGAATATTGTTAAAATTCAAAGTGAAAAGAGAAGAGCAGAAAAGCATGAGGCTATGTATTTCGGCAGTAGCCAGATCATGAAGGGCATTGCCTTCCAGGTAATCGGTTTAGAGTTCATCCAATAGCTTACGGAGAGTCATTCAAAAATATTGTACAAAGGATTAGCATGGTCAGACTTGTATGCTGGAATGATATAATGGAGGAAAGGAAGACTAAAGAACATAGACTGAGAGAGTGAGTCTTAAATCATTGTCAAAGAGAAATTTCCCAAACTGTTTGTGTGTGTGTGTGTGTGTGTGTTGTCATTTTCATTTCAAGTTTTAACTTAAATTCCAGTTTGTTAACACACATGGCAAATTTGGTTTCAGGTATAGAATTCAGTGATTCATCACTTACATATTTGTAAATTGTCTTAACCAGGAGCATTCCATAATTAGAAGCATTGCAAATTACTAATGGAGTGATAAAATTCTTCGTGGTAACATGGCAGCCAGATCACTGTTTAACTCACATTTCCTCCAGGAAACAGTGCAAATGTTAAATCAACAAAGGAAGAAGGGAATGTACATATCAATCTTTTTGGCCCAGAATGTAATTCCAGTAAAGGGCGGTTCAGCAAGAGAGTGAAGTGATAGAAATAAAACTTTAGAACTGTTGTTGAAACACAGTAAGTGCTTATAATTGTTGTCTCATTGTTATTCCCCTGTGCACATTTATGGGTTACTATAAGCAGAAATATGTTTATTCATCTGTAAGAAAGGGAGTAATGACACCTACCTCACAGAATTTTTCTAAGCGTTTAATTAATTTATGTATGTGATCTTCTCCCCTGGTATCCATAATGTATTAACTGTGAATAGGATTAGTAGTAGTAGTAATGGTAGCAAGCAGCTGCAGTAGTGAAATTATAGTTAAGTAATGGTCCACAGTCAAAGCAACTGACAGTTGGGCATTAAATTCTGATATAAAGTTGATAACATGAAGTTGCAAAGAAAATAGATGTCACTCAGCAGACCAAAATTTTCATTCACTCATGTATTTCATGTACAACTTTCAAATAATCAGGTGGGGAGGAAGACGTCTGCAGTCTTGTAATGGAATAGGAAAATATCTCATTCCTCTTTCTGACAGTGTTACACTAAAGAAATAAAGGCAGACTCTGACTGCATATTTTGCATATCAACTATATAACATATCTAAAAGTAGGGTTATAATTAGTGAACAAAGAGGAGAGCTCAGAAAATTATCCATGATATTCAATTAGTAGAGTAAAATTGACCTTGTTAAAGAGGAGGAAATGGAAAAATATCATAGGAATTTTCAAGAGATTATTAACACAATATGTTTATTTTTATCTTTTTCAGCTTTGCTGAGGTATAATTGGCAAAATTATAAGATATTTATACAGTCTGATGATTCAGTATACATATACATTGTGAACAGATTCCCCCCCTAGAGTTAATAATTAATATATCCATCACCTCGCATATTTATTGTTGTATGTGTGGGAACATTTAAATTCTAATCTCATCAAATTTTATTTATTCAATATAATGTCATCAACTATAGTCATCATGTTAAACATTAGGTCCTCAAAACATACTCAGAACTGAAATTCTGACCTGTGTATCAACATCTTCCTATTTCCTCCATTTCAAGCCCCTGGCAATCACTTTGGTTTCTACTCTTTTTCTATGAGTCCAACATTTTTTTTTTAAACTAAACTATTAGTCTTTGTCTTTCTAGCTTATTTCATTTGTTACGATGCCCTTCAGCTTCATCCATGTTGTCAGAAATGGCAGGATTTCCTCTTCTTTTTTTCATGTGTGTACAGATCATATTTTCTTCAGGTATCTCTTCAAGATAATGGTTTTGTTTAATTTGGGTATATACCCAGAAGTGGAATTACTGAATCATATGGTAGTTCTATTTTTGATTTCTGGAGGAATCTCCATACTGTTTTTCATATAAGCTGGACCAGTTCACAAAACCACCAATAGTACATGGGGGAATCCTTTCCTTCCTGTCCTCATCAGTATGTGTTATTTCTTGTCTATTTGATAATACACATTTTGTTAGGTGTAAAGTGATATCCCACTATGGTTTTATTTGCATTTCCCATTGATTAGTGATGTTGAGCCACTTTTCATTTACCTACTGACCATCTATATATCTTCTTTGAAAAAGTGTCTATCCAGGTCCTTTGCTTGTTTTTTTTTTTTGTTGTTTTTTTTTTTAACTAGGGTATGTATGTATGTATGTGTGTGTGTGTGTGTGTGTGTGTGTATGTATTTGCTATTGAATTGTATGAGTTCTTTGTATATTAGTTTGTTTGTTTTTTTTTTCAAATATCTCCAGTTTGGTAGGTTTTATTTTTCATATTTTTGATAGTTTCCTTTCCTGTACAGAAGAAGCTTTTTAGTTTAGTAAAGTCCCATTTGCTTAATTTGCTTTTGTAGCTTTTGCTTTTGTTGTCTAAGGAAGAAAAGTAATTTTTAAGACTGATGTCTGGGAGCTTATGCAATATTTTTTTCCGGGAGTTTTATAGCTTCAGGTCTTAGATACTAGTCCAATCATTTTTTAGTTGATTTTTGTGTATAGTGTAAGACAGGGTTCCAGTTTCATTCTTTTGCATGTGGCTATCAGTTTTCTCAATACGTTTCTTGAAAACTTTTATTTCCCTGGCTCATTTTTTGAAGGTTAGTTGACCATATATCTATAGAATTTTTTTTCCCCTGGGCTCTTGCTTCTGTTCTGTTGACCTATGTATTCGATTTTGTGACAATACTATACTGTTCTGATTACTGTAGTTTTGTACTATAGTTTGAAATCAGGGAAGTAATGTCTTCAGCTTTGTTCTTCTCATAATTGCTTTGGCTATTCATGCTTCCATACAAATTTTAGGATTGTTCTATTCCTGAGAAAAGTGCTTTGGGGACTGTGATGGGGATTGCATTGAATCAGTAGATTGCTTTGGGTATTGTAAGCGTTTTAACAACATTCTTCCAATCCATGAGCACAAAATATCTTTCCATTTATTGGTTTCTTCATTTTCTTTCCTCAGTGTCTTATAGTTTTTGTTGTATATGTCTTTCACCTCCTTGGTTAAATTTGTTCTTAAGTATTTTATTCTTTTTAATGTCATTTTTAATGCTATTCCTTTTAATGGGATTGTTTTCTTAATTTCTTTTTGTGATAGTTTATTGTTAATGTTTAAAAATGTAACTGGTTTTCATATATTGATTTTGAATCCTGAATTCTGCAACTTTACCAGATTTATTTATTAGTTCTAAATGTTTTCTGGTGGAGAATTCAGAATTTTCTATATGTAATAATATGTCACTTGCAAACAGAGACAATTTCACTTCTTTTTTTACTAACTTGAATGCATGTCATTTATTTATTTTTCTTGCCTAATTGCTCTCACTAGGACTTACAATACTATGTTGAATAAAAGTGGCAGGAAATTGCATCCTTATCTTGGTCCTGAATTTAGAGGAAAATATTTGAACTTTTCACTATTGAATATGATGTTAGCTGTGGGCTGGATATATTTGTACTTCATTATGTTGAGGTATGTAAACCTTCCTTGTGAAGTCTTCAGAGTTTTTTCATGAACGGATGTTGAATTTTGTCAAATACTTATACAACTATTGGCATGATCATATGATTTTTATCCTTTATTTTGTTAATGCTGTGTATCACATTGCCTGATTTGCAGAATTTGAACCATCATTAAACCTTGGAATAAATTCTGCTTGGTCATCACATATATGATCCTTTTAATATGTTTTTTATTTTGGTTTGCTTATATTCTATTGAGTATTTTTGCATCTATGTTCATCAGAAACACTGGCTTGTATTTTTCTTTTCTTGTAGGGTCCTTGTCTGGTAGGGTACTGTATGATGCTGGCCTCATAAAATAAGTTTGGAAGTGTTCCCTCCTCATCCGTTTTTTAGAGAGGTTTGAGAAGAAGTGGTATTCTTTAAAATGTTTGTTTGGATTCGCCTATGAGGCCATCTCATCCTGGGTTTTCTTTGTTCTTTTGTTTTTGAATAGTGATTCAATCTCTTTACTTGTTATTGCGTTAAAAAAAAAAAAAATCTACAAACACAGACTCAAACATTAGAAATAACCAAGACAGTTCTCTTACCAAACCCAGTTTTAAGCCAACTCCACTATATTCTAAAAGGTCTTGCCAAACAGAACTCCTGCAGGAAGAAATCAAATCTGAGATCTTTGATCAGAGCTTTAGTACTCTCTCTGCTCCTCAAGGTTCTGCCAGGCATGAGTTGGATTATCTTTTAAATACACACTTAAATGCCCATATCTTTAAGCTTTAGTAAGAAGATTTTGAATTTGTCCTCGTGCAACTTATATCCTTCATGCCCTCATAAGCTATATCTTAAAACTCTTTGAGTAAATGTTCGAAATCCCCTTTGACCAGCTTCAACATTAATATATTTATAAAATGTGTTAAGTCTATAGATAAGATCTAGCTGATGATCATTATTGAATTCAATCTGTAGTATGTACTGTGGATACTTGGTGCTCTTACCAAGAATATTTGGTATTATACCACTCATTTCTCTCAACCGTCCCCAAGACATCATTTTGTCTTAATAACTTATATATTAAACACAGCACTTATTAAATTTTAATAAACACCTAAATCACCTGAAAGATCTTACCAAAATATTGCTTCTGATAAACTAATTTTGAGATGAGCCCTAGGATTCTACCTTTCTAATAACCTCTTATGCCATAGAAATGATGCTAGTCCAAGCACCACATTCATAATAGCAAGGTATAGAAAAATTAGACTAATGATTCAGAACCAAGGTTGTATATTAGAATTACCTGAGGAGCTTTTAAAACAATCTATGTACAATCCTTATACCAAGCTAATTAAATTAGAATTAAGTGAGGCCAGCCAAAGTATTGATATTGTTAAAAATCATACAGGCTATTCTAATATGCATTCAAGAATGAGAACCTCTGGGTTAGCCTAACCTGTCTAAATGTTGCATCTGAAGATACATTGCTAATATCTGTCCATTCATGGCTCTTGCCCAGAGCCAGCTGAAAGTTCCTTGTTGCCAAGAGCAGAGGTACTATCTTATTCATCAATTTAGCCCTGATGTATAGCAGAGTGTCTGTCACATAGAAGGCTCTCAAATCATATTTGTTGAAAAGGTCAGAAATTCCCTAGAACATGCCTGTGACTTGTATGAAACTGGATTTTTCTTTAATCAATTTGAGCATGGGTTGGGGAGACACATGATTCATTAATGTATCCTTTCAAAATACATCCAGTGCCTACTCTTTATCATAGATTTTGGGCATACAAGGCTCTCAAGAAAGTTGTGGTCTATGAATTAAGCATATTCAGGCTAAGATTTTTGAGTCATTCTTTCTGCAGTCTTCAGCAGCATAAGCATAATTTTAAAACAATAAAATAGACAACTAGCAAGATGACATTCTTAAAGTAAAGGCTATCAAATGAGCCAACTGTCAAATTATGTAAATTTGAAAGTCTAACAACCTTGGTAAAGGTCCTTTAATTGGATGACTCATGTAGAAAATAAATGAACTGTCATTTAAAAGTCCCTTTCCATAGACAGATTTAAAGGAACAGAAATAGTACTTTAAAAGGCTCAAGGTAGAAAAAAAATTAGTAAACTTCAAGACATTTTTGCACACCTGAAGTATATATATTTTAATATACCACACAAAAATATAGTCATCTTTGCTAAAAGAAAATTTTCTTTCACCCAGTAATAATAGCATTGGAAAAATTGATAATACTTGGAACTAACTCATAGAGATACATAAAACATTAATAGTCTATACCTAAATGTTAATCACTTCTCAGCCTTTTGGCTAAGATCAAGTGTAGTATCTGTTCTTATCAGTTTATACCTAAATGTTGAGTTTATACATAATGCTTGCTCCTTATTTACATTTTTTATATCCTCCAGATTTTCTAAGGTTACTTTTTATTTGTAATTAAGACATTGTTAAACTAATATATTTAATAGAATCTCACTTTTATTATTAAATTAAACAGAAGCAATATGTAGGACTCATTTTTCCCAGCTATTTTTACCTTCCCTTTTACAGGCTGCTACGTTTCTGCCTATTATTACATGACCTCCCTGTTTCATTGACTTTGGGTTTGGAAGAGTAACCTGTCTTGGCTGAGTGGTGTGTTTTGGCATTTGGGTGGAAGTTTAATGTGATTGCATGGTTTAGCTAGTGCTCTCTTGTTTCTGCTTTCTGCATGAAATAAAAGCATACCTAGAGAGAGGCCTCTTTCTTTCTGATCCATGGAACAAGAAGGGATGAGGGACAGAAACCCAATCTACCTGTGGCCCAGCCAACCTGAAACACAATAACCCAGTGCCATCACTTAATGTGATGGCAGTAAATCTTTGTTGTTTATGCCACTAAGATATTGAAGTTCTTTGTTCCCAAAGCAAAGTTAAATAGGAAAGTAAGAATCAATATAAGGGAAACTCATATTTATAAGGCAGATTATTCAACCTCTTTAATGATTCTGATGTAGCTTTAGATAAGGTAATCATTAGAGACTGGAAATTATAGAGAGGAATTAAGAAGAGATTAGAGTAGGAAAATAAAGAGAAGTGCTATTCGGTGGACAGCTTTATTGAGGATGAAACACCTTAAATCTGTACTCTAATAAAAATAGTCCAAATAGACCAGAGTTGCAAATGTAAAAATAGTAGAACCGTACAAACACACTAGAAGAAAAATTAGGTGACTCCTTTTATAACTTTGATATGGAGAGGAAATTTTCTATTACTCAAAGTAAAGAAGCAATAAGAGAGATTTGACATAAAAATGAAGAAAAATTTTGTTTCATCTAAAAAGAACCACATCATATGCAAAGTACAGAGACAACACAGTAGAAGAAAATATTGAAGTATGAATCAGAGATAATATCTGTAAATATATGAAATATATATTTGTAAATATATATATTTATATTAAATATAAGGGTATATAAAGTATTAAATAGGATATCCCTAAATATGTATATATATAAATATATATCTGTAATATATAAAAAAAAGTCTAATACTTGAGGGAATATAAATATTTTGAAAAGTGGATGAAAGACATGAAGAGAGAGTTCACAGAAAATTAAGCAAGTGTTCTTCAGACATATGGGACAATGTAAAATACACTCATAATGAAGGGAATGATAATAAACTTTTCTCACTTGTGAAACTGAGCAGAAGTTAAATTTTTGGCAGTATCCTCTTTGGCAAAAGTTTATCCTACAGGTATACTTCCAACAACATGAACACCGATATGCACAAGATAGTCACTGAAGTATCATTATACTAGTGAAATATTAGACACAGCCTGAATAACCATACAGAGGAGATTAGTTGGAGAAGACACGCATTCTCATAGTAGAGAATGTGCAGCTCTAGAAACAGAATGAGGAAGGGCTCTGTAAATTGACATGGTGTCATTTCCTGGATTGACATTGTTCAGAGGAAGAAAAACAGAATAAACTATGTTACATTTCCTGAGAGACAGGTTATTCTCTGAAAACGGATAAACACAAGAAGAATAAAATAGAAACCAAATAAAAATGGTAACTACTATGCATGGGGCTTTTCTGAGCACATGTTTTATACATGTTTGACTTTTCAACTACATTAATATTTTACATATTAAAAATTGCCAGATGCCTGGGTGACTCAGTCGGTTAAGCATCTGCCTTTAGCTCAGGTCATGTCCCCAGGGTCTTGGGATCCATGCCTACATGGGGCTTCTTGCTCAGCAGGGAGCCTGCTTCTCCTTCTGCTTGCCGCTCCCCCTGCTGTGCGCTCTCTCTCTCTCTCTCTGACAAATAAAATCCTTAAAAAATAATAAAATAAATTAAAATTGCCAAATGACAAGGATTGGGGAAAAGTCTTAAAACTGTTTTAAGATACAATAAAATGCGAACAGGAACTGATGGACCTAAACTGAAGCTGGTTTTAGCTTCTCTTCTTACCAGTGTCTTGGAGTCCTGTGTTAAGTAGGGGGCTCCTCCAGTTGGGGTGTCTGAATGAACATGATGAGCAACGCCCTCTGAAATATTATAATTGGCACGTGGAATAAATGACGAATAAACTTGTACTTAGGTCAGCAACGTCCATATTTTGTTTCCAGCGTAAGTTAGCCTATGCCCACAAATGAAACAAAATACAAAGAGATTGTGATGCTGTGGCATTTTAAAGACAGATTATGTATTACCTCTTTCAGGAATACACAAAATAATAAATTTGGATGTCACTGTAAGTTGTTATCATAAGCTTATATGCATTCGTGACGTTACATTTGGGGCAGGGGGTTCTTGATGAACAAGGACACAATAAGACACCAACTGGACTGAGAATTGTGACCGAGTCTCTGAGGTGATGGCAGACTCTGGTGATTGCAGCTCTCCATTCAGCAAGCAGGATAACTAAGGAATGTTTCCACTCGTTTACTGCGATACAAAATAGAAGTACATCTCCCTTTGAAAACCAAGAGCTTGCTGTGAATGACTAGAGAATTAGAACAAAAGAGGTACAAAGAAACGAGAGCGGATGCACAAATGAAAGGAATATTATGAGAAGACCTGAATGTGAAAATAAAAGAGAAAAAGTGAATATGAAAAGCTGGAAACCTATGGCGATAAAAGTAACAGGTGGGATATTTTTTTCCTGGCAATTGTTTTTATTTTTATTTTAAAATTTTGTATGCTTGATATAAACTGCATGCACTAAATCTGAGTTATGATATTCTATTTGAGAATTACTTCTCTGATATTAAGTCCATTAAATACTTATGATCATTTTACCTACAAATAAATCATTAGGCACTAGGATTTCTTATTAAACTAGTCCAACTGGTCAGCAGCTAGTGAAAACACATTTAGTTGATGTTAAATATTGCACAGCACATTACAAATGGCTGATGCTCCATAACCGGTCCATTTATAGTTTATGGTGCAAATTTTAAAGTCAAGTAAATGGTGATTTCAGCGGTAGTTCATGTGTTATGACTTGTCGGGGTTGTAAATAATTTGTAGGGCATTTGTGTATTTCTAGATTCCATGTACCTCTTGCTTATAAATCTATTTATTAACCCTTATAAATTATTGATGGCCATATCTCAAAATGAATCATTCCTAAAATTGCTTAACTGTCTGGAATTTTTCTTTAGTAATCCCGTCCCTCATTTTCTTATCTCAATCAGGTATAAATAGATGAAGGTGGCATGCACCTTTTTCTTCTCATTCCTGAGTCTAAGTGTCTGTGCCATCATTCACCTTTATAGTGAGAAGCAATGAATTCATTTCATCAGTTCTTCTCTTGGCACCTTCAATGAGTAATTGGTTTTCTTCTGAACCCTTCATCCATCCCAGCTTTACCGCTCTTTACTTCTCTCTCTCTTTTCTTCTTTCCTCTCTTCTCTCTCTCTCTCTCTCTTTCTTTCTCTCCTTCTTTCATTTCTTTCTTCTCTTTCTTTAATTTCACCACTTGGTTACCCTACCAATTTCTTTCCATCCTTTGATATCAGGGATATGAATAACTAATGTTATCATATTAATAGAATGATTTTTTTAAATTAAACCACAGTAACTGAGGATTTGGTGTCAATTACCATAAATATCTTAGAATAGAGAGAAGTGAGATGTAGGAAAGAGGCCAAGGATGGTAAAAGGAAAAAAAATTTTTAAAAAAATGCATGGCATGCCCTTGAAAAAGATATGTTTTAGGGATTTGTTGCTGCCTATTATGCATCATTTTTTTTTAATTGAAACCTCAAATCTTACACCTTTACCCCATCTCCCAGGAAATCCTTTAACTAATGCAGTATATTTTCTCTCATCCTACTAGTCATACATTCACCACTGTTTCTTAGTTCATTATTTATCATTATTCATTTATTCATATATTCCTTGATTTGTTTCAGAAGGAATGAAGGTTTGTAATAACATATGGAATACAAATTTCTTATAATTGGCATGTAGATGAATGAGGAATCAACTTGTACTTAGTTCATCAACTTCCATATTTTGTTTCCAGCATAAGTTAGCCTATAAATAAATAAATAAAACAAATGAGTGAGAAAATCTGGACAAAAGGAATTTTAGGTGGTAAAAATAAAATGAAGCTAAGTGAGCCATAGTTCCTATCTTCTTTTATACAGTGCAAAATGCATATGTTAGAACAATGCTCATACTTGAGATCAAAGAGATGCCATCATTCTCATCTTCATTTGAGAAATCTTATATTGCTTACCTTGATAGCTAATATTACTTCATCCCTCTAAAAATGTTCTCATGGAAATAATTTTTGCTGGACTCTTCTTTTGGATGCCATTATTATCTCTATGTATATTCCAAGTGTACTAATACTCTGGATTTAATGGCTCAATAGAGTGGAGAAGATTGTTTATAAATCAAGCTGGATTTCAAGGGAATTATCCACATAAACATCCCATGAATCAAATAGAAAAGAAAACTTGCTGTCCACACTGAGGGTGGTCTTTGCCAGCAGAACACAGATGAATGCTTCTTTGTAAAGGTGCACTGGGAGTTTCTCCATAGAAGTAAACACTTCTGAGGTAGATCTGTTGGGGGAGATGAAAAATGACTGTGGTAGTGCAATTAAAGTGTGTAAATTATATTTTGCATTATGCAATATTTGAATTAGCTGCTGTTTGAAGGTAAAAGTTTTCTCTGTGTGAGAGGTCACACATGGGTAAACATGTATTACTAAATCAGAAGGGAATCACAAACAATATGCCTGAAAAGTAAGAAAAGATTTATTAGGAAAGTGTTCAGTTGATAAACGATAACATTTATTTGTAATTTGAGGATCTGACCCAAACAACACTCATTAGCTCAGCTTGTATGAAGCCAATTAGTTTCATAAATTTATTGTTTGTTCTGATGTTATTTGTAAAAGGGTATCATTATGGTACTGGAAATGAGATTTGTTTTAAAACAAATGTGAAATATTTCCTTAATTATGCTATTTTGCTTTCTCTATAAAATTCTGGGTATCTCATTTTCATATAGAAGATATATAAACTGTAATCCTAGTAAATAGTTTTTTTTTTTTAAGATTTTATTTATTTATTTGACAGACAGAGATCACAAGTAGGCAGGGAGACAGTCAGAGAGAGAAGAGGAAGCAGGCTCTCTGCAGAGCAGAGAGCCCAAGGCGGGGCTCGATCCCAGAACCCTGGGATCATGACCTGAACTGAAGGCAGAGGGTTTAACCCACTGAGCCACCCAGGTGCCCCAATAGTTTTTGATATAATACAAACTCATCCTTTGTACTTAAGGCAAATTTTTGGAACCATAGGAGATACCAGTTTACTGATTTTATTTTAAGCATGTATCTTATTTACGGTACTGTACCCCCCCTTTACTGATCTTAAAAATAAGAGCCAAAACACTTACTGAGAATTTCCTATGTTCCAGGTAATGTGCCATCTATTTACATGTATTCTCTTTTTAATTTTCCTGACTCAATAAAATATGTCCTATTATATTCACCATTTCAAAATGAGGAAGTAGAACTTAGCAATTATACATGATGTATCTATCTATGGACAGACACTACTAAAATGAGGAATAACTACATAGAGTATGATTAGAAATTTTATTTATTCTTAACTAATATTTTATCCTCCTTTTGACTTTGATGCTATTTGAAATGTTATTCTTTACTATTCACATAAAAGCTGCTATTACTTTCCTTAGTAAACAAGTATAAGAAAACAGATGGTCCCAAATATCTGTCTTAAATTAAGTTAGAAAACATCTTAAATGTATTTGAAGAAAGCATCTCTATATTTAAGAGATAGCAACTAGAAGTTGGTTTCCTCTTAAGGAGATTCATATGTATCTTCTCTTATAAGCTAGTTTTCCTCATTAAACTCAGTTGTTAGTTAGGCATCATTCTGACGCCACCATCTGATACTATAAAGACCATGAATATAAGTGATTCAGTTTATTTAATGATTGGCTAAAAATAATTTAAAAAGAATTTTCATTGAAGAATGTCTAAGATTGGCTTAGGAAGCAGCATCAAAACATCCAAATGAAAAATTGTCGGCTACTCATCACTCTAATGAAAAATGTTTTTTTAAATTTGGAATCATTAAAAAGAGTATTTGTTATATTAGTTTTCAAACTATTTTCATAATACCTCAAACAAAAGTCACTGAAGTAGGGAGAGGCATATTCTGGACAAGATGTGAGCTCTTCTTCCTTATACTGAGACAAATAGCTCCATATTAGTTTTTCTGATTAATAAATATTTACCAACCTCTTTCAAAATGTTGTATGATGTTATACATTCTCTTCAGCATTAAAAAAATATTTTCCATTTTTGCGTGGCTCATAATACATAGGGTTCATGATATAGGATACATATGCTCTATATAATATCAATATTACTTATACATTATTTTTAATCATTAGTCCACTTTTAGAATAAAAAACAATATACGACTGAGTGAAAAATACATGAAAACTTCTCAATAGTTAAAACTACTGAGTGGTTGTCGAGCTGATTGAACAGTTGAATTATGCAAGTGCTACTTGCTTGCCACAGTAATGCTACACATGCTTACTGAATAAGCAATAGAGTATTCCGAATTATGTTTAAAAGCAAAAACTTTAAAGTATTTATTTTATTAATTTACAGGAAAGTAAAATGGAATCTGACTTTATTTTGACCCTCAATGTTGTGAGTTTCCTGGAATAACTCTGAAGTCCACTGGTTGGAAAATGATGATCCAGATAATGATGATTTTATTTGCCGTCCTCTGCCTCATTGTTTATTTTTTTCTAGCATTCCAGAGCCTATGAGATAATTCAATATTATTGTCACACTCAATCCCTACAACAATGAGGAAACAGAGGCTCAGAAAGTCTAAATACATTAAAAAAAAAAAAGCCCCTAAGTGGATAAGACATAGCCATGCCTAAGCAAAGCTACAGTATTTAAAAAGTGACCATAATATGTAGAAATGATTTTAATTTAAAAACCACAAATGTAATTTGTCCATATTTATTAAAACATAGAATAAAAAACAAGAAAATATTGACTAGAGCCTTATTTGAGTTCCTTTAAACTTATTCCTTCCAAACATGCACACGTTATTCTATCATTTGGTTCAAATAAATGTGTGCAACAGTAAAGTATTTCATCAAAATTACTTCCCTCTTGAAACTTTCCTCAGTGTCTGGTTCTAAAACTACCGATTTAAATTCGCACAAAGAAATGCATGAAGACCTCATATAGTACTATCTTGAAGCATTTGTTTTTCACTTGCTAATGAGTGCAACGGATTATCAATGTCTAAATTTATGTTTGTTCTGGGAAAGAGGGAGATTTGGGCTTCATTTTATTCCCACATGGAGAATGTATGTTGTAAAACAGTGTGCCTGTATTGGTGGAAGGAGGTTGGGAAAAGTTATGGAAAGAATATGGAATTTAAAGTACTACCCCTGCTTTGTGATCCCCAGTTCTGTAGATTTGGAACAGATAGGCAAGCAGTCACTATGATACCAAAGGAGTAAGTAAGGGATAAGGTATCAGGCATATGAGTTAGATATGTCTGAACACCCATCTTATAAGAACTCTGAAGATAAGAATCACAGCACAGAAATGTATATATTAATTTAAGTGTGAAAGGTATCAAAAGGTACACACATTCTGTTAAAAAGTAATGTCGTGGGAAGATAATATATAACATGGTGACTGTAGCTAATAATACTGTATTGCATATTTCAAAGTTCCTAAAACAATAGATCCTCAAAGTTCTCATCACAAGAAAACAAAATTGTGTAACTATGTAAAGTGACAGGTGTTAACTAAATGTATTGTGATCATTTTGCAGTATATGCAATTATCAAATCATTATGTTGTATACCTGAAACTATACATTAACCAGACCTCAATAAAAAAATAAAAATTAAAACAATAAAGGTAAAAAGATAGTTTCAGAACTAGAGGTTTTACAAAGGATGCTTATTTTTTCTGATCATTAACCCTAGAAAATGAGGACCAGGGCATTGAAGCAGGTATCAAATAAAGCAGAAAAAAAAGAAAGGTATGCTCATGCATCTTTGCTATCTTTTCCTGATAAAAGTTAGTGTTAAATAGTGTACAAATTGGGAAAGTTATTGTTAAATATTATTGAAAGAGTATTTCAGAGTTAGATTATTATTCTGTTATTTATTTTACTTTAATCATGAAAATAACAATCAAGTAGAAATTTGGTTTTAATCATGTTAGTTAGTGTCCTTATTACCACTCATAATTCTTGGCACAATGATGGTGTTCCATGAATGTCTGTGATTATATGAAATGACCAATGAATTACATGTACCCACCAAAATCCTCATGTATTTGAAAGCTGTAACACAGGATATTAAGATAGAACAGAACTATTCCTCCCTCATTTTGGCTGCCAATAAAATACCTACTAGATATCAAAGTGAGACAGATTTTCATTACATACATTTCAAAAAAACAGTTTACAACTGGAAGGGAGATGGGGTGGGGAAACCTATAACAAACACCTCAAGCCTAATGAGGGGCTCTTCCTTGGGCAGACTGGAGGGCTTGAAATGTGTTCTCTACTACTGGGAGACCCAAAGGTCTGGAACAAGATTTACTCCAAAGAAAGGTAAACAGGCAATGTGTGTAGTAGAACAGGTTATATTAGGATAGTCCTCTTCTCCAAGGATTTGTCAGGGTGAGGGTGTTTTCCCTAGAACTGATGTGGGCCCTGGAAGGACAAGAGAACCCAGAAGCAAGAAGATGGCTAAAAGGACCAATTTCCTAAGAGCTGAGGAAAGGGTTACAACTTATGGCGACGGATACAAGTGCATCTTCTAGAGTCAAGAGATCTACATAAAAAAAGTATCCAATGATGGAGTCTACCAAGAAAGAGCCCAGAAAAAAGTATACCTCAAGGCAGTGAGTCATCTGTAAATGCCCACCAGCTGAGTGAGAGCAAAGGGGATGGAAATAGTGCCTGATTGATGAGGAGCTTATCTCTTTTACCTTGCTTCTTAGCACACTTCCTGACTGAACTCTGACCTTGGCAGGGTCAGAAATAGCTAGCAACTGGGCAGATGGGAGGAGGAAAAATAAAAAAGGAGACAGAAAAAGCCGGAAATACCATTTCAGATTTAGGCCAAAGTAAGGCCTCGATTTGGGAAGAAGAGTTAATATTGAATTGATTTTGACTGGTATAATGGACTAGATATACTAATTTTTGAAGTGAGACAGTATTTGTGACTTAGTGTGAAGACAAAGCTATCTGCACCTGAAAGCTGGACATTTTAAGCAGGAATAAAGGATGATTAAACCCTCTTGAGTCACGATCCTGGTGGATTAGTTGATACTAAAATTTGGTCCCTGCTAGTTTATTTGACTTTTGTACCAGAGGCCACATTACCAATGGCTCAAACAAAGAAAAAAAAATTACAGAAATGCATATATTGGTGTAAAATTGAGCAGCCATAAGATGATCGCAAAGAAGAAGAAACGTTATAACATGGAACCTTTCTCCTTAATCTTCTTCCCTACCAGTTGAGAAGTATTTCACAGATGGAGAGGAGGCTGGGAAAAATCTCGTCTTCACCCAAGGGTGTGTTGCTTTTTTCCTTCTTTCTTGAGACAGTGAAAAATCTAGATATCCTGTGAGGATTTCCCTAAATGGGAAGGAAGAGTGACAGTTAAAGAATGTCTGGGGCATTTGATAGTAAGCTAGTGGATGAGCCTATCTTTGGGACAAAAAACAGCCCACTATTTTTTGAAATAGAGAGACAGGACCATTCAGAGATGAAGGAAATCAGACAAGACTAAATGGTGGTCTTCAAAGATACTGGGCAGTAACATGACTGGATCTGATTAACTTTGGGGGAAAGCAAATGCCTGGGAGCAAAGAATAGTTTGCTTAGTAAACAGAGAGATATACTTCCACATTTATCTCTACCAAAACCAAATGCTTGAGTTTTCTTTTAAGACCCAACAGAAATGCTTAATAAGGAAGGAGATCTTAGTATCTGGTTCCCTTTCAGGTGAGGTCCTTGTCTTGGATATTGTACTCTTAAGAACACCAATTCCAACTCGAATATTTCAGTTTCAGGAAATAATGTTTAAAATATCTTATTAAAGTATTCAATACTGCTTCTAACACAAGACATAATGGATGCCATTAGGTACAGAAGAGCTCTTATTTGTTTCCTGACAAAGGAAAGGAAACGAAAACTTTGCAGAGATTTTTGTGCTTTATCTTTGTACCTCAAACTTAGATTGTATTTATAATTGTTTTTATGTGTTTGTGACAAACGCTTAACACCTATAGTCCATATTCCTATATTCTTGTAACATTCAATGTGGCCAATTAAGATTATGGCCCCCAGGCTCTCTCCCTGATGGTGCGATGACCCCTTCAAACAGGAGATTGATTTATCTGACTAAAAAGTGTTGTCCTCAGGAGAATTTTGTGAGATAGGGTGAACCAAACTGGCCAATAGGTAAAATGCAGCTTTAAAAGGAACTCATTTAGTGCCAATATCATCTTTTAGAGGCCTATAGGATTTAATAATCTCCCAGTGGTCCTCCAAAGACTCTCAGCCAGAGGCTGTGATGGTCTGAACCTTTCATGGCCAAGAAATGATTAATCTGAAGATGGACAGTTCTCCCATATTCAGGTGGCCTCAGTGTGGGGCTGTGTAGTAAATCCATCTCACAGTTGGAAAGTATATGGCACATTCCTGGATCTGAGATGCTTAATCTCACAAGGCCCCATGCACTGCAGTCTTGTCATCATTGAGGCTTTTTGGTTCTTTCCTTTGAAGGTAGATACATCAGCTCTTTTGGTACAGAAACCTAAAAGAAAAAACAAAAATGAAAAGAATATACCTAAGAATTATTTTCCCCTTAAAAAGCATGAACATATTCCTATGGAATATGAAACATATTCCATATGAGATGACTATTCCAGCATCTTACAACTGCATTTTCCACTTGAAATTTAGGTTGTCAGTGAAACAATTATTTGATTTAGGGAGTAACTTGCAACTTTCTTCACCTTTGTTTTTTCCTTTTTTTAATGACCTGAAGTAGTAATATAAAGTGATATAAATTCTACATCAATATCCATAATTCTTTCTAACTTTGCTCCTTTTAGAGAGTGCCGAATCCTAACCACTAGACCACCAGGGAAGTTTAACTTTGCTCCTTTTAAAAATGTATTTCAGTTTAAGACATTTTTTAAGCCAGCAAACAAACTACCACAACAAAAATGCTGGGAGAAGTGTGAAGATCCTGAATTAGTACTTTAACAAAGACTGAATTTCAGGTAGTAAACTTATAGAACCCAAGGACAAAGAAATTCAGAAAATTAGATAAGTGTGCCATTATGTTATACAACACACATACAACACTTATTAGAAACCCAAAGCCAACCATTGAAATTTGTGGGCATATAAACACAAACTTGGTTTAGTTGTCATTTGAACTAGGGCACTTACATTTCCTCAATTACCTGTTTTAGGTAGACAGCCTCAGACTTACTTGCTGCATGGGATCTCTTTTGATGGAAATTATTTTATAGATTCAGTTGAGAAAATGATATGGAGCATGACATTCCTCAGCAAAAAATTTTTAATAGTTAAAAATATTGGTATTTTCCTTAGTAGCCATTAATTTAAAAAGTAAGTTCCTGTAAGGTTGAAATCAGTAGTAAATGCAACCTCATATTTTCTTCCTCAAATATTTATCTGTATTTCCAAAAACAAACATGGATTCATATTCAAAATATCAAAAGGTGTTAAATTTATTAAGTGGGTGTGTTTGATGTTTTATTTTATTTTATTTTATTTTCGTGCAGATATCACGTTCATTTCCAGTAAGGATATTTTTAGACATTGCGTTCATTACTAATCCTCAGGAAAGGCAAAATAAACTTGATTCTCAGGATATGTGCTTTTCAGTCTTCAAAGACTTGTCTGAACAATCTCTGGTAATCCAAAAGAATTGGGGAGCTAAACACAGCACTATATAGCTTTTGTCAGTATTCAATTTAAATCACAAGCATTAAGACATCTAATACTGCACCTGGAACCTAACAAGTACTCAATAAATATTTGCTAAATGAGGAGGAATAAAACAGAATTAATTGATTCAGATCCCTGGCCTTTCTTAATCCAGAGAAAAACAGAGGAACTGGATGGTTACCTAAATCAAAGAGACAATTTCAGCCTGATAATACTGCCTGAATTCTGAGTTACTGAATTTTAGAAAGTATTTCTGTATGTATTTACCTCATTTAACCCTACACTGGATTAATGATAAAAAAAAGACTCAGTTTTAATGATTTTATATATATATATATATATATATATATATATATATATAATCATTATATTATTATATTATATATATAAAAGTGGATTAATTTGGTAGTGTCTTTTTAAAAAACTTTAGTTTTTAGAGCAGTTTTAGATTCCACATTAATTAAAAAAAACAAAAAACTCCTGAAGATTCCTAGGATATCTTATCTATGATATTGCATTTACTAGTTAATACAGTCATTTCTTTCTTTAACATTTATTTTATGCCTAGTGGATGGCAGATGAGGACACTATTTTGTACAATGCCAGGGACACTAGTTATGCTCTAGGAAATCCTATTTACATGGAACACAATGGGATGGGGTTGCATCACGTGGTCCTCTGATGCCAGACACTGTTCTAGGCACTGGTAAAAGAGCAGTGAGCAAAACCGACAAAACCCAATCTCTAGATTATAACTTTTAACAGGAGAGGCAGTCAAGCATAAGTTAATAAAACCAGGACTATTAGAGTTACAAGCACTAATGAGAAATCTAAAGAAGGAGCATATCCCGATAAGGCAGGAGCTAGCAGAGAAATTTTGCATTGTTGTGAAAGAGCTCTGTGAGAAGCTATTATTGGAGTAAAATTGTGGAAAAAGTGTTGAGTATGAGTGTATGTGTGTGTTTAGTTGATACATATATTATTACACTGAGTCCCAGAAGGTCTTGGAAAGGAGAAGCTGGTTATCATGGGTTGTTCTTCAGATGCAGCCGAGTTTTAAATGAATTATGTTGTTCACTGTACATGTTATCTCAAGGGTATTAGATGAGAACAAGGCAGAACTGAAAGTCAACGTAGAGTCTGCCAGAGCCACTGTGGCATAAATTAATGCAACTGTTCATTATATTTTGTTAAAAATATAAGATGTCAAATATAGATGCAAAGGAGAAGGGATGCCATGAAAATGGGCATTAAGGGATACGTCCAAGACACACCTAAATGTTTGTAACTCTAATTACAAAAGACTGGTGAAATTTAATGTACTTAAGTTTTATAAAAGAAATTGAATGCAGCAGGAGAGAGCACCAAATATTCTACCAATACAGTGAAGGCTGCTTAATGAGCAGATATTTAAGTAAAAAAATGGACATAATTGAATAATATGAAATATACATTTTTCTTTCTGTTTCTAAAAGATAAAAGGGAACAGAAATACTTATTGGTGGAGATTATTCAAAAAAAGGACAAAGCAAAAGTGGGATTAACCCTTTACTTGGCATTTACATTAAAAGCTAATATAACTGAGAAAAACGAGGATTCTCCAAACTCCAATTATGTAAACTTGAGTCTTCATGGCTTTGTATTTATGCTCAAATATAAAAAAACAAAGAAGGAAAGAGATCATGTCAGAAAGAAAGAATAACATTTGATTATGTGGTTCTACGTGATTTAACCATTATCCAGCTAGACGAAAATAATTGTTTTTTTAAAGATATTAAATGTAAAGTGCATGAAATTGCAAACTAATAGTAATAATGACATAACAAGCCAAACAGCTTCCAGTTAATGTGCACTTACTCTGCCAGGTACGGTGCTAAGCACTTTACACACATTATATTATTTAATCCTCATGGGAATCAATGAGGCAGTATATAAAACCGAGAAATTTTAAAAGGATGACTGCTTTACTAAGGGTATCAGTGAAAAGAAGTACAATGAGTTACTATGAAAATTAGAACGTTAACTATAACAAAGAAATTAATACAATAAGGGATTCTTAACCCTTTCTAGTAAATAGAAAGTGAGTTATCAAAAATATTTCATGAAAGCCAGACTTCGCACTGAATTTTAGAAACCACTAGACATTTTCTTACAGAGCTGGAGGGTTGAAAGATACAGTGCCAATGACAAATGAGAGCAGTGGAGTTGAGATAAAATTAATGAGGACGGGCTTGCTTCAGGCCATTTTCTGTCCTGCATTTCCTTTCACCTGGTGTCATTATGACCTATCCCAAAGATAGCATAATCATATCAAAAAGTCTACTCATTTTCTATTTCCATGGATACACGGTCAACTACTAGTGTTTTTTTTTAGTTGCTAGTCTGAAACTCCACCAAAACCTTTCATGAATGCTGATGCAGAAATTTTGAAAAGATAAGAGATTGACTTTAAGCTATTAAATAATTGGTTTAGCTTCACTGAAGCAAAAATACAAGAGCTCTAAAGTTGCATGTGGGTTTGTTCACTTCTATCTTGACATTGGACAGAAATATGATAGAAAACTCTGTTTAGAAGTTATTATGTCAAGGGAACATATTAGTTGACCTACAAAAGTTTCTTCCAGCACTTAGTGATGTTTGATAACGAGATTTGACAAGGATGTGGCTGAATTTGTTCATGGACTCAGAAAATATTTATTAGCACCTATTTAGAGCAAGAATGTGTTGGTGCTGTAGGGCAAGCAAATGCAATATGGCAACTTCACTGTCAGTGTGCCCTTCTGAAAATCATGTAAGTGTTTGGCATCACAATCAGACACGTCAAAAAACATTACTTCTGGAATATTCATTCTGAAATTAATGAAATGTGTTAGTTTGAAGAACTTTTCTCTGGGTTATTCAGTTTCTCTAGGGCAAAAGTCTTCTATCTCTCCCCTGGGCCTGCCAGGGTGGGGATTATAATTCGTCAGGTGCTAGGGGAGGTTGCTGAGGGTCCACAGTTCCTAAGGCATGCTTTCACAAAATTCCTGTTTCTCAGCCTCTATCTCTCTTCTTCCTTCCCCTGTGCTTGGGAATCTCCAATCTCTTTACTTCAGTTGCTTTATAGCAAAACATCGCATCTCCTGCAGCATTAATAAGAAGTAGCAGTGATCTCATGCATGCGTCAGGAAAAGCCCTAGAGGGCCACATACATTGTTCACAGGCACTCACCCAAGCCCCACTCTTCACCTCCTGCTTGTAGGTTCTGTGATGCTTCCAAACTCTGGGAGCCTCAGCTGACCTGCAGAGCTTATCAGCTCACTTCTTAAAGGTATTCGCCACTGTAGGCACATGGATTCAACTTCTTTAACTCTATAGTCACTTACCACTTTTCCATCATTTTTTCTAACAGTTGGCTAAAAACATTTGTCCACTGTTGTTTCCCACCCACCATTCTCATCATAAATATATTAATTTATTTTTCTTTCTTTCTGTCATTTCCCATGTTTGGGAGAGGGAGAAAACTTCGATATACCTCACTTAATTGGTAGTATTCAATAATTTATATGAGTAGTAGATATAATGAGTATTCAAAAATTTATATAAATAGTAGATAACTGAAAAATTTTGCAAAATGTAGTCTAGCTACCTTAGTCATAAACTAGGAAAACATTTTCATCTCTCCTCCTCCTTTCTTCCCTGCAACAGAGTTGGTCTTCTTGCTTTTTAATTTGTGTTCTCTATAATCAACATTCTGTTCACAGAGAGAGTTAGCTCTTAATCCCTTTTGTGGAAAACGTAAATTTCTCATCAAGGATTCATGTGAATATAGATTCTTCCCCACTAGCCAGAAAATACAACCATCATGGTGATTCTTGTGAGGTCATGTTGCTTGTAGGACCTGTCCCCTCACTCTCCAAATTTGCCTGCACAGAGGTCAGAATATGATTTTTAAATTACTTCATGCCAAGTATCCTACTGTTACTATATGTGTGTGCCTGTGCATGGGCATCTATATGCATGTGGTCAGTAAGTCACACTGTACAGATTATTATTGCATATCTTGGATGGAGATAGGAAAGACAAAATGCTGGGAATCAATAGAAAAAAAATAAGGCTGTTTTGGCTTCTCCCCTCTCACCAACAAGCATATAATAGAGTAAGATGATTCATGTTAATATCAAGAGTTCCAGTTCCAGTTCCACAAGTACATGAGGATTGTGGTTATAGGCATTTATAGGCAGCAGACAGTCTTCATCTCAGGGAAGTTGAAATTAAAAAAAAAAAAAAAAAGCCAAAAAAAAAACAAACAAACAAACAACAGTTGGGTTTGTTTCAGGACCTGGTCAGCATTACGGATGCAACAGAATAGATCCCAGTCTCAGATCATATGTCCTTTTAGGGACTAACGGAGGGGCACCTGGGTGGCTCAGTGGGTTAAAGCCTCTGCCTTCGCTCAGGTCATGATCTCAGGGTTCTGGGATCAAGCCCTGCGTTAGACTCTCTGCTCAGCGGGAGCCTGCTTTCTCCTCTCTCTCTCTCTGCTTACCTCTCTGCCTACTTGTGATCTCTATCTGTCAAATAAGTAAATGAAATCTTAAAAAAAAAAAAGAACTAACAAATCAGGGTGGACTCTGATCAGTTATGCCATGTCAAACCTTATTGGATAAGGTGTCTCAAACAGTACAAAACTAAGACTATAAGACTATTCTTTAGTAGTATTATAGCAGTAGGTGTCATCTGAGGAAGGAATCTCTAGAAAAGTACAATTGTGTAATATTTAAGAGCATTGCCTACTTCCAAATCCCAACTGAAAATATGGAAGTATGGTGGGTCAGAAGATGCGTGTTTCTTGATTGGTAGTTCAGTTTATAAGGCTATCTCCTTTTCCATGAAGAGGCAGTCAGTTTCCACCTCCACAAGGGCTAGGAACCAGGCCACAAGGTGCTCCTATATGAAGAATAGTTCAGCAGAGAGAGAACTGAATTGGTTTCTTGGCATATAAGGCTCAACTTGCGGGGCTTCTTGTACCATAGCTTCTGTTCCTTGCTGAACCCTTTCTTGATTTGGGCTCTAGTCAGAACTAGAGGTCTTTTGAGTTGCATACATAAATATATAGTTGCATCCTAAAACCAGAATTGCCCACTCCTTCCTAGTGGAGGGTGCCACAAGATGCAGCAATCAGTCTCACTTTAGAAAGGATATCCCAGCATACCTCAGAACAATAGACTACTAGGAATTTCACTGATACAACAGGACCCTGAATTTTCACAAGAATTAATTCCTTTTGACATATAAGTCTCTTGGCATGAGATCAAGGGTACTGTCTACTTAATGTCACTCAGTCCAATTAATAGAATGTCATTTACTTAATAGATAAACTTAATATTTTATAAACTTAATATTTTATAGGTTATCAAAATATTAAGGTTCTTTGAGAAAATTGCCCTACAGTGAACAGAAAAGCTGATACAGTAGTTCAGAGATAGATCATCAAATTACTCTCTCCATATAATAAGGCAGACTGCTCCTGATAGTCTTTACTAACTACCACCAAGAAATAAACAAACAAAAAGTCTTACAGGTTAGCTGATGGTGGGTGAATTGATTGCTAAAGATATAATATCTCAAACGGCAATTCCATTTGGCCTTTCAGTTTTATTAAGTTTTCAGTAATGCATGCTTTTTCTTCAAAATCCATGAAGGATCCTCGCATGTTTGCATGATGCAAGGAAAGATAAATTGAGGTATGATAAAAATCAACAACCCTGAATCTTTCAAGGATTTGATGGTACTTTAACTTCTACAAATCCTCATGGCATGAGGTAGGCATTGCTTTTCTATTTTGGTGGTGTAAGGAAATAAAATGAAGCTGCAGAGGGTGATTCCAAAGGCTTTTATGGCTTATCCCACTAAAATATCTCTTAGTAATATGGGAAGTTGTTTGAAAGTCAAGAATATCTATCTGGAGTATACAAAATGTTATCTGATATATATATTTCCTCTATTTGCTATTTTGATTTTTCAGATAGTAACAATAATTCACAATCAATTTCTAAAAAAGCATGAGTTTTTACTGGCTATGTATTTTTTCTCAGATTATAGTAACCCTGGTGAAAGAATACATAACCTCCTGGGGAAGATTTATAGCAGAAATTGTAACTGTATTCCTTAAGTTGACCTAGCCTCTCTCTCAATCAATAGATTTTAGTTCTAATAACTGGCTTAGATATGAGAACCGAGTGGGAAGCTTGTATTCCCACTGTGATAACTAGAGTCAAGTTTCTGCTTCCAGTCATACAAACTGTTCTTATTATATGTATCAAGCAACAGCTTTGAAAACTGCCCATCTATTTCATTTCACCTGATCAACAGTATCATAAAGACAAATAATGACCCTATAGTCCTCTAAACTCTATGTCTCCAAGTACTATTTCTAACTAAAAGGAAAGAGCTCCTTAAAAATTTTAATTCCGTGATTAAGGCAGGAAATATGCACAGTTAACATGTGCTATTATTATTATTATTATCTTATTATTATTACTATGCCTATGTAATTAACATCAATTCACTGCTGTCCTATTGCACCTGTCTACCCTGATCTCTATACTGAGTAAATCGCACTATATACATTTACTGAAGACAGAACTCCTTTCATTCATGTAGAATAGCTTGACTGTCAATGACATCAAAACAATTACTCATTTGCTTTATTGCAAAATACACATAAAGCTAAGTCTGAATGACAAAAACAGTATTACCAATACTATTAACAACATGATTTAGGAAAATAGGTTAAAACTGTTTTTTGAAGATCATTTTGCTTTGTTTAAAAGTCTCTAATTATTTTGATTTATGAGACTTATTTAATTTACTTCAATTTTTATAAATTACATTTTAAAATTTAATTGTTTTACAATTATGTATATTTATATAGGCTCAACATCACATCTGAAATAAAGATTAGCAAGTTAAATCTCTTGAAAGAATCTACAATTTAGAGAAAAGGTTCTATTCCTGACCATGCCACTCCACTGTTATCATTCTATATGTAAATATGATTATTTTTCATTCCTCAATGGCTTATCCTCCCATTTTTAAAAATTTTCTTATTAAGGTATACAAATAATGCAGTTCTTTTTAGTGTAAATTTTTCAAATTTTGACAAATGCATACAGAGGCATAATCACAATAGTCAAGATATAGTACACTGCTAAATCACCCCATGCTCCTTATAGACAAACCCACAACTACCTCCAGCCTCTGGCAACCACTCATTGGTTTTATGTCTCCATAGTTGTTGTTTTTTTTTTTTGTTTGTTTGTTTTCAGAATTTCATAGAAATGGAATCATGCTGTATGTAGATCATTGGAGTAGGGTTGTTTCAGTTATCAGAATGAATTTGATATTAATTGTTATATATATTAGTAGTCCATTTCTTTTTTATTGTTCTGTGACATTCCGTTATAGAGATGTACCACCATTTATTTTTTTTAATTTAAATTCTATTAGCCAACATACAGTACATCATTAGTTTCAGATGTAGAGTTCAGTAATTCATGAATTGCATATAATACCCAGTGCTCATCACATGACATGCCCTCTTTAATGCCCATCACCCAATTACCCCATTCGTCCACCCACCCCCCTCCAGCAACCCTGTTTGTTTTCTATAGTTAAGAGTCTCTCATGGTTTGTCTCCTTCTCTAATTATTTCCTATTCAGTTTTACCTTCCTTCCCCTATGATCCTGTGTGCTGTTTCTTATATTCCACATATGAGTGAAACCAAATTGTAGGTGTCTTTCTCTGATTGACTTATTTCGCTCAGTGTAATACCTTCCAGTTCCATACACGTCAATGTAAATGATCAGTATTCATCCTTTCTAATGGCTGAGTAATATTTCATTGTGTGTGTGTGTATATGTATGTGTACATACACACATACATACATATATATGTATATATATGTATGATATATACATATATATATAATCTTCTTTATCCATTCATCTGTTGATGGACACCTTGGCTCTTTCCATAGTTTGGCTATTGTTTTCTTTAACCCATTCTTCAGCTGAGGGACATTTGGATTATTTTCAGTTCTCCAACTCCTCATTCCTAGTATATAGAAACAATAATTTTTGTAAATTGTCTTGTATTTGGCAACCTTGCTTAATTTCTTAATTGGTTCTAGTCCATTTTTTTGTTGATTTCTTAAGATTTTCTGTTAAGATAATCATTCTCTCTTTTTATGAGGGAAATTTATCCACAGTTTTGCTTTTTATAACATATATGCACACACACACATATGTGTATGTATGCATGTGTGTATGTAAATAAAAGCAAATGCACCTTTACAGAAATGAATATTCTCTCTTGCTTAAGTTACAGAATACTTTATTTTTTCATCATGCTTTATAAAATGTGAAATAAAACAAAACATACAATATATCCTGAATATCACTAGTTATGACTGTATATAGAGATGTTTCTTTTTCCCTGTTATAGAATCTTAGTCCTCCAATAATACAGTGCATCATTTATTCAGTCCTCCATTGGTGGACATTTGGATAATCCCTAATCTTTTGTTAATTTGTAGAGAATTGCAATGCATAACTTTCTGCACATATATTTTCATATTTACATCAAAGAAACTTTGGAGCAGATATCTAATAGTGGATAGCTGGATAAAATGTGTTTGTAAATTTGTTTATTATTATAATATTATTCTCCATTAGGGTTATGATATTTTGTATGCCCATTAACAATATATGAGAGTTTTGATTTTAGAGATTCTTCAAGAGAACACTCCATTGCATCTGTAGAATTTTGCAACTCATATGTGGGATATTTTATTTCAATGTAGTTTGTATTTTCAAATTATTTTCTTAAGTCTAAGAGACATACAGGTAGCTCCACAAACTTAAATGCACAATTCATGAATCTGAAAGCATAAGCCTATTAAACATAACTATAGAATATTCCAAAACCTCAATAAGACACTTTTCCTGTGTCCCATTTCCACAGAGATAACCACCATTTTGACTTGTGTTGGCTGTTCAAAATCTTTTATGAAACTCTTTTGTGACAAGACTTGAAATTGTGCAAATCTTGTTCCTTTTATTATATTGTTACTCTCACTGCTTTGTGGAAGCTCTTTATATATTCTGAAAAGTATTTTTTGGATATATCTATAGTAAATATTTTCTTTTAGTTCTTGTTTCCCTGTTAATTCTTTTAATTGTTTTTTAATGAACAGAAATTTTCAATTTTATCAATTCATAAGTATATTTACTTGTTACATTTTTTTTTATCTTCTTGGGGCATTGGATTTATAGTATTGGCATATATTGCTGCCACTACTATCTTGCCATAAGAATTTTTCTTTATTGGATTTAAGCATGTATTTTCTACAAATATTATGAAGCAAATTAATCTTTAAAATCTCCTCCTCCATAATTTTATTATTTGCCTAATAATTAAACTATTAAAATTTTAATATATCATTCATGTTGTGATACTTAATCATCACCTATTTTTAATGAAGGAATAGAGAATGCTATATCTATAACATGTTATTCCTTTAAGAGAAATAAGTAAAAAGAAAAATCCTGAATAGAACATCTAAAAATTGTTGGATAATTCATGACATCACCTTATTTTAATTGCACATTAGACATTATATGGCACTCATTTCAACCTAAATCATGATGAACATTTCCACACTAGAAAAGGAGCTATAGTAACAAAATCTCATTTTATACATCAGTAATTTGAGAAGTGTCATCTGATTAGACTTGCAGAGTGAACAACAATAAAGACCAAAGTTTCCAGCTTCTGTATAACATCCATAATTCTCCTCATATTAACATTTTAAATTCATCAGAATTCCAGCATTCTTGTCACCTGTGTATGACACTTTCCTTTAAAATTAGAATAAAAAAATTGTTAGATGTGCAGGAGAAAGGGATAGATGCTTTTCAGATCAACACGCAAATTCCTTGCCAAAGAAGATTAAGTCTTCACATTTGTGAGTTCCTTTCATCAGGCTCTTAAAGACCCTTCTTACTGTGGTATGCGACTGCAACTTCTTCCGGGGCTGTTTAAACACATGGAGATTCAGGATCATCCTCCAAATGTATAATCAACAGTAACATAGGTAACTTGAGAAGTGACAAAAGTGATTTTGGAATTCGTAGGCAGTTGTTCATTCAACCATTCACTAAAATATGCAAACAGACATTTATTTAGGATTCACCAAGACCAGACTCACTTCTAGGCATATATAAAGAGAGTCAGAAACAGTGCTAGTAGGTTATTTATTCACGTGGACTTGGTCGTTCATTGTCACCTGATTTATCAAAAATCCATCTCTTTCTACAGACATAAGGTACATAAGGTACATAGCTAGATACAGGACTAGTTATCCTACAAAGCTGTGTTAGGGAAAGAACACATAAGGAAAGTAATTTGAAGCAAATCTCAATGCTGCTTTATGCAATCTGGGTAAAATGGGCTTCCTTTTCTCTACAAGAAAATAAACAAGTCATTAGTACTTGATGAAATTGGTGGATTGGTCAATCTTTTCTAATCTTTAGGTACTTTTTTTTTTTCATATTAGATTATATCCCCCAGCCTGATTCTTCACAAAATAGGCATTGGGGTCATATCTATAACCAAGGGCATAATAATGACTCATTGTTTTTGCATTTATAAAATATTTTTCCTGTAATTATAATTAAGAGTATAAGCAATTCCATTTTAAGAAGTAGTGATGTGTTATATTTTACGTGGCATCAAATTTTTTTTTAAATATTTTATTTATTTATTTGAGAGAGAGAGAGAGAATCACAGTAAGCGTGAGAGGGGACAAGGACAGAGGGAGAAGCAGACTCCCCACGAAGCTGGGAGCCCAATGTGGGACTGATTTCAGGACTCCGGGATCATGACCTGAGCTGAAGGCAGTTGCCTAACCAACTGATCCACCCAGGCACCCCAGAATTTTTGCTAAGAAAATGACGGATAACCACCTCTCCTTCGCCAACAAACCTAACAAACTGAAAAGAGTTTCACTAAAACCAAAGTCAAATTTGGATGTTTGGCCCAGACACAACTCAGCTTGTTTTTCAAAGAGAGAGGTAATAACCAAGTTGGGAATGGTCTCTCCTAATTGTCTCCCTCTCAAAAGTCAAATGGTTTCTTTCCTTATAAAATGTATAACTGGCTAAATGTGTGAGGAGTTTTCAGAAATATCAATTTCTTAAACATTTCTTGAACCAAAAATCTTTAAATACTACAGTAGTTTTTGAAGAATATTGATTAAAGTATTTATTAGGTGTTGGCAACATTATTTTTTAATTGAATTTATACTAATCCTTAGTGATATTTTTCTTTTTCTTTATTTCCTCTATTGTACTTCCTGTACTGATTGAATTTCTTCTCTGAAAGCTCAGGAATAGAAATCAGTACGTCAAGAAATGTCTTTATATCCCACACTGAATATGCCTTGACATTGGATACTTGTTAATCAGTGGCAATGATAGTCACTCAGACATGCTTCTCTTGAGTGCAACTGCCATGAGGCATTGCTGGGAAAACCATGAGAAAGGTGGCCTTTCTGTCCAGTTCCCTATGGCTTGGGTTTCTCTTACTATAGACTATGAAGTATGAATTAACTTAGAGAATGTAAGGAGAGGACAGAAAACTATGAGAAGATTGACTGACTGATAAAGAAGTTCTGACACCACTCAAGAAGAAACTGAAGAAGTGTCAACATCCAGTAACATGGTCTGGTAATAGTCACAGTAGGCTAAAATCTTTTACTGTTCAAATGGAGGGCAGGGATTCAGTCATTCAAGGAATGCCATCAGTTTATTAAATAATATAATGCCTTGATATACAGGCATTTTAAGTTTTTAAAAAATGGAATATTCAGTGAATTGTTTCAGAAGTTTAACATTCCTGAGACTTTAATAATATGCTTCAGTTTTTAACTAATTTTCTTGGAACATTATTTTACTGAAAATTTGAACTCAAAATTAATTTAGAAACCTAATTGTTGACTTGTATCAAATTAAGCAGCCTATCTATTTTGGTTTGGTTTGGTGGTTTTTTGTTTTTGTGTTTATTTGTTCTCATTATTAGAGTGGGAACAGCATTCTCTTGTGGCATTCTATGACCTAAGTAGAAACAGAAGTCTTCCTGTGGTTGGTTGTACGTACTTTGAACTTACCGTAGTTCCTGGTGTGCCAGAGGGCTTTCCTCAATGTCAGTGTTGTACTGTTGGCTCCCAGGAGTCCCTGCAGTCCTGTGCTTCAGGTGGGGCTACATTAGGCACATTTACCCTGTCTCCGGAAGCAGCCTTGCTGCCACTGCTTACCAGGTGCTAGGCTTATGTGGGGTAGAGGAATTCTTAATTCTCCTCATTTAGTCTGATTTGTAATATCTTTATCTTAAGGTAATAGTACTTACTATTTATATATATATATTTTTTTTTCTTATTGGGAAAAGATTCACTGTGTCTATGAATAAAATTAGATGAACAAAAAAGCTTATAGAATTCACACATTTATACAATTAAAAAAGAGAGAATAAATAAATACATAAATAATTTTCCTAAAAACTTAACTAGGCATAGAAGATACACAAGAATATTTAATGAGAAGTCAAAAATACAATTCAAAGATATATATCAAAAACCTAAAAATCAATGAAATAGAAAATTGTCAATTTTTAAACATATTCATTTATTTTATAAGTTTAATTTTAAGGATTTTGAAAAATATTTTCATACCAAAAATACATTTTATTTTCAATTCAGTTAGAAGTTAATTTGGAAATAATCTCATTTCAGATAAAAATTCAACCAGAAGGATTATTTATTAATATCCATTCTTTATTATGTGTGAGATTCATTTATTGTGGCAGGTAGTTCCAATTCCATTATGAGAATGGAAGCCTTTGTAGAGGTAGGGTAGAAATGAGGACAGAATAAGAAGGGCAATTCTGATGCATAGTCATCTGTGGACGAGAGCAACATTTTGCCTGAGTGGGGGGCCCATGGGCTTTCTGAGGTTAAAGAGCAGAATGTGGATATTTGAGGTTGGGGCGTGTAGGAGAGGGAGCTGTAGACAGCAGAGCAAGCACAAAGTATGGAACATGGAAAATAAGTAGGATTTGATACACTAACTGAACACTAGCACTGACATGCCATGACATATTTCTCACAAATAGTTTATGTATATGTGTCTGTAAAAAGAAATCCATTTAAATTGTGGTCTCCTCAAGTTGAAAAATGTATGAGACAGAGAGAAGTGACTTAAAGAAAACTCAACAATTTTTTGAAATACTGAAACCAGAATTTGGGGTAAAAGTCAAATCAAATGAATTATTTAGCAAAGCAAAGTGCTCTTCGTGGCTACAAGTCTAGACAGAACAAAAATATCTTAATAAAACTTGATAAATTCTGTCAACAAATCGATATTTTTCCAGTTTTATGTGATTTTAAAAAAAATCAAAGTAACTGTTTTTTTTTCCTATGTGAATGTAGCTTTGGATCAAATGTCCTCAGAAGGCAAGATTCAAATTTGTTCAAAGACCTTGGAATATGGTGTTCATGATTCTTTATTTAGGTTTAGTCTTGAGACTAGCTTTTCTTGCTATTCTGATTATAATACTTTATATAGGTCTCAAAAAGACATGATTTCCAACTTCGAGAAAAATCTATTATTTAAGAATTTTTACCATGACAGGAAGTTGCAGAAAAAAGGCCTGTCTGCCTTTGGACAAATGCTGTTCTGTTGATTTGTTAGGGTTTAGACAAATGCTGTTCTACTGATTTTTTAGAACAAAGCAAGTACCTGATACCTAGTTGGCTCTCAGTCATTTCTTCCTAAGGAAGAGATAACCAGCTACCTGAACTCAGGGATAATGACCGGAACACACTTGCTGCGTAGTAGTTGATAAAAATTACCTTTCATACTTTCCCTCCAGCTAAAAATGCATATAATGGAATTATAACATTTCCCCAAACAAAATTAGATGCATGTTTATTTTTTAAATTTTTAAGAAACAACTCCCATCTTTTTTCTCTGCCAGAGATCAAATAAATCATAAAGCAAGCCTTAAAAACAGTTCTTTCTAAAGTGTACACATACAATCAATATTTTTAATGTTCTCTTAGCTTTAATGTAAAGTGCCAGAGTAAACATCTGGTTGCTTTGTAAGAGATCCACATGTCTTCCTCCCCCTTCATCCTTACCCCTTCCTAACCCCAAACACACACAAAAAGTTTTTAGATTTCTTGAGGGCCACAGCTGGATACAAAATTATGTTGAATATTAAAATGATAAACCACATCTTTCCTTTTCATGATGGGTGCTTATGCTGAGTGGTAAATATTTTGGCATGATTAAGTGTGTCATAAATGCAATCACTTTGCAATGTGTTGGCCAGCTTAACTTTTTCACCCCAGCCGGATTCATCATAGTTTTGAATAATATCTGAAAGTTCTTCATTGTCTTTTCTGATGTTAAAACAGCAACATATGGTGCTTTGCAACAAAAGATAATTAGGATTTTGCCTTGCCTGTCTTTAATGCTCTAGTTTGTAAAAAAACAAACAAAAAGTTTGTTAATGGAATTTACAAATAGTGTGCAATGAGAATAAGAAAAATTAAGTAAATCATCAATTTAACACACTCATTTGTACATTTCTAGCCAATGAGAATAAATATAAATGTTCTGAGTGTTATTTTTAGCAAATTAAAAATAAATCCACATCTTCTCCTCCTACATCCCTCCCCCCCCAAAAAAAAGAAAGAAAAGTCCTTTTCATCCTAGAGTGATTGGAAGCTATTTGATAATCTCTGTCTGTCCTTTGTGAAGACTTTAAGGCAATATGTTAATGAAAACAGGACATTTGGAAATTCTTGCTAAGAGATCTAGAGTTTTATTAATAATTTCAGTTCTTGGACATTTCTGGGCCTCATATTTCTCCTTGCTATTTTGTCAACCTGTGATGTCAAAATGATAGTTTCTTCATGAATTGTAACCTCCAGTGTGAAGTGTAGTGCTTAGCAACTAGCAGAAACTAAGTAAGTAACTGATAAATGAATTAAGAAATGAATTAGATTTGCTCATAAAGACTCATTTATTAATATAATTGAATAATCAGGCCTGAGAGGAGACTGGACCTAAAGTCTAGGAAAATCATGATGTACCTCAGTTCTTCCTTCTTACCAGTGTTGTTTTTTCCAGACTGCTTTGTCTTTCACTGTTATTTCTAAACTTCATTGTCATTCTTGAGAAATTTTTACACAAAATCTCTGCCTTTGTCTTTTCCTGTTTATTTTGTTCTTTCTTATTGCTATGGAAGTGTTTGATCCTGACCATGACCTAGTTCTTGGCTTCTGCTTTAAGAAGCTATGATTATGAAATTATACCTCTGTTTAAGATTTTCATCCTCTAGTACTTGATTTTAATTTTGCATTTCCATTCTTATGGCACATCTACATTGCCATACCAACAAAACTAACCTCTATCAGATAGATTTGAAATCTCCCTCATGATGGAAGATATAATTATAATCATCATATTAATTCCACTTCATTTTCAGTTTTCTATTTAATCTAAAAGTAGAGGAGAAAACATTAAGCTCCACTTCCCTTGTCATTTCTGCTGTACAACATCATGAGCTGAACAGAACAGCATCATATATATATATATATATATATTCCCAATTCATATATATATGAATATATAATATTGATATAAATAAATATATAATTATTATATAAATCATAAATACGTGTTCCTATCAGTGACAGGGTCAGGGGGCAGGTATTTTGAAGAGGATGTACCAAGAAGATAATTAGGCCTGAAATTTGTGGCTCCTTACTTATATAAGCCCTTCAAAGGCATAAGAAGGTACCCTAGCAATCTATTTTCATGATCCTGTATTTTTGTCAAACCTCACTCAGTTGAATACATGGCTCTGTAGTCACTTTTCTCTTTGTGTGCAGGGTATTGAAATAGTTGTGGACATTCTAAAGTATTAGCAATAGGGAAGATAAAATTATTTGGGGATAATGACATATATCATGGTTTGTAGTCACTTTTATATTTACTTAAGGTTATTGTTGTCATCCCCTGTATATAAATAACTTGGGAATATCCATTCTGACCACTGTGCTGATTACCTGAGATTGTAAAATGAAGGTTTAGATCAAGTGATCTTACTATAGAATTAACTTGTCAAGTGTCATTTGCCAATGGAAGTATGTGAATAATGGAAAAAGTAAAAAATTTGGAACATGTAGAGGCAGAAGCTAGTGTGTGGAAAATTCTTTATATATATATATATATATGTAATATATATACATATAAATTTATATTTATTTATATATAGTTATAAGCAAAGAAAAATTTGGTTTTCATTTATACCTAGTTAAAAGAGGTTTATCCATTTCAAATACATAATTGATAATGTAAAGTTTTCAGTCCATACACTTTTCTTTTCTTTTTTTTTTTTTTTTTGATGGAAACCACACAAAACAGAATTTTTCAAATTTTCTATGAATATAGCCTACAACTTTTTGGTAGTAATAACAAATACTGAAAAATTGTCTGGATTAAATTATGTCTTATATAGTTTAACATTCAATATAAAAATTAGTCAAGTATGCTAAAAGAAAGAATAGATCATCTTTCTATTCTCTATATAGGTAATAAAATTTGTCATATGAAGAGGCAATCAAAAAGTGTAAGCCGAAATATGTAGGAATAAAGTATTATAGAGGTAGGTCTATCAATTCATTTAAAAATATAATTTTTCCAAATTTTTTCCAAAATTTTCAATACTTGTGAAAATTGTCATATTTTTTAAAAATTAGATTTATTTTTCAATCTAAAATATCCTTTTCATACTTAATTTTTTTAAAGATTTTATTTATTTATTTGACACAGAGAGAGAGATCACAAGTAGGCAGAAAGGCAGGCAGAGGGGGAGGGGGAAGCAGGCTCCCCACTGAGCAGAGAGCCTGATGCGGGCCTCGATCCCAGGACCCTGAGATCATGACCTGAGCCGAAGACAGAGGCCCAACCCACTGAGCCACCCAGGTGCCCCATACTTAATTTTATGTTTATAATTTTTATTCATTTTCTTAAAGAAGCCTCCCAAATTGGCTGAATAAAATCTGGATATATCCTAGCTAGTGGTTATGATGTCTTCCTACTCTCCAGCACTATCACTTTAAACATTCTAATAGGAAAAACTTCCATAATTGTAAATAATGACAACACAAGGGCAAAATAATGAATGCTACTTAAGTGGTACAATCAGTAAGTGTATATAGTTACTGGGATTTACATTAACATACATACGACCAAAAAAGAGGAGCCAGAGTTCTATTGAAGGGAATCATTTGGATCTGTAGATAATTAACAGTAGAATGTTAATGAAACTAACAGTTTCCAAGTTTCTTCTCATTTGCATCCTCAGAATTGAAGAGTGTATTCCCAGGGCCTAATCTACCACTATGTACATAGGACTGAAACTAGAGCATTAATGATAAATTAACAAACTTTCTTGTCAACATCTTGTGATTGCGCATTCTCCCTTCCCCTAGCTCCATTGTTTTACACCCATACTCAGAAGAGAATCACCAACTCACCAAACATAACCTCAAGGTCAGGCCACAGTTTGAGTGACTTAAGGGTGAGTGTATGACTCAACAATGGCCAAGCTTACTGTCCTATCAATTTATAATTGAAGCTAGAAATTCCAGAGTAATCCTTGATAAACTCTGAATTTTAGAAGTATTAGTGAAATAAGCAGCAGAAAAACCTGAGACAGAAGCTCCCCATGAACAGGGAGCCTGATGCAGGGCTTGATCCCAAGATCCTGGGATCATAACCTGAGTGAGCCAGAGGCAGCTGTTTAACGGACTCATTAAAAAAAAAAAAAAAAAAAAGGAAAAACAATATTTAAACTTCTACTTCTGAAATGTCCCTAGGTTGTAAGGCAAATAGAAGTCAGAATAATTGGGGCGCCTGGGTGGCTCAGTGAGTTAAGCCGCTGCTTTCAGCTCAGGTCATGATCTCAGGGTCCTGGGATCGAGTCCCGCATCGGGCTCTCTGCTCGGCAGGGAGCCTGCTTCCTCCTCTCTCTCTGCCTGCCTCTCTGCCTACTTGTGATCTCTATCAAATAAATAAATAAAATCTTTAAAAAAAAAAAGAAGTCAGAATAATTCCCATAATTTGACCAAGATTAACAAATGAATTGACCTATATTACAAGATACATATATATACATATGTATATGTATACACACACACACGCACACACACAAAATATATATGTAATTATATACATATATTTATATATTATAGGGTATATATATTATTATAATTGTATATATAATATATATTACAGGGTATATATTTATATGTATAAAAATAAATTGATGTTTAGAGATTTGATTTGAAAACTATTAAAATACATAATGACATTAGTGAATGATAGTTTTGAATGATGATTATTGAATTTGAAAATATTAGGTTTTGAATTGAATCTAGGTTAAGTTTTGAAGTTTTGTGTGTTTATTACCAACAAGTATCACAAAATAGAATAGTACTGTGATGAGGTGACTTACAGTATAGTTTGAGAGACTTGACAAGCATGGAAAATTTATAGACAGTATGGTATTCTAAATGACTTTAAACACATTTATGCCAAGATATTTCAGGGAAGGTTATTCACACAGAGGATACTTTCTGCTTCAGTAAATATGTTCCCTAGTGCAAAAGATCCCAATTCTGTTTGAATTCTCTGTGATATTCTGGCATGCATACTAGTTTGGTGTGTGTGTTTCGTTCTTTCATTCCTTTCTTTTTTTGACAAATACTACATAAATAGGAGTGCATAAATCCCAATTACCTTGAACTTTCTAAAAACTGTCTATGGTCTTAAGAAAACAAAACAAAACAAAACAAAAACCTCTTGATTCCCTAATCATCCAAATGAAGAGATTTGAATATCTCTTGTGTATTGTTCAAGCTTTCCCATTCTTCAAGTTTTAACTGACTTTATTGTATTTCTGGGAAGCAGAAGTGAAAGGAAAGAAAGGGGGAAAATAATATACTAAAAATATATGAGAATCCATGCTCAATTTTTTTTTTTTACTTTATTTTTGTAAAGGCTCCATTTGATTTTTCAGTCCTTTGAAGCAGATTCTTGTTTCAAGGGTTTTCTTATTTGTTTTGGTTTCCACAAATTATGTGCATACCTTCTTTGCTCACAAAAGGGCATTAGGAAAAAATGCAACTTATGATCATGGACTAGACTTTGTTAACTTTTGGGACTGTTGCTTGTTCTGTGTGTGCAAAACATGATACCTTAACTAGATGCAGTGTACCTGAGGACAGCACTCAGTTTAGCACAAGTCATCTAGCAGAATCGTGATCACCTAACAAATGATTAGTAAGATGAGCTTGTTTAGTATTATCAAAAGAATGTGATCTTGGGGGGCACCTGGGTGGCTCAGTAGGTAAAGCCTCTGCCTTCGGTTCGGGTCATGATCTCAGGGTCCTGGGATCGTGCTCCACATCGGGCTCTCTGCTCCGCAGGGAGCCTGCTTCCCCCTTACTCTCTGCCTGCCTCTCTGCCTACTTGTGATCTCTCTCTGTCAAATAAATAAATAAAATCTTCAAAAAAAAATGTGATCTTGGAAAGTCATTGTGTAAATTCCAGCTCCTTCATCTATAACGTGGAATAAAAATAGCATCCAACTCAAAGAACAGTTGTGAGTATTGAATGAAAATATATCTGTGGGGTGCCTGGGTGGCTCAGTTGGTTGGGCAATGGCCTCAGCTCAGGTCATGATCCTGGAGTCCTAGGATCCAGTCCTGCATCAGGCTCCATGCTTGGCATGGAGTCTACTTCTCCCTCTGACTCTCTCCCCTCTCATGCTCCCTCTCTCTCTCACTGTCTCTAAATAAAAAGTTAAAGTTATATCTGTAAAATCAGTGAGCCCAGTGCCTGATACATAGTAATCACTCCCTTTATCTCTCTTCTAAATAGAGACAGCACATATAAATAAAGATACAGCATATTTTATAAATTCTAGAGCACATTCCTTTGTATATTTGAATCTCTGAAATATCCGTGTGTCTGTCATGGATTACACCTTAGCACTGTGACATAGCTATATTGGTATTGTCCTTTTTTTTTTTCATTGTTATTATGTAAATAGTAGTGTATCTACCAGAAGTACCTCACATTCAATTAATGAATACATTTTTTGATCTTGTAGATGGAAACTCAAATGTGTTGTAACTATATATATATATTTTTTACACACTATATGTAGAACTAGTATTTATCTATTTGTATAGCTACCAACAGAACTTTGTCTTTAGCTGTTTTTTAAGCCTTATATATTGTAGATGATGAATCCAACCCAGAAATTTGAATTACTATGTTCCAAATGAACTGTGGTATTGATAAACAATATTTTCTAAATTAATCAGCAGAGTCAATAGAAATGTAAAGTTACTTGCATTTTAATATGTATTTTATTGCATTTGTTACATATAAAACACCAACATACCTATTAAGAAATGTGCTGAGGTAAGAGCCTGTGCTGGAAGATAGAAAGTCACATTCTTAGCTCTGCTCATAACCGAGGTCACTTGTACAAATCAGTAACCTCTCTGAGCAGTCATTTCCTCCATTTGTAAAATTAGCATCTAACACTGGTGATTGCTGACATTTATATGAATCTATATTGTACAAAATGGTAGATTGTCTCCCATGGCCATCCTAGGTGAGACTATTCTACTGGAGAAAATAGCACAAGTTCCTTTAATCTTTGTTGATGTGAAGATCTGGTTAAAAAAAAAAAATCAGAATGTAAACAGTAGTTTGCATATGGTGGTAAAAAGGGCATCATGCTGGAAGTTTACTGCCAAAATATTTAGGATTCTTTTAAAAAGTTGTAGCCAGGGAAGTCAGTAGTCATAGCATTAGGTGCTATGATTATCCAAATCCTTAGTAGAGCTTCCCTGACTTCTCACACTGTGGAAATACAAGTTGCCCTTTGGAATTAGAAGTAGGGCAAGGCAATTTGTATTCATTTCTGTTCAATCAAGAAGGGTTCAGTAGAGGAGGCTGTTTCACAAACCTTGTTATGAAAGAAGAAAGAATGTTAGTTTAATGCTCACTCCCATTAAGTGTTCAGTAAACCATACTGTCTGGTTCACAGACAAGCGAAGCTATTTTTGCTCTAGTGACAGCAAGAGCAATGATATAGTATTAAGAGAGGTGACATTAAACAAGTCTGCCACTAACTGACTGTGTGACATTGGGCAACTTAGGTCTCCTCTGGAGATAATGGTGATCTGCATTTCTTTCTAATTTATCTTCTGGCTCCTAAGGAACATATTGTAGATACATATTGGACAATTTGATAATTGAGATTTACTTTACACATGGTCCAGTGAGAATGAAAAATGATTACTAAAACTAATAGGACAGAGAAATGAGAAGACAGGTCAACTGTGGTCATAACTTATCAAGAAAGGCTTTTGGAAATAGGTAATATTTGAAGTGATGAAGCCAAATTGGTAATATGGAACTCTGTCAACATTTGTAGGCAACATCAACAGATCAAATATACAGTTCAGATTCCTAGTACTTTGGCAAAGAGCAAATTTTTCTTTTTTTTTTTTTCACATAAAGTTGTCCATGAGAAGTAATGGTCATTGCCCCAACTTAATTTCTTAATTTAGCCAAGGCAACAAACTTAACTCAGTTGATGTACCAATTTCAAGTCTTTTCCCTCCATCATTCTCACCTACCATTTATTGTCCCTAAAGGTTGGCACTATTAAAAAAAAAAAAAAGCATGCTTGTAAGATTAGTTGACAGAAACAGATCATATAGAAAGAAAGCCATTGTAAAACCAATAAATATCATAGTAAGGGTTAAAAATGTTTGTTAATGCACTCTTTACTGTTTGACTTACCATAAGAATCTATGCTAATAAATTTATTCTTAACATTTAACTAGAAATTCGGGTTAATGTAACTAAACATTTGGAGAGAATATATAGTGTTAGCAAAGACCACAGTTTAGATTTCCACTTTACTATTTATTGGCTCTGTGGTCCTGGGACATTACCTGTTTCAAATATATGAAATAAAAATAATAATACCTCTTTCATGGAGTTGTTTTAAAAATCAAATAATGTTGTATGTATAGGCCCTATGAAGTGCCATGTAAATACTATGTGCTAACAAATAATCACTAAGAATTCAAACTTTAAAATAATTATCAGCTTATAAGCTATGAATCAAATTGTTCCTGCATGCCTATAGATTTCACACCTTTACATTTAAATATTAATAATAATTAACGTTTTTGTTAGTATTAAAATGGTTATAAACTTCCCAATATATTTCACATCATATATTATATGCAACATCAAATGTACACGCCACACTGGGGTAAGATAAAAGGTGTTTGTGTATATGTATTTAGGACATGACATGGTAAAAAAAAAAAATCCTGTGTAATGTAATTATCATAAGAAAAAATGAAATTATTAGTGAAATGTGTACCAAGCTTAAAAATAATCCAACCTTGCGTCCATGAAATGGCCATATGTGTTTCTGAATGTCTTTTAATAGTTGAGCCCATGAAACGTACACTCCCTGAAGTTCCACAGGCCACTTATCCAGGGAGGATGGTGTGTGCTACTGCAGACTGGTAATGGACATGTCTAAGGGTAGGGCACCTCACTGACCCTGCTTAGGGCACGGTGACAGAAAGACAGCTGTTGTTCATTGCACTCAACAATAGTGGTGTTTGAAGGGCACGTTCATGAATCTGTTCCACTTGGGCAGTCCTTTAAGGAATCCAAATGAACTTAGGCAGAGACAAGTAGCTGACCCTTCTGGCTGCTCCATAGCATGAGGGATTGGTATTTTGGATAACACTCCTGTAATCACTTCATGGTGTATCATTTAGGAGTTCCTGAAAAAGATACGATACGTGAAAAGTATCTTTCACAGGACCTAGCATATCTATGGTTTTTGAGCCTAAATAGTACATTAATAGAACCACATACATATGAGTCTTAGAAAAGTTGGTACGAACTTGGTCAGTTGCTTAGTGGAAGAGCTATAACCTTCATGCTCTTGAGCATTCATTTCCTAACTTGTTACAGCTGTCAACACTTAACAAATATTCATGTAGTTGACAAAGTTCATATCTGGGGCTTATAAGGAATATCATGAAATTATGCCCAGATGCTTTAAAGAATGTTCAAATTCATGTTTTTGTAATTAAAAAGTTGTTTCCAATATTAATTAGCTTTTAATCACAGTTTACATTTTTTAACTGTGTAAACCAAAAGGACTTCTATACATGTTAGTGAATATTTAAGTTTAAGAGGACCAGTTAACTTATTTTATGAATTATATAGAAATTTCCCCATAAAGTGGTAATATTGTTTTATTCTCAGCCAAAATCTTGTCAATGATCAGTTTATTTTTGTGTGACCTCATAGTATCTGTGGTTTGATGTTCTTTTGAATTTGAGGATATTACAGAATGAACAAGAAGACAATAATGAAGATTAAAGAAAGAGTGACAGCTGAGAGGCTACAAAAATGACATGAATCCTTCTAATGCTATTTTTCTCCTTAGGCAAAAGACATGGATTGCTAAAGGAATTTTTAAAGTATTTATAGAAACTTAATACATATGTGCTTATCTAGACTTTACTATTTATGTAAAAGTAGGGATTTTAAACATTCTGGTTTTATATTAATAAAATCCCATATTCCTATGACTAAATATATTCTTTTCAATGGTTAAAGATATAAAATTAGAAAAATAAATTATCCCAGTACTATTTTCAATATCACATGTAAATACTTTTGCACATGAGACTATATTTACACTGGGAACTGGCCAAAGTTGGCCACTTTTTCTTTTGATTTACTTTTTACAAACAGCATTCAACTATGTTAATTTTTACCTTTTGCTGAAGATGTACCAGAAAAACAACATCCTGAGCTTACCCAGTCACAGTAACAGCCAGTCCTTGGCCTTGAGAATCAATTCTTTAAGTCTTTCTGTTGTGCAAGAAGAACAAGCATATGTTTATTTCATGCTTATTTTATGCCCACCATTTCCTTAGATGCCTTGAGGAATACAAAACATTGGATTCTGGTTATTGTCAAGTAGTTTAAAGCTTAATTGAAGATGTTTAAGTGGCATATGGAAATCACATATGAAATATATACGAAGTACCTGGTTGCATATAATTTTTAAAAATTGGTATAGAAAAGCTACAAAGGGATGAGATAACTGGAGAAGATTGATTTTTATAGAGTCAGTGCCTAAAGCAACCAACAAAGATTGAATGAAAATTTTTAAGAAATTATTTTTTTAAGAAATTATTTTTTAATTTTAAGTTTATATCACATGAAATTTTGTTTAAAAACACTACGTTTTTACTCATTTAGAAACCAGCTATATGGTGCAATAAGATAATCTTTATAAAAGTTTAAGTTGAATTAATTCTACTATAAACTGTAAAGACACCAATAATTGTTTGATATATTAAAATAACTGTGAATTGATTTTGGGGGAAAACTAATTTCACCAACCGGATCACTCATTCTTCTTGGCATACCCATGGTTTGAAAATCTTATGCAATCTCTCTGCGTTTTTGTTTGTTTGTTTGTTTGTTTTTAAATCTCAGTCCTTTGTTTTTGTTTTTTGATGTGTACTTTGTTCTAAGTCCTTTGTCTTTTGATTTATTTTGTGGCAGTTGTAATATAAAGGCAGGACTATCAGACAAAATTTAAAGCAAATAAAAAGCTCTAATTTGTATAATGAAGAAACTAAATATCAGAATAGGAGCCACTGATAGTGTTTGAAACCTGGAAAATATATATTTAAAATTATTTTTGCTAAATACATTCAGTTTAACACAGCATTTATATGCTGCTGAATCTAATTTTAAGTGATAGATATGTTCATACTTGTTTTGAGTTTTGAGTTCCTTAATTGTTGTAAAAAAAAATTCTCCATATCTTAATGCTTAATAGTAAAAAATTATTTTTTGTTGACATCTGTCATGAGTGAGTCAGGAAGGGGGTCTCTACTTCATATAGTAATCTGGGGACCTGGGCTCCTTCTAGCCTGCAGCTTTGTCCTCTTTTATATCCTTGAAGTTCTCTTTCCTTTGTTGATAGATGGGAAAAGAGAGAGAGTGCATGGAGAAAGGCCACCTGTTCTTACCAGCCTCAGCCATGAAATGCATGTGTCAGTTCTGCCCACATTCTACTGGGGAAAAATGATGATATAGCATATTTAGATACATACAGCAAGGAAATGTAATCTAGCTGCCAGTCATATAAATGAGAAAAACACACTGGATATCAGAAGTCGTTTGTGCAAGTCTAATCAAGATTCATTTGTTTAAATCTAGGAAAAACTTAAGCACTTAAAATAATGTCAGCAAGTTGAAAAGAAAACCTACTCCTCTAGCAGGCACTATATAACTAAAGGGAGTTCAGTGGGGAGATTCTGAAGAAATTATGCAGCAAAAAAAGATATCATTGACCCCAAATCAAAATATTTGTCTTCTGATATGTAATCCAGCATGTGTTAATACAGAAAAAGAAGCATTAAAGCAAATAAATTAGAGAGAAAACCAATTTCCTTTATAGAAGAAAATTTTATATTTCACTCATAAAATAATCTTCTTTCAATATCTGTGATCTAAAATGGGGAAGGAAGGGATTATCACATAACATCTGGGTACCACTTGGCAAGTTTCATCAAGCTTTGAGATTTTTACTCTCATTTATGAAAGAGAAATTATTCAGAAGTAAATACAAAGCAAATCTTCTTAATTATATTCAAAAAAAATTCTTGATTAGCTTCTTAAAATTTTCTTCATCAACTGTAATTCTTAGACAGATCCTTTAAAAGCAAACTTAGTTGGCTTGCCTGAGGGAAAAAGAAGAAAAGGGGGATCAAACTCTAAGATTGAGCCTAAGTTCCCCTTTGCTTTAAAGTATCTGTTTAAATAATTAGTTTATGAGTGAAGAAAGGGTCATTGCTGCAGTCTTCCTGACATTTGCATATCCACGTGAATCAGGGAAAGTTTGTGTGTGTGCATGGGCATATGTACCTACTGTAGGAGAGTAGAGGAAATACAAGTGGGGGAGAGAAGAACTAAGTAAAGATAGAATATTGAAAGTGGCAACTTACCCGTAACTGAATTTAATATGCTATCCTATGTAAATATAAGCACTTCCACTTAAAAATTGATGTTTTAAAACTAAAGTAAGTATATTTAAAAGATAAGTCAAAATTATTTTTTCTAAAGAACTAAGTATAATACCATAAAAGCATAATATAACACTATTGCTTTTAAATACACATAGTAATTTGAATAAATTTTCATATTGTCATCCAAGCTTGAGTGAAATAATACATTTCATTTGTAATTAGCAGCATTCAGTTAATCTGCTAAGAAGTCACTTAGAAAAATTTTATAATTGTGATGGTTAAAACTTTTCCTTCCAGTATTTTTTAAACTAATGAGTTGACCTGCACTTACTTTCTTTTCTTTCAATCTTCTCTCCAAGATTGATGTACCACAAACAACCGGAGCTGCAGGTGTTTTGGTGCCCTGCGTCTCCACCAGTCTACCCACTCTTTACACCATCCCCTCTGCTTGGAAAGACTGCACACTCAGGTCCAGTTAGTTGTTTGGTGACCTAAACTCAGCAATAAGAGCTTGACTAAAAGGAATGTGGTACACCAGCGTCTCCTTAGTGAAATCCTCACAATTGACTTCTACTTTCATGTTTGATGTAGTTCAATCCCAGAATAGCAGTCACATTCTGTCCATTGTAAAAACAAATCCAGATCCTAATATATGTGTTTGAATAGCTGCTCTTTTGTGCTATCCACTGTTGTGAATTAATCATGCTATCCTTCTCTTTGTGATGATAGTTGAAAGAAGATATTAGTGTTATATTTAGTTGTATTTGTAATTCATTACACTGAAGAAAGCATTACAATAAATTACTCTGTTTACTCTTTGTCTGATAGTTTTAATAGAATACTAAATTGCAGGAAAAAAAAACTTCATTTAAATTATCTGTACCATTTAAATTCACTTATTTGTTTCTGCTTTAAATCCATGATATATCATTAGTATAATGCTGCTTAAACTATTTAAACAGTTGCCAGTTTTAGTCCTGGATTTGTTTAAATCTATAACTTAGTATATTCAAAGCCAAATACGTCATCTTCTATTCCAAAACCACCCTTTCCCATACTTCTCTATTTTTGTTTGTTAGGTAGCATGGTGCCCCATGTCAACTATGACCAAAAATGTAAAGTTATATTTAATTCTTTACTTTGCCTTGTGTGTTCAGCCATTTGGCAAGACCTCTTGTTTCTTCTGCTACACTGCCCTCCACCTCCATTCCTTTTTTCTTCCCTAGTTCATTTCCTCAATACCACTCAATTGCTACAGTGTCCTAGGTTTTTCCATTATCTCTCATCTCTTCATTCTTATAATGTTCTCAGATTGGTCCTATGGATATGGGATTTGGATCATGACTCTTCAAAAGTAGAAAAATATAAACTCTTCAGCAGGTTCAAAGACTTTGCATTAACCTCACTGAATGCCCATGTTGTCTTATGTCATCTAACAGTATTGAGGAATAGTAAAGATTAAAGACTGATCTATTTCTAAATTTATGTGATTGTTTTGTACTGGTATCACATTTATGAACCTCTTTCTACTTAATAACACTTAACAACAAATTTAACAGCGGCATTAGGGAATTATGTTAATAATGAAGATATTGAGGATATCTACATTAAGTTATGAAGAAGGCATGATAGAACAAACCTTTGTGATAGAGTATGCCACTGTTTTTTATCTTATCATAAAAATGTGGTTGCTCTATTAGATTATTATATATCATGTAAAATGAGATTTATAATTAGTCATGTTTTTTGAGAAAATCATCATTGTTATCATCATCCTCATTTTTTTAATACTTTAGATGACTTTAATTTACATCAATTTCTATGCAGACCAGTAATGATCAACATAACCTTCTTTCATGCCAACAAGGCTCTACACTTTACTCAGTGTTGCAGATTGTCTTACCCCAGAAGCAATCTCTGAGATAGTTTATCATGCGGGAAGTTTATTATGGGGCATGCTTTCTATCGGTACCTGTGGAAGAGAGAGGATGAAATCTAGATTGAAAAGAGGGAGAAATAGAGTTGTGATTTGTCCCCTACAAAAGCCTGCATTGATCTCCCAAGGAGTAATGGAGTTGGAGGAGCATGTCAGAGTTGGCCCAAGTTGGACAAGGGCCTGAGCCTTCTTTTCTACATATGATCAAGCACTGATGTCACATGAGCCAGAGGGACCTTCTACCTTGAGAGTGGTAGCTAATTAGTCCTTCAGGGCAGTCTTCCTGCAGCACTCTGGCAGTTGTGGACATAAATGCTTCATTTCCAGTAGAAGATGTTAATGGCACACCACAGTATTGACCTCAAGATAAACAGTAATGCTTTTGTACATGTTAGGGTGTTTCTGCCATACCTAAGTTACAGTGCCTATAAACACCATTTGGACTTTACAGAGCCCTCTTCTGATATCAACCATGAAACCATCCACCTGTGAAAATCACTATCCTCTGAATTAGTAACGTATGGGATAATGAAGTCAGGATCATTTAAATAAGAACTGCAAATACTCAGTGTACTTAGAAATGGCATCCTTAGCTTATTTTGCAAAGATGCACGTATGGATTTATCAGATTAACTTGTTGACATGTCAACAAGGCTGAGAGTTTGCTTTTAAAGGCAGAGAAAATATGTAAATGTCAGTGGATGGTAGGTTATCATCGGCATCATATTATGAAAGCAGCATGTTTGAACTGAAAATGCAATGTTTCTTAAGCCAGCCGCAACATTTAAGAAAAAAAGAAGCAGCAACATTCCATTGTCTGTCTGTGATAGGCAGGATAATGTCTCTCTACAGATGTATAAGTCCCAACCCTCAGAATCTGTGACTGTAGTACTATATTCGTGACAAAAGGACTTTGCAGATAAGATTAAGGTTACAGACCTAAGCTAGAGTATTCTAGATTATTTGGGTGAGTCCACTTTAATCATATGGACCCTTATACCCAGAGAACTTAACTCCAGCTAGTCAAAGAGCTGTAAGGGAAGAGGAGGAAAGAGAAATTTAAAATGTGGGAGGGACTCTACCCATTGTTGTTGACTTGGAGATGAAGGAAGTGGGTGACAAGCCAAAGAATGTAGAAGCTTCTTGAAGCTGGGACCAGCCATGAGCTGATAAAGAGAAAGGAAGTGAGGACCTCACTTCTACAACTGCAGAGACTAGAATTCTGTCAACTACTCAGATGAGCAAAGAAGTAGACTCTCACCTAGAACCTCTAAAAAGGAAAATGGCCTTCCTCGTGCCTTGGTTTTAGCCCAGTGAGATCCAAGTTAGACTTATAACCTACTTTCTTACAACTATAAAAAGATAAATTTGTTTTCTTTAAGCTGCTAAGTTTGTTGTAACTTGTTATGGCAGCAATAGAAGACTAATGCAGATACCCTGCATTTCTTTAAAACTGGATCAGACAGCCCAGTGAGATGTGATAAATTAAAGGTGAGGGTGAGAGCTGGTGTTAAATGGATAAAAGCAAAGGAAGTAAACACATAGAATATTGCAATGAGAAGGTACTATTTAAATGTGTTGAATGGAACCTCTAAGAACAAATTGTACATTTACTATTATTTTGCCTAGATATATTTTTGGCTAGAAGCAAGGATGCTGGTCACAGTTTCACTATTTAACTCCTTGGGTGTTTTAAACAGGTATTTTAGATGAGTATTGTTTTTGAAACTGTAGAAAATCTATAAATTTGTGAATGCTATTGATAGGACCAGAACTAAAGAACTTCTGGAAGACAGCTTATTGCTATGCTTAAAAACAATGTTGCCATCTCACTGTCTTCCTAAAAAGAGCAAGGATATAGGAAGGAAGGAAGCAATAATTTTTATATGGCAGTTTTATTAGCATAACTAATCTGGTATCTAAAGACATGCAAGGGTCTTTCTTTAAATTTTTTTTTAATTTTTTTTTTTTTTTATTTGTTTGACAGATTACAAGTAGGCAGAGAGGCAGGCAGAGAGAGAGAGAGGAGGAAGCAGGCTCCCTGCTCAGCAGGGAGCCCGATGCGGGGCTCGATCCCAGGACCCTGGGACCATGACCTGAGCCGAAGGTAGAGGCTTTAACCCACTGAGCCACCCAGGTGCCCCCAAGGGTCTTTCTTTAAATAATATTCAGAACCTCAAGGAAGCTAGAATTGTTAGACTGACCTAGTATGCAACTTACCAGTAATTGTCTAGTGACTCATTTATGGATTTGCCAAGGGATATAACATATTCAGATGACTAAATAAAATATGCACAGTTTCTGCTTTCTGTAACTCATCTAAACTTTCATCATCTGTCCCCACACATATGGGAATCAGAAAACACTTATTTTATTCCAGTGCAGTAAATTCAGTACTAAGCAGCTAAAAATAAACAAAAACTTGACTTATTTGTCTCTGCTTAAAAATGTTCCCTTACCCATAGTTTTCTACCATGGCTGTTCCAGTTTGGTGTGTGACAGTGTGGCTGAGGCATCCAGCAATGTGTTGTCTCCTGCTAGAATCTCCAGTGGGAATAGGAGCCCTTACTTTTGGCTTCTTCTTCTACCTCTCTAATAGATCTCTCCATTCTAAGACATTATCCCACAGAGGAGAAGCCAGAATAAATGAGTGTTGCCGCTTCTCTTTCCCTCTCTCCTCTATTGTTGCAAATCTTCCAGGATATTAGAGGAAAGCCATCCACTTTGTGTTTCATTGTGGCTCAGATGACACAGGCCATATTGTCCTCTTTCCCAAGGATGTTTGACTCACCTCCTTTCTCTTAGGACTGTAATTTCAGGAGAACAACCTGAGAACAGGATGTCTTAGGGACAACAGGAAAAACATACCAAGATAATGTTTTCAAAATACTTTTACATTACTTTTCCTCTGTAGGAAAACATTGTGTCTCAGGAAAAGGTGTGGATGCCCATTTGAGTTTCTTCCACCTTTCTAAGATGACTGGATCTAGCATTCTAGCAGAATATATATATATATTTATATATATATATACTTTTTTTTTTTTTTTCGGTCAACTCTTCCTGTGGCGTGAATAGGCAAATTTGGCCTCTGGGTGAAGTTTTTTCCTCTTATCACTGAAGTTATTCTTTATGCTCCGAAGAAACTTACCTCCCTCCCAGTTCTGGTCTCTATCCCACCCTTATTTACTCTCGTAAAAGGACTAAGTCGGTGGATCTTGTACATAAGTGGATGAGAAATCGCCTCTGTTTATAGGTATTTGATATGGCTGCTGGTCCATACATCTGATTTCCAAGCATTTTCTCTCCCCCCAGACTATCTGTCCATTTCTCTTGCTGAATATATGGTTCAAGAGGGAAATGGGCTGCCTTGACCCAGTATTTCATAAGACAGTCCTGCCTATACTCTCTGTAACCTAGGAAACTTCAAGCTGGTAAGTACATTTACAGAAAAATTCTGGTGTGGCTGTGGAATTATACATTTTCCTTCAAACAGCAGCATTTGACATGACTCAGGCTACTGGGACTGGGTTTTCTTTCCTAAATAAGGATCTCTGTCTTTGTAAACATTCGAAATTTAAGCAAGCTCTGGAAAGGACCTTGTCCCAGCTATTGTCCTCTTCCTTTCTCTCATCAAACTGGATTTGCCTTTCTCCAACACGGCTTTAACCCTGACCTTTCTTGTTCAAATTGAAAGTTGCTTGAGGGAAGAGATAAAATTATGCTTTCCTGGACCTCTCACGGTACTTAGTGTGGTGTGGTGTTAGTTGGCTTCAGGCATGCAGTGTGGAAGGAACTGCAAGCTCTGCAGGGTTTTTTCAACACATAAGAGAATGCAGCCTTGGTAATATTTATACGGGATAGAGTGAGATAACTTTTTTTTTTTTTTAAGATTTTATCTATTTATTTGACACAGAGAGATCACAAGTAGGCAGAGAGGCAGGCAGAGAGTGGGAGGGATGCAGGCTGCCCGCTGAGCAGAGAGCCCGATGTGGGGCTCGATCCCAGGACCCTGAGACCATGACCCGAGCCGAAGGCAGAGGCTTAACCCACTGAGCCACCCAGGTGCCCGTGAGATAACTTTCTAATCACCATAGAAACTTTGAGGCAGGGAATGGTAGAATTAGTTAAAGTGGTAGAAATGACATCAGTTTGTCTAATTCAGCAATTTAATGGATTTATGTAGACTTCTGAAAAGTGGGAACCAGATTCCAAAATTAGAGTCCTTAGCTCTAAATTCTGGTTTTGCCTCTTATTGATTTATGGACTTCGACAGGATAGTTTCCTCCCATGTAAAACGGGCCTAATAACAGCTTTGTCAGTTGTAGTGAAGGCTAAGTGAAGAGTTAAATATAGAACAGTTAGCACTTGGCACATAATTGGTGCTCAGAATGTCAGCTTTGTTGTTGTTATTGTATTCTTATTAAACCTTTCTGTGAATACCTTTAATGATGTGGGTGGACCACCTTATTTTCCAAAACAGCCTCATATAATTTCAAGTCCCTCCATTTTCCATAATGTCCTTATAACTATGTAATGTCCTTCTCTCTGTAATCTCTAGGCCTGTCCTCTGGAAGCCCAGATACTAAACTGTCTCCTTTCCATGAACCTACAATTTTATATTGTTGAGGAGAACTATGTACTCCCCCTAAATCCCCTTTTCTCCAAGGTAAACATGCTTAGGTCTATTGGTCAGTCCACACATAGTCCATCTTCTCTCTCCATATATGTGGTCTATTTTTTTGGTTTATGTTGTTTTTATGGTTATTTTTTATTTTGGTTGTTTGCTTTTGTGTTTTTTTTTAATTTTGTTTTGATTTTATTATTTTTTAAAAGATTTTATTTATTTGACAGAGAGAGAGAGAAAGAAAGCACAAGTAGGGGAGCAGCAGAGGGAGAGGGAGAAGCAGACTCCTTCCTGAGCAGGGAGTCTGATGTGGGGCTCATTCCCAGGACCCTGGGATCATGACCTGAGCCAAAGGCAGACACTTTACCAACTGAGCCACCAAGGTATCCCTTTTTAATTTTGTTTTTAATTGTTTGTTAAATCTGTAGCTTATAGAACAGAATATATATTTCAGATATACACTCAGAAGCACAGATGAGAGTATCAGTGGGTGTCACTCCTCATCTTTGCTCATTGTTCTGTCTGTGCTGGTGAAGTGCTATTATTGCTTTTGTTGTTATTATGGTTGGGGAAATCACATTTCTGACTTACAGTGAATTAGCAGTCATTTAATGTTAGGGGTTTTTTTGTACAAGTGATGCTTTTGATTAGCATCTCCCCATTCTGTATCTCTGTCTTGATTTACTGAATCCAAAGAGCATTATCTACAGATACAATGAATGTAATACATTCCATACAAAAGTCTATGACTTCACATTTGAAGAAGAATAAACTGCGTATGAGAGAAAACAAGAATCATCCATTTGCATGTTGTTTGCATGTTTATTACCATGCAGTTGGGTATGGTATATGCTGGATGGACTCCCTTCCTGAGTATCCTGGCTCCCTTCATCTCATAACCAATCAACATTGTGAACATCTGTCTCTCTATTGGCTTGGAAACAATCTATCCTATGTTTATCCAATATTGTTGTTAATAAAGAAGAAACTTATTAGCTAAAGTGTTGTGCCATTCATTGATTGAGTCAAATGCCTTCCTGAAATTTGATTTCCTTAGATTTCTCAGAAGAGAGACAGAGGCTGGCTAGAATGACATTGGAGGGAGTGGAAAGATGGTTGGAACTAAATGCTTGACTAAGCTTGGTTTGATGTGGTATCTAGAAAAAGATGATAATTAAAGGGATCATTTATAAAATGCACTGCAGAGAAATATGCTAGAGAAAATGTACTTAAAGTTGCACTGACTTAAATTATTTTATTATAAGGTCTTATCGTCTTTTTCTGCTAGAATTTATTAGAATACTATCTTCTGGGTATCTTTTAAATATTTGTTTATTTGGTTCAGATTTTTCTGTTAGTGCCAGAGGAAATTCAGGTAAAAAATTAATTCACCTTGGGAATGTCTCCTTGGGAGACATTTGATCTAGTATTCTACTTTTAGCACCTTTGCAAAATTTAATAATCCCTGCTGTTGGAATTATAAGACTCTTACTCCAAATACGTCAAGAAATCTTTTAAAAATTTGCTTACTCAAAACTCAAGTATATCAACCTTACAATTACATTCTCAGTTGCTGTAATTTCAGATAGTCTTTGAATATGTTTTGTTCACAAATTATGATATTATCCACATAAGTTATATCCATTTCATAACCTTTATTCTTTTATGTAATTAAATATTCTAGTAGGTTTGTGTTGATAGATACTGGGCTAAATTCTCTATATCCTTCAAATTTCTTATGCATATTCACATGGTCCAATCCTATACCACTTTGTGGTTATTATTAAGCCTTTTATTCTGAATTGTACTTAGGTGGACCATAGAATTTATTGTTCAAAGACACTTTTCCAAGTAGACTGGGCCACTGTAAGTAATTATTCGGGGGTAAACTGGAGCTGTTCTAGGAAGTGTTTAGTGTAAGATAACCCTATTTAGAACAAATGCTCATCTTAGAAAAAAATAGAAAATACAGATAAATATTTCATTTATTTGTTTATTTATTTATTTATTTTTTATTTTTAAGAGATCGAGAGAGACAGCCCACGTGCATGGGGTTTGTGGCAGGACAGAGTGGGAGGGAGAGAAAGAATTTCAAGCAGGCTCCACACTCAGTGTAGAGCCCAAAGCAGGGCTCAATCTCACAACCCAGAGATCATGACCTGAGCAGAGATCAAGACTTGGACATTTAACCGACTAAGCCCCAGATTGCCCCCAGATAAATATTTTAAAAATCACTCACAGTCCCTTAACTTCTTTTTCCTTCTTTCTCTTTACTGGTAAGTATTTACATATATGGCTATGCATATAGAGTTATACATTCATACATACATACATGCATATATACCCATCATATTTATACATACATATGCACATATTGTATGATTGGAATCACATAACTTCAAAACACATTTCAGTGGCTCAGTATAATTTTGCTGTATGAGTGTGTTCAAATCCTATTTAATTCGTTCATTGTGGAATATTTACACTTTTTTTTGTTAATACCACTGTGATGCTATCCTCATACATGAGTTTATTTATAGCGTTTTTTTTTTTATGGTAAGATACTAGAAGCAGATTCATTGAATCAGGGAACGTTGATATCATAATGTCCTTGACACATCTTTTTACATTAATTCTATAAAAGTTTTATGAATTAGCACTGTTGTCAGTCTATGAGAGCTCTTTTACCACACTTCTACCATTATCAGGCCATATTATCATTTTTATCTTATCATTACTTACTTCTCAGAAAAAGTGGCAAAAAAGTTATAAAGTTACTTAAGTTAAAGAAACTGCACTTCTAAGGTTTTAATTTCCATGAAATTTGTTTCAGGTGGCTCATAAGTTAGCTAGGGAAATGAAAAGTTTTAATCCATTCTTATGGTCCAATTGAATTCAATAGTTTGCAACCAAGAACTTACAAACTGAAAAGAAAGGCTGTTTTTCAGATACAACCTTTATAGGGGAGCAGTCCTCCCATGTTTCTAAGGCAGACTAATCTAACATTTCTGGTGTTTTCCTCTGAGATATGGCAGATCAGAAATATATTGTTAATATTCCTTCTTGGAAGATACTTTGATTACTGCAACTGCTATACGGGGCTGTGTTTTTGAAGGCATTTGTTTGAAGGTGTTTAAGTTAAGAGACACTTAACATCTCAAAGAATTGAGTGATAAAGAAATATACCTTGCAGCCTCAGGAAGCAGTACTTTAAAGCAGGGGCTCCACAGTTAAATTGCACATTTAAAAAAAGTCCTGGGGTACCTGGGTGGCTCAGCCAGTTAAGCATCTGCCTGCAGCTCAGGTCATGATCTCAGGGTTCTGGGATCAAGCCCCGCAACTGCGTTGGGCTCTCTGCTCAGCGGGGAGCCTGCCTCACTCTCTCTCTCTCTCTCTGCCTGCCTCTATGCCTCCTTGTAATCTCTGTCAAATAAGTAAATAAAATCTTTACAAAAAAAAAAAAAAAGTCCTTGCATTACTCCTAATTGAGAGATTTGGGGCACCTTTTTGTTAAGTTTTTTTGTTGTTGTTACTTTTTTAAAATTCCAATTAGTTAACATACAGTGTAATATTAGTTTTAGTTGTACAATACAACGATTCAACATTTCCATACAGCACCAGGTGCTCATCATAACAAGTGCACCCCCTAATCTCCCTCACTTATTTAACCCACACTCCCCACCCCCCTTTTGGTAACCATCAGTTTGTTCTCAATAGTTAAGAGCCTGTTTCTTGATTTGCATCTCTCTTTCTTTTTTTACCCCCTTTGTTTTTTTGTTTGTTTCTTAAATTCCACATATGAGTAAAATCTTTCTTACCTCTCTAAGCTTCAGTTTATCTGTTAGGAAAAGCAAAGCAAAGCAAAGAATACTATAACACCTTTTTATAGGGACTATATGCAATGATCTTTCTTTCTGTTCCTATTTATTAGAAGTAAGCAAGTCCAAATAATCTATAACAGAAGTGTGTGTGGGAAAGAGGAGAGATAACATTTTTGGCTTATAATTAAGTATGGACTTCATATTCTTGGACCTGATGTACTATGTTTCTCTTCAAAAGAATGTCCAAGAAGGGACGCCTGGGTGGCTCAGTTGGTTAAGCGGCTGCCTTCGGCTCGGGTCATGATCCCGGCGTCCTGGGATCGAGTCCCATATCAGGCTCCTTGCTCGGCAGGGAACCTGCTTCTCCCTCTGTCTCTGCCTGCCTCTCTGCCTACTTGTGATCTCTCTCTCTCTCTCTCTCTGACAAATAAATGAATAAAAAAATCTTTGAAAAAAAAAAAAATGTCCAAGAATACTATAAATGGAATCAACATTGTGATTAGATTATAGTAATTATATAAAATAATGTCTAACCATTCTTTTTTTAAAGGATTTTATTTATTTGAGAGAGAGAGCACAAGCTGGGGGAGACACAGAGGGGAAGGGAGAAACAGACTCCCCACTGAGCTCAGGGACCCTGAGCAGGGTCATAACCCTGGGAACATGACCAGAACTGAAGGCAGCTTCTTAACCACTGAGCCATCCAGGTGCCCCAGCATTGTATATTCTTATGCAAGGCATAATCAACAGCAAAATCTAACATAGTCCTTTAGTTCTTATGTTAAATTGTCATGAGCAAAAGTTTTTGGAAATTCCCAGTCCACACACTAATACTCTATCTTCTGGAAGTGTATTAATAACAAAAAGAACTTTAAAAATATACCTTATTCAAGAACAGCATTGTTCATTTACCAGAGATGGTTTCCCTTGGTGGCCCCTTCATTAGAGATCATATCTGGAAAACATTTCAGCAAAAATAGATCCTGTCATAAAAATATAGACTTGAGAAGATCTAGTTTTTTATAGAAAAGAATTGTGATATCAGGTCAAGTTGCTAAAAGCATAAATAAAATCAGTTTAGAGAATGATTCAATGTATCTTGAACACAGATGATTCACTCACTTGTTGGTAATTGTGCTTTTTGTAATTTTCTTGGAAAATTAAACTTCAAAATACATACTACAAAATACATACTCATACTTCAAAATACATACTCATACATACTTTTATGTATGAGTGAGTTAGGCCTAGAAGCACAAAAATCTGTGAGACTCAGTTTCGGCCTGTGAAGAGAGATCAAGAAAGAAAGGGAGCATAATGTAACATATTGAGTTTTGAGAACTAGGAATAATCTTAAAGTGAGCCCACTTCATTACCTTTAGAAACCTGATCCTGAGAAGAAACAAAAATGTTGAAAGCCTGTGGAATTCAATCATACAAAACACAGTGGGATCAGAGAAGCTGCTAAGTTAGAGTCTGTCTACACAGAAAAACAATGCAGACCCGGGAATCAGCTGTTAACACATTTTTTAAAAAGTAGTAGATAAATAAAAAATTTTATATTTTGAATTTATTGGTGGTTTGCATTTGAAATTAAACCTGCACTTAGTGAATATTAACTGTTGGAGAGTTAAGTGACAGGAGTATCAAAAATTGACTGTTCAATGAAAAAGAACCTGGTTACTAAAACTTACAATAAATAAAACATAGTCATAGAAGATTCTTTCTTCAACATTTTCTCTTTTGACTATTTTTTCTCCAACTTCACTGAGATATAACTGACATATAACATTGTACATATTTAAGATATACAACAGATTAAATTGATACATCATATATTACTGAAATGATTACTACCATAGTCTTAGCTAATACTTCCATCATATCAATGATTACCATTTGTTTTTTGTGATAAGAACATTTAAGATCTACTCTCTTAGGTCTACCGTCTTCAAATCTACAACATATTGTTAACTATAATCACTCTGCTGACATTAACTCCCCAAAACCTAATTCATCTTATAACTGGAAGTTTATACTTTTTGAACAACATCTACCAATTTCCCCCACCTTGCAGACCCTGGTAACCACCATTCTGGTCTCTGCTTTCATGAGTTCAGCTGTTTTAGAGTCCATCTACATGTAATATCAGATAGTATTTGTCTTTCTCTGCCTCATTTATTTTATTTAGCATTATGCTCTTGGGATCCATCCATGTAGTCACAAACGGCAGGATTTCCTTCTTTGTTATGGCTGAGTGATATTCCAATGTATAGGTATACCACATCTTCTTTATCCACTCATCTCTCTCTTTTTTTAAAGACTTTATTTATTTATTTGACAGAGACTACAAGTAGGCAGAGAGGCAGGCAGAGAGAGAAGAGGAAGCAGACTCCCTGCTGAGCAGAGAGCCCAGTGAAGGGCTTGATCCCAGGACCCTGAGATCATGACCTGAGGCGAAAGCAGAGGCTTAACCCACTGAGCCCTCAGGTACCCTATCCACTCATCTCTTGAAGGTCATGTACATTATTTCCATATCTTGACTGTTATGAATAATGCTACACTGAACATTGGAATTCTTCATACCTTCTTGTATGGCATTTGCCCTGCACAACAAGTGTTTGCATTCAATCTTTTCTTGGAAGCATGCCTTTCCTTAGATTTCAAGTTAGGTGAGTATGCTCTGACTCTGTTTTCGTGGCTACCATCTGACTGTTCTCAAGAGATACTTGATTTTGTAGATCATAGCTTTTTGTTCTTTTTGCTGATACTATAGCTGTTTTAACTGTACGGGAGTGTTATTGTTTCTAGTTTCCTCCATCCTTTGTAGATGCTAACCACCTACAGAAGTTTGGGAGTTCCATTCTTATGTTTTAATCTTTAAATGTCTTCAAATGTCCTTTTGTGTTTCCCTTTCTTTTTGAACATTTTCCTAGTTGGAGCTATAATCTGTCCCTTAAAAAATTTTACCCTGGGGCAGGAGATTTCAATCCAAATGAGGAAATTAACTCTTCTTTTTAACTTGGGGATATGTGTAACCAACTTTAAAGTGGAATCCCATATGAAACATGTTCAAATGTGGTAAGGGAGTAAGTTAATTTGAATTTATTTCCTTTGGTATTTGCTGGATAACTGGGAGTTTATTTATTTTAAGCTATTCAAAGGGTTTTAATGTTTTCATTTTTGTTGATGCTGTTTCCTGTTTCATTTGGAGAAATGATGGAATTATGTTTCTCAAGAAAACATTTTGCATTAGCAGAGATAAGACCTATTTACAGGACTAAGAAATAATAAATGATCTTATAAAATGCACTTTATTTTATTTCACTTAATTTTATTTTCAGGTAACTATAAAATAATGTTTATTTCCTTTACTTACTCTCAAGTCAGGAAGATTCTAAATAGTCTCTGAAGAACCACAAAGTAAATTTATGAATTAATTACTTCAAGTAAGTTTGTATTGAATATATACTATGTGTCTGTGACTTCAACACACACTCAAATACAATGGGGAGCAAAGGAAGGTAGTAGTATCTTTTATCTCGTTTAAGCTCAGATTGTTTCTAATTAACCCTGAAGCCCAATTAAATATTGATTTTAGGGGGAGAGAGATTCTTTAATCATATAATCATAATAAAAATATATATCATTACACACTGTGAGTATCCTTTTGAATAAAAATTGTAAGTTTCCATGAAACAGTATAAAGGAACACTGGAGTCAGATTCTGGGTGGGTGTGTGTGTGAAAAAACACATCACAGAGAAAATTACATTTAGAATGAGATACAGGGCAAGGTACTATATAGACAGAAACTATGCAGAAAAAGTGCTTTAGGAATATGTACAGAAGTGCCCTTTAGTGCTCTTTGAACACTGAACTGTACATGCAAAGGATAAGACTCAGCAAGTTCAGGGAAACCAAAAAGCTGTAAGGTAAACATTTCCCAAATCAAACACAAGGCTAGGGGACATTCAGATTTTAAACAGTAAGAGTAACAAAGCCTTGTTGGATATGTGAGGCGTTAAAAGACAGAGTGTGTTGGTTTGGAAAAAAATGCAAGAACCAGCTATATACTAGTTACCAGACACCCACTTTAAATAAAAGATACAAGTGAAAAGAAAAAGGATGGAAAAAGTTAAACAGAGCAAACCTTAGTGATAGGATGAAGAACATGTGTTTAATAATAGACAAAGTAGACTGGAGGGCAAGGAATATTTCTAGAGATAAAATAAGATGTTTTGTAATAATAAAAGGTACAATTCATCAAGAAAACATAACAATCCTAAATAATTATATACCCTGTAAAAGAAATCCAAGCTACTGAAATTATACCTGACAAATTCATAATTGTAGGTGGAGTTGAACACTCTCCTAGTAATTGAATAGAACAAGTAGACAGAATAGCAGTAAGCATATATAATCAATCTGACCGTCTACAGAGTACTCTACCCAACATCAGTAGAATGCACATTATTTCCAATTGCACATGAAATATTTTACTAAGGCAGACTATAGGCTGGCATATACAAATTTTGATAATTCACTTAACTGTCTTATGAAATATATGCTGTATTTATTTTCACTTTATAGATAAAGAAACTGAGAGAAAGAGAAGTTAAATAACTCACTTAGTTGTTAGGAGGCTGAGATGATATTTGAACATGGTGCTGTTTCAGTGTTCATGAGCTTTACTTTAAGTTAAGATATTACCCCAGAGCACCATCTCCACTAATTGTGAGGTTCATGAAGTAGAAATAGTGGTAAAAGAATTACAAAACTCTGATAAGTTGGACTGGCTTATCAAACTCTAAGGTGGGTTTGCCTAATATATTTTTAATGTATGCCTCTTATCCTAGCATAAGTATACTGGTTTGAGCTATAAATACGTGGTCTCAAATCTAATAGGCTTCTTTTCTTACTAAATTAAAGACAAACTCTTAGAAAGTACTGTATTATAGCCAGTCACATTAAAAAAAAAAAAAAAGGTAACGAAGAGAAATGAGCATTTGAAGAGTCTGATCTGATAAGCCAATCCTGAGAAATTGGCATCCCACTTACTTGAGAGGAGGAGGAAGATTTTTGACCTCTCTTCTTGATGGAATGAGTTCTGGACAATTCTCCTTTGACTTATTCTGAGAAAGAAAGAGAAATCCAGATAGGGTTGATGGTTGTGGTAATGGAAATTAATTGAGATAGAACATAGTACTACTTGTTTAGATGAGTTTTAAAGAGATCCAACCATTACCATCAATTCTGGCCTTTAAGAGTGTAATTCCTGCTCTCTAGACAATACAGATTAGGACAGAAATATCCTCTAATCTAGCTCTACTTCCAACTTTCATAGCACTGTCACCATCACAGACTTTATTTTCCTCCTTTTATTTGTGAGTAGCTATCAATTACAACAAAATCATGTTGCAATATAAGGCAGCAGCCTCCAGAGTAAACACAACATGACAAGATGGTTGAACACCAGCAAAATGATCAGATTTGAATTTAATTTTTGCAAGATCCATGCTCTAAAAATTAAATTGCCTACTTTTGGAAGGGAATAAATAAGTAAAAATTCCAAAAATGAATTGGAACCAGAAAATAAAAACAGTTTATATAAATAGTGAACCATTAAAATTCCACGTCAGTCTTTCTGGAGTACTAAATTGGTGCTGCCATGGAATATAGTGGTGCTGCTCTTAACACTTAAAGAGACAGACAGTTTCACTTGAAGAAAGCATCCCACGTTAAGTTATATCACTTGACATTATCTTCTATAACATAGGTTTTTAAGCATTGTATTATTTTCTATTCTTTTTTTAAAATTTTTTTATAAACATATAATGTATTATTAGCCCCAAATGAGCAGAGGATATTTTCTATTATTTAAAAGAAAAATACTGCATAAGTTAATCTGTTATTTTGCCATCAAAAAGCATCTAAATTATGTAAAGATGACTATTTCAGTATTTTTTTAAAGATTTATTTACTTACTTTAGAGAGAGAGAGAGAGAGAGAATGAGCGGGTGGGGCAGAGAGAGAATCTCAAGGACTCCATGTTGAGCATAGAGTCCAATGCTGAACTTGATCTCAAGACCCTGAGATCATGACCTGAGCTGAAACCAAGAGCTGGAAGCTTCACCAACTGAGCCACCCAGGTGCCCCAACTATTTCAGTGTTTTTACACACAACATCAAACTCTGAGAAACTTTTTAACTTAAAATATTTTTTTCTCAGAATTAAAGTATTTTAAAGAACTTTCAATGGAATTTTATTTCTTCTGCCTGAAGAACTTTATCCAATTAGAAATGTGATTATCACAGCAAAACTTTTATTGACAGCAAGAAATAGCTCCACATTTGAAGCAGACAGAATTTTCTCTGATAGCTAAGCCTTGTGGAAGTATTTTTGTTAGCTTTCTATAGCTCTCTGATGATTTATTTGTAAATATTTTTAACATATACAAAATGAATGACAGAAAACATACAGAATTATAAATGCTTTGAATTTCTCTTCCTTCTCCTACCAGTTAAGGGGAAAGAATTTGTCCTCACCACACTTATTTCTTGATCTTCTGTATTTTCCCAGTTGTTGTCAAGAAGTTTTATTGATGTTAAGGATGTACTCTTGATGAGAAAGACTGCTTTGAAAATTCAAATTACTTTTATTAATTTTTGTCTGTTGGGTTAAGTTTCCTCAAACCAGCTCCACAGGAGCCTGGAATAAGGTCTGGGATAACTCATAAACACTTCCATTTCAAACAGACTTAAAAATTTTTTGCACGCTTGTAACTGCCAAAAGCATAAATATTTTGAGATCCGCCGTCATTCCTTTCTACAGGAAATTTTCTCCAGTGTTAAAGTTAGAAGATCAAGTTAGAATTCAGTTATATATAGGCTTGTGGTATCTCACAGATAAATTCCAGCTGCAAGCCATGATAGTGAGCCTAGATTTAATGTTTTACTTTCTGGTTGACAGAGTGAGTAATCTGAGCCTGAGTGACAGTAGTGACCCTCAACTAGAACAAATTGATGTATTAGCAAATTCTTCTATGGGGCTTCTCACTACTTCAAGGAAATAATCTACTTCTGAGGACTATTAAATAAAAACTATCAGAATAAAATCTCTTCACAAATATTCATTTCTGCTTAGGATTTCCTTTATCTTTCTATAATAGATATAGCAAGACTGAAATATTTTTTAGTCTATCTTGTGATTAAACTAATAAATGAGTGTGGAGTGGCTGGGTAGCTCATTTGGTTAAGTGTTCAGCTCTTGGTATTGCCTCAGGTCATGATCTCAGGGTCTTAGGATCAATCCCTATGTCAGGCTCTGTGCTCAGGGAGGAGTCTGTTTAAAATTCTCTCTCTCTCTGTGCCCTTCTCCCTCCCTCTCTTCTCTCTCAAATAAATACATAAATCCTTAAAATAATAATAATACCTGAATAACCAAAGGAATGTTGAAAAAAAAAAAAAAAACCAAAGCTGGAGGCATCACAATTCTGGACTTCAAGCTGCATTACAAAGCTATAATCATTAAGACAGTATGGTACTGGAAAAAAACAAACACATAGGTCAGTGGAACAGAATACAGAACCCATAAATGGACCGTCAACTCTATGGTCAACTAATCTTTGACAAACCAGGAAAGAATATCAGTATCTTTGAAAAAAAGATAGTTTCTTCAACAAATGGTTTTGGGAAAATTGGACAGCAACATGCAGAAGAACAAAACTGGATCACTTTCTTATACCATACACAAAATAAACTCAAAATGAATGAAAGATCTAAATGTGAGACAGAAAACCCATCAAAATCCTGGAGGAGAACACAGGCAGCAACCTCTTCAACCTCAGCTGCAGTGATTTCTTGCTAGACACATTTTCAAAGGCAGGGGAAATAAGGGCAAAAACAAACTATTGAGACTTCATATAGGTAAAAAGCTTTTACACAGCAAAGGAAATTATCAACAAAACTAAAAGGCAATCTATGGAGTGGGACAAAATACTTGCAAATGTCTTATTAGATAAAGGGCTAGTATCTAAAATCTGTAAACAACTTATCAAATTCAACACCAACAACAAAAATTACAGTGAAGAAATAGGCAGAAGACATGAACAGAAATTTCTCCACAGAAGACATACAAATGGCCAACAGACACATGAAAAAATGCTCCACATCACTCAGCATCACGTAAATATACAAATCAAAACCTTACACTTGTCAGAGTGGCTAAAATTAACAACTCAGGACAGAACAGATGTTGATCAGGGTGTGGAGAAAGAGAAACTCTTTTACACTGTTGGTGGGAAGGCAAATCAGTGCAGCCACTCTGGAAAATGGTATGGAAGTTCATCAAAAAGTGAAAAATAGAGCTACCTAGACCCAGCAACTGTACTACTAGGTATTTATCCAAAGGATACAAACATAAAGATTTGAAGGGCACATACACCCCAATGTTTATAGCAGCAATGTCCATAGTAACCAAACTATGGAAAGAGCCCAGATGCCCATCAACAAATCAATCAATAAAGAAGATGTGGAATATATATATATATATACATACATATATATGTATATATATAAACTCAACCATCAAAAGAATGAAATCTTGCCATTTGCAATGATGTGGATGGAACTAGAGGGTATGATGCTAAATGAAATAAGTCAGTCAGAGAAAGACAATTATCATATGATCTCACTGATATGAGAAATTTAAGAAACAAAACAGATAAACATAGGGGAAGGGAAGGAAAAAATAAAATAAGATGAAAAAAGAGAGGGAGGCAAATCTTAAGAGGTTCTTAACTATAGGAAGCAAACTCAGGATTGCTGGAAGGCAGGTAGGTGGGTGGGTGATGGGCATTAAGGAGGGCACTTAATGTAATGAGCACCGGATGTTATATGCAACTGATGAATCACTAAATCCTACCTCTGAAATTAATAATACAATATATGTTGATTTAACATAAATAAAAATGAAAATAGATTAAATATAATAATAAGTGGGTGGGAGATTAGGAGAAAAGTGAGAGGTAGAACTTAGGTAATTAATAGATTGTCATAAATTCATTGTTGTGAATCTTTGCTGGTTTAAGAACAAACATGTAAGAATATGTTTGATGTGGTAATAATCACAAAAATAAAAATTAAATTAATAGATTGGGGTTCCATGGTAATTCTTAGAATAATATCCATATCTGTATTTCCTGGCATGGATGTCAAAGGTTTTGTTTTTCTAATTTCCAGAGTAACAAATTCTACCTCGGATACAATTCAAGCTGTGCTTCTTTCCATCTCTTATGGTTATAATACTCTTTACAATCCTTCTCTCAGAATTCATAGTCATTTGGCTTAGCATTTTTACAATTTGAGTAAAGTCTTAAATGTAAAATAGGAATCTGTAAATATAAACATATGTATTTTATTTGAAAACTCAAATCTAAGGACAATGTGCCTTTCACAAGTAGGAATATTTGTATTTTCCCATTAAAAGGAATAAAACTTGGGGCACCTGAGTGGCTCAGTGGGTTAAGCCCCTGCCTTCGGATTAGGTCATGATCTCAGGGTTCTGGGATCAAGCCCTTCATTGGGATCTCTGCTCAGCAGCGAGCCTGCTTCCCCCTGTCTCTCTGCCTGCCTCTTTGCCTACTTGTGATCTCTCTCTGTCATATAAATAAATTAAATATATTTTTAAAAGGGAATAAAACTTAACTCATATCCCCTTTTATTTTGTCATAATATATCTTCCATTTTAATACTCTTCCATATGTTTGCAGTATAATAACAAAGGAATTGTTGGTTAACTTAAAAATATTATGAATTATAAAGGAAAAAAAAATTTTTTTAAGATTTTATTTATTCGAGAAAGACACAGAGAAAGCACGAATGGGAGGAGGTACAGAGGGTGAGGGATCAGCAGGCACCTGGATGAAGGTGAGGCCTTATGGAGGGCTCAGTCCCAGGACCCTGGGAACATGACCTAAGCTGGGGTCAGATGCTTAACCAACTGAGCCACTCAGACACCCCAATGGAAATTTTTTTTTTTTTCCAAAACATCTTTGACAAAAACAAGGGAATACTAGTAATGAAATTTTTAAACAATTAGTATGGAAAACTAATACATATATATTATCCATATAAAACAAACTTCTAAATACAGTGCTTATTTTTTATTATTAATTATTTTTGTTATAAACATCAAGTCAACTGAGAAATTTGAATCAGAAGAAGGTTATCAAAGTTCAATATTTAAGTTCAAAAACCTTTCCTGTGGATGTTTTAGGACAAGTGCCTACCTATCCTTTCTTTTCCTTCCTGACAATCTATTTTCATTATAATGGCTGAGTAATTGCATCAAAGCTATCAAAGAAAGCAGCAAAGTTCACTGTAGTATATTTATAAAGGACCAATATATTGTAGATTTTTGAGAATAGGGTTTAGAACTAAAATAACTTTCTGCCTGTATTTTCATATATTAGGACTGCTATATTACTATCTTTTCTAAGAACCCACACAAAACAAAAGGAGTCCTCAGTTTTCAAACAAAAGAAAGTTAACTTTCTTTTTTTTATGTTTAATAATTACAAGATTCTTATTTTACAATAAGACCATTTATAGTAACACCATTGTTTATAGTAACACAAATAGCACTCTAGTACAAGACCTTTCAGTTGACTGGTTAGGTTTAATATTCTTGAGGTTTCTCAGTAGAATTTCTGCAATATACTGGGTTATAAGCCTGATTCAATTAGATACCCTAAAATACTTATTCATTAGTTATTGCTACATAACAAAATTTCCCCCCAAACTTAGTAGTTTCCAACAACACATTTATTATTTTACACTTTCTGTGGATCAAAAATCCTAAGGATGGCTTAACGGAGTCCTCAATTTAAGGGTCTCTCAAAAAGTTACTGAGCCAAGGTGTTAGCCAGGGCCATAGTGACAGAAAAAGCTTGAATAGGGAAGCATCTGCTTCCAAGTTCACTTCCAGTAGGGGTAGGATTCAGTTCCATAAAGGCATTTGGTCTGAAAACTTGCTGTCCTGCCACCAGTTGGCCAGAAGCCACACTTAATCCCTTGTCATGTGTACCTCTTCAACTTGATTCATCAGAGCAGGTGCAGAGGAAAACAAGAAGGAGAATGCCATAAAATAGAAGATACAATTTTTTAAAAACATAATCTAAGCAGTTAACATTTTTGCTATATTCTAATCATTAGAAGCAATCACTGGGTCCTGCTCACACGTGAAAGGGAAGGATTTCACAATGGTTTAGATACCAAAATGCTGGTATCTTTGTAAGACATTTTGGAAGGATACCTGTTACACTATGAAGTCATTTTTTAAATTAACGTGAATCATAGCACTATGCCATGCTTAAAACATTTTTTTCAGCAAAAAATACTTTTGCTTATTTAAAAAAAATGATATAAATGAATGGGTTTAACAAAATAATTAAATGGATGATTGCTAGTACAGTGTTTTTCAAAGAAATAGATGTGGACATTTTCTTATAATATGGGAGGTAGATGGGAGATTATATATATATTTTTTTTCCTGAGTAATGTATGTGTTATCTACCATGTAAGTAGAAAATTGCTGATATCACCACCAACATCCCTGTAATCATTTGCTCAGAATGATGTAATTTGTCAAGACTTCAGAGTTTCCCAGAGCTTTAACTTTCTAATTTTGTTATATTCTAAAATTTCATCCTTAAATTTTAGGGCATTAAAATGGCTTTTTAAAATAAGAATGATGATATTTATCCTGTACTTTCAATATTTTAATTTATTTTCCCAACATCTATTCATTAACATGACCCCACCCCCAGCACAGTCTTAGATACTTTTCGAATGAATGTGCCATGTGCTCAGAAATTTTTTTTAGAGTATTTTATTGTATATAACTATCTAATGAAAGCACATCCCAAATTATTACTTATGGCTGTAATTGGCTTTGATTCCTCTTGAGGGCTTGCTCAGGGCAGCCAGCTAAGCAGAGGAATATAAACTTCTGAATTTGCATCTTATTTCTTGCTTCATTAATTTCATTAACTTCCAAACTGATGAATTCTTTGAATTAAAATGTCATTTACATTTAATACCCAAAATCACTTTCTTTGCATTTAAACCTTTTAATTGTATTTTTGAATTCTCGTTCTAAAATGTGCTTGTCAAAGTCTTAATTAGATTTATGTCATAGGGATATAGAACTGAGCTGAACAGTAACAAGCTTAAATGAGAAGATTTTCTTTATAAGGACTTGTGAAATGGCTGAAAATATGTTATGCAACGTAGATTTTGTATCCTGTGTAACTAAGGGTATGTGTCTAAGATGCGTGAATGGTATATATAGGTAACTATTGATTTATACAGAAAGATCAAATCTGGACACCTGGAAAAGAGACCTTTCTTTTTTCCAACAAGTACAGACTGTGTGGAATTTGTAAGGAGTCTCATTTAGTAAGAGAAGATTTTATTTTGCTGTTTACTTAAAACAGTGACAAATGGTGGCCAGAAGGAAAAGCAAAGTATGTAATCAATCTTAACACCTTTGTGTTTATCTGAGAGAAAAATAAGAAAGAAAAAAAAAAAGAAAGAAACCAAGGAGAACAAAGCAAAGGATATACTTTGAGAATAAAAGAGAGAGAAAAAATAAAAACAAAAAACCTGTCTCTTGTTTCTGCTGTTAATGATGATGATGGTGATGGTGATAATGACATCAGTGAGAATATAAACAATGAAAACTGTCAGTCCTAATCTTTAAAAAGACACTAAAAGTTAGGTACTATCATCATAGTCTCATAGGTGATGATACTTGAGGTTTACGGAGGACAAAATTTGGCCTAAATTGACACTTCTGAAAAATGATAGAACAATATTCAAATCCAGTTGAGACTTTTTGAAGTCTGGGGACTTCCTTGACTTCCTGCTGCTCATCCTGAAGACACTCCTGGCCAGTGGTAGTCACATGTGGTTCAATTATTTATTTTCTGTACCTACAATTATACAGAAAGTCCAGTTCCTAAAATTTTTCCTGAAAAGTAGTTGGAAATTATCTTTTTACTCTTAAAAAAAGTATTTGATGTTTTAAAGCACAAATATAAGTCTACAATAGTGTGGACATATTCAAAAAAGCTGAAACATACAATGAACATTAAAAGCATAGCAAATTTTATCTCATTCATAAAAGATAAACTATATAGCAAACCATAATATGCAGCTCCTATCACCTGACTAAAATTCCAAGGCTCAACAAAATTCATAAAAGTATGAGTATGCTTATTTAAACAAAGACCACACATCCCAGCTTGGACCCTTTTACTGGCATTATTATGATTTTAACATGTTGTGGTTCCATTCTTGCCAAAAGAAGACAGTAAGAGCATGAGATTTGGAGTCACACAAACATGGGACAAAACCTAGTTTTGCCAGTAGCCGTGTGATTTTATATTTAACTATGTAATACTCTATTTTTTATAGAGAGAGACTAGCTGGAATGGATGTCATAGTGTTATTGTGCACAGTAGATGCATAACATGCTGTATAAATGGACATTATATTATCATCCTCAATATTGATGTTAATAGAGCACCAGCCTTGGTTTAGAATATGACCAGATGAAATTGCTTTTTGGTGGTTCTCTTTCATTTACTGAGCTTTATTTGAAATCAAATCATTTGCCTTGTTCTTTGCTAGGCACTGATATGGAAGGGGTATAAAATGCACCCTTTCTTCCCTGAGACCCATTCCTTTGTCATCATTCCCAAACTTCCTGCTGGCTTGAAATTGAACTGGGGCTTAACAAGAGCTCAGAATATCCAAGGACTGTTGGAGATTAAGACCATTTCTTTTTTCTTCTCCTTCTTACAGTCTAAAAACTTTAAAATGGGCATGGACATGAGCCTATTTAAAAATCATCCTGCCTGCTATTAATGAGAAGTGGGGCAGAGTGCCTGTGGATGAATGTAAAGTAAAGACTCAGTAAAGACTGCAAGGCAGGAGTCCAAGGAAGACATTACAGTAGGTTTAGCAAAGTCAGTGGCAGGTGGAGATGGAGAGAAGGTGAGGCACATGAGGTAGAGAAGCAAGGCAACCCTGTCAGATCTAATAGATTATATATGTGAGCACAGGTAGAGGGAAGAAAATGAGGACAAATTAATACTGAATCAGGGACGAGGGACTAAAGTTAAATCAGCTTTGTGTGGGAAAACCAAGAGATCAGTTTAGGACAAGCTTAATTTGAGATATTTATGATATTATCAAAGCACAGATGTCACTCCGACTAGAAGAATGGGGAATTCCTAATAAGAGGTTTACATTGAGATATAAATTTTGGAATTTTTATTAGGCAGATTAGTTAAAAATCAGTGAAAAAAATAAAGAAATGTCAGCACGTCAAGGTCAGATAAAGAAGAGGGTAATGTGTGGAAGGTGCCTAACAGAATGCCTAGTGTATATTTAAATGTAAATAAAAGTTATTTAATAGTAATAATTCAGAATTCTCTTTGTGCTCAGATATCCATACAAGATGAAAATTATGCTAAAAACTGAAGCAACTAAATATATCTCAAATATTTTAATCATTTGTATTACACGCACTGGGTTATAGTTATGTTTGTAGAGTACATTAATGATTCCATTGATCTACTAATTAAGGTTTTTTTCATTGATCTTCTAATTAAGTTTTGACTTATGTTAATTTTTCCATCTTTTATTTCCTAGAGATTGGTTACTTGCACTTTGTACTACTTTTACTACCTACACCACAATAGAGTTTTCTTTTTTTTTTTTTTAAGATTTTATTTATTTATTTGACAGACAGAGATCATAGGTAGACAGAGAGGCAGGCAGAGAGAGAGAGGGAAGCAGGCTCCCTGCTGAGCAGAGAGCCCGATGTGGGACTCGATCCCAGGACCCTGAGATCATGACCTGAGCCGAAGGCAGCGGCTTAACCCACTGAGCCACCCAGCCGCCCACACAATAGAGTTTTCTGAGCCAAATACTTTTCTTTGTGATTTTGCTGAGCAAGAGAAGGCAGAGAACATTGCAAAGATGATAAGAAATATGTGGGGTGACCTTCCCTTTACTTCTTCCTCTGGTCTTCTGATTTCCAGCCCTCTGAATGCTTTCATTTGGAATGTAAATCTGCTTTTCAACAAAGGCAACTTTGATTAAGTTCTGTAAGTTCTTGAATGAAATTTCAGTGAACTCTCAAGGTCTTTGGTAACTTTTCACATTATTTAGTTTTTCAGCCATCTTCAGCCTTACTAAAAGCAAAATCCTTATAAATCATGCATTTTTCCAGAAGGGGTGCTGTATGTCGTTTTCTCTTCATTTTTGTACCTAATTTTAAATCTAGGTGCTTCCCCCACCCTACATTTTTTTAAGATAAAGAATATTTAGAAGAAGAGTATTTATTTTGCTAAGTCTGTGAATGAAGAAACAATTGATGTTCAGAATTGTATTCTTGTCCATAATTTTTGAAATCTATTCATTATTGTCCTATTTAAAGATATTTCTGTCATATTTTAAATTGCATGACTGACAGAGTAACTTGGATATAACAGAATTTTCCAATCCTGAATATAGATGACATGGAGCACTTGCTCAGAGGTCTTAGAACACAGATGTCTGAGCTGTTATCTTGGGCCAAATCCTCACTTATTTTGCCAAAAGCACACATCAATTAAATGGAGTCAGAACTTTCTGCAATATTACATTCACATTCTGGCTCACTGAATACATCAACATTAACATTTTTGGTTTGGTTTTTGTTTTTCCCTTTGAATTATCTAGGCATTCTGTCACTCACTGTTCTTTGTTTGTTTGTTTGTTTATATGTATCTTTTAAAACTAACACAACTTTTTCATACATCCCAGAGTTTATTTTAGTCCACCCTTAAATAAACTTATAAAATTTGAAAATAAAAACCATAAGTTATAGTAATGCAATATTAGTTTTAGAGAAAACATGGAAAGGTAGAAGAATATCTTTACCCAAGCCATACTGAACTGTTTTATTATTTTTTATTATTATGTTCAATTAGCCAGAAAATAGTACACCATTAGTTTTTGATGTAATGTTCAACGATTCATTAGTTGCATATAACACCCAGTGCTCATCACCATATGTGCCCTCCTTAATACCCATCACCTGGTTACCCCATTCCTCCATGCCTCGGCCTTCTGTAACCCTCAGTTTGGTTCCTGGAGTCCAGAGTCTCTCATGGTTTGTTGCGCTCTCTGATTTCTTCTCATTCAGCTTTCCCTCTCTTCCCCTGTAGTTCTCCATGCTATTCCTTATGTTCCACATACAAGTAAAACCATATGATAACTGTCTTTCTCTGCTTGACTTATTTCGCTTAGCATAATCCCCTCCAGTTCCATCCATGTTGATGCAAATGGTGGGTATTCATCCTTTCTGATGGCTGAGTAATATCCCATTGGATATATGAACCACATCTTCTTTATCTATTCATCTATTGAAGGGCATCTCAGTTTCTTTCACAATTTGGCTATTGTGGACATTGCTATCATGAACATTGGGGTACATGTGCCCCTTCTTTTCATTACGTTTGTATCTAGTAGTGCAATTGCTGGGTCATAGGATAGCTCTATTTTTAATGTCTTGAGGAACATCCACACTGTTTTCCAAAGTGGTTGTACCAATTTGCATTCCCGCGACAGTGTAAGAGGGGTCCTTTTTCTACACATCCTTGCCAACATGAGTTGTTTCCTGTCTTATTAATTTTTGTCATTCCAACTGGTGTAAGGGAGTGTCTCATTCTGGTTTTGATTCGTATTTCCCTGATGGCTAGTGATGGTGAATATTTTCTCATGTGTCTGTTAGCCATTTGTATGTCATCTTTGGACAAGTGACTGTTCATGTCTTCTGTCCCTTTATTGGTGGGATTATTTGTTTTTTGGGTGTTGAGTTTGAGCAGTTCTTTACAAATCTTGGATACCAGCCTTTTATCCATTATGTCATTTGCTAATATCTTCTTCCATTCCATGCGTTGCCTCTTAGTCTTGTTGACAGTTTCCTTTGCTGTGCAGAAGCTTTTTGTCTCAATGAAGTCCCAATAGTTCATTTTTGCTTTTGTTTCCCTTGCCTCTAGAGACATGTCTTTTTTTTTTTTAAAGATTTTATTTATTTATTTGACAGACAGAGATCACAAGCAGGCAGAGAGGCAGTCAGAGAGATAGGAGGAAGCAGGCTCCCTGCTGAGCAGAGAGTACGATTTGGGGTTTGATCCCAGGACCCTGGGATCATGACCTGAGCCGGAGGCAGAAGCTTTATTTTTTTATTTTTTTGACAGAGAGATCACAAGTAGGCAGAGAAAGAGAAAGAGAGAGGAGGAAGCAGGCTCCCTGCAGAGCAGAGAGCCCGATGCGGGACTCGATCCCAGGACCCTGAGATCATGACCTGAGCCCAAGGCAGAGGCTCAACCCACTGAGCCACCCAGGCGCCCCCGGAGGCAGAGGCTTTAACCCACTGAGCCACCCAGGTGCCCCTAGAGACATGTCTTGAAAAGGTTGTTGAGACCAGTGTCAAAGAGGTTACTCCCGCTGACTGACTACTGTCTCACATTTAGGTCTTTCATCCATTTTGAGTTTATCTTTGTATATGGTGTAAGAGAATGTTCCAGTTTCATTCTTCTGCATGTGGCTGTCCAACTTTCCTAGCACTATTTATTGAAGAGCCTGTCTATTTTCCATTGGATATACTTTCCTGATTTGTTGAAGATTACTTGACCATAGGGTTGTGGGTCCATTTCTGGATTCTGGATTCTTTCCTCTAAACTATGTGTCTGTTTTTGTGCCAATACCATGTTCTCTTAATGATCACAGTTTTGTAATAGAGCTTAAAGTCAAGCATCGTGATGCCCCAAGCTTTGGTTTTCTTTTTCAGCAGTCCACCTGGCAATTCGGGTCTTTCCTGGTTCCATACAAATTTTAGGATTATTTGTTCCAGCTCTGTGAAAAATGTCAACGGTATTTTGATAGGGATTGCACTGAATGTGTAGATTGCTCTGGGCAGCATAGACATTTTCACAATATTTATTTGAACTTGTTTTGTGTTTTTTCTTTGCATAATTTGTCAGTGATTTCATTCAAGGAGCAAATGATGAGATGGATATTAAGAACCAGATATTGCAGAATAGAAAGCTAGTGACACTTATTATAGGGTGGTAAAATATTTGGCACACTGTCATCAAATGTACCTTTGAAAGCAAACCACATTACCAAAGGGAACCGAAAATAAAAAAAAAGAACTAAAATGTTAAGTTAGGTGGCTTCTCTCTGTCAAGATCTTCAGTACTGCAGGCCCCACTCATTCAAATTCTTATTTTCTTTTTCTGTGCGAATTATCAATTGACCTAGCATCATTTATTAGATCACCATTTCTCCCATAACAGTACAGTGTCACCTTGTATTACATCAAGGGACTGCATATGTGTAGGTTTGCTAGATATTCCCTTTCGTGTCCCATTGCTTTGTAAGTGTATTTTATTGCCAATACTACAATCTTAATTATTGTAGCTTTGTAAGTTTTTTTTTAATATGGTAATGTTTCTTTTCTTTTAAAATTGTTATATTATATTAGGCTTATCAATTTCCATATAAACATTAGATTCAAATTCTTAATTTCCAGAATTCATTCATTCATTCATTCACTCATTTTTTCATAAATTTTATAAAGGACTTTTTCTAGACATTTTAACAGAATAAAGAATTGCTCTTCTGTTTCTACTTTCCTCAGATTCTAGAAAATCATACATGGGTCTAGAATTTTTATTAAAATTCTTCATTGAGTCCACGGTAGCCAAACTGTGGAACGACCTGAGATGTCCTTCAACAGATGAATGGATAAAGAAGATATGGTTCATATATACAATGGAATATTACTCAGCCATCAGAAAGGATGAATACCTACCATTTACATCAACATGGATAGAACTGGAGGGGATTATTCTAAGTGAAATAAGTCAAAGACAATTATGATATGGTTTCATTCATATTTGCAATATAAGAAATGGTGCAAAGGATCATAAGGGAAGGGAGGAAAAGCCAAATGGGAACAAATAAGAGAGGAAGAAAAACCATGAGAGACTCTAAACTATAAAAAACAGACAGAGGGTTGCCAAAGGGGAGGTTGGTGGGGGGATGAGATAATTGGTTGATGGGCATTAAGGAGGTCATGTGATATGATGAACACTGGGTGTTATATGCAAGTATGTGCTCTTCTCACACAGAACTACAAAATTATAAATCTGTATTGTTTTATATGCTAATTTTGTCTTAATTATTATAACAGCACTACACATGTAGCAAAATAAATTGACTTTTTTTTAAAATTAAACCAAACTAACATTTTTGGAATGAGTATAAATTATTTGTTATGTTTTATCTTTCATATGTATTGCTGGCTTTGATTTGCTAATACTTTGTGATTTTTCTATCTATGCTCATGCAAAAGATTGATCTCTAGGTTTTTTTTTTTTAATTTTTGTCAAATTTTGATATCAAGGTTATACTGCTTCCATAAAATGAGTTAAGGAGTTTGATAGTGTTCCCACATTTTTTATTCTATCTACAGTTTGTATTAGATTGGTATTTTTTTCTTTTTTTGTGTGTAGAGGAAATCATAAATGAAGCCATTGGGTTGTGGAGTTTCTTTGTCGAAGGGTTTTAATAACAAATGCAATTTCTTTAATTGATGTAAAATATTCAGTTGTTTTATTTCTTTTGTGTCTATTTCAGTTGTTTTTTTAATTGTAAATTTCACCTAAATTTCCAAATAAAATTACTTTAAGCTGAATAAGTTTTAAATTTTGGGGGGGGAATCTCCCATTTTCTATTCCTCAAATGGACTAATCTTAATGCTTTCTCTCTTTTCTTCTTTATTTGTTTTCCTAGGGACTTATCCATGTTATTGCTAATTATGAAGAACAAACTTTCAACCTTGTTAATTTTCCTTATTGTGTGTTGTATCATATTGCATTAATTCCTTCTTTGAGCTGCTTTATTTCTTTTATCCCACTTCCTTTTGATTTAAACTGATGTTCTTTTATATTTGAGATAGCCACTCAGTTCATTGATTGTCAACCTTTTTTCTTATCTAACATATTAATTTAAGGCAAAAAGTTTCTTTAAAAATGGTTTTATCTCACACATTTTAATATGTACATTATACAGAAAGGGATGTTCCTAGATTCTCTGCAATAAATTGTGGTGACTTTGTGCATCACTGAATCGTTTCCCTGGAATAATAGTGGCCTGAGTGCTAAATTGAACTCAAGTGCTAGACTTGTAGTTGTATGTCAACAATCCAGAAAGATATACTGTGACTGCACATTCTCATTAAAATAATACAACAATGTGTTGTCAGCCAGAGACTAGAAAAGGGGCTTGCAAACATTTGTTCAGCAGAACCGAGATGCATAAGGACTTAGAAAGCCAGAAGACAGATTTCTGACAGATGTGGGCCTTATAGGTAGGCATGTTCACCAATCTTAACCATGGGAAACCCTGGTGAGGCTAAGGTCCAGGGTAGAGACTGGACATCATTTGCACCAAGGACCTTATGTGACAAAACTGCAGCCATCTCCCAGTTCATCTCTTGCATGTCTGAGTTTGAGTGTTAATACACTCAGAAAGATGCTTTGGTACTTGATTTGTTTGTGACAACAAAGTACCCATTGTTTTCTTTCCTTCACATTCTCTTTTTCCTCCCTGGATGTGTGCATGTTAGGATAGGAGATGGATTGGTTTTGGAACAGGGAAGGAATGCAATGCTAGGGTGAATGTACAGTATGAATTTATCATGAAGTTATTAAAGCTTAAGGGATTTCAGCTAAGAGAGCATTCTAGCAATATATTTATATGGTCATTTGTTCTGGGGAATTTTTTTAAAAAGGAGATATTTTAATCACAATCAGTTTTAAAGCTTACAAATATCACTATCACAAAAAAATTTATTAACTTCCTAACTTACCATATATATATAATTGTTTGACTTCATATTCTGAATTTGTCCCTGCTAAGGTGTTTGATTTTCTAGAAGCTATGATTTCTCCATCCAAGAAAGTTTCATGCTAAGATCCAAGCAGAATTTCAAACAATTCATTGAGAGGATGATATAGTTTTATGTAAATTATGAGTAATATCTTTGCATATGCAGTGTCTTTAGCCAGGGCCCTGCCAAGATTAGCAAGAGAGAAAGTGAAACAGATTAACATTTATTAACATTTTCATGTTCCTCAGTATTTTCCTTCCCCACTCCACCCTCAATAAAGTAGCTTTGCCTACACAGTAGCCACCTTCCACCCACCTGCACACACACACACACACACACACACACACACACACACACACACAAGCCCTGAAAGTAATCCTTAAACATAATAGATTTGGGGACTTTAAGATTGTCCTCTTGTTATTATCTCCATTGCTATTCCTTTAATAGTTCTCCATTGACACTTGTACATACAATAAATGAGGATGACATTTGCTTAGGGAAATCAAATGCACACTTTATTAAATTTTAGAACTAACACAATGGGGGATTCACAAATCTGAACCTCTTATTTTTGGCCTAAAGTGTGAGAGGCTGGCTAAATATTCATTACAACCTTATCTTCTATGTGATTTTGTCTTTAAATGACCATTTCTCTATTTTATCTTTCTAAGTCACATTTGGATAATGATGAGGTATGTCAGATACCTGGTTACCATGTACCCCTGCCAAGTCCATTCTTTTCTTATACCTTCTTGCAGGGAGAGTGGTATGATTGTAGGAATAAAGCACACAGGGATTTCACATTTTGTAAAGGTAAGCGAGTAAATATTAACACGTACAGTCATTAATAAGCATGCAAGTTGAATGTGTGCTATTATATGTAATCTTAAAATCCATGGAAAATTTTCCAGTACTAGCAAAAGATACTCAGTCTATTTCCAACTCCCTCCACCCCCCCAAAAAAAAAGCAGGGGAGAAGCAATATGTGAATATAAGACATGCAAGCTGGGAGCTATGGATAGAGATTTTAAAGACAAGCTTTCAAAGTGAGAAATGAGGGAGGTACTGCATATGGGAGGTCTGTCAAAGACAGAGAAAAATAAAAAGAAATTTAAAAACCATTGCTTTGGACTATTTGTCACCTTCATGCTGTTTCAAGAAGTGCAAGTCATATAAAGAGCTTGAAATTATTTTGAATTTGCTCTGTTCTCATGGGCTGTGTCATGTTAACTGCAACACTGCCCTGGGTCTGAACTGTGTGGGTCAGGGCTATAGCAGTATTTGTATGCATTAAATTTATAACTTCCCCATGAATCAGGGAAAATTTGTCCTGTGATATACTATTAGGTTTTCAAAGGGTCCTTCTGTTTACTGCTTATCTTAGTAGTACACTTATTAACTTCTATATGTTTCCAATTTTCCCACAAGTCCTTTTACATACACATTTAATAAAACTAACCCTTACATACTCAGGTTTTATTTCTAGATTTTTTTTTTTGCAATATTACATATTAGGCAGGTTACTCTTACTCAGGAACTTGTATTCTAATGTTGTTTGTAATATTTCTAAAAATGGAGATTTTTTAAAAAAGTTTTTATTTATTTGAGAGAGAGAGAGAGTGGGTTAGGTAAGGGGCAGAGAGAGAAGCAGATCCCTCTGCTGAGAAGGGAACCCCATGTGGGACTTGATCACAGGACTCTGGGATCATGAATGGAGCCAAAGGCAGATGTCCCACCAACTGAGCCACTCAGGCATCCCTAAAATGGAGATTTTTATTCATTGGTTACTCCAGCAACTGAGGCAGTCAAAAGTACATTGAGACTGCCATGATGGAGAGGCCCCATGTTAGTTCTGTAGTACATCTTCCCTGCTCTATGTTCATGGCCACATACCAGAGAATGCTCTTAGGCAACATTTGGGAAGCCAACAGCATGAAGAGGAATTACCTAAAGATGGCCTTTAGAATAAGGCCAGAGAATATGGTTATAGTACCAAGTGTCGGCTAATCATCGGGATCTCAGTTCCCAAATGTCTGACTGAAAGATCGCTTTGAGTGATTTTGCTTACATAGTTTCTGTGATGTATGTGTAGGATTTTGGAAACTTGTTATTATTCTGAACTTCATACTGGATCAGAGCCAAATGAGAAAATATTACTGGCTGTAGATATGAACTTGACCTTCATCACAAATGAGCAAATACATAAATAAATAACAGCCACGAGAGGCTTGTGTAAAATACAAATATGACCTTCTTTTGTTGTATCCTGGACAGATGAAAAATAAGGAGTATACCAAAACAGTAAGATTACAGAAACTTCTTTCCACTGAGTAGAAATAAGGGACTAAGATCAACCTATCTCAAACACCCGACTCTTATATCTGCCTACCTTTATGCTTACAGTTGATTTTTTTCTTTTTCCAAATAAGGACCGAGTTCTTCCTTGGAAGGAATGTAAATATATGCTGGGGAAAAGTACAGGAGATTCCTAAGAAGGAGACACTGCTGGGTAGAGCTATCCCAAAGTTATCACAGGATTATCAAGAATTGCCAAAAAGGTTACAAACCTCATGCTGATCTTTTGTTCTTTTTCTTTTGATTTTTAACTATACTGATAAAACTTAATGAAAACAACACAAATCACTGTACTGCAATACCCCAGCATTGGAAATAAAGAAAAACCATGTCCCCAGCCAGAAGACATAATGTCATAACCCATGATCTCATAAGTCTAGAGGTAGTCAGCACCACTAATTTTTGAGAAAAGACAGTATCTTCAATAGCTTATGGGTCCTAGAAGATTGGATAATTCTTCTGAAAGAGGAAAGAGGGGCAGCATTTCCTTACAGGCACCCAGTGTGTACAGCAGTGATGGCTTTGTTACAGAGTACCCTGAATGTGCCAAGATCCCACTAAAAACAAAATCCAGTAATTTTCCTTTGGTACAGTTGAATGGAGCTAAGGTTCTGATTCATTGACTGTAGATAATGCTCAGATGTTTGAGTTTTCACTTTATCCCAGCAAATAAGACTAATAATTCAACATTCAGATGAACACTTACATTTTTATAACAAAATGGTAATCCTTCCAAGAATGTGTTTGATTGCCTGGTAGTTATCTCTGGGGTTTCTCACAATATGACACATGGAAAAAAAAAAAAAAAAAAAGGAAAGAAAGAAAGAAAAGGAAAGAAAAGAGCCCTACGAAAATGAGCCCAAGAAATTCTTCTAACTTAAGTATAGTATTTTTCAAGCCCAATGGTAATATTGTCTTTTAATGTAGATACTCAAATATTATAGTGCTTCATACACATCAATAGAGTTAAAAACAACAATGGTTTCCCTGTGATTATTTCTAGTCACCAGGTATTTCTTACTTTGATTTTACCACCTTTTTAAATGTGTTCTTCAAAGAATTCAGCTAACCCTTAACAACTTTTCTTTTGCATTATACAGATACATTACAGGTAACTTAAAACAAATTATTGGTTGATCTTGCCTTTTTAAATTTTTTTTTTTTTTACTTTTTATTAACATATGATATATTATAAGCCCCAGAAGTACAGGTCTGTGAATCGCCAGGTTTACACACTTCACAGCACTCACCATAGCACATACACTCCCCAATGTCCATAACCCAACCACCCTCTTCCTACCCCCCTCCCCCCAGCAACCCTCAGTCTGTTTTGTGAGATTAAGAGTCTCTTATGGTTTGTCTCCCTCCCAATCCAATCTTGTTCATTTTTTCCTTCCCTACCCCCCAAACCCTCCACATTGCCTCTCAAATTCTTCAGATCAGGGAGATCATATAATAATTGCCTTTCTCTGATTCACTCATTTTGCTCAGCATAATACTCTCTAGTTCCATCCACATCATTGCAAATGGCAAGATTTCACTTCTTTTGATGGCTGCATAGTATTCCATTGTATATATATACCACATCTTCTTTATCAATTCATCTGTTGATGGACATCTGGGTTCTTTCCATAGTTTGGCTATTGTGGACATTGCTGCTATAAACATTCAAGTGCACGTCCTCTTTGGATCACTACAATTGTATCTTCAGGGTAAATGTCCAGCAGTGCGATTTCTGGGTTGTAGGGTAGCTCTATTTTCAACTTTTTGAGGAACATCCATGCTATTTTCCAGAGTGGTTGCACCAGCTTGCATTCCCACCAACAGTGTAATACGGTTCCCCTTTCTCCACATCCTTGCCAACATCGGTTGTTTCCTGACTTGTTCATTTTAGCCATTCTGACTGGTGCGAGGTGGTATCTCATTGTGGTTTTGATTTGTGTTTCCCTGATGCCGAGTGATGTGGAGCATTTTTCATGTATCTGTTGGCCATCTGGATGTCTTCTTTGCAGAAATGTCTGTTCATGTCCTCTGCCCATTTCTTGATTGGATTATTTGTTCTTTGGGTGTTGAGTTTGCTAAGCTCTTTATAGATTTTGGATACTAGCCCTTTATCTGATATATCATTTGCAAATATCTCCTCCCATTCTGTCAGTTGTCTTTTGGTTTTGTTGACTGTTTCCTTTGCTGTACAAAGCTTTTAATCTTGATGAAGTCCCAATAGTTCATTTTTGCCCTTGCTTCCCTTGCCTTTAGTGATGTTTCTAGGAAGAAGTTGCTGCAGCTGAGGTGGAAGATGTTGCTTCCTGTGTTCTCCTCAAGGATTTTGATGGATTGCTTTCTCACATTGAGTTCCTTCATCCATTTTGATTCTATTTTTGTGTGTGGTGTAAGGAAATGGTCCCATTACACATTTCTGCAGGTGGCTGCCCAATTTTTCCAACACCATTTGTTGAAGAGACTCTCTTTTTTCCATTGGACATTCTTTCCTGCTTTGTCAAAGATTAGTTAACCATAGAGTTGAGGGTCTATTTCTGGGCTCTCTATTCTGTTCCATTGATCTATGTGTCTGTTTTTGTGCCAGTATCATACGGCCTTGATGTGATCTTACCTTTTTAAGATAATTTTAGTTGATGACACTGAATCATGTAGTGTAGTTGTTATTGCTTTTGTTGTCTTGATAAATTCCAAAGATTAACTTGTTTCTTTCATTTTCTTCTCAGTAGACCATTTAGTTCTTTCTATTTTCCCTTAGTTTTTTGTCTGTTTTAATGCCTGTGCTGTTGATCACTTGTCTGCATTTCCTATTACTGCTACTTTTCTTTTCACTTAATTATTTGAGTCATTACACTGTTTTCTCTTAAAATAGAGATTCATTTTTAAAGTCCTGTTGATTAGTCTCTCACACCTTTAATGATGTTTACAACAACAAATAGCAAGATTTATTTCAGATTCAGTCTCTCTCTCTCTCCTGATAAAAGTCTATGAGAATGGAGACTAAAACGATAATGTGATGAAAAATATCATTTTGAAAAATTGTGCTCCTATTTTTTGTTGCTGATAACTGTAGAAACTTAATAACTGAGAATCAATCACAGAAGGCGTGACTTAGTGAATATGCAAAGATATGGATGATGAAATGAGGTAAAAATACAGAAAGTAGAGGCTAAATTGCAATATTCAAAAACCAAATTTTTAAAAACCCAGACAAAAAATATATGATTACATCATCCTTAATTCATTTGAGATATGTATCTAATAAGACTTACAGTTATAATTTTGTCAGGTAAGTATGTAGTACTGAGATTCTTTATATAGGGGTAAATACATGAAGAGCTTTATGGGAAAAAAAGTTATTAGATATTGTTTTTGGAAAGCTACCATGCTATTTCTCTCTCTTTTTTTTTTTTTTAAAGACACATTTATTCAGCATCATGATCAGACTATTACATTTAGCAATCAACAGCATGGGTGCAAAAAAAAAAATCTACATTAAAACCCTTTGTTGGAATGCTTTACACTTTCCACAGAACAGAAACTAAAATAACCTGTTATACAATTAGTCACAAATACAGTCCTCAAGTTTTTTTGCCCATACACATGAGTATTGTCTAAAACATGTCTTCTTTGTAGCAGCTAGGCCCTGCCACCACTGTGCTTGGCTGAGTTCACAAATCTGTTGTAACCTGTAGCTTCCCTGTCACTTCTCTGGCTCTCCTCTCCTGCTAAGCTTTGTTTCCTGGCAGTAATTAAAACCTTCTGCCACTGCCGTAGCTGCTGCTGCTGCTGGAACCACCATAGCCACCTTGGTTTCATGGTTTGGTGAAGTATTGGCCTCCACCACCATAAGGGCCAGAGCTTCTGCCTCCAAAATTGCCTCCTTTCATGGGTCCAAAATTTGAGGATTGATTGTTGTAATTGCCAAAATCATTATAGCTTCCGCCACCTCCAAAGTTGCTTCCATCATTACCAAATCCGTTATAGCCATCCCCACTGCCACCATATCCACCACCACCTCGACTGCCACCAAAGCCACCTCGACCACTGAAGTTTCCTCCGTGACCAAAGTTGTCATTCCCACCAAAACCACCTCCACGACCACCACCAAAGTTTCCAGAACCACTTCGACCTCTTTGTCTGGATGAAGCACTAGCCATCTCTTGCTTAGAGAGCACTTTCCTTACTTCACAGTTGTGGCCATTCACAGTATGGTATTTTTGAATGACAATCTTGTCTACAGAATCATGGTCATCAAATGTTACAAAAGCAAAACCCCTCTTTTTGCCACTGCCTCGGTCAGTCATGATCTCAATCACTTCAATTTTCCCATACTGTTTGAAATAATCTCTTAGATGATGTTCTTCAGTGTCTTCTTTAATGCCACCAACAAAAATCTTTTTCACAGTTAAGTGGGCACCAGGTCTTTGAGAATCTTCTCTTGAGACAGTCCTCTTTGGTTCCACAACTCTTCCATCCACCTTGTGTGGCCTTGCATTCATGGCTGCATCCACCTCCTCCACAGTGGCATATGTGACAAACCCAAAGCCTCTGGAGCGCTTGGTGTTTGGGTCTTTCATTACCACACAGTCCGTAAGTGTTTCCCATTGCTCAAAATGGCTCCTCAGACTCTCATTGGTTGTTTCAAAGCTCAGACCTCCAATGAAGAGCTTCCGCAGCTGTTCAGGCTCTTTGGGAGACTCTGACTTAGACATGACGGCGGTGGGAGGGGACACTTTAACGATGCTTACTCGGCGGCGTCCACGGCAGAAAGGAGTACCATGCTATTTCTAATCAAGGAAAAGCAAGAAATTATGGGGAAGTGTGTTGGGGAGAGTCAGCCTTTGTCTAGCTCATAAATATTATATGTCTACAACTTTCAGGATTGTATAAATATAGAAATATCATGTCTCATAATTGAAATACCTATTGGAGTATATCTGTACCAAACCGCAAATGTGATTGACATATTGCTCCTGTATGGTGGTGGCAACTCTGCCCACCAAAGATTCATGCTCTTCTTCCATGGTTTGAAGCAGGTGCTGGGATAAAGCTATCTACTAGCTAAGCATTTGGTTTTTAGCCCTCTTGTATCTAAGCAGAGACATGATTAACTCTGGCTAGTAAAATGTGAGCAAAAATAATGACTGTCACTTCTTCAATAGGAGAGTTTTGTTCTATGTGTCTTTCTCATGGAGTCAGAATTATCTAAAGTCCAAATATGACTTCCTCACTAATAAACGGTGTAATTCTGATCAAATTTCTTAAATCGCTATGGTTCAACAACACTTATCTGTCAAATTGAAAATTATTACTTAGAAATACTATTTCAGAAATAGGTGTGTTTTGCATATTAAAAAAGAAAATATATGCATAATGTTCTGCACTACCCCTAACACATCAGAAACATTAAGAAAATCGTATTTATATGGTGCTAATGCATATCTTTGTTTCTTTTGAAGACAGGCATAGTATTTTATTGCCATGTTGCCTATATGCACTGTCACACAAGGAGCATGGTGTGTGGGTTTTGCAAATTTATATTGAGTTCAGTTAAAAATCAAGTTATGTTAAGACCATCCTAACTCTTTTGCACAACTCTTTAGAGTTTTTTTTTACAAGTTCTACCATACAATTGTACATTTGTTTGTCCATATGCATTCTTAAAACCTATTTTAGTGTGGCTTTTGTAAAGTTTTAAGCTGTTTTGAGAACACATATAGTCCTTATGCAGACCATTCCCATTTTCTGCCTTTATTATTTACCAGACTAAAAGAAGAGTCATAGATTCTTAGAGTGAATGAGAACTACTCCATCTAAAGCACAATAGCTTTAACAACATTTATGCAGTATTTGACAAATATTCACTGAGTGTCTGCTCCATACCTTACAACAGTTCTCATCTGTGCTCTCCTGGAACATCCATTCTAGTGGGGGAGAATGACAATCAACAAACTAACAATAAATAAACAAAGATAATGTGGTAATGAGATCAGGGTACTTTTCTGAGAACAGAAGCATCTTGTATCACTAAGGCTCAGCTCCAGAGCTACCTCAGAGAGAAGATATAGGGTAAGAACACTCCAGGATAAGACAACTGCAAGTAGAAACTCCTTGAGTTAGAGATGAGAAAATGTGGGGGGAAATAGCATCAAGGGGCAAGACGTCATGTTGGGATGGCTTCAAATTACATATTCCAACTTGCCTGATCAACAGAAAACACTTACTGTAGGAAAATTTCTCTCCCTTTACCACCTTCTAGTTGTTTCTGGTTTAATGTTTTAGAATTGTGCAATACTATAAACCTAACCCTCCTAACTTCCTCATTTCTTTTCAACCTTACTAGGTAGTATAATGGGAAGTGTCCTGGCTTTGTTGTTAGATAAACACCAACTCTGGTATATATTAGTTTGGTAGTCTCAGGAGAATTAAGTAATCTTTCTTAGCTCCAGTTTTCTCTTTTGTAAAATAAGGAAAATAACACCCAGCTTCCAGGAATATTGTGAGGATTAAATGAGAGAACTTTGTAAAGTACAAAGATAGCACCAGGCACATAACATGTGTTAACTGAAAGACAGCTATAAAAATAACAGTCATTACATTCTTATTACCCCTATTTTATGGCAGCTCTCCTGTTCGTCAATGTTCCTGTGAAATCACAGGTCCCAAAATTTAATACAGAACTCTAGGTAGGGTTCATTGAGGTCATCAGTTAAGAACTATTCTTATTCTTTGTTCTTCACACTTCACTTTTATAATTAAGGTCTACAATGTTTTCAATGTTTTTGGCAAATATACGGTACTTACAGTGACCTCTGTAAACAAATATTTTGATCTTCTTTGCCTTTGTTAACATTTTTTCTCCTTTTATGAACTGTTAGATCTCTGAAATTTAGATGGGAGGCGATGTAAAACAGAGGATAAAATCCTGGTTTTGTGGCTACATCTGGCTTTGAATGCTGGCTTTGAATCTGTCTGAACTGGAGCAAGTTGCTAAAAAATTCTGAGCATTTTCCTCATTTGTTGAATGTGGATTTTAGTAATTACTCTGTAGTATTTTTGTAAAGATTACATAGGACAATGTATTGAAAATGTTAACAAAAAGTCTAGGATATGATAATAAATCAATAAATGGTAGCTATCATTAACATTCTATTAAACTGTAATTTGCTCTCTTTTTTATTTTTTCAAAGATTTTATTTATTTGAGAGAGAGTGTGTTTACAAGTTGGGGGGATGGGCAGAGGGACAGAGAGAAACAGAGTCCCCACTGAGCAGAGATCCTGAAGTGGGGCTCTATCCCAGGACCCTGAGATCATGATCTGAGCCAAAGGCAGAGACTAAGCCTCTCTCTATATTTTTTTTCTTCTATATTTTCTCTCTATATATTTTCTTCCATTTTTGAATCAGGCATAAATTTTATTAATGCTCTACTACATTTATGATCACATGATTCATGTCACTTTGAAAAGATCAGGGCTATGTGTAATGCCCAGGATAATCCATAGGATATCTCTCTATCTGCAAACTAATCCACATGTAGGTATGGGCAGTCAGCCATTGCCAAAGATACCTTTGTCTTTTTGAGATGTATTCGTTATTGATTTATATATAGTCCAGCTTTCCTTGGATTGATATGTGATTCTGTAACAGATGGGTTGGGTATATATCACTGTAAAAATTAACTATATTATCCTTATTTTGCAAAATATTTTAACAAACAAATTGCTATTTTTAGAGACTGTTAAAATGTTTTTTATGATTGATTTGCACAAATCACACTCTCATTTATTAGAAGCAAATAGGAATACATATGAATGGTCATTTTACTGCAATCCCTATGGTCTTGCCATTTGCAATGGATTCTGTTTATTCCTGACTATGGACAAAGCTATTCTTTATTCCAACAAATTATAGTATAAGGACATATTTGATAAAGCATTCTCCATTCTGCTGTGTAAAATTGCATAGGCATACTTCTATACTTTTTGATTTGTTAAATCCCCTATCAGAAGGTTTCAAGCCATACTATTAGATTTTGATGTAATTTATGTCAGTACTTAGAATCTCAATAATGACTCTAGTGACAAGTAGTGCACTCTGGGACTTTGGGATTTGGGAAATGAGATGGGAAACCCATTCCAATTGCACCATAAAAGGTAATCGTAACTTTCATAAATGTATAAAATAATTGTTGAATTATTGAAGTGAATTCAAATGAATCTAATTTAAATAATATAAATGTAATTAAGTAATAGTGATTCCAAATTTTACTCCATTGTAGTACCTTTTCAAGACTTTACAACTTGCAAAATTCTGTTCTTAATGGAGAAAAATAGAAAAATAAACATTTTTAAGAGAGTATGTAATATATTTTTGGTCTCAAAATAGAAAAAAAGTTGATTCTTTTGTTCATAATTCTTCTTTCTTGTAGAGACTCTTAGGAAAAAGGAAAAGTAAATTTATGTTGAAATTAATTTTGTAGACCTTTTTCAATAATAATATACATTCTTATTTCAATTTTAAATGCAATTCAATTCTTCAGTTCTAAAATACAGGAGGATGTAATAAAGATTGGTAATTATGCTTTAAAGGGGAAAATTGCCTTGAAGATGTTAATTTTAAACTTTACATGGTTTGCTTTTTGATCTTATTTTTATCTTGTCATTTGCACTCATATTATCAAATTCTTATTTTCTTCTTTAAAATAAAAAAAAAATGAACAGTACTGAAGACTGAAATTTGAAACCTGATTGCTTTTTATATTTTAGTTTACTAATCATCTTTTTTTCTTTTAATTTAAAATTAAGTTAAAGCTATTTAATAAATAGTTTATAATTATGTCTAAAGTTGCTCATAGCATTACGAGGCAGGAAATCCATTCCTATGGCTTAGTGATATTGATATTGATATTATGATTTAATAAAACATTGTACACTATATGGCTGAGGGAGAGATAGATTTTCTTTTTCTTTAAGAAGAGGCTATACTATTCCATCAAGGCTAATTTTGGTTGAGATACAGCTTGTCAAATGACTTTTAACAAAATGTACTAGAGAACATGAAATCACAGTGTATTTAAAAGGAGGCCAAAAAGTATGCATATAAGTTTTATTGATTTAAAATTGTATTAACTGCATTTTTAAAAATCATTTACTTATCTTAGTTAAATAGGTTTGAATATTGAGTTTAATTCATTGAGCTACTTAAAAATGTATTAAAGAGTACTGTTGGAAGTAGGTCTTTGGGTTATGGGTAAAATATGGCATACAATAATTGATATTTGTAGTAAATGGACTCCCTTGAATTTGTAAGGTGAAGAAGTGAGTCAGGTTCACTGTTGCAGTCCTACTCACAAAAAGAGCTGGGTACATCTAGGTTTTACCATAAAGATATTTTGAATAAAACAATAAATGAATGAAAAAATAAATAAATGCTAATACAAATACATTCAGAAAAATATTGGTAGTAAAGGTGACCTTGAATTTTCTGAGGACAGTCTCTCACTCTCTCTTTCTGTACACACACACATACACACACACACACACAATTTTGAAAGGATTAAGAATCACTTTTATGAGTTTCTAGTCAAATATAGTGACATAAGGGGTGCCTGGGTGGCCTTGGGTGGGTGTCTGACTCTTGATTTCGGCTCATCTTCTCCAGGTTATGGAATTAAACCCCGTATGGGGCTCCGTGCTCCTCAGGGAATCTGGTTACAATTCTCTTTCTCTCTCCCTCTGCTCCTCTACCCACTTATTTTCTCTCTCTTTCTCTCTCTCTCTCTCTCTTTTTCAAATAAATAAACAAAATCTTTAAAAAAGAGAAAAAGAATGGTGACATAAGAGGCTCCTGGACTCACTTTTCTCCAATGGGCACACCAAATCTACAGCTACACAAAAGCAGTTCCTCTGTACACATAGGTGAATGAAAAAATAGCCACATAAAAACAGGTAATAAAGGCAGAAATGCACTCCCACCATACAGTGGCACCCCTGGCACAGTGACATACTAGTGGGAAAAAACTCACAACTCAGCTTCTCTTAGAGGTATGGACGATTTGAACCCCACATCTAGCATCCAGAACGTTAAGACTTTTACCTGATAGTTGAGCCCCCAAAACACCTAGCTCTGCCAGCTGACAGGGCTCGCATGCAGGAGACCCACAAGATCACAAGTAGTAAACAAAGAAATAATACTTAACTGGGCTTGTGAGGACTTGCTGTGGCTCTCCCCACAGGGCTCTGTATACAGGAAGCAGACAGAAACACCCTCTCACAGTCTTAACTTCAAAGACTCCTATATGCATACTTTAAAGGCTTCTACCTAAGGGTCAGGCTTCTAACATAGCACACATCCAGGAGCTGGCTGTAATTCTCCCTGGAAGCCAAGGAGGATGGTGTGTGTCATCACCACATTTTCCCTTTACTTCAGTGGTGTCTCCTGGGAAGGAGCTTATGCGCATGTCTGATGCCTGCAATTTTGCAGCTGCTGCCCTGTGGGCACAGTAATTGATTACCTGGCTCTGGTGGCTAGTGGAGCTTGTGTTCAGAGGTCCCATAGCTCTATAGCAGCAACAAAAACCAGTTCTTAAGCAGCTACCCTCCCAAGGCACAGTACAGAGGGTACAGGTAGAAAGGCCCATTGCTCAGCCTTTCCTTTAAAAGACCAACTGAATACTTTAAAAGCTATTGCCTGAAGGTCCAGCTTCCAAACAGCCTGCATGTATGTGCTGACCGAGATCTTCCCCTTTGGGAATTGACAGGTCTTGGCACACTCTCAACTACTAAAAGTCATTACAAATAAAATAGGCTGCTTGGACAACCACAAAGTTGTGAGACACAATCAAGAGCTAGGGAGGGGTTGAATGAGAAGATTTATCTCTTACATAAGACCACTCCATCAAGACATGGCAATGTGGCTGATTTATCTAATATGCAGAAACCAACACAGAGAGCCAAGGAAAATAAAGAAACAGAATATGTCAAAAAAAGGAACAAGATAAAACTCCAGAACAACTTTGATGAAAAGAAAAAAAAAAAAAAAAAGTAAGTGATTTACAGGATAAAGAGTTCAAAATAATGGTCATAAAGATCCTCACTAAAATCAGAAGAAAACTGCATAAACAAAATGAGAGCTTCAACAAAGAGACAGGAAAAAAAAAATACCAAACAGAAATTAGAGAACTGAAGAATATAAGAACTGCACTAAAAAATTCAATAAAGGGCGTTCAACAGCATACTAAAATAAGCATGAGGAACAGCAAACCCAAAGATAAGCAGTAGAATTCATCCAATCAGGGGCGCCTGGGTGGCTCAGTGGGTTAAAGCCTCTGCCTTCAGCTCAGGTCATGATCTCAGGGTCCTGGGATCAAGCCCTGCATTGGGCTCTCTGCTGAGCGAGTAGCCTGCTTCCCTTCCTCTCTCTCTGCCTGCCTCTCTGCCTACTTGTGATCTGTCTGTCAAATAAATAAATAAAATCTTAAAAAAAAAAGAATTCATCCAATCAGAGGAGGAAACAGAGCAAAGAATAAATAAAGAACAAAGATAGCTTAAGGGATTTATGGGACAACATCTAGAGGACTGACATTCATGCCATAGGGGTCCCAGAAGGAGAAAAGAGAGAAAATGGGGCAGAAACCTTATTTAAGCAAATAAATTGTATCAAAAATAAATACCTAGGAGTATATTTAACCAAGGAGGTGAAATATCTGTACAACGAAAATTTTAAGATGATGAAAGAAATTGAAGGTAAAAAATAGAAAGGTCTTCTTCCATGCACATGGATTGGAAGAATTGATATTGCTAAGATGTCCATACTATCTGAAACAGTTTACAGATTTAATGCATTTCCTGTCAAAATTCCAATGGCATTTTCAGGAAAAAAACCAAAAACAAAAACAAAACCCTGAAGTTTATATGAAACCAAAAATAATCCTGAGTAGCTGAAACACTCCTGGGAAAGAGGAACAAGGCAGAAGAATTACTCTTACTGTTTTCAAACTATATTACAAAACTGTAGTAATCAAAACAATAAGGTATTGGCATAAAAACAGACATATAGATCAATGGAACAAAATAGAGCTTGAGAGATAAACTCAAACATATTTGGTTAACTGATTTATGACAAAGGAACTAAGAATATACAGTGGGGAAAGGAGAGTGTCTTCAACAAATAGTGTTGGGAAATCAGAAAACCACATGCAAAAGAATGAAATCAGACCACTATCTTATACCATGCAGGAAAAGCCAACTCAAATGGTTAAAGACTTGAACACAGATCTGAAATCATACAACTCCTAAAAGAAAACAAAGGGTATAAGCTCCCTGACATCAGTCTTAGCAATGATGTTTTTGTATCTGACACCAAAATCAAAAAGGAACAAAACAAAAATTAAAAGTAAGACTATACCAAACTATAAGGTTTCTGCACAGTAAAGGACACTATCAACCAAATGAAAAGGCAACTACTGAATGGAAGAAAATATTTGCATATCATGTATCTGATAAGTAGTAAATATCCAAAATATATAAAGAGCTCATATAACTCAATAGCAAAAACAGAACAAAAAAAAAAAAACAAACAACACACACACAAAACACAAAAACAACTCAATTAAAAAATGGGCAGAGGAACTGAATAGGCATTTTTCCAAAGAATAGATACAAATGAATGATCAACAGGGACATGAAAAGGTGCACAGTATTACTCACCATCATTAGGGGAATGAAGATGAAAACCAAAATATTCACCTCACACTGATTAGAACAGCTATCATCAAAAAGATAAGAGGTAACAAGTGTTTGAAAAGGTTTGGAGAAAAGGGAACCCTTGTGTACTGTTGTTGGGAATGTACACTAGTGCATCCACAGTGGGAAAACAGTATGGAGGTTTGTTGAAAAAATGTATGTATGTATGTATTTAAATGATTTTGTTTATTTATTTGAGAGAGAGACAGTGAGAGAGAGCATGAGAGGGTCAGAGGGAGAAGCAGACTCCCTGTGGAGCTGGGAATCTGATGTGGGACTTGATCCAGGGACTCTGGGATCATGACCTGAGCTGAAGGCAGTCGCTTAACCAATTGAGCCACCCTGGTGCCCAGTTTGTCAAAAAAAATTTAAAATAGAAATACTATATGGTCCATCCATTCCCTTCTGGTATATATCAGAAAGGAGCAAAATCACTATCTCAAAGTGATCTGCACACCTATGTTCATTGCAACATCATTTCAACAGAAATAATGGAAACAATCTAAGTATCCATTGAAGGATAAGTAAAATGTGATGAATATAAAGAAAATATATATTTTATTTATTATATTTACTAAATAAAATATATTTTATTATATTTATTTTACTTATCTTATTTTTATTATTTTATTTTATAGGTGTATTAATATGTAATAATATATCAATATATAAAGTATATTCATATATATAATATTTTTATTTTATATATTTTATATTTTTGATATTTTATATAAAAATATTCATATACATATATATGAATATTATTCAGCCATATGGAAGAAGGAAATCCTGCCATTTGTGAAAGGATGGATGGATATTGAGTGAGATAATTCTGACAAAGAGGAACAATTTACATGTTGTTCTTACTTACATGTGGAATTTTATAAAATCAAAGTCATAGAAACAGAGAACACATTGTTGGTTACCAGAATTGGGAGTTGGTGTGTGAGGGAAATTGATGAAAGTGGTCAAAAAGTACAAACTTTGAGTTATAAAATAAATAAATTAAATAAATAATAAAATAAAAATAAATAAATAAATAAAAATAAATAAAATAAATAAATTCTTGTGATATAAGTATAGCATAGTGAATATAGTTAATAATACTGTATTGTGTATTTGCAAGTTGCTACGGGAAAATCTTTAAAAAAGAATATAACTATTTCAGATCATAGATGTTTACTAAAATTTTTGTGGTAATCATTTCACAATATATGTGTACATCAAATCATTATATTTTAAACTTTACATTAATACACTGCTATTGCCAATTATATCTCAATAAAAATGGGGAAAAAGAGTAAGTTTTGTTTCTTATTGTTATTGACACAAAATATTCTCAAAAAAATTAAATGATTGAGGTTGAAGGAAAAAAATGGGTAGGAATATAACAAGGTCAGACTTAATAGTAACTCACAGGAATTTACATCATGACATCATGTATACTTGTCCATTTCTCTAAGCTTCCTTACAGCCAGTGCAGTGAGAGAAACTGTTACCTGATTCAGTTTCTTTACAGAAAACTGTCTGTCAAGGGAAGCTAAACTTTTCCAGAAACTTACACCCAAGAGGAATTTTTTTCCATGGGTACTTAAATAGAATTCTCTGATCTGAAACATGTTCTGTTCAGATAGAATGTTTTGTGGTGGTATTTCTCATGGTAAATAGAACACAGGCAACATGAGACAAACATAATTTACTTGAAATTTGGTCCAGATGCATTATGAATTATTCTTCTATCTTTGATAAATTAAATTTCCAGAGCTGCAGTTTTCATGTGTTCTGCAGATTCCAAGAGAGCCTCATGTCTTAGAAGATTCCTTCAGAGAGATGAGGCATGGGGCTAATTGAAGTGGAAGCAATACAGGCAAAAAACAGCTCAGATCTGCATAAAATTTAAGAAATGCTTTTACTTCCATAAAAAAATTGGAAAATCACTAGTCTATATAGAAATGTTAGACTTCTGGAGAATCAGTCTGCATTTTTTGCAAAACTTAAGTTCCTTTATATATAAAGGAGTATACTTTATATATAAAGGAGTATATTCCTTTATATATAAAGGAGTAGAAAGTTTAAAACTTTTGTCTATGATAAGATCAGATGGGCTACAGTGCTCATTAAGAATAGAGCTGCGTGTTTGTCAATTAGTTTGATTGTATACAGAGTGATTATCCTCATAAAAAATCAATGTCCCTGACTGAAATACATTCCAAATTGGTACTATGACATTTTTTATAACTGCATTCATCTACTGAGACCAAAAAGTGCATAAAGAGAACCTATAAATTTTAAAGAAGGGAATCCAGTGACCAATCATTTATTAATATTTGATAAACAAAAGCTACTTTGTAGACTGAGAAATTGAGCGAACAATAGTATGCTTTTGAAGTATTTGTGGGTTTTATTTTTTTTTAAGATTTTATTTATTTATTTGAGAGAGAGAGAGAGCGAGAGAGAGCACAAGTGGGGAGGTGAGGGAGAAGCAGGCTCCCCACTGACCAGGGAGCCTGACATGGGGCTAGATCCAGGAACCTGGGATCATGACCTCAGCCCAAGACAGATGCTTAACCAACTGAGCCATGCAGGTGCTCCTGAAGTATTTGTTAATGAAGTGTTCTTTTGAACTGAAACTGCAGATAAAAATGTCTGTGTGAAAGACAAAAGAATGCATAGGTAATGGGAATGCCTGGCTGGCTCAGTTGGTAGAGCATGTGACTCTTGATTTTGGATCATGAGTCTTAACTCATGTGGGGTTCCACATTGGGCATAGAATTTAGTTTAAAAAAAGTAATCAGTCTCCCATAGTGGCATATTAAAAAAAAAAAAAAGACTATATAGGTAACAAGAAAGAAGCTAGATGTTTAAATAGTAAAGGTTCATAAAATATAAATATGTTTGTATTTATATGTGTATGTATACATAGCATAAATATGCATAGATATGTGCAGAAAACATATCATTTTAAATGTAGTATATATTCCCAAATTTTGAAAACATACAGAAGGTAATAAAAATAATCTACAGATTCCACCAATGAGAGGTATTTACTCTCACCTGCTATTAAAATCCTGACTTTCTTGTGTGTATACTAATTTTATAGAATTGAGATTTTCTTTTTAACACTATTTTAAAAACAAAGATTTTCTTTAACATTAAATATTTATGAACATAATTTTAATGGCTATATAATATACTATTTCATAGCTATAAATTAATTTATTGAATAATTCCCTTGTTTTGTGGACTTAAGCTTCTTCCATCTTTAAACATTTATAAAAATACTATTTACAGATTTTTTTTTTTTTAGTATTTGCAGGCATTTTTATATGCCTGATTGTTTTCTTGAAATGCTTTCTGAAATCAAAAATAGTGCAATAAAAATCGTAAGTATTTATTAGTCACTCATAGATATAATTCAGTTATTCCTGGGAAACTGTAGGCCTTTGCAAGACACCTGCTATGTGCATCAGGATACCCATCTAACTGTATGTTCCCCAGTGTTGAATGTTACTAATGTTGCTTTGCAAAAAAAGGGGGGGGCAATTTGCATCTCTATGCTTACAACTAAGATTGAACATACTTTTTTTTTTAAGATTTTATTTATTTATTTGACAGACAGAGATCACAAGTAGGCATAGAGGCAGGCAGAGAGAGACAGAGGGGAAAGCACGCTCGCCGCTGAGCAGAGAGCCCGATGTGGGGCTCGATCCCAGGACCCTGAGATCATACATAACCTGAACCGAAGGCAGCGGCTTTAACCTAGGGGCCACCCAGGTGCCCCCTAAGATTGAACATATTTTTGAATTATATTATTCAGTTCTACGTTTTATGAACTACATATTCATTTGCCCATTTATGTACTTGAGTCTTCATGTTTATCTCATAAGTTTCTGTTTGTTTTAGATAGTAATCTTGAAATGAATGGAAAATTAATTTTTAAAAGGATTGGGAAAATATTTTAAAGATGCCACTTTGAATTAGGTTTAAAAGAAATATAGTCATAAAGTTTCCATTGCATCAAGACATTGTGACGTTTATAACTTCTACATTTTTTTTGATCTAATACTTGGATAAATGAATATTTTGATCTGTCCCTCTACACTTTTCAATTTCAATAACAAAATTCTAAAATTTAGAGGGTAATAAATACATTTAACATGATCACAGTTTTGTGAAATGTACTAAACTCTGCATAATATTTGCACTCGAAGTTTTAAAAATTCGTTAGTGCCGACTTTCTGTACTTGTCTCTCACTTCAAGAAATACTCTTGGACAAGGGTATGAAGGAGGTACGTATTGCATGAGACACTGGGTGTTACTTGCAAACAATGAATCATGGAACACTACATCAAAAACTAGTGATGTACTGTATGGTGACTAACATAACATAATAGTAATTTACAAAAAGGAAATACTCTTGGAATGAAATGCACCATGAATCATGGCTTTCGCTAGATGAGGTTTGATTTATTCAATTAAATATTTGGCTAATAGAATAAAACATAATTAAAAGGCATAATTAAGGTGTTGTCTATACCAGAAAATCTGTATCTACAAAATAAAATATTTGTGCCGTTAAGTTGGCACGAATACACAAATGTTCTTTTTTCCAAGGTAAAGTCAGTGATTACAAACATGTATCTTCAAACAAATCACGTGCATGAGGAGTAAGTGTGGATACAGTGAATGAAAAAGTATATATGATTAAACAGCTGATTTTTTTGTCATTGAAAATCCAATTCATTATCTTATATGAAAAAGTATTTAAAAAGCAGTACAATGTAGTAGCTAAAGTTATGGTTCAAAGTTAAGTTCCTCCAGGAAGTAACTCTGGAGGTGTAAACAAATTATTTAACATCTCTTGGCCTCAGTTTCTCAGGGTCAGTAATCCACTCAGAACTGTTGCTTTACACCCTCATACAGGAATTATGCAAGTAGAGGAGTTTATTCTCTACAAATGAGATCAGAGTAAAAAAATCAAACACAGATTTTTTTTTTTAGTGTTCCGTAAATGAAAGAATATTGAAATGTGCTGAAAAATGTATCATTAGAATAAGCAAGTTCTTTAGAAGGAGGATTCTTTTTTATTTAATATTTTATTTATTTATTTGACAGAGGGATAACAAGTAGGCAGAGAGGCAGGCAGAAAGAGGGGGAAGCAGGCTCCCCATTGAGCAGAGAGCCTGATTCAGGGCTAGATCCCAGAACCCTGAGATCATGACCTGAGCCTAAGGCAGAGGCTTAATCCACTGAGCCATCCAGACGCCCCTAGAAGGAGCATTCTCGTTATGTCATGTATAAATTTAATTAGTTTTGCCAAGATGAAAATAGATTCATTATCTTTGCTAGAATTTTGTAAATTATTTTGTTTCAGATATGAAATATAAGTGTGAATGTGTCAGTGTATGTATATATGCTTTCAGTAGAGGGCAGTGGGAAATATTTTGCCTTTTATTTCTTAGTTTATTAAAATTCCTTGTATTGTTGCATACTCTTTGAGACCAGAACTTTTTTTTTTTTTTCAAGACCAGAAGAGAGTTGCCTAGTGTGTCCATTAAACCTAGCTGAGGGGGCACCTGCGTGGCTCAGTGGGTTAAGCCGCTGCCTTCGGCTCAGGTCGTGATCTCAGAGTCCTGGGATCGAGTCCGCATCGGGCTCTCTGCTCAGCAGGGAGCCTGCTTCCCTCTCTCTCTCTCTCTCACTCTCTCTCTGCCTGCCTCTCCGTCTACTTGTGATCTCTGTCAAATAAATAAATAAAATCTTAAAAAATAATAATAATTAAAAAATCTAGCTGAGGACCACAGAGTTATGTTAACAACAGGCCTATATTGATTAATAAGGAAAACTCAAAGCATAAACAAGAGGTCTTACCTGTCAGCAGCATTTCCAGAGCTAGAAATGGTGAGTTCTATCACTTTGCTATCATCAGTTATAGTACTTCATAAAACATGGTAGCTGGGGGAAAGGAGTGGGTCATATTACTTTATACTCTGAGCATTTGCAACTTTTAGAGCACCTTAATTAGTTTCAAGTAAAAGTGATCCTTTGAAAGAATAGCTTCGGAGAGAAAAGAATTAATTATAACAGCAATTCAAAAGCTGCTACCTTCTGAATCAGTGAATCTCATTGTCTTGATTATTTTAACAAGGCTGTCTTCATTTACATAACTTTCCTCTTCCTGCATCAGTCCAATTACCTTATTTTCTTGTTTTATGACTCTGCTAATAGGTATATCATTTATAATTTATGAAACGAGCTCCCCTATTCAATTTTATTTGTTTTTGCATTCATCTCCCTTTTCCTTAAATGCCACTTGGAAATCAGGTATTTTTAATGGAATTGTTGTTTTCCTATCAATATGACACATTTGAATTCTCACTCAATAAAAGCTGAGGCCACTGAGACCTTTGTATTAGTGCTGCCATTTTTTAAAAATTGATTTGATTTTGACTTGTTTTAAAAATTGATAGCAGCACTGAATTTGAGGCTGTAGTCTTGTATTTGTAATTTCATGTTAACCTGGGGCAGGGGGCAGAGCTGAAAAGTTAATGGCCTGATGAATTTATACTACATTGGCAAAAGAAAAGATATTCTAATTTCCAAGACCAGACTAGCACTGTGTGGTGTAGATAAACCAGCTCCTCACTTCACACTCACAGATCAATCACACTGTAGGCTGCCTGAGACTGATTGAGATAATAATATAATAAATGAGTAGCCAGAGTGAGTTCAGTGAACTTTATATGAAAGGACATAAGAATGGATTTCCTAGAGTGAGTCCATCCCATGTCACCAGGACAAGAATTGGACCCAGGAATGTATTATGATAACTATAAAGTGTCTTCTTAGGAGGGACTGCACATACGTGCTGGGGAATGGAACTCCATGATTAACCACATAGAGTGCCATGCCCATTGGCATTTTCTTTCCTAAAACTCCGGCATTTAAAGAAATCACTCTCTATTTGATGACTACCCATAGCAAATACTCAAAAAATGTGTTTTTCAATAAATATATTTAATTTGCACCATAACATTCTCCAAAGTCAAAATTATTGGTGTTCTTTCCCATTTTTTAAACACTTGGTCTGGCCTTATGCACCCTAAGAGAAGTTGATCACTGAGCTAAGAACCTGAAGATGAATGTAATAAAAATGTTTTCCTTTTTTTTTCAAATTCTACATTACTGAATAAAACATACATAAATCATATTTTCACAAAGGAACCTCCAAATTAAGCTGATGGTAGGGCATAAGAAAATGCAGATTGTGCAAGGCACTAGAGCTAAAAACTGCTGGTTTTCTCAATAGCTTTTCCCAAAAAGCTTTTGTGATGAGTACATCTGTATATCAGAATTTAAAAAGTAAGAGCTACATGGAGTTTAATCATTTATATAACAATTAAGTAAAACATGTATTAATGATTCACTGTAAAAAGTTTTTCTTGTTCCAAGTTTTATGAAAAAAGAAAAACCATCTTTGATCCTTGAGGAAAAAGAATATTGTTAAGACATAGCATTCATTTTCTAAAAAATTTTTGAGTAGATAGGAAAATATTTTTGTCTTCATAACTGCTTGCAATTCTGCATCAGTTTCTAAATTTAAATAATTCTAAAAATTAATGTCAACTTTTATTTGAGTCTTTCTTTTGTACCATGGGAGAGGGAAAGACAGAAAGGGTTCTTTCTGTAATGTAAAGGCTCTAATGACAAGGAGATCTGGTTATTGGCTCCCAGATATACATGAGTCTAGATTGCTCCAATGCTGCTTCCTTCATTTTATTTCCTCCTTCCATATAGCATCACATTATGCTATAATGAAATAAAAATATGTCTAATAATACGTTTATAGATAGAACAAATGATCTTTCACTATTCCACATTTGGTTTTGAGAAAGTATATGAAATTGTATCAAGAATATATTTTCTTCTCCTCACATACAAACATGGTTTTGATTTCAACTCTTGCCACTTACTTGCTGAGTGTCCTTGGCCAATCATTTAAGACTTCTGAGCTTTAGTTTCTCCATCTATAGAATGCGTACAATAATATCCATCCTGAATGATTGCCTTGAGGCCTATAGCACATCTACACTTAGTATAAGGACGAATATCAAAGGATTGCATTACAGGGCTGCCTGGGTGGCTCAGTCAGTTAAGCAGCTGCCTTCTACTCAGGTCATGATCCCAGGGACTTGGGATTGAGCCCTGCATAGGGCTTCCTGCTCAGTGGGGACTCTCCTTCTCCTTCTCCCTCTGCCCCTCCTCCATTCTCATTCATTCTCTCTCTCAAATAAATTAATAAAATCTTAGAAAAAAAGGCTTGCATTACAAATTGTAGTTTTCTTTATTACTTGTGGGGGTGTTTTTAAATGAAAACCTTTAACAGAGTAAAGTCATCAACTAGATCTGGGCTACCTTTCCCACCTGAACTTTTATTCACTTGTTAGCAGGCAGCATAAGGATGCATACTCTGATTTACATGATTTGGGTTCAAATTCTGGTTCTAACACTTATGTCATGTGCCTTTGAAGAAAACTTTAAGCAGTTTTGTGTTCCACCTGTAAAATGAGAATGTCCTAGCTCTTACCACCTCATTTGATGGTTATAGTGATTAATGAGATGAAACAAACTAATAATCAATAAAGTTACTTCCTAAAATATACATCCTTGCTAGAATGTAGGCTGTCTTGTTTACCACTGTATCTCTACCATCTAAATGGTGCCTGGCACATAATGGACCTTCAATGTATGACAATGTGATGAATGAAGAGACAGGGCCACTCGCACAAAACATGGTCATTATCTGAATTACTGTCTCCACATGTGCTTTCCCCCAGATCTGTGTGTTCTCTTCACCATCATCTTTACACTCAATTCCTAGCCTTCTGCTCTTGCCTATGAGGAGCCTCTCAACTGAAATGTTGTTGTTGTTTTTTTTCCTGTTCACCCCAAATTAACCAGTTCTTTGTGTTCCATATGAAGTAGAGCTGTCTTAAAGAAGACAACCTTATAAAGCTTCTAATCCCAGGGTGCCTGTGTGGCTCAGTCAATTAAGTGTAGGACTCGGCTTCTGCTCAGGTCATGATCGAGCCCCTGCATTCGGCTCCATGCTCAGCACAGTCACCTTGTCCCTCTCCCTCTGCTCCTCCCCTCCAACTCACGTTCTCTCTCTTTCTCTCTCTCTCTCTCTCAAATAAATAAAAACATAAATAAATAAAATCTTTTAAAAAAATTAAGCTTTTAATCCCATAGTTTGTCTCTTGGATTTTGACCTTTGATTGTGTTCACTTTAGATTTTGTGTATTTTATCAGCTTCCTTTGCCTAAATTTGAGAGAAAGGTATGTATGTTGGAAAATGGAGGAAAGGACTCTATCAACTTCGTACTGGTGACTTGGTTCATGTATGAGTTTTCCATTGCTGTTGTACCAAATTAACATAAAGCTAGTAGTTTAAACAGCATGAACTATTTATATTATAGTTTGGGGGTTCAGAAATCTGAAATGGATCTCATTGGGCTAAAATCAAGGAGTTAATGGGGCTATGTTTCTTTCTGGAGGCTCTAGGAAAAAAATTAATTTTCCTTCTTTTTCCAGATTTTAGAGACTGCCCTCATTCTTTAGTTCCGCACCCCTCCCATCTTCAAACCTAGAAATGACCAGTTGAGTCTTTCTCACCTCATATCACTCTAATACTGACTTTTCTGCATCTCTCTTGCACCTTTGAGGACACTTGTGATTACTTTGAGCTCACCCAGATAATCTAGGATAGCCTCTGTAATATAAGGTTAGCTGATTAAAAATCTTCACTCCATCTGCTGCCATAATTTTAGTGTCTCTTCCATATAATCTCATCTATTCACGGGTTCTGAGAATTAGGGCATGGACAATTTTGGTAGATTATCAATCTGCTTACTGTAGTTCATTATCCTGGAGATTCTCCTTTATGGTGAGCTAGAATTACCTGACTGAAAGCTCAGTTCTGCCACATCTTTGGTACTAGGTTGTTCATTACTTGGGAATAATTTGGGCTCCCAAATTTTAGCATTTTAACAGTGCAGAGATCTGACAGTTGACATCTTACCCTATTTCTTTGACCACGCCTCACCTGGTAGCCAATTTCTCACACTGGTGTCACTGTTTCAATTCTCCTAGTGCATGTTTGCGCCTAATATCTTTAAGTCTAACCACTCCCTTGTTCTAAAGTTATCCTCCCTAGCATGAGTCTGCCTTTACTCTGTGAACTGTGTTTAGGACTCCAATTCATGTGACTTCTATATATGACTGTTTTCAAACTGCCGGTCACATTGTTCCACGGTATCTGCCAGAACATGACTAATATTGTGTGCTGAACTGAACTGAACTGCACTGAAGTGAACTACCTGTTTTGATTAGCATCCTCGTCTGTTACTGTGTCCCAAATGCTAACTTTTGGTGACTACAGACATTTTGTATTATGGTACCTGCAACATTCTGATTGGTAAGTCTATCCAAACTTTGATAATTCCTCATCACCCAGATGACTCATTCTTGTTTTGTTTGTTTCTTTGTTTGTTGTTGTTTTTGTTTGGTAGAGGGGAGCATCTTTAAATCTCTCACTTTAAACAATATCTTTCTTTTTCTTTTTCTTTTTTTTTTTGTCCATGTGTATATCTCTCTCCTCTAGCTTAAAATTGCTTCCTTTGGTTCTTCTTTATCAACAAATTTCCACCACATTCCATATCCCCAGGCCCATGAGTACTGGTAAAGCAAGAGAGATACCTGGTGCACAAAATTGGAGGAAGAACTCACTGAGCGGATCATAGAATTGCAGGGTCAGCCTTTTCATTTCCTCTAGGGAAAGTGTCTCCTTAAATTTTGCATTTAAGCTCTTCTCTTGCCTCACACTACTAGTTCATGGTTATGCTTCACCTTCAAATTTAATTAAAATAATTATTAAATCTTTACTATCTCTATTCACTGCCTCATTTTTCATTATAGGAGAAGAAAAGGAAGGGTTACACTGTACTCCACAAAAGGAGTGATCCCTTAGTGTAGACTTCAAATTATAGGATGATTTGTCAACCCTGACTTCCCACTGTGGTCAATCCCAACTTCTTCCATTGTAAGCTATCCTCATCAACTTCTCTTGCCACAACCCATCATTCCTGATTTCTCCAACATGATCTCTAACCCCAACTTCTCCTGTGACCTTCTACTCCCAACTTCTCCTACTATGACCTCCACATTTTTCTATTAAAACATTTTTCTGCATTTTCTTTAGGGATGTTCCTTGCAAACACTGAAATTATATTGTGTTACTTCTTTTTTGTTTTTTTAGGTTTTATAATGGATCCATTTGATTTTTCGTGGATAGGAGAAATAAGAGAAAACTATCATCAATTTTAATACCCCCAGAACTTGGAAAGGCTAGAAAGGAGTTCTTTCCATACCTTCCTCCATTTAGGTGACTTCCTCCGTGCTATGCTATGATAAATCTCCCTCTTAAGGGTCCCTGATGTACTAGACTTCTACAGTTCCCTTCATATTTCTGTCACTTTTTATTCTTCCCCTGACATTAATTTGCTGTAATGAAACTCTTCAGGCTTTTGTGCTTACAGAATTATTTACACAGGACAGAGACCCAGTATGCTGCCTGTCTGTGAGATTTTCTCCAGGGTCATGATGTCCTAAATTTTACATTAGTTTCTTTTTTACTGTGATAAAATAAATATTTTTATTTAGGTCAATGGGTAGTGTAAGGATAGTAGCTTATTTTTTCTTCTTCATCTTAGGATCATTTTAATGATTTTCATCATCCTGGAAGTATTTCAATTATTGACTATTTATATGTAATTTAAATACTTCAAATATGCCTTTTTTCAGTTAGGAATCTAAAATCAATTTTTTTTTACTCTAACATTAAATGCCATAAATTAACCCCATAGTAACCCATAAAAATGGTGAGATACCTTTATCAATAAAAGCAAAATTACTTATCAATATATCCCAAATTCTTTTTTTTTAATTTCCCTTGTTTGCATAGTTTGAATGTCAAGCTTTATGATGATGAATTGACATGATATGATTTCATAGATTCTTAATTTTCCGGTTGTGTCAGTTCTTAAGTAATTTAAAGCAACATAATTTTCCTAAAAAAATAAAGGGTGGGGAAGGCATGCAGCATGCTCTTACTTTAAAATTCCTTCATTAGGTATTTTCACAGTTGCAAAAAAGAAAAGAAGGAAGGAAAAAAAGAAATAGCAAAGCTCTTTTTGGGAAAAGAGATCTTGCATATTTAGAGAAGATGGTTCTAAAAATACTCAGAATAAAGAAAATAAACTATATTTGCCAGTTACCTTTTTAAAGATTTTTTTTCTTTTTGAGGGTATTTCAAGTGTTTTGGGAGAAAGTCTCAGTTAGATATTACTTGATATGGAACACTTTTGCATCTGTCAGAGTTCAATCAGGGAAGCATGGCTACTGAGTATGAAGGGACAAAGTGACTTGGAATAAGATATTACATAAGATGGGAGAAGCTGGCAAGGTGAAAATCTGGATGGAGTATTTAAACAATGAAAAAAAAAAAAAAAAGGTCACTTGCCCATCCTCCTGAAAAGAACAGTTCAGGTGAATGACTGTAAACTTCCAACAAAATCCAAGGAACACAGTACACCCAGGGGTCAAAGCGGGTAACAAAAGTGGAGCTCATGCAGAGGTCTTTGAACTTGCTTCTGTTAGCACTAGTTGTATGTCCTTGGCCAAGTATCTGGGGTGGGCTGGTGGCCCCTGCTGGCCAGCAGAAAGGAGAGATACAGATGTGATATGTAAGAAAAGCAGGGGGCCATGGCCCCTGTGCATTTTTCTGTCATTGCATCTGACTTGCAAACATCCTCTGGGAACGATGACTGCAGCTTTACATGCACCTTTCAGCTCTTTCGCAAGTTTCTGGCCATCCCTAACCTAGATGCATAAGGAAAACAGGTCCAGAAAACTGTGGTCTGAGAATCTGGCTAAACAGCAACCTAGCACACTCTTCGCTATCACTCTCTAGTACTTTTTGTCTGGAGAGTTCTTCCACGGGACACTAACAGCAAGCACTACCGAGTTCATTGGCAGGAGCTGTGGCTTGACTGAAAGGGCATCAGAAGTTGAACCTGTGATTACTTTTAGAGACAAGTGTAAATTGAACCCAAATATCTCGAATTTATGCATAATTTTATGATAAGATTTAGTCATTGTGGCCACTCACTTTCTGTGTGACATTGAGTTTCTGTAAACTCTCTATTTTTTGGTTTTTCTTTTTTAGTATGGACTTAATATTATAACCATCTGTCTCAAGATGGATTCCCTAGGAGCAGATAATGAAGTAAGTTTTTATGTGAAAGTGATTTATTAGGAAGTATTTCTAGGGAAATATGGCAAGGAAATGAAGGAGGTGGGGGAGAAAAGGGAAGGATGAGTTAGTTATCAGTACAGTACAGAAGAGGGTTTGCTTCGGTTCCACAGGGGATCTCTGATGACAATGGAGGCCTCACCTCAGAGTTGGCATGGGGACAGGAAACCAGAGAATGTATACTCTGCACCGATAGCCACAGGTTAAGGCTATCCTAGGGGAATGGGAAAGGTTATCCTGGAGCTATCTCTGTGTAAAGGCAAAACAGTCTGGCAAAGTGAGGGCAGTTCTGTCACAAAGAGATACGGATGTTGGCAGTTGATAGTAATCACTGGGAAGCCAGTGTGCAAGGAAATGGTAAGATTTGAGAAAATATGCTTAGAGTTGTTGATATCTGCTACAATACTTGAAATGATTTTTACACAGCCTTAATAAAAAAACTATCAATATTTAAAATACATAGAAAGTTAGCTGACACAGAGTAAACACCCAATAATTTGTAGCCAGTGGTAGTAGTAGCAGTAGAGGCATTGTTGAATGGAAGGCATCCCAAAAAAGCCGCCTCATGTTGATGAGGAAATTATCATTGACTAGACTGGCATTGGAAAGAATAGGAGTGAGGTTGGTAAAGCTTTGCATGCTCACTGAAAATGTAACACTCCAAGGGCAAAGTTGATTCTGGCCCTGCAAGTTAACAAAATATGCAGTAAAGCTGTTGTAATTTAAACAGTTTAGTGTTACCATGGGAATTGACAAATAGATAAATGGAACATAACACACTGAAAAGCAGAGCAAAAAATATTAGCAATAAATCACAAGGTAAATAAGGAGCTTTAAAATGATGAAGAAAGGAGAGTAATCCGTAAATGGTGTTGGAATTATTAGGAATCCATTTACAAGTAAAAATTTAAATTTGATTTTTATCTCATACAATGTATGGAAATAAATCTCAAATGCAATTGTGATAAAGATATTTAAACATTAAAACAAAATATAAGAATCTCATGATAAGATCTTCCAGAATATAACAAAAACCCAGATACCATCATAAAATTTCATGGCAGATTTTACAATTTGTTTTTAAACAAAGAACAAAATAACATTCTGGTATAAAGTATTTGAAGCATATGTAACAGAAAGAGTATTAATATCAAAATGTTTAACAAGTTCTCAGTAAGAAAATGAGAGGAAAATTAATAGATAAGAAATATGGGTTTTAACACACATAAAGTTAAACACAAAACAAAAAAAAATGCAAAACTCGAATTATATTGTAGCAATGAAAAAAAAATCATGTGATAAAATTTTTTCACCCATCAGATGAACAAAATGATAAGGAAGCTGGTGGACAGTGATGTCACCAAAATGGTGAAATAGGCAGTTCCTTAACTCTGCTTCCTTCATGAGAAGAATAAGTAAAAGCTGTTGAAGACCCCCACTGAGAGACACTTCCCTACACCTCAGGAGCCAAGACAGATTGGCATTAGAGGGTAAAAGAAGAGGGTACACACTGCCCACAATGCTCTTCCCCCAGAATAGTCAGCAACATGTGGAGACACCTCTCCTGAGCCTCTGGTTGTTCCAGGGGGAAAAGAGAACCCAGAAGGGACCACCAACCCACTCCAGCACTGGGGTTGTTTTATGGGAGCCCCTATTCTGATCTTACGCTATGAGATCTGCAGAAGAATTGGTGGGGCTCTGCAACTGAGAATCTGACTATGATGGAGAAGGGGACGGGAGATTGAAACAACCAGCATGAGAATCTTGGCAGGCCAGGTATATACTTACAATGCTCAAGTAGTAATCCCAACCAGCAGTTTTGCTCTCATCTGCAGAACCAAGTCACAGGGGCACTCTGACCGGGGAACTTGGCAGATTCAGATCCTCAAACTAGCGATTTTGCCAGCCCTAGAGCCTGGTTTGACCATGCTCAAGCAAAGAGTTAGAGTCATAGTTCCACTTGCTCTATTGGATATCTTCTAGCCCCATCTTACCAGAAGGGCTAGGGACAGTTCCTGGAGGCTATGTGGCCCAGTGATGCTCCATCTGAGAGCTGGGTGGGCAGAGCTGATAGCCTCTAGAGTGAAGCCAATACCAAGCATGGAGGGTTCCTATGTGCTCCTTGTGAGAAATTAATTTATAGCCAAAGCTGAGGGTAGAAGGAGGCCCTTCCAAGCCCTTCACCTCTGCACCCCCAGCTCCTGCTGTCTTACCACTACCCAGGCAAGGGAGTTGAGAAATAGCCCCATCCACATCCACATGGAGATTGTCTTCTAGCTTCATCTGACCAGAATATCTAGGGACAACTCCTTTGCAGCCTGGTGGTTCTGGAGCCTAGAGAAGGGAAGGTAAAGCCAATAATTTGCAAAGAAAACCAGTGGGCCTCATCAGCCTGGGAACTTGGAGTGTGGGTTGCCTTGCCTCAAGAAAATAAGAGCTTTGCTGGTTTTAGAGCTGCTTCTTCTGCTGCACCCAGGCAGGCAATCAAATTCATAGACCTGCTAATTTCTAAACACAGACTCCAGCCTATCTGACCAGGAACCTAACTAGAGCACCCACAAAGCTACAGAGCCCACCTAACAGTCCTGTGTACAGTGGCACTAGAACAGAGAGCCCAGCCTAGGGTTTCCCCAGCCTGCAGAGCAAACTCTTGGACTCATCTGCTGGGGAATTTAGTATGCACTCTGACCTGATTTGAGTTCCCAAACAAAAAGCTATGTACACCCTGGGTCCCATCCTGCTGCCCTGCTAGGTCAGGGAAGGCTAATTCATAACTCCATCTATTACTGAATATAGCACCCAGTCCTAACCATTTAGTAAGCTTGATCCAAGAATCCAGGTAACTGTGGTACCCATCCTACTTCATTTGGGTAGGGGTCCAATCCAGGAGTCCTTTCTAACTATTCTCGGTGAAAGGCACACCCCGCGCCATCCCTATCCTCAGAACTAGAACAGTTGCCTCACCCAAAATAGACCATAATTGCAGGTCCCACGTGCCTAATCACATTATCAACAGACAGACCTAGAAACCCAAACTTAGCTGACTCTGGAAGAACAGCCCCAGCCATTTGCTTTAAACTATAAAGTCTGGAAGAGGAGCCTGAGTGTCAAAACACATACAGAGATATTTTATTGCAGTGTTACTTTTAGTAATGAGATTCGGAAATAATCTAAATGCCCATTAAAAGAGAACTGGCAAAATAATGTATGATATATCCATATGAAGAAATAGAATCCACTATTCAGTGTAATTAACATACTTCTTCGTATAGTTACATGAAATGATCTCCAAAAGATCTCTAGCTATTTAGAGAGTTGTGAGTTACTTGGCTCTTGATGTAGATTATAACCCATTTGCCAGAAAAACCAAAGTAAAAGCTACTACTTAGATAATCCTATATTAAGCCTAAATGATTAGGTCAGACTCCAAGCCCATAATTCCTATTTTCAAAGATGAGATGAAGAATTTGTCTTATCTTCTCTCATTCTGGGAAATCTTTAGGTTTAACTTGAAAAGAAACAATTCCATTATTCCACTAACATTGCACAGTCTCAAGTGACTCCACGAATATTTTGACAATGGGGTGTTTCCTTTCAATTAGAACTAATTGGAAACCCATATGTCTTCTAATTTGCCTGAGACATTTCCTATATTTAAAGTATAATAGGGAAATGAATATACAGAAAATCAGGATCCATTCACTAAAATTTCAGCTTTTATCTGAGCATTTCCAAATCCAGAGAAAGCAACTTAAAGCATGTAATTTATATTTTAACTTTTTCTTTTGATCCGTCACTTGATCTTTTTCTTTTGAGCTAAATGGCCCAAGCATACACACGGGGAGACTTTTGAGAAAGTGAAGTCTTACTTTTTAATTAGAGCAAATGTGTTAAATGAATATAAAGTAATTTGAATACTGCAGAGACCTCTTAAATCTCTATCAATAAATCTGGTATTGCAGCAGGTCTGTCTTTGCACCATAGACTCAGTTAAGGTTGGGCTTGAAATACGACAGTGAAATGAATTTGTTACTAATGCAATCAAGTGTTTCAGTAATTCATGAGAAAGTAATTCCTCAATGTACATGACTCACTTAATAATTTAAGATTTTTCAGACTTGAAATGTTAAATGAGCTCTTCATAGATTAAAAAATAAAGAAATTCACTACCTGTTCCAAGAATTGTATTCCTTAAGTTCATTTTAATTACCATACTGTTTATTTTGTGGAATAAAAATTGTTAGGGTAATGGTCTGTTTCTATGTGGTATTTCTATAGACTCCACACAAAATATCATATTTCATATATAATTAATAATCAGTTTGGTTCTGACTATATATTAAACATTTGAGCAAAATATTCAGTCATCCAACTAGTTAGATACCCATCATATATAACACAGATTTATTACATGTGGGAGTCTATTTTGAGGAGCAGCGATCCATGTAAAAGAGATATAGTCAGGAGTTTCAAAAATGTCCATTTCAACTTTTCATATTTTATAGCTATTTTTTCTAGAAAAATTTATTTGAAAATGCTAGTCAATCTATATAACCTATTCCACAATGTGAGAAATAATTTGATAAGGTTTAAAAAGGTAAGAATGTGGTTTTTTAAATTTGATATTTCACTATTTATTCTCTTTGTTAAATAATATAAAGAAAGACTAGTAAAATCCACATGTGTTCTTACCTCTTTTTTTACACCTCTCATTCACCACTATACTTTTTTCCTCTCCTTAATCCAGTGCTCTCTATGTTATGAGTTCCCAACCAACACCATAAAAATCCCCTAATTTTCATTGCTTTTGGTATTGGTTGTTCAAAAGTCCTTGAAAAATATTTGAAATTTACTGTATCTGCTACAGTTTCTAACCTGGATGTTTATTTTAACCTCTTAAAAATCCTAATAGTTTTCTTCTCACAGAAATAATGTTGGTCTCTATCCTATAGGGTTTTTGTTTTGTTTTGTTTTGTTTTTTAAGATTTTATTTATTTGAGAGAGAAAGTGAATGCGAGCATGAGCAGGGAAAGGCACCGAGGGAGAGGGTGAAGCAGATTCCCCACTGAGTGGAGAGCACAACATGGGGCTCCATCCCAGGATTCTGGGATCATGACCTGAGCCAAAGGCAGATGCTTAATAGACTGAGCCACCCAGGTGCCCCTAGGTTGTTTTGTTATTTAAATTACATGAAACGTGCTAAATTTCACAATATACTTGAAGGCAGAAGAGAAGGTTATTTTAATTTAATCCCAGTTAAATTCTAGCTTCAGAGCACTCTGAAACAACATATGAATTACGCACAGTTAAAAATTTGAAAAAGGAGCAAGCAGTTGCCAAAGAGAACCCGTACACAAGGAGTTTTAATGCCATTAGTGTTAAACTTTTCTTAATCTTGTTTGAATTTGCGATCAACACTAGTTTCCACATATTAGTACAGAAGCCAGAGAAGTCCTCTGTGTTCTTTCTGTATTCTTTACATCTTGTTTCTCAGTTTGGTCTGTGGCTCATTTGCATTAGGGCTGGAGTACCTGTTTAAAATGCTTGTTACCCGATATCTGTCAAGACCTAATAAATCACTCATCCATGTCCTGAACCAGATCTGGGAACCTGCATTATAATAAGTTCACAAGAACAAGGTGGTTCTTAGACACACCAGATTTTAGAAATACTTCATACAATCTTCTCTGGTAGTGGAGAGGTCTGTCTTTGCACCATAGACTCAGTTAATATATCAGCAAATTTTAAAGCGTTGAGTCAGGATGTGAGCCAGAGGGATTAGAGATGAATACTCAGATATGTCAAGACTCTTTAATTTTGAGATTTTATGGGAGATGAGGAATTGATGATGTCAACATTACTGAAAAGTTTCATAATGCTCTACACCCTGAAAAATGACAGTAATACACAAACTCTGGCATAATATGTGTCTGAATAAAAAAATGTATGACTAAAAATATGAAAGTTCTTTAGTTTATATCATTAGGTTCACAGTGTCCTACTATTCAAGGTGCCTATTGTATTATATATACCTGTAAATTACCGGTGTGTTTCGTTTTCAGGTTAAAAACTAGGTCAAAGTGTTTTCTTTACATTTAAATACTTTACTTTCTGTACTTTATCATAAATTGGGAAATATAAGGGCTTGGTGTTTTCTATTACAATAAATTCAAGCAGCAGAATAGAGCAGAACAAAAAGTTCTTACCCGCTGCAAAATTAAGTCTATTCAGCAGTATTCTTGTATACAAGCTGTATAGGAATAAGCCATTTGAGTAGCATTTTTAGAATCTTTCTTCTTCTTTCTTCTTTTCGTTTTCTCCTCTTCCTCCTCCTCCTTCTTCCCCGCCTCCTCCTCCTCCTCCTCCTCTTTCTTCTTCTTCTTCTTCTTCTACTTCCCCTTCTTCTTCTTCTTCTTCTTCTTCTTCTTCTTCTTCTTCTTCTTCTTCTTCTTCTTCTTCTTCTTTCCCTAATGCTATTCTTCCTCAAGGTCAGAGGGCTCTAGTTGACTTGGCTGGGGCTGCTCAAAGGCAGGTCCTAGAAACCAGGGGAAATAGATTAGCCAATCCTTACTGTTACTACTTCATTCATGGAAGCTGTCTTGTTATAGTAGAGGTCTACTGGGGGGAAAAACAAAACAAAAAACACATAACAATTTCTTATTTCCTTCCACAATCAATCTGGTTGCCCTTAAACTTCTGAAACCCAGAACAACAGAACCGAGTTCCAGGTGTCTACAGCCCAGGAAGAGATAAAGAGGGAAAGTTGTTTAAAAGTACATCCAGGTTCTTTTTTTTTTTTTTTTTTTTTTAAGATTTTTATTTATTTTTTTGACAGAGAGATCACAGGTAGGCAGAGAGGCAGGCAGAGAGAGAGGAGGAAGCAGGCTCCCTGCCGAGCAGAGAGCCCGATGCGGGGCTCGATCCCAGGACCCTGAGATCATGACCTGAGCCGAAGGCAGCGGCTTAACCCACTGAGCCACCCAGGCGCCCCTACATCCAGGTTCTGAATGGACTTTTCCATGTTAGTATTAGCAGATTTGTGAATAAGCCAGACAATGGCATTGCTTTCAGGAAACAATGAGTAAGTGAGATTTGACTTTACAAATATCATTCCACTTTATAGCGATTTGGAAGGAAGTTTTTTACCATTAATATTTCAAACCTATGAAGCATCAAAAAGAGAATGTGTATTGTTAAATGTGTCAGATTATTATGTGTGTTTTCTGGACAATGTCCTTAAAAAATGGCTTACCTGATGTCAAATTCCTGTGCCACAATACAACTTTAGTAAAGTATGGAAGGGAACCAAAATATGCTTCTTTAGCATAAGGACCATTTCGAAGGCAATTGAGGGGTGGTACATAAAGGAAGAACTCTAAAAGAGAGCATAAATTTCCCTTTTATAAAAGAAATAAACAATTATAGAGGATATTGCCATGTGCAAAAAAAAAAAAAAAAAAAAAAGTCTCCCTCTCCCCTACCAGGCAGGAGCAGGTCTCTTAACAACTCATCAATGGAGGAGCTTCACAATTAAGCCTGCTCAAGATGCTATCTCAATGTGGTTTTGATTTTAAATTCTCTGATGGCTAATGATGATGGACATTTTTTCATGTGTCTGTTAGTCATTTGTATGTCTTCTTTTAAGAAGTGTCTGTTCATGTCTTCTGCCCATTTTTTAACTTGATTATTTGTTTTGGGGGGTATTTAGTTTGAGAAGTTCTTTGTAGATCTTGGATACCAGCCCTTTATCTGTAGTGTTATTTGCAAATGTCCTCTCCCATTCCATGTGTTGTCTCTTTGTTTTGTTGACTGTTTTTTTGCTGTGCAGAAGTTTTTTATCTCAATGAAATCCCAAAAGTTCACTTTCGCTTTGCTTCTCTTGTCTTTGGAGACATGTCTTGAAAGAAGTTGCTATGGCAATCAAAACCACATTGAGATACCACCTTATACCGGTTAGAATGGCAGAAACTGACAAGGCAAGAAAACCACAAATGCTGGAGAGGCTATGGAGAAAGGGGAACCCTCTTACACTGTTGGTGGGAATATAAGTTGGTACAGCCACTTTGGAAAACAGTGTGGAAAGTCCTCAAAAAAATTAAAAATAGAGCTACCCTATGACCCAGCAATTGCACTACTGTGTATTTACCCCAAAGATACAGATATGGTGAAAATAAGGGTCAAATGAACCCCAGTGTTCACAGCAGTGATGTCCATAATAGCCAAACTGTGGAAAGAGCTAAGCTATCCTTCAATAGACGAATGGATAAAGAAGATGTGATCCATATACACGATGGAATATTACTCAGCCATCAGAAAGGATGAATACCCAGTTTTTGCATCAACATGGATGGAACTGGAGATTATGCTGAGTGAAATAAGTCAAGCAGAGAAAGTCAATTATCATATGGTTTCACTTATTTGTGAAACAAGGAATAGCATGGAGAAGGAAGGGAAAAAAATGAAGGGGAGGAAATGGGAGGGGAAGATGAACGATGAGAGATTGTGGACTCTGAGGAACAAACTGAGAGTTTTTTTGGTGGGGGGGTTGGAGGATGGGTGAGCTTGGTGATGGGTATTAAAGAGGGCACGTATTGCATGGAGCACTGGGTGTTATACACAAGCAATGAATCATGGAACACTACATCAAAAACTAATGATGTACTGTATGGTGACTAACATAACCTAATTTTAAAAATCTGCTTAAAAAATCTCGGGGCACCTGGGTGGCTCAGCGGGTTAAAGCCTCTGCCTTCAGCTCAGGTCATGATCCCAGGGTCCTGGGATCGAGCCCCACATCGGGCTCTCTGCTCCTCGGGGAGCCTGCTTCCTCCTCTCTCTCTGCCTGCCTCTCTGACTACTTGTGATTCTGTCTGTCTAATAAATAAATAAAATCTTTAAAAAAAAAGAAAAAAAAAGAAATCTTACTAAACCTGGGTGATGTGTATTAAAGTGGGCACATGTTGTGATGAGCACTGGGTGTTAAACACAACTAATGAATTGTTGAAGACTACATAGAAAGCCAATGATGTACTGTAGGCTGGCTAACTGAACTTAATAAAAAAAAATTAAAAAAAAAAAGAAATCTTACTGAACAACCCTCATTTACAACATGTCTCCTAGCCTCCTTCCCATAATTTATCTCCCCTTCCCAGAAGGCCCAAATATTTTTTCTTTGACTAGCCTAAGATGACAAATTTTACTTCTTTGAATCATATTTCTTTGTGAATCCCATGTGTATGTATGTGCTTAAATCTGTTCTATCTTTTCCTCCCTTTTTTCCCCTCTTGTTATCTGTCTTTTTTTCAGTTTTTCAGTTCAGGCAGGCCCTCGCCATTGAAACTAGAAAGGTAGTTGTTTTTTTTTTTTTTATTTTGTTTTGTTTTGTTTTGTTTTTCCTCCCTTACAGTATCTCAACATTTCTAAAGCTTAATTAACTTTTTCATTAGAATAATATTTCTAAAAAATATTTTGTTTATTTATTTGACAGAGAGAGAGAGAGACATCGAGAGAAGGAATACAAGCAGGGAGTGGGAGAAGCAGGCTTCCCCCTTAGCAGGGAGCCCAATGTGGGACTCAATCCCAGGACCTTGGGATCATGATCTGAGTTGAAGGGAGATGCTTAATGACTGAGCCGCCCAGGTGCCCTTAGAATAAAATTTTGTCTACTTCATTGGACATGAGTAAAAATTAAAATTGTAATGCATCTAAAACATTTAACATAACACCTAACTAAAAGATCAAATCTCAATATTAAATATCTGTTATTATTATTATTATTATTATCATCATTATTAGAGTACTGTAGTGGTAGTAGTGTGCTCTCTGCTTAACCCAAAAATCAGGTTCTGTTGACTCATTCATTTCTTTTCCTGTTTTAGCTTTATAAAGAATTATAACACCAAGTGTTGAGAAGACATTGGACTATATGTCTTTCTTATATATCAGGGTATAGGGATACCCTATGTATGGATATACATACCCTTATGTATGTATGTGTGTGTATATACATACATACATATACATATATATATATTTTTTTTTTATGTATGTATATATAATACTTATGTATGTATGTGTGGAGATATATATATATCCACACATATATGTAATGATGGCTTCTTGTCTCCAAGAAGAGAATTCTTGAGGATGTGATTTATGAAAATTGAGCTCTTTGTGGGCCTTAAGCTTATAGAAGACAAAGAATTTCAGGAACTTAAAACCCTTTGGCTCAAAATAATTCTTATGCCAAAGCGGCACATTTTGGGATGGCATATCCCTGGTCCCCTTCAGAGCTCATAGTAGATTAATAATAAATTGACATATTTATGATATCATGAATGGATCTTGAAGGCATCATGCTAAGTAAAATAAGCTCAAGGAAAACAAATAGTATATGATCTCACTCTTATGTAAAATCTTAAAAAACAAACAAAAACAAACAGAAAAACCCCATAGATACAGAGAATAAATTGGTGGTTGCCAGAGGCAGGATGGTGGGTGAAATGAGTGGAAGGGGTCAAAAGACATAAATTTCCAGTTATAAATGAGTAAATAAACATGGGATATAGTGTTCACCATAGTTACTATAGTTAATAACATTGTATTGCAGACTTGAAAGTTACTGAGAGGGTAAATCTTAGAAATCACAAAAAAAAATTTTTGTAACTATGTATGTGACATGTTAACTGGACTTACTGTAGTGACCACTTCATCATTTTGCAATATATACAGAGATCATTATGTTGTGCATCAGAAACCAATATAATGTTATATGTAAATTACATCTCAATGCAAGGATAGTAAATTAATATAATGTTAATAATAAATTGATTGAAATAATAAATATTTGTTGACGATGATTAATTTTCAGTTTGGTAGACATTACTAAGGAGACCCTTAGAGTTTTAGTTTTAAGAACACTGAAGAACCGTTATTTTAACTGCACCACATTCTCTTAAGGAAAAAGAACGCATTAAATTGATGTAGTCAGCTGTAAATCACATTCTGTATCCTTAACCTGGGTTTCAAGTAGTCTATTTTGCAGGTGGAGACCAGGTTCTCCTGTCCTTTGTAGATGTGTGTATGCATGCTGTTTGCCTCTACATTTATTGCTGAATTTGGTGCCAAAGGAATGTTGTTCAATTTTAGTCCATGCTTGGGGTTTACTCCTGTAAATTAAACTTGACAAAGTAGGAGTTGTTTGAAAACCAACTGCGTGAATTTTCAAAACCTTTTTTATCTGGCAATATGGTATAGTAAATCAAACCCCATGTGGCCATCAGTACACTATGTTAACTACGGAATATGTTTGCGAGGGGGCTTTGTTTGTAACTACCTTGAGTCTGTATATCACATCTTGTCAAACATCTGACTTTGTAAAATGGCCCAATACATTTTCTGTGATTTTTTTTTTTTAATATTCTTTACTAGGGTCATCTTTGTGAATTAACTGGGCATGTGAACCTCAGTGGCAGCTGGACAGAATTAGAGGATCCTATGCTAGAGAAAGCATTATTATTTCCTTACTCACTGTGTACTGTAGGCACAACCCACCAGGTGTAGAAGGATGCTGTGCGGGCCCTCTGACCTGCTTCGCTGGGGTTTATATTTGACCAGTTGTATGCAAAATGGTCATTACTGTAAATGAAGAAGAGAGCCAGTCTGTTCTGCTCAGTAAGCTCATGTAGTTTTAATTAATTGCTAAACGTGCCTAGGGGATGAGGACTACATCTGTCAACATATTACTTTGAAAAGAAAAAGTACTTAATAAATGTTTTTAATAATGGTGATGAGAATTATAATGCAAACACATTAACAAGTGTGCCTGTGTGGCTCAGTAGGTAGAGCATGTGACTCTTGATCTCAGGGTCATGAGTTGAAGCCTCACACTGAGTGTAGAGACTACTAAAATAAAAAAATAAAATAAAAATGAATAAATAAATGGGAAGATAAATAAATAAATAAGAAAATACATTTCAAGAAAATATTACATGTAAAACTGTCTGCTTGGTCTTACAAAAGGGAAGTTTTCCGCCAGTTCGTTAGGCAGACCACATGAACTGCTTTCATCTATGTCAGAAAACACCATGACCAGGTGAGGCAGAAGTGTTACTAATAGCCTTCCACTCTCAAGCAAATATGTCTATAGCTACTCCTATTGCCTCCCAACAAATTAAACATAAAAGGAAAGAGTGAGTACGGAGGTTCTGACTTATGTGACTGGTCCTGTAGTCCTGTAAATATGACATAAATAAAGGAAGATTAAGTTTCTATAGCATGAATTTCACGTGTGTTAGTCTTCCAAGTTTTCTTATTCATGGGCTCCTTAAGTGCCTTTGGCTTATCTTCTTGAAGTTCATTGTCTTTCTGCTGCTCATTTCCAGAATCACCTCCCTGACTGAAATGAAGTTAGCTTCCTCCACCCATGTCAGCCATAGGACTTAGGAAGAACTGAAGATTTGCCTCATGAGCCCGACAGAGACTGTTTACACAGTAAAGGGCTGAAAAGGTCAGTAGATGAAGATGCTCTAAGGCTATCTTAATTATATATACCTGGTATTGACACTAGGATTGCTTAAGGAACAAAGGAATATATGTGAAAAAATCCCTGAATCAAGATTTTCTTTGGCATTCTTTGAAATGACATTTTTTTCTCCATGGTTGAACCGTGTCCTTATCAAGGATCTCTACCTCAGGTCAAATTTACCAGGGAAGGTTTCTAATTAGCTATGTGAATAGCTGGTTCATAATTTTAGTAAGCATTAAGGAATTAGAATATAATAGAGTAGTATGATATAAAATAGTGTTTCTCAGTGGGCTGTCTTCACTCCATCTGTATCAGAATAATCTGAGTTCCTTAGGATGAAGCTCAGAATTTTGCTTTTTATAAAGCATCAGCTACTTTGTCCACTAATGTCTATGACCAACCTGAAAAAAGAGCCTAATATGGGCTTCAGAAAAACATAGGTCTGAATTAAATTCTGGTTTCATCATTTACTAGTTGTAGAATCTTGGAAATCATGTAACTTAACTGAGTCATAATTTATTATTTGTAAGTTAAGAATGATTTCAAATTTTCAAGTTTCATTGAAAGAATAAAATGAGATATATATGGAATGCCCAACTATGTGCTTAAAATATTGTATATACAAAGAGGTAGATTTATAATAAAATGCAGTTGTATATACCCCTTTCAGAACTCTGGAATGGGCCCTAGAACTATATCCTCACATGGTCATATGTGTTTGCTAACTTAGCAATGTTAAGATATTTTCTTTTTTTTTTTTTTAAGATTTATTTATTTATTTATTTGATAAAGAGAGAGAGATCACAAGTAGGCAGAGAGGCAGGCAGAGAGAGAGGAAGAAGCAGGCTCCCCGCCAAGCAGAGAGCCCGATGCAGTGCTCCGTCCCAGAACCCCGGGACCATGACCTGAGCAGAAGGCAGAGGCTTTAACCCACTGAGCCACCCAGGCACCTCGAGATATTTTCATTCCAGTCAGTGAAGTCCAGGGCTCCTTCTGCTGTAACTCATACAGTGGGCATTCCTCCTTGTGTGTATTGTTGTGATGTGACTGTAGGCATCTTTAAGACTCATTTAAGGGATGTTGAATTGACAACACTTCTAGTTTGGATTGAGTGAAATATATTTCAGTTGTTTGCAGCTATCCAAAAGTAGGCTTGGCTTCCAGGAATGTGCCTACCTTCCACCGTGGGAACCGCTCCCCAACCCAGTATCAAGATCCATAAATGCAGGGCTTGCAATATTATGATGTTTAACAGTAACAGACACCACTGGGAATATGTGAGAAGTAAAGATGAAATAAAGTGAAATGTATGGAACGGGCTACTATGTGGAAAATTTTTCTTATTGTCAAGTGCATAAACTGTAAGTGAAGGATATGGTTCTTAAAGATGTTAGCTAAGGATGTAAATTCTGTCAGGTATACAGACACATGTCATTTTAAATACACAAGGCATTATTTTTATTTTGGATAGGAAATCAAACACAATAGAACTTATCACAATTCATGAGTTTCTGAGCCAAAATCCATAGTAGTATTATAATCACAAATTATAGTTGATGCATTCCAACTGTCAATAATAATAATAATAATAATAATAAAATTCAATCAAGCACTCTAGAGGAAAGACTCAACTACATTTATATTCTCTTTAGATAAAAGACATTGTACAATAATTGTCCTATCAAAAAGTAACTAAAGATTTATAGTAAAAAATGCAGAAAATGAATTTTAGAAGTACATTAGACACAAATAATAAAAATTACTATTTTCTGGATTTTATGATACTTTCAGTAAATCATAGTTCTTTTAAAATTTGCATTTTATTATATTTCTTTGTTCATTCTAAATAACACTCATGCTTATCTCTAATTTTTACTTATAATTTTTGTTCTTTTATTTTAAAAGGTCCCTAGGGTTATTTAAGCTTCACATCTCAGAAAATCAGGATCCATTTCTACAAGAAATTAGTGTGCGTGGCGATGGAGATTATATTTGTTGTTAATAAGAATCATACACAAGATTTAAAAACTAATCAGAATAGTGAATTATATTGTCTAGTATAAACATCTAGCTAAGTTGTCCAAATACATGATGAGAATCAAAACATCTCTGTATTTTATTTCAGAGAAATAAATAGTGAGAAAATTAATAGTGATTTTTTTTTTTTTTTTTTGCTTATATACAACAGACTTTTAATAACTGTGATCTTGGTGACTTCCCCTCTCCCGCCCCCTGGAAGATTCAGTTTTGAATTTTGAACAGCATTTATCTTGATGGAGAAGTTTTAGTGAAGCCACATTTTTTCCCTAAAAATGAAGCCAACATCCTAGTAAAGCACAGCCTTCCCATTTGGGCATGGTACCCACTAAAGGAGATAACACATTTCCTGAGTGGTGCATCTTTCTTTCTTTGTCTTTCAGATCCAGACCCATACCAGTCTGTTTCTTTCCTTCTTATTTGGGTGTGATACCCACTAAAGGAGATAACACATTTCCTGAGTGGTGCATCTTTCTATGTCTTTCAGATCCAGACCCATACCAGTCTGTTTCTTTCCTTCCTTTTCCTCTCTTTCCTCCCCCAACCTTGTTTCCTTCTTCTCCCTCCTTCTCTCCCTTCTCTCTCTCTCTCTCTCCTCCATTCCTTCCTCCCTCCCTGCTTCTCTTTTCCTCTTCCTCTTTCTTTCTGTCCTTCTTTCATTTTTTTTTTCATTAACATATAATGTATTATTAGCCCCATGGGTACAGTCTGTGAATTGCCAGGTTTACACACTTCACAGAATTCTGATGATTTTAAGATAGAGTTGGGTAACATTTAAACTGTCTTTGATGTTATAACTACAGCGTCATAGCAAAGATGATTACAGGTCAGTGACTCACATACTCAAGTGGATACAGATGATAAAACATAATACTGTGATGGGGCATAGGACTAAAATAACAGGGGGACCCAGAAGACTGAAAATACATTCTTCTCTTCCATTTTACTGTTTCCAATCCATTATATCCACACTGAAAACCAGGACCTTCAGTATAAGCCTTTACCAACATTTTGTTGTTGTTGTTGTTTCCATTGATTTCTTTTTCTCAAGTATCTTTTGCATTGTCCTAAACTGTTAAACAAAAGTTTGAAATACTCTATTTCTGTCACAAGCAGACATTCAGGTCATTAGATCTTGTGGGAAAAATGGAAGTTCTTAAAAACCAGTACAGTTAAAAGCCAAGGAAATGTTATTGAAAGCTGGCATCAATGACCGAAACTGCCTAAGAGACATAATTCAGATCATTGCAGAATCACTAGAAACAATGACCTTAGACTCATTGTGACTCTTCTGAGGAGTTATCTTTGAAGAACTTACTGAATCTGGAAGCACCCGGGGTGGGGAACAAAGTATAACAGGAAGTGAAAGTATGGACTGCTAAGTATCTACTATAAACTAAATTCTAAGACAAAAACACAAATTGTACATTTTATTAAAAGCAAGAATGAATGCAGTTAAAACTATTCCTCACTTATGGTTTTCATTCATTTCTAAAGGACTGATATTTGCATGGATAAGGTTCTTAGGACTAACATTACTTTGACTCTAATTATTACTTGAGCTGAATTTTAACATTTGATTTTACTTGATTGTAGTATAGCTTTTTCTGAATATTTAGTGGCTAGTAGTTTTCTGCTATTTGTAAGAGTTGTAATAGCTTTCTAGATATAAACAGAAGAAAGTTTGAAATGACATGCACCACTTTTCCTAAATCTCAGAATGGAGTGGCCAAGCTTTAAAGTTTCAAGACATAAAAATTTCATGTACAATAGAGACTTCAACCCCCTATGGGGAAAAATTAATTGTACCTTACGCATTTTTTTTTCCTAGGCCTAAAATGTAAAAGTAAAAATAACACATCAGGGAAATCTAAATATACTCAGTTAAGTATGTTAATGGACAGCAGGCATTTCAATTATAAATAATTAGATTTCTAATTGCATTAAAATTTTAGTAATTATTATGATGAAAAAAATCAGAATCATCATGCTCTCCATCACTAGGATTGGGCCTCTATCCCTATTGTTTAATCATATTAAAGCTGAGTTTTGTTTACCCATTTATTTATTTTTTTAAAGATTATTTATTTATTTATTTGACAGAGAGAGATCACAAGCAGGCAGAGAGGCAGGCAGAGAGACAGGAGGAAGCAGGCTCCCTGCTGAGCAGAGAGCCAGATGCGGGACTCGATCCCAGGACTCCGAGATCATGACCTGAGCCGAAGGCAGTGGCTTAACCCACTGAGCCACCCAGGCGCCCCTTGTTTACCCATTTAGTTAAGATTTACAGAAAGCTGATAATATGCAAAGTGTTGTCCTTAGAAACTATGATGATATGAAATGCAATGCACTCCTCCAAGAAGTTTTCTGTTTAGAAAATATGAAGTTAAGTTAAGTTAACTTCAACTTAAGTTTTACATGCATGATTAGGAAATAACAGAAGTGGGAAGGAGATGTGAGATTAAAAAGAATAGTCAGAATTACTAGCCTGCAGGGACTTCTAAATTGAAAAATTGCCTTCTACCCTGCAGTTTACATAAAGGAAACTTCCTTGTAAAATCAGGACTTCAACCGAAAAACTTCAGTAGTTAAAGAAATTAGGAAGGGTTTCTTAGCTCCCCTCAATCTCAAGTATTCACAAGGCTTCTCAGGGTCAACCCAGGATCTGGTCTTTTTTTTTAATCTGTGGAATTTTATGACTGTTTTTCACTTTTCTTTTGCTCAGATGATAGGAATGCTCCATAAAACTGGAGCCTTTTTATGGCCATCTTCTTTTAAAGATGGTGGTATCACGTGATGAGCAGCGAGTGTTATACACAACTGATGAATTTTGAACACTACATCTGAAACTAAGGATATACTATATGTGGGCTAATTGAATTTAAATAAAAATAAATAAATAAAATTTAAAAACATAAAGATGGTGGTAAGTGCTTAGATTTTCATAGATGTCCTCAACAACTTCACAGACTCTTTAGTTACATTGCCATTCTATAGAGCTCCAAAGTTTCTGGTTTTCCTGAGGCTCAGTGAGAATTATCTAGTACCACTGTACCTATGTATTGTACACAAAGCATGTGGAGTCTTTTCCTCTTAGCTCTTCACTGACATGAAAACAGTGCTAGGAATTTTATTCTTTCTTCTTAACTCAAGATTGATTAATAATTTTCCAAGCATGATACCCAAATATATGTTATTTGATTACAACAATTAGGAATAACAGCTTTATAGTGTATTTGTATGTCTATTTATATTATATTATATAGTTGATACATATATATTTATAAAAATGGAATCACACCATTCGTAGTTTTTAAACTACTTTTCCACTCAATAATATATCTTTATGAATAGCTACTTCATTATTTTAAAGAGCAGCATATATTCAATTGTTTAAATAAGGCAGTATTTATTGCCTTTTATATGCTTGTGGTATTTTATTCAACAAACAAATACTATATGCTGGACTTTATTCTAAGTATTTTAAATAATATTAACATATTTGGTCATCATCACAACTATATGATGTAGGATCTCTAATTTTTGGTTATAACCAGTTTTCAGTTAGTGTCTTTAGACTGGTAGCCTCATACAATCCTCAGGAAAATGTTTAGGTATAGAATTTCTAGATGAAATAGATAGAAATTTTAACTGATAGATACTGCTGGTATCATTTCACTTAATTCTATAAGAAGCATGTGAAAGTGTACATTTTCCCATTATTGACAACATGTATTTTCCTTCTCTTTGAGCTTACTAAAAATCAGTAATTATTAGGTAGGTCCTTCTGAATAACTAGTTAGCTCTGTGGGCAACTGTGAATATAGTGGAGAAGTTAAAGACAGCTAAATATCATAACAAAATGAGAACAATGATAACAATGTTGGAGCCTGCTCCACACTAGTAGAAGGTCTGAATCATTGTCACAGTTGGAATGTGTAACTCCCATTTGTAAGAGCCGCTTCTTAACACAAGGACACATTTTCATCCCATTGAGATTTTAGAGTACAAGTTAGTTAGCTTATTTAGGAAGCATTAAATGTTTTATTGATGTTCTTCATCTTGAAATGCACTTCAGTTCAGGAGTTGATATCCTGATTTGTCTTTCTCCTGCAGATACTGTAAGAATCCTAGCATAAGGAAACTGTCCCTCTGAGTCGAGGACCATGTCTTGGACATGTTGGTCTTCCCAGACCTTCTTTAGAAACCCAGATCCAAGAAATGAGTTCTACTAACTACTGCCTGATGATTAGCATCCAAGCTTCCTCAAATTGCCAAGCTCTCCTTGCCATAACTTGTCATCTTGCCAACCACCTGCCTGAACCCCTGACTCAGAAGTTCTCTCTGCTTGTTGAAATGTATGTTGCCTGCTATGATGTCTTCCTGTCTGCCTGTCTTAGTTTGTCTGCCTATCTGGAACCCATCAGTGATGTGCAGCTATTTCTACCATAGGGTCACCTGCCCTACTTGTATGGATTTTCTCTATTTGGTACCTGGCTATGGCTGATTGACTCACTTTGTCACTGACAGGCAAAAACTACGTAAAATGTCATTACAAAACGAAAGGCTGAATTGTATTCTCTAGGAGTTTAGTGCTGTAATTGGAGGATCCAACCTATAGCAGAGTCAAACATCTGGAATAGCATCTGCAGGTAATGAGTAAACTGCTGGTGTGAAAGTATAACCCAAACTCAGAGACATTGAAAAATATGAACCTTATTTATCTTCTAATACTGTTCCACAGGCTACTAAGTTGGGATAATGTGGGATGTTATCAGCTCCATGCTGTACTGATGATAGCAGCATTTGTTTTGTAGTGAAACCCCTGATAGGTGAGTTTCACTGGGGACAGTGACTTGATGTAACTTCTCATATGGTCTATCAGAGAATGTGTATTCTCCATTGAAGGAGTCTGTACCTTTCTCAGACTCATGTCTTACATCTCAGTGTGTCCTCAGAAATGGAATAGCATGGAATCTATATTAGGGTGTGAGATGTTTCTTTCAACTGCTGTCTGGCTGAATATTATTTCCTGCTTTGTATTCTTTTAATCTAAATGAGCAGATGGGGACAAATAAGGTACTGGGAATTCACATTCACATGCACATTGCTGTGCAATTGTTACCACTACCCAATTCCAGAACAATTGATCATCACAAACTGAAACTTTGTATCCAGAAACTATAACTCCTCACTTCTCCCTCCCATCTGCCCCTGGTAACCACCATTCTACTTTCTGTCTCTCTGAATTTGTCTACTATAGGTACCTCATATAAGTGGGATCATACAATATTTATCCTTTTGTGTCAGACACATTTCACTTAGAATAATGTCTTCAAGGTTCATCCATGTTATAGCATGTATTAGTATATTATTCCTTTGTATGGCTGAATTATATTCCATCATATGGATATTTACATTTAATTTATCCATTGATCTGTTGATGGACATTTGGGTTGTTTTCACCTTTTGACTATTATGAATAATGCTACTATGAAAATTGCTATACAAATATCTGTTCAAGTCTCTGCTTTCATTTCTATATAGGCTATGCCATAAGGTAATTACAGGTTGATTTTTTGAGGAACTGTTGTTTTCCGCAGTAGCTGTACCAGCTTATGTTTCCATTAGTAAAGCATATGGTTGAAATTTCCACATATCCTTGCCAATACTTGGTATTTTTTTACTTCTTTCTCTTCCCTCCTTTGCCCTCCCCTCCCCCTTTCCCTCATCTCTCGCCCCTCCCTTCCTTCCTTCCCACCTTCTTTCCTTCCTTCTTCTTCCTCTTTCCCTCTTTTCCTCCTTCCTCCTTCTCTCTCTCACCATCTCTCTCTTTTTTTCTTTTATAGACATTCTAATGTGTGTGAACAGATACCTCAATGTGACTTAATTTGCATATCTCTAATGATTCTAACATTGAACTTTCATGTGTTTATTAACATTTTGTTGATCTTCTTTGGAAAAATGTCTGTTCATGTCTTTTGATAATTTTTTTTTCAATTGAGTTATTTGGTTTTATTGTGGATAAATTATAGGAGTACTTTATACTTTAGATATTAATTTCTTATCAGATATCTGATTTGTAAATATTTTCTCTCATTCTATGGATTTCCTTTTACTCTCTTGCTAGTGTTTTTGATAGAAGTTTTTAATCTTGATGAGGTCTAATTTTTCTTTTTGTTGTCGTAGCATGTGCTTTTTGTGTCATATTCCAGAAATCGTTGCCAAATCCAACGTCATGAATTTTGGTATACAGGGTAGTGGTAGTGTAGTGAGTGGTTCCAATTTAAATCTTTTGCATGAGGATATCCATATTTCTTGACACAATTTGTTGAAAAGAATGTCCTTTTTGCATTGAATAATCTTGGCACCTCATCAAAGGTTATTTGATGATATATGCAAGGATTTATTTCTGTACTCTCTATTTTATTCTGTTGGTCTATATATCTGTCTTTTATGCCAGTACCACATTATTTTGATTACCATAGCATTAATAGTAAGTTTTGAAAAGGAACTATGAGTTCCTTATACTTTGTTATTTTCCAAGATTGTTTTGTCTATTAACATTCTCTTGAAATTCCACAGCTGGGATTTTTATATTTCTGCAAAAAATGATGTATTTTGATGTTGTATTGAAGTTGTAGGTTGCTTTTGTGTAGTACTGTCATCTAAACAATATTGTCATGCGATCCATAAACACAGATTGTCTTGTCTGACTTTAATATCAGGGTGATGCTGACCTCATAGGATGAGCTAGAAAGTTTTCCTTTCTCTTTAATTATTTGGAAGGGTTTAAAGAGGATGGTCCTAATTCTTCTTTAAACGTTTGGTATAATTTACCACTGAAGCCATCTGGTACTGGGTTTTTTGTTGGAAAGTTTTTGATTACTGATCCAACCTCCTTATTAGCTATAATTTATTCTGATTATCTATTTCTTTATGACTTAGTCTTAATAGGCTTTGTGTTTCTAGAAATCTGTGCATACCATCTAGGCCAAACTATTTGTTGGCTTACAATTATTCATAGTACTCTTTTATAATCCCGTTTATTTTTGTTAAATTAGCAATAATGTCCTCACTTTCATTTCTAATTTTAGTTATTTGAGAATTCTCCCATTTTTTTAAATCAGTCTAAGGAATATTGTTAATTTTGTTGATCTTTTTGAAGAATGTACTTTTAGTTTTATTGCTTTCCCCATTGTTTTATATTGTCTATCTACGTGCTAACACTTATTTCCTTCTGCTAGTTTTGTGTTTAGTTTTCTCTTGTCTTTCCTAGTTCCTTAAAGTACAAAGTAAAGTCAGGTTGTTGATTTGAGAACTTTCTTCTTTTTTAATCTGTGTTTATAGCTATAAATTTCCCTTGTAACACTACTTTTGCTAAATTCCATAAAATTGATAGATTCTGCTCCCTTTTCTTTGAGAGAGGGAATTTGGAACTGGCTTGACAACCTCTCCAGATCAAAAATGTGCTGTGCCAAGAAAGGGATAGGGAAAAAAGTAAAAAAGCCATGAAATTCCCCACCTTATTGAAGATGTCTTATTTTTTTTAATTGGGTATTTGTTTGACTGACTATTTTTCATGGTCCCATAAAGTTAGTTCAAGAAATTTCTTGTTGTTTTTGATGTTTTCAGGTGGAATGAAGCTCTGGAGCTTCCTAGACTTCCATTTTGCTGACACCACTCCAAGATATTATTTTTAACTTTCATGATGGGAAATGTGTAAATATGCAGTATAAACATAGGCCTACAGTATAGAAATAATACCTGTGATTGAGCTGATATAGGGAACATAGGTCTAGATCTCCACTACTTAAGTTCAAATTATGGATCTCTCCCAATCATCATCACTTTATCCTGGGAAATTCTCTTAATTTTTTTCATGTCTCAGTTTCTTCATTTGAAAGTTGAGATAATAATAAGATATACTTGAGGATTTTAATGTGTAAATGAATATAAGCCCTTAAAATAATGATGGTCATATGTTTAGTTTTCAACAAATGGTCAAATATTACAACTATATATAATTTGGTGTATGTCAGTGTTATAAGGAATATTTCTTTGTATCATTAATCTCCTAAATAGTTCTAATTACGGTTAAAATTCAATTTTGGTGATCTCTGTGTATGCATATACTAATGAATCATGAATGGGTTGCTTAAATATTTCGATGCTACTTTTTTCAATATTCTATTACTTCAAAATCTCACAAAATAAAATTTATAATTAATTTTTAATTGAAAATTACCTAAAAATGTTCAATTATACTTTTCTATCTATTCTTTCCAATAAGCTCTCTGATAGAATGAGAACAGAAATAATAATGTTTACACTTAATTGAGTCTATTTATGTATGAGGTATCATTCTAGTACTTGATTTACAAGTATTTTACTTACAAATACCATGAGGTATGTACAATTATAATCTTCCCTTCATACCTAAGAAACCATAATTAATAAATAATTTTATCAGATTCTGTCAGTGAAAGATTATTTTATAGACATATAATTTGGCAAATCTAAAACTATTACTAGAATACTGTACAACTCATTTTGTGGAAGCAAGATTAATGCCTGAGAGGATTTTTATCTTACCATTGTCTTTCTTACCAATTTTGCTTTATTTATTTAATCTAAAAATCAGAGCATAATCGAATTTATAAAATATCATTACAAATGAGAGCTGATCAAAAATATGCAACAATATATGAGATTCATTGGATCTTACCATTTTTACTGTGTATATGGATGACTCTAGTGTTCTTAAAAGAAGAAAGGTCACTCTTTTCACTTTGTCAAACTGTAAGGGTTTTCTAAGATTAGTCCTTAGCAAGATAACTTATCACTTGTTATTATTATTTTTTTTTTAATGGCAACAGACACGTCTGTTTCTCACCTTGTGAAATTGGCAAACAGGTAGAAGCTGACAAGGAGGTACCTTATCTTCTTTGTTCCCGTGATGTAGAACTCACAGGCAATGTTTTGGATGCCAATGACAAATCTAAGGATAGGGATAGAAATAGTGATGAGGATAATGATTTCCTGAAGGGTGAGAAAACCACCTGGGAAAACTCTGCTTCAATCTTTCATTATAAAATTCATTTTTGCAGAAATACAGCCTTAGAGTGAAACCTGGTTCTATGTCCTTCACTTTACCTTTAGTGTAAAGAATCAAGTGAGCAGAAACTCAGCTAACATCAGGGGATTTTTTTCTTTATTTTTGGAAAGTAAGTGTCTGCCTATTCTAGGATAAGTGCTCATTTACTCCTGTACCCTGACTAATATCTCTAGCACAGTATGAATATTGCACTTAACGGTGAAAAATCAAGTTAGATTTAAAGAGTCATCAAGTAAAACTTAAAGTACTTTGCGTGTTCTTTGTGAAAGATGACAGAAAAATGCATATTTACGAAAAGATCTATATCAACTGTTTTAAGATGTTAGAGAAACATATACCTTGTCAAAGAAAATTTTAAATGAATTGTTTGAAGTGTTAACCTTAAATTCTCTTCAAAATTCATCTATCTAGAAAGAACAACTTTCTTAGTACTTGCACCTTTGTGTTTTTGTTGTTGTTTTAAAGATTTTATTTATTTATTTGAGAGAGAGAGAAAGTGAGAGACAGAGCAGCAGCAGAGGAAGAAGGTCAAAGGGAGAGGGAGAAGCAGGCTCCCTGCTCACCACCCCAGAGCTTGATCTCTGGACCCTGAGATCATGACCTTAGCCAAAGGCAGACACTTAACCAAATGACCCACCCAGGTGCCCCAGTACTTGTACTTTGTAAGAATTGGTGAACATTTTCTGTAAATGGCCAGAGAAAAAATATTTTTGGCTTTTCCGGCTATTTGGTCTGTGTTGCAGCTATTCAGTTTTGCTGTTTTAGCTTGAAAGCAGACACAGAAAATACCTTAGGGGGAGGGTGTGGTTGTGTTTCAATACAATTTTGTTTACAACAGGTGGAGTACCAGATTTGTTCCACAGGCTAGAGTTTGCCCACCATGTTCTATAAGATAGTTACTGAAGCTTTGGTATATCTTGGGGATTGAAACATATTTAAGTTCAATGTCAGGGAGAAGAGTCTGGGAAACTTTCATTAGGAGAAAATCTTGAAAGAGTGGTATATATTTCAGTGGTGCAGTTTATTATTTCTTCCACTATATTTTATTTATTGTAATGCCAGCAATCTGAAAGAGTCTCTAAAATGTCCCTTATGTATCTTATCCTTATCCTAGGTCGATGTTGCTTAAATTACAATCAGACATTAATTTAGGAGCTCTGCCTTTGCCACAGTGAGTCACTGCTCCCCCAGATCATCACAAAGCCTTTAAGGGGGATCTAAAAGAAAGTGGTGTGATGTCCCTATGAGGAATGTCATGGGAAGAAGGATATATTCATTACTCTCGGTAGAAGTTAAAGATTGGTGGATAGCTCTGTTTGCAGTTCTCTCAATTTGATTAAAAACCAATGGGCTCATATCTAGTAAACATCCCCTTTCAGTTCCCACATGTAATTTGGAGAGAGCAGCATGAAAATACCCATCAATGTGCTGCTGCACAGTCTGGGGGGATGTAAAGACCTCACGATGTATTCCACGTCTTCCTTGACTAATGTTTCCAACATGACTTGTTAATCTCTACAATGATCAAGTGGCTATTAAAGATAAAACTGTGCTAACCTTTTCAAAAATTAGAAGAGCATGACTACAAGTGAAGCAACAATGGCTTCCCGGAGAGGCAGCGTGGAAGGGAAAGATCACCCTATCCAGGCAGGAGTAATGTATGCATTATTTATACAGTGTGTCTGGGGTCTGCATGAAAGATGAAATCCCTGTCTGAGAAGTGCCTTTCTCAGCAGGACTATTTTAGTTAAAGTGCACGATGTAGTCTGCTGCATTTCCATAAGCTGAGTAGAAATGGAGAAAATGGATGTCATTTTTTTTTTCTCTTTGATTTGAGTCTATCTAAAAAGAAGACTAATGAATAACATCGGTGAAAAGAAATGGGGTGTTCTAGTATGATGTTGTTTGAAAATTATTATAAAGGGGTAACTAATAAGTACTTAAGTTATTAGCTTCTTTCTCTAAATCTGCTTTTAGATTTATCTTATTTAGTGCACACTGTTCTACCCCCAAAGAAAAGGAGCTTGTTCTTCTCAAACCCAGTTTCTTCTGCTGTTTACTCCACCATAATCCTTCTCAGAGCTAATAAAGCACTGACCTTAATAACTGATTGAATGATTGAAAAACGAAGAGCATTAAAATACTTAAAGATTAACATCCAAAGTATTTTTTTCCAGTGCTTTGGCCAGCATCTCAAGACCCTGTCCTTTAAATTAATCTTTTCGATGTTGTCTAGCCAAATTAAAATTCTCACATTTCTTTCAGCCTAATTCTTTCATGATTGCATGCCTTTGAAAATGCTGTCTTCACTGTTTAGAATGAATTTTGCTCTTTCCTACCTGACAACTCTGCATCTTCCAGTGAAGTTGTATGTGTTTCATAGGGTACACCTGGGCCTGAGAGTAGAGTGACCCTGTCAACATTCTCTGAATCATACCGAAAGAATTAGTTCATTGCCACTTCTTCTATGAAAGCATCTCTACCTTCAAGGTTTGTAATTGCCTTTCCTGTGTATCTACAACCTTTTATGTACATCTCATTCTATTTTTAAATTTATCACCTTAAATTATAATGATTTTATGTCTATATCCTCATGATGGAAATAGAAAGTTATAAACCTGATCATACCAACAAGTCCACCTTAGATAGAAAATATAACTGCAATAGAAGATAAAGGCCACAGTTAGCAGTTCTTAATAAAGAATCTTGAGGGAGACAGTTTGGGGTAAATTAAAGATGAATACAAATTCTTTGTTACTTTGCCCATTGAGAGGAATTGGACTCCACCCTTGAAGTGGCTGATTTTGCAGCTGGATTCACAAAAAGAAAGAAAGAGAGAGAGAGAGAGAAATAAAGAAAGGGAGAGAGAGAGAGAAAGAAAAAGAAAGAAAGAAAGAAAGAAAGAAAGAAAGAAAGAAAGAAAGAAAGAAAGAAAGAAAGAAAGAAAGAGAGAGAAAGAAAGAGAGAAAGAAAGAGAAAGAAAAGAACATATGTGGATAGAGTGACTTTCTGGGATTTCTGAAGCCAGATCACAAGAAGCCTGGAAGCTTCTGCCTGGGCTTCTGGGACAGTTTCTTTTCCAGATGCCTCCTTGGAACACTAACACTTAGATCTCAGTTATCACATTGTGAAGAAGCCCAAGCCATTTCCAAAGAGGCCCACATGTTGAAGAATTGAAGCTTCCAAGTGACAGTCTGAACTCGATTTCTAGTCAACACTCAACACCAATTTGCCCTCCATGGGAGGACCAGTATGAGAATTGGGTCATCCAACCTCAGTCAACTTTCCCTAGGTCCTGCCACATGGAATGGAAATAAGCACTGCCCAACTTCTGAACTACCAATAAAAATAAGTGGTTGTTGTTGTTCTAAACCTCTAATATTAGGATATTTTGTAATGCAGCAATAGATCACTAGAACTAGGATGACACATCATGAAGGACAAGAGCGATCCTAGTCATAAATATTCTTATATAGATGAGGGAAACATTAGTAGATAGATGATTGTTATATTAAAGATCTTTGATTGGCTTTCCTCTAAATAGACCTTATTCTTCTAATATACCTTCATTAGACATACCTTACTCTTCCAATATGCCTTATATACAAAATAAAGCAGTTAGAGAATTATATATTATATATATGTATATACATATACATATATATATTCAGTATAGTTAAAGAAAAATTATATAGATAACATCATGAAATGGTGAAACTTAGGGAGGTAGGTGAGATCATCTGCCACTTAGTAGAAAAAAAAAAGTTCAAATAATTCGGTGACTTATTCTAAGTCACATAGATAGAGACAGAAAAGGTCAAGATTTGCCCTTTATTCTAGGTCTGGGTTATTCAAATTTAACTATGAGTAAAATAAGAAGGAGGAGGGAGAGGAGGAAAGATATATAACATGCTATCAGAGTTCCAGTTTCCCAAAACTCTCAAGTGTAAATAAAGCAACAGTTAGAGGACCTCTAAACATGCGAGTTCTCCTGTATCAGCATTAGCTTATTATTATTGCAGGACTGTGTTCAGTGACAGATGGTTGGGTCACTCAGTTACTGGGAGGATATAAATATTTCAAGACTGATTATATATGGGCCTTCAAATTAGAAGATAAAAATATTTTTATAACCTAGCTTTTCTTGCGTTGAGAAACTCCCCTTATATACCCACAAACAAATGTGTTCATCTAGGACATCTAAGACCATTTATCTTGCAGAGGAGTCTCATAAAATGAAATACAAACCACAATAACTCACTTTAATTGATGATACTTTCAGGAGTGTTCCTAGAATGAGACACTCATTTCTTGGCACATTACAGGTGCCTACATGTACTCTATCCTTATTTTACAAAACCTTAAAACTGGTTGAGAAAATTGAGTGCAGTGAGGATGTGAGAACTGATGGCAAAGGGCTGGAGATTAAAGCTTCTTACTCTAAAATGGGAGCTACCTCATAGTCTCTTGGACTTGGAAGTAACCTGTCAGTGAGTGGCTGTATGGGTATTTGTGAAGGGTATAATAACATAGAGAGGCTACTTCTTGCATGCTTCAATTTGTATCCCAAGAATTGCACCAAAACATGTGTTTATAAATACTTCTGATTTCAATTCTCAAGGACCATTTTCCATTCTTGTCCAAACCCAGAATTTCACTTCTTGTTTTTTTACCATACATAGGATGCCACCTTCTTCTTTGCTGTCCTCCTTAGGGCCAGTGTAAGGATATCTACTTTCAGACTGGTCACCTCCTTGATAGTGTTCTTTTCTTTTTAGTCTGAAACCACAATGAAGCCATTAACCATAGAAAGAAAGAGTCATCATCCTGGAAAAAATTATACTCTCAGTCCTGGAACAAACATTCCTTAGAGATAGAATAAAGAAACTTGCTTCAAATGACAGAAAAGAAAAATAGAGGAACAAATATTTCAAACTACTTTTCTTATAAATTATCCTACTAGTCTTGGTATAAGTTAAGGAAAATGGTAGGATCAAGAATATCTGCCATATATCTGGGTTTCAAGCCTGATTGAATGGCTGGGCCTCTCCTAAGATGAGGAGTAGTGATTTGGCAAAAAAGATCTATGAATCAGATTTGGCAAAAAAGATCAGTTCATTTTATACAAGTTCAGCGTTAGATGACAGATATCTGAAGGGCGATGCCAAGTTGGCAGTGGGATATAATTGTGTCTACAGCTCCGAAAAAAACTCTGGGGTGAAGGAAAATATCTGGGAGGTTTGTATGATGTTGAAGAAGATGCCAAGGAAAGTGATGGGAGTAGGTGAGATTGTGCAGAGAGGCTGTATCTAGTGAAGGCTGATTTAAAGGCTGTATAATGGAGGGAGACATGACTAAGATAATTGAAAAAAACAGTGCAAAGAGAGAGAAAATGAGAATGATATGATATCTGAGAAGCTAAGGAGGACAGTGTTCCAAGAAGAAAATGGTCACCAGCAACAGATGTTCCTCACAAGTCAATTAAGATGACAACTTCAATCCCATTTGAACCACCCATGCTATTTTTCAGTCATACAAATTTTTAGTTTTCTAAACATGCCATGATCTCCCTTACTTCTGAGTTTCCATACCTGCCACTCAATCTGTCTGGAATAAGTTTACTGTCCTTATTACTGAGTTAGTCATTGTTCATCCTTTAAGGCTTTGACTTAAAAGTTATGTTCTCTGAAGGAAACTTTCAGATCTTTCCCAAAATAAGTCCCAAGATAGGTCCTATGAGCTCGTGCTGCACCTTGTACTTTATTATTACAACTTTGCAAAAAACAAAATAAAACAAAACAAAAATAAACCTGTTCTTCCTTCCCATTGAACTTAAACCTTCATGATGTGTTTAGAATCACTTATTTTATACATCAGTATATTCCCAGGATAGTAACTGGCACATAGTAAATACTTATTTAATATGCTGAAATAATAAATAAGTGGAAGAAAAGTTCTTTTATTCAAAAATTGTCCATCTTGGCTTTTCTTTTCAAGCTTTCCCTGATCCCTCTCTGGATGTTCCTCTTTCTCTTTGGAGCCACTGGTAATTCTGTCCTTAAATGTTGGTGTTCTCAGGTTTCAGTTCTTGGCTTTTGAACCTGGCTGGCTCAGTTGATAGAACATGCAACTCTTGATCTCGGGATTGTGACTTCAAGCTCCACAATGGGTGTAGAGTTTATTAAAAAAAAAAAAAAAACAAGCAAGCAAACAAAACAAAACAAACAAAATTTTAAAAAGTTCAAAAATACATTAAAAAATACTGAAAACATGATTAACTATCAGTCTTTTTTGTGAGGCATGTCATTCCTGTGCCCAGACAATAATCCACTTATGAGATATCCCTCTACTATATACATAAATTTGTTACTACATTTCATCACTGAATTTTCAAGGTTTCTTTCTTTTGTCTTTTACCTACTACATTGTAATCTTTTTTTGAGTTCACCATACTAGAACCAACTTTGTATTTTCAAGGCCTTGCAAATGTACATGTTCAGTAAGTGTTTTATGAATTGAAATGAAACAGCTTCTTGAAACAGAATTGTTATGAGTTTGAACTCTGGTTCTCATCCTGTTAGAATTCAGTTCTTTCTGCTTTAGTCTTGTCCCTAGAGAAACCAAGCTACTCTAACAACACATTCAAAATTAATCAGTGTTAAATTTAGATTAATTAATGTCATTGTTTCTAATAAGATATTGGCATATAACTAAGAAGTACTTTTGTTGATGGTGGGTGGTGTTTCTAGATGAATTGATTATCTTGTTAGGGAAATATTAGAGGCATCATGTTTGTGCTAAACTGAATAAAAATTTAGTAGTATAGAACTTTTGTTATATGTAAAATGTTGGAAAATAAGAGGATGATACTAAAACTATAAACTAGAAAATTACCTTAGTACTATAGCATATTGTTTTTTCATGCATAAACTGTAAAGTCAAGTATGAAAAAAAAATCTATAAATTGCTGTAGCAATGGAGAATGGATTTAAAATCCAAATAAAATTAAATTCTAGGTTAATGTTGCCTGTTATATTTGATGACAACTATAAACATAATACAAGTTTGTTAACTTATTGCTTTCAAACGCAAGTTGATAACCAACAATAGTATCATTTTAGCACACATAACTAACTACTTGTGTCTGAATGTCCCAACGGGTAAGCTGAATTACAGTAATAAAGTGGTGCTTAACTCACTGATTTTATTTACAGTGTCTTAAATAAAATTGAGTTTTCTTTAGAGTCCCTAATATATTCAGTGATTACATGAAGGATCTGTTATTTATTTACCTACACACCTATCTCCTATTTTTATTTCTAATCTTTAATTTAATGTCATTTTCTACTGGGCTATTAAGAATATATAGATCAGTGTTCAAATTCACAATAAGATCCCTCATATATAGGAGATACTTTTGAAGATATATTTAGCTCATAAGTATTGCTTATGAAAAGCAGGCCCCACTAACTTATTGTCCTTTATCTACTTGAAATAAGGTAAATTCACCTGTTCTTAAGTTCACAATTATAAAAATCTGGTGTGTTGATAAACTAACACTTTAGACAGATGCTTAGAGCATTAGTTTCTGTAAACAGGATCCCTACATCTACATCAGCATCACCTTGGAGACTTAGAAATGCACATTCATGGGCTAATCTTCAGAACTACTGTATCAAAAATTCTGGGCCAGGACCCAAAAATCTGTGTTTTAATAAAGTTTCTTGATGATCCTGTTGCTCAGTAAAATTGGGGAAACTTAAAGTAAATAGGTTCACAGAATTTTGGAGTCTAATGGAAACTTAGAAACTAACTAGTGTTCTCATTTTTAAGGTGATGTTTATAATGATTAAATGACTTGCTTAAGGCAGCTCCATAGCTAACTGAATTTTTAAACTCCCGGTCTTACTAAAGCTTCCAGTTGAAGCATAGAAGTGTGTTTAAAAATGGGCACACATAGATTCAAACGTGCATGCATAAAGTAATTCTAGTATTTTCTTTTTAAAGAAGTTTCCAAAAGTTTTATTGACCTCTCAAGTGAATTAAACTTTATTACTTTATGAGCAATAGTCAATGCCACTTCATATTTTAAGAGGCAGGTTTAATAAGGCTTTATACTCCAAGCCATAGATATGCCATAAATCTACAAAAAGCTTGGTCAATATCAATCAAATTCGTTAAATAATTTATATGTTGGGAAATATTTAAGGCAGAGATAGCAAAAAGTCTCTATGGTCATAAATCATTCTTAAAAGATGTTTTAAAATAAAAAATTTTCATTCCAACTCATATATATTAGATTAAACTCACCTAATTTAAAGTAGAAATATAAAAAATGATTTTTAAAGTCTTTATGTCATTGCAATGGCTATTTTAATATTTAGATAAAATAACTTTTTTCTTAGTGCAGTCAGATATAAAAGTTAGTACTTTTCTAATTTGTATATCTGCATGAATAGACATGCTATTCTTCACAAATTAAAATGTTCACAATGCAAAAGCTTTGCTTCCCTTGAGAAAAGGTAGAAGAAATGAATGGAGACAGATCCCCTATAAGGAACTGAAATTGTGCCAAAAGGAAATTGCATTTTCCAAAGCAGGTCTCATTGTTGGGGAAAGCACAGGACACCAGCTAAATCAAAGTCCCATTTCGGTGAGCTCATCTGAACAAAACTGCACGCACTAGATTCATTACTTTGGAAGGTGAGTCAAATCCATGGGGTTTCCCACAGAGTTCAAATTTGATTTTCAGTTTTACTCTAATTATTAATGTTTGGTCAAAGAGGGAGTCAAAATATCTGTTTGAAAAAGAGCCAGAAATGCACATGCTATACTTAATCAAGTCTGTCATCACCTCCTTACCCTCCCCCCCAAAAAAATCCACCCCAAATCAGCATAAGAAAAATACACTGTTTTTGCCCAATTTATGCATTTCATATCAAGTCATATATAGGCAGATTGTCACATAGAATGAGTCGAATAGTTCCATAAAATTAGGTTAAGTACTTCAGGAACTCTCAGTAGTAAAATAATAGGGCAGCCTCTCAGGAGACTAACATGAGTTCAAAGAATAGGAAAATCTGACTGTGAAAATGCTTCTCCTTAAGCCCAGTTAGGACCTGTCCCAATATCCTAGGATCCTATGACTTCCCTTTTGCAAACTGTGATGGAAAAACCATCTAAAAGTTTTCAGTAAATTGAAACCACTATTTCTATGTCTAGCAATGCACCGTGTCATAGATCTAATAATGCTTTGAATTCAAGTATACAAGTTGAAAGTCAGTTATATCCCACCTGTAGATCAAATCCTTATAATAATAATATATTAGTTTGATGTGGGACTAGAACTTGTTATTCTTGAGATTTATGGAATGTATACTATTAGTCTCTCATGTAGTAGAGAAAAAAAACAACTTTGAGGCAGTTCTATCTCAAAAATAGATTGTCTCATACCTCACAGGACTGCAGATGTTTGAGCAATAAAATAGTATTTGCTAACTATTTACAACTGAACCCTTGGAATTTATATAATGTATTAGATAAGAAACATGTGGGGAAAAAATCCCAGAGATATCTCCCTCTTCAGAAATCATGTAGTAATTTAAACTTTCAGCCTGTATATGGACCCATAAAATTTATACAGGGAGAAATTAAATGTATAAAATGATTTATAGGTGGATTAAAAAAGCTTGTGAGTTTGGGATTTCATACATCTTCATGAAAACTCTTATAAATCTCTGTAACCTAAATTGCTTATTCTGGTTCTACAGAAGGAGCATAAACAGAGCAAGCAATTATTTGTAATAAACTTTTTCTTTAATATTGTGGCAATCCCATTTTCTTAACACACTTTTCATAATACATCTTGTGTCCTCATAGAGTCAAAAACTGCATTCGAGTTGCTCATGCTTTTTGCAGTTGAACAGACTCTGTCATTAATGTGGGTAAGTCAATGTGGCCATGATGTTGAGAGCAAATTACGAATGAAACTTTAGCCTAATCTTTTGAGGGTTTACACATTTTTTATAAGTCAAGACTTAAGGTTTTTACTACCTATGGGAAAAGTTTTAAGATAATATTTTCTGTTTACAATCTTAAGAACACTTGTTAAATAAGTTCCAGATTCTATAAAGCATTACACGCAATTTGAGATATGAGTTGAACAGTCGTAAACTGTTTAAACCACTGATGTAAATGTTCAGTTTGTTTCACTAAGAATAATAATCCACTATTTTAATTTTTTAATTTAAATTTAAACAAATAATTAAAATTATGCTAATTTTAGCACTGATAGTTCATTTACTATCTCACAACAAATGTTAGAAAGAAGAGGGGTAAGATAACATACGCATTTCTTTGGAGGAGTATGTTAGTGATTTTTAAGAAAATTTGAGGACATGTGCGGGTTATCTCTGCAAAATAATTTACTTGTGCCTGTTCTTTGCAATTTCGTTTATTTAAAAATAAATTGTTAGTACTTTACACAGATCTCGGTAAGGATCATTGTACTGATTTCCTGGGAGGAGGGAAAAGGTGGATGAGATTTTGATATCTTAGAAAACAGCATGAAAATGGATAGAATGAAATGAAATTATATTCTTATTGCGATATTGGCTTCATTTTTTAAAATTAAAAAAAGTAAATTAGTCTTATGATTTTTTTCCTTTTATCACATCCCTCTCTTTTAAGTTTGAATCAAGGAGTAATGCCCTTTGCATAAAGTTACAAACTCAGGTGACTACAAAGACCAAGTGCCAGGCCAGTCAGGGAAAGCAGCAAATAGGAGGGTAAAGGAATTGCCTACAGGAGAGAGCTGCTTTTCATGACCCGCTAGGGATTGCCCTTCACTAATGGAGGGCCAGGTTTTTCAGTATTCTGGAGAATCAAAAAGTCTAGATTTAAGTTGTATCTCATTGTTCTTAAATGTTTCTCAATTAAACCACAAAAATTCTGTTGGCCTACCAATTTTTTTTTTATCTTTATTTTTTAGTTTCTGGGCTAATCTCAATCTATTCAGGGCAGAAAAGTGAAATTTTCATGGCATTGTGCATCATCATTATATTCTAATGAAATTGCTTTAGATCGATATCCATTAGTGTATTTGAACTGACAGAGTTGGCCCTGAATCTGAATGTTCTCTTACAACAAGCACTTACTGTGTATAGTGCATGGTTCTTGGCAATGTTAATGAGATTAAAGAAAAAGAAGACTTGGTGTCTGATAATTCCAGTTGGGAAGTTTAAAATATAAATGTGATCCATGAATCATAAAATTTATATGCTGTATGACTATAAATTATATACTAAATGTACCAGTATATGAAATGACTTTGAGATGTCTTTTTCCCCTTGTCTCTTTAAAGGGTTATACATTCTTCATTGATATATTATCTTTGGTTAATCAGAACATAAAATATTCTGTAATCACACAATAATATTTACTAAGTGCTTGCTTTATTTGTGCTAGCAGTGGTATATCTATAGTTAATAAAACATTTAAGTTTCTGTAATTCACAGAATGATATAGAAGAAAAGAATTTGGAGTAAATGATGTGTGTAACTGTCTGAGATTGCTGTGTGAGTTTGGCCAAATATAATAATTTCTGAGCCTTCATGATTTAAGCTATTAGGTAAAGATCATAATCATTCTTTCCAGTATGAGAGAGTAGAGATGAATATTCTTTGTCAAATGTATCAAATTATGAAAATATTCATTATTATCTTTAATTAATCACAAAATATTTGTAGAGAAAACAAAGAAATGAAGTAGATACAGCCATAAACTTTAAAAAGATCTCAATCTAGTTGGAGTAGCACCTATAAATATTTATGTCCATTGTTTGATTTTTAAGTATAATTAGCTTTCTAATCTAACACATACCATCACTTTGAGCGAATTTCTTTTTAAAAATCTCTATCCATAATTCTTAAAATTACTCCCTCAATATTCACTAAATAATTTTGTGGGGGCTTCACATTATTTAAGCTTTTATCTAAATGTATTTATTAATAAATGACTGTTTTTTTACATTGGAGAGAAAAAAATTAAACTGTGTTAAATATAGGACATGGTCCTCAGGCTTTTTCCTAATAGCTTTATGGGACAAAGTTAATCAAGTGCTTATTACATTGCTTTTATAGAACTATTTTTATCCATTTGTTCAGTGTATAGGTTCAGATGTATGAAACCTGTTTTTAAAAGTGACAGTATACATAGCACTCAGCTCATTCAGATTCAGGAAGATGTCAACTCAAAACCATAACAATTCATACATCATCAGAGACAGTGTTACTGATTCCATATGGAGCTTAATAGGCCTTCACTCTTAGCCCCAGAATCAACCAACATCCATCTTCTCATGTTTACAACTAAAAAGAAAAAAATTAAATTATATAAAGGTGTTTAGAAACATTTTTTTTTTCACCAAAAAATACAACAGAATAGAAATCGTGCATGACAAGTTTTGGTTCAACAGGAATTAAAATTGATATGTGATAAATCACTGTAGAATGGAACCTTCAATAGAAAGCAGTGAAGGATTAACTATCAGCTCTTGGCTTTGTATATATAATTAGAGGAGGAACCCATCCAAAGCATGGATCTGGTAGTTGTCAAAGTTAGTAGTTACATGACACAAGACTATCTGGGGATGATGGATTGTGATTGCATTTTTTGCTTTTAATTCAGATATTTCGGCATCAGTCAGAGAGCAGCAAGAAACGTTTTGAAAATATATTGAGTTCTTCAGGCTAGAATTTCCTGGGTGAATCAAATCAGTATTAGCAAATTGTTCAACCTAGATGCCTCTCTGCCAAGCGAATAAAATTACTATGGTGGATTTTAGCTACTCCCATCTGAAGGAAGCAGCCTGGCCTGACTGGAAAGGAATAGGCTCTAAAATCACACACTCTGGGTTTGGATTCCCAAAGCTGACATTTACCAGCTATAAAAGTGTGGAACAATAATCTCTCTGATCCTAAATCAAAGGGGGGGAATTATATAGCTGAGTAGGCCAGGATTTAAAAAAAATTATTTTTGGAAAAAAGTGTCATTTTAATTGTACTGGTTACACGGCAGTTGTTGTTTCTATTATTCCCAAATGGAGGCCATAATCAGGACTAGTTTCAACATCCTCTGCCTCCCAATTTACTACAATTACCACAAGAAGCTCAGACTTTTCAGGTCACTATTATCTTTTTGGCTCTGCCTATATATCACTTAAATGGACTCAAGCTGCCACCAATCAGACCGTGGCAGTAAACATTCCATGTGCCCTATGGAACCCATGGCCCGTCATTGGCAAAATTCCCTCTATCCTTAGTGAAACGAAAGTCTAACTTCATTGCTAATGTCTTATTGCTGACAGCTTACAGATCTGACACATCTGCCTTCTCCTTTTGTGCCATATCTGACAAAACTATATATAGTCCTAAACTATAGAAAAGCCCACTTACACCAGCATGGAAGTTCAAACCATGCAAATCTCAGCCCAGGCTTGGGAGCTGTCACCCACCAGGGCCACCCACTTTCACGGTATATATAAATGCCATCATTTCTCTCTCCACTTAAGCTGTTAAGGATCTTGGGTGCCTATTTTGCTCTCTCCAGAAAGTCCCATTGAACATGAACCTCTTGGTTCATGTGTAGCATTATTAGTCTTGGCATTCAAACAAATTTTAGGGGTGTTCATGTAAGAGTGTGTGTGTGTGTGTGTGTGTGTGTGTGTATAGAGGGGTTACTCCCATCTGCCATGGGGGGCATCCACAGAATATTCAATCTCTTCTTTATCATTCCTTCATGTTTTTGCTCTTTTTTAAAAATATTTTATTTATTTATTTGATGGAGAGAGAGAGAGATTGAGCACAAGCAGAGGGAGCAGCAGGCAGAGGGAGAGGGAGAAGCAGGCTCTCCACTGAGCAGGGACCCTGGGATCATGACCTGAGCTGAAGGTAGCCAGTTGACCAACTGAGCCACCCAGGTGCCCCCATATTTTTGCTCTTACTGAAACCTGCAACCAAGAACCCTGGTCCTATACATCCCTCTCAAGTGATGGCTGTTCTTTAGCTCATATATGTCTTATCAGCAGAGGTTGAGTTTAGTCTCAGATGCTTCTCACTGCCTCTTCTAGAACACTGCTTTTTATCCTCTCCCACCATCTCCCCCAAAATAATCCAGATCCTGTGGACCAGTGATTTCACACTGTAAACCTGCTGCCTTTTCTCGGAGTAGGTGCCTGTTGTCACTCCAGTCACTGTTACTTATCTGGCAAAGATTACATCAACTTGCTGATTTTCCCCCCACCACTATTTGGATCCACATTTTTTATTATTCTGATAATTCAAGAGATTATTACCCCCCTCTCATTTAATAGCACCTACAGTCACTCATTCGCTTAGGTTAGTAACTTTGGCATAATCCTGATTCCTCTGTAACTCCCCATCAAATGCCTATATCCAATTGACCAACAAATCCTACTCCACATTCCAACAATAATTTATCTGGAACAGGCCCCCACCTCCTCTACTTTATTTTAATCTAAGAAACCTACAAATATAGTTTTGACTTGGACTTCAGCTCTAGCTTTCTTAGAATTGTACTGTGATAGTCTGCATAATAGTGCCAAAGATATCCATGTCCTAATTCCTAGAACATGTGAATATTCACTTTATATGCCAAAAGAGACTTTGCAGATGTTATTGAATTAAGGATCTTGAGAAGGAAGAGTATCTTGAATCACCCAAGAGAAACCTAACTATAATCAAAAGGTTCCTTATAAGAGGGAAGCAGGAAGTTTGAAAAAGGAAGTAGAAGACAATGGAAGCAACAGTTGGGATTGATGGGAGGAAAGGGATCACAAGCCAAGGAATACCAACAACTTCATGACATCAGCCCCATGAAACTGAGTTTGGACTTCTCATCTCTAGAACCGTGAGAGAATTAATTTTTGTCATTTTCAGGTGACAACTTTTGGCAATTTTTATAGTGACAATAGGAAACAAATTCATTTGCCTTCTCTTGCTCTTGTTCCCTTACAATCTGTTGATGATAAGGTGTATAGTATGCTTCTTTCAAAATGCAAATGAAGTCATTTCATTTCCCTGCTTAAGGTGTTCCAATGACTTCCTATTTCAAAATAAAATCCAATGTCTATGTCATGGCCTATAAAGCCTCAATGGTTTGGGGCTGACTACCTCTCTTTTATCACTTCAGCCTCTTTTATGCCTTGTCAGCTGCGTCGTACTCCATGGTGTTCCCAGGACATATCAAACATGTTGCTGCCTTGGTCATTTCCCCCTCATTTGCTTCACATCTCATCTCGTATGTCTTTTCCTTAGAGGACACTTACCTGACTGCTGTATTCAAACTCTCTAACATTGGGACAGCTTTCTTTTGTACTTCCTCTTCTATTTTTAGCTTTAGTTACCATTATATCACTTATTAATTTATTTTCTTCTTTTTTTCTGGAATATAAACTCCAGGATGAGGTCAGGGGCTTTATTTATTTATTTATTTTCACAGCTCTGTCTTCAGCACTTAAAATAGTGTGTACACTATGATAGACAATTAATGCATATTCGTTGTGCAAACTACTTAAGCCCTTATAGTAACAATACTATTGTCTGTATTTTTATTTACTTTACAAGTCCTTTATTGTTCTTAGCACTGTTTAAATGCCTTACAAATCGAAGTACTTGTAATCCTCATATCAACCCTATCAGGTAGGTACTAATATTATGTAAATCTTATAGATGAGGAAACTGAAAGACAGGTTAACTAATTTTCCGAAATTCATAAAATTTGTGATCCGCCTCAAGAATCCATGTTTAAACAGTAAGTTATGCTGTCTCTCTAGCAGTTGTACCAAGGAAACATACAAGGTACTAGCAAAGCTTTTCTTTCTAAACATAATGCACTTTTTCTATTTAAATATTTATTTCAGTTGTCTTTTTTTTTATTTTTTAAACCTCTTTTGAGTAATTATAGACTTATAGGAAGTTCTAAAGATAGTACAAAAGAGTTCTGTGTGCTCTTAGCCTATTTTTTTTTCCAATGCTGACATCTTACATAATTATAATGCAAAAAAATGATATTGGCATGATATGTGTATAAAGTTCTATGTCATTTGATCACTTGTAAATCCTATAACCAGCAAAATAATCAAGACACAAAATTAATCATCACTATCACTATGAAGTTCCCTTGTGCAAAGATTTTATAATACTACCCTGCCTTGGAGCGCCTGGGTGGCTTAGTCGTTAAGCATCTGCCTTCAGCTCAGGTCATAATCCCAGGGTTCTGGGATCAAGCCCCACATGGGGTTCCCTGCTTGGCAGGAAGCATGCTATCCCTCTCCCACTCCCCCTGCTTGTGTTCCTGCTCTCACTGTCTCTCTCTCTCTGTCAAATAAGTAAATAAAATCTTCACAAAAAAAATACTACCCCTCTTCCCACCATGCCTAACATCTGTCATCTACTAATCATTTTCTATCCCTATAATTTTGCCATTTCAGCATTAAAATATAAATGATATTATGCATTATGTGACCTTTTAGGTTTGGCTTCATTATCCTGAGCACTTGAGATCCACCCAAGCTTCTCTGTGTATCAGTGGTTCATTCCTTTTTATTACTCAGTTGTATTCCATATTTCAAATGTAATTTATACTTTTTCTCAATATGAAATAATAAAAATCTAAGAGAGCAACACATGATTAAATGCATGTTTGTTTTAAAGGATATAAGCAGGGCACCTGGGTGGCTCAGTTGGTTGGGCGACTGCTTTTGGCTCAGGTCATCCTGAAGTCCCGGGATCTAGTCCCACATTGGGCTTCCTGTTCTGTGGGGAGTCTGCTTCTCCCTCTGACCCTTCCACCTCTTGTGCTCTCTCTCTTTCTCAAATAAATAAATAAAATCTGCATAAGCAGATTCTATTAGAAAAATACCTGTTCTGGTAACAGAGTTAAAATTAATAAAATTCTTACATCAATTCAGGCATCATGTAGATGGGTTAACTTCAAAATATGACAGGTAATTTATTTTAGAAAACATAAGGTTAATTTCAAATAAATTAAGTAATTAATTTTCAGAAATGCATACATATTTAAAAATAAAATCATGATCTGTTGTCATCTGTCATGAGACCATAAATTTGAAGTTGTGCTTTTCAAGTGATTATTGAGTACTGGCTTGAGTAAGTACATGAAACTGCCCAGATGAGCCTAGATATGTTATACAGCAGAAAAGAGAATCATCTGCACATGACAGGTGATGTCACATCAGATTATGTGTTGTTGTTATTGTTTGGAAGCCTAGGCCTTGTCAAGACAGGAAGCTTCTAAAGGGTTAGGTGATGGATATGGATGCAGATTGGACAGTCAGTGTGTTCAGAATAGCTTGGTATCATTTGTTTCTAGATTAGGGTCTGTGATTGTGTCAGTCCCTATGTTCAGAGAAGTCAGGGTTGGGTGTGTTCAGTCTCTCCAGCCTGTTGTTTTGCTCAGAAGGTTTGCATGATCAGTTTTAATATGTCTAAAAGTGGGATGGTCTGTTCAGGCCATGAGTTATCTGCTGCATGACATACTTGTGAACTTGGATGAAGACTTGCTGCTTCTTCTGGGATTTGGCTGAATGGTGGTCATCGCCAAACTCCCACTGCCCTATGTCTGTTCCTTCAGCCTGGTTGTAAAAGCTTTCAAGAGTCACCTTGAGCCTCAGAGTCTTTTTTCCCCATAGCTACCAAAGTTGTGGAATTGAGGAGGCCCTACCACCTGAGGCTTAACAGATACAATTCCTTAATAAGACTGAGTCTCAGTTTCCTCATTTGTAAAAAGAGGTAAGATATTTTACCTACCACATAGTAGTTGGGGTGTTGTCGACATTAAATAACCTGGGGCATGTGAAACATATCATCCTTTGGCATCCTAAACACATGCAAGACAATGTTACTACTACTACTATAGTTAATATATTCTAATATATTCTAAATATAGAATGCTTAAGTATGTGTCCCTAAGATGCAGTGGGGCAAAATTTTACAAGCTTTTTAAACACTTGCATTTTTATCAACATAATGATCACATGAAAATCATACAAAGAGTCACCCTAGAGAAATAGAAGGAAAGCCACTCAGCCCAACTTTGGGGGAATACAAACTGACCTACATTTTTGTATATGGAAATTATTATATTGCTGTTGTTAGTTATGGTGTACTATATTAAAGATGTGGAAAATTTTTTTTCCATGGAGTTCTAGATCTCATTTAGATTCTTTTTTTTTTTTTTTAGAGTTTATTTATTTGACAGAGAGAGAGATCACAAGTAGGCAGAGAGGCAGGCAGAGAGAGGAGGAAGCAGGCTCAGTGCTGAGCAGAGAGCCCGATGCGGGGCTCGATCCCAGGACCCTGAGATCATGACCTGAGCCAAAGGCAGAGGCTTAACCCACTGAGCCACCCAGGCGCCCCCTCATTTAGATTCTTAATAGCATTATAGATTAAAGATCATTTTAAACTATAAACTTGGACATAATTCTTAAGATACAATAGCAAATGGGAAGAAAACAAACAAAATAAACCCATAGTCAGCAGCAAAAAGAATAAGAGAAGCCCATGAGTATATTACACACAATTTAAAAAGGCAACAAAGTTGATGTAAGCCTGATAATAAATTAAAAAAAAGATAGAGTAAGAGCAATGACATGCCTGCTAGAATAATGTGGGAGAGGCTCCAATGAATGAACTTTAGAAACACTTCAGTCTTGGTGTTCACAGTGCAGGGTGATGGAGTGAGAAAGGGACTGAAGAAAGGAAGTTTCCCTGGAAAGCTGCCCATGATGCAGCTGCTTTGGGGCTTTCCTCTCCTACCCTTCACCATTCCTCCCCAACCCCCTGATAATTCCACTAAAAGTGACCAGCATCCTGGTGTTTACTCCTAATCAAAAACTGAAGACATTACACTAAACAGATTTAGCTAACCATGGTGAACTAGGGTTCCCACTCTTAGCATAGACATCAAAAAACAAAATTCTCTTCATTCTAGAATTTTGGAAGAATGTAGTAAAATAACTAGTTCTCCATCTGCTGAACTCATGCTGGTTATCAAACCCTGCCTATGCATATGGCATTTCCCATCTTATTCAGAGGAGAGATTTAACAAGAGTACAGATCCAGGTACCCCACATTAGGGCTGGTGGTAAGAGAATATTAGCATTCATAACATGATTCTCATTCTTATAAATGAATGGATATCAAAGGATCACAAGCAGAATAAGTGAGAAAGACCTATATAAACCAACCAAAGAAAGAAAACAACCTGAAAGGAAGGAAAAAATTTTATAGTAAATAGAATACAAATAAAAAAAGGAAAAATCCAAATTACTATCATCAAAGGGAAGAATGCTACAAAAACCAACCAAGACATGCCATAAGGGGGCAAACAAATCCAAAAGCAAGTTCTTGTAAATACTAATAAAATAGACAAAACTCTAAAAGTTTGGTCAAAAACACAGACATGGAAAAAAAATTAAATACATACACACAAAATACACACACTTTGAAAATGAAAAAAAACTGGTCCATCTCATAAAAGCTAGCAAATGAATGGGCTTTTGGTTGGTGCAGTGGGTTAAGCATCTGATTCCTGGTTTCCCCTCGGGTCTTGATCTCAGGGTCCTGTTCTCAGAATCTACAATGTTAAAACTCTCTCTGCCCCCTCCGCATGTTCACTCATGCATGCATGCTCTCATTCTTTCTCTGAAATATAAATAATCTTAAAAAAAAAAAAAAAAACCTAGCAATTGAAGGGAATAAGGAAATATAAGGGTTCTACTATTTTCATTTGATATAGTAGGAAGCCAAATGATAATACTGGAAGTGAATGAAACATGGAGTAGACTTAGATTATATAAGACCTGAGACAAACTACAAATGAGTAAGAAGAGGGAATAAACTGAAAGAGAGACATAATATAACTTAAATTATCACCTTATGTACCACGAAGTTTTTATCTAAGTTAGGAAATAATAGTGTAAACCAACACCTTAAAATTATTGCAATAACCAACAAAGATTAAAACAGAAATTATGAGGTAGAGGTTGGTGGGAAAAGTAAGGTGAGATAATGGAGTTTATATAAGCCCTTTGGTACTACTTTTTTTTTTCATCCTATACATTTAAAGATTTTTAAAAAGTAAGGTAAAAATGCTGTCTAACCAAATAGAGTAAAAATAAGCCAGTTAAACTGGTTAGATTTAACATGGTTTGACAAAGTACCTACTAATTCGACATTTATCTGACTGAGTTTGCCATTAAAGAGGCAAAATAATCTCATTCATAGACTGTGTAGCCATAGCTCAAAACTATCTTTATTGCACATTGTGTTGTCTAATGAATATTACCTGTTGTTTAGATAATACTTTTTCTTGCATTCCATTTAAAACATGTTATTAGAAAAAGAAATGCTTGTTTATTGTAGAGACTAAAACAAAGAAAACAACAATGAAAGTCACTTTTAATCCAATGGCTGGTCCTTTTAAGTGACTATTTTGCTTTAATATAATTACTTTCCTGAGAAAGAATTCTCAAAAGGAAATTTTAGGGGTGTCTGGGTGGCTCAGTGGGTTAAAGCCTCTGCCTTCAGCTCAGGTCATGATCCTGGGGTCCTGGGATCAAGCCCTGCATTGGGCTCTCTGCTCAGGGGGGAATCTTCTTCCTCCTCTCTCTTTCTCTGCCTGCCTCTCCACCTACTTGTGATCTCTCTCTCTCTCTCTCTCTCTGTAAAATAAATAAATAAAATCTTTAAAAAAAAAAGGAAATTTGGGGAGGAGGAGTCAAGATGGCGGAGAAGTAGCAGGCTGAGACTACTTCAGGTAGCGGGAGATCAGCTAAATAGCTTATCTAAAGATTGTAAACACCTATAAATCCAACGGGAGATTGAAGAGAAGAAGAACAGCAATTCCAGAAACAGAAAATCAACCACTTTCTGCAAGGTAGGACTGGCGGAGAAGTGAATCCAAAGCGACGGGAAGATAGACAGCGGGGGGAGGGGCCGGCTCCCGGCGAGCGGCGGAGCAACGGAGCACAAAATCAGGACTTTTAAAAGTCTGTTCCACTGAGGGACATCGCTCCAGAAGCTTAACTGGGGTGAAGCCCAGGCAGGATCAGCGCGGCCTCAGGTCCCACAGGGTCACAGAAGGATCGAGGGTGTCTGAGTGTCGCAGAGCTTACCAGTATTAGAACAGGGAAGCCGGCTACAGAGACAGAGCTGAGGAGTGAGCTCTAAACTCGGGATTACCTTGAACCGGTCACAGGCTCGGTCAGCTCGGAGCGCGTCCGGAGGCCAGGGTGACGGGAGTCATTGGGCGCTGTTCTCTGAGGGCGCACTGAGTGTGGGGCCCCAGGCTCTCGGCATCTCCGGGCCAGAAACTGGGAGGCCGCCATCTTCACTCCCGTCCTCCGGAACTCTACAGAAAGCGCTCAGGGAACAAAAGCTCCTGAAAGCAAACCCAGCAAACCCGAGTGGATTACTCAGCCCGGAACCGGGTAAGGGCAGTGCAACTCCGCCTGGGGCAAAGACAATTGAGAATCACTACAACAGGCCCCTCCCCCAGAAGATCAACGAGAAACCCAGCCAGGACCAAGTTCACCTCCCAAGGAGTGCAGTTTCAATACCAAGGAGAGCGGCGGAATTCCAGAGGAGAAGAAAGCAAAGCATGGAACTCATGGCTTTCCCCCCATGATTCTTTAGCCTTGCAGTTAATTTAATTTTTTTTTCTCTTTTTCAATTTTTTTTCTCTTCTTCTGCTAAATTTTTTTAACTTTTACCGTTTACTTTTTTTAACGTTTTTTAAATAGTTTATCTAATATATATATATATTTTTTTTTCCTTTTTATATTTTTTATCGGCTTTCTTTTTCTAATAGTTCCTTTTTTGTTTTTCTTCTGAACCGCTTTTTATCCCCTTTCTCCCCCCTCACGATTTGGGATCACTTCTGATTTGGCTAAAGCATATTTTCCTGGGGTTGTTGCCACCCTTTTAGTATTTTACTTGCTCCTTCATATACTCTTATCTGGACAAAATGACAAGGCAGAAAAATTCACAACAAAAAAAAGAACAAGAAGCAGTACCAAAGGCTAGGGACCTAATCAATACAGACATTGGTAATATGTCAGATATAGAGTTCAGAATGATGATTCTCAAGGTTCTAGCCGGGCTTGAAAAAGGCATGGAAGATATTAAAGCAACCCTCTCGGGAGATATAAAAGCCCTTTCTGGAGAAATAAAAGAACTAAAATCTAACCAAGTTGAAATCAAAAAAGCTATTAATGAGGTGCAATCAAAAATGGAGGCTCTGACTGATAGAATAAATGAGGCAGAAGAAAGAATTAGTGATATAGAAGACCAAAAGACAGAGAATAAAGAAGCTGAGCAAAAGAGGGACAAACAGCTACTGGAACACGAGGGGAGAATTCGAGAGATAAGTGACACCATAAGACGAAACAACATTAGAATAATTGGGATTCCAGAAGAAGAGGAAACGGAGAGGGGAGCAGAAGATATGTTGGAGAGAATTATTGGAGAGAATTTCCCCAATATGGCAAAGGGAACAAGCATCAAAATCCAGGAGGTTCAGAGAACCACCCTCAAAATCAAAAAGAATAGGTCCACACCCCGTCACCTAATAGTAAAATTTACAAGTCTTAGTGACAAAGAGAAGATCCTGAAAGCAGCCCGGGAAAAGAAGTCTGTAACGTAAAATGGTAAAAATATTAGATTGGCAGCAGACTTATCCACAGAGACCTAGCAGGCCAGAAAGAGCTGGCATGATATATTCAGAGTACTAAATGAGAAAAACATGAAGCCAAGAATACTATATCCAGCTAGGCTATCATTGAAAATAGAAGGAGAGATTAAAAGCTTCCAGGACAAACAAAAACTGAAAGAATTTGCAAATACCAAACCAGCTCTACAGCAAATATTGAAAGGGGTCCTCTAAGCAATGAGAGATCCTAAAAGTAATAGATCAGAAAGAAACAGAGACAATATACAATAACAGTCACCTTACAGGCGATACAATGGCACTAAATTCATATCTCTCAATACTTACCCTGAATGTTAATGGGCTAAATGCCCCAATCAAAAGACACAGGATATCAGAATGGATAAAAAAACAAAACCCATCTATATGTTGCCTACAAGAAACTCATCTTAAACCCGAAGACACCTCCAGGTTTAAAGTGAGGGGGTGGAAAAGAATTTACCATGCTAATGGACATCAGAAGAAAGCAGGAGTGGCAATCCTTATAGCAGATCAATTAGATTTTAAGCCAAAGACTACAATAAGAGATGAGGAAGGACACTATATCATACTCAAAGGAACTGTCCAACAAGAAGATCTAACAATTTTAAATATCTATGCCCCTAACGTGGGAGCAGCCAACTATATAAACCAATTAATAACAAAATCAAAGAAACACATCGACAAGAATACAATAATAGTAGGGGATTTTAACACTCCCTTCACTGAAATGGACAGATCATCCAAGCAAAAGGTCAACAAGGAAATCAAGGCCTTAAATGACACACTGGACCAGATGGACATCACAGATCTATTCAAAATATTTCATCCCAAAGCAACAGAATACACATTCTTCTCTAGTGCACATGGAACATTCTCCAGAATAGATCACATTCTTGGTCCTAAATCAAGTCTCAACCGGTATCAAAAGATTGGGATCATTCCCTGCATATTTTCAGACCACAATGCTCTGAAGCTAGAACTCAATCACAAGAGGAAATTTGGAAAGAACCCAAATCCATGGAGACTAAACAGCATCCTTCTAAAGAATGAATGGGTCAACCAGGAAATTAAAGAAGAATTGAAAAAATTTATGGAAACAAATGATAATGAAAACACAACGGTTCAGAATCTGTGGGACACAACAAAGGCAGTCCTGAGAGGAAAATATATAGCGGTACAAGCCTTTCTCAAGAAACAAGAAAGGTCTCAGGTACACAACCTAACCCTACACCTAAAGGAGCTGGAGAAAGAACAAGAAAGAAACCCTAAACCCAGCAGAAGAAGAGAAATCATAAAGATCAGAGCAGAAATCAATGAAATAGAAACCAAAAAAACAATAGAACAAATCAACGAAACTAGGAGCTGGTTCTTTGAAAGAATTAATAAGATTGATAAACCCCTGGCCAGACTTATCAAAAAGAAAAGAGAAAGGACCCAAATCAATAAAATCATGAATGAAAGAGGAGAGATCACAATGAACACCAAAGAAATACAGACAATTATAAGAACATACTATGAGCAACTCTATGCCAACAATTTGACAATCTGGAAGAAATGGATGCATTCCTAGAGACATATAAACTACCACAACTGAACCAGGAAGAAATGGAAAGCCTGAACAGACCCATATCCAGTAAGGAGATTGAAACAGTCATCAAAAATCTCCAAACAAACAAAAACCCAGGGCCAGATGGCTTCCCGGGGGAATTCTACCAAACATTTAAAGAAGAACTAATTCCTATTCTCCTGAAACTGTTCCAAAAAACAGAAATAGAAGGAAAACTTCCAAACTCATTTTATGAGGCCAGCATCACCTTGATCCCAAAACCAGACAAAGATCCCATCAAAAAAGAGAACTACAGACCAATATCCTTGATGAACACAGATGCAAAAATTCTCACCAAAATACTAGCCAATAGGATTCAACAGTACATTAAAAGGATTATTCACCACGACCAAGTGGGATTTATTCCAGGGCTGCATGGTTGGTTCAACATCCGCAAATCAATCAATGTGATACAACACATTAATAAAAGAAAGAACAAGAATCATATGATACTCTCCATAGATGCTAAAAAAGCATTTGACAAAATACAGCATCCCTTCCTGATCAAAACTCTTCAAAGTGTAGGGATAGATGGCACATACCTCAATATTATAAAAGCCATCTATGAAAAACCCACCGCAAATATCATTCTCAATGGAGAAAAATTGAAAGCTTTTCCGCTAAGGTCAGGAACACGGCAGGGATGTCCGTTATCACCACTGCTATTCAACATAGTACTAGAAGTCCTAGCTTCAGCAATCAGACAACAAAAGGAAATTAAAGGCATCCAAATCGGCAAAGAAGAAGTCAAACTATCACTCTTCGCAGATGATATGATACTATATGTGGAAAACCCAAAAGACTCCACTCCAAAACTGCTAGAACTTGTACAGGAATTCAGTAAAGTGTCAGGATATAAAATCAATGCACAGAAATCAGTTGCATTTCTCTACACCAGCAACAAGACAGAAGAAAGAGAAATCGAGGAGTCTATCCCATTTACAATTGTACCCAAAACTATAAGATACCTAAGAATAAACCCAACCAAAGAGACTAAGAATCTATACACAGAAAACTATAAAGTACTCATGAAAGAAATTGAGGAAGACACAAAGAAATGGAAAAATGTTCCATGCTCCTGGATTGGAAGAATAAATATTGTGAAAATGTCTATGCTACCTAAAGCAATCTACACATTTAACACAATTCCTATCAAAGTACCATCTATTTTTTTCAAAGAAATGGAACAAATAATCCTAAAATTCATATGGAACCAGAAAAGACCTTGAATAGCCAAAGGAATATTGAAAAAGAAAGCCAAAGTTGGTGGCATCACAATTCCAGACTTCAAGCTCTATTACAAAGCTGTCATCATCCAGACAGCATGGTACTGGCACAAAAACAGACACATAGATCAATGGAACAGAATAGAGAGCCCAGAAATAGACCCTCAACTCTATGGTCAACTCATCTTCGACAAAGCAGGAAAGAATGTCCAATGGAAAAAAGACAGCCTCTTCAATAAATGGTGTTGGGAAAATTGGACAGCCACATGCCGAAAAATGAAATTGGATCATTTCCTTACACCACACACGAAAATAGACTCAAAATGGATGAAGGATCTCAATGTGAGAAAGGAATCCATCCAAATCCTTGAGGAGAACACAGGCAGCAACCTCTTCGACGTCAGCCGCAGCAACATCTTCCTAGGAACATCGCCAAAGGCAAGGGAAGCAAGGGCAAAAATGAACTATTGGGATTTTATCAAGATCAAAAGCTTTTGCACAGCAAAGGAAACAGTGAACAAAACCAAAAGACAACTGACAGAATGGGAGAAGATATTTGCAAATGACATATCTGATAAAGGGCTAGTGTCCAAAATCTATAAAGAACTTAGCAAACTCAACACCCAAAGAACAAATAATCCAATCAAGAAATGGGCAGAGGACATGAACAGACATTTCTGCAAAGAAGGCATCCAGATGGCCAACAGACATATGAAAAAGTGCTCCATATCACTTGGCATCAGGGAAATACAAATCAAAACCACAATGAGATATCACCTCACACCAGTCAGAATGGCTAAAAGTAACAAGTCAGGAAATGACAGATGCTGGCGAGGATGCGGAGAAAGGGGAACCCTCCTACACTGTTGGTGGGAATGCAAGTTGGTGCAACCACTCTGGAAAACAGCATGGAGGTTCCTCAAAATGTTGAAAATAGAACTACCCTATGACCCAGCAATTGCACTGCTGGGTATTTACCCTAAGGATACAAACGTAGTGATCCGAAGGGGCACGTGCACCCGAATGTTTATAGCAGCAATGTCTACAATAGCCAAACTATGGAAAGAACCTAGATGTCCATCAACAGACAAATGGATAAAGAAGATGTGGTATATATACACAATGGAATACTATGCAGCCATCAAAAGAAATGAAATCTTGCCATTTGCGACGACGTGGATGGAACTAGATAGAGGGTATCATGCTTAGCGAAATAAGTCAATCGGAGAAAGACAACTATCATATGATCTCCCTGACATGAGGGAGAGGAGATGCAATATGGGGGGTTAAGGGAGTAGGAGAAGAGTAAATGAAACAAGATGGGATTGGGAGGGAGACAAACCATAAGTGACTCTTAATCTCACAAAACAAACTGAGGGTTGATAGGGGGAGGGGGGGTGGGAGAGGGGGGTGGGGTTATGGATATTGGGGAGGGTATGTGCTATGGTGAGTGCTGTGAAGTGTGTAAACCTGGCAATTCGCAGACCTGTACCCCTGGGGATAAAAATATATGTTTATAAAAAATAAAATTAAAAAAAAAAGGAAAATTGACATTTTATAGTTCTCTGTGCATAAGCTCATATGTTATTTAGAATAAAATTTGTAACATAGACATAAAAGTTATTTCATCTCCAAGTTTTCAGTTACTAAAAAATGAAAAATTTTTTGCTGTATAATTTCATAAAAGAGATATTAACCACAGTGAGAGTTATATAGGAGATCTAATGAGAAAAGAAGGGAAAAATAAAAATTTTTAAATAAAAGCAAATTATTTCCATTTCAGACATATATGGCTTGATTTGTTTTAAAGTATAAATTCCCCTTTACCTTGCATATACAAACTAAAGAGTATGAAAAATTGAAATTTAGTCTAATTCTTTGGAGTTCTTCTATTAGTTCATATATCAGCTTAAAATGCCTGTGAACAATTAACAGCTCTATCACTAGAAATGAAAACAAAGCCATCATCATCATGATATAATTTTGTTAATAGTTAGTGTTGATTGAGTTAGCATTTGCAACAAGCCTCTATAATTGTCATCACAATCCTGCCTTTATGACAGTTTGCTATTTTTTACCATATCAGTTAACTTCTAGATCATCTGGATTTTTATAATCCATAAAATTCTACAAATTATCAATTATAAGACAATCACATTGCTGAATGCTAAAGATACAAATGTACATAAATGTTGTAGGGTTTTTTTTACATTATATATTTTACAAAATGAATACTCAAAAATCTGCTGTGTGTTTTTACACAAAGAATAAACTATGAGAAAGAGAAATTTGGAAAATAATCTTATTTACAATTGATCAAAAAGAATAAAACCACCTAGGAATAAATTTAACCAAGGAGGTGAAATACATATGCTCTGAAAACTCTAAGACATTGATGAAAGAAATTAAAGAATGTCCAAACAAGTGGGAAAGTATTCCATGCTCATGGAATTAATATTGTAAAATGTGTATATAATGTAAAGCAATAAACAGACTCAAAGCTATTCCTACCAAAATTTCAATGGCATTTTTACAGAAATAGAACAAACGATCCTAATATTTTTATGGAACCATGAAAGAACTAAATACCTAAAGTGATCTTTGTGAAAGAACAAAGTTACTCCTTAATTTGTAACTATATTACAAAACTATAGTAATTAAGACATCATAGTATTGTCATAAAAACAAATACATAGGTCAATGGAATGGAATAGAGAGCCCAGAAATAAACCCACACATATATGGTCAATTAATTTATGACAAAGGGGAAAGGACAGTCTCTTCCATAAATAAATTTGAAAAAATTGGACATCTGTATGCAAAGGAATGAAAGTGGACCACATATGATATATGGTGAGCCATACACAAAAGTGAACTAACAATGGATTAAAAATTTGAATGTAAGAACAAAAACTATAAAACTTCTAAAAGAAAACAAGGCAATAAGCTCCTTGACATAGGCCTTGGTGATAGACACACACACACACACACACACACACACACACACATATATATACATATATACATATATATATATACACACACATATATATACATATACACATATATACATATATATATATAGATATATAGATATATATATATAGATATATAGATATATATATATATATATACACGCACACACATCAAACTAAACACTTCTGCACAACAAAGGAAACCATCAACAAAATTAAAAGGCAACCTATTGAATGAGAGAAAATAACTGCAAATCATATATCTGTTAAGGGGCTGATACCCAAAATATATAAAGACTTCATACAACTTAATCACCAAAAACTCAATCTGATTGAAAAATGGGTAAAAGATTTAAAAAGACATTTTTCCAAAGAAGACATGCAGATGGCCAACATATACATGAAAAGATGTCCAACATCATTAATCATTGGGGAAATGCAACTCAAGATCACAAAGAGATCTCATCTGTCATCTGTTAGAGTGGATATTATCAAATGGATATGAACAAACAAATCTTAGTGAGGCAGTTGACAAAGGGGAACCCTTCTGCATTCATAGTGGGAATGAAAATTGGTGCAACCATTATGGAAAACAGTATAGAGATTCCTTAAAAAATTAAAAATAAAACCACCATATAATTCAGCAATTCCACTTCTGGGTATTTATCCAAAGAAAATAAAATGCTCACCCAGAAAGATATAGGCACTCACCTGTTCATTGCAGCACTATTTATAATAGCCAAGTTGTGGAAACAACCTGTGTCCATCATTGGATGAATGAATAAATCACAGTAGAATATTATTCATTCATGAAAAAGAATTCAGTATTGCCTTGTGACAACACAGATGGACCTTGAAGACACCAAAGGCCTTATGATAAGTGAAATAACACAGAGAAAAGACAGATACCATACGATTTCTTTTATAAGTGAAACCTAAAATAAAAACCAAAACCAATAAGCTTATCAATACAGAGAACAGACTGGTGGTTGTAAGCAGTAAGGGGTGAAGGGTGGTAGAAATGGGTAAACTGTTTTGCTTTTTTTTTTTTTTTATAAATTGAATAATTTTTTAAATGCAATTTTTCTAAAGAAAGGGGAATGAAGAAAAAGAATAAGAAATTCAGCTGTTTTATTTTTTTGTTTGTTCGTTTTGTTATAGGAAAAGAAAAAAGTAAGAGTACACTTGAGGATAAAATGCAAATTGAGTTTGATTTGAATTAAGATCATTGCACCATAATGAGAAACCAAACACTGCAAATGAGAAATATGATGTGGCATTTCAAAAAACCATTTCCTCCCACCTATCATGACTGAGTGTATAGTCTACGCCTATCTTTTCTCTGAAAAGCAAGACAACGGATTAGGAATAGAAAGAAGGGAGAAGAAATTAGCTAGAAGTGAAACAGAAAAAGATCACACTACATCTGTATCAGGGTCATATATTATTCGACTCAAATACTTGATTTACTTTAAAAGGAGCCTTTAATAATTACCCTTTAATGTATTCTGTGCATTCTCTTTGAAGTTTCATGTCAGTCAGTATTCTGCAGGGAACAGATTCCGCTTTAGACAATACTTTTTTTTTTTTTTAAGATTTTATTTATTTATTTTTGCGAGAGAGAGAGAGAAGTGTGAGAGAGATCATGAACTGGGGGAGAGGCAGATAGAGAGAGAGAGAGGCAGGCTCCCCGCTGAGCAGGGAGCCTCATGCGGGGCTTGATCCCAGGACCCTGGGATCACGACCTGAGCTGAAGGCCTATGCTTAACTGACTGAGCCACCCAGATGCTTCTAGACAATACTTTTTAAAGATTTTTTTAAAAATTTTTGAATGATCTTTCCATACATTTTAAATAATCTCTAGGAGTGGGACTTGAACTCACAACCCCAAGATCCAGAGTTACATGTTATACCAACTTAACCAGCCAGGTGCCTCTCCACGTTAGTTATTTTGAATAAAAGGATTTATTACAGCATGTCGGATGGCTTCTAGACTTATTAAGATGATTGAATAAAAAATCTGCAGAATGAGATTCCAGAATCTATTCTCAAATCTAAACTACAGAATCAAACTGCCAAAGGAGTTGCTTCTCTTGCTATGGTTGGGAAGCTACTTGTCAAATCAGGGGACATCCCTCGTTACATACAAAAACATAAGACTGCTTTTGTCTGAGCTGCTAAATTAGCTACAGTAACTGGTTCCAGAACAGAATCACTGTGCTCCGCTCAGGAAGCCTCATGTGCAAAAATCACGATGCTGCCATTGTATCTTCAGAGTCCCACATTGTGCCACATTTTCTACTATCAAGGAGCCATTTGTGCTAAATCAACAAGCCTAAGAGATGGAGTTGGTTCCAGAACCATGCCATATTTACTATAACCCACATTGATAAAACACATGCTCAATACCCCACTCATCTCAATTCCAATTTCAGATCTCGTGTGATTGCATCTGATGTGGAATCTGAAACAAACTTGGATCACCAGCTGAAAAAGAATTGGAGAAGTTTTTGTTTTTAGCGTTTTGCTCCCCACAGGAATGGAAAGCCACACTAGAAGAAAATTAGAATAGATATTCTGAGCCAAACTCAGTTGCCTTGGACTTCACTCTTTCTTCTCCACATTCATGCTTGAAAATTTCAAACTTTGTTTGTTATACAGACAATGATATGTTTGTTTCATCATTTAGCACAGTCGCCAAGTCTAGAACATTTCTACTGTACGTAGGTGCTTAAAAAATAAACAAAAAATAAGACAGGCACACTGCTGAATGCTGAGGATACGAATGTACATAAACATCATATTTTTTCTCAATTAGAAAAGATAAATAGAAACTAATGTAGAAGAAGTGTCTAATTAAAATTTACATAGATTCCTAGGAGAGAGGACTTCCTCTTATCTGGTGCCTGAGGAAAGCTTCATATAAGATGGTGGGATTGAGAACAAAAAGAAGGATTAGGAGGGCATGTTAGGAAGAGAGAAAGGTCAGTGAAACAAGGAGAAGTCAGATATCATTTCTTAATATTTGAACTGAAAATTTTTCAGGTATGTGCCTCATAGGTTTTTATGGAAATGTGAGTCATGTAGGCATCTGGTTTATTTGCGGGTTTGAATCAGTCAGTCTGGGGTGGGATCTGAGATCTTGCTTATTTAACAAACTCCCATGTGAGGCTGATGCTGATGGTCCAAGGCAAGGCTGATTCCACAGAGATTCAAAGGAAGTGTTTTGTGCTGTGGGCACATTTACTGAAGCAGTGGAGAAGGTACTGTGTCGGAAAATGATTCAGGGGAAGGCTGTTTCTCCTTGTGGGTTCTCCAACTTCCCAGTTGTTTGCATTAAGCTTCCTTAACATTCAGGGAGCAGATTCCACTTTAAGTTCTTATCACACACACATCGATGCTCTCCTTTGCCATACCACTCACTTTTCAAAAAGGGGTTCTCTTAATCCAGAATCTTGTTTGTTTTATAAACATTTATTTCCCCTGTACTTACTAAAATAAGCATTTTCCTCAGCTTTCAATGTTTCTGTTATTTTACCTGAGGAAGACACTTTGCCATGATGATTAATATAGATTTATCCCAGATAGGTGATATTTTCAACCAATTTCTATGTTGACCATAATCCAGAACTGAAAATATGTGATCTAGTATAAGTGGTCACTTAGTTACATGTTCAACTTCTTTGATGGTGGCTATTGCTCAATATGGGGATCTACCCATTGACTTTACCACTTACATCTTTGTGCATAAGAAAACGATTAGTAAACGCTAATATCTAAACCTTAGTAAATATTTTTGAAATATGTAAAATGTAGATTTAGTTTCTTTATCTTCAAAGATTTATAGTTAGCACCTCTGATGTTGGACTGAAGAAACCACATTTTTAATAAACACCTGGGTCCGTATGACTTCATATAAACCTCTACTCGGGAGTTACCTTTCCCTTGGGCTATCAGGATATCTGCAAGTTGATGAGCATGAATGCAAACATCTGACAAACCCTCTATGGATAGCAATTCTTGAAAATGAGATGTTTGCAATGTGAGCCAATTGGAAGAACTATAATTGAGATTCATTTCAATGATTTAACCATAAACTGGATGAGTTATTTTGTTATTAACAAATAAAGAAAGAAGTTGACCTTCAAATTGGGTTCATTTTGGGCTATAAGGTAGAATGTCATTCGACCAAATGCCTGAACTTTAGATGAAAGATAATTTTTCCCCAAAAGATATTAAAAAAATGTTATGTTAATTTCACATGTTCAGCAAGGAATAATGCAAATATGTCAAAATGTCTTTGGAATAGGAAAGTAACTAATATGTACACTAGAAATATTGCAAATAAGAGATGATTGCTATGGGGAATTTATAGGAATCTTGCATAGTTCTTCCTGTGCTAAAGCTGCTCTCCAAAAAAAAAAAAAAAAAAAAAAAAAAAAAAATATATATATATATATATATATATATACACACACACACACATATGTGCATATATATATATATATAAGAACAGAGGACAGGGCCTTCATGAGGCATTACACTAAATTAAACATTTATTTTAGACACACAGATCTAAGATAAATGTCTTATTAGGGCAATATTGGATATGACAACTTTACTTACATGACTGTGTTCAATCACCAATTCCTTTGTAAATGGCCATTACCCAACTTAATGACCATTTACTCAACTTAAAATTATAATTAAGAATTTTCAAATATAGTTAATCTACAAATACATTTTATACATTATTACATCCAGTGATAAATTTCAAGTTTTAAAAATATTAACATTTCATAAATGAGAAATAAATTAATGTCCTTATCTGAGTATAGTGCGGAACTACATAAATAACTAATATAAGGTTTAAATAAAAAATAACATTTTTCTCCTAAGTCTACTTTATTATGTTTTTTTTAAAGATTTTATTTATTTATTTGACATAGAGAGAGAGATCACAAGTAGGCAGAGAGGCAGGCAGAGACAGGAAAACAGGCTTCCCACAGAGCAGAGAGCCTGATGCGGGGCTCGATCTCAGGACCCTGAGATCATGACCTGAGCTGAAGGCAGAGGCCCAACCCACTGAGCCACCCAGGCACCCCTAAGTCTACTTTAGAGCTATGCTTTTCTTATGTTGATTCCTATAGAACAATAATGTACAAATTCCAAAGAGATTAGGAAATGTATTTCATATCTGCTAAAAGATGAGAAATCTAATGATGGGTGTTTGTTCATTTATTTATTTGCAGAATTTTAGGAAGAAACTTTTTAAAATAATTTTAAAAGTTCTACTACGGTGAATATGACATAAAGGATATACATATGACATTTAAACAATTTTGTGTGTTGAGAATGCTTAATAACTACAAAATTCAAAATCCCCCTTTTGCATTTAAACACAATTATCAGAATAGTCTGTTTATTTATATTGTGCAAACTTGAGAAAATTAGTGTCATTCTGAGATAATGGGACTTTGCAGAAAGGTGATCACCAGAGAAAGAATGGCTTAGTGGGTTTCAAGGACAGCAAGTCAGGAAAGCAGGATAGCAAAACAATTAGAAATAAAAATAATAATACTAGTAGCTAAATGTGTTGCCTTTACTATGCCTGGCATATAGTAGAACACTTAGTAAAAATCTGTAGAATGATCCGTTCCCCGAATACACTTCATCTGATTTCCCAACAACCCTATTATCTCATTTTGCAGATAGGAAAACTGGAGCCTAAGACATTACCTAGCTTTTTCAATTTAAGTGCTAATCTGTGATAGAACCAGGTGTCAACTCTAGATCTATCTGATATGAAAGTTCATGTTCTTAATTACTATGGGGAAGTAGAAGTTTGTGCATTTCAATTACTCTTGAATATCCCTTAAGTCTTTCATAAAAACATGACAAACTGGGATCAAAACCATTCTTCAATACTCATGGCCAGGCAGTTTTTCCTATGTATGGGATTAGGCCATTGTTTCTCTCTGGTGGGTTTCCTATTGGTCATTATCTCAGATTGACTAGATGACAGATAGATAAATAAAGAGCTATTTAAATAGTAGAACCTGTATACCAAGATGTTCACTTTCTGGAAGACAAATGCCAACTGAGGCAAACTACAGGAATCACAAAGGTATGTCTTCCATTTCTTGCTCACTCTGGGACTAAATGTACGTTAGATGCTTTATTGGAAGAACTCACCAGCACTAAGTAAATAGTTTCTTTTTCTTCCCTATCCTTCCCAAGTTCATTTGTTCCATTGGCATACATTTTTTTTTTTTTTTTTTGCACATACGAAGCACTTCTACTGGATGCTTTATTGGAAGTACAATAACAAAGCACCAGACGTGAGAGCATGGGAGAATTTCCTGCTGAGGCAAAAATTGAATTTTCCCAGTATTTGTGAGAAGTTCAGCAATACACTGATCATCCTCTACATTCTAAGTAGTGTCCTAGGTACTGTTGATGCAGTCAGATAGTCCCTACTTTGAGGGAAACTTAGTTCAAGGGCTAGCCAGTTAGAAAAATAACGTCAAGTTCATGCAGGGTTCTAAGCATAAAAAGTGATCTCCTAATTCAGATGGGGGGAAACGTATAATCTCCTTGCATTGAGTCTCCACATGAAATGCTACATTTCAGAAGATAAAGGGTGAGATGGATGTGCTTTCTGCTAGGACAAAGACGGTCCTGAAATTCAGATACTTTGAGGTTCTATTGACTGCCCCTTAAAATGGTATGCAGGTTCAAGCTGTGGATAGTGTGGATATATGGAAGATAGTGGCAGATTCTGACTTAAAAAGTGATTCAAAATATTACTAAGCTAAAAAAAATATTACTAAGCTAAAACATAAAATATATAATAATATACCTAAAAGTACTACATTTGTCTTCAGGGGTTTCTGGATTGATGAGCACATAGAAGCTCTGAGAGAGCGATGTATATAGAGAGAGCATGGAGACTTACACGTCTCCCTTCCCCCACACTTGCCCTATACACCTCTTCCATTTGCCTGTTCTTAAGTTGTGCCACTTATAATAAGCCAGTAAAGGTAAGTTTTTTGTTTTTGTTCTTGTTTTTGAATCTCCCTCCCTATATTACAATTATGTGAAAGTATTGCTTATTGAATTTATTCGATCAGAAAATATTGGTATCAGTACAGACTCAATGTGCCTGCAGAAGCAGAAATAATCCTGTTTGTTGACTTTTCTCTCTGCATTTATTTGACCACCTGTGTCATTGCCCGACTCATAGCAAGATATGTGATGCTTGGGAAGGATTTGGAGTTTTACCTATTTCAGAGGAGATCATCTCTTTCACTACCACAAAGAATGTCATTATCTTCATAAAATTCCCATTAGAGGGTTCAGGTTCATTGGGATGATAAAATGGCAACAAGGATTAGCATTTCAAGGAGAAGCATTACATTTTCATGACAGCCATGCTCCCATGTGTTTCAAAAGAATGGAAGGTGGTTCCCAAACAAGGGACAGTTAGACAGGAGCCAGGCTTTCAATTTGACTGATTGGATATGGTAATTTTCTGCCTGTTTTTGGATGAGGTATTTTAAAGTAAAGTTCTATGACTGTTAAAGCAAACTTTTATAAATGGCATTGGTCTTTTACTCCACAGGTGTACTTTTTTGTTCTGTTCTGTGGATGGTAAACTCTCCCAGAACATTAGCAGTTGTACTGAGACAATTAGCTGCTGAATAACTTCGTCTCAACGACTATAGTTGTAGCCCTGACAAGTAGGGTAAAAAAAGAAAACCATAGTGGTGGAAAGCCTTCTGTTTATTAAGGTATCAGAGGGAAGAAAGTCTTGGCAAAGAAAAGCAAAATTTCCAAAAAAAAGTGCTACAAGAACAAAAGACTAGCTTATGCTAAACTGCAAAATTGCCTCTGTGGGTCCTTACCAGGAAAATGAGTGGAAATATAGATTGCTTTTTGCCAGAAAGTACACAATGTATCAAATTACTTAGCTGTCTTTGTTCTACCTACATAGTACCAAACTAGGCAATTGTTTATTTTTTTATGTTTAATGGTGAAGTTCCATCCATGTTTTGACCTTCTTTCTTATTTCTTCTCTTCCTCTACTCCCTCCAACCAAATTTTCCCTGGAGCTGAAATGGCAGTACTTTTCTGCCAAAAATTTAGCCAGTGGGCACTACTGTGGACTTAAGAAGTCTTCTAATTCCAAGACTAATTAAGAATGCAGCCGGAGATCAGTTTCATTCCTCCCAGAAGTGCTAGCTTCCATCTCCACTGAAGACAAAATGTGCAGATAGAGTAGTCTCTTCTCTCACTGTCTTTACAGATTTGTGAGGCAGCCTTTCCTTATCTAGAGCAGTGTTAGCAAATAGAAGTACAATACCAGTTGGAAATTTAACATTTTCTAATTCTCACAGGACAAAGCAAAAAGGCATAGGTGACATTAAAATTAATAATGGATTTTACTTAACCCAGTAAAACTGAAATATCATTTCCACATGTAATCATTATATAAAATTACTAATGAGATGCTTTGCAGTCTTTTTTCTTTCTTTCTTTCCTTTTTTTTTAAACTAACTCTTGCCACCCATTTCAGGTGCTCGACAGCCACATGTGACTAAAGGCTACCATACTATGTGGTAACATAGGTTCAGAGGACTGTAGTATTCTTGGGTGTTCACATGAATTTAACAAATGCATAAAATCCCATGTCTTGAGATTATCTTCCACAAGAGGCTAGAATTTAAGAAAACAGCGTACATACCAGATAGATTATATTTGCACACCCATATTTATAGAGATACATACCAAAAGGTGGTGGTATAACTTTCTTCCATAAGAGAAACAGAACAAAACAAGACAGTAAATCAAAAAACTAAATCTGAAATGTCATTCACTTAAAAAATATTTCTTATATAGCAACAAATGGAACAGTGTGTGATATTATGATGATTCGACTTTCTCAGAATATATTAACTACTAATGAATTGTAAACAACACATTTTTAGGTTAATGATTACAAGGCCATGTGTCCTACTACTTAAAAAAAAAAAAAAATTCTTCCTTGATCTTAAATCTTTATCCTCAACCTCTCTGGACTCTAACTCTTCTGCCACTACTACCTGCGTTATTTCTATTTTTCTCAAGCAGCAGTGTGGGCCTGGAAGATAAGGAAGACAAATTTGTAATTAAATCTTCTGTGAAATGGACAGCTACATCTGTGACACAGAAAGAGAGAGAGAGAGAGAGAGAAGTGTTTGTGCAGAGCTGTTCATGGTAGTCAAAATAGATATTTTGTTTGCATTGGAATTCTCTGGTAATTACTTTTTAAATGCTTGTAATTGTTTTAAAGCTGCTCTGCCACTCATTCATGGAGAGAGTCTTTAGTAAGTGCACAGGATGCAAGTAGCAACAGAGAACTACCGAGAATTGGCTTAAGACATGCTTTTATAACATAATTTCGAAGGCCGTTTCTATAAGACTCTGAAACAACTAATCTGTCACTCCCACTGACCAGTCAACTCAGTGGGGGAAAAAGTCAGTTAAATTGATTGTTTGACTGAATGGAGTGAACATTCATGGGCGTAATTATGGCTTCAGCTGGAATGTGACTGACAGTATTCACAGGACAGATATGATAAGTAAAGTGGAAAAAAGAATCAATTAGATGGATGGTTCAGATGCGTAAATGCTTTTATCTCAACTGTTTGGATAACTGGGTTAGTGTTCTCTCTTAGTTTTGTGTATGAAGACCCAGCCTCCTGCACCTCCTGTTAGGGGCGTGGCAGAAGGTAGCCAGGGAGCCGTGACCTTCAGTAGAATGGGAACCAAAAGTCAATAAAAGAGCAGAAATGAAAATGCACCAGCACAGAGAATAAACAGCAAGCAGAATAGACCAGAATAGCTTAAATTGAAGAAAAGGTCGATAGGATTCAGATGATTGGTAGAAAAATAACACACCTGTTCTTGCAAATTTTCTCTGCCTGCTTTCTCTTGCTCATGTTATTTCCTTTTTTATCTAGACTGTCCATAGGGGTGTACGAGGAAAACCATTCAGATAAAACCTTCAAACCAACAATTTATATTAGCATGACTAATGTTTACCAAGGTTTGAGTTTTATTTCGATAAGCTCTGTTAAGAACAATTTTAGAGAGCTATCCCATAAATGTTAATATGGAGATACTCTTCTACCTACCTATCATTCTCCTCGATGTCAAGTCAGTGGTAGGGGGTGGGGAATCAGTTAAATTGATTGTCTGACTGAATGGAGTGAACATGGGTGTAATCATGGTAATTATTTATTGTATGATCAAACAGCCACTTTGGAGATGCTTTATTTAAGAGAAAAGAAGATAAGCCCTCTTTGAATAAACCAACTCTCAGTTTGGGTTACTTTTTCAAAATTTGACTTTTGGGAACCATGCACCTAACACTACCCCTCAAACCCTAATTACCCTCATGCAGTTTCTACCCTTCAATTAATATATAGTTTAAATATAATCAAATTTAGTCTGTTGTCAATTTCATCATCTTAACAGATAAATTTAAGTTGCAATTCCATTCTACCACTGACTAGTTGTGTGACTCTGGGTATATTTTTTTCAGTCTTTGTATACCTCACCTGTTTTGTTTGTAAAATGGAGGAAATATTCACAATCTGAAATCGGTATGAGACCAAATGATATTCTATAGAGGACAGATACAATTGCATGGCTATTTAGTACTTATCTGTGCTCACGTGAAATTCATTACACTCTCTCTGGTGCTATGATTATGTATGATGTATCCCAGCTTTCCTACATATGAGCTTCTATAGGACAGAGACTACCTTTCAATGGTATGGTTTGTGCTGTGTGAGTCGTCCCTAGTACAATTCTATTGCATTAATGTCCTCTTTGCCTAGAATTGCTTTCCTTTGTTTGTTAAAAACTCCTTTTCCTTTCAAAAATCGCCTTTAGCTTCTTTTCTACAAGTCTTTTGATTCCCTCAGCAACAGAAACATGCCCCACACCATGCCCCTACTGCACCTTGGCTATGCCCCCCTTATGTCCATTAGTCCACATGTTTTATCCCACAGAGCATGCACTGAGTCTTTTAAAGTTGTTTAAAAATGTTTGAGTGTAATTAATTAATTAATAGTTAACAGTTACTCCTAATGTACCTAAGGTACCCAATGCTCCTAAGTACCAGGTATTGCTCTAAGTTCTTAATATATATTCAATTATTTACTCCTAATATAACTCTATGGTGGAAGTATTATTGTTATCCCCATTTTAGAGGTGACAAAACTGAAGATCAGAAGGATTAGGTAACCTGTCCACAACCACATTGCAAGTGGTGGACCCCCTCTCTGTAGTTTGGATCAGGAGCCCTTGTTTCTCACCTCCTCAAGCTAATGTGTTTCTATTTTTAAATTTGTTTTTATAATAGGCATCATGGGTACACTGGTACAACCAGCTAAAGAAAGCTCTCCCATGATATAAGGAGAAAAAGTCCAATGAAATATGCTCAATGTGTGGTTAAAGTAGGCTTTAAAATATTCTCAGTATGTCGTTGAAGCAGGAGTTAAAGACTCAACATTTTTCATTGTGCCTTGACAAACTCATGCTGGCCTCTCTAGGAAGCCATCATTATTTCTCTGCTGCTTACCAAAATTAGATCAGACAAATAGAGTGGCTCAAGAATGTCAAGTTAAGGGAATCCAGGAACCAACAGCAATACATATAGAGGAAGTCTGACTCATTTCATAATATTGGGTCTGGAATCTCCAGTGATTTCTGATGTGTGTATGTGTGCACACGTGCACATGATTTACTATGCAGAAGTTCTTCTGTTCTGCCTGGAGATCTGCCTGGAGATCTAAAAGAAGAATCATTTTGTCAGGGACTATTAATCAATTAATGTGTATTGCTGGCCTAAAGAATTTTACAGTAGAACTAGGGAGAGAAGACTAAATCATATGAATCAATTGGAAAACCAACTAAACCTACAGCTAACTTAAAGTGTAGTCTAATTACAAACACAAAGGATGAGAAAAGAGAAGAGTCTTCATGGAAGAGAGAGTCTCAAACTGTTCCTTAAGGGTATGTCATGTTGGGTCAGGGAGAGAGGAGGGGAAGGAGGAAATAAGTGGCAAGGTTGCTTGACAGATTTCAGAAAGGAAGCGAAAACACTTCAGGAAGGCAGAGTTCTGTATTTGAGGGCTCTAGGTATTTGAGTCTGTATTTGACAGTTAGTCAGTAGCCAGACTGTTTTCAGGACATATTTCACAGATGTTTTTCAGAGACAGTTGCAAAAAGGTTGTCTATCACCACTGACACTAATTATAATAACAATTCTTCCTAAGGCCAGTATTTTGAACCTAGTCACTACATACGTATTTTACTTCCATCATTTTGAAACACTACCACGTTTTCTTTCTCTTTAAGATTTTTTTTTTAAGTAGATATTAAATGAGCACAGATGGTGCAGGCAGATTCCTTGGTGCTTGTTAACTATACAGCAATTCCTCAGCCTTCTCACAATCCAAGCAGAGAAGGAAGAGGAGGAAACAGTTGATCAATAGTGACATAGCTTTATAGAGAGCTAAATAAGGAAAAAATGGATTCAAATTGTACTAAGACATTTTTGTGCTAGACACACAGAGGAATTTCTTCATGGCCATGAAAATTAGACACGAAAATAGGTTATCAGTACAGTTAGTGGAATCTCTATTCTGGAAAAATCATCACACATTAAAGAGACCACATGCTCCAAGGAGTTGGTTCACTGACTTGCTTGGCTCAGATGGCAGACCTCTTAGAATCCAAGCTTCTGTGGAATGACTGGATTCTGCATCTCAGCCAAGAGAATGTGTACCCTTGTATTTATTATAGGTTCTCACATATTCAGCTTTTTGAGTAGCAAAATCCATGGCTGGTTGTTTCTTTTTAAACAAAGCTAATTCTCCTGTAAATATATTTGCAGATATAAATAGAATGATGTTTTTTAATGTACAAATAAAATAGTCATAACATAATAAGTATAAAGTCCCTTAAATCATGTATTGTAAAACATAATTACTGAGACTTTAACCTTTGATTTATGTTTGAGTTGATTGGTTAAGTAACACCTACGAACCTCTCAGGCTGGGAAAGGGCTGGTGATAAACAAAATATGACACAGATCCTGCTTTAAAGAACATTTTAGAGAGATCCACATGATGCTGAGAGATGTACAGATCAAAATGTTTAAATGTAAATAACTATCCATTGGTTCAACTGAATACAACCTAACAAAGGGGAAGTAAGGTAAACACACCCAGAACAGTTAAATCATGATAGAAGGGAGCACGTGATTAAGTGTCCTGTTGCATATTGGAGACAGGAGTTCTCAGAAGTTCAGAGAAGAAAAAGATCAGTGCTCAAGGGTCATTTAGACACCAGAGTGAGTAATGACATGGCACTTGATTCAGTGACTCCTTCAACAAAATATTTTTGTGGCAGACACTTGTGCTAAATGCCTTGGGGAATATGCAAAGCAGGTCTGATCTCTGCCCTTGAAGAGCTTACAGTTCTGTTGATTGAATACATGGACAAAGGTAAAACAGCATATAAATACTATTGAGCTGCGTGATTCACAGAGTGACGCTAGAGTTTACTGAGAAGAGAAATCATCATGGACTAATGTGATCAGGGAAGGCATCCCAGAAGACCCCCATCTAGGTCCTGAAGAATGGTCATACTGTTAATTGATAAAGTATGGGCAGCCATGCACTTGATAATTGCATGGCCACAAATGTGACAGTAAACCTTTCTTGAAATCAGCTGCACGTTTTCAAGCTCTATTTCTGAAAAAGGTTGGTGTAGTTGTGCCATTTTTCCCTATGCAAATTCCCATTCAGTATTCATTTATCCAGCTGGGCCGCAATAAAATTCAGTCTAAGTTCGGTCACACTTTCTAGTGAACTTAATTTTTTACAGTACTGTGTGACCATAAAGGTTCAGGTTCCAAAGTATTAGTCTTTGATGGTATTTTAAGAACCAGTTGTATAGGATTCTGAATAAAGATTTGTAGTCAGTTATGAGGGAGAAGAAGTCCATTAGGGACTATCAAAAACCAGTTATGAAGCTGCAAAGGAAAAATTTGAAACTGATTAGATCAGGGGTCATGCATCTACTGGTGTGTATTCAGGGCTCAAGGTTGATACTAAGAACCTGGGTAAATTGTTAGCAACCATTATTTCAGAAGGATTCCATAATTACTTACCTCTCACTGAGGTTAGTCAGGACACAACTGTGATTTAAATATTCTATTACATGATGGAACAAAACCGCATTTTTTTCTAAAGCTATCAAATCAAGAAGAAATTCAAAGATCAGAAAGTTGGCAAGTGAGAGGTGAGACAACATTTTCTAGTGAGGCAAGTCAGAAATCCTGTACAATGCAGGTCATTGTCCAAGTGAGTGCCAGTAATGGTTCCCCAAGGGAGTTCCAGTTACTTTGGTTTCAAGAACAACTGTTTAATTCAGTTAAATTTCAGTAAGTGATTTTATATATCTTGATTGCTTTCAGTCTTATTTTTCAGTTTACCTCCTTTTCTATAACTCTCCCATTCTTTCTAGCCATGCGAATTTCTTTTAAAACACATGTTATTCTCAGGCACCTGGGTGGCTCAGTTGGTTAAGCAACTGCCTTTGGCTTATGTCATGTTCCTGGAGTCCCAGGATTGAGTCCTGCATCTGGCTGCCTGTTTGGCGGGGAGTCTGCTTCTCCCACTGACCTCTCTCCTCTCATCTTCTCTCTCTCAAATAAATAAATAAAATCTTTAAAAAATAAAAATCAACACATGTTATTCTCAAGCTACTCTTAGGAACCATTTAGAGATAAGGGCCCAAATAATGAATTTATATTTGCTTCTAAGTCACGGAGATCATCTTTTTTTGAAATCAGAGTATGAAACAGTCACCCCAAAGTGTGCACATATTGTCTATTAGGTATTCTTGCATATTTATCTATGTATTTATTTATTATTTATTATTTTATTTATTTATGATTTCATTTATTTATTTGACACAGAGAGAGAGCACAAGTTGCGGGGGGGCAGTGGGGGATAAGGTGCAGAGAGAGAGGAAGAAGCAGACTCCTGCTCACTGAGCACGGATCCAGACGCAATGTTGGTTCCATCCCAGGACCCTGGGATTAGGAGCTGAGCCAAGGCAGATACTTAACCAACTGAGCCTCCCAGGTGCCCTGGTATTCTTGCATATTTTAAATTAGTGCATAGTTCTATCAAAGTTTCTAAGATAAGATAAAATTAGCTTCCCATTTACTGCAAAGCAATTTAAAAATATGGAATTTTATTAAAGAAGAGGAACATTAAGTTTCTCCCAATTTTTGGGGTGCCTGGGTGGCTCAGTGGGTTAAAGCCTCTGCTTTCGGCTCAGGTCATGATCCCAGGGTACTAGGATCGAGCCCCGCATGGGGCTCTCTGCTCGGCAGGGAGCCTGCTTCCTCCTCTCTCTCTCTGCCTGCCTCTCTGCCTACTTGTGATCTCTGTCTGTCAAATGAAATGAATAAAATCTTTAAAAAAAAAAGATTCTCCCAATTTTTAAGGGTAGAAGATTAAAAAAAATACTCTAAAAATGGTGTAGGTACAACATCGATTCATCCAATGCCTCTGCAATGAAAAGGCCTCAGGAGTAGATGTAAAAGCACAAACTCACAGCCAGGTTGCCTGAGGCTGTGCCCAACACCTCCACTTATTAGCTTTATGCCAGTTTTAACTTCTACTTGATTTTGACTTTTTATCCATATAATGGGCTTAATAACTATATTATTTTATACAGCAATTAAATTTTGATTTTGAGATAGTTGGCTATCAATGAATAAAAAAGATTTGTGTTTCACTAGGGTTTGCATCTAACATTTCTTGGGACCGAGCCTATGAAAGGGCAGGTAATTTATAATACTGTGCAATTGCACAGTGCTGTATGTTTCTTTCCTAGGGAACTTGTTCATTTTTTTCACATGAAAAAGTTAAAAAGGAATAATAAAATACACAATATTTGCTTATTTACATTTTATAAGTTATCATTGTAATGGAAATGCAATGTAGTTGTATATTATTTCCTCTACCTTTCATAGGTGATGTTAAATGAGGTAATACACGGCTATCTCCTAGCACAGTTCTAGTTTTTTCCAAAGTACATACACAGTATAATAATAGTTGTCGGCCTCACTTTCTAGATGAAAGTAAGAGCCCAGAGCTCACACAGGAGGCACTTCATAAAGCCCTTTGTGGTATGTGGAGAAAAAATAATCTTGTCCCAGTTTGGGGCCTTGTAGACACTCTAAACTTATAGACAGGTAACATAACTTAATTTTTTAATAAAAAAAAAAAATTAACAGTGTGAGTTTTCTTCTATTTAAAAAAAAAAAAAAAGTCCAGTATGATTATTTTCCACAGGAAACCCCAAACTGAATTAGAAACCAGTACCTTGTATGTATGGTAGCTTATCATTTTTCCATTTTACAGGTGAAGACTGGAAAAATCTTTCCCCAGGAAAGATGGAAGTTAGTGTCATGAGGTATACGTCCTTTCATTAATTTGATGTATTTAAACTATTCCAGATAATGTTTGATTAATGAAAATAATTAAAATTCTTCAAAATATACTGTATATCTATAGGTGTGGAATCCCTGTACCTTTGGGAATATAAGCAACGAATACATATCCCAGAATGCAGCAATTCAACAAAATTCTCAGTACTTCCATCTGCAAATAAAAACAATATTTTCTAAGAATGTATCCTTAATTGTTACCAACAACAACCATAAACACTTATTGGATACTGATAATATTAGGAAAGTTATTTTTGATGAATAATCATGTTTTTAGTGTGTTTACCACCCCAGAACATTGACCAACTCTCCAGGTAGACCTGCGATCAGAGGATGTATTGCACTCGTGCCTTCTTTTCTCTTAATGTAGTCTGAATTCCTGATTCTTGAATGCATTCATTCCTTGATTCAATTTACATTCTTTGATGATTCCCCCTATACTAGGCACAGTGTCCGTTTTCAAAACGTTTGGTCATTCCAGTCAGAACCTTTAAAGCCCGATTTCAGCAAAGTGATTTCACAGAATAAATTTGTTCAGTGCTATCTACTAAAGAGTGTTTGCCAGTAATATCAGTGCTTATCGAGTTAGTGCCTAAACTTTCATATCCATGCACCAACATCTGATGACAGGTAATGACGTGATGACCTTTTTGTGCTAAGATTTCCTGAGGCTTCTTGCTGAAATAAACTGTAGCCTCAAATACACCTTTCCTTTAGGCAAAAAGAAACACAGGAACAGATTTAAGTCTTTTGAGGCACAAAAGAGAAAATAACTTGAAAATAGAGGTCAAAGAATGGATGAAATGTCATGAGAAATACCTGACAGAGTAGCAAAAGATGAAGTTGACCTGACCCGAACCCTGGTCAGGTAGATTTTTAAGGCTTGGGGTATCTCCAACACAGTGATAAAAAATGTTGAGGGGCCGTTTTCCAAACAATGTCTCTCACGAGATTTTGTTGCAAAACTGATTTAGAACCGTATGCTGTTACTATCCTGAGCAGTTGCACACATTCTTTGCATATACCAAAAAAGGGAAGGTGTGTAGTGTTGATGATGTGTCCTGTGCATTCTACAAAGATTTCTGACCAAGCAGCAGTGCTCAAACTTTAGCATGCCTCAGAATCAAAGGACTTGAAAAAAGGCAGGTTTCTGAGTTCCAAGCTTCTCTGATTCGGTAGGTGTGGAGCAAACAGAGAATTTGATTATCTAACAAATTCACAGGTGATGTTAATGCTGCGGGTTCTGGGACAACACTTTGAGAACTTCCAGAATACAGTGACAAATAGATTTCATTGGAAATCGATTTCAGCTATAAGGTAGAAAACAATTTAAAAAGGTAGGGAAGATTATTTGTTCTGAAACTGGAAAACCGTGAACTAATTTCTGGTTTCATGTTTCAAAGACCCTAGCCTCAAAGAACTGAAATTACCTCACAGCAAATTAAAATTGTGGTATCTAACATCAAGGGTTGTTGTTGCTAGGATTAATAAATTAATTGTATGCAAAGCACCTGAGCCCCATACCAAGTGCTTGATATACAGTAGTTACAATTTACATTGGGATGGTGATGATTTAATCTATATAACAGCTCTGAATTAGTTCTGAAGATCGGCAGATATAGGCAATTTACCAAGAGTAACTGTGCTCTTTGCTACAGTAGCTGGGCAGAACAGTGGCCGTACACTGGTCGTTACCTGCCCTTCCCATCGCAGGCTGTTGCCTTTTCTATTTTTGCAACCTTCCAATACTCCTGGTCTGGAGGACCCAACCTGGTCACAGGAAATCTTGTCTTTTCTTGCTTTTGCTAAAAGTTGGGGTCTGAGGTCCATCACATTATTAACAAACCTCTCCTTTCACCTCAGAATCCCGAACAGACCTTTATTCCCATTTGGCTCTGAATATATTCTACTATATAATAGAGTATATATACTAGAGTAGAGTATATAATATAATAGGAGACCCATCTCCTATTTTATCCTCTCCTCTCTCCCAAACCCTTACCACCCTCTCTTATCGGATTCAGGGTCTGTGATCAACAGACCTCTCCATCCTTAAACTCTTCTCCATATACCTCTTTTCTAGTTCATAGGGCCATGTCCTGAGTTTCCAGGTCCTCTGCTTTCTGTTTCCTCTCTTACTTACGCATCTCACTTCAGCAACTTAAGGCTAATGGGTTTTACACTCCCAGTCTTTACACCTAAATAAATTCTCCTCCCGTTTTCACAAATTGTAGCTCCTTTGCAACATATCATCAGATTTTGCCTGTGTTATCTCTCTTTGTGTTTGTTATGTCTGTCTCCTCTCCCTCATTCTTTCGGAGAGATGTCCTCTTTCCCACACAAGCACGCCATCAGTTTTAGAAGCTTCGACACTGAAGCAAGTGATCTAACAAATAGAAGTTCTCTTGACCTCCTTAGAAATAAAGATCATTCTCTCCACCACACCCCAGCCACCTGCTCACAGGATTGCAACCTGGATCTTGTCTTAACCGACAATGGCGCCACACGCAGAGAGGTTTTTTCCCAAATATGAAGCATCCTCTGATCATCCCTTCTCTTCTGTTCTCTTCATTCACTCTTCCTTCTATCTAGCACCGAAGTTCTCTAAAAATAGATTTTATAAAAAGTGCTACAGCTTTCTGAAGATAGAGCCTGTTTTGTTAATGTTCTCTGGATCATCTGTGACAGGGATTTTTCGAGAAAAAAAAAATAAACTTAATTAACATGCAATGACCTGACTTTACACAGCCCTTCTCAGTATTTGATAGGAGACCACAGAAAGCTAGAAAACTTGTTTATCTTTCCAACCACAGAAATCAGGAAATTAGATAGTTTTGTTTCTGGCTCTATGTCCCTGTAAAAGGAAGCCAGACAATTTTAGAATTTCTAGGAGAAAACAAGCAAGGTAAATATCATCAACCAATTTTCTCTCTCCAAACCCCCGTCCCACCTCACCCCTCCATACAGTGATAGGCCCTTGCTGAGTTGGACCAAGAAGATCTATCACATAGTGACCTATAAAGAAGTGAAAGTAATAATTTTAGTGTCTTGAATCCCCACAGCTTGCTTGTACAGACGAAGCCCACAAACCTGAGTGACGGATACGATGGGCATGTTTTAACTCAGCAGATAGCTCTTTAAAGCATATAATTCTTCAGTCTCAGTGACTGAATTGATCCAATTCCAGACATGGAAATGAGTTTCAGGGCTCATGGAAGACGAGGATTCACGGCCCAGTGCCAGAACATGTGGTCACAAAGATTTCCCAGAGGGAATTACAATGAGCTTTTCTTTGTTTCAGCCATGTAGTTCAAACCACACCATATGGTGATCGGCCAAAGAAAAGATCAGCATCTCTCCCGGGGTTGATGTGGATGGGGACTTGGGGTCAGTTCCAGAAGGGTAATAAGTGGCTATATGATGGTCTCCCTTATTACCACCTAACCCCTTTCTACTTTTCGGCAAGAAAACAAACAAGACTATAGGAAACTATCTTGAAATGACAGTTTAGGGCTGCTAACATTTTGGAGCTGTCTAGTTTCCTCAGGGAAGATTACTGGAAAAGAAAAAAAGAAAGACTACTTTTTAGAAATATAATACAGAGGAGGTAGATCTGGAAAGAGAGTTAAAATAGACCTAAAAATACCTGGGAAGACAGATGCTTGATGGTCAGATTTTATCTGTCAGATAATAGATTGTCCAGGTATATGCTAGAGATATAACCTGGAACTCTCTGCTGCTCAATAACTATCAAAGGCTTCACTGGGTTGAGAGAAACAATATTTATGAAGAATTACTTGAATGTTCACAGTCCATCCATTCCCTTAGATCATTTAAAATAATCCAACCTTAAACTTAGCAGAGACCAACAGAGAACTCAATACTGGATTGCTTAGCATTGCTTCTGTGCCCACCTTCCCAACTGTACTTCCACCAACACACTACTTGCGTGATCAGCCATTACTGAATTACTGAATCAGGCTTTCGTACATTGCTCATGGCCTATGTTTAAAAAAATAAAAATCTTGCTAAGATATGATCCAGTGAAACATAGAATAATATCTACTGTGAGGACATGGTTCATAGTGTTAATATAAATATCCTTGGGAAACAAAAATATTTTATCTCAGTATCAAGAAAATTTTGCTTGTGTTGATTAACTTTTTTTTATATTTTGGTTGCTATGGAGTATGCAGTGGGTTTTGTTTCCTTTTTTGCCCTGCCAACTAAAAAGTTTAGAATTAACTTTGAAGCCTACCTGTAACAAGCTTAGCAGAATTGCCTTCTTTATTTTAAATGTGTTGTTGTGTTGCGAATAATCTGCTTCTGGTACAAATGAGAGTAAGAATATATTAATATTTAAAATACAATGGGGGTGCTGGGGTGGCTCAGTGGGTTAAGAGGCTCTGCCTTCAGCTCAGGTCATGATCTCAGGGTCCTGGGATCGAGCCCCGCATAGGGCTTTCTGCTCAGCGGGGAGCCTGTCCCCACCCACCTGGCCTGACATTCTACTACTTGTGAACTCTCTCTCTCTCTCTCTCTCTGTCAAATAAATAAATAAAATCCTCAAAAAATAAATAAAATACGATGACCCGGGGTGCTTGGGTGGCACAGTCAGTTGAGCCAATGACTTTTGACTCGTGGTTTCCACTCAGGTGGTGATCTCAGAGCTGTGAGATTGCGCCCCACATTGGATTTTGAGCTTAGTGTGGAGTCTGCTTGAGTCTCCCTCTCCATCTGGGCCTCCCCACTGCGTGTGCTTTCTCTCAAATAAATAAATATTTTAAAAAGTAAAATAAGATGATCTGCTTATATTAATAAGGGAAGTGATCCAAGGTGCTATGCAATTAGATTGGACAATCCACCATTCCCTTACTGTAAATCTTTCCCGCTGTACTTCTATCATAACATAATAGTTAAAAAACGTGGCTGGAGGAGTGCCTAGGTGGCTCAGTTGGTTAAGGGTCTGCCTTCGGCTCAGGTCATGATCCTAGAGTCCTGGAATTAAGCCTTATGACAAGCTCCCTGCTCAGCAGAAGGTCTGCTTTTCCCTGTGACCCTTACCCATCTCCCTTAATCTCTCTGTCTCTATCTCAAATAAATAAATAAAATCTTTAAAAAAAAAAAGTGCCTGGAATTGGACAGGATTTTGATTCCCAGATTTTTGATGTTTTAGCTTGTATTATCTTGGATATATGCTTTAATCTCTCAAAGTCTAAGCTTACTTTTCTATAAAATGATTATAGATTATACATTATATTTAAACCTACTTTTTGATAAAATGGATTTGATGCAGTGAGTTTTTTTTTTTTTTATTTTATTTTTTAAACATATATTTTTATCCCCGGGGGTGCAAGTCTGCGAATCGCCAGGTTTACACACTTCACAGCACTCACCATAGCACATACCCTCCCCAATATCCATAACCCCACCCCCCCTCTCCCAACCCCCTCCCCCCATCAACCCTCAGTTTGTTTTGTGAGATTAAGAGTCACTTATGGTTTGTCTCCCTCCCAATCCCATCTTGTTTCATTTACTCTTCTCCTACCCCCTTAACCCCCCATGTTGCATCTCCTCTCCCTCATATCAGGGAGATCATATGATAGTTGTCTTTCTCCGATTGACTTATTTCGCTAAGCATGATACCCTCTAGTTCCATCCACGTCGTCACAAATGGCGAGATTTCATTTCTTTTGATGGCTGCATAGTATTCCATTGTGTATATATACCACATCTTCTTTATCCATTCGTCTGTTGATGGACATCTAGGTTCTTTCCATAGTTTGGCTATTGTAGACATTGCTGCTATAAACATTCGGGTGCACGTGCCCCTTCGGATCACTACGTTTGTATCTTTAGGGTAAATACCCAGCAGTGCAATTGCTGGGTCATAGGGTAGTTCTATTTTCAACATTTTGAGGAACCTCCATGCTGTTTTCCAGAGTGGTTGCACCAGCTTGCATTCCCACCAACAGTGTAGGAGGGTTCCCCTTTCTCCGCATCCTCCCCAGCATCTGTCATTTACGGACTTGTTACTTTTAGCCATTCTGACTGGTGTGAGGTGATATCTCATGGTGGTTTTGATTTGTATTTCCCTGATGCCGAGTGATATGGAGCACTTTTTCATGTGTCTGTTGGCCATCTGGATGTCTTCGTTGCAGAAATGTCTGCTCATGTCCTCTGCCCATTTCTTGATTGGATTATTTGTTCTTTGGGTGTTGAGTTTGCTAAGTTCTTTATAGATTTTGGACACTAGCCCTTTATCAGATATGTCATTTGCAAATATCTTCTCCCATTCTGTCAGTTGTCTTTTGGTTTGTTAATTGTTTCCTTTGCTGTGCAAAAGCTTTTGATCTTGATAAAATCCCAAAAGTTCATTTTTGCCCTTGCTTCCCTTGCCTTTGGCGATGTTCCTAGGAAGATGTTGCTGCGGCTGAGGTCGAAGAGGTTGCTGCCTGTGTTCTCCTCGAGGATTTGGATGGATTCCTTTCTCACATTGAGATCCTTCATCCATTTTGAGTCTATTTTCGTGTGTGGTGTAAGGAAATGATCCAATTTCATTTTTCTGCATGTGGCTGTCCAATTTTCCCAACACCATTTATTGAAGAGGCTGTCTTTTTTCCATTGGACATTCTTTCCTGCTTTGTCGAAGATGAGTTGACCATAGAGTTGAGGGTCTATTTCTGGGCTCTCTATTCTGTTCCATTGATCTATGCGTCTGTTTTTGTGCCAGTACCATGCTGTCTTGATGATGACAGCTTTGAAATAGAGCTTGAAGTCCGGAATTGTGATGCCACCAACTTTGGCTTTCTTTTTCAATATTCCTTTGGCTATTCGAGGTCTTTTCTGGTTCCATATGAATTTTAGGATTATTTGTTCCATTTCTTTGAAAAAAATGGATGGTACTTTGATAGGAATTGCATTAAATGTGTAGATTGCTTTAGGTAGCATAGACATTTTCACAATATTTATTCTTCCAATCCAGGAGCATGGAACATTTTTCCATTTCTTTGTGTCTTCCTCAAATTCTTTCATGAGTACTTTATAGTTTTCTGTGTATAGATTCTCAGTCTCTTTGGTTAGGTTTATTCCTAGGTATCTTATAGTTCTGGGTGCAATTGTAAATGGGATGGATTCCTTAATTTCTCTTTCTTCTGTCTTGTCATTGATGTAGAGAAATGCAACTGATTTCTGTGCATTGATTTTATATCCTGACACTTTACTGAATTCCTGTACAAGTTCTAGCAGTTTTGGAGTGGAGTCTTTTGGGTTTTCCACATATAGTATCATATCATCTGCAAAGAGTGATAGTTTGACTTCTTCTTTGCCGATTTGGATGCCTTTAATTTCCTTTTATTGTCTGATTGCTGAGGCTAGGTCTTCTAGTACTATGTTGAATAGCAGTGGTGATAACGGACATCCCTGCCGTGTTCCTGACCTTAGCGGAAAAGCTTTCAGTTTTTCTCCATTGAGAATGATATTTGCGGTGGGTTTTTCATAGATGGCTTTGATAATATTGAGGTATGTGCCCTCTATCCCTACACTTTGAAGAGTTTTGATCAGTAAGGGATCAAATGTAGTTTGTCAAATGCTTTTTCAGCATCTATGGAGAGTATCATATGGTTCATGTTCTTTCTTTTATTAATGTGTTGTATCACATTGATTGATTTGCGGATGTTGAACCAACCTTGCAGCCCTGGAATAAATCCCACTTGGTCGTGGTGAATAATCCTTTTTAATGTACTGTTGAATCCTATTGGCTAGTATTTTGGCGAGAATTTTTGCATCTGTGTTCATCAAGGATATTGGTCTGTAGTTCTCTTTTTTGATGGGATCCTTGTCTGGTTTTGGGATCAAGGTGATGCTGGCCTCATAAAATGATTTGGGAAGTTTCCTTCTATTTCTATTTTTTGGAACAGTTTCAGGAGAATAGGAATTAGTTCTTCTTTAAATGTTTGGTAGAATTCCCCCGGGAAGCCATCTGGCCCTGGGCTTTTGTGTGTTTGGAGATTTTTGATGACTGTTTCAATCTCCTTATTGGTTATGGGTCTGTTCAGGCTTTCTATTTCTTCCTGGTTCAGTTGTGGTAGTTTATATGTCTCTAGGAATGCATCCATTTCTTCCAGATTGTCAAATTTGTTGGTGTAGAATTGCTCATAATATGTTCTTATAATTGTCTGTATTTCTTTGGTGTTCGTTGTGATCTCTCCTCTTTCATTCATGATTTTATTTATTTGGATCCTTTCTCTTTTCTTTTTGATAAGTCTGGCCAGAGGTTTATTGATCTTATTAATTCTTTCAAAGAACCAGCTCCTAGTTTCGTTGATTTGTTCTATTGTTTTTTTGGTTTCTATTTCACTGATTTCTGCTCTTATCTTTATGATTTCTCTTCTCCTGCTGGGTTTAGGGTTTCTTTCTTGTTCTTTCTCCAGCTCCTTTAGGTGTAGGGTTAGGTTGTGTACCTGAGACCTTTCTTGTTTCTTGAGAAAGGCTTGTACCGCTATATATTTTCCTCTCAGGACTGCCTTTGTTGTGTCCCACAGATTCTGAACCATTGTGTTTTCATTATCATTTGTTTCCATAAATTTTTTCAATTCTTCTTTAATTTTCTGGTTGACCCATTCATTCTTTAGAAGGATGCTGTTTAGTCTCCATGGATTTGGGTTCTTTCCAAATTTCCTCTTGTGATTGAGTTCTAGCTTCAGAGCATTGTGGTCTGAAAATATGCAGGGAATGATCCCAATCTTTTGATACCGGTTGAGACTTGATTTAGGACCAAGAATGTGATCTATTCTGGAGAATGTTCCATGTGCACTAGAGAAGAATGTGTATTCTGTTGCTTTGGGATGAAATGTTCTGAATATATCTGTGATGTCCATCTGGTCCAGTGTGTCATTTAAGGCCTTGATTTCCTTGTTGACCTTTTGCTTGGATGATCTGTCCATTTCAGTGAGGGGAGTGTTAAAATCCCCTACTATTATTGTATTCTTGTCAAAGTGTTTCTTTGATTTTGTTATTAATTGGTTTATATAGTTGGCTGCTCCCACGTTAGGGGCATAGATACTTAAAATTGTTAGATCTTCTTGTTGGACAGTTCCTTTGAGTATGATATAGTGTCCTTCCTCATCTCTTATTGTAGTCTTTGGCGTAAAATCTAATTGATCTGCTATAAGGATTGCCACTCCTGCTTTCTTCTGATGTCCATTAGCATGGTAAATTCTTTTCCACCCCCTCACTTTAAACCTGGAGGTGTCTTCGGGTTTAAGATGAGTTTCTTGTAGGCAACATATAGATGGGTTTTGTTTTTTTATCCATTCTGATACCCTGTGTCTTTTGATTGGGGCATTTAGCCCATTAACATTCAGGGTAAGTATTGAGAGATATGAATCTAGTGCCATTGTATTGCCTGTAAGGTGACTGTTATTGTATATTGTCTCTGTTTCTTTCTGATCTACTACTTTGAGGGTCTCTCTTTGCTTAGAGGACCCCTTTCAATATTTCCTGTAGAGCTGGTTTGGTATTTGCAAATTCTTTCAGTTTTTGTTTGTCCTGGAAGCTTTTAATCTCTCCTTCTATTTTCAATGATAGCCTAGCTGGATATAGTATTCTTGGCTGCATGTTTTTCTCGTTTAGTACTCTGAATATATCATGCCAGCTCTTTCTGGCCTGCCAGGTCTTTGTGGATAAGTCTGCTGCCAATCTAATATTTTTACCATTTTACGTTACAGACTTCTTTTCCCGGGCTGCTTTCAGGATCTTTTCTTTGTCACTAAGACTTGTAAATTTTACTATTAGGTGACGGGGTGTGGACCTATTCTTATTGATTTTGAGGGACTTTCTCTGAACCTCCTGGATTTTGATGCTTGTTCCCTTTGCCATATTGGGGAAATTCTCTCCAATAATTCTCTCCAACATATCTTCTGCTCCCCTCTCTGTTTCCTCTTCTTCTGGAATCCCAATTATTCTAATGTTGTTTCGTCTTATGGTGTCACTTATCTCTTGAATTCTCCCCTCGTGGTCCAGTAGCTGTTTGTCCTTCTTTTGCTCAGCTTCTTTATTCTGTGTCATTTGGTCTTCTATATCGTTAATTCTTTCTTCTGCCTCATTTATCCTAGCAGTGAGAGCCTCCATTTTTTATTGAACCTCATTAATAGCTTTTTTGATTTCTTTTTTGATTTCAACTTGGTTAGATTTTAGTTCTTGTATTTCTCCAGAAAGGGCTTTTATATCTCCCGAGAGGGTTGCTTTAATATCTTCCATGCCTTTTTCAAGCCCGGCTAGAACCTTGAGAATCGTCATTCTTAACTCTATATCTGACATATTACCAATGTCTGTATTGATTAGGTCCCTAGCCTTTGGTACTGCTTCTTGTTCTTTTTTTTTGTTGTGAATTTTTCTGCCTTGTCATTTTGTCCAGATAAGAGTATATGAAGGAGCAAGTAAAATACTAAAAGTGTGACAACAACCCCAGGAAAATATGCTTTAGCCAAATCAGAAGAGATCCCAAATTGTGAGGGGGGTTGAAAGGGGATAAAAAGGGGTTCAGAAAGAAAAAAAAAAAAGAAACTATTAAAAAAAGAAAGCCGATAAAGAAAAAATATAAAAAGGAAAAAATATATATATATATTAGATAAACTATTTAAAAAACGTTAAAAAAGAAAACGGTAAAAGTTAAAAAAATTTAGCAGAAGTAGAGAAAAAAAATTGAAAAAGAAAAAAAAAATTAAATTAACTGCAAGGCTAAAGAATCATGGGGAGAAAGCCATGAGTTCCATGCTTTCTTTCTTCTCCTCTGGAATTCCGCCTCTCTCCTTGATATTGAAACTGCACTCCTTGGTAGGTGAACTTGGTCCTGGCTGGGTTTCTCGTTGATCTTCTGGGGGAGGGGCCTGTTGTAGTGATTCTCAAGCATCTTTGCCCCAGGCGGAGTTGCATGCCCTTACCCGGGGCCGGGCAGAGTAATCCGCTCGGGTTTGCTGGGTTTGCTTTTGGGATCTTTTGTTCCCTGAGCGCTTTCCATAGAGTTCTGGAAGACGGGAATGAAGATGACGGCCTCCTGGTCTCCGGCCCGGAGGAGCCGATAGCCCGGGGCCCCACTCCTCAGTGCGCCCTCAGAGAACAGCGCCCAATCACTCCCGTCACCCTGACCTCTGGCCGTGCTCTGAGCTGACTGAGCCTGCGACCGGTTCAAGGTAACCCCTAGCTGAGAGCTCACTCCTCAGCTCTGTTTCTGTAGCTGGCTTCCCCGTTCTAATACCTGTGAGCTCTGCGACACTCAGACACCCCGATCCTTCTGTGACCCTGTGGGACCTGAGGTCACGCTGACCCCGCGTGGGCTTCACTCCGGTTAAGCCTCTGGAGCGATGTCCCTCAGCGGAAAAGACTTTTAAAAGTCCTTATTTTGTGCTCCGTTCCTCTGCCGGGAGCCGGGAGCCGGCCCCTCCCCCCGCGGTCTATCTTCCAGTTGCTTTGGATTCACTTCTCCGCCAGTCCTACCTTTCAGATAGTGGTTGATTTTCTGTTTCTAGAATTGCTTTTCTTCTTCTCTTCAATCTCCCGTTGGATTTGTAGGTGTTTGCAATCTTTAGATAAGCAATTTAGCTGATCTCCCGCTACCTGAAGTAAGTCTCAGCCTGCTACTTCTCTGACATCTTGACTCCTCCCTCGATGCAGTGAGATTTTTAACATAGTTATTCGATGTCCTCTTTATTTACACATATATTTAACATGGTGACTCTCCCTCTCTCTCTCTCTCACACACACAGTATATATATTAACTATAAGACTGTTTGGGTAATATAATAATATAATTAAAATGATGGCTTCTCTACGTTATTCTTTTTTCCCATGGTTGCTCTTTCATGAGTGAACTCTAGATGGTATTATATGAGTTGAATCTATTCCCAGCTGTTCTACATGGAGCCCTCAAAAGAAATGGGACTATTATTGATGAGTAATATGAGAAGAGAAAGTTTTGTAAGGAAAACATGGATTATGAGTCTGGCAATTTTGGAAAACACTGTACAAAGTAAAAACAAGTCTATCTATTTAAGAAACTTTCACAGTTTTTAATAGTTTGGTATATACATGAAGTCTTCAAATTCGGGATGTAGAATGTGGCCTTTAACAGACTTATTTTATCACAATTTTTGTATCTCTTCAGAATCATTTGGGGACTGGATTTTGGCAAATCAATTTTGCAAAATGTACTATGATAAAATTCCTCTTCTAGTGATCTACTAAGGTACTAAGGAAATTCTCACTTGGTGATAAATCATTGCTTGATGAAGAACAGATAAATCACATCTATATATATCAAAATTTTCAGGCCTCAAAGTGTAATCACCAGAGTAATTTACAATCTCCTGTGTAGGAGAAAAAGAAAAAGACTCAGACAGATGGAAACACAGTGCGCTATCCAGTGGTATGGATCATTGTCAAGGGAGCAAATCCAGGTGGAGGGAGAAGAATCACAGAAAGTGAGGCACAGCATGAAGGCACATCGGGCAGGAAGTATGGAGAAGGGAGGAGTATGGACAAGCAGTAGATAGAAGTGTCTTGGACAAAGTTTATGACTCTGCATAACAATAGGTTAAGGGCAGATGTGGAAGCTACCATACTATATATCAGATCGTAATGGAAGGGTTAAACACCTATCCTTGATCTTCTTTTAAGAACTCCTTTTCCACAAATGGGGGAAAAGAGATAGTTTAAATCAAGTGTTAGATAACAAGTAGGATGAGTAAAAGATATTAGCATGTGGACTGATGTTTCTCATGCCATGCCACACATTGACATCACCCTGGGTGCTCTGCAAAAGAACCAATGCCTGTCTCAATTTCAAAGCAATTAAATTGGAATCTGAGGGTTGAAGCCAGGACACTGGTAATTTTTTAAGCTTCCTAGGAGAATCCATGCATACAGGGTTAGAACCACCACCTTCCAAAAAAAGACCATCAAGGAAATAGTGGGGAGCAGAAAAGGAAGGATAGTCTCTCCAAGCTTGCACTTGGAGTGAGGTGGTTTCCTTCTTCCAAAAATCTGTCCATGATTCATACATCCCTACTCAGAGAATATTATGAAATTCTTTGAGTTTATTCCATGAGCCTTTATCTAGTTATACCTTTCTTTTATTCTTTTACCACAGACAATTTCTTTGTTGATAATGAACCATTTATACGTTCCCCACTTAGGAATCCTATTTACTCTGGGACTAGTTAATGGGGTGCAGATGGAGTTTCTCCCCAGACTTTGGTCACCATATTTGCAAGAGTCGTGTTCTTTAAAGAACCAAGTGGATTATCAAATAGCTTCAGTTTTATTTGAGATCTTGGTGCATTTTCTCTTCTCTTCCTTCTTCAGAAAATGTTCAGATTTTAGCTGAGAGCACCTAGAAGAAATGACAGATCTGGGGATAGTATTTAAATGATGGTGACTTAAGGTAGTAAGTACGTCAAGGAGGAAAAGTAACATCTGTCAAGAATAAGATCCTTTCTGAAAGTGTACCTAAGGCTCTCACATGGCTGATTTGGTGATAGTGATGTATTTTAATGAGATTTACATGACTGAGTTTCTTCACCACTTGGAATATCGATCCTTCTGTGTAACTTCACCTTCCTCCAATGAACTTTCTCTGGTGAAATGATTGCTTTGCTTCTTAAACAATCCAAGGGGAAAAGGAAAAAAAAAAAAATCCAATAGCTGAAGGCAATGCACTAGCCTGTACCATGATAACAGTCCTATTATCTGTCATCTAGATGAATTTTGATGTGCTGGGGAAGAAGGAGGAAAAAAGGTTTCGAAAGCTATTTTTTTAAACCAATTGTAGTTGAGTCTTTTTTTTTTTTTTTTTCTGGTAAGTGAAACACAGAAAAGGCATAACTATACATAGTCCTATTACCCAAAATTTTGAATAAAGGAAATATTTTTCCCCATTTCAATAGTCATGAGAATTTTGGACAGGCAGAATATAATTATCCCAAGATATATCAATCTGCATCACTGAAATTTTACACCAGCCTTTTTATTCTTCTCCTGTCTGAATCTTACCATGGCGAGTGTTTCTTCTTGGGAAATGGAGGGGGAATTGAAGCCATATCAGTATAAATACTGTATTAGTTAAGATTAAAAACATTTTTACTTGGTATTAGCATAAATGACAATCAAGTGCAGAATAGTTCCTTTAGTAATTCCTAAATGGCCGTAACACAGAAATTCCAGTGATTTGTTTTTCTCCATTAGAATTATATCCACATCTTTTTCATTTATACTGACCTCCCACGTCTCTTGGAGGCAAAGTGTCATGTTCTTTGGTATTAGCAAGATGTGTTCAACCAATCTATTTCATTAGTACTTGTTCAGATAATTAAAACGGTATCTCTATCTAAGCTCTTCATTTTTACTTTCTATCTTAACACAGACATCATTTTATCTGACTAACAGGATAACCCATCATTTAACCAGCTGTGATTATAAATAATGAACTTTAAAAAAAATTTTCTGGGGGGAAGCCTGGGTGGCTCAGTGAATTAAAACCTCTGCCTTTGGCTCGGGTCATGATCCCAGGGTCCTGGGATCGAGTCCCACATCGGGATCTCTGCTCAGCGGGGAGCCTGCTTCCTTCCCCTCTCTCTCTTTGCCTGCCTCTCTGCCTACTTGTGATCTCTGTCTGTCAAATAAATAAAATCTTAAAAAAAAATTCTGGGAACAAAAAGACACAGAAAGAGAGAAGCATGTCAATCCAACTGTATTCTCATCTTTCATTATAAAATTGTACAAATTTATTCAGAAATAATTAAGAGCCTGTGATACACTTGGTACTATTCTAAGTCCTGACTCCAGAGCAGTGAGTTAAATGTAGCAAAACTCTCTTCCATCTTGAAACTTACATTCTGGTATTATCTTTTTAAATGGGAGACAAACTTAAAGGAGTTCAAAGTAGCAGGACTTAAGAGAATCATTAATTTTGAAAGTTGAAAGTTAAAATGTGGAAAGTATGATCCCCCATCAGAAATGATAATAGTATTTTTAGTAAAGTCAACTCTTATGTAAAACTTACTACAGGGCAGGAATTACTCATTAAATGGAGCTTTTTATTTAATACTCACAAACTCTTATGAATTTGATGAATTTTCAATGTGATGACTAGTGCCTTGCCCATATGTGCACAACTAAGAAGTGATAAAGCTAGGACCCAAAGTCTTGGAAACCGAACTCCAGATATATGCACTTTGTGCCTCCCTTGTACACAAAGATCCAAACCAATGTATGAAACTAAGTATTTTTAAATTACCCCAATATTTCAGTTGCAGTTCCAGATCTTAATTATTTTCAATATTAATAGAAAAAAATCACTTCTTAAAAATCTTGGAACAGATGAGGAAAAGGAAGGATATTTAAAAAGCCACATATCTTCTAGTTTTGAATATCAAAGCATTGTCCAAATCACTGTCCTTATTTTATGGAGTCCAGTAATAAGACTGAGAGCATAATTTTTTTACAAAACTTAGTATCATATGAAGTAGACTCACTGTGTTTTTTCTATTATTGTTCTACTTATAATCTACTTGCAGAATGAAATAAGAGGAAATTTTTAGAACGATTATGATTCATGTAGTAAGTGGCCTGTGCTGGGCGGCCCTGCTGTTTAGCCAATTCTAATAATTACCTCAAATTAAGCCCCTTCCATTCTTTCTGTAGGAATTCCAAACATTTCCCATGCTTCTTTAGCCCCCAATCTAATTTCTATTATTGTTGTTTATTTGGCATTAATGGCATTAATTGAAGTCATTTAACATAAGTTTATCAACCTCACTTCATTTATTTTGAAAATGTTTCTGTATTTTTAAACATGTTATCTTGCATCCTCTTTGACATCACATTCTTTTTTCAACTGTTTTCCCCCCAATTCCCTTTCTTCCCATCTCTCTTTTTCCTTCCTCCCCTCCCCTTCCTTCCTTCTTTCCTTCCTTCCTCTCTTCCTCCCTCCCTCCCTTCCTCTCTCTCTTTCTTTCTTTCTTTCCCTTCCTTCCTTCCTTTCTTCCTTCCTACCTTTTCCTCCCCTTCCCTCCCCTTCCTTCTTCTCCCCTCCTTCCTCTCCCCCTCCCCTTCCTGTGATGTTTGAACAGGCATCAGTGGAGTTACTGAAGAAAAAACAAGATAAGTAAGTTACTCTCACTGATAGTTCTGCCTTCTAGAACACTTTCTTCGACATTTTCTTGAAATCGTTCATACTAACCATATGCCTCTGAATCCTTCCTGTGGACCCCTCAAATGCTAAGGAACAGAATTTGAACACCAGTGCATCAGACCACACTCAAATGTAATCTAATAGGCTTGCTCTAACTCTTCATAGAAGAATCACAGCATGCAATGGATCTAAAGAACACAATGGCAAACTCAGGATTGAGCAGGAAGCCAATACAATCTTAACAACAGAAATAATTTATTTGGGTTATTCAGGATTTTTATTTCTCTACTATGTACATTTGCTTCTTAGAGCTAAAATTCCACATGTTTCTCCATTAGAATTATCATTTCAAAACCCAACTAAAGGGACACCTGGGTGGCTCAGTGGGTTAAAGCCTCTGCCTTCAGCTGGGGTCATGATCTCAGGGTCCTGGGATTGAGCCCTGGATCAGCATCGGGCTCTCTGCTCAGCAGGGAACCTCCTTCCTCTCTCTCTCTGCCTGCCTTTCTGCCTACTTGTGATCTCTGTCTGTCAAATAAATAAATAAAATCTTTTAAAAAATTAAAAAACAAATAAAAAAAAACAATTGAAGTTCACTGAAAAATAGCTGGTCTCAGAATGGTATACATAAACATGGCAGGGAGAGGAACTCTGATTTATTTACGCTTGCTTCGTGCCCTTTATTCTGAATTTTCTGAAAACCTGATTGCTGTATTTCCTTGCATTCTTGTAGACCATTTCAATTAACCAAGTGGATTTTCATATACTCGTTAAACCAATCCTGTGAGGTAGGTAAAACAGAAGAGGCAACTTGGGTGAAGTCAGTAATTGTTGTAGGTAGAAAGTGAACCCAGAACTCTGTGTTTATTCAACTCAGTGGTTTTGCCTCCATAAGAGAGAATTGTTTTATTCATGTTTGCCCATCTCCATGATGTTTGTCTTGCTTGTCTCACTTTTCTGTGACTTGGACAATCTGGAAGCAAGTATTCTTATTAGAGTAGAATATAATAATGCATCACTGATGGTTTCCAAATGACACTGAATGATGAGAAAAGATAAAATATGTCATTCCTGAATGATGAGAATAGATAAAATATGTATTCGCAAGGAAGGAAAAGTTATATGAGACATATTTTAGAAAGTAGCTAAGTGTTTAGCATTTCAGAAGGAAAGCTTCTGTTCCTTCAGATATACTTACATGAACTTTTTTATTGCCTAATAGCATGCAAATTAATTATATCCTTTTTCATGTTAATGACAATAATTATAGTTGCCATTTATTAGTTGCCTACTATTTATGGAGATAGATATTAGCCACCAAGACTTACAACAGCTCCAGAATTAAATATTAATATCCCTGATTTATAGGTGGAGCTTGTATTATTCTTGATGTTTTCTACAAAGCTACTTTTTTTTAATCTTCTTTAATTTATCCTCCATAAGCTCTTTACTCATTGGCCTAAAATACAATCTGATTTCTCTATGTTGAAATATTCCTTTCCCTGATTCTATTTCACTTCCAAACTACCTACCCCCTTCATTGCTAGCATCTTCTTTTTTTTTTTTTTTTAAGATTTTATTTATTTATTTGACAGAGAGAGAGAGAGAGAGAGAGACAGAGCACACACAAACAGGTGGAGTGTCAGGCAGGGGGAGAGGGAGAAGCAGGTTCCCCGCTGATTAGAGAGCACCACGTACAGCTTGATCCCAGGACCCTGGGATCATGACCTGAACCCAAAGCAGTTGCTTAACTGACTGAGCCACCCAGGTGCCCCATTTATAGCTAGTATCTTAAAACAAGAGTATCTGTTTCACCACAGTTTCACAACACACTCAGCTGTCTGGTTTCCCACGGTTCTCCTCAACTGATAAGGCTCCTTAGAAATAACAAATGAGGGGCACCTGGGTGGCTCAGTGGGTTAAAGCCTCTGCCTTTGGCTGGGGTCATGATCCCAGTGTCCCGGGATCGAGCCCCACATCAGGCTCTCGGCTCAGTGGGAAGCCTGCTTCCTCCACTCTCTCTCTGCCTGCCTCTCTGCCTACTTGTGATCTCTGTCTGTCACATAAATAAAATCTTTAAAAAAAAAATAAATAATTTTAAAAAAAGAAATAACAAATGATCTCCTAGTTGACGTATTTATGATTTTAATTCATAAAACTTTTGAAACACTTTCTATCGTGATTCCCAAGCCTGTATCCTTAAGTCTCAATTCTTAATTAGTTTCTAAGTATCTGAATGCAGCTATGCTGCCAGCAAAACAGTCTCAGCCAGAAGTGACATCACTACCTCCTTTTCCAAAGCTCCTTTTCTCCCTTTACTAAGTTTTGAGAAATAATTCACTTCTTAAGCTCTATCACTTCTGTGTTAGCCATGCCACTTGTTTTCACAGTCTCTCTTCTATTCCCAAAGCTGCTGAACCAGCTTCCCGAACTGTGGTCCAGGACTATAATAATAGCTTCCTAATTGGTGTATTGACTTCCAGTCTCTTGGTTTTCAGTATGATATGATTCATATCACCATCACACTTCCCTACTTAAACAAAGAGTGAAGTTGACAATTTCCTTTATCAAATACCTACACTGTCTGCTATTACATAGAGAGTGAAATACAGAATATTCAGCTTAGCATTGAAGGGTATTTTTTTACCAGGTCACCAAAAACCTCCCTAACCCACCTAACTTCAGTCATCCATATGTTTAAATTATCCCTTAAATTGTACCTACTTTTCTGCCTTCCAGATTTTATTTATATTATTTGCTTATAGGGTTTTATTCCCTTAGCCCTTCTCAAATTGTCTGTCACACCTTTCTCATCTCCCAAGACCTAGTTAAGTCTCTTCTGACATTCATACACTTTTGACCCCATCATAGTGCATACTGTATTGAATAAAATAGAATAAATTTTTTAAAAATCATGAATACATTTGAACAGTGGAAAAATTGTTTTTGGCAAGGTGACAAAGATCCATCCTAAGAATTGTTTGCCAATGGAACAGTTGTGATTTTAAAAGCAATTTAAGCATGACTATATTTAATCTTTACCTTCTATTGCTCTGATTAGTAATTCACCATAAATTATTTTTTCAAATATATTAATTTTGAGATGCTGATATGGAAGTTTTGGAGAATAAAATTTAAAGATATATCATAGTATTTATACATATATATTTATATCTACAATGAAATATTTCTGTATTTGTATAACCTTAATATATTTGAGATTAATGATAAAATTGCCTGGTGATACAACCTAATTTATGTGTCAAAAAATAGTGTTTTCTACATTTTAGAACTGAGCTTGAGGTTTGAAAATGGTAGTAGGGGTGCCTGGGTGGCTCAGTTGGTTAATTGTTTGACTCCTAACTTCGCCTCTCTGCACCCTCTTCTCTCTCTTAAAAAAAAAAAAAAAGAAAAAAGAAGTAAAGAAAACAGTAGTAAATACATGCTAAGTAATATATGCTCTGACAGAGCAAACTTTGTTTTGCAATGAAAACTCAGTCTATCTTAAGTTTCACTGCAGCTAACTCTACTGTATTTACATTCCACATATATTATAAAAATGCATATACCACTTTCATTATTAAAATAGTAAATAGATATTACAAATAATAATTAAGTAAAAGCAATCAACAGAACTGAAAATTTCTTCACTGGGCCCCACTTTCCCCTCATCATTAGGTGGCTAAAATTAAAAATACCAAATAAGGGGCGCCTGGGTGGCTCAGTGGGTTAAGCTGCTGCCTTTGGCTCAGGTCATGATCTCAGGGTCCTGGATGGAGCCCCGCATCGGGCTCTCTGCTCAGCAGGGAGCCTGCTTCCCTCTCTCTCTCTCTGCCTGCCTCTCTGTCTACTTGTGATCTCTGTCAAATAAATAAATAAAATCTTTTAAAAAAATAAATAAATAAAAAATAAAAATACCAAATAAATTATTCTTTCCACTAAATTTTATCTCCATGGATAGAGATTCTCACTTACCACTTTATTCACTTTCTATCATGCACTCACTTAATTTGTATAGCTTTAACTTTTAACTCAGCAGTCGTAGTTTATAACTCTGGATTTTAGTTTTAGATACCACCAAGTTATTTGAACAAAGCATTTCATTAGACTATAGTGCCATCCTCCTCTGTGCTAAGTTGGATGTCAACATGATGCTAGGAAGAATAGACTGGTCTTAGTAAAAGTCTCAAACATTTAGTCCAAGTATCTGGTGTGTGTAAGGAAGAGAGAGAGAGACAGAGAGGTGTAGAAAGAACACAAGAGAGTGAGTGAGAGAGAGAAATGAGGGTGGAGAGAGAGAAAAAAGGGGGGATATCAGTGAGAAATTTGTAACAAAAATAAAGGATTTCTAATAGGAGAAGATTAATCAGCTAAACTAGAAATGCATATCTGGCAAAAAACATCTAGTAGATGGCTTTATACTCTCTCCCAGTGTTTTATATAATTACACAATGGCATTCTCAAGCAATTATTGTAATACTTGTCCAAACCTTGTCTAATTATAAGTTGCCACGTGCTCATTTTTTACAGAATGCTGGTCACAGTGGGGCAGGGCGGGTGCTGGCAGTTGAGTTCCCATTTCTCATGTTCTTTCCTCAAGGACCAAGACCCATGATTTTGCGAGGCAAGTTCTGTTTACTAGTAGTCTGGAGACCTTGCTAATTAGCAGTTAGCTATAAGTAATGCAAGGGTTAGCTGACATTAAGTAGGACTCTGTGTGATGTCTTAGCTCAGTGTTAAGTTGAAAGAGGGCTTAGGGAATAATCACTGTACAGAATGTTTTCTGGAAATTATGTTAAAACCTTTATTATATAACATTTCTCTTCTTGATTTCCCTATGACATTTCTCTTCTTGATTTCTTCATTTGCTCTATTTCCCACTTCAGAGGTTTTACATGTTTTAAGGGAGCCATAACCCCATATTCCCAATTGGGAGTTGATGGTTGAGGATGGAGAAAATGAAGCTAAAAGAGTTAGAAACACATTCTCCACAGTCCAATCTCTACAAATAAAATCACTTCTTCCTCCAGCCATAATTTGTTATTATGACTCTATACCCAGGGCTAGATCTTTTGTTTTCTACTACAAAATCATCAAAATTCCTTCCCAGTTGTGTGTATTAACTTCTAGCATTCCCCATCCCCATTCCTGGAGACAGTGTTGAACCATATCTGAGCCTGGTGCTCCCACCCTTTTGTGTTCCAGTTAATGGTTAACAACAAAGAATTACTCTGCGCTGCTTTATTTCCCAATAAGATCCACTTCTACCTTCCCTCAAAGACTCATCTCCATCTTCATGACTCCTATATGACTAACAGATGGCTCTGTTCATCTGCTTCTCTAAAACCCTTCCTTTTTCTTCTTTTTTTTTTCTTTTGAGATGCTCTTTATTAATAAATGTATGAATATTTCTCCCTATTACTTCCCTACTTATCCTGAATAAAATCCTCTCCTTAGACATTTTCTCTTTTACAGCACTTTATCTTCTATAACTGTAGCATCTTATTTTTTATAGCTGCAAGAAAATTAAATTAAAAAAAAGTTTTTCTAAACATATCTACAAAAAAAAATCTTTAGCCTTCAGGTATCATATTGAACATTCAAGTCAACAACAATGGGAAAAGAATAAACAGAGAAGAGTAAGATATGGAAAATGCCAAATGATTGGTATAGAAAGCATTTGAGAAAATAGAATGACACATAATATAATGTATGTAAAGACCTAAGCAAAAGACATGGCATTTAGTCAGTGGTCAACATATGATATCTAGGAGCACCATCTCTAAATCCCAGGGAGACCACTAGGCAGAAGGAATATGAACGCTACCTGACAGGAAAAGAATTTGACTCAGATGAACTAAGAGAAATCTCTAGAGGACAGAATCCTAGATAGTAAGGATAGGAAAAACAAATATATTGAGGAACAATGTCTATAACATGAAACTGTAGAGCTGCTTAATTACACCTATGCCCTTCATCATATTTTAAGAATAGTCACAAGCTCATCAACAGCACTGGACAACTAAAGCAGTGATTCTCCAGGGGGTGATTGCGAGAGCGAACTTGCAGTTTGAAAAGAACCGTGAAGGTTCTTCTAGTTCTTGTTTCATGAAATCCAAAGGATTTAGTTGGAAATAAATGTGTATATGTAGGTGACAGAGAATAAAAGTTAGTAAATATCCATGTAAGGAGCGTGGACTACAGGCAAAGGAGAGGGAGGATAGCATTTGGGGGAAAGGGGAAGTGCAGAGTGACATATCAGGGATATGCACATAGTGAGCTAACTAGGTTGGATGGAGGGAGGAGAGAGTCAAGGCAAGGAAACCAATTAAGAGACTCGGAATACTGAAAATGTCTGAAACCAAACATACTCACCTGAATGTTTGGACAATTTACAACTGACAATGCTATTGGAATTTAGAACTCAACTCTCCTGTTCTGGTTGTCAATTACTGAGTAACAAAACTACCCACAACTTATGCTTAATGATTCTGTGGGTCAGGTATTCCAAAAGGGCACAATAAAAGCTCAGCTGGAATGATTTGAATTTCTAGGGTGATACAACATCTAAAGACTGGAATTATTTGGAGGTTTTTCACTCATTTGGACACCTGAGCTAGAGTGATTGGAAGCCTGTCCTCAGCTGGGACTGTGGACCAGAGCTCTTAATCCAGGAATGATCTTCATGCAGCTTGGGCTGCTCAAAATGTGGGGTCCTGCACACATGGGCTCTGTGGAATACTAGTGAGTATTCCAGGAGACTAAGGCAAAACTCTCAAGGCTTCTTCTGATCCTCTCTCGAAGTCAATATCATGCTACATCATTTCCCCTCCCACCATTTTAATAAAAGCAAGCACCCAGAGTCAAGGGCTAGGAGCATAAGCATCACCTCTTAGTGATCAGAATATCCAAGAATTTGAATATAAGCTTTAAAACTGCCCCATATGGGTGATAACTGAAAAATGTATTAGATATTGAATTAAAGCAGTTTTAGTAACTCTTCAAAGAGTCTACTAAAAATTGCATACCACTTACTTTTTACATTACTCATCAACCCTACAATAGTCAGAATTCGGAGGCATATACTGGCCATGTGACGTAAGCAATGCGAATGGAACAGAAACAGAATTGCTAATCAGTAATTAAAAACCATGTTTCTAATTCAAAATTTTCCTGTGAGGAGCTCAAGGGTTAAAAGACATACCATTTATTTTTTTTAAAGATTTTATTAATTTATTTGACAGACGGAAATCACAAGTAGGGAGAGAGGCAGGCGGAGAGAGAGAGAGGGGAAGCAGGCTCCCCACTGAACAGAGAGCTCGATGTGGGGCTCAATCCCTGGGATCATGACCTGAGCCGAAGGCAGAGGCTTTATACCCCTGAGCCACTCAGGCACCCCAAGACCTACCATTTGAAAGACAGTCTGAAATTTCTTAGAAATGCCTGTCTGAGAACATGGCTGGGTTTCAAATGCAAAAACTCATGAAGATTAAAAATAATGCAATTAATTATCCAGATGTTTCAAATGTCAGCATTCGTTATTGCTTTCACAATATCACCAGTCACTGGCTTTGAATTTTTCTTTATATTTAGATGTTCTGAGTTGCAAATGTAGGTAGAGGATGTGAATCACCCTTAAGACAGCTTATCACCATATGTTGCGTTTGGGCATGAAAAATGAGAATAACCTAAACCTTCACCATCGAGACAGGTGAAGGGTTTCCATCAATGGCCATTAAGTTGGAGTAATTGGGTTTTAAAGAGACAGCGTGGAGTGCTTCTCTTTAGGAACCTCCACAGCGATTGTGCTTTAGCCACAGGTTGCACGATCCAACAGCACCAGCGCAGCTTCGGCCCCACTCAGCCCCCGTGCCTGTGTCACCACTGTTTGAACCCCCTCTATGGTGTGCATCTGTTACCCATTCTCTTTCAAAGAGCATCTGCTGCCAGAGGAGGCAAGCTTTTACTATGTTGATTTATCATGGTCAGATACAGGATTTTATTGCTTGCATTTGAATATTGTATTTAAGGTGCTTTTGTGATTACAGATGTTTTACATATAAATTGCTTTATATTAGAAAAACCTCTTTTTCAGTATTTTTAAGGAAACTTCGCATTCATGTGTTTTACATTTTAATATCTTCTTCTGCATTGCTGAGCGCTTGTGAATTGCTTTCTGTCTGTAATGGCAGTCAGCACGAGCAACAGCATCTGTGACTGTTGCTGCTTTAGAGAAGAAAATTAAATGTAGGTCTGGTTTTTCTTTTCTAGGGAGCCAGAATTGATTAATTACTACGGAAACCTTTGATTGTCATTTTATCCCCAAAAGGGACAGAAGGGGTCACTACATAAAAATAGCTTCCCACGCCATAACCTTTGTAAACCAGAAAACTATGTCAAGTTTCCACAGTTTTCTATCACTTGATTCTGTGGTCTTAAAATAATCTGAAAGTCTGTGGGATGGCACGGTCTTTGAAATAATAGCACCATCTACTGTCTGATCCGGAATTCATTCATCATGGTAAAGAAAGGAAGATGATAGAGACGGAGGAGGTGCTCTGAGTGGTTTAATGATACAGCACTAAGGAAATAATGTATAATGGAAAAATGTGAAAATCTTACCTAAAATAGGAAAACAAGATGAATCACATCTGGAGTTAGTCATATTAACTAAACATTGTGTAATACTCTTTTTCATCCAGAAAGCTGATGTATTAAAATTTGAAATTAGGGCAATGCCTTTATCACCATCATCGTCATCATCATCATCATCATCATCATCATCATCATTTTAGCTCCTCGGTCTCCTTAAATTTATTTTCTATTCATCTAGTTGAGGGTAAGGAGTGGGAGAGGTAGACATAAAAAGAAATATCTCAAAGAAATCTCTTCCTCTCAGCAATGCACCACGATGTCAGGGTAATTGCTTCATTTCTGAGCAGAGTGCCCGCCCGCTCTCAAGGAACACCTTGCATAGTGGGAGTTGCTAGGAGGCCTGATTGTTCCCTGTCCTCAAATCCTTTTCCCAAAGGAGTAATGTTATTTCATTAAAGAAACTCAACTGTCTGGATAAATGATCATGGAAAGTATGTCTCAGGGCTCTCATAAAAATAAGCTACTAGCTATTTGAAGAACATAGTGTGAAATTCAGGACATTCTCCAAAATCCTCCTTCATGCTGATTTCTTTCAATGAGCCAGAGGTCAGTTGTCACTCTGCCTCATGCACAGTTATTTCCTTAACCTCATAGCTCCCAGAGGACTGTTTCACCTCCCACACATATATTGCAGACTGTATATGACTCTTCCTTTCCCTGGAACTTTCATCAAGCTATTCCATATACAGCGGGATTTTTATGCTTTCTCTCCAGTTTATTATCTCTTTTCTAAATCAATTCAGAAGGTTTATTTTCTCTATTTGGCCTTCTGCTTCCTTTCTTTTCCCTTCCATTCTACTTCATTTTTTTTTCTACCAGGAGGCCAGAATAGAAATTCCTCATTTTAAAAAATGTTTTTATTTCTATAGTTTTCAACAATAAATGGCCTTTGCATAAAAGATTTAGGAAAAACATATCCTCACGATTGATTTTTCTTTTTTTTCTTATTCTGGTCTTTCTTTCTTTCTTTTTTTCTTTTTTGCTGTGCCAAGAAATATAATAAGGAGGAAATAAACAATGACATTTTTGAAATGTCAACTCTGATCCTATACTTACTTACCAAGTATGTATTAACTTTCCCTTATCTGTCAAAATATATGAAACACCATTCCTACCTTCAGAGGAGCTTACAGTCAACTAAATCTTTGTCCTCCTCTGTTTTTTAAAAAGGTTCCTTATCTGCTTATCTGTTCATCTCCATTGTGGCAGCTAGATACTGACCAACTGCTCAGTTTTCTACTTAGTCTAATCTTATCTTAGGTATTACTTTAAGTCATAGTAAGGCAATATTTTAAGATATTAACTGTGTTTTTATTTGCTGGGCAAAAGCCGTGGCTTTAGTTATGCACTATACATACAGGAAGAATGGATGCAGGTGTCAAAGAATAAGAGTAACAGCAACAACAACAAAGTCAGTTGAGTTGACATCTACATTTTCTTAAACTCATGGAAGGAAACCACAGCAATGAAAGTCAACGCATTAAATTCACCCCGCTAGGGGTTTTCTTTTCCTTTTTTTGTTTCCTAAATAAGTAGAAGGCATTTTAGAGACAAAAGTTGAAGCTCCGAAGGAGGCAGATGGTAAGATCACCAATAATGGGCTTGGGTAATGATGATGCATAATAATTTTTTTTTAAAGATTTTATTTATTTATTTGACATACAGAGATCACAAGTAGGCAGAGAGGCAGGCAGAGAGAGAGAGGAGGAAGCAGGCTCCCTGCTGAGCAGAGAGCCCGATGTGGGGCTCAATCCAGGACCCTGAGATCATGACCTGAGCCAAAGGCAGAGGCTTAACCCACTGAGCCACCCAGGCACCCGATGCATAATAATTTAAGTGCTATGGGGTTATAATTCATTGGCTGCAGGGACAAAAGTGAGAATTCGAAAAGGTGACGTGGCTGGGATTAGAGTACAGTGAGCAAGACACTTGCATTAAGTGCAAAATTTAAGGGCCACCAAGAAAATCAGTATTCAAGATAAGTAATATTTTCATTCAATGCTTTCCCAAAAAATCAAAATTAATAACCCATGAAACCCAGAAATAATCTATGGTAAATGAAATAGAAAAAAAATTTTAATAAAGACAGGGACCATATGGGTGGGTGATGTCTCTGAAAGGACCAGAAGTCATGACTCTATCCTAGGTGAGTCTCAGGAGAGGGATGTGAAGATGGAAGCCATAGATGGGTTTGGAATGGCCTGCCTTGTATCATAGTCCAGGGCTCTCTAAGGGTGTTGGAGAAGCCATGCACATCTATAGGAATAGTTTGTTGGTTTCAGGGAAAGCCTCCTAAAATCCCAAACTGCATCATCAGGGAGGGTAAACAACTAGGACGTGTATGAGGTTCAGAAATGTTGAAATAGTCCAGATGAAACAGAGATCCCAAGCCTGGAAGAAGGAGGACTTAGATGGGATTGGCCAAGCAATTGGTTGTGCTGTAAGGGACATGGGGTCAACATCAGAAGCCAAGCTTATGAGAACGTAATAAAGGAAAATCAGACATCAACAGATACCATCAGGGTACAGAGAAAAGGCATGCAAACAATGCCTAGGACACATGTAAATCCTCCCAACACCTCAAAAATAAAACCACCTCCACAAAAAGGAAGAAAAGGAGAAAGGAGAGCTATGTGTTTGACTTGGTTGTCGCAAAAGAGTGGCAGAATAAGGTACTCCAAAACATGCCTCTTGCATAACGATATTTTGAGCTGATTATTTGCAAAACATCAGACACAGGAAAAGCTCTGAAAACAAAGTTGGGGTTGCCTTTTTAAAAGGGAAATCTATCATCTATCTATCTATCTATCTATCTATCTATCTATCATCTATTTATCTATCTATCATCTATCTATCATCTATCTACCTATGAAACTTCCTTTTGTAAGGCTCTCTCTCTCTCGGTATCGGGAAGAGGAGGATGACTAAATCAAAAGAAACTCTCATCAGTGAAGAAGGCATGACCTTAAATCTGCATAATAAATCTTAAATTATTTTGTTATGCTTTTCTTGGTCATTTCCCCATAACTGGCCTCCCCCACACCCTTCACTTTTCTGTCTTCAGTTAAATATGGAATTTAAGCCTGAATTCTAAGCCACATCTGAGAGTTACTTGTTTTTCCTTAGGTATCTTGCATGTACACATTAGGTATACATGTTATTAAACTTCCATTTTTTGTCTCTTATTAATCTTCTTGTTACAGGTTTCCTGGCTGAGAAGAGGCATGGAGAGAAATGTATTTCTTCTCCCATACATTAACAAAAGAAGACTAAATTTTAAGTTGCAAGTGACTCTGAATAGAAACGAGATTTTAAAAGTTAAATTTAGTTTATTTTTAGAAAGTCTAAAACAATTTTTTATTCCATTTGGTAACAAAAAGTATGGTCCTTGGAGCGTCAATATCAGCATCACCTGAATGCTTATTAGAAGTGCAGATCTTGGGTGCACCAAGCTATAAAGAAGAATCTGCATTTTAGCCAGATCCCTTCCATGAGGAAAATAAAACAGTTCTTCTAAGAAAAGACCACTCCATATTAATAAAGAATGAGAGAGAGTCAAAGAGATCATGCTTGTGAGTGAATGGGGGAGGCTGTATTTTAATATTAAGTATTAGTAGAGTTCGATGCATGTAAGCTAGTGTGTATAATAGGGAAAAATAATTTTCCCTTTACTCTTTGAGATTCTTGGCTAAGACTTCCCTTAATAAATGATGGATTAACAGGAGAAAAACAATTTAGAAGATTAATCATATGTATACTTCACATAAACTGTGGTAATATCTGGGAAAAATTAGTAAATTCTCAGGAATACCCCAAACCACCATCTTAAATGCTGTTTTTAGAAAGAAGTTGGGGGATAGAGAAGCCAGTTATGGGAAGTTAGCAGGAAAAACATAGTAAGCAGGAGTAAGTTTGTTATTCAGATTTAAATGCATGTCTTCTCCATTGAGAAACTTTCTGTTCATTTAGTCACCCTTCTTTGCCTGGTATAGAGAGGAAGACACTTTTTTAAAATAGAGAGTTCCCTTATATATACAAATTTCCTTACAAAAGGGTAAATACTCCTTGTTAACCTTGTTTTCACAGATTCTGCTCTTTGCTTTTTCTCAAAAATGATTACCTCAAAATAATCCTTATGTCAAAAATACATATTTTGAGATAGCATATGCTGCTACTTTTCATGTGAAAGTGAATACAAAGTCTGAACAAAATTTTACACAAATTTATACACAAGCAGAAGAGAGAACAATTAAAACTTCCCTTATTCCCTTGAGAGACAGGAGGAAAAACTTTGTGATTGTGTTATCTATGCCTGTGAGAGCCCCTTGAACTAATTCTGAGGTGAATGCTCATAGGGGTCAGAAGGCCCAGGAACTGCATTGTAAAATCAAAAGTGCCTAAGCTTTTAGATTAGACCCTTCATGTTCTTTTTTTTTTTTTAAGATTTTATTTATTTATTTGACAGACAGAGATCACAAGTAGGCAGAGAGGCAGGCAGAGAAAGAGAGGGAAGCAGGATCCCCGCTGAGCAGAGAGCCCAATGTGGGCCTCGATCCCAGGACCTTGGGATCATGACCTGAGCTGAAGGCAGAGGCTTTAATCCACTGAGCCACCCAGGCACCCTAGACCCTTCATGTTCTTAAGAAGATTCCCTTCTCAAAACAAAACAAAACAAAACAAAACAAAACAAAACAAAACAAAAAACTTATCATTTTGCATTACAGTGCACAATTAGTACTCAAATCCACATTTCAGAAGCACTGTGTTATGTTCTCAGCCTTAGTCAATACCTAAGTCTGTGACTACAAATAAGAGTTTAATGTTTCAGTCATCTTTCTTTCATGACTTTTGGAAGGTTCCCATTACAATGATGAGACAGTGATCTAGAGCTAGGTTGGCCAACTTTTTGTAAAGGGTCTAGATAGTAAATATTTTAGGCCACACACTTGGTTTTGCAACTACTGAAGACTGCCATTGCAGCACAAAAATAGCTGTAGGAATGAGCAGGGTTATATTCCAATAAAACTTTATTTACAATTACAATAAGGAGCATGCTGGGTTTGGCCCACAGATGATAGTTTTCCAAATTCTGTTTTAGAATGTTCTATGGAATGATTCTTCTGAATATATGGCAGTAGTAGCTAAGAAATAAGATTTGTCACTCCTCTAAGGTCATTTCCTCATAATTCCTAAAGTCCCTGGCAGTCTTTTGCACATAGCCTCTGCTATTATAGAATTATTTATCTCTATGCTGAGCAATCTTAGCATACATGGGGGCATGGCTTTGCTCTTCTCAACCTAGTTTATAGCACATTAAAACATTTAAAATGCTCCTTAACTTATGCCAACAATGAAATTCCTTGCTCTCTACTTTTTACATGTTATAGGTGGATCTGTGGCATCCTTAAATTAATATAGAAATAAATTTCAAGCATTACATAACATAAAGTGTGGCAATTATGAAACATTCAAAAAAAGAGCTTAGTATTAAATAGTATAGTAATAGTATTGCTAGTATCTATTGAACATATAATGATTACTTTTCTTTCCTTTGCTCCTTTGTCCTTTGATTGTTAAACAACTAGGCCAAGCAGATAGAAAAAATATTCTGGGGGCTTTGGAAAATTGAATGAGATTCTCAGGGTCACATGGCAAATGGCCAAGTTGGACCTTGGCTCAAATTCATGGTTTCTACTCCCTATTCTGGTATACTTTTCACTGTAAAATAACGTCTTCAACTAGTAATAGGACCATATATTAATGTGGTTGATAAAATCTGCAGTTAAAACCCACAATCTCTTCTAGAAATGTCCTCCAATTCATTAGTGACCCAAGCCAGAAATAGCACAGGTGTTTCTATTTTATCATACCCTGTTTCATTGTGCATTTTCCTTTAACAGGAGGGAAAACAAAATTAAGTTGTCTTCAAGGAATTTATTATGCATTTTATTTATATGAAAATAGATTATCAACTGATCAGTAAGCTTCTCCCTTTGAATAAATTAAATTCTTTGAGATTCTCACAAATGAGTTAATTTAGCCAATGAAGTCCAGAACAAATACCACTCTCACGCATCTCTTAAAGGTGTATTTAATCTCTCACATTCACATCCACCTATTGAAGATCCTCTGCCCTAAATACCTTGTTCCTCTCTAAGCAAATATCAGTTGTACCTGAAAGTACATATTATTGAGCCTTAAATTCCATTAGGAGGTCTCAATTTTTATCTGTGTTCTCTTTCTCTTTCCATTACTGCCCTCTATATCTTTGGAAGGTACTTAATGAAGTAAAGAGAAAGGGACTTGTAAATTCTTGGCAAAAGAGTCTTCCTTCAGGAATTGGAAAACCTTTCAAGCTCAGTGGTAAATATGGATAAGGTATGCAGGGAATGAGAAGGTCTCTTTTTTTTATTTTGCTTCTTTGTCCCCAACATACTCTTCATTCTTTTAGGGGAAAAGATGTCTAGGTACTGAAAAATGACATTATAATGCAATTCTTTCTTGTTAGCGCTAGTGTGATTCTTTTGATACTTGCTTATAAAAGTCTCCCAACATGTTTTTGCTATAATGAATGGAAATGTATTCCTTCAAAAACCTTTTAACTTTCTGCTTAATAGGGGGTTTCAAAAGGAAAGTGAAAAAACTGGGAAAAAAAGTGGAAACAGTAAACTAGAATTACAGGTGCATGTACTCAGCTTGTATGTGTATAATGGACTTAGGTTGTGTCTCTGAAATGATTCAAATTCTCTGACTGTATTGACTACACACTTTGTGTTTTTCTTTATGCATTTTTGCTTTGTTTCAGAAAAGATTTGAGGCATATAGCAACCAGAAACTAATAAAATGTTGGCAAAAATAAGTAAGAAATAAGAATCAAAAATGAGAGACAATGTATGTGGAAGTGGATAGTCGTTACTGGGTAGACTTGGTGAAGTCAGAAAGTGGAAGGTAAAGACATGGCAGGGAACCAACCAAATACATGCATGCAGGTCCATGGTCCACACGTTTGTGATTACTGAACCTTAAGTTAGACTCTATGTTTACTAACCAGTAAAGCAAAAAGTAATAGCTATGGTTATCATAGAGCAGAGCTACAGTTTTCTTTAGGCGATCAGAGCTGCACCATAACACTAAGATCTAAAAACAAAAATGAAGTATCATAATGTTATAGACTGAGTCATGTCTTCCTAAATTATGTATGTTGAAACCCTAACCCCCAATATGACTGCATTTGAAAATAGGGCCTTTAAAGAGATAAGTAAGATTAAATGAGGTCTTAAGGGTATGGTCCTAGAACTGGTATCCTTATAAGAAGAGGAAAAGATACCAGGAGTGTGGGCATGCACAAAAAAAGCCATGTGAGGACCTAGTACAATTGTTACCATCTATGAGCCAGGAAGAGTCCTGATCAGAGATCAGCTCGGTTGGTATCTTGATCTTGGACTTCCAGTCTAGAACTGTGAAAAAATATCTAAGATATTCTGTTAGAGTATCCCAAGCAGACTAATACACTTAGAGATAGCAATATGATCTATGTGGTAAATGAGTTCTCAATTAGCATTTCTGCCCATCATATAGTAAAATGTTTCAAATGGCTGATTACTGGGATTGTTTTACAAAAGCAAAGGATAATACATTAAAAGGTAATTTTTTATGAATACGAATAAATATGATTCCATATGGGATTTTTGCTGCTGCAACTCCATTTAAAGGTAGAACTTAGAGAAAAAGATAAAGGCCTAGTTCCCTTGGCCTGAAAGATAAAGTGCCTACGTTGACTGTTTTACCCTGGTTGCCCAGATGCAGAGCAGATAAGGAAGAGTGGTGGGGATCTAAAAGCTGTCAATGGTCAAATGTCATTGGTCAACTGTTTTATCACAATGGCCAAGACAAACTTTTAGAAAATAGTTTTACCCCGTGTATAAAAGGAAACCATATGAGCCATAGAAATATTTTTGTAATATTACTATGGAAAGCATCCTTTCAGACAAAATAATTTCCTCTTAAATCAGTCTAAATGAATTTAATATAATTTTTTTTCCTTAAGTAATTAGATAAAATAGTTACCGTGTAAGTATGTTGGCCATGAACTCAGTAAATTTGGAGGTTATCTACCTAAATAATAATTTTAGTTTCTGTGAAAGCAGCTACAATCATTCATGTGTATGTCCTGGGCCACAGCAAAATATTGACAGAATCTTAGAAAGTTGTATTGCCTATGTTATTCAAGCTACTAAGTTCAGCCTACTTACAATAGCCACTTCCGCCCCTATATAATATAACAAATCTTCACACGCAGTTAAAACCTACTATATTTAAATGCCTGAGAAAATAATTTGCCATAGCAACTTCCCTATGTTTTAAGAAATATCTGCTATGAGGGCAAAAGAAGTGAGGAGTATATATTCTTAACAATTCCAATATTTCTGAAATTTTTATCATTGAGATTTTTTTTTTTTAATTTCTCTGAACACATTAGCCTAGCTAATGAAGCCCTCCATGATGAGGACATAGCTGATTTTAGCATCTGTGCAGATACTTACCTTTCTACTAAAGCTCAACCATATTATTCTTCTGTATCTCCTGCCTGTGGAATACTGCAATAGCCATTAGTTAATTTTCTTTTCTTTTCTTTTCTTTTCTTTTCTTTTCTTTTCTTTTCTTTTCTTTTCTTTTCTTTTCTTTTCCTTTCCTTTCTTTTTTCTTTTCTCTTTTCTTTTCTTTCCTTTCCTTTCTTTCCTTTCCTTTCCTTTCCTTAGAGAGAGAGTGTGTGAGAAAGGGGTGGAGAAGAGGGGAGGGAGGGGCAGAGGGAGAAGAAGAGAGAGAATCTTAAGCAGGTTCCATGCCCAGCACCAACCTGACCTGGGGCTCGATCCCACAACCCTGAGATCATGACCTGAGCTTAAATCAAGAGTCAGGCATTTACCCAAATAAGCCACCCAAGTGCCCCTCATCAACCAATTTTCTTATGGTGTTTTCTGTGCTTGAAATAGCAGTTCTTCTCTTGTCCATTTTATAAACAACAATTTACACAACCTTGACTCTAAAGCCTTTGATAGTCCATAGTCCTTCCTCTGTATCTCTACTCTGTGCTAAAGATTTTGCTTGTTTATATTTTTGGTTCTCTCTTTCAAGCTATGAGCTTCTACAGTGTGGGGACTGTATCTTTTCCATTTATGCCCAGTATTTAGTACGATGATTGCTATCTATTAGATGTTTGATATAAAGAAGGAAAAAAGGAAGGAAGGAAGAAGGAAAAGAAGAAACTCGCCAAAGGTTAACCTTAGTAAAGGTTAATTTGATTCCCATTTTGATCAAATTATAGCTTCTCACTCTTTTCAAATAAATTTACTTTCCTCTGTCAAATTTAATTCCTATTCTCAAGCTTACTCTTCATCCAAAACAAACAAAGGTGACCTCAAACACTCTGTTGTTTGCTCCTTTTACTTCCTGAATTTCTTTCTCACACCTCTGTCACCACAGTCTTGCTAGAGAGGTCCCAGGTCCCTCAAACAACCATAGGTTTCTTGCAGCCCATTGTGCCTTGTTTGGGGATTGAACTCTCTATGGATTAACCTTTTCTCTCTTCTTCATCTTTTCTTTTTTTCTTACCATCAATCAAAACCTGCTTTTTTTGGACAAATATTTGAAGGGGTCATCTCTCAGCAGCTTGCCTTGGAGAGAAGTACTCTGACATTAAACTGACTCACACAGCATGCTACCTCTTTGCCTGGAACAAAGAAAAATATCTTAATTGTGAATCTCAGTGCCCTTAATCACATAGTAGGTGATAGTTTCCAAATTGTAACTATTATCTGTGTGAGGTCTAGTCTATAACACCTTTTAGCTATACAGTAATCTTGCAACAATTATAGCAACTACTTATTGAATATGGACATATAATAATATGTCTATGAATAATAATTTAGTATGTTTATATATCAATAATAGCAATTATCCATTCTATGTTACCCATTAGGCTGGATCCTTCATGTCAATGAACTCAGGTAAAGTTCACATCAACCCTGAAAGACAAGTACTCTCTATCCCCACTTCATGCATATAGAAACCAAAGACTGCACAGATTAAATTGTTTGTTCTCACCCACATAGCTTATAAGTGGGAGAACTGGTATTTCAGTCAGGGCTTTCCTGACTCCAAAGTCCCATACAATATTACAACCCTGATCTTAAGGAATTCTTGGCCAACCCCACAGACAAAGGCAGTAAACTTATTGCCAAGCCTCAGCATTGCAATGTGTGGTAGTGTTTCATGAAGATGTTGGAGACTCTTTCTTATCCCCAAGCAATAATCTGAATATGTTTGATTTCTCTCAAAGTGTCTCTTATTCTTCTGGAGCAGAAAAGTTCTGTGTGCAAGCTAAACATTTCTACCCTTCCTTCCCTGTGGCTGTGACATTTGTATTGGTTGGCTGTGGCTCATTTTAGATAATTTTCTGCTGAGGTGTTCACCCTTTTGACTTACTTAAGGTCACCAATAGAATAAATTTTCATCAATCTACAGTGATGTAGCTCTTAATTAGAAGTAAGAGAGAAAATTGCAAATCTCCTTCTAGAGATCATTAAAGGTTGTATTCTCATGGGTATAAAGTATTTACAAGTTTTAATGAGCACATTAAGAGTAGTTTTAAACTGTACTTGACTTGCCAAATTTTAACAGATGATTGGTGTTTATAGTATTTGACACAAGCTTGTTAGTTTCTCTAAAATTTCCTAAAGATATTTTTATTGTTTCTATTTTTTTTTCTGATTTTTGTTTTGTTTTTAGATAGGAATGCTTAATTTTAAAGTTCATATGTGTCCCCCCCCCAGGGTTATGTTTTACACCTTTAAAGGATTGGATTTATGTTTATTCTTATTTTCCCTACACTCTGCAAGCAAGGTTGCTCTTTTGTTACTCCTGGATATATGTGCCTTTCTTCAAAATCCTCTGGATTCTCAACTCATTGAAAGGAAGTTGTGCACTTCTCTTCACCTATGGGTCACAATCATCCTTCTCGAAGTCTTGAAGTCTTTCCTCTGCTTTCGTCAGTGCATTAGGCAAGGCCAAGGCAAAAGGAAATGTGGAGTCTGTGATCAAAAAGCAGGGTAAATTTGTACTGGCTGCTGCTGCATCTATGGCTGTTCTGATCTTAACTGCATCTCATTTAGTTTGCTCTTATGATCTCTTTTGCAAGGTCACTAATAACCCAAATGAAACCCATGTGGAACTAGAAAAAGGTATCTCATTTTCTAGGCAAACCCCATGATGAAGCATAGAACTAATTCATTCCCACTGAACATGGTGGTTATTGTGGACTCTCTTGAAGGATATTACATGAACACTCATGTACACCAATCTTACTTTGTTTTCACTAATATTTTTGGACTATTAAAGCCAAGCATCAACATAAGGAGAGAGCATTATTGTTGTGGTCCTGCTTCCAACATCCTGCATCTGCTTTCACAGAGACTTTCCTCTTTTCTGCTGTCCTGCCCTTGATAAGACATCTACTTTCATTGTTCCCAGTCATTGTGACCTGTAACAATAAAGGTACCTGCTAATGTTATTATTATCAGTTGGCTCAACTGGACTTAGAACCCTTTAGAATTCAGCTACCACAATATCTACCTCCTCAACTGCCCACCATTATTGTCAGAAAACGGTCATTGAAGTCTTCCTGCTGTTAACACTAATGGTATGTCTGAGTTCCTCTTGGTTTCGAGTTTTCCTAGCTATGTCTAGTGTGGTGGACATTCTCCCTCTGTCCAAGTTGTTGTCATAGTAGCTGCTGCTGCAAAGGCATTGCTGATAACATCTTCATGGGACTTTAGAATGTGGCCTGCCTCTGGTATATGTAGTCCTTCCCTCAGTCAAAGGGAAATTCAGAGACTAAATCACTTAGAAAGGGAAATAAAAAGTTTACTAGCAAGAGTGCAAGAGGGTCAAATATTAAGAATATTGGCTCACCAAATAAAGACCACAGGAAGCTTTTTATTTTTATTTTTTATAAAGATATAATTTATTTATTTGAAAGAGAGAGAGAGGGGGGGAAAGAGACAGCACAAGAGAGAAAAAGCACAAGTGGGGCAGGGAGGGAGGAAGGGCAGAGGGAGAGGGAGAAGCAGGCTCCCCCCCTGAGCGGAGAGCACCATGCAGGACTATATCCCAGGACTCTGGGATCAAGACCTGACCCCAAGGCATATGCTTAACCGCTTAACCAACTGAGCCACTCAGGCACCCTGAGCACAGCAAGCATTTAAAAGGAAAAACAAAACAAAGTGTCCACGGTTACCAAGTATACATTGTTGTGCTCACAGAGGAACAACTTCACATGATTATCATAGTCAGAAAGATCATGTTATACCTTCAGATATCACCATAACAAAAATTAGGGACAAAATTGTCTTTACTAAGAAGTTCAGTTTAAAACAGATGCTCAAGATTTCATTTATTTTGAAGACCAGAATCCAAGAAAAAGACCCTGATGTCAAGTGCACAGTAATATTCAAAGCAGAGTAAACTGTTCTCTTTTGCTTCCATACCTTTCAAAATTAGTATTCTTTGGACAATTCAGTATAGATAAGTTGTGTAAAAATTAAAAACAAATATCATATGATCCAATGATTTAATTACTGGGTATTTACCCAAGGAAAACAAAAACACTAATTCAAAAAGGTATACATACCACTATGTTTGTTGCAGCATTATTTATAATAGCCAAAGTATGGAAGCAACCAAGTGTCCATTGATAGATGAATGGATATAGAAGATGTGGTTTTGGTCTTAATTTAAATCATGGCTATAGTAGTCAAAATTGAAAATGCAAACCAGTGCATTCAATTAAGCTGCGAAGTAACTGATTGATTGAATAGACAAGTCTTTCCATACAGTAGAGTAGAAGGACTATGTGTTGGGATAGATTATGTAGATAATTCATTGTTTCAGTCCTTTCTAAAGATAAAATGAGAGACAAATTAGACATGGAGGTCATATTTGGAGCCTTCTATGCCTAGACCACATTTTGCACAGACAAATGTCTTTTAACAATAGGAGGCTGACTGTGAAGCATAGGCATTGTTAAGAAAGCCCATCAACATCTATCTATCTGAATTTTTGCATTTAAGCCACTACCATGTGTCTTGTTATTTATACTTGATTCATGGTGTTCTTTGTTCTCAGAACAAATTAAATTAATCCATACTCCACATGGCCTCTACTTACATTTCCAGCCTGTCTCATGTTATCATTCTTCATGTTCTGGGGTCCAGCTGTTCTGAATTGCATATAGTATTGGTGTCTCTTTGTCTCTAGGCCTCACTCCCTCCCAGCCCCCCACCTTTTCCTTAGCTTCTTTTACTTAATTTGACTAGCAAAAGTTTCTCACATAAACATCTAGGTTGATACCATTCCTTGTGGGTACCATCTCTGGGCTCCATACTCCTATTTACCATGCTTCAAGTATCATTATATTTGATATATATTTACATGTTTTCTTATTCTGTAAACTATGAGCTCCTTGAAAGAAGGAGCTATGTCTGGTCATCTTTTTTATTTGCATCTTCTAAATAAATTCTCCTTATAAAATAGAGCTTATAAATATGTGTGAATGAGCACTCTAAGGAAAATATTTTCTCTGAATGGAACTATAATGCAGAGACTGATTCAGAGAATCTCTGTTGTAGCTCTTTTTCCTTCCACAAACAGATCATGTGATACACAAGTCATTTCTCTATATTTTGGGGGGCTCTAAAATGAGAATCATATCAGTCATGCATAACTTAAAAAAAATTCCTGTGGATGTTGGAGAATAATATTAACTTCAACCTGGGACCTCTGACCCATTATATCACAAGGAACAAGAACAGATCCTGACAAACATAAGTGTTCAATATGTGTTAGTTCATGTTCCTCAAATATCACCTCATAGCTAAACTCAGTGTATTTAGAGAGAGAGGTGTTGAACTTGTAATTATTATAGTTTGTCTAAAAAGCTCAGTTACAAAGAGCTCATTTTATATGAAGGCTTTCGAGGATAAAATTTAAGAGGTATTTCCCTCATACAAAGTGCCAAAACCAAGAAGCATTAAGTTCAAAGATCTTTGAATAATTATCTAGCATTCCTGGGGAGCCTGGGTGGCTCAGTTGTTAAGCATCTGTCTTCTGCTTGGATCACGATTCTGGTGTCTTGGGATCAGGATCTAGCCCCATAACAGGCTCTCTGCTCAGCGAGAAGACTGCTTCTCCCTCTCCAGTTCTCCCTGCTTGTATTCCCTCTCTCACTATCTCTCTCTGTAATAAATAAATAAAATATTTAAAAAATAATAATTATCTAGCATTCCTATATTCATACATAGTATTTGAGGGGGGAAAGTAGGTTGTGGGTTGTTTTTTTCCTCCCATTGGCTTGGTATGTTTGTTTTGGAAAGGCAAAAGTATTTTATGGCTCTGGGTTTACTCTGTAGCTGGCAGAGCTAGTGGAACATTATCATGCTTGATGAAACACTACTTCTGCTCAAACAAATGTATATCAAAATGAAACTAAGTGGAGAGATTACTGCTTTTTAGATTAGTGTCTATTATCAATAAGCAGAGAGTTTCAAGTACTTTACTTAATGTGATTTCTTTGCCATTAAGGATAATTTATTGTTCTATTGTATGAATAGTTGTCAAATCTTTATACAATGAGCCAGATAATTCTTTGCACAATATTTAGTACCTCTGTAAAAAATGAGATTTGAAATGTATCGAACAAGGGACTACCTTTTAACATTTCTCCTCAGATAAAATGCTTGAACATTTGATACAGATATAATCAGATAATATTTACATGTGGCAGAGTGCCCAGTAACTAGTTACATGTGGCTGCCATCTTGTTGATTAATCACGCATGAGCTACATGAATTAATGAATCTGATGTGACCAAGTTGGTCATGTCACCATTACTACAATGTCAAAATAAGTCCAAAAAAAAAAAAAAATCAAAGTGCTTAATTCTGGTTCTGGCTACGTGCAAGCTTTTCTGTCAGTGAGTGAGGCCATTGGGATGTGTTAGCATGTCTGTGGGGGTGGTAGAGTCAGAGTGGGAAAACTGCAGGGGTACAACAGAACTGCAGCTAAGCAGACCATGGCAGCATCTCCTGGCTAAGCCTTGATAAGTAAGGATGGCCCAGGCAAGTGAAGGTGGGGGCCAGAGAGATCAAGAAAGAGTGGTAGATTGTTATTTATCTCAGAAGGCTAACTAAGGATTAAGGAATAGATGATACAGAGATGCTAAGTTACAGGATTTATGATGCAGCTGAATTTCCCCCATCAAACTTCTGGATCACCAGAAGGGTTAGCAAGAGCAAGGCAAACTATGGTTTAAAAAAAAAAAAAATCTACATGGCCTGACCCATGGTATGGATCCATTAATAAAAAACACAAGTTTGAGAGCCAATCAGCAGTCTTAGGAATAGGGCTAGAGCTTCATACATCTTAAGGCAGAAAGTCAAAATATAAAATTCAAAAATTGGCTTGATGTTTCAAGAGCTGAACTATGAACAATGTCTTCTTACATAGTCCTTGACCAGTAAAAGAATTTTTCCAGGGGCCTGGGTTTAGATGAATATATCTAGATGTAAGGTTTAGAGAAATACAGGGAACCAAGCAGGACATGCATAGTGCTGAAGATATACTGTCAGAAGTTTGCTGATAAAGGTTTACCATTTATAACATTTGCTGATTTCTGTAGTGTAAATATCCCATTGTGGCTTATTCCAAGCCACCATCATATCATCAACTTGCCCACAAAAATTCCTGGAAATATTCACAATTGGTTCTTGTGAACCTGTAAAAACTGGTTCCAGCATGCCACTCTTGCCGTGGATGAGTGAGTCTATGTCAGACTCAGTTTATCAAACAATTCATTAAACTTAAAAAATAAAATTATCAATTATTTTAAATCAATATTTATTTAATTATTTTTATTTATTTACTTGTTTATTTTCATTTTTTTACCACTCAGAAAATATTTACTGGGTACCTTCAAAGCTTGTGCTGGTCATTACTCACGTCTGGCAGAGCATCTGTTCTAGAAGATTGATGGACTGTATTGTATACAAGGCATAAACAATCCCTGAGTTATTTTAAATTATCGATAGGTAATAATTCAACCAGAAGATTCTTGTACTTCACCTATTTTGGTAGATTAAATATAGCCACAAATCCTTTGAAAGTAGAATCATTCTACTCATTCCTTTGAAAATAGAATCTAATTCCACTATCAGAATTGGCATTAGTACTTGCTTGACTTAGCTTAGGGCCTGGTATGTCATAAATACTCAACAAATCACTAGTGAATATGCCAGGTTTTCTTTACTTGGGGCCCTAATAAATGCAACTGGTCTCCAAATAATATGCAACTGTTTGTAAATTTACTTTATGTAATTGTAGATGTGGATTTTTTTGCAGAAAGAAGCAGTCATTTTCATATTGCAATAAATATTTTCCTTCTTGTATTATTATCTCTCCTCCATAGCATAAAAGCTGTAAGTAGTTTTCTCTTTCCTAAAATCTCAAAGCATTGTATTTGTGATTTTATTGTAACGTCAGTGTTTTAGAGTTGTGTGGTCATGGTTTTTTGTTTGTTTGTTTGTTTTTGTTTTTGTTTTTCTCCAGGATTCTCTTACTTCCTAGAGAGCAGTTCCCATGTCTTAGTGTTTCTGGAATCTTAATCCTCAGTGTTTATTCCAGGTTTATTTTTTATTATTGTCAGTGAGCCTGATACACTGTGTGCTCAATTTCTTTACCAAATTTATTTAAAATCACAAATTTTGTTGATGGGGGGAGGGGGTTTGGGAGGGGGGGTGGGATTATGGACATTGGGGAGGGTATGTGCTATGGTGAGTGCCGTGAAGTGTGTAAACCTGGTGATTCACAGACCTGTACCCCTGGGGATAAAAATATATTATATGTTTATAAAAAATAAAATTAAAAAAAAATTTTAAAAAATCACAAATTTTACTACACTCCAGACATTAACTAAAGAAAGATAAAGTATATAATGAGAAAATATGGTTCTGTCTGATAGACATGGGCTTTTTCAGAATTTTCATTGATTCAAATTATGTTATTATTGGTGATGGTGTTCACATATTGTTTGAAATATTTCTGACAGTGACATACCCAGGATACTATTAAAATAAATTACTTAAGGAAATTGCATAAGATAAACTTATTAAGAACAAATTGAAAATTATAACAAAGTGACACATGGACTTATTTGGGCCAGGGATTCAGTGAGTTTGTTACAATGAGGACCCTATCCTCACACTGATATGATCAAATTGACTTTAACAAAAGAATACAGGTCACCAGCAAGAGGAGACCTCTAGTCTTCAGAGTCTTTCTATGGCTCCACACACCATCTCTGCTATATCATTGAACTTTCACAGATTGATATAACCTCTTGCCCAGAAAAGTACCTTCATGTTATAGACTGGGGTATTATTTAAGGTCTTACTTTTTATATTGGTCATTTTCATATATCTCTTCCCACCTAAGCCAAAGAGAAGAGTTAATATCTATGTATCATATGTGACATTTTCCCTGAAGAGGTGATAATGGAAGAGGGAGGTATAAAAGAACCCTTCATATTACAATTCTGTGCTTATTTTGTGAAAGGTTAGAGCCACATTTAGATCCCGAAGCCCTGGATTTCAATTTTAATTTAAGCATTCTTTCCCAGTGACCTTTCCCTTTTACCGCAAAAAAGACCGTGTTCAGTTTGACACTTTTGTTCTTTAAAATCTACCCGCTTCCTTGACTTTTAAGTAAGAACTGAGAGAGCCTATCAGAGTCTGTCATAAGGCAGTTATTTCTTTTTCCCCCTCCAGGGCTTTTGAGTTGTCTTTATTGGAAGGGGCATTATTCAGCCTAAAGCAAGGAAGTCCTGAGAGCAGTCTTTAAGGAAGTTGGATTAATAGAGAGAAAACAGGAAAATGCCACCTTGTCAGTGATGTGGTATCTATAACCTTTCACCCTCTACCCTCTTCAAAGCCTGTAAAGTATCATCAGCTTGTTAAGCAGAGGAGCTGATAAAAATTGATGTTAATTTGAATTGACATGTATTCATTTCTCTAAGGGATGGAGGAGAGTGACAGATTATTCAATAATAGTTACAGCATGTATCAAAAATTTATTTTTCCAAGATACTGAGAAATTCCAGTAATTTAATGATATAAAACCACTAGTTCTAAGGCAGACTGGATGGAAAGGGAACCCTTCAATGCAACTACTACTGGAATATCTAGTTAAAACCTGATCTATTAACCATAGTTAAATATGTCATAGTTTGGGTTATAGAATGTATTTTACAAATGCCCTCTGCACAGAATACCAGAAAACTAAAACTAAAATAATAATAATAATAATAATAATAATAATAATAAAATTAAAAGTTTTAACAACAATATTACCACATCTGTTGAGGACAGAAATGAGCCAAGGCAATACTAATCAGAAGAGATACATAATAAACTCTATAGACATGGCAAGTGTCTTCAGGGAAACAATTTAACACTTAATATAGTTGAAATTTGAAAAAGAAACGATCACCCAGAAATCTGTTTATCTAAATCAATCATGTTCCCAGTTGACTTCATTTTGTTTTGTTTAAGAAAAGGTTGTTTGGGGGAGCCTGAGTGAGTGGCTCAGCTGGTTAGGCATTGGACTCTTTATTTCAGCTCAGCTTGTGATCAGGGTTGGGCTCCCTTCTTGCTCCCCCCACCCCACTCTCAAATAAATAAATAAAATCTTTAAAAAAAGAAAGAGAAGGTAGTTTGGCCAAAACACTCTTATCAATGGAAAATATATTCTTTTATAGTTACAAAAAGAAAAAAGAAAAAAAAAAAAAAAAACACCACCAACCAACTCCCATCCCCCCAAAACCTACTAAGCATTTTCCCTGTAGTAGTGATTGTCAAGTACTCAGTAAATATTTTTCCTCTCTTCCTCTCCTGTCCCTCTCTTGTTTTAACAAATATTCAGTTAGCATCTGATTTGCTCAAGGCATTATTGTTAAACACTTGGAATTTCAAATATTTTACCTGGCCTTATGGAGCTACTACCAATTTGAGACAGGGTGGGGAGACCTCTTTACAAATAAAGTGTACTTGCTTGATTGAAATAATTAGTTATCTTCAATCTTGTTATAAAGATTTGAAATGAAACAGTAGGAAAATAAGGAATTCTGCATTTGGACTTGGGGAAGTCTCTTAAAGGTTTCTTTCCTCCTATGTTCTGAGAAATATATGAGAATGCTCCATCTCACCAGACTTACTTTCCAGCAGGACGTAGCTGATGCTTTAGCCCAACCCATCTCCTTATCCCCCTATGCACACAAGCCTCACAATTATCTGAAATGTCTTTCTTCACTTCAGCAATTTAATTGCAGCCCATCTTTAAAGTTTCACTTCAAGTATTATTAAGACTTCCTTAAAGCCTTCAATGAATGCTGCCTCCATCTTTATGGTTTTCTCTTAGATACAGCCAATAATATCTCACACTGGTTTTGTAGTTGTTTCTCTCCCTAACCAGATGAGAAACAGAATAGAAACAAAGCTACCAGCTCTTGGTATAGCTCTGCAGAGTCTCAGTTCCTCTTACAAGAAATTTAGCAGTTAATAACTACATACAATTAGTTTGATTCTTTTCCCTGAGAGTTTGACAGCTGCCTAATAATCTCTATTCTTTTCTTCCCTCTCCCCAGTCCTTAACACCACATGGGCATATTCTCTTATAGGCTGTAAATAATAAGATTTCTAACCAATTAATGAGTTCTATATATCTTATTTTTCATGAGAAATTATACCAAGAAAATCAAGTGAAACACATTGGTGGTCATTTACCAATGAAGGGTATGGTGTTGTTCTTTTGTAACTTAAATTCTTTAGCAACATTTTTGGTGGAATTCATTCTTAGAGATAATGGGACTTGTTCTGAATCCAATAAGACTCTATGAATATAAGATGCTATAGAATGGCTTCAAAGAAAGGTGATTCATAATAGAAAATACGGATTGTATAAAGTCACCAGACATCATAGGGGCATATTGGTTTGCCAGAGGAAACTGAAATTTCCTCTTTCTGTTGTATTTTCCATTTGTTATCTTGACTTCGAATCATTCTTTTTCTGAAGTGTAAGGAAGAAAAATTGTGAAGGATTTTTGAAGGAGTAAAAAAGTTGACTTCAGATCTCTTCCTCTTCTAATTTGGCAAGTCTTGTAATGATCCCGTTTTAAAGTAGATGCACATTTATTCTGCTAAGAAAAAACACAGCATACTTTGATACTACGTCCTACCTGCAGCTATTAGCTTCCTTAAGGAGAAAGTAAGAAAGGTTTTCCAGACTCGAAATATGTGGATTTAATGATGGTTGATTATAGTGCCTTTATCCATCCCCCCCATTCCTTCTGCCTACACTGAGCATAAAGATGTTTCCTTAGAAGTCTAAGAGGAAAATGACACTTGCCCTGCATTGTCCTTGAGCTAACAGCTGCAGACTTCAGATTTTCAGTATAACTCATGCAGCAGCACAGGTCTTGCCCTCACTTAAAAGTTCAAAGGCTATGGTAGAAAAATGTGCCCATATTGAGTGACTTCTGAAGATGTTGAACCTGTGCTAAGCTAACGAGGTGAAATTGGCAAATATTAGGAGGCTAGGTGAACAACTCAATAAAGGTCAACCATAGAAGTTCCAAAAGAGAGGTGATCTAGATGAAACCAAAGAACAAAAGAGTTCATCAGCAGGAAACACACACAGTGGTCACAAATCAAAGTAAACATAGGAGTTGCTGAATGAGATGTCAGCTGAATTTTTTCCCCTTACGATGTTAAAAAGGTATAGATACATAAATGGAAATAAAATATTTTTAAAAGTCTTACAACAATTGTCTACATGAGTTCAATTTGTATTCGATTCAGGACTGTTCTGCTCTAGGTGAAGCCATCAAGATCATGCCGCATCTGTGACTTGGGATCCAGATCTTAGGGTTGCCTTATAAGTGAGGCCCTTTGTCATCATTTTTTTTTCTCCCACCATTTAGACAATATAATCCCTCAAGTGTAGAATGAACTTCACATATCAAATTTCACTATATCATCTTACAACATATGTTTAGTTTAATAAGGGGTTATTTATTTTTCACAGCCCTCCAGGGCACACTAGTTACTTTACCAAGTTTCCATGAATTATAATAAAACAAACATTTTTCTTAAAACAAACATATTTTTAATCGTCTTCCCACATTAGAGAAATTAAGCCTCGAAGAGCATTAAGGGAGTCCCAAAATTGTTCTTCAAATAACCTCTCGAATGCTCTCTAAAAGTACGTATCTTACCACATTCTTGTTAATGGTATCTTCCATCCTCCTTGTCCTTGTAAGGATTAGTAGAAGTGATGTATGTGAAAGTTCCAGTACAATGTCATGCACAAAGCCATGTTCAATAAATATGGGTCCCTCTGGCTTTCTCTCTTTGTCTTAAATGACAATGTACAGACCAGACCAAATCTTGCTCATCGCAATATTCAGAAATGATGCATAAAATATAACAAATCCCTTTGAAATACACAGCTGAATTCTTTAGAAAGCAAGGGGGAAAAGAGGGAAAAATCATAAAAAGGGAATCAAAACACAGGATAAGTGTGTATTTTCTGTTGGGATTTTCTGTTGGGGAAAAAGTATATATGATTTTAGTTTTAATGGTCACCCAGGAATAGTAGATGAGGTCTTTGGTTTAGAAGATCCAGGGAGCAAAGCTCCACAAGCAACTGCATAAAACATCTGTCCTCTCAAAGGACGACGTCTTCAGAATAAATGTGGACTGAAAATAAAATTAATCGTTATCAGGGCGCCTGGGTGGCTCTGTCAGTTAAGCGTCTGCCTTAGTTCAACTCAGGTCATGATCCCAGGGTCCTGGGATCAAGCCCTGCGTCTGGCTCTCTGCTCAGCAGGACTCTGCTTCTCCCTCTCTCTTTAATAAATAAAATCTTTAAAAAAATTAATCTTTAACACAAGAAGACTACCAAGAAGCTTGACTCCTTTGTCCTGACTCTCAGATTAATAATCTCTCAAGAAAACTAAAAATTAACAGAATATTACTTAAACATTCAGTAGAAAGTAAAGCAACATAATAGGCACAGAGAAAGAAAGAAATGGAGGAGCTAAAGATAGATTTGAGGAAATTATCCAGAATCCAGCACAGAGAGATAGAACAATAAAACATGTAAGTAGAGCTTAAGAGATACAGAAAATAGAATATATCTCTCTGACATTTGCAATAGAAGTTGCCAAAGGAACAAACAAAATTAATGGAGAATGAGTAAAATTATTTAAGGTGAAAATGAATAAATATTTTCTAAAGTAGAATAGGGAAAACCATAGATTTGAAAATCACAAATAACTTAGATATAATAAATCTACCTTCAAGCAAATATGAAGTAAATTACAGGAGAAAAAGTATAGAAGCAAAGAGAAAGAAAAGAAATTATCTGCCAATGAATGAAAAGTAAGCCACAACAAACTCCTTTAAAAAGGCAAAAGTGGGGCGCCTGGGTGGCTCAGTGGGTTAAGGCCTCTGCCTTTGGCTCAGGTCACGATCCCAGGGTCCTGGGATCGAGCCCCACATCGGGCTCTCTGCTCAGCAGGGTGCCTGCTTCCCGCTCTCTCTCTCTGCCTACCTTTCTGCCTTCTTGTGATCTCTGTCAAATAAATTAAAAAAAAAAAAAATCTAAAAAGGCAAAAGATAGGAAAATGGTATATTCAATGTTCTGAGAAAAAATAGTAACCCAGAATTCTACATCCTAATAAATAAGCATTTGGGATCAGGAGTAGAATGAATGTTTTCAAACACACAGTAACAAATCTTCAAAAGATTTAGAAAAAAAAAAAAATACCTTGTAAAAGAAATAACTTCCATGAGGGGAAAAGAAAAAAAAAAAACAAAAAACACCCAGAAAGAAGTAAAGACATACTGGGATGAATTGTGGACAAATGTTATTAAATATATAGATGCGTTAAAAATTTAAACAGTAAAATGACAAATAATTGTGTTTAAAAATATAAGTGAGTTGGGGGAAATCGGAGAGGGAGACAAACCATGAGAGATTTTGGACTCTGAAAAACAAACTGCGGATTTTGGAAGGGGGGAATGTGAGGTTCGTGAGCTTGGTGGTGGGTATTAAGAAAGGCATGTATTGCATGGAGCCCTGGGTGTGGGGCATAAACAATGAATCTTGGAACACTGAAATAAAATAAAATTAAATTAAATTTAAAAAATAATATAAGTAAAATACTACGTAGTAAAGATGTTAGAACTAATATGAGCGATGAAAAATTTCACATACTTGTAGTTAGAGCAGAGATTAAACAATTAACATGAATATTATAATCATCTTAATTGTTGATACTTTGGGTGAAAAAAGTAACTGATTAAAGAAAACAGTGAAAGCCTTACTAGTTGTATAACAACAAATTAAATCAATTGGTAGTGATGTCTATACATTAGGCCCAAATACCACACAAAAGCCAAATTGAGACTTAAATTCTACAAAACAATACAAGGATAAGATTATTCAACTTTTTTTTAAAAGATTTTATGTAGTTATTCATTTGACAGATCACACAGGCATGTGCACATGGCAGGAAGTGTAGAGAGAGAGAGAGGGGCAGCGGATCCTGTTAAATACAGAGCCTAACCTGGGGCTCCATCGCAGGACCTGAAAGTATGACCTGCACGGAAACCAAGAGTCAACGCTTAACCAACTATGCCACCTACGTGCCCCTATTCAATGTTATTTAACCTACTTTGGAAATTACAAATTGAAGATATTCTTACCTATTCATTTCACAATTAAAGTATAATGTGATACTACATCAAATAGGCTATACGAAAGGGAAATTACAAGGACATCTTTTAAACATAAATGAAAAAACCAAAAAATTCAAAACTGTTCAAAGCAAATTCAATGATATACATAAACTTTCACCATAATTGGGTTATGTTTCTGAAAGAACGAAAGTGTTTTAACATAAAACATTCAGTTAGGGTGCCTGGGTGGCTCAGTGGGTTAAAGCCTCTGCCTTCAGCTCCGGTCATGATCCCAGGGTCCTGGGATTGAGTCAAGCATCAGCATAGGGCTCTCTGCTCAGCAGGGAGCCTGCTTCCCCCTCTCTCTCTGCCTACTTGTGATCTCTGTCTGTCAAATAAATAAATAAAACGTTAAAAAAAGAAACAACATTTAGTTATGTGATTTTCCTTATTAACATATTAAATGTCAAAATTAGCACCTTAATAGATACAAATATTAATATGAATCAACACTGATTAATGAAAAATTTTACCAATTTAGTAATAGAAGGGAACTTCCTTGACTTACACCCTACAGTAAACATTTTATTTAATGGTGAAATATTAGAATTTCATTTAATATCCTTTTTAAATTCTGTTTAAAATTCTATTTTACCAAACAACTCTTAGAAGGTTGAAAAAAGAAGAAACATATTTTCTTATTATTTAGAGCCATAAGATTATCTTCCTAGAATATACAAGAAAAATGGCTGTTGGATTCAGAAAAGGCTACTCCAAAATATGGCATCTTATCATATTAAAACAAAACAAAACAAAACAAAAAACTCCTTAAGCTGAAGGAGTTTGAGAAAAAAGCAGCAGGAAGCTCACTCTGCCCTCCCGTGTACAAAGGATTCTCTTCTGAAACAGGTCATAAAACCCTCAGCTGAAAAGTGAACTCCTGATACTCAGAAGAAAGGACTACTCTTAGCTCTGAAGACAAAGGGACCCCAAGCAGAATTCCTGCAAAGAGGCTTTGCTGTTTCCCTGAGTTTAGCACACTTACTTCATACTCTTTAACCTATCATATTTCTACATGACTGTCCATTCTTCATCAAACTTAGCATAAAAATAGTCAGGCTTAAGTATTTCTTCAGCTTTTCACTTCCTTATGAAGGCTCCCATGCCACTTAAAACTTATATTAAATAAGTTTGTTTGTTTTCCTCCTGTTCATCTTTTTTTGTTTAATTTTCAGACCCGGCCAGAAACCTTAAGAGGGTCAAGAAAACCTATTTCCTTTCCAACAATCAGAATTAATCAAAGATTCCAGCAAAGTTGTTAAATGAAGGAACAATATAAAAATCAATTAGTTGCCTATGTACCCATAACAAATATTTAGAAGAGAAACTTGTTTAAACCATAAAAACATAATTAAAAATGGAAATGAAAGAATAATGTTCCTAGAATTCAATGTTTAAAACTTTTACGAAACAATTCAGAAAATGCTGAGGTATTAAAAAGATCTAAAATACTCAGATAAGTGTAGACTCAGAGGAAGATTCACCATCATAAATATAAAATTTTTCTAAAACAGATAAATCTATACATTTAATACATTTTAATCAACATTCCAAAAAGTTTTATTATAGATCTATACAAGCAGGACCCAGTAATTCATATGGAAGGTTAACTGGGCATGAATAGCTAGGGCATGCTAATGACTAATAAGGGACCCTTGCGCAAGGAGATACTTGTTTACTATCATGCCACAGTAAGTAAGACAGTATGGTACTGACAAAGAAATAAACAAATAGGGTAACAGGTACTGACAAATAAATAAAAAGTTTCAGAGTATGAAACTGACCTTTTCATTTATGGACACTTGGTATAAGACAGGACTGGCCTAGAAAATCAGTGGATAAAACTTTGAACCATTCTACGAATGATCCTGGTACCATTGATTTTCCACACAAAAATTTAAAAAGTGGTAATATCAGATTTATATCTCATTTCACATAATTAAAGATCTATCAGATAGAAGAAAATATATGAAGACATGTTTATGACAGAAGAGTAAGAAAGAATTTCTTTAAACGATGCTAAAAGGCCAAACCACAAGCAAAATGATTGATAAAGGTGCCTGCATGAAATATTTTTAAGAAAATAGGGATGCCTGGGTGGCTCAGTGGGTTAAGCCTCTGCCTTTGGCTCAGGTCATAATCCCAGGGTCCTAAGATCCAGGCCCTCGTCAGGCTCTCTGCTCAGTGGGGAGCCTGCTTTCCCCTCCCCCTCTGCCTGCTTCTCTGCCTACATGTGATCTCTCTCTCTCTCTCTGTCAAATAAATAAATAAAATCTTTAAAAATAAAAAGAAATATCTTTAAGAAAATAAAGACAAACTTCAGAAACAAGCTACAGATTCAGTAATAGTTTCATTTGTGCAACATATTTATCTGAGGAAATATTAGTTGTTAGCCTAGAAATCAACATAAAGGAGAGTGAGAAAAAGAAAAATGGGTAAAGAATATTAATATGCATTTCTCAGAAGAGGTTCAGCCTCATTAGTATTCAAATAGATTCAATTGTAAACCAAAATGAGATAGAATTTGCCACATTTTAGGTTGAAAACATTATAACACAAAACATCAAAAGGTTATGAAGATATGAAGATATTGGCAGCTCTCATACACCACTCAAGGGAGTGTAAATTGATAAAACTACCTGATAGAAAACACTTTTGCAGTATCAAATAATGTAAAAGAAGCATATTTTCTATATTCCAGCAATTCCTCTTCATGTATCCTAGAGAATTCTTACATGTAAATATTCTCATGTAGTACAAGAGTTATAAGACATAGTAAGTCTTTCATGTTAGCTGAATTAAATATATGTTAATTTTTTTCTTAAAAATTAGAAGTCTCTACTGAGGTTTCTTATAAGACTATTTTCATTTCGAATTATAACAACTGACTCTCTTTAGAGGAAAATAAGTAGGGGACAAAAAAAGCTAACTAGCGATATGAGAAACTCCAATATTTGGCTGAATATTCCCCTAACAAAGTGAAAATATATCTAATTAAAAAGAAGAATCAAATGGGTTATCTGACATAATTCAACCAACTATATATACATACACTATATATAGTGTATATATATATATAAAAGAACTTACTGAAATACTAATATTTCAGTAAGTTCTTTGTTCTTATATATAGATAGCTTATTCGACTCAAGAAATGTTTATGGGATTGGGAACTTCAAGGTCAAGGTAGTGGATTGAATGTACATAACTATTTTTACTGAAATCCCAAATCTCACTTAAAAACTATAAAGAGATTATTTTAAAAAGACATTAATCCATAGCAAGAAGGAAAAAAGGAAAGGAAGCAGTAACAAGAACATTTTGAAAACTGGGAAAACGGTAGAGAAGTAATAACTAATCTAGCAGATTGAAGGAAGATTATTCCTAAACCAGCAAAGGCAAAAGCTGAGATTCAACCTAATTTTCATCGTAAATCGTCAAAAAGTTCAAGAATTAAGTGGAGGATTGAAGTAAGGAAGATAAAAATAAAAGATGTTTGGGAAACAGATTCCTGGACCCTTTTTCATTTACTTTATGGATGTCCCCTGGCAGATGACTCAGAAGAAGATAAAAGAGAAAAGATTTGATATGAGGGCAAAGGGCTCAGTTGTATGTCTGGGTACAATACTAAAAAGTTTGCTCTATACTATATATTCTGACTGTTGAAAGTTGAGGTCTCCAGTTCTTTTTCTTGACTTAGACTCCCAGAATACTGCAGAGTTTTATACTACATTAAAAAAATTGGAGAAATATGACCAACCCAAAGAGATCTAAATTTTTTAACACTGTGATATCCAAAAAATGTCCTATGTGATGGCTATGAGCTACAACTAAATATTCTGAGATCCTTCCACATGTTCATAGCTTGCAATTGACTGTTTAGTTCCACACTCCGAGCATAGGCAGACAACCAAAGATTATCTCTAAGATAAATATCAGAAACCAGGACAATAGGTAAAATTAAAAGAAATAGAAATTATTCAGAAAGAAGAAAATGTTGACATACATTTTATGTGTGTGAATGTTTTATTTATTTATATACATATATCTAATCTTCTATAGTTATATGTACCTACATACATACAACCTCCATTAATCTGCAGAAAAATAAAAATAAATACTCTATCCATTAAACAAAACAATAGTGCTAAAAATTGGACATTTCAGGAAATAGATAAGATTTGAAAAATGTCATTGAAGAACTTTCCTAGAAAATGAGTAAAAAATAAAGATATGGACAAGAGTATGATAAATTAAAGATGGCATGCCAACATTCTGGGTACTCTTCTTATTGAAATTCAATGTTCTTAAAAATTAGAAGTCTCTACTGAGGTTTCTATAAGACTATTTTCATTTTGAATTATAACAACTGACTCTCTAGAGGAAAATAATTCTAATTCCCCTCCTCTTGAATCCAGGCTGGATGTGGTGACTACTTTGATAAACAGAATATGACAGAAATGGCATGGAAAGGAAAGACTGGCGGAGCTCGCTTCTATTCTATTAACCTTCTTTACTAATGACATGTCCCTGAGGAGAGAAATCAATGCAATGTACGTGGTTCAAGGACCTATGGGTACATGAATTAATATTTCTGAAGAGAATGAGGCCTTACCTATTGGAAGCCATTAGCATGATGTTCTCTAATTAAAAAAGTATTTAGAGTATTAAAAAATAACAAAACAAAACAAAATCTGTGAAGCCTAGCTTCTTGGAGAAGGCCCCATAAATCATACAACTCTCTGGGGTATAAATGGGCTAAAACTGAAACAACAATTTTTGTACTTTGGAAATCAAAGATATCTAACAAAATGAAAATATATTCATAGAAACAATTAAACCTTAGGTAAGAGCAGAATGAATCTGTAGTGTTCTTCCCAGGTAGAGATCAAATCTTTTATTCTTCATTAGAGGTGTGGATTATATGCCAGCCAAATTAATCAAAAGTGAGAGCAGAATGGAGTCATTTTAACATGCAAGTTCTCAAAAACATGCATTTCAAGGCATCTTTTGTTAGAAAGCCTTTATTGAGGAAACATTCAAAGCCATTGGATATTTATGAGAAGCGGAGTGCGATGATGAGATGAGAATTATGGTTAAAGTTATATATTTTTTCTTGAAATAAAAAAAAAATGTATATTTTAGGGGCACCTGGGTGGCTCAGTTGATTAAGTGGCTACCTTCAGTTCATGTCATGATCCCATGGTCCTGGGGCGAACCCCCACAGCTGGCTTCCTGCTCAGTGGGGAGTCTGCTTCTCCCTCTCCCTCTGCCTGCTGCTCACCCTGCTTGTGCTCTCTCTCTCTGTCAAATAGATAAATAAAATCCTAAAAACAAAATATGTATTTTATAGTATTTATGTGTAAGTTACAGTTCTGCTACTAACCAGTGTGTGATATAGAAGTTAAACAGAATTCGATTAACTTCTTTGAGATTCCATATCCTCATTAATAAAATGCAAATATCTATTTCAATTATGAAGAAAAATGATAATATAACAATATACAGTTCAGTAACTATCATTTAATAGGCATTTAATAATTATTTTTTCTTGATTTTTTTTTTTTTACTTATTCACCCTTTCTTATTAAGTGGAAACATTACCCATAAAATTTATCATGAACAGTTCAGAAACTCAAACTGGGGAAAATAGGGAGCTAAAGCTGATCTTTGAAAATTGATAGCTAAGGGGACAATGTATTTGAGAAGAAAATAAAAGATTCTTGAGAGAATTTCCTGCTTCAACACTAGTAGCAGAACGATATTAATGCTGACTTTAACAACTATAGTATTACTGTATCTGAATATAAGCTGAAACATTCTTGTGGTCACAAGTCGTAAAGGAAGCCTGAGGCATCTCATGAGTGAGAAGAAGATAATAAGCCAATGTTTAAACATAAAAAAAGCTGACAAAATGTTTTAAGATGATAATGCAGTAGACAATTCCTTTTGATTTTTATTTCTTATAATATTTGCTTTAGCTAGTGCCCTTTATGTTTAAAATGTGGCCTGAAAATTTAAATCCTATATATATATATATATATAGATATATATATATCTATATATATATATATATATATCTTTAAATAGTCAAATTTATTTCATTTTAAAAGAGAAGAGTGTTTGCAGTATTAAATTGGTTATCCTTTATATCTGAAGTAATTCTAACTACTGAGCCTAGAGTACTAGAGTCAAAAACACTAATCTGGAGACAACTACCACCCAAGGAAAAGGCAGACAAAGCTCAGTTTCTCTATGACCTGACCTGAAACATCCACCCTTTTTAAAGTCACAAGAAAAATATCATTAAGGAGAAAGATTATCAAAGGAAATTCCTTGCAAAGTATCTTCTAGAAGGTGGCCTGAAAACCTAGCTATTAAGAATGCATTACTAAGGAGGTGCAGGTCAGAGAGGCCGGGCTACGCCGTGCCCTGCGCTTGAGCAGCTGCAGCGGCGGCCTCCAGCGGCGGTGTCTGCAGTTCCAGCCCGTTGCTTTACTTTTTAGCTGCACGAACGTAGTCATGCCGAAGAGAAAGTCTCCGGAGAATACAGAGGGCAAGGATGGATCCAAAGTAACTAAACAGGAGCCCACCAGACGGTCTGCCAGATTGTCAGCGAAACCTGCTCCACCCAAAACTGAACCTAAACCAAGAAAAACACCTGCTAAGAAAGAACCGGGAACAAAGATTAACAAAGGTGCTAAAGGGAAGAAGGAGGAAAAGCAAGAAGCTGAAAAGGAAGGTACTGCACCATCTGAAAATGGTGAAACTAAAGCTGAAGAGGCACAGAAAACTGAATCTGTAGATAATAAGGGAGAATGAATTGTCGTGAGAAATTGGGGTTGATTTTATGTACCTCTCGGGGCAACTTTTAAAAGCTATTTTTACCGAGTATTTTGTAAATGCTAATTTTTTAGGATTCTGCTAGTTGGCATACAAAAATATATAAGGACGGACATTTTATCTTCTCATGGTTGTGCTTTTTGGAAATTTCCATCATCCTCAAGTGAAATAAATATCAGTTTGATATTGGAAACTGTGTGTAAGATTGATTCAGCATTCCATGCGTTTGCTTTAAAAATGGAGTCCTGTGCAAACTGTGGGGTTTTTACTGTGCGTATTTAAATTTTTCATGCAGTTTTTCTAGAGCAATAATCAGTGGTGCTTTTGTACCTAGGTTTTATGTGATTTTAATGAAACATGGATAGTTGTGGCCACCTGCTGACTATTTGTGGTTTAAAATAAAAGGTTTTCTTGCCTGAAAAAAAGAAAAAAAAAAGAATGCATTACTAAGAAATCCCTGAGAGGGATTATAAAGTTTTTGTTTTGTTTTATTGGGTTTTTTTTGTTGTTGTTTGCTTCCAAGTCTTCCTCATTTAACAGAATCACAAAGGCTGAGAGGAATCTTAGAGGAAAAGCAACATAGTCAATCTTCCTGACTATTGGAAAGCCATAAGCAAGCAACATAAACCCTAAAATTCTAATGTAAACTCTTGAGGCAGTTCTTCCCTTTACTAAAACCTTCACTGGGAAAAGTTATTTGAAAATTTGAGAGTCCTCTTGGGACTGTCTCTTCCTCCCCAGACATCACCCCCACTTCCTTCCGAAGATGTACTTCCATGATCAAATAAGTCACCAAAATTTTACCCAAATCTACCAACCATAATAAGGTAATTGTGAATGATCAAGTTTTATGAACATGCAACACGATTCCAGTTTTCACATCCCCAGTCATCAGACATTATAGGCATTGTTAGCCTAGAACTCACAATGTGAAATTTATTGCAAGGAGTCCTCTGTCCTCTTCCCTCTATCTATCTCCTTTTCAAACCTCCTGTCTCTCACTGTTACTTACTTTGTTTTATTATTTTTCTCCTTTTGTTTTCTCACCATTAAACTGCAGGCAAACTGCCAGTGTACATATAAATAGTGTAAACTTTAGAGCCATGTGGTACTAGCTTTGAATTCTGACTACACAATTTCCCAGTAGCTTGACCTTGACGAGTAACTTAAACTGTGGATGTGTTCTGTGTAACATGCATATAATTATATCCAACTGATTTGTGATGAGATATGCAAAATAGCTAGCATAATGATTGACAAAGCACACTCTCTAAAATTATTGATTACCTCCCCTCTTACTTAGTATAGCGCTAAGTACGAAGTAAGAATTCAGTTAACACTTGTTGAGTTATTGGTAGATGCAAATGAGTCTCTGTTCAATGTGGGTTAAGTACTATTTTCTCTCTAGTTAAACACATTTTATTACTTTTTAAAGATTTTATTTAATTATTTGAGAGAGAGAGAGAACATGAGCAGGGGGAAGAGCAGAGGGAAATGGAGAAGCAGACTCCCTGCATAGCAAGAGCCCATCAAAGGGCTCAATCCCAAGACTCTGGGATCATGACCTGAGCCGAAGGCAGATGCTTATCCAACTGAGCCACCCAGGTGCCCCCTAAACACATTTTGTTCCCACCTCTAATATCATATCACAATTTTCACATCAAGTGAAGAGCAAATGAGAGCAAATATAGATCACTGATTATTTAATATCCAATTAATATTTTTAGAAGAAAATATTGCCACCAATTCAAACCAAGTAAACAAATACAAATGACTCATAACATTTAAACACTTCACAGTTTTAAAAATAATGTGTTCAGGGGCGCCTGGGTGGCTCAGTGGGTTAAGCCGCTGCTTTCGGCTCCGGTCATGATCTCAGGGTCCTGGGATCGAGTCCCACGTCGGGCTCTCTGCTCAGCAGGGAACCTGCTTCCTCCTCTCTCTCTGCCTGCCTCTCTGCCTGCTTGTGATCTCTGTCTGTCAAATAAATAAATAAATAAAAATTAAAAAAAAAAAAAAGAGCAAAAAGCACATAAACACAGATAAACAGAGTGTGGCACATTTCCATTTCCATGTCTTATTTAGTGGAACACAACTCAATTAGAAGCTCCCCCTTTTCTGCCTAAAATGACTTCGGTAGCACCTGGGCAAAGGTTGATATCTTCAAAGCTAAGAAAGTTTTTGGCATTGACTGCTTTATTATTCCCTATCTCACTTTTCTCTTTCTCATTCTGGCCCAAATAATGTAATCAAGTAAGGAAATTGTGGCCAAGCATCACACAAGGTATAATGAGCTTGTGTCACTATGGTGTGCTATTTCATTGGTTTGTCACTCTATCTTTGGGACTGACATCTTGGGGTGACAATGTTTATGCATGAATGCAGGATTGAAATACTCATATAGCTTCTTTCTTTTTTCATGTATGTCTCAGCCACTTTAATAATTTTAACATTCTGCATACCTTCACTACACATCAGAAATAATATTAAAAATTAGTGTTTTGTCCTTAAAAATATACTATTTCTTTATTGATGCCAATTAAAGAACTGTATTCAAATTATCAAACACAGGACACATGGATTATGATCTGGGAATCTTCCCTGCCTTTGAAGTTTCTTGAAGTTTCTTGCAGTGTTTGCATTCTAGGATATAGGAGGACATGACGATCAGCATACTACCAAAAAAAAAAAAAAAGAAAAGAAAAAAAAAGAATTGATAAGGCAGCACTCAGCACACAGAAAATTCCAAAGCAAGCTGATCAAGACCAAGTGCACAGTTGTGGAAACTAGCAATTTTGTTTTATTGTCAATAGTCTAAGAATAGACTGTGTGTGTGGGTGTGGGGGTGTGTGTGTGTCTGTTGGTTTTTTGGCTATGTGTAAGAAAGGTTACTTGTGTTGGTATTCTAAAATCTAAAGTAATTCTCTGATCTTTATCAATGTGCTTTCTCACATGTGTAAACATATCACTGAAGACATAAACATATTTAAAGCACAGTAGATTGGGATTTGCCTATTCTAGCATAAAATATTGCTTAAATATACTTGCTTTGCTCTCCTTGAGAGTAGATCAGTGGATCAAAACTCCCTTGATTTAAATCCCAGCTCCTCCCTTACCAGTTGTGTGATACAGCAAAAACACTCTTTCTCACATGTAAAATGGACATAATAGGAGCAAATACCTCATGGAGGTTTTATGAAGATTGAGTAAATACATGTGAAATGCTATAATAGAAAGTGTAACATAGCAAGTGATCAATAATTATTGGCTATTACAATTGCAAACTTACTTTTTTCCCCCCAATAATAGACATTTCTGTAAATGTTAATTTCTTCAATTTTGGTTTCCAGAGAAGTTGCAAAAAACTTCTTTATAGACCCATAGAATGTGATATTTATATGATCTTCTTCCAATATAATTTATCATAATAAAAAATTTATTAAATATCCAATATGTGCCAATCAAGATGGAAACACTATGTATATATACATATATTAGATGTATACTCATTTAATCCATTAAATTAGGAGACTGTTTTATTTCCCACCTTATAAAGAAAGCCAGGCACAGAAAAACTCCATATATTACCCAAATTCTTATGATAAGTATATTTAAGAGTTGAGATCTGAAGCAGATCTAAGACTAGCAGTTGTGCTGTTAAGGAAACAGGATTTCCTTAACCAGTGAAACAGGATTCCAATACAAAGGTATGGTACACAGCCGACCTGCAAAAATTTATCTTTCTAAATGCTAAAGCTGTTTGCACTGTGCATAAATCATTTTGCAAATTCTCTCTTATATAAGATATAATCATGAAGAGTGGAGAGCCACACTTGGTATGTATTTTTAGAATTAAATTATTTACATTAAGTGATAATAGTACCTTTTACTTTTTTTCTAGGTTCCTGATTTACAATTCTTTACTTACTTTTGTGACTTTTCTTCACCCTCTCTTATTTCTCTAACTCCCTTTTAAGGTGTGAAAACCAAAAGTAGATACAGTATTCTAGGAAAGGCATGATTAATGCAAATCTTAAAGGATGCTTCCATCTTGAGAATTTTTTCTCTTACTATTACATTGCAACTCAGTTTTTCCTGTCATTTGGGAAAAGTTTAACTCTCCTTTAACATAGGATAAAATGATTTCCTATTTTCACCACCTTACCCATATTTATCCTGATTTGCAGGAAGCCAGTTTCTAAGACATGGGAGAAAGCTTAATGTCTTTACGCAAAATGTGTTTGAATCCACTAGTCCCTCAAGTCTTTCAGAAATGTGTTCTATGCACAGAGAAATTAAATTAACTGTAAATTCATCTTGTAAATTCCCAATGCAGATTTAAAAATATGCACTCCTTATCTTTGTTTGATACACTATTTCCCAGTTTGATCGTCCCAGAGACTTTCTTTCTCATAGCATTTATGAACATCCACTATCATCTCTGGTAGGGGGCACAATTATCTGTCTCCACCTTCCACCCTCTGACTTTTGTTCTGTTGGCCCTGCGAACTCTATATTGCTAAAGCTGGTCACTTTACAGAGGCATAGAATTCTCAGGGAAAGAGGATGATATCTAGTCACATGACATGAAATACAATTTAATTTGTGACCATACTTATACAAACCAACATGGGACTGGGATTTGAGACCACAGAAGATGAGCTTATAGTATGTTGTGCAAAGAAACTTCTGAGTTGTGATTGCTCAATCTTGATTTGGTCATCTAGGACTGGAATTACAACTGGAATTCATTAGGGTTCATTCTTTTGACATGTAGGATATAGTGTTAAATCTGAGTAAGGATATTTTACTAATTGTGAAGCACTGAATTAAGCTCTGGAATGTAAATAAAAATTAATCACAAAGAAGATATGCTTTTTAAGAAAATGATTTTTCTTATTTATTGAGAGAGAAGGGGCAAACGGGGTTAAGGGCAGAGGGAGAGAGAGAATCTCATGCAGACTCCATGCTGAGCACAGAGCCCAACCCAGGGCTAGATCCAACTACCGTGAGATCATGACCTGAATCAAGAGTCAAATGCTTGGGGCACCTGGGTGGCTCAGTTGGTTAAGCAACTGCCTTTGGCTCAGGTCATGATCCTGGAATCCCAGGATCAAGTCCCACATCCAGCTTCCTGGTCAGCCGGGAGTTTGCTTCTCCCTCAGCCTTCTCCCTTCTCATGCTCTCTCTCTCATTCTCTCTCTCTCTCAAATTAAAAAAAAAAGAAAGAAAGAAAGAAAGAAAGAAAAATCTTAAAAAAAAAAAAAAAGAGTTAAATGATTGACTAAGCCATGCAGGTGCCTCAGAAGATGTGCTTTTAATAATCTATATAATGATCTATTTGTACATAAATAACAAAGGCACTTTTTAAAAAACTGGTAAGGGCCCTAAGAACAGTGCAAATAAAATGCTGAGAAAGTTTAAGAGGAAAAGTAATGCTTTCAATATTTCGTGGAAGAGATGCCATTACCAGATTCTAAAGGAAGGGTAGACAAATCAAAATAAAAACTACTTAGATCAGTTAGTAGAGAAGCATTGGGTGTTTATGGGGACTACTGAGGAACAATGCATTAATTAACTATTCATAGTATTAATATGAAGATTAAAGTAGATAATAATGGAAACCTCTGCTTTAAGTACTATCAGACTATATTTTGGATCAACCATCCCACTCGGATGGATCAAACTGGAAAACATTTTTTTTAAATGTATGAATTATTACATTGACTTCCTATTTCTGGTCTCACGAGTAAAGAGCTTAGAAGTCATCAGCAAGAGAAAAGCTGAACAAACTGGAAATTAGTAACTATTTTGGGGTCTTTTTTTTTTTTTTTTTTTTTTTTTGACAGAGAGAGATCACAAGTAGGCAGAGAGACAGGTAGAGAGAGAGGGGGAAGCAGGCTCCCTGTGAGCAGAGCGCCGGATGCGGGACTCGATCCCAGAACCTTGAGATCATGACCTGAGCTGAAGGCAGAGGCTTAACCCACTGAGCCACCCAGGCGCCCCTATTTTTGGGTCTTATAGAGAATTTAGGTCACAGGGCAAACTGCTGCCCCCAAAATTGAAGAGATCAGCAAGTACAGAAAATCACAGTTTTCCTGAACGGAGCAGAAACCTGCTGCTGGAACCAGGAATGGGTAAAACATAAACTGTAATTGGGGAATTGCTAGAGGCTCAATGTGGATAAGCTTGAGAGTCAAAATCTCTTCAGCTTTATCTCTAGGAGCTCCTCCACGTTCCCAGCATGAAGACAAAAGAAAAATTCCCCTGTTTCTGACAGGAGGGGTAGGGGGGTTGGGAGTGGGCAGTAGAAATCCCTTGAAATATGCCCAAGCATTCTGTTACCATAACAAAAACCTGACTTCAAGGAAAAGTATTATTGCACTAGTTTTTGTCACCCTGGGTTTTACCAAATCCTAACCATCCTTGGAGAAGGTAAATACCCAACTCTACCCCCTTTAGCCCTCCACCTGGAAGAAAGGAAAGGTTTTCTAAAAGACTGAGGCATTCTGGAAAAGTCAAAGCTATCTATAGAAACAGTAAAAAGATCATATTTTTGAGGGGCACCTGGGTGGCTCAGTTGTTAAGCATCTGCTTTCGGTTCAGGTCATAATCCCAGGGTCCTGGAATTGAGCCCTGAGTTGGGCTCCCTGCTTGGCAGGAAGCCTGCTTCTCCCTCTCCCACTCCCCCTACTTGTATTCTCTCTTTTGCTGTCTCTCTCTGTCAAATAAATAAATAAAATCTTCTTTTTTTTTTTAAAGTATATTTCTGAGATTTCAGGGAAAGGAGGGGGACTGAATAGGTGCAGCATAGCATATTTTTAGGACAGTGAAACTGATGAGGGAGCAGAAGGATAGTCGAAGACAAAACATAAACTGACACCCTCAAGCTCCCGCCATCCCCACTCCTAGGTAGGGCAGTGTGACATTCTTCCAGGGATCTCCAACTATCTTAAGGTTAATACCAGGCTAGAAGGGGAAATCCCAACCTTAACTTGACAATGGCAAGACATCTGGTATCTTATAGGTATCTTGTGGGTTGGTCCTCTTTAGCATATGAAAGTTCTTTTGAAACCTCCCTTTTTTTCTTACTTCCCCTAGCTCCCAGGTGTATAAAATCAGCCACCACTCAAGACCCCAGTGCGACAGCTCTTTCTGCCCATGGGTGTTGTCCACACGCTTTAATAAAACCACCATTTTGGGCGCCTGGGTGGCTCAGTGGGTTAAGCTGCTGCCTTCGGCTCAGGTCATGATCTCAGGGTCCTGGGATCGAGTCCCGCATCGGGCTCTCTGCTCAGCAGGGAGCCTGCTTCCCTCTCTCTCTCTCTCTCTCTGCCTGCCTCTCCATCTACTTGTGATCTCTCTCTGTCAAATAAATAAATAAATAAACTTAAAAAAAAAAAACAAAAACACCATTTTGCACCAAAGATGGCCCAAGGATTATATCTTGGTCATTGGCTCTGGATCTCACCCCACTGAAACTCACTTATATTCTAAAACCCCATCAAAATTATATTTGTAATATACTGGAATGATAGATGCATGGCATTTTATACTTGGTAACACTCACAAAATGTACATCAAAAGTGAATCTTGAGGTACACTATGAACTTCAGTTAACACTACTCTATTACCACATTAATGCAGCTGTTAATAATAGGGGAAAATGTATGTAGGGTGAAGGGGGATTTGTATGAGAACTCTGTACTATATGTTCAATTTTTCTATGAATATAAAACTTTTCTAAACTCTAAAGTTTATTAATTAAGAAATATATATCTTACATTGTAAAAACTCATAAAAACTGTACCTTTAAAATAGGTGCAATTTGTTTTATATAATTTACACTTCAATAATGTTGATTTTTTAAATAGCATTATAAAATATAAAATGCTTAAAACTACATTTGACCAAAAAAAAAAAAAAAAAAAAAAAAAGAGGGAGAGAGAGAGTTGTAACATGACATTGGAAACATGAAAACATTGATGAAAATAATTAAAGGAAATATAGGTATGTGAAGAAATATGTTTATAGTTAGGATGACTCAATATTGTTAATAATTGTTAACACGTAAATTATCCTTGGATTGATTTCTATCTCAGTGCAATTGTAACAATCCCAGCACATTTTTTTTTTTTAGAAATAGACAAGCTGGGGTACCTGGGTGGCTCAGTGGTTAAAGCCTCTGCCTTCGGCTCAGGTCATGATCCCAGAGTCCTGGAATCGAGCCCCGCATCAGACTCTCTGCTCAGCAGGGAGCCTGCTTCCTCCTCTCTCTCTCTGCCTGCCTCTCTGCCTACTTGTGATCTCTGTCAAATAAATAAATAAATAAATAAATAAATAAATAAATAAATAAATAAAATCTTTAAAAAAAAAAGAAAAAGAAATAGATTCAAAAGTCTGATTCAAAAGTCTGTGTGGAAATGCAAAAGAATCACAAATGTTTGTATTAGAATATCCAAACAATATTGAGTAATAAAAAAATTGCACACATACACACAGAATTTCAAGACTTAGTATAATATTACTGTAACCAGGACAGAATGACACTGACATATAGACAAATAAGATCAATAGAACAGAAGAAAGAACTCAGAAATAATCTCTTAATTATATGTTCCATTATCTCTCGATAAAGTTGCTAAGGCATTCCTTTGGAAGAATGAAAATCTGTTTAGTAAATCATGTTGAAATACTTAGAGCTCTAAATAAAAAAAATAGATAAACTTCAACCCTATAATATACAAAAATTAATTTTAGATGGATCATAGACCTTAGCACTAAAAATAAATCTCTAAGCTCCTAAAACACAAGAAAACGGTATCATCAGAACTTGGAAGTATGCAGTTTTGTAAGGAGACAAAACTAGGAAAATAAGCATCCATAGATGAAAGAAAACATTGGCAAGTATATGTCTGATGTAGGATTAGAATCTGGAAGAAATAGATGATATAGATAGAGAGATAGATAATAGATACAGAGATAAATCTCCTACAACTCAGTTAAATAAAAACCCAGATTTCAAAAATGCACACAAGAATTTAATAGAACTCCACAAAAGAAGATAAACAAATGGCCATTAAGTTCATGAATGGTTTAGATATCATTAGTCATTATAGAAACTACAACATTCACCAGAGTTTCAAATGCAAACAAAATTCTGGTAACTCCAAATGTTGACAGATGCATAATAACCAGACCCTTCTTCATTGTTTAGGGAAGTATAAAACGTTTTGGAAACACTCTGTTAGGTTTTTTTTTATAAACCTAAACATGTACCTACCCTATGAGATAACAATTTCACTTATAAATATTTACCTAAAAGACAGAGAAGCATAAGGCCATTAAACACTTTTGCAAGAATGTTATAACAGCTTTATGACTGAGTAGCTGAAAACTGGAAACAGTCCAGGTACTTAATACTAGGAGAAGAGAAGAGTACACTGCTATACATTAATGAAATTGAATATTACTCAGCAAGAAAAAGGAAACAAAGCATGCATTCACATAATACTACTGATGAATCTCAAAAATATTATACTAATGAAAGACGCTAGAGTTAAACAAGTACATACTCTATGATTTTATTGGTATGAATTTGGAGAATAAGCTGAAGCATCATGAATTCTAGTTATTGATAAAGAAGATGTCAGAGTGCTTAAAGATAAACCACACTGATAGCTATATCTTTGAAATGTTTAAAAAAGATGAATTTATAGATGACTAGTGGACTAGACAGTTGAATTAATATATGAGAATGCAATCATAAGAAAATGTTACTGGTAGAATCTAGGAGGTGAGTGTATGGCTATTTAATGAACAATGCTTTCAACTTTTCAGTATGCTTGAAAATATTCATAATGAAATAATGGGAAAAAATATAGGGAACCAAGAAACGAACCCATGCAAATATGGGCACTTGACTTGAGAGTAATGGTTACGTTACAGAGCAATGTTTTTTCAGTGAATGGTACCAGGTCAATTGGATATCATGAAAAGGATATGACCCACAATTCATACTGTACACAGAAAATCAGTTCTATGTGTATTGTGGATCTAAATATGAAATTTAAAACAACAAACCCTCTAGAAGATAGCATAGAAGAGCATCTCCATGATCTCACCATAAGTGAAGGTAAAGATTTCACGGTAGGTACCTTACTACGCCAGATATCCAAGTCATTAACCACCAAAAAAAGAAACATGCAACCATATGGATGAATCTCACATACAAAGCATTCAGCAGAAGGAGCCCAGCATGGAAGAATGGACACTGGGTGTTTGAATTGGTATAGATACGTATTGATGTAGAAATCGATTTCAAAAGACTTCAAAACTTGGGGCACCTGGGTGGCTCAGTAGGTTAAAGCCTCTGCCTTCAGCTCAGGTCATGATCCCAGGGTCCTGGGATCGAGCCCCACATCGGGCTCTCTGCTCAGCAGGGAGCCTGCTTCCTCCTCTGACTGTCTCTCTGCCTGCTTGTAATCTCTGTCAAATAAATAAATAAAATCTTAAAAAAAAAAAAAAAAAAGACTTCAAAACTTTCCTACAAGGATGAGGATACATGTCGAACTGGTAAGATTATAAACAGAAACTCCAACATGTTTCCCATAAAACACGAAATTAAGAAAGTAGTTACTTTTGTGGACGGAAGGGATAGCATTGGGAGGGCTGAAGTGGGGTATGGGCATTTTGGCAATGTTCTGTATTTGACCTGGATGTTGTTTGCTTATGACTCAGTGAACTCTGCATATTTGTTCACTTGTCTGCCTGTTGCTAATTTTTTGTGATAAAGAAAAAAAGTTTTGAAAGAATAATACTGAAAAAACCAAAAGACATAGATGATTTGCTTGCGAATTTAGAACACCACTTAATTACAACCTCTGAGGGACATTGTTTGGGTTCAAATCTTAGCTTCTCCACTTTTGCTGTGGAGTTTAGGGCAAGTTACTTTAATTTCTTTCAACTTTAATTTCCCATTTGAACGAAGGGGACTGTAATTCTGCCTACATTCTAGTTTGAGCTTTAAATGAGCTAATCCACGTAGAAGTGATTAAAATCATTCTGGCACATGGGGGTAATTAGATGTTAACACGGCTGTCTTCTGAACACCCTTGCAGCATCGGGAGTGCAGACGGAGGAGAACAGCTGGGAAATAAATTTGACTAAAGAAGAAATATGAAAACTTGTAAGAGCAAGCTCAGAACTTTGTGCTTTATCTGTAGCAATGTAGCACTTAAAAAATAATAACAGTATTTTGAGATATTATGATGATAATTTTACAGATAAGAAACTGAACCTTATAGGAATTCATTGCCATGCCCCTAATTGCACACTAAGTAAGTGAAGAACAGAAATTGAAATACTTCAGAAAGCTTAATCTGGCAGTAAGGAATAAAATGAATCAATTAAAAGGGGAAAAACCATCAGGAAGGAGGGCAAATTGGGTCACTTTCAGTCATCCATCTAAACAAATAAGAATTATGGTTGTAGGAATAGAAAAATTGGGGATGGATGAAAAACAACAGGATTTGCCAAGAGATTGAATGTGCCAGCAAGAGATGAATCCAAATGGAGTCCCTGCTACTTAGGGCTGGGAGTCTGTGAAAATGGTGGTGCCATCAACAAAAATAGGGATCATAGGAGGAGTTGTAGGTGTACACCGGGAGATGAAAAGTGTAATGCAGGCAAAGTATACTCATGGGATCAGTTAGCACACTCACCGTAATAATGAGGTAAGTCTGCTGAAGATTGCATTACGCAAGGCTACGCTTAACGAAGTAACCTCAGCGCACCTCCTGCCGAACTCCCAGGGCGGGATGGGAGGGAAATAGATATTGCAGGTTGGAGGGCAGTGGGATGACCGAGAAAAAGTGAAACCAAAGGTTTGATCCAAGCATTTGGTGAACTTTCTCAAGGTAAACGCCTTGATAGTTTAGACACTCTTTGAAATCCATGCCAAACCAAAGGGGGAAAAGAAGACTCCTGGCAGGTTGGAAATAAATCCATGGCAATTCTTGCCTGTGATGCGTCCTGTCAGAACTCCCTGAGCCCGGGGCCAGGCTTTCTAGAGCCTGGATTCCATATAGGGTGGTAAGGACCTGGATCCCAACCTGCAGGACGGAAGCTGAAAGATTTGTCCAGGAACAAAGCTGGATTCAAGGGAAGCTGTGAGGCGAGACCAGGTGCAAGGCAATGAGAAAGCTAAATCACCTAGGAAAGAGCAGGCCGGTTGGAAACAGAGACAGAAGTGAAAGAAACAGCATGCGAGACATTCCACGACAGTCGAGGGTTTCAGGCTGGGTCTTGTTATAGGGAGCCTCAGGACTTGGCTATGGCCGGTAAAGTAGTTTGTTACAGGAACTGAGTCTATTCAGACACAACAAAAATGGGCAGCAAATTCCAGAGTGGCAGACACACTGATGAAGGTGAGAGGCAAAAAAACGAGACTAAACAAAACAAAAAAAGGAAAAAGGAGTGCAGCCTACGTTGTTAAACTACACAGGAACCCGAAGAGCACCTTCTTAATTCTTTCCCCCAACTCCCAACTTGTTATTTTCCTCCAAACGGCTTTATAAACCCCGATGCTTTTTTTAAAATTTTAAAAAGAAAGCCTATCTCAAAATCCTGTCTTTTACAAATGACATACTTTTCCACAGAGCTCTTTCTCCAAGATTTGAAAGAGAGCATATGGCTGTGGAAAGGGAAGTTTGGGCTGCCTCTGCCCATATCATGTGTATCTTCTAGATGACAGAGGACTTTTGACTCCCTGGCTGCCAATCTTCCATCTTCATCTGCACCAAAATCACAATGATGAGGAAGAAAGGAAAGCAATTTAATTCTCAATGGTACTTCATAGAGCTGCTGTAAAACATCATTTCTGCTTTATACCGAGTAAGCTGTAATAACACAGGAACACTGAAAATTGTCAGTTGGATGGTAAAAATGGTGGAAGGAAAGCTTTACAGAATAAATCTGGGTAATAAGGGAAAAAACGTATATGCAACAGTGGGTTTTCATCAAGGATTCCAAAAACACCCACTTATCCTCTGCAAAGAACTTGTTACAGCTCATTTTCTATCTGTGTATGTAACTCCATCCTAAGATGAGCATCTGTCAAGCCTGGAAAGCATAACATTTATAATATTGTTTTCATTCTTGACTGAACACATAAAAAGCACAAAATCTAGTTAGAAGAATGGCATATGTGCATGTGGTTTTCTCAAAGCCTTTGTCACAGGCTCCCACACACCCCCTTATTTACAGGCTGCTGGTGGCTTTTGAGCACAGGGTTATGACAGAAGCCAAATGAATCTCTGGAGTTTCTCTTCAGGTGGCTCCAGGAAAGGCATGCAAATGAGAGGTGTCACCTAGTTCCGTATAATCTTCACATTTTCATTTTTAAGGGTCTCCTCATCATCTTATTAGAAGCTGCAGGTTTAGTTTTTCTCAATCTGGACTTGGGAATCCCAAAGCCTGACTAGTTAAATTTCCCAGTATCCCTGCCAAAGTTCTGTTCTGTGGTGGTTTGACTCCAGTTTGGGTAGGAGGCTGCCAGCTCAGCAGTTCACCCTCCCTGGCTCTAGCTGAGAACTTCAAAGCCATGACCCGTCGCTATTCCTTCACTCCACTCCAAGACCCTGCACCCATTTTGATTTCTGTATCTGACTTTCAGAGAAAGGTATTCCTCTCCTAAGGCAGGTTGTTCATCCTTGTGTTATAATCCTCAAGAAAGATCTATTTCTAGACAATTTGTTGATTTAGTTGGAAGCAGATGGAGAGGAGAGAGGAAGAACACTGGTAGCCTTCAGGAACATGTTCTCACTCCAGAAATGCTCCTTGAAGTCTCTGTCAGTTACAACTTTCCCTCTTTGAGTGTTCTTCCCTAGCACCCGACCTAACATTTGACCCATCATAGTTAGTACAGTGGAATACTGTTGTCAAAGGGCCTGGTTTTCTAGCTCGAAAAAACTTAACTCCGGATACTGTGTCACTCTAGCTGTATGGTTTTGAACATATTGTCTCATTTTTTCTCAGCCTATTTCTTCATTTGAAAAATAGTGATTAAAAATACCTACTTGGAAGGATTTTGAGTGAAGGATTTTATGTATGTGAAACACTTACTTCTGTGCTGCATTAAATAATGGGCCCCAAAGATATTATGTTTATTCTATGATGATAGTTATTTAACAATACTTTGCTGATGTACTCAATAATTATTGTCCAAGATCAGAAACATTGGAAGTACAGGAGAAGTCAGGTGTGGGAATGATTCTGTAACTCCCAGCTATTCAGCATACACTTAAAAACTGTGGTATTTTTCTCGCTTGGATTTCCTGCAGTGGCTTCTCCAGGGTTCCATTTTACTTTCCTTTGCCATAATTCAGGGCCATGAGGAAAGGATACTAGGAGAGAAAAGCATTATTCTCCTGCAGAGAAGCAGCTCAAAATCTCTCTCATCCTATTAGGGTCTGTAAACCTGTTTCCTGATAGTGATACTCATATGCTTTCCTGTAATACACCCCATACATTCTATATGCCGTTCCAATTTTATCGAGGTAATTTAAAAGAGTTGTATGTAATCCTCAAAACACTTTTCAGGGCAGCGCTTTGTGTAAACAGTCAGTTATGGCTTCTCTTATTTTGTCACTTCATTTGGGGTGGGCTACTTCTTAGAGCAGTGTTTCTCAGTCTTAGTTATACCTTAAAATCACTGGAGGAGATTTTTTAAATGCCATGACTTGGCTGTACCTTAAGCAGAAGTATACCAGACCTTGAAAGGTGAGGTACAGGCATGGCTATATTATAAAATCTGCCCCTCGCCCCCCACCCGGAGATTCTCATGTGGAAGCAGGGTAGAAAATCACTATTCTAAAGGGAATCAAACTGGGTGTTGGACATTAAGGAGGGCATGTGATATAACGAACACTGGGTATTATATAAGACAGATGAATCAAAGGCCTGTACCTCCAAAACCAATAGTACATTATATGTTAATCAATGGAATTTAAATTTTAAAATGTTAAAAAAATCAGCATATTTTTTCTGGGCTAACAGCTAACCTAACTAACCAGATTAGCTCAACCGATCACTTTAAGTGAATGACCTAAATCTGGTGATAGAGGCTGACTGGATCCTTTGACTAATGAAAAAGTGAAAATAGCCAAAGCAAGTAGAGGTTATAAAATACTGGACAACCTATAATAATTATAATAATGAGCAATTGACTACTTTGGTATAATGGAAGAAGCATGGAATCTGAAGATCTGGGTTCAAGTCCAGTCTTATATTAAAAGGAAAAAAAAAAGGATCAGATTATAAACACTATTCTATGTTCTGGATACACAGCCATGAATAGGCTATTGAGGTTTTTTGCACTCATGGAAGTAGCTAGACCAAAAAGAATCATAATAGCTCACCTTTACCCAAAACCAAAATATTTCAGATTGCGATAAATGAAGCTAAAAAGTAACTAATGAGACATTGGCAAGTGGACTAGACAGTGAAAGTAATAAGGGTGTGGAGTAGTTACGGTGCTCAGAGAGCTTCTACTTGAAGATGTGATGTTTGGTTGAAATCCAAATGATGATATGAACACAGGCAAACGTCTGGTGAGGTCCCCAAGCAAAGAAAAGACTAAGAGTACAAAGGGCTAAAAGAAGCCAGAAGTGTTAAAGTTACAGAAAAAAGGCTACTATATAGCTGCAAGATATGGAGGGTGTATGGGAGACAAAGGATTTCAGCATATCTCATTCCCTACAGTCCCCACCTGATCTCCTTTAAGTATTTCCCAAATGTCACCTCATCAGGGACAGAGGCAGATTGGCTTTTTTTGACCATCCTATTTGAAGCAAACATTCAGTCACACACACACAGTCACACACACACACACACACACACACACACACACACACACACACACACACATCCTCTTCCCCTTTAGGTTCCTTTCCAACCAATATGTCGGTTCTACATGAGCAAATACATGATGGATCCTTTGGAGCATATGATAGGTGAACAACATTTTTTAAGTGAATGAGTGACGGAGACGGAGGCAAAAATCAGATAAGACATGGATATTCAGCTCGTGGTAAGGAATTTGGACGTCACTGGAGCATACTAAGCAAGGGAGTGCTGTTGTTTAAAGCAAAACTTTAAAACATTCCTCTGCTTTCAGTGGAGGGAAGTGGCCAAAATGGAGATAGGAGTAGCAGCAGAGAGGAAGTTAAGACCTGTTGCAGTCCAGATGAGAGCAATGATGTCCCAGGAAGTAGAGAGCAGATGTGAGGATTGAGCTAGGAGTTAGGCTATTTAGGTATTGGTGAAGTTCAAAATGTGTAGCAGACATGCAAGAGGAAAAATTGTATAAATAGATAAAGGTTAGTGAAGAATTGGGGGCTTGAAACATAAATGTGGGCTGTATTATCTTAAGGGTAGTATGTAAGTTATGTGACTCGTGAAATCATCTAGGGAGAGAATTTAGGTAGAGTACTAAAGAAGGTCCAGTACCAAGACCCGGCAGAACTCCATCATTTGGAGGTAGGTGAGGAGGAGAAAGAGCCAGCCACACAGAAGAAATCATTGTTGGGATAGGAAAAAAATCAGGAGAATCTGGAATTACTAAAATGATTTAAAAATGTTTTAAGAAGAAGGGAGTGCTCAGCTGTGTTGAATAATGCTGGAAGAAGAAATAAGATGCGGGTGGAGAACTGACCAATGGCTTTGCAAGATGTTGACTTGGAGCCATCATAGTCAGAGCTAATGGGGCAGAATCACCTGAATAAAGTGTACTGAAGAGAGAATGAGGAGGTAGATACTGGACTCTGAGGGGAAAAAAAAAATGCACTTCTTAGCTGAATAATTCTGAGAAAGATTTTGAGGCTCAGTTTTCTCCTTTCTCAATTGGAAGTAACAATATAGCAGGTGCTCTACTGAGTCACGTAGTGAAAGTTTCTCTCTGCAGACTTAACATAGATGAAAAATGTTTACTATCATTGTTGTTATTATTCTGTGGTGGAGGAATACTGTCATTCAGATGACATAATAAATTGAGACAATCCAGAATAAAACAGATGGTATACTTGACATTGTATTATTCTTTTAAAAATACCTTTAGTCACATTTTAAAATGAATAACCAGTGGTTAGATATTTCCTTCTTTCTTTATATCTATCTTTTATAAATCATTATTTACCCTAGTCATCCAAACCATCTGAGAGTGTACTGGTAGGCTCCAATGAGCTGCTTCTCCTCCTCTAAAATGTCATGTGAGATGAAGTGCTTCCAGGTCGCAACAAAAAAAGAAAATATCATCCTCCAAAAGTCCCCGACTCTTTGGGTGAGCAGTGTGACGTGATAAGTAATGAACAAAGTATTGGTTGTGAGAAATGGTCCTAATGTATTTTTACAGGGAGGTGGAAGAGATTTTCCAGAGCAGTGGCTCCCTCCCTTGGCTACACAGTGATATTCTCGGGGGTGTTTTGACAGATACTGTTGCCTGGGTCTCAATCCCAGAAATTCTGGTTTAATTGGCCCGTGGTGCAGCCTGGACACTAGAATTCTTAAAGCTCCCCAACTGATTCTAATGTGCAGTCAAAGCCGAGAGTCACTGGAATAGAGGCAGAGAATTACAAGCACAAAGCAGCCCAGAGAGGACCTTCTCCTATCAAAGCAATGCAATCAAGCCTCAGGCACAGCTCAGGCTCTTTTGGCCTTGACTTTGTTGCCCTACATTGTGTCATTTCTTTTTTACAGAGCACTAAATTCTGTTACTCCTTAAAGGCAATAGTAACTGAAAAAGAATGATTAAAGGAATGATCAATGCATTGCATTTATAGAAAAAAAAGGAAAGAAAAATCCAAAGTTGGCTTTTAATATAACTATTCCCTTCGCCAGGCAAGTAATAACAGCTCAAGGGAGAATGGACAAAACTCTACACTGATAGCTTTAACTTATTAATGTGAAAGTTATTTCCTTAAATTCCCCAGTGGTGATTTTTAAAGCACCTTTTTCATTCACTTTACCAGAGGCTGCTCGTATTTAATCCGGGGTTACAGTGCTTTCAACATTTAATTCAAGAAGGGAGTACATTTTTGAAATTTTCTCTAATTATATTCCCTTCACTAAACATGTGAAAGTATGTCCAGCACACTAATTTCCACAAGTAATGGAACATTTTTTTCCAACTCCAATAGGGTTAAGGCTTTCTAGCTAAGTTTTCCACTGTGCTTGAATTTTTAGTTAATATAATGGATAAAAAAAAAATCAATGTGTTTTCAATTTATATTCATAGAATCATTAGACTTCTTGGTTTAAAATATGAGTAAAGAAGACATTGGAAAATATATAAAGTCTCAATGTTTTGAACCATTTGAGGATGTGATAGCCTAAATTAATAAAATGTCTGAAGTACAGACTGATTTAAAGGAAATACAGTCAGACATTCAAAATCATCTAGTGCCGGGCTAAAATGAATAGATACAGTTAATCTCAGCTAATATTTACATAGTGCTAATTATACTCTCTGCACATATAATGATTATACAAGCACTAATAAATAAAATCCTTGTATGAATCCTATGAGTTAAGTACTTTTATGTCCTCTTCACAAATGAGAAAACAGAGGGATAGAAGGTGAATAATATACCCAAATTTCCTCTGAATCTGCTAAGATTCAGAGCTGGGATTCCTACTGAGGCTGTCTGGCTAGAAAGTCCACATTTTAACCACTGTTTTATTTGGTGTTAAAGAGTACACACTGCATAAAAGCAATCACATACCAACTCACTAGCTAAGGTTTACTCCACGCAAAATGCAGTCTTCTCTACTATAAAAGATGGGGATTACCTGAGCCACATTTTGACCTCACTGTATGCTTGGCAAAAGTTCACATTAATAAAACAGATGTGTCATGCAGGGATACTGGTTGCCAACTTTAGGCTGAGTGCTCTATGATGGCAGTATCTTGAAGCTGTCATCACATATATTCAAGTCCTTAATTTTACACATATGAAAGCTCAGTTGTGTTCGTGCATTCAGAGTATATCAAGCAATTGGAGACTGATTCATTAAATAAAGTCCCAGAATGACAATGTATTCATCATATATTAGGAAGCTATATTTACCTTTCAAAAGATTACAATATTCATGTCTTCTGCTTAGGGAATTTTCAATACTCCTTGGAAACTAAATCCAGCTTATGAGGTTTCTTGTTGAACATAGACTCAATGAAGAGGAAACTAAATGCTACTTTCCAAAATAAGAATCTTTTAAAATGTAATACAAATCATTTTTACTCTAGAGAAATGGAATATACCAAAATACACCTCACAAAAATGCTACCACCTAAAAGGGTTACTGTAAACATTTTAAGACATTTTTTCTATACTATTCTATGATATCACATATTTTAAAGAAGTTTATAAGGTGATTTTTACCTGATAATATAATTAAAAATGCTCAGTAGAAGTAATTAGAAGCAAATTAGATAATTTACATATATAATTATATAGCTATATATAATTATAGTTGCATATTATAATTACATAACTTTGTCTATAAAAGTAATGCAAAAAGTAGCACATGCTGGGTTGCCTGGGTGGCTCAGTGGTTAAGCTTTCGCCTTCTGCTCAGGTCATGACCTCAGGGTCCTGGGATTGAGCCCCGCATTGAACTCTCTGCTCAGTGGAGAGCCTGCTTCTCCCTCTCCCACTCCCCCAGCTTGTGTTTCCTTTCTCACTGTGTCTGTCTCTGTCAAATAAATAAAAATAAAATCTTTGAAAAAAGATTAGCATATGCTCATTATTTAAAAAATAGAATTTTTTAATTTTATATTTCTTCAGAGAAATATAAAGAACATAAAAATTCCTTATAACTCTAAAACTTGGATTTGGACCACAAGTATTAATTGTACACCTACTATGCTTTTAGCATTGGGCGACCCGCAGTGCAGAAGGCACTCACAAAGATGTCAGAAAAATGAATTTTCAATTAGCATATAGCATAATGTACTATTATGATGTAATCGTAGAATATATGTGAGCACAGAAGAAGGGAGCCTAACTCAGAATACTTTCTGATTCAGCAACATCCAAGCTCAGACCCAAAGATAAAACAGAAATTGATAGAGGAAAACTTAACTTATTTAAACACATTTAGGCAGATACATTGCAAACAATCTGGCAGTTTCTCAAAAGGTTAAAGAATTCTTATGTGACCAGCAATTCCATTCCTAGGTACAGTCCTAAAGGGAAAAAAAATGTCCATGCAAAAACTTGCACATGAATGTTCATCAGCAGTATTACTCACAGAAGCCAAAAAGTAGAAACACCCAAATGCTGATCAACCAGTGAGTGGAAAGACAGTGGCATATCTATACAATAGAATACGGTTTGCCCATAGAAATTAATCAAGTACTAACATGTGCTATAGTATGGATGCACATGGAAGGCATTATTATTTTTTTTTAAAGATTTTATTTATTTATTTGACAGAGAGATCACAAGCAGGCAGAGAGGCAGGCAGAGAGAGAGGAGGAAGCAGGCTGCCCGCTGAGCAGAGAGCCCGATGCGGGGCTCGATCCCAGGACTCTGAGATCATGACCTGAGCCGAAGGCAGTGGCTTAACCCACTGAGCCACCCAGGCGCCCCACATGGAAGGCATTATAATAAGTGAAAGAAGCCAGTTACAAGTGACCACATATTGCATGACTACCATTTATATAATAAAATGTCCAGAATCTATAGAGACAGAGAGTAGATTGATTAGTCATTGCCTAGGGCTAGAGGGGATGAGGATGGGGATATAAATATACTTAAAAGGAGGCATCATTGTTAAATACACCTCATCTACTATAGGATTTCTCTTTTCCCAATTTTGGCAGTCCTCCAAGAAATCCTATGACAGGCATATTGGAAGAGCTTGGATAGGTAAACTACTTTTACCTATAACCATTTATAACTAATAAGGGGCAGTTGGGACTCAGAACTTGATTTCACAGAGTTTTCTCCTGAATTCTTTGCAGCTGACCTGAAGAACATCATTATTTAGTACAAAGAATATAGTGATGTGGTGTTTCACATATAATTTTTGATGTTTATGTTACTTTACTGTTTGTTTTAGATAGTGGAGCTGAGAGAATGAAGATTGTGATTGTAGTAATACTAGGCACACGGGGGATAGCAGAGTACCATTTGCACTGTACTGGCATGTGGAAGCGAGGCCGACCGGCCAGTGAAGGCAGTTTGTTTCACGCAGGGGCACTGACTTAGGCTATGCTTGTCATGAGAGAGAAGAGGTTGGGTGGCAAAGGGAAGTTGCTCTAAAGAATATTCCAATTGTATACTTGGGTATCTCATTTCTGTTTCTGTTATGTATTCTTAGTCTTTCCTGAGAGGTTACTGTAGAGGAAGAAAATTAATTTTTCCTATACCCTTCCAAGTTCTTAGCTGAAATCTTCATGTAACTAAAGGACAGATTACAGGAGAAAAATAAACGTAATTATGTACACACCCACAGGAGCCCCAGATTCAAAGAAGTGATCAGAACAGGAAGTTCTTGTACCTGTTAGACAAAGAAACAATAAATTTTGAGAAATTGACAAAGCAAAGGGATGGGGGCTAGGGGGAGTAAATTGCGGAAGGAGTAACAAGGTTTGCTAAATTTCTAGCTCCCAGTGATAAGGGTGCCTTCTTCCCACCCACTACAGGGAAGGAGCCTTTCACATGGGAGATGTATCTCCCTGCTTTCAGGAGAAGCAAGGAGGATCAGACCATCTTTCTTTCACTAGCTGTTTTTCAAGAACCTTTATTCAAAGTAATCAGTATGCCAAAGTGGCATATTTTGGGGTGACATAGATTGAACCCCCACACTATAAACTCAAATCTTCCCTATTAAAAAAAAAAAAAAGCCACGCTTAAACCTCCTTTCCTTTCTTGTTGCCTTATCATTTCTTTTCACAACATCATCTTCAAAATAATTATTCACTCCCTCACCTCCCATGAGTGAAAATAAAGGAAACTTCATTTCGAATGGAGTTGGGAAGCCCTGACAGGGAGGTCTCCTGCAGGGACCGCGGTTTGCAACTTGCATAACCAGCAGGAAGAAGGAAGATAAGAATTATTTCCACAAGGAAGGGAACTTTTCACGTAGGAATTTATCTCCTGCTTTTAAGAAAAGCAAGGAAGATCTCCGCCTGCCTCAGCAACAACACACTAACCACTGCTTGCAGCCAGTGAGAGACTCTCACAACCTCGAACTCTTATTCTTTTCCAATAAACTTTGGTTCAAAACAGCCCTCCCCAATTTCCTGCTAAAACCTAATAAAAGCTGACCTTCCCTTTGTCTCTTCATATCTGACTATGGTTGGCCATAGTTGGCTTGTCCTGAACTGTGATTCCACTGCTGTTCCCAAAGAAACTCATTTTTTTACTTAAATAAAATTGCTTTTTGCTCTGTTTAAAGTTAACACATGTATCAATACCGTGAAGCCTCTGGCAGTTAGCACCACTCCACTGAATCGCAAACAGCACTGCCGACAGCTGCCCAATTGCCAAATCCATTGTTGTAGCTTCAGTCCACCTCTTAATTGAATTCTGGCAATAAACTGCTGACCACTCCATTCATCTCCCACCACTCTCTGCTGGACTCGAGAAATGTCCCCTTGTCTCTTTCCACAGAGCTGGCAGGCCCTCTCAGTCTTTTTCTCTGTCTTTACTTCTTAAATGTTCACATTTCCTAGGCCACTATCTTCAACCTTATCTCATACCTTGAAAAGGCTAGTCTGTCTCAAACTTGGCTCACTGGAGCATCTAGAATATGAGAATCGCTGCTGGGGTCGTGGGGTGAGCAGTGAGCAAGCAGTATAGCTCCCAGAGCTTCACTCCAAACCTGCCCGGGTGGCGATCGATCACCTGCTAAATACCCACTTTTTTTTTTTTTTAAAGACCTGGATGATGTCATCGTTCGCCTTTTCTGTGAAGGCTTTTCAGACCACTCCTCTCTCTCTCCTCTCTCTTGAGGACTGCATTGTTGATTATCATGATGTAGTAGCCACTAGCTACTTACACTTAATTAATTAAAATTGAATTTAAAATTCAGTTTCTCATTTCAAGTGCACCAACCATTTATCAAAAGATGAATAGCCGTGAATGGTTAGTGGCTACCACATTCAATAGTGTGGAAACAGGATATTTCCTCATTACTGCAGAAATCACTATTGAGCAGGGCTGCTCTGGTGTTTGAAATTTTTTTTTTTTTTTTTTAAGATTTTATCTGACGCAGGGAGATTGGGAATACAAGCAAGGGGATTGGGAGAGAAAGAAACAGGATTTCCACTAAGCAGGGAGCCCCATGCAGGGCTTGATCCCAGGACCCTGTCATCATGACCTGAGCTGAAAGCAGACGCTTAACTGACTGAGCCAGCCAGGTATGCTAGTGTTTGAACCGAATACTTGTTTTGGGCATTTTCTGTCACCAGTACCTACTTCTATTATATTGCAGACAACACTTTATGCTCTTTTTATTCATGAACTCATCAAAATATGTGTATCCTCATTCTACTTCGTGCCAAGTACCATGGTGATTGTTGGAGATAGACAAAGAAGGCCTGTCCAAACATATCAAGGTATTTTTCTCAACTGGAACATGGTTTAAAACAAGATAAATTCTTAATGAATTCACTTTAATGAGCATAGAACAGATAAGCATGTGTAAACATGAATTATGTCTTTCCACTATTAATCTAAAAATCAATCATTAAATTCATAGCTGTAAATTCAAAATGGAAATGGCCATGAGTGATTTGAAAGTTGTCTTATTCATTTTGTCAGTGAGAAATATGCTTTTAATGTATTAGTGACCAAAGTACTTGCCTCTAATGTTCAAAACTAGACTCATTAGTGATATTATATCTTCTTATATAATAGTGTGAGTCTACTTAAGTAATGTAGTGACTGAGTTGCTACTGATGTTACACTGGAATTCCAATCTTTTTTTTAAGATTTTTTATTTATTTATTTGACAGAGAACACAAGCAGGCAAAGAGGCAGGCAGAGAGAGAGGAGGAAGCAGGCTTCCTGCTGAACAGAAAGCCTAATGTGGGGCTCGATCCCAGGACCCTGGGATCATGACCTGAGCCGAAGGCAGAGGCTTTAACCCCCTGAGCCACCCAAGCACCCCTGGAATTCCAAATTTTAAATATTAATTAGAAATCAAAGTTCGACCACATCCAGTAGGTTTCACTATTCTAAAACCAAATTAATCATGTGTCTCCATCATTCCTAATATAATCTTCTCCCAACAGTTCCTTAATTATTTTAAATCATTGTGATGTCACAATTTAAAGCTCTTACCATAATTAGATCCCAAAAGCTTCTTTGACCTCACATAAAATATATACAAATGCATATAAAATATGAAGAAAAACTATATTTTGTCAAAAACTAAAGTTTCCAGTTTATGTAATTTTTTAGATAGAATTATACTGAGAGATTATGGTTTGCATAATCCTATAAATTAGTTCTCCTTAAAGTGTGGCCCCCACCCCAGCAGCAGCAGCAGCAGCAACATCTAGGAACTTGTTTGAAATGCAAATTTTTGTCCATTCTTCCAGACTGGCCAAATGGGAAACTCTGGGGTGAGGCCCAGCCAAATGCATTTTAGTAGACTCTCCAAGTGATTGAGTGCGTCCTGAAGTTTGAAAAAGATTCCCTAAAAGAAGGCACAGCAAATAATCTGATTGAAAGGTTACAAATAAAAAGGTAAAAACACAAGGAAAACATAAGAATACAGAATAGTATAGCCCATATGCTAGATGTACCAGACTGGAAGTTGAAATATTAAATCAATTTCTTCATGTTACTGATCGAATTGAGAGCACAGTTATATCAAGCAGATAGGGCACACACTCATAACTCAGGAGCCAAAACACAACAACTATATACCGTGGACATTTCACTCTATAGAGGAAATTCCACTGAAAGAAATACAGCTAAAGAAAGACTGACATGTTTTCTAATTTAGTCCTGATCCAAAATAAATGTTATCGATTTCAATCCACAATTTTAGTGCTCTTTTAGTACCTTTTAAAAAATCCATTATTGATATTTCATAGAATTTTTAGGGTTAAGGAGATATATAAAGTATTTGAAATTTTGAACATTAAATAAATACATTATTTTCTTATTTATAAGAATAGTAACTACTTATTTTGCTGAATAATTTTCATTTGTCTTTCAGATCTATGTTTTAAGCTGCTTTGTCTTGCTCTCTGTCCTTGGAGGCGGACTTGCATGGCGATAAGGCTCTCCTACTTCTAGAGGTATTGCCAAAGGGACTCTTCAGCAAGAAAACAGAGAGGCAGAGGAGAGAATGCCAGAATGTCATTCCCTGCCCTCTTCTTAAGTCCTCTAGGCCTGGTTGCTTCCTTCAGCCAAAGGCTACAACTATTTTAACATGGCGCTGCCCACATGACTCACTTCTACAAGATTCCAATAACCTGCTCCCCACCTAGATATGTGCACAGTGCTACTTTCCCCCGAGAACTGCACTGTCATATGTTATTTTTTCCTAAATCCTGCCTATACTTTTGTAAATATTATTTTATTTTATTTTATTTTATTTTTCAAGATTTTATTTATTTATTTGACAGACAGATCACAAGTAGGCAGAGAGGCAGGCAGAGAGAGAGAGGAGGAAGCAGGCTCCCTGCTGAGCAGAGAGCCGGATGCGGGGCTCCATCCCAGGACCCTGGGATCATGACCTCAGCCGAAGGCAGAGACTTTAACCCACTGAGCCACCCAGGCGCCCTGTAAATATTATTTTATTAAACTGTAGTCAAATTATGCAATTTAGGTGTGGTAACTAGTTCCTACGTAGAGTCTAGTTGGTATAGTTACTCTTGATCGCAGCAGTAATGATTTACAGATAACTATTATGAGGGCAGAAAAATGGAAATAATTGTATGAGATATTTTCTGTTGGGTGTTGTAAGTTATGGAGGAAGATTCAAAACACTCTCATGAAATTTGATTGGAGAAGGGCTTAGCAAGTGGAGAAGGGCTTAGAAAGTGGTTGACTAGAGGGAAAATATAGAATAATGTGAAGTTCTATTCAGAATTGATCAAAAAAGTTTTATTCTATGCTTATTATGTGCCACACATGGTGCAGTTGTGGCCTTGTGAGCATACCATGATGAAGCTGGACATGGTCCCATCCCGAAGGATGGAGAAGTATGGAGGCAAAGTCCCTGACAGGAGAACATGTTCAAAATCTCAGGATTGGTGAGATGAGAAAGAAAAGGAGAGCTCATTCCAGTAATTAAATAAATTTGTTGTGCTAGATAAATTTGATAGAGTACAAAGTCAAAAAACATGCGATATAATGCTGGCTTGCATCAATATTTACATTATCAGTCACCATAGAAGGGTACAATATGAGAGTACACCCAGGGAGAAAGACTTTGATAAGCATGGGAAGTAAGGGATATTCGAATCTGTTTTCAACCATGCTACCTGCCTTTCATCTTCAAATTTTGAAAGTCAAATTTTAAGAAGTCCATAGCTCCAACAGATGGAAAGAGATAATGATCTAACTTAGAAAAGCTCTTATTTTCTCTAATTTATTAAAAATTTCTTTAGACTCTAGAATTTTCTGGATACATTCAGGTAGCAGATTTAATTTCCTGAGTAATGAATTCAAATGTTTAAGTAATACGCCACTTATTTGTATGTTTCATTTTAAAAAAAAGGTATGGAATTACAATTTTTATGTATTTGATACATATGGGTCACAAAAAAAGTTTTTTTTTAATTGAGTTCATACTTTAGACTAAGAAAATACAGGAAATATATATATATATATATGATTGATATTTTAAGACATCTGTAACTTTAACAACCATAAATTAAAAATTAACCTTTTAAAAAATTTTGAAATTTAACACAGAATTAAGATCATGCCTCAAGAATAGAGAAAATATATTAATATATTTATATAGAGTATCTAACTCTACGGCAGTTGGAAAAATCTAGTGAGTTTACACACACCTGGTGAAATGTTGGTACAAGGTCCAACAGAATCTGTTTTATTTGGAGCTGAGGAAACTTCCAGAGAATAATACATCTATGACATAGCTGGGGTTATGTGTGTGGTCTAAGCAGTCTCTAGGAAGACTATCTCTGCTTCTGATACTAGAAATTGAGGTCTGCTGGGTAGGCTATCAGGAAAGAATGATCACAAATAGACCAAAATCTCAACAACATGGGCTGGAATCCCCACAAAGATGGACTAAACCTCCTGGTTTTTTGTTTGTTTGTTTGTTTGTTTCCTTTTTAAAGATTTTATTTATTTATTTATTTATTTTACGGTCAGGGAGGAGCAGAGGGAGAGAGAAAGAGAATCCCAAGCATACTCTGTGCTGAGCACAGAGCCTGACATGGGGCTGATCCCACAACCCTAAGATCATGACCTGAGCTGAAATCAAGAGTCTGATGCTTAACCAACTGAGCCACCCAGGTGACCCCCAAACACATGTGTCCATTTTCTTGTCTCTGTCATCAGTGACTGGACATCTGCTGGATATCTCACAGATGCTGGGGCCCTTTATCATAGAAGTAAGCAAATACCTAGCCCAGTAGTCAAAAAACTGAAGAAAAAAATCAGGGAAGACAGAGCAACTAGCATTTTAGCAGCTAGCTCCCTCTGAACAGCAGAGAATGTCCCCAGCAGCCTATTCTAACAGGAAGCATAGAAGGAACAGAATTTCGGGAAATGCAGTTCAGTCTGGCAAGTTGACACATTATAAAGCCATCACATGATCCCAGAGTTATGGGAAAAGTACCATGGATCTACTTCTAAGTTTTAAAGTTTTCATTTTCACTTGAAACTGATTTATATGTGTATATATAAGGTAGAAATCCTATATTTTTCCCATGAGAATACAGTTTTAGCAACCTCCTTTACCATTGTTTTCCCTAAATGAGCTACAATTACTGTCATATACCAAGATGTAATAATATTATAGTTGGTAACTTGGTATATGACAATTATATATATATATTCTTTATTTTTGTTCCTTTCTTCCTATTCTCTCCCTCTGTGTTAATGGCATAATAAATAATGTCTAAATTGGTTTACATTTTAATAAATCTGGTTAAGATATATAAAAAAACTGCATGGTAATGAAAATGCTTAAACTAAAGTAAAAGGTAAAGAAATTAATACTGAAAAATAAATATTGAACAAAATAAACATTATGTTGAAAGGGCAAAAGCAAAGAGAAGTGTATGTATTGTGATGACATTTATATGACATTTATACCCTACAAAATTGAATGATGCTTAATGATATATATGAAAATATAAATGAATGCATATATTTATTTGCTTATTTATTCTATCTATCATCTATCTATCTATCATTCATTTTGTTTTGAGAGAGAGCACACAAGCCATTTAGTGGGTGGAGAGCAAAGGGAGAGGAAGACAGAGAATCTATTGCAGGCTCCATGCCCAGCGTGGAGCAAACTCCAGGCTTGATCTCACTGTCCTGAGATCATGACCTGAGCTGAAATTCAAGTGTCAGAGGCTTAATTGACTGAGCCATCCAGGCACTTCTAATTAATGCATTTAGATGATATGGTGAAATAATGGGATGATATAGGAGTAGGTTACACAGGGATCTTCAAATGTATTAGTATTTTTTTTTTTTTTTAACCTGCTGGGTGATAGGTATACAGAGATTATAATGACTTTTCTATTTGGGGGGGTTTTTGGCCATATTAAAATAATATGTTCCTAGTCTCAAAATGGCACTCAAAATAGGTCCTTTGGAGTGGTCCCTAGCAATGCTCTGTACTAAGGGCTTTGCTCTGGAGGAGCTTTGGGAGAGATAGAGCCGCCACGCAGGGCATCAAGGTAAAGCTGCACATCATTAATGAGTCACAACAGCCCTGATGCTTAGCTCTATGACCCTGGGGAACAAGCTAAAGTTTTGGAGTACGTGTGAGACTTTCCTAGAGATTCCCCCGAATATTTGTAATGTTCATATGGGGATTTGCAGAAGACTAGACATTCTCTGTGAGTAAGTAGGTTTACAACATAAGATAATTCAAGTTACATAAAATTTCTTTCAGATCTATTCTCAGATGCTTCATAGTAGCCATGAAGAACCATGATACTAAAATTTTAAGTTTTGTTTAGTTTTAAATGACAATAAAATGCTGATTGATAAAGGTTAACAGATGGAACAGTAAATACTTCTTTGGTATTGAATTTTCTAGGTTATTTTAATTCTGTTAATATAATTAATGATACCCAAGATTTCCACTTACTTTGAAATAGTCTGCCTTGGTGAAGATATAAAAAATAAATATAATGAGACATTGACATTCAAATAGAATGTACTTATCATCTAGTCTGCATACGAAATAGCAATCAGTCATTCAGTATAGAAAATGGAATATGGTGTTTATAAAAAGAATCCGTGGACAGTATTTTAAAAGTAGAAAGATAAAAGAATTTAAGGTCCTCTCATTTGAACATCAAAGGATTACCCCTAAGGTTTACAGGACAGAATGCAGGCAATATCTTCATCCTTTTTATCTTCAAATATCATAGTTGCTTTCAGAACCCTTTTGAAGGACTGACAGTTTTACTCAGGTGCAATGGCCCCCATTCAGAAGCAAAGGTTTGCACTAGCGATAAAATAACTTTTGAGTTCCCATTACAAAGCAAAACCTTTTCTACCCCAAGTTGCTTATTAAAGATGAAAATGCACAGACATACTATACTTAATAGGAGGTACTAGAGAGAATTTGAGAACGTTTATTAATCTGGGACAAATATAAGTGTGTGTCTTTTTTTTTTTTTTTTTCTAAAGTCAAATGAATAAGAGCATTTACTTAAGATTATCTCCTATCACATTTTATTTTGGTGACTTTTGGAGTTTAATAATATTCTCCTTCATTTCCTCAAAAGTCCTAATTCTATGGAAACCACACATGCATACACACATGTGTACACAGATAAATACACATTTTCTTGAGGAGAAAACTTTTGTATAGATCTTACACAGTTTCTCTTGGTACTAGAAATAGGTTGCTGTCATTTATTAAGTACTGTTATGGAAAAAAGTGAAATTCTTTCCAGTTCTGTATTATATGTTTTTATGTGGTATGTACATTTTCTCTAAATTTTGTTACTATGAGCAAGTTTTCTATAAAAACTTGTGTTATCCTGAGTTGGCAGACAAAACAAATGTCTCTTCTTTAGCTCTACCAGGGAAGCTAGGAGATATTAAATGAGGTTGTCAAACACTATCTAAAAATCCAATAAGTCAACTGAAGGAAGTCGTGTGTGTGTGTGTGTGTGTGTGTGTGTGTGTGTAGGCGGGGCACAGGTAATATTAACTTGACTGGATGAAAATGTATCTCTCCAGAAGTATTGTCAAATATGTGTACTGTGCAAACCTGGCACTTTGTCTGTTATTATAGTTTAAAAAAACTATTTTCAAAATGAGGAAATGTACTTAGCTACAAAAGAAAAAGAAATCACTCTAGGCCTTTGAGAGATCATGATTTATGTATCCTCTCTTTATTTCTCCCCTTCTCACCTGCCCATGGCATCCATGGAATATTCTAGAAAGCTGTGACACTGTAGCAATTTTATTTTTCCAAAAAAAAGGTACCAAAAAAATCTCAAAATGTTGCTATCACAGTTTAATAGCTGCCTCTGAGATTAATGGACAGTTAGTTTTCAGAGACCATCAGAGACTGGAAAACTACTCCTTCTCTAAAGAAGAAACTATACAGAGAGACCGTGAAATGTTTTGACAATTTTATGCCATGTTCCCAATCATGAAGAGGTAAACTTGAGGGTACAATCCTATTTTGTGTTTCTCCTTTGTATCCAATTTCCTGCTTGTTATACACCTAACAAACATATATAGAGGATTAGAGGTGAATGACTCATGGGAGAGAACATGTTAAGGAAAGAGCACACATTTGGAAGGAGATGACCCTAAGTTTATAGAACAGCAGCTCATCTACCGCGGTATGGCCATACTGAACCTGTTTTCTTGTTTGAATAATGGGAATGATATACATCTCAAGGGTGGTATGGTTGTGCTATCTGGTATAAGGTTGCAATTAAAAAAAAAAAAAGACGAGAGGGAAGTTGGAGTGAAATAGGGAATGTGCTCTGCTGAAGAGTTTGGGTTTTGCTCTTTAGGCAATGGCAGGTGACTGATGAATTGAAAAGACACTGGCATCCATATCCACTTTGAAATGTGTGGCAGGTTGGCAGGTGAGGAAGTAAATCAACATACTCTCAAAGCACCACATGAAGCATTACAAAAACAAGCATCTGCTTATAAGTTAGATTACCCAATATTGTTTTAAGGATCTTTGCCACTGCTCCACTTCATTATGGGAATGGTTTTCAAACTTATTTTTTCCCACACAGAACCCTCTCTTTAGATGAAATCATAGCCAGGAGCATAAACAAATAAAACAGATAAAAGCAGAGAGATTCTGTTGAAGATGAGTAAATCAAAGGGCTCTTCACCAGCAAAGTACTAAATATTCTCTTCATCCTACAAATTTACATAGTACTCATTGTCTACATCTCTCACCTCCTGCCAAATTACACACTCCCTTGAATTCTATTTTTATGTGACTCTATAGTATTCCTTTACGAAATCATAAGCTCTCTGTAACAGGGATCACAACTCCTTAGGCGTTATACCCTCTTTGACACATCCAATAATGTCTTTCACATAGTAGGTGTTTCCTACCATCTGTGTATTTCTTTTTTTTTTTTTTAAGATTTTATTTATTTGAGAGAGAGAGAGCATGGTCAGGGGGAGGGTCAGAGAGAGAAGCAGACTCCCTGCTAAGCAGGGAGCCTGATGTGGGACTCGAACCTGGGACTCCAGGATCATGACCTGAGCTAAAGGCAGTTGCTTAACCAACTGAGCCACACAGGTGCACCTATCTATGTTTCTGAGTTAATTTAACATGATGGTAAATGTGTAGATTTACAAATGAAAATTCATTTTCATTTGTCTCTACATTTTGAAGATACAATTCCTTAGGTTTCTTAGATCTACACAGTTTAAGAAAAAAAGTGATATGTGTCAAAAACATGTATCAGAAAAGTGACATGTGTATAAATTTATCAAATTAATTTCTCGGGAAATGAACAGATAACATCATTCTTGATAATGCTTTAGATAAAATGTGGGTACGTAAAATATATGATAGTTGTTCCTTTTGGATTGTGGCTCAGATAAAATTGTTTTTACTTACTGAACTGGCTTAGTTTTCACTAGAGGTAAAGCTTACTGTCAAATCCAACCAATTTGCAGTTCTCTGAAGGGGCTGGTACAACTGGCTTAGCACAAATAATCAGGGATTGAACTGAGAGGGTGGCAATGAGGATAAAAAGGAAGAGGAAACTGCAAGAGTTGTTTCTTCCTTGTTCTTCGCTCTGTATTGAGCTAAGTTTGTACTACATACGCACAAAAAAGTAGACGCACATATTCAGATGGGAAATTTCCTGCAATTGTCACAAGCCTTTCTATGCATTCAATTTTGCTAACATTATTTTAACACTGTCAGCAAAATATATATGTGTGTGTGTGTGTGTGTGTGTATACATATATATATATATATATATGTATGTATATATATATATATATATCGTGCTTGTTTGAATTAAAATAGATCTCACTGATAATGAATAACAGGAATATAGTAAGTCCGTTCTGCGCAGGGGCCATGCTAATCTTCTCTGTATGGTTCCAATTTTAGTATATGTGCTGCCGAAGCGAACACAGTAAGTCCATTCTAAATTTTAAACAATATCCCACAGAGGAACACACCCACGCACATATACTCCTAGCTTGCCTATACGAAGGTGGAGGAATAATCATATATATGTCATCTGTATTTCATTTATCTTACCTGCTCTTCATAAGTAGAATTTTACAAAGCTTTCCAAATAATTGGATGATATAAGTTGGCATACTTTTTCAAGCATCTTTTAAAAAGGTTCACTGGAAAAGTGATAGCAATTAAAATTATTCTATCACATTTCATACTTTGTTTACACAGTTAGCATCTTACCTGTACTCTATTCCATTGAGAAATGCTAATTGTAATCTCTTGAGCCATAACTATTTCTCAACTGTTTTCAGTATTTATAGTAGCATTCAGTAATCTCTGTAGTTACATTGTTAGTGCACGTCTTGTCTTCAGGAAGAGATTACAGTGACAGCTACTGCCCCTTTCAATGAGCTAGAAACCAGAAACATGATGCGTATATCTTGAATTTAAAATATGTTTATTTCTTGGGGCACCTGGATGGCTCAGTTGGTTAAGCATCTGACCCTTGACTCTGAGGTCAAGACTTGGGGTAGTGGAATGGAGCCGTGAGTTGGGCTCCGCACTCAGTGGGGAGTCTGTTTGAGATTCTTTCTCTCCCTTTCCTTCTGCATACCTCCAAATAAATAAATTTTAAAAATAAATAAATTAATTAAATATGTTTATTTCTTTTAAAAAAATATTTTAAATATTCCCGACTTCTAGTTTGTTTGTTTGTTTTTTCAAGATTTTGTTTATTTATTTGACAGGAAGAAATCACAAGTAGGCAGAGAGGCAGGCAGAGAGAGAGAGAGAGAGAAGGAAGCAGCTCCCCGCTGAGCAGAGAGGCCAATGCGGGGCTTGATTGCAAGACCCTGGCATCATGACCCAAGCAAAAGGCAGACGTTTAAGGGTCTGAGTAACCCAGGTGCCCCTAGAACCTACTTTATATTAGGCCTTAGAGAATATGTGGTAATAAAGCCCACAAAGTCCTTATTCTCCTGGAGCTCACATTTTAATAAGAAAGGTAGACCAAAAAAAAAAAAAAAAAAAAAAAAAGAAAGAAAAGGTAAATGCATAATAATGTGAGTCCTGCTAAGTGATATCAAGAAAAAAGCAGCAGGGCCAGTTGCTACAGAGTGATAGGCGGAAAAAGTGGGCCAGAGAAGAACAGAGAACTGTATTAAAAGGGGGGGCTTGGTGATATTTGAGTAAAGATATGTTTCAAAGAATGATATAAACCATATGAATGGAGAAAGAGCCTTCCAGGCTAAGAAACACATGTACAAAGCCCAAAGTGAGGGTGTTCTCAGTATGTTGAGAACCCAGGCTTCAAACTAAAGCTCTGTGAGTCTAGAGTTTGATAATGCAGAGGTACTGACTTGGAAAGTTATCAAGATACATCCTAGAAGTGAAAAAGTTACATGTACGCAATAAGGATTATGCCATTTGTGTTGTAATAAGTAATTTGATGTCACAATCTATACCTATGTTTATATGGCAATGCACGCAAATGTTTCTGGATAGGCAGGTCAGATTATGTTATCGTGCTTGAAATTCTTGACACCACTAGCTTGACCTGCCAGCGCTCTGCTATTGAGCAGCCCGGATACTGCTCGCTCACTGCTCCTGGGCTGTGCCAGGTGATGGCTCAGAGCTCACCTGTACTTCTTTTCATTGTGTGACTGATCTCCTTTTGCTGTCTGCTGTTCTCACAAATGTCATTCATCTCGGGCATTTGACAAATGCTTTCTAATGCTCTGGACAACCTGGGCATAATTTTCTAGCATTGGAAGAAAAATGTCTTCTATCACTTTATGATCCATTCTTTTTATTAGGGTCACTACATCAGAGTTAAGTTGGGGACCAAGGGCAGGCTGCCCCAAGATGGGCCTCTTTGGCATGAAGATTATTTTGAGTTAAAAAGCAATCAAAACCTGGCAGAGTCAGGAAAAGCTCTTTACCTCCTCCTTAAATTTAAAAAAAAAAAAAAAAAAAAATCAGGTAGAGGGCCTGAACCAGGAAGAGAGCTATCACCATAGATACCTACATTATGGTATAAACTATGTATGGTAGACAGGTTGGGACCTAACAAGACCTGTTTGATCCAAGTCCTCCATGTCCCATTGTTTCTGAGTGGCCTAGCAAACATTTCTTTACCATTTACACTTTCTTATCTTCGTGTGAATTGCATTCCCTTTGAAGTCCCCTACCTCTTTCTCCTCAGTTCAGAATGACATACATACCTTGTTCTGCCTCATTAACTTTGGAATTTCCATATTTGTGTGGATTCCCCATAGGTTCACTATTAACTTTGAGTCTCTCCTGTTAACCTGTTTCATGTCAATTTGATTCTTTGCCTGGCTAAAACGACCTTGAAGGGGACAGGACATTTTTGCTCCCTAATAATTACTAAGGTCCCAAAGCTTAATAAAACTTTGTTTGTTTGTTTGCTTTATAGTTTTTTCTTGCCCATGATGTGAACATGATGCCAAATAGGCTGAGTCTGGGATGTACTCAAATGATAACCTCATAATATCCTTCTGCCTGGTGCTGAGTCCTGATGTCTAGACTCGTTTCCCTTTCTAATAGTGGATTGTGCCAGATGGACCCTGTAGTCTTTCTGCCACTTAGTTGCTGCTACCCTTCCCCAAGTTCACCACACTTGTTTATGTATCTCTGAACTCTGAAAATTCACACTTTTTTTCCCCCAGCAGACTTATAAATATTACAAAAATCAGAGAATACATATATATTGTGATGGTGACTGAGGTATGTTTGATCTCTTTATAGTCAGCACCTCTGATAAAATTATGTCCCTTTTGCATCACCAGTTTCATTTCCCTAGCACTGAGCAAAAATTCTATACTATCCTATGCATAGGTTGAGAAATAGGAATAGGTTTTTTTGCAGAACTTGGCAACCAAGGTTCATCAAGAATAGAAGGCACAGGTCCTATGACCCTCTTTAGCCTCCCACAGACTGGCGTCATGCCAGGACTCCCTACAGCTTGGGTAGTACATATCTGTATTCCAGGCAAGGCTCTCTGTCAGCCCACTGTTCTCCTTCCTTATGTGGTAATTGACAAACAATCAAACTACTGGCATAATGGACAGATGGGGTAAAGGTACCAATGCTTCTCGAGAACTGTCTGGTAAGGATCAATTCGGGTCCTCCTCCTACCTGGAGAAAGAAGCCATTGGTCCTGTGAGAAACACAATTATGATACACCCAGTGTTGATGAAATGAGGTGTCAGTGGGAAGATCAAGGTTCTCCAAAATAGCTTACTGTCGGACAACCCAGCGTGATCTCCCAGGGTGATTTTCAAATAAATCTGTTTGTTGTGCCAGAATATTGGAGTGTCTGTGCTAGTCCAGGTGTCTTTCCTGCTATAAATAGTCCAAAAGATTGAATGAAATAATATCAGGCAGACAAGTAGGTCAGAATAATTTTGTTCAGTAGAAGTTTTTAACCTTTGAGAAATTGTGGGGTCCCATTAAGAATCTGATAAAAAGCTTCAGTTATCCCTGAGATTTGCATTGAGGAAAATAAACCAAGTTTACCATATTGCAAAATTTCAGGGGGAAATTTATACAATAGTTTACATATAAACTCAACTATGTATAAACCACACCATAAATCACAAAATAAATTTGTTCATACAAATCCCATGCTTTATCATGTTAGGAACACTTATTTGATTTATTCCTAACAGAACTCATAGTATTCTCTCATATTACATTAAAAATTATTATAAAGGAATAGCAAACACCTCACAAGTGCTCGTGTGAAGTGGGATGTAAGTGTTTCAGGCTTGCAAGGTTCTTGTCTCGTGGATTCAAAGGATGAATCTGGTGAACACAAAAGGGTGAAGTGGCAATTTATTAAGTGAAAGTGAGAACAGAAAGAAAGCTCTCTAGAGTAAAAGGGGTCCCAAATGGGTTGCCAAATGATGTAGTTTTGCAATACTGGTGAGTTCCAGAGCTGATAGCCAAAAAAGAATTTTTGAGATGTCTTTGGTGCAAAAAGGTGGTTTTTATTTAAGCATGGATAAGAATCTATGGACAGAAAGATCATGCACTGTGATCAGGAGGAGTGGCCCATTATATACTTTCAAGTTGACAGGGGTTAGGGATAGCGTTGTTTCTAAGGAATTTTGGAAAAAAGGTTTCCAGGACCTTGAGGGACTAGCTATTATTAGGAAAAGTTCATTTGTTACTGTCTAATAAAACCTTAGTCATGAGACCCTTCAGATGTGCGTCAGTGGGTCATGTTCTTAGAGGGTGATTGCCAACATGTATCTTGGGAGGTAGAGATAAAGGAAGTTTCCAAAGGATGTTTTATATGTTAGAGTAGACTACAGGATGCTGGGGGTGGGGCTGAGATTGCCTTTTGCCCTAGCAAAGTGTCAACATCCAGGCAGTTGGGTCCCTAGAGGAATGTCACTCTGCCCGTTTCAAAGGACTTGTTCATGGGCTCTAAAGTAGTAAGGAAATGTAATAACTTTTCTTTTGCCTTGGTTGCCCGTATCATAAGTTTAAAGTTATTCTTGGTAAAGATTAATTACAGTTACTGTCACCCCAAGACAGTCCATTTTGGTATGAAGATTATTCTGAGCTGAAGGCAATCAAGGCCCTTCAGGCTGAGGAGACTCTTTTGCCCCTCCCTTAACTACACAGAAAAATCTGAATTGGGAATCTTTCTATGAGCAGAGATTTTTATCTCAGTGACCCATCTGTATCGCAAGACAAACATCTAATTGCCAAATACCTGCTCTTTTTCTTATTGTCCTGTGAATAACATTCCTTTCCCCTGAAGTCCCTGACTCCTATACCCTTCTCCTTAGTTCAGGATGACATATATACCTCTTTTGAATGGCCATCTTTGGAATTTCCATGTCTGTGTGGAGTCCCTGTATGTACACTATTAAATTTGATTCTCCTTTGTTAGTCTGTCTCATGTCAGTTTGATTCTTAGTCCAGCTAGGAGGACCTTTGAGGGGACAGGAATTCTTGCTCCCTGACATGTAAATAGATGGCATGAATTCAAATTCTATAAATCTCTAAATCTATAAAAGAAAAACTAAGACTTTGAAATGGGCAAAATTGATTACTGTTATCTTGTCCAGAACATTCAGATTATTTTAGCTTTTCATAGTCTTCTATGTATTCTGCAATTCTGTCAGTTGTGGAAAACTAATAGCAATGTAAATAATTATAATTATTAAAATAGTAATGTAAATAGTTACATACACTGCTAAAAATAGTAACATAAATAATGTAAATTATTATTAGAAATGCAAATGAACTTTGTCTGGTGGAGATGTAATTGATCATTGCCCTGTGGATATTGGCCAAATTTGCACGTATTTCTACCTTCACCTCAGTATTTTTATTTGTCTTTGCTAGCATGTTTTTCAAATTCTCCTTTAATTGGTTTTGATACTTTGCCAGTTCCCTCATTAATTATTGTGCTAAATAAGATCTGTGACATGTATTCATTTTACATTTCTGTCGTAATTTTACCTTTAAAAAATTATCCTGTACATATCCTAAGGACTCATCAGAAATAAAGATGAAAAAAATTACATTATTTCATTGACATATGATGTTAAATTTTTGTGTACGAAAATTTTGTGTATAATTCTATAGCTTCTATTTAGTGTCATGGACAAGGGAGATAGAAAAGAAGATTAACAGTATTAGCTATTTATTATTTTTTTTAATTTAAAATGTGAAAGACTCCCTCTCTAAAATGGTATGATTTACCAAAACTACAATCCTGAAGTTTTCTACATTTAACCAATTAAAATGTTTTTTGCCATTACATGTTTTGTTTGTATATAAGAGAATTTAATAACACAATTTGCATTTCTTCCAAATTCAATGAGACAAGATTATTCTGGGCACACTTGGCTTTGAATATCACCAGGTGGTATCATAGACTGAAAAAGGTAGAAGTAAAAATTATATTCTCAATATATGTTTTTGTTGAATGAAATATACATTTATCACAAGATAGTTTTTATTTGTATTTTCATTGTTTTCATCACAATCTCATTAGTATTGGTTAGATATTGTTCAATCTGATCATTTGGCTAAAAATCAAATGAGGCAACAATTCTATTGTCTGATTTCTGTGCAGCAAGTGCATCTTCAGGGAAATGAATTATGACAAAGTACAAATTCATTTCTGTTCTTTCAAAAAAACAAGCTTCAATTAAATGTTAACACCCCAGGTGTTTTACATCTCTTCAATGAAAACATTATCACTTCAGCTTTTGAGACAGAGGTATGTCAAAAATCCAGATGCTTCATACATTTTTTTTTTAATTCAATAAGGAAAGTTAAGGAAACTATCTGCATGTGAATTACTTTCTACAATTGGAAGGCATCCTGACACTGATTAATTGCTGAGCAAAACCCATAGTCACTGGAATGGCAGTTATGTGCAAATATTGGAGGCCAACTGAAGAAGGCCTGGAATGACATTCTCCCTCAAGAAATTTAATTTTCAAGAAATAAATGCACTGAGATAGTAAGGCTTAGAGGAAAATAAACCAGTTTAGCTTAAAGGTATAATTTTATTTTCTTCTTTTCAAATCGTTTCTCACCTCATATGTCCATGAAAACGATTTAAACTTTTTAAAATACAATACAAAACATATTTATTGATCCACAGAACTTCTCCAGAGTAGACTTTAGGAATAGTTAATATCTATTATTTTCTTTTGGATTATGGGAACCAAGTGTAAACAAGTGTGCTAAAGAGATAAGTGAGAGATTTTGGAAGCTAAAATATTAATGTCCCTCTCATTATAATTTCTTTTGAAGGATATGGGACTGACCCCAATCTACTACAAATATAATACTAGCAAATGCTAGAATGTTTACAAAGGGGGACTTTTAAATGGCAGGCAGAATAACCCACTCCAAAATGATGCTACTTTGGCATAAGAGTTATTTTGAGGTGAGGGCAATTGAGAATTGAGAAATTGAGAAATAGTACACATAGGAAGATTCTTTGTTCCACCCATTTCTGCCTAAAAGTAGGGCCTACATTTCCCTTTGGGAATGTGACATAAATTTCCATTTGTGAGGATGTTGCCCCTTCCATAGCAATAAGACTATAGGTGACCTTGAGTTGAGTAATCATTACAAACCTTACTAAGAAACCCTTATTTACCAAGCATTTCCTCATTAGCCTACCACAATTTATAATCCCTTTGTTAAAATGGTATACATGTTGTCTAGTCTAACCCCTTCTTCTGGTTTTTCATTTCTTTTCTGTGAATTCTCTCTATACGTAAAAAATATTAACATCAAATACAATTTGTATATGTTTTTTTCTTCTGTTAACCTGCCTTTCTCAAATTAATTCATATACCATTGATAAAAAAGAAAAAAATCACAAGAGAATAGAGGAAAACCTTTTCCTTCCCTACATTTCCATGCAACTCAACATTTATTCAATAATAATTTTCTATCATATTTTTTATCAGCTCTATGCAAGAAAAATCTGAATGTGTTTGGTTCATTTTGAGGATTATGTAACTGCCTAGGCTAATTTGGCCTGACTGAAATATAATACATGGAACATCAGGGCTGATTATGGCAAATTCATGAGTTGGATCATGACAAGTCTTAGACCACAGTGTTTTATCTTAAGCAGATTTCCAGAAGTTCCCAGCTGGAGCTCAATCACTCATTTGCTTAACAAATGTTTACTTAACTTATTTGTGTATTAATGTATATTTATCAAACACAGTCTATGTGCCTCGTACCCTTTAAGGTGCTAAGAATAAAACAAAATATAACAAATTCTCTGTCCTTAAGGAGCTTACAATAAATCAAGAGAACTATAAACATTTATAGAAAGTTGATAGCATTGTTTATAACAGGAAGTGCTAAGGGAATATATAAGAACATGACATTTATGTTAACATCCTGGAAATAGAGATGTCAAGGAAAACTTCCAGTAATTTACAACATATTTATGATTTGTCTTCTTATCTGTACCCAAGACTTATTATTAGTATGTGGTATTAATACAAAATTTTATATATATATATCTCCAATCAGAACCTGGAGAAAAACATCTGCCTTAACTTTGGCCCAATAGTTTGATTCATGGGGATGCCAGCTCTATCACAATCCTAACCTGCAATTCTACTTAAAGGGGTGAAGAAGGAAAGTTGTAGAATGTGATGTCTACAGGAACATTGTCTCTTCCATGATCATGACCTGCCAGGCCCACTCATCACTGGAATGATGTTCTGACGGAGTTCAGAGCACACTATCCCAAAATGTGGCACCAGGGCATATTAAATATTTTAAGCTGAAGATATTTTAGAAAATAGCAGAAACAGAAAGTTCATTCTGACCTTCTCTCCTCCCCCCTAATTTCCTGAGACAGGTCATAAAACTGTTATGTGAGAGGTACCTTCCTAATATCCAGAGGAAAAGAGCATCCTTGTCTGTGAAGATAAAAAGGCACCAAGAGGAATCTGAACAAACAAGTCTTGTTGAGTTACGCAGTCTACTCCACTTACCTCACACTGTCTTACCTCTCACACTGCCCACCCTTCATCACATGTAACGTAAACATACTCGGGTCTTATGAAGGTTCTTGTGTCATATAAAACTGTACTAAATGTATATTCTCTTCTCTTGTGAATCTGTCTTTGTCAGCTTAATCTTCAGACAGCCGGGAATCCTAAAGTGTTGAGGAAAATTTTACCTTTCCTACAGTCTAATTGCTCCTAAAATAGCCAAGTTTGTGTATGTTGTTCAGAAAGACCATGAACTGAAATGTTTTCCACTTGGAATAGCTCTTTCATTATTCCAAAGAATTGAAAGGCTTTCCTGTAAACTATTTATAATTGTCCTATTTCAGGGGCACCTGGGTGGCTCAGTCCATTAAGTTTCTGCCTTCTGCTCAGGTCGTGATCTCAGGGTAGTGGGATCCAGCCCTGCATCTGGCTCCCTGCTGGCAGGGAGCCTGCTTCTCACTCTCCACCTTGCTTGTGCTCTCTCTCTCTTGCTATCTCTCTCTCTCCAATAAATGAATAAATAAAATCTTAAAATAATCATAATAATAAATCTCCTATTTCAAAACTTATGTTGAGTACTTTGAGAATTTGTTTTTGTTTTTGTTTTAACCAGGGGTTGATTTTGACTTAAATATTTCATTGTCAAAAATCCAAACTTTCATAAAATATGTGCTACTTTCCCTAAAATGTCTCTCACATGCTGAACTGAATCCTTATTATGAGTAAATCTGATAATGAACAAAAACATTAGCCCATTTGATTTTGGTTCTTCAAGTTTGTGCAACTAATCGAGGACTTTACTGTATTTCAGAATTCCTTTTTTATTATGTGCAAATGTAAGAATGAAACAACCACAGATACTAATAAGAAAAAGTATCATTCTCAAGATAAAACTGAAACAAAGTAGAATATAAAGCAGGATACCTGGAAGTATTTCACTGAAATTGTAACTTTGGCAGGTTTTATTAGAGATTTATGATATTTCTGGTTCTCATGGAATAGAAACCTCTTTATTCCATGTAAGTCTGTTTTTCAGCCTACTGACATTCAGAATACATACATATTTTCAAGAAGGCATTATACACCAAGGTAGGAACTGTCTTTATTATGAATAACACTACACTGAACATCTTTATATATAAATTGTGGACCGCATCTCTGATTATTTCTACATGTCTAGTGTCATACTGTCTGCACTATGGATAACATTGCTGTGAATATTTTTATACATAACTGTTTGACAGCACCTATCTTTATGGTAAATTACTTCGAGTGAGATTACTGGATGAAATTGAATAAATGACATGAAAGTTTGGGTTATTTATACATATTATAGCCAGTTCCACTGGCAACAGCAGATGAGAATGGATGTTGGCAATCTTAAAGGGACTTTCCTACCTTAAAATCATTTTACAATTGATTGGCAAATAAAATATCTTTTTGTATTTACCTTTTTTTTTTTAAATCAAGCTTGACTACTATTTTATATATTGATGGGCTGTTTGTATACATTTTCATAATTCTTCTGTTATAGCATTTATTCTATTTTTATTAATTTGTGTTTGTTACAAAATATGAAACTTTCATATTTATTACCAACATTTAATCCAATTATTTTTTTCTTTAACAATTGTATAAAATTAAACCTATACTAATAGGACTTTCTCTTTTGAATTTCTATGTACCTAGCATTTTCCTTAAACAGCTCCAGATTTCTTCTGCTTTGGATCAGCTAGAGGTTAAAATTATTAAAAGTGGCTTCAAAAGAGAGAGTTGTTCAAATTTCATTACCTATACTTAGATTTTTTTTTTATTTTTCAATGAGATAGACAGCAATACTTTGCAGCAAGAAAGGCAGGATTGTCAAGAGAGAATTTTAGGGAATTCTTTATCTTATATTTGACCCTGGATCATAAGGATCTACATAAGAGGCATGGTGTCTACAAACAAACAAACAAATAAACAAACAAAAGATAAAGAAGAAGCCTGCCCAGGGCCAGCTATGCAATTTACAGAATGAAAATGCAGAGTCCCTTGATCAAAAGTCATTACAAATATCAAGACAATGACAACAGGGTATTAAACCAAGTGCGGGGCCCTGTACAACTGCACAGGTCATGTGTCAGTGAAACCAGCCCTGATTCTTGTTGGGATGTGGAGAGAAGGAACATAGAACACATAAAACACACAACACAGTTGGTTAGAGGTGTGCCACCCTCACCTTTCTCTGCCTGGAAGTACAGTGCTTGTTTTGTAGGTTCAGGGAAATGCCTAGGGTGAGAAGATGACTCTCCTCTACCTACATTCACATTTGGAATTAGGGACAGAATTATTCCTTACTTGGCTCCATAACAATGTGTGAAATGAGATCACATCAAGGGAAACTCAGTTCATACCTCAGTCAGGCTGCTGTAGTTTACTGATGCCTATGGAGTGATCATCAGAAAGAAGGACTTCTTACTTTTATTTACTATTCATTTTTAAAAAAGATTTCATTCATTTATTTGCAAGAGACAGAGAGAGCAAAAGCTGGGGGTGAGGAGGGACAGAGGGAGAAGCAGACTTCCTACCGAGCAGGGAGCCCAATGTGGGACTTGATCCCAGGACCCTGAGATCATGACCTGAGCCAAAGGCAGACACTCAACCTACTGAGCCACCCAGGTGCCCTAAGGACATTCCTTTTAGATAACTGAATTTGGAAGAAGATCTGGAAGCAAACAATGAAGTTATTTACTGGTTTATATCTTTAGTTTCCTGGGGAAGAATTTTCCAGAATAAATAATAAAGTGATGTTGGCGGAGGCAGCCTTCATTTTCAGTCCAGATAGTTAAGTTTTGGGGCTGCAGGTCATCTTAGTCCTTACTAGACTCACAAACATAACATCAAAAGGAGCTTCTAAAGAGAGTGAGATTTACCTCTTATGATCCAATAAGAACAGCAGACACTTTTTAAGTAATTGTCAACTGTCATTAACATGGCCAGACCTGGGCAAAATTTTAAAGAAAGTATAAATTTCTACCACTTCTTAGAGTGACTTTGTAATCTTATTTCTTCTCAACCTCTTGAATTTCCACCTCTGTTTCAGTTCTACAATTTTCCTCATCCACCAAATTCTCAAATACTCCTTTCCCAAGGTTTTCCTGTAAGAAACTGAATCGAAGTCAGTAAACTTCCTTTGAAATCAGAACTCTTTGCTCTCAGAACATTTATTTGGCCGTTGCTATACTGCTTTAATAAACACTTCAGGAAATATGCACATACCTATCTACTTGCTACAGTTTGTCATTTAACCAGTAAGTATAACATGCAGAATTCATGTCTTTGGGGAAGATGAATTACTTAGCAATATATAGCATACTTTCTAGATATATTTATTAACTGCATAATGGACTGAGTAGTAACTTCCCTCAATAGTTTTAAGTTTGGATTTGCTCCCTTTAGTATCAATTGCCTTAAATAAAATATTAAATTGAAGTTTTCAAACCAAGGGAGATTGGATTAAATAATCATACCTCATCAATCACTTTTCTGTCATGATTTAGTGTAATGTTGTGAGAAAACACAGGATTGAGAGTGAGAAAATCTTAGTTTTAGTCTTGATTCTGCCACCAACTGCAGAACTCCATGCATGACTTAATTACCTTAAATTTCAGTTTATTTATTTAATTAATTGAAGAATTATACTAACAGGTTTCTAAAATTAATGCCAGCTCAGTCTTCTCTGATGGATGATCCTAAGTTGTACAGCATCTCCCACGTGAACTCCTTAGAAAAGTCTGCTTTCTTACATGCATTTGTCAGTCATTTGTCCTAAATCTGAAAAGTCATTCTTCATCACACATCACTGGTTTATCATAGTTATTTTCGTTCATCTTTTTAAAGTGTCTACAATAAGCATTTCATAGCAATTCATGAGTTTTTAGAATATTCTAGAAAACATAGGAAGACTCATTTGCCAAGACCACATTGAGGAACTTATTGAAATAATGAAGATAATTTGGGATCCAGAGAGAGACTGTTGATTAACTCTTCAGTTTTGCTACTTTGTTTCTTAGCTCCAAGTCAGTGAACATAATGTATTACAGAAAGATACCTGTTTTCTGAAGTGGTGATAACTGGGGATCGGGGTAGGAGTTGATTAACTCCAAATATTACTCTGAGTTTCAGGTATGGCTCAGTTAAACTGACATTATGTTGATTTAAAATGCTCTTATAAAATTTTAAGGTAACCAGTATTTAAATGGCAAAAGATACCTACCTTCTACATCATTATAAATGGTAATAGTAAACATAATAAAATAAAAATTTCAAAACAGAAGCAAAATTAAGTCTTAGATCCTCTTTATTCTACTATAGCTGAGTTTCAAATCAGGAGCAATAAAAAAGGGAGAGCTTTATTACTACCCACTGCTCTACCCTTCTGGGCCATGTTTCGTTTTCTCTTTTTAATTTTTTTTTATTTTTTATTTATTTTTTTTATTTTAAGATTTTATTTATTTGACAGAGAGAGAAATCACAAATAGGCAGAGAGGCAGGCAGAGAGAGAGGGGAGGAAGCAGGCTCCCTGCAGAGCAGAGAGCCCGACGTGAGGCTCAATCCCAGGACCCTGGGACCACGACCCGAGCCGAAGGCAGAGGCTTTAACCACTGAGCCACCCAGGCGCCCCCGTTTTCTCTTTTTTACACCTCATTTGTCTTTGCCCTATGTTGGGAGGGAAAGAGTTGAATAGAATAGAGCTTTCTATGCTATCTAAGGAATATAAACTTACTGGGGCATATAGACCTAATGTCTACGTATATAATGTATGATAAACTAATTTTTATTTTTTTAAGATTTATTTATTTATTTGAGAGAGAGAGAGCACACAGGGAGGGAGGAAACAGACTCCCAGATGAACAGGGAGCTTGATGAGAGGTTTGATCCCAGGACTCTAGGATCATGACCTGAGCCAAAGGCAGACGATTAACCAACTGTGCCACCCAAGTGCCCAGTAATTTTTAAGAAGGAGATTCATGTACCTGTATCTAACTCTAACTCTAGTACTTTCTGCATCTAGACCCTCTCATAGTTGCCACATGGACCACAGTGAGGTGGTAGTTAACAGACAAGGAGAGAGATACGGCTGCTCCCTCAGTGGCACAAACATTTCCAGCTTTGCCTCATTCTCTGGTGTTGATTCTTTTTACAGCAATAATTTTCAGGCATTCTAAGTGGTCATTTCCATCTTTAATTCTCCTTCAACTATTTTGGACCTCCCCAGATTCTCACAATGTGTGGGCCAATGAACTACATACATCCTTGTCTTTTTTTGTTGTTGAGATGTTGGATTTATTGCCATTTCTTAAACGTTTTTAGGGACCAGGAACAAAGGAAACAGGCTCTGATGTGTTCAATCCATCATTTTGCAACCATGGTAATCAGATAGGTAGATACAAAGTGAAAGTGGCAAGCTGAAGAGCAAATAAGCATGCAGAGAAATTACTTGTTGTAATAAGCAGCAACCTTGAGTTTAGGCAACAGATTTTGAGCACGGGAATGACAGGAAAAGGGGTGTCGCAGAGCACATGGGCATATGGGTGTGTGCTGAGTCTGGCATGCCCACCATCTACCTCACAACATCTGAAATCACAATTTCACCCAAATGAGGGGATAAAAATCTTAATCAAAGTCTTAATAAAAAATAATTTTATACATAGTGAATAATTTCATAAATAACATCAAGTATAAACCTCAAGATATCCTCTTACTCTCTGATCACCTATGGTTGACATTAACATCTTAGACACTCTCTGTAGTGGATGCCTGCCCAAGCATTTCACCTCTTATGTTTTCTTCCTCCTTTAAAGTTGTTCTGATTGTACACTGAGATCTAAGTAAGCATAAAAACAAAGGATTGGGGCGGGTTGTATTGAAGGAGAAGGGGCTATGTATTCTCCACAAGATTCTCCACAAGATTCTGTCTTATTTTATCTCACTTAATTCTGATTATCTTGATATTTATTGCACTGGGCAAAAACAGCCCAAATAAGTTATTGGAGGTTTTCAAAACAAAGATATCCAGTTTGTTTAAATAGATAGGTGATAGATAGAGAAATAGATAGATAGATAGATAGATAGATAGATAGATAGATAGATGATAGATGAATATTTGAATTTGTAACAAGATCAATATTATATCTCCATCTATTTCTGCATCTATATCTATACATTTACTCTTACTTGGTTTCCATACATAGACCTACCTCGTATGACTATTTAATTATCTTTTTTCTTTTTGGAAAAAATAATTATGGAACATCTATACAACTTTTGAAAAAATGAATTACTTTTTGCTTTCAGAATTAAACATTTTTTACCTCCCACTCCTCCAACATACTACATAGATGTTCTAAAGGAAATCATATATTGAGATGATTTCAAGCAGAGATGCACTCACCAATTTGCTCAGCATGACTTCCAGTTAGAAAATGTCATAAAGGATAAAATGGAACTTGTGCACTGTTTGGTTGAACAAAAAAGTTTTGCTTTGAATTTTATGCCAAATAAGAGTGATGAAAAGTCCATGTTTTTTAGGATTCTTCAGTGCTGTTTTGAATATAACCTACTTCCACATATTTCGAGGAGCTCTAGTGTTTAGCCTGTATGTTGCCCTAAAGATTTTTTTTCTATTCTGTAACATATTTCTATGTGTGATTTAAGTGAAAGATAAACATGCAGCCCCCAAAAGTGTAAAGATGTATCTTTAAAAGTCTCTTTCTGTGCTTCTCCATCAACCTTCATTCCCAGGCTGTGAATATTATTAAAGTACACTTTTCAAAAGGTTATAAACAAACAAGTGTCAAAGAGTTTCCTCAGTTCATTAATAAGGAAACTAGTAAGATGTTAAACGTAGTTCAAAACAAATTTCAAGAAACGAAGATTTATGTAGTCTGTTAGTCACAGTAACACTGAAAATAATTTGCAACCAGACACAAAACTGATTAATGTCATATATGGCAATAAACCCTAACATGTGCAGTTACTTCTTCCTCTAGATAGAATTTCTACATCTCTGTTGAACAAGGATCAGCTGTAGTGCTCCCATTCAGGAAACGATTTCATTAACACCAGTTTTCTACAAGTTAACCTCTGCCCTTACAGAGCTGTAAACTATGCTAATCACAACAAAAGATAGTTTAATGAAGACAGCTACCCCTAGAAAACAAGCTCATCCTCAGGCATGTTAAAAGCTCTCCCCAGTGCTCAGCATTAGACTGAAGGAACATCTATGCAATGTCTGTAGCCTATGTCCATGTCTTGGATAATTCTTTGTAAAAGTGTCCATGCTCAAGTGGGGATATGGGTTGGGGCAGATCAATGCAAAGCAGTATTAGGATTATTCCACCAAAAGGCAGAAAGAGTTAATATTCAAGTTTTGCCATGAAATATAGTATTTTTGAGACTCTACCATGACAGACAGTGTAAAAGCAAGGCCGTTTCAAGAGAAATTCTTTTCTCTATCCATTTAACATATGAAGCAGAGGCCTGGAGAATGTGATTGCTGAATTTTACCTAAGGAACATTCCAACAAAGAGAAATGGAGTAATATCCCACCACAATCTACAGACCCGGTAGATTAACGGGATGACAGGAAACAGAGCAGAAGAGGCTGGTGGTCAGATATATGGAATGCGGGATAAATTTCTTTCATTTAGAGAAATGCCAAGACCCCAGAAGCTTCTGCCAATTTTTCTTCAGATGTCCTGGCAGGGTGACTACAGACGTCCCCAAGGACGGCTATGTAGAAAAATCTTGGTTGTGCAGTATACTCAGCACAGAGAGGGCCTGGATTCTTCACATTCAGTGCTGCCTTGCAATTTTCATGGACAGTGGCAGGATCTGGAAGTTCTTGGATGCAGGTAGGAATTTCTGTAACTATACCTTGGCCTGGGGCAGGATGAGTCTCACACTCAGATCCCAGCAAACTCCACAAACAGGGAGGGCCAAGATATGTTCCCTTTCTCAAGGGTGGCTGCTAGCACCTTGTTTAAGCTGAGAGAGGACTTTTCCTAGCCTAGATTTCAGCAGAAGCTGGGGGCCCGTTGCTTAGCAGGGAAGGCTACGACCACTCACACAACAGCAGCCGATACTTCAGAGGGAAAGCCAGGGATGGAGGGTTGGGGATGAGGGAAGGAGGGATACTGCAGGACTTAGAAACATTTGTCTCTTTCCCAAAGACCAAGCCCTTAAAGCAATACCCCTCCTCCATGAACCCAGATACCACCGGAGAGAGAGCAGGCAAGTGGATTAAATCCTGAAGTTTTATTCAGTATTGCCTTTCTGGTCACCTAAAAAGATTTAAATAGGATTCAAATAATCTTACTGGATTAGTTGTTTTGTTTGATTGTTGTTGTTACTTCTCCCCTGGCTTATTTGGGTAGAAACATGACAAAAATCAGATAACTGTGGAAATCAATCTCTATTTCCTTATAGAACTGAATGTACTGAAGTAAATGCACAAATTTGCTACTAATCTAGTCTTCTTTCCATTTTTCTTGAAAACAAAAGAAGAAAGGAAGAATGGGAAAGGAAAGAAGGAAAGAAAGTTCCGAGCTCTTTATTTGGCTGGGACTGGGTGGGGAATGGTCATTCTATTCTGGAACCTTTGCACATATATCCGTCCTGCTCCTTCAGACTGAGTAATCTGCTGGTCCTCTTCATCTGATTGCAGTAAAAGCTTGGAACCATGCCAGAGATGCCCCTGAAGTGTGGGGAGAAGTAAGAGAAAGGGATGCTCTATCTGGGTTCTTGTCTGGGATTCTCAAAAGGGGCAGGCATGCAGAATCCCCAAGGATAGCATGAGGGAGCAGTAGAGGGACCCCAGACAGGCTGGCAGAAGGGGAGGTGGTCCTCTGAAGGTCATGTTCTTGGGGAGCATTGAGGTTTCCGCTTATTCAGTTGTGGCTCAAGTAGGCAAATATACTTTGTTAAAAGCTGTAGGCCTGGTGACTAGTAGGGGTTAGAGAGATAAAGCTGCTTCTCCACCCAAGCTATCTGTAGGTAGCACCTGTGCCAAACAGAGACCAGAAGCTCGCCAGTGGTGGCAGCATGTGAGAAGCAGTGCAAAGTCCACCAGAAATGTAGAACAACCCAGAAATGGGGGACCGATGGGAAATTTTAAACCAGAATAAGACTGAACCATAGGCCTCAATTAGATGAGAAATTGATCACTGCATTCTTAGACATTAAACCCAGAAATGACTAAATTCGATGACCACAAGAAGCAAGCAGGTAACTCTGAATCAGAGTTTAAGATATAAAGAATAATATAGACATATATTTTTTTTCCATACCCAAGTTTAACACTGAGGTTATAACTATTAAGTATCTCTACATGTGTACTACTTATTAAAGTTGATGAAATAAAACCTACTTCCTTGGTCAGCTGCTGACATCATTACAGCCAATCCTGTATGTGTGATAATTTTCACAAACATGAGAATGTGGTGAGGGAGTCAAAGCCCATTGTTGTATCACTATCTGCCAAATATTTTAATATAGAGATTTTTTTTTTAAATTCTGATGCACAGCAGCGTATGACAAACACTGGCTACAAATGAAACAACAACAGCAAAAACACCGCTTTAACTGAGAGATAATTGTGTTTGGTGCTAAGCCTAAGAAAGCCCAGCCTATACCTGAGAACAGAGATGACGTTCATGAAAGAGAAAGAGAAAGAAAAAGAGAGAGAGGGTAATTTAGAACTTCGAACAGAGCAGCATGGAGCTAAGAGGTAAAATTTGATTGGCTGAAGATCACGACTAAAACTTTGAAAATTAATACCCCAGAGTGTTATTTCTTATTATGCCTTGAAATGCTGTTTCTTTAAATCACAAAACTACATAAACAAAAAATTCCCTTTTCAACTGCTGTACGTGGCTGATAAGAATGGAATTTCTCGTCCCCCATGTGGAAGGCCCTCCTGCTTTAGTAGAAATGTAAATTTCTGCTTTGTGTAAATTGAATCATAATTTGTTTTATTGTGTTAAAATATACATAACATAAAAATTATCATTTGAAAGTGTACAATTCAGTGACTTCAAATATGTTTTTTTTTAATTAAATTTTTTTATTTTTTCAGCATAACAGTGTTCATTATTTTTGCACCACACCCAGTGCTCCATGCAATCCGTGCCCTGTACAATACCCACCACCTGGTGCCCCCAACCTCCCACCCCCCACCCCTTCAAAATTCTCAGATCGTTTTTCAGAGTCCATAGTCTCTCATGGTTCACCTCCCCTTCCAATTTCTGTACATCTGTCATCCCCCATCTGGTTCTGGAACTTTTTCACCACCGCAAAGGGAAACCTCCCACCCCATAAGCAATTATTTCCCATTCTCCAGCCTCCAGCCCATGGCAACTACTTATCTACTTTCTGTCCTTATGGGCTTGTCTATTCAGGCTATTTCATATAAATTGAATCCCACAATATATGTCCCTTGGTGTCTGGCTTCTTTTACTTAGCATACTGTTCTTAACATCCATGTATGTTGTAGTGTAGGTCAGTACTCCATTCCTTTTTTTTGGCTGCATAATATTGCATTGTGTGGATATACACATTTTGTTTATCCATTCACCCATTGACCAACATTTGGACTTTTTCCATCTTATGGCTATTGTGAATAGAGCCATTATGAATGTTTGTGTACCAGTTTTTGTTGTTTTTGTTTTGAGTACCTGTTTTGAATTCTCTTGAATAAAAACCCTGGAGGAGAGTGGCTTACTAGTATGATTATTCTATATTTAGTTTATTAAGAAGCTACTAAACTTGGGCACCTGGGTGGCTCAGTCGTTAAGTGTCTGCCTTCAGCTCAGATCATGATCCCAGGGTCGTGGGATCGAGTTCCATGTCAGGCTCCCTGCTCTGCGGGAAGCCTGCTTCTCCCTCTGCCACTTCCCACTGCTTGTGTTCCCTCTCTCATCATCTCTCTCTCTGTGTCAAAGAAATAAATAAAATCTTAAAAAAAAAAAAAGAAACGAAACTACTAAACTGTTTTCTGCATTTTACATTCCCATCAGCAAGGCATGAGGGTTCTAATTTCTCCATATTTTCCCCAAGACTTGTTTCGTTCTTTTTATTATGATCACCCAACTGGGGGTGAGGTGTTATTTCAGTGTGGTTTTGACTTGCATCATCCCAGTAACTAATGATGCCGAAAACCTTTTAATGTGCTTATTATCCATTGGATATCTTCTTTGGACAAGAGTCTGTTTATGTTCTTTGCCTATATTTTCACTTGGAATGTTTGTATTTTCATTGTTACATCATACAATTTTAAACAATGAAAGTAAATTTGAAATCATCTTGACAAAACCCTCCAGTGTTTTTAGTGGAAACCCCACATGCTAGCCCAAAGCAGATCACTCCAGACTCAGGCCTTTTAAGACAAGGTGAACATGGGGCCAAGAAATGGGAGCTATTGAGACACCAAGACTCCATATTTATGCACTAAATGGAAAAGAAGCACTTCCCACTTTAAGTCCCTTACCACAGAAGACTGACAAATCTGCGCTCTCTGCCCCAAATCCCCTCAAGTCTCAGTGTGATCTGTATGTCCTGAAAAAATATCTCCTGCCTTCAGCAGCTGGTGGTAGGAAGAAGCACGGGTCCTTTTACAAAGGAGCCAAGGGAGCTCTAGTCTTATAAATGAGGAAACAAAGACAATGGAAAGTTAAATGACATGACTTAAAATTCACCCAGTTATTATACCTGGGACTCAGATGTACTGTCCTGTCCCCTATGCCTTCAAGCTGTCCCTATCCATGGTCTATTGCATGGTACATCATAAAACCAACAAAGTTTTTAAAAACAGCTGACTGGGATGAGGAAGATAATTTTGAAAGAATGATGACCACCTGAGGCAGTCTTTAAAACTTTAAAATTACAAACCCATATTTTGACTTAGAAATAAGATTTCAGGTTTAATTAAGGAATTAAAGGAATACATATAAAACATAACATCTGGATCCATCAAATATGTAAAATATGTAGTTTGAGTACCATTTTGAGATGTAGATAATTACCAAAGAAAATACAAATTGCAAATGGATTTTAATGAAGCCAGCCTAAATACAGTATAAAATATCAAACAACATAAAATGAGAGATCGATTTATGCCACAACATGCACAATATTAGATATTAAAAATTATTCATTCTAGTGACCTATAGTACACCCTCAAGCCTTTTTGTTTAGCTATTTTTTAATTTTAATTCGTGAAAGGACATGAAAGAAAGACACAAGATAAACAAAAAGCTTAAACTCACTGTTTGAAAAATCGTTGATCATTCTCCAGAGACCAGACTTCTTTTGGCAAGATATTAAGTAGAGTGCAGGAGGCCAGTCCTGTCCCACTCAGGGCTCTAAAGCCAACTTTGCTGCTCTATATCAATCAGAGTGTGTAGGGAACATCAGAAACAGGAGGCCAAAGGTCTAAAGCCACTGAGATGAGAGATAAAAGATGGAGCTAATCAGATGCTTAGATGGTCCTGGAACCAAAGTATGAATTTAGGATGAAAGCACACAGCTATTTCAGACACAGCAAATAGAACAGAGCATGACCTGCAGGCTGGGGAGAGAATGCACCAAACCTAAAATTTCTCAGAGGTCAGGGATTATAGACGAAGGACCATTGATAAAAATACAGACAGAAGTAAATTGCCTTAGTGCTTTGTGACCTGAGAAGTATATTTGTCCTGATATTCTTCCCTGTGTGAGAGAGAACATCCTTTATTTCGCTGAACAAAAAGCATTCTAACATTTTCTCCTGGAATCTCCATTCAATTTTTTTCCATTCAATTTTTTTTTATAACTCTAACATAACCAATATTTGTTGTTCAATTTATAGTAATGATTATCAAGACATTATTCTTCATCTTGGACTTTTTTAAGATTTTATGTATGTATTTATTTATTTATTTTAGAGCACGAGAGAGAGAGAGAGAGAGAGAGAGAGAGAGAGAGCACATGCCCATGTGAGTTGGGGGAGGAGCAGAGAGGGAGGGAGAGAAAATCCCAAGCAGGCGCTCCACCCAGCACAGAGCTCAATCTCATGACCCTGATATCGTGACCTGAGTTGAAACCAAGAGTCAGACGCTTAACCAAAGGAGTCACCCAGGAGTCCCCATCTTGGACTTTTTAATAACGTGGAGAGTTAAGTAGAATCTGGGGATTATTCCAATATTCCTAGTTGACTCCCTCCCTTTAGTGGAGAGAGTCATAGTGGAGCAACAAGAGGAGCTATAGAGACAGGTATACATGAACTGGAATGCACTGAGAATCACGTTTCTTCAGGTTACAAAGGTAGTTCACCTTGAAGACAAGGGAGTAAACTATGTAGGAACCCAATTTTCTATTGAACACTTATACATTTCTTCCTGTAGATAAAGCAGACCATTAGTTCTAAACAATAGGCTATACTTCCTAAATATAAAATATGTTTTCATTTGGTATCTGGCAAAATGAAAACAAAACCGTGCAATTGGTTGCAGAAATTAAAATATGGACACAATTATTTTGCAATGGAGAATGGTATAATTCATTCATATTTTTCTATGCCACCTTCTCAGTCTTTTTTTTTTCATTTTTAGTTTTAAGTAGTTATCTTATGTTTAATTTATAGTGCCAACTCTAATTCACAGATATTATTCTGTAAATCTTCCTGCCTCTTCTCCACTTGCCAGCTAATATGTAGTACAAAGGAGAGGTACATAGAATATGTAATGCTGGGAGTAAGTTTGTATGATGTGGCAATCTCTGTTCTTCAAAAAATGATGTAGCAGATGTAGCATGTTGTATACCTATACCCAATCTTTATATATTCTTTGGTAGATAGAAACACAATTTGTTCAGATAGCCAGCTTTCAAAGAAGATGATACTTGCTCTAGCTCAGAGGTAAATCCTGATTTATCTTAAAGTTTTCACACTGTGCAATAGGAATTTCTATGATGACAGAAATATTCCATTTCTACACTGCCCAATAGAGGAGCCATTGGCCTCATGGGGCTATTAAGTATTTGAAATGTGGCTAGTAAGACAGGAAAACTGAATTTTAAAATTTTATTTTAATTACTATCAATTAATTAAATAATTATTTAAAATTACTATTCATTTAACTTTAATAGACATATGTGTCTACTGGCTATTGCATTGGACAACCCAACATAACTAATTTTGGTAATCCTATTGCCATTGCAAATAACTAGATTGACATTAAGCATATGACAAAATGTTGGCCAACAGATGGGAAGAGAATGTTGCTGGCAAATAAAATTGTTACTTCCCCCATTAGATTGTGTCTTATCTCCCATTGTTGTATAGAATTCTGACACTAAACTTATCATACAGTGAGGAGTAACACCATAGCCAAGCAAGGATGCTCCCACATTACTGTGAGACTTTCTTTAAATGAGATAATGAATTTTTCGTATAGCTTAAGCCATTTTGATTTGTGTGTCCTGTTTTTTTGCTGAGGAAGCATCATGACTCATATAAAGTATCTTCTAGATTATTTAATGAAATTGCTAGACAAAGTATTTTTTTAAACTTTGAAATTAGAATGGGCTATTGTTTGAATTTTAATAAAGACAATTTTTGTATGTAGTATATATATTTGATAAAGGTAAAGGACTTATATAGTCACCACAATTACAGTGAAGATCAGAGTCGTGAATGTTTCATATTTGTTACCTAAACTGAAATTCGTCTTAAAATCTTATGAAAAGGTAACACTAATGAAACATATATGCTATGTTGAGGACAAATAAATTGAAATTAGAAGATGTAAATGAGTTCAGACATCCAGCTCATAAGTTGTGGAGATAGATCTCAATATTGAGTCTTTTCTTATAAAATACTTCTTTTTAATTTAGATTGGCTGTCTCTATAATTATTTTCTTTGTTAGTGGAATTCCAAGAAGAAAATAAAACTAACTTATTAGATATCTGTATATGTAATGGTCTAGTTGTTTTTGTTTCTGACATATCTCTAGCTATATTAAAAGCAGTATATTTTTGAGTCATATAGGGTGGAAAATGTCACATTGAAAAGAATAATATCTGCTTTTATTTTTCTTCATTTTTAAAAATATTTATTTATTTATTTATTTATTTATTTATTTATTTATTTGACAGACAGAGATCACAAGTAGGCAGAGAGGCAGGCAGAGAGAGAAAGGAGGAAGCAGGTTCCCCGCTAAGCAGAGAGCCCGATGTGGGGCTTGATCCCAGGACCCTGAGATCATGACCTGAGCCGAAGGCAGCAGCTTAACCCACTGAGCCACCCAGGTGCCCCTCTGCTTTTATTGTATTAAATATAATTCAGGAGAAAAAGGAACAATGGAAGTTGGTTTTCAGAAAATTTAAAAAGTAAAGGATATAAATGTATGAAGTTACATGCTGTGAGTGACTCATAAAATTTCGCAACTAAGAAATTGAAGAAACCTAACATTTACTACTATTAAAGGTAATTACTCAAACCATAGGTCTTAAAATATCTGCTATTAATTGCAAATGTGTAGGCAGAATTTAGAAAGTGTACTTAATAAAGGCAACAACACATTTTGATTTTGCTTTCATATCTTCTTGCGTTCAGAGCGGGAACTCTTTCCTCTTACCTTTCCAGGGGAAAGAAAACAACTTTTGAACAGTAGCAGAGGTTCCTTAGTTTAGGCATTTTGTTTTTAGGACCTAGAGTAGCTTGATGAGGCAGACTTTGCATCTTCTTTTCTAAAGGCATTTAAATAAAGATTTGATCATCTTTTGCCTGCAAAATGTTTTCATGTGATGTCCTACGCGAAGATAATGCAACAGATTAAAAAAAAAAAAAAAGCTACTTAAAATTCTTCCAAGCTTTATGATTTTTTTAGGTCATCTCTGTGCCCAACATGAGGCTTGAACTCATGACTTCAAGATCAAGAGTTGCATGTTCTTCTATCTGAGCCAGCCAGGCACTACCGAAGCTTTGTGTTTTTATCATTTAACTGTATTGTTATAAATTTAAGGGTCAGTATAGTCAGACAATATTGAACTTTAAATATTTTAAACCTTCTGGTTTACCACTAAGAAGATTTACTAATTTAATTCACAAAAAACAATTTCAAAATGCAAATGTGAGAATAACCCATGTGAGAATGAATGGAAGAGGAATTGTTACTGTTAAGAAACTTATCTCTAGATATCACAAAAATACAGCAACACCCAACAAACATCTATAAAAATAATAAGTAATTATAGTAATTACTGATTTTTATATCAAAATATTATATATATATATTTATTTATACTAGAAGAGTGAACATGATATAATAGATGGCATCCATTAAGGTTTTATTTTGTGATAGGCACCAAACTTAAGATTTTTTACATGCTAGGTACCAAACTAAGGTTTTTCATTATCTCATTAAATTCTTATGCAATCTGTTGTGGTAGGTACTAATCTTATCCCTATTTTAAAAGTAAATAAACTGAAGGTTAGAACTAAACAATTTGTTTACAATCAAAATAACAATAGAAAAGTTGGACTGATTGTTGGGCTGGCTTTATTGTTTCCCTTCTCTTGGACATCACTGCCATTGCTCAGCATTAGAAAGCAGAAATTTCCGTCTTTTCTTTCATTTTTCTAATCATGCATACTAGAAAAGTGAGTCAGGACCCTGTGTGGAAAATAGGGGATGATAGGGGGGTTTGTGGGAGTAGTAGAAATCTCAATATAGATTTGGAGATTCCAAGATCAGTGGGAAATTTTGTTCCCCTTCCCATTCACAGTCAAGAGAAAATGGCTACCTCGGCACAAATGGCTGATAAGGCCAAAGATAACCTCCCAAAGATTCCTGTGCTCTAGAATGGCATGCAAGATGGGAAATCATTCCTGTGTCCTAAAACATGGCATATAACTCATGAAAGAGTGGCTAAAGTTGGGTAAATAAAGGGGTATTTCAGCCAACATGCTGTCCCCCAGTTGACTTCTCATCTAATCAATGTTTTCGTACCATATAAGCCTCCATGATTCGGAATTTAGACAAGTTCCTAGGGGAAAAAAGACCCAAAACTGCCTGTGTTTAAGAATCTGCCTTTCCAAAGAAATGGGATCTTAAATTATTAACTTGCCTAAAAACAAAAATTTTATATTGTTATATCCTGAATTGTGGATTCCCTAATATCTAATTGCTCATTTAGTGTAATATCTGAAACTTATATAAGTTATTTGTAATTTTTACAACACAATGATGATATATAACTGATACCTCTATACTGGTAATCAGTTTATGTATCATTTCTGGGCTGAAGGTTAACTTAACATATGATATTTAATGTAAGTATACAGTTTTAAGTCAGAATTGGGATATACTATATACTATATATACATATACAATATATACAATTATATGCAATAATGTGTGATTATATTGTTTACTTCCCAGTGTAAACGCCATGAGACTAATGAAAATGAATGGATCCTTAGCACCTAAGAAGGTCCTTGGTTGTGAATTAATATTGAGTGAATACATGCAAAAGTTAACAGATCTATCTATCTATCTACCTGTCATCTATCTGTATCTATCTCTATCTCTATATCTATATATCTATAAATGGGCCTAAGATCTGATCCAATAAGGAAAAAAATGTGAATGCTATAAACCAAGTTTTCCTTTGCTTCTTGTTTTACTCTCCTCTTGAAATGTCCTTAGGGATCAGAAAACTCACCTTGGATCTTTGTTTAGGTAAAACAGTGTGCTTGACTACTCTTGAGTCATATGTCTTCAGAATTTTGCTGGAAGAAGTAGACAAATAAATTAATTTCAATGTGGTTCATAACTTGCGATTAATAAATAGGTTTACATATTACAATTCTCTAATGACTTCTGAAGATTGTTCCTAACAAAGCAATTTCCCCAATATATGAAAAATATGACTAATTACAAAAATAACTAGGGCCAAAAAGGCTTTTAAGAGACCTTACAGTCACTGTATATGGGCAGTTTTCTCCATAATCAGACACTCGGCTCAAACAAATTAAAACACACACATGCGTGCGTGCGCACACACACACACACACACACACACACACACACACACACAAATTATTCTTATTGATATTTCAGTTAGTGGGCATGTTCTGTTAACCAAAGTCCAATAGCAGATTCTTTCCTCAATAACTCCTGAGGTTTTCAAACATACGTCTTGCATTTCCCAAACTTTCCCAGCCTGACTTTCACTGAGGAATACATGAGATTATTTGTAGATGGAGGAGACTTCCTAAGTGGCTTCCATTTCTTTTAGTGTAAGTCCATATTTTAGTAATTAAAATATTCAGCAAGGAATTGATATTTTTCAAATTTGGAAAAATTGTATGGCAAAGATGTCTTTCATGTTATCTAGAATATATCATGCTTTGTTTTAAGATGTAAGCATTTAACCCATTGAATATGCATCTACTGGTAGAAATTAAACCTATAGAAATGGCGAAGGAGAAATAAATGAAGACAAAGAAAAATCCTTCAACTTTCTCACTGTAATAAAACATTTTCACTGCATTCTGGAATTGTTTCAAGTGCCAACTAGAGAAAAAGTTCAAAAGAGTAAGTGTAATTATTTAATAGAGTTCCATCAGTGACATTGATTGAATCTGTCTCCCCAATAAAATCATTGTGACATCTCATAAAGGATGAGGCTCCTGTTTTAAGAAGTTATATTTCCAACAGGTAAAAGACTTTTTAAGCTGTTGTCACATTTGCTTCCAAATTCAGTGTGGACAAAACAGAAGGAAATAGTACGATAACACCATCTTAGTGATTTACAGTGGGCATAAGAAAAGGCTCTACTCCCAGAAAGAATTTATACACTCGCTGATAAAGGGGTTGCATGACCAGGGTGAGATACATCTGGCCCTGCCCAGAAGTTGAGTGATTCCATACATCATGAGTCTGGGTGTCACCAAATAAATGAATTGTCAACTAGAACTAATACTGTGTGCTTTGAGCACTGCCTGGGTGGCTCAGTTGGTTAAGCATCTGCCTTCGGCTCAGGTTATGATCCCAGGGTCCTAGGATGGAGCCCCACATTGGGTTCCCTGCTCAGCGGGGAGGCTGCTTCTTCCTCTCCCTTTGCCTGTCACTCCCCTGCTTGTGTGCTCTCTCTCTGTCAAATAAATAAATAAAATCTTAAAAAAAAAAATACTGTGTGCTTTAAGCAGAGATATGAGGGTGGAGGGGAAGAACAAACATACTGGCTCTAATCTTATCACATTGATATATAAATGCTAGATTGGGTTTCTTAATGCAGTGTCCTAAAGCAGCCATGGATAAGCTTCAGGAAATCTATAAACATCTTGAAATTAAATATGCACCATTTTACATGCATTTTTATAGGGGAAGAAAATCTGTGTATTTCACTGAATTCTGTGTATAGGCTACGGTCATAAACACAAGAAAAAAGATTAAATATCACTCTTTGTAAATAACTTGAAAATTAGGGAAAGGAAGACTTGCCTGCTTTAAATATGTTGTAAACTATTAATAAAAAAACATCTACCACAATTTCTGGCTCTTGTGTTCCAATATTTTTTCCTTCCACGCATAACTTCTTATTCTACTAAAGAAATAGTGAGTTTGAAAAAGAGTTGAATAAGTACAATTGCTTTCTTCCCTGCTTTGGGTCCAGCCTCCCTCTCATCACAGCTTGCCTTCCTCAGGCTCTCGGTCCCAGGGCTATCGATCCCATGTAAGTTCCACGGTGTTTTGTGTCCTTTCTGACCTCCTAACCTTTGTGGGCACAGCTTTTTCTGCCTGAAATATTACCTCCACCTCTAGTGTCCAACTGATTAACCCTACTTGTCCTCCAGGATTCCTCTCTGGTGACCTTTGACCAGGACCCTGGGCAAATTTCTGTCAATGCACATATCAAGCTGCATTGAAGTAATGGGCTTTTACAGTTTCTTTTTTTCCATTGCTAAATTGCAGAGTTCCTTGAAATCATTCAGAAATTCATTCACCCTAGTAAGCTCACAACCTCACACAGCATCTGGTACATAAAGGGTCAATAGTCTTTACTGAGTATAGATGGCTTAGAAAAAATTAGTTGTAGTGACCAAAGAGGTTCAATGAGTTTTCCTTTTTCAGAGTGCTTATATTTTTAAACAAAAGAAAACTTTAAGCTAAAGGAATGAATGGAACTGATTTCATGCAGAAAGAAACAAAGTAGAAAGATATCTGGTAATAAGGGAATCTTCCTGAAGCCACTGAGTGATTACAATTCCTGTCACATACTTGACACCTTGAGACTTACTCTCTCTTGAATCATTAATTACATGTTCCATTTGAAAGTAGCCTACAATTCACAATTTTTGCAAACAGTGATATTGAAGTTCATAAGGAAGAGATGGAATTTGTATTTTGTCAGATAGCTAACCCAGCAATATTCTATTCTCAAATTTGAACTTAGGCAAATTCCATCTACTTAGTCTCCTAAGTGTTTTTTGTGGTGGTGGTGGTGGTGGTGGTGGTGTGTGTGTGTGTGTGTGTGTGTGTGTGTGTGTGTGGTTTTTTTGTTTGTTTGTTTGCTTGTTTGTTTCTTAAGCTCAGTGATTTTCAATTGGTTGGTTGGTAGACACTGTGATGCTCCAACCACATGCCCCTTCAGAACTGAAGGGCTTATAATTCACTTGCAAATTGTGCTGCTGCTGCCTGATAGATTCCAACTGGGACACTTTTCTCCACTTGATGCAGGGAGTGCGCTGGCCCAAGTTTCACTGTCTCTGAGGGCAGCCTATAGTCAATGTGTGGTTAATGGGGAACTAAAGACTCTGCTGCTCCCCACTACCTTGAGACCACTTAGAAGGACCATGTCCATTTCAGAGATTTCTGTGGAATAGAGTGACATTTTCTGAGACTCTATGGTAGCCCAACTTTTCCCTTTGCCCAAAGATGCCCCTTTCCCTCACCTCTCAGCACTTCTTGCCTCAATAGGTGTTAATTCTGAGGGTGATTCCCAAAAACTCTGGCTCTTGTGTTGAGAATAGAGTCCAACAGACAAAAATGTAAGTACAGAAATTAGTTGGGAGAGTGTTGTACTCCTGGGAATCAATTTTGATCATAGGTAGTATAAAATATTTGGATTTTGAATATGTTTTTAAGTTAGAGATAACAAATTTCCTGACATATTGGGTGTAGGATGTAGGAGAAAATGGGAATTCAAGGATGACTCCACTTATGTTGGCATAAGCACTGGGAAAATAGTGGGGCATGACCTATATGGGGACAGATATGGGGAGGGAAAATTGAGACTCCATTTTGAAGTGTGTTCAGTTTGAGATGTCAAGTAGAAATCCAATAGAGATGTCAAGGACACAACCAGATGTAAAGGTTTGCAATCTGATGGAGAACTGTGGGTGGGAGATACAACTTTAGAAGTTTTCTGCATATATTAATTTTTAAAGCCATGATCCTAGATGAAATCTCCAACAAGATGAGCAAACAGAAGAGAAGACCAAATTCTGAGACTGGAAAAGCTCCAATTTATGGACTGGGGAGAAGAGAAGGAACCAGCAAAGGAGGCTGAGATGGAGTGACCATGGAGATAGGATAAATATCAGAGACAGTAAAGTCTTGGAAGAAATGTGGGAAAGTATAAAAAGGAGAAGGGTATGTTCAACTACTTCAAATGCTACCTATAGGTCAAGTCAATTGGCTTTAGTTAGTTTGGTAGTATCTTAATGATAATGTTTTTAATAAGGTGATGAGGGAGAAAACATGAAGTGAGGACATGTGAGGACGGAAAACAAAACAACTATTTTAGGTGTTTTACTACAAAGGGAAGCAGAGTAATAGGAAAGTAGTTAGCAGGGGAAAAGTGCAGTGAGGAAAAAAAAATTTTTTTTAATTTTATTTTTTATAAACATATATTTTTATCCCCAGGGGTACAGGTCTGCAAATCACCAGGTTTACAAACTTCACAGCACTTACCATAGCACATACCCTCCCCAATATCCATAACCCCAACCCCCCTCTCCCAACCCCCCTACCCCCATCAACCCTCAGTTTGTTTTGTGAGATTAAGAGTCACTTATGGTTTGTCTCCCTCCCAATCCCATCTTGTTTCATTTACTCTTCTCCTACCCCCTTAACCCCCCATGTTGCATCTCCTCTCCCTCATATCAGGGAGATCATATGATAGATGTCTTTCTCTGATTGACTTATTCCGCTAAGCATGACACCCTCTAGTTCCATCCACGTCGTCACAAATGGCAAGATTTCATTTCTTTTGATGGCTGCATAGTATTCCATTGTGTATATATACCACGTCTTCTTTATCCATTTGTCTCTTGATGGACATCTAGGTTCTTTCCATAGTTTGGCTATTGTAGACATTGCTGCTATAAACATTCAGCTGCACGTGCCCCTTCGGAACACTACGTTTGTATCTTTAGGGTAAATACCCAGTAGTGCAATTGCTGGGTCATAGGGTAGTTCTCTTTTCAACATTTTGAGGAACCTCCATGCTGTTTTCCAGAGTGGTTGCACCAGCTTGCATTCCCACCAACAGTGTAGGAGGGTTCCCCTTTCTCCGCATCCTCGCCAGCATCTGTCATTTCCTGACTTGTTCATTTTAGCCATTCTGACTGGTGGGAGGTGATATCTCATGGTGGTTTTGATTTGTATTTCCCTGATGCCGAGTGATATGGAGCACTTTTTCATGTGTCTGTTGGCCATCTGGATGTCTTCTTTGCAGAAATGTCTGTTCATGTCCTCTGCCCATTTCTTGATTGGATTATTTGTTCTTTGGGTGTTGAGTTTGCTAAGTTCTTTATAGATTTTGGACAATAGCCCTTTATCAGATATGTCATTTGCAAATATCTTCTCCCATTCTGTCAGTTGTCTTTTGGTTTTGTTAACTGTTTCCTTTGCTGTGCAAAAGCTTTTGATCTTGATAAAATCCCAAAAGTTCATTTTTGCCCTTGCTTCCCTTGCCTTTGGCGATGTTCCTAGGAAGATGTTGCTGCGGCTGACGTCGAAGAGGTTGCTGCCTGTGTTCTCCTCAAGGATTTTGATGGATTCCTTTCTCACATTGAGATCCTTCATCCATTTTGAGTCTATTTTCGTGTGTGGTGTAAGGAAATGATCCAATTTCATTTTTCTGCATGTGGCTGTCCAATTTTCCCAACACCATTTATTGAAGAGGCTGTCTTTTTTCCATTGGACATTCTTTCCTGCTTTGTCGAAGATGAGTTGACCATAGAGTTGAGGGTCCATTTCTGGGCTCTCTATTCTGTTCCATTGATCTATGTGTCTGTTTTTGTGCCAGTACCATGCTGTCTTGATGATGACAGCTTTGTAATAGAGCTTGAAGTCCGGAATTGTGATGCCACCAACTTTGGCTTTCTTTTTCAATATTCCTTTGGCTATTCGAGGTCTTTTCTGGTTCCATATGAATTTTAGGATTATTTGTTCCATTTCTTTGAAAAAAATGGATGGTACTTTGATAGGAATTGCATTAAATGTGTAGATTGCTTTAGGTAGCATAGACATTTTCACAATATTTATTCTTCCAATCCAGGAGCATGGAACATTCTTCCATTTCTTTGTGTCTTCCTCAATTTCTTTCATGAGTACTTTATAGTTTTCTGTGTATAGATTCTTAGTCTCTTTGGTTAGGTTTATTCCTAGGTATCTTATAGTTTTGGGTGCAATTGTAAATGGGATGGATTCCTTAATTTCTCTTTCTTCCGTCTTGTTGTTGGTATAGAGAAATGCAACTGATTTCTGTGCATTGATTTTATATCCTGACACTTTACTGAATTCCTGTACAAGTTCTAGCAGTTTTGGAGTGGAGTCTTTTGGGTTTTCCACATATAGTATCATATCATCTGCAAAGAGTGATAGTTTGACTTCTTCTTTGCCGATTTGGATTCCTTTAATTTCCTTTTGTTGTCTGATTGCTGAGGCTAGGACTTCTAGTACTATGTTGAATAGCAGTGGTGATAACGGACATCCCTGTCGTGTTCCTGACCTTAGCGGAAAAGCTTTCAGTTTTTCTCCATTGAGAATGATATTTCCCTTGGGTTTTTCATAGATGGCTTTGATAATATTGAGGTATGTGCCGTCTATCCCTACACTTTGAAGAGTTTTGATCAGGAAGGGATGCTGTACTTTGTCAAATGCTTTTTCAGCATCTATGGAGAGTATCATATGGTTCTAGTTCTTTCTTTTATTAATGTGTTGTATCACATTGATTGATTTGCGGATGTTGAATCAACCTTGCAGCCCTGGAATAACTCCCACTTGGTCGTGGTGAATAATCCTTTTAATGTACTGTTGAATCCTATTGGCTAGTGTTTTGGCGAGAATTTTTGCATCTGTGTTCATCAAGGATATTGGTCTGTAGTTCTCTTTTTTGATGGGATCCTTGTCTGGTTTTAGGATCAAGGTGATGCTGGCCTCATAAAATGAGTTTGGAAGTATTCCTTCTATTTCTATTTTTTGGAACAGTTTCAGGAGAATAGGAATTAGTTCTTCTTTAAATGTTTGGTAGAATTCCCCCGGGAAGCCGTCTGGCCCTGGGCTTTTGTTTGTTTGGAGATTTTTGATGACTGTTTCAATCTCCTTACTGGTTATGGGTCTGTTCAGGCTTTCTATTTCTTCCTGGTTCAGTTGTGGTAGTTTATATGTCTCTAGGAATGCATCCATTTCTTCCAGATTGTCAAATTGTTGGCATAGAGTTGCTCATAGTATGTTCTTATAATTGTCTGTATTTCTTTGGTGTTCGTTGTGATCTCTCCTCTTTCATTCATGATTTTATTTATTTGGGTCCTTTCTCTTTTCTTTTTGATAAGTCTGGCCAGGGGTTTATCGATCTTATTAATTCTTTCAAAGAACCAGCTCCTAGTTTCATTGATTTGTTCTATTGTTTTTTTGGTTTCTATTTCACTGATTTCTGCTCTGATCTTTATGATTTCTCTTCTCCTGCTGGGTTTAGGGTTTCTTTCTTGTTCTTTCTCCAGCTCCTTTAGGTGTAGGGTTAGGTTGTGTACCTGAGACCTTTCTTGTTTCTTGAGAAAGGCTTGTACCGCTATATATTTTCCTCTCAGGACTGCCTTTGTTGTGTCCCACAGATTCTGAACCATTGTGTTTTCATTATCATTTGTTTCCATAAATTTTTTCAATTCTTCTTTAATTTCCTGGTTGACCCATTCATTCTTTAGAAGGATGCTGTTTAGTCTCCATGGATTTGGGTTCTTTCCAAATTTCCTCTTGTGATTGAGTTCTAGCTTCAGAGCATTGTGGTCTGAAAATATGCAGGGAATGATCCCAATCTTTTGATACCCGTTGAGACTTGATTTAGGACCAAGAATGTGATCTATTCTGGAGAATGTTCCATGTGCATTAGAGAAGAATGTGTATTCTGTTGCTTTGGAAGGAAATGTTCTGAATAGATCTGTGATGTCCATCTGGTCCAGTGTGTCATTTAAGGCCTTGATTTCCTTGTTGATCTTTTGCTTGGATGATCTGTCCATTTCAGTGAGGGGAGTGTTAAAATCCCCTACTATTATTGTATTCTTGTCGATGTGTTTCTTTGATTTTGTTATTAATTGGTTTATATAGTTGGCTGCTCCCACGTTAGGGGCATAGATATTTAAAATTGTTAGATCTTCTTGTTGGACAGTTCCTTTGAGTATGATATAGTGTCCTTCCTCATCTCTTATTGTAGTCTTTGGCTTAAAATCTAATTGATCTGCTATAAGGATTGCCACTCCTGCTTTCTTCTGATGTCCATTAGCATGGTAAATTCTTTTCCACCCCCTCACTTTAAACCTGGAGGTGTCTTCGGGTTTAAGATGAGTTTCTTGTAGGCAACATATAGATGGGTTTTGTTTTTTCATCCATTCTGATACCCTGTGTCTTTTGATTGGGGCATTTAGCCCATTAACATTCAGGGTAAGTATTGAGAGATATGAATTCAGTGCCATTGTATTGCCTGTAAGGTGACTGTTATTGTATATTGTCTCTGTTTCTTTCTGATCTACTACTTTTAGGGTCTCTCTTTGCTTAGAGGACCCATTTCAATATTTCCTGTAGAGCTGGTTTGGTATTTGCAAATTCTTTCAGTTTTTGTTTGTCCTGGAAGCTTTTAATCTCTCCTTCTATTTTCAATGATAGCCTAGCTGGATATAGTATTCTTGGCTGCATGTTTTTCTCGTTTAGTGCTCTGAATATATCATGCCAGCTCTTTCTGGCCTGCCAGGTCTCTGTGGATAAGTCTGTTGCCAATCGAATATTTTTACCATTGTATGTTACAGACTTCTTTTCCCGGGCTGCTTTCAGGATCTTCTCTTTGTCACTAAGACTTGTAAATTTTACTATTAGGTGACGGCGTGTGGACCTATTCTTATTGATCTTGAGGGTGGTTCTCTGAACCTCCTGGATTTTGATGCTTGTTCCCTTTGCCATATTGGGGAAATTCTCTCCAATAATTCTCTCCAATATACCTTCTGCTCCCCTCTCTGTTTCCTCTTCTTCTGGAATCCCAATTATTCTAATGTTGTTTCGTCTTACGGTGTCACTTATCTCTCGAATTCTCCCCTCCTGGTCCAGTAACTGTTTGTCCCTCTTTTGCTCAGCTTCTTTATTCTCTGTCATTTGGTCTTCTATATCGCTAATTCTTTCTTCTGCCTCATTTATCCTAGCAGTGAGAGCCTCCATTTTTGATTGCACCTCATTAATAGCTTTTTTGATTTCAACTTGGTTAGATTTTAGTTCTTTTATTTCTCCAGAAAGGGCTTTTATGTCTCCCGAGAGGGTTTCTCTAATATCTTCCATGCCTTTTTCGAGCCCGGCTAGAACCTTGAGAATCGTCATTCTGAACTCTATATCTGACATATTACCAATGTCTGTATTGATTAGGTCCCTAGCCTTTGGTACTGCCTCTTGTTCTTTTTTTTTGTGGTGAATTTTTCCGCCTTGTCATTTTGTCCAGATAAGAGTATATGAAGGAGCAAGTAAAATACTAAAAGGGTGGCTACAACCCCAGGAAAATATGCTTTAGCCAAATCAGAAGAGATCCCAAATCGTGAGGGGGGAGAAAGGGGATAAAAAGAAGTTCAGAAAGAAAAAGAAAGAAAAGAAAAAAAAAGAAAAAGAAAAAAAAGAAACAATTAAAAAAGAAAACCAATAAAGAAAAAATATAAAAAGGAAAAAATAGATATATATATATTAGATAAACTAATTAGAAAACGTTAAAAAAGAAAGGGTAAAAGTTAAAAAAAATTTATCAGAAGCAGAGAAAAAAAAATTGAAAAACAAAAGAGAAAAAAAAAATTAACTGCAAGGCTAAAGAATCATGGGGAGAAAGCCATGAGTTCCGTGCTTTGCTTTCTCCTTCTCTGGAATTCCGATGCTCTCCTTGGTATTGAAACGGTACTCCTTGATAGGTGAACTTGGTCCTGGCTGGGTTTCTTGTTGCTCTTCTGGGGGAGGGGCCTGTTGTAGTGATTCTCAAGTGTCTTTGCCCCAGGCGGAGTTGAACCGCCCTTACCCAGGGCCGGTCTGAGTAATCCGCTCGGGTTTGCTTTCGGGAGCTTTTGTTCCCTGAGCGCTTTCCGTAGAGTTCTGGATGTCGGGAATGAAGATGGCGGCCTCCTGGTCTCCGGCCCAGAGGAGCCGAGAGCCCGGGGCCCCGCTCTTCAGTGCGCCCTCAGAGAACAGCACCCAATTATTCCCGTCACCCTGGCTTCTGGCCACGCTCTGAGCTGACCGAGCCTGCAACGGGTTCAAGGTAACCCCGAGCTTAGAGCTTACTCCTCGGCTCTGTCTCTGTAGCCGGCTTCCCCGTTCTAATACCTGTAAACTCTGCGACACTCAGACACCCCCGATCCTTCTGTGACTCTGCGGGACCTGAGGCCACGCTGACCCTGCGTGGGCTTCACCCCGGTTAAGCCTCTGGAGAAATATCCCTCAGCGGAACAGACTTTTAAAAGTCCTGATTTTGTCCTCCGTTGCTCCGCCGCTTGCCGGGAGCCGGCCCCTACCCCCGTGGTCTATCTTCCCGTCGCTTTGGATTCACTTCTCCGCCAGTCCTACCTTTCAGAGAGTGGTTGATTTTCTGTTTCTAGAATTGCTGTTCTTCTTCTCTTCGATCTCCCGTTGGATTTGTAGCTGTTTGCAATCTATAGATGAGCTATCTAGCTGATCTCCCGCTACCTGAAGTAGTCTCAGCCTGCTACTTCTCCGCCATCTTGACTCCCTCCTGGAGATGCTCTTCTATGCTATCTTCTAGAGGGTTTGTTGTTTTAAATTTCATATTTAGATCCACAATACACACAGAACTGATTTTCTGTGTACAGTATGAATTGTGGGTCATATCCTTTTCATGATATCCAATTGACCTGGTACCATTCACTGAAAAAACATTGCTCTGTAACGTAACCATTACTCTCAAGTCAAGTGCCCATATTTGCATGGGTTCGTTTCTTGGTTCCCTATATTTTTTCCCATTATTTCATTATGAATATTTTCAAGCATACTGAAAAGTTGAAAGCATTGTTCATTAAATAGCCATACACTCACCTCCTAGATTCTACCAGTAACATTTTCTTATGATTGCATTCTCATATATTAATTCAACTGTCTAGTCCACTAGTCATCTATAAATTCATCTTTTTTAAACATTTCAAAGATATAGCTATCAGTGTGGTTTATCTTTAAGCACTCTGACATCTTCTTTATCATTAACTAGAATTCATGATGCTTCAGCTTATTCTCCAAATTCATACCAATAAAATCATAGAGTATGTACTTGTTTAACTCTAGCGTCTTTCATTAGTATAATATTTTTGAGATTCATCAGTAGTATTATGTGAATGCATGCTTTGTTTCCTTTTTCTTGCTGAGTAATATTCAATTTCATTAATGTATAGCAGTGTACTCTTCTCTTCTCCTAGTATTAAGTACCTGGACTGTTTCCAGTTTTCAGCTACTCAGTCATAAAGCTGTTATAACATTCTTGCAAAAGTGTTTAATGGCCTTATGCTTCTCTGTCTTTTAGGTAAATATTTATAAGTGAAATTGTTATCTCATAGGGTAGGTACATGTTTAGGTTTATAAAAAAAAACCTAACAGAGTGTTTCCAAAACGTTTTATACTTCCCTAAACAATGAAGAAGGGTCTGGTTATTATGCATCTGTCAACATTTGGAGTTACCAGAATTTTGTTTGCATTTGAAACTCTGGTGAATGTTGTAGTTTCTATAATGACTAATGATATCTAAACCATTCATGAACTTAATGGCCATTTGTTTATCTTCTTTTGTGGAGTTCTATTAAATTCTTGTGTGCATTTTTGAAATCTGGGTTTTTATTTAACTGAGTTGTAGGAGATTTATCTCTGTATCTATTATCTATCTCTCTATCTATATCATCTATTTCTTCCAGATTCTAATCCTACATCAGACATATACTTGCCAATGTTTTCTTTCATCTATGGATGCTTATTTTCCTAGTTTTGTCTCCTTACAAAACTGCATACTTCCAAGCTCTGATGATACCGTTTTCTTGTGTTTTACGAGCTTAGAGATTTATTTTTAGTGCTAAGGTCTATGATCCATCTAAAATTAATTTTTGTATATTGTAGGGTTGAAGTTTATCTATTTTTTTTTATTTAGAGCTCTAAGTATTTCAACATGATTTACTAAACAGATTTTCATTCTTCCAAAGGAATGCCTTAGCAACTTTATCGAGAGATAATGGAACATATAATTAAGAGATTATTTCTGAGTTCTTTCTTCTGTTCTATTGATCTTATTTGTCTATATGTCAGTGTCATTCTGTCCTGGTTACAGTAATATTATACTAAGTCTTGAAATTCTGTGTGTATGTGTGCAATTTTTTTATTACTCAATAATGTTTGGATATTCTAATACAAACATTTGTGATTCTTTTGCATTTCCACACAGACTTATGAATCAGACTTTTGAATCTATTTCTTTTTCTTTTTTTTTTTTAAAGATTTTATTTATTTATTTATTTGACAGAGATCACAAGTAGGCAGAGAGGCAGGCAGAGAGAGAGAGGAGGAAGCAGGCTCCCTGCTGAGCAGAGAGTCTGATGTGGGGCTCGATTCCAGGACTCTGGGATCATGACCTGAGCCGAAGGCAGAGGCTTTAACCACTGAGCCACCCAGGTACCCCAGCTTGTATATTTCTTAAAAAAAAAAATGTGCTGGGATTGTTACAATTGCACTGAGATAGAAATCAATCCAAGGATAATTTACATGTTAACAATTATGAACAATATTGAGTCATCCTATCTATAAACATATTTCTTCACATACCTATATTTCCTTTAATTATTTTCATCAATGTTTTCATGTTTCCAATGTCATGTTACAACTCTCTCTCCCTCTTTTTTTTTTTTTTTTTTGGTCAAATGTAGTTTTAAGCATTTTATATTTTATAATGCTATTTAAAAAATCAACATTATTGAAGTGTAAATTATATAAAACCAATTGCACCTATTTTAAAGGTACAGCTTCATGAGTTTTTACAATGTAAGATATATATTTTTTAATTAATAAACTTTAGAGTTTAGAAAAGTTTTATATTCATAGAAAAATTGAACATATAGTACAGAGTTCTCATACAAATCCCCCTTCACCCTACATACATTTTCCCCTATTATTAACAGCTGCATTAATGTGGTAATAGAGTAGTGTTAACTGAAGTTCATAGTGTACCTCAAGATTCACTTTTGATGTACATTTTGTGAGTGTTACCAAGTATAAAATGCCATGCATCTATCATTCCAGTATATTACAAATACAATTTTGATGGGGTTTTAGAATATAAGTGAGTTTCAGTGGGGTGAGATCCAGAGCCAATGACCAAGATATAATCCTTGGGCCATCTTTGGTGCAAAATGGTGGTTTTATTAAAGCGTGTGGACAACACCCATGGGCAGAAAGAGCTGTGGCACTGGGGTCTTGAGTGGTGGCTGATTTTATACACCTGGGAGCTAGGGGAAGTAAGAAAAAAAGGGAGGTTTCAAAAGAACTTTCATATGCTAAAGAGGACCAACCCACAAGATACCTATAAGATACCAGATGTCTTGCCATTGTCAAGTTAAGGTTGGGATTTCCCCTTCTAGCCTGGTATTAACCTTAAGATAGTTGGAGATCCCTGGAAGAATGTCACACTGCCCTACCTAGGAGTGGGGATGGCGGGAGCTTGAGGGTGTCAGTTTATGTTTTGTCTTCGACTATCCTTCTGCTCCCTCATCAGTTTCACTGTCCTAAAAATATGCTATGCTGCACCTATTCAGTCCCCCTCCTTTCCCTGAATATCTCAGAAATATACTTTAAAAAAAAAAGAAGATTTTATTTATTTATTTATTTGACAGAGAGAGATAGCAAAAGAGAGAATACAAGTAGGGGGAGTGGGAGAGGGAGAAGCAGGCTTCCTGCCAAGCAGGGAGCCCAACTCAGGGCTCAATTCCAGGACCCTGGGATTATGACCTGAACCGAAAGCAGATGCTTAACAACTGAGCCACCCAGGTGCCCCTCAAAAATATGATCTTTTTACTGTTTCTATAGATAGCTTTGACTTTTCCAGAATGCCTCAGTCTTTTAGAAAACCTTTCCTTTCTTCCAGGTGGAGGGCTAAAGGGGGTAGAGTTGGGTATTTACCTTCTCCAAGGATGGTTAGGATTTGGTAAAACCCAGGGTGACAAAAACTAGTGCAATAATACTTTTCCTTGAAGTCAGGTTTTTGTTATGGTAACAGAATGCTTGGGCATATTTCAAGGGATTTCTACTGCCCACTCCCAACCCCCCTACCCCTCCTGTCAGAAACAGGGGAATTTTTCTTTTGTCTTCATGCTGGGAACGTGGAGGAGCTCCTAGAGATAAAGCTGAAGAGATTTTGACTCTCAAGCTTATCCACATTGAGCCTCTAGCAATTCCCCAATTACAGTTTATGTTTTACCCATTCCTGGTTCCAGCAGCAGGTTTCTGCTCCGTTCAGGAAAACTGTGATTTTCTGTACTTGCTGATCTCTTCAATTTTGGGGGCAGCAGTTTGCCCTGTGACCTAAATTCTCTATAAGACCCAAAAATAGGGGCGCCTGGGTGGCTCAGTGGGTTAAGCCTCTGCCTTCAGCTCAGGTCATGATCTCAAGGTTCTGGGATCGAGTCCCGCATCCGGCGCTCTGCTCACAGGGAGCCTGCTTCCCCCTCTCTCTCTACCTGTCTCTCTGCCTACTTGTGATCTCTCTCTGTCAAAAAAAAAAAAAAAAAAAGACCCCAAAATAGTTACTAATTTCCAGTTTGTTCAGCTTTTCTCTTGCTGATGACTTCTAAGCTCTTTACTCGTGAGACCAGAAATAGGAAGTCAATGTAATAATTCACACATTTAAAAAAAATGTTTTCCAGTTTGTTCCATCCGAGTGGGATGGTTGATCCAAAATATAGTCTGATAGTACTTAAAGCAGAGGTTTCCATTATTATCTACTTTAATCTTCATATTAATACTATGAATAGTTAATTAATGCATTGTTCCTCAGTAGTCCCCATAAACACCCAATGCTTCTCTACTAACTGATCTAAGTAGTTTTTATTTTGATTTGTCTACCCTTCCTTTAGAATCTGGTAATGGCATCTCTTCCACGAAATATTGAAAGCATTACTTTTCCTCTTAAACTTTCTCAGCATTTTATTTGCACTGTTCTTAGGGCCCTTACCAGTTTTTTAAAAAGTGCCTTTGTTATTTATGTACAAATAGATCATTATATAGATTATTAAAAGCACATCTTCTGAGGCACCTGCATGGCTTAGTCAATCATTTAACTCTTTTTTTTTTTTTTTAAGATTTTTCTTTCTTTCTTTCTTTCTTTTTTTTTAATTTGAGAGAGAGAGAGAATGAGAGAGAGAGCATGAGAAGGGAGAAGGCTGAGGGAGAAGCAAACTCCCTGCTGACCAGGAAGCTGGATGTGGGACTTGATCCTGGGATTCCAGGATCATGACCTGAGCCAAAGGCAGTTGCTTAACCAACTGAGCCACCCAGGTGCCCCAAGCATTTGACTCTTGATTCAGGTCATGATCTCACGGTAGTTGGATCTAGCCCTGGGTTGGGCTCTGTGCTCAGCATGGAGTCTGCATGAGATTCTCTCTCTCCCTCTGCCCTTAACCCCGTTTGCCCCTTCTCTCTCAATAAATAAGAAAAATCATTTTCTTAAAAAGCATATCTTCTTTGTGATTAATTTTTATTTACATTCCAGAGCTTAATTCAGTGCTTCACAATTAGTAAAATATCCTTACTCAGATTTAACACTATATCCTACATGTCAAAAGAATGAACCCTAATGAACTCCAGTTGTAATTCCAGTCCTAGATGACCAAATCAAGATTGAACAATCACAACTCAGAAGTTTCTTTGCACAACATACTATAAGCTCATCTTCTGTGGTCTCAAATCCCAGTCCCATGTTGGTTTGTATAAGTATGGTCACAAATTAAATTGTATTTCATGTCATGTGACTAGATATCATCCTCTTTCCCTGAGAATTCTATGCCTCTGTAAAGTGACCAGCTTTAGCAATATAGAGTTCGCAGGGCCAACAGAACAAAAGTCAGAGGGTGGAAGGTGGAGACAGATAATTGTGCCCCCTACCAGAGATGATAGTGGATGTTCATAAATGCTATGAGAAAGAAAGTCTCTGGGACGATCAAACTGGGAAATAGTGTATCAAACAAAGATAAGGAGTGCATATTTTTAAATCTGCATTGGGAATTTACAAGATGAATTTACAGTTAATTTAATTTCTCTGTGCATAGAACACATTTCTGAAAGACTTGAGGGACTAGTGGATTCAAACACATTTTGCGTAAAGACATTAAGCTTTCTCCCATGTCTTAGAAACTGGCTTCCTGCAAATCAGGATAAATATGGGTAAGGTGGTGAAAATAGGAAATCATTTTATCCTATGTTAAAGGAGAGTTAAACTTTTCCCAAATGACAGGAAAAACTGAGTTGCAATGTAATAGTAAGAGAAAAAATTCTCAAGATGGAAGCATCCTTTAAGATTTGCATTAATCATGCCTTTCCTAGAATACTGTATCTACTTTTGGTTTTCACACCTTAAAAGGGAGTTAGAGAAATAAGAGAGGGTGAAGAAAAGTCACAAAAGTAAGTAAAGAATTGTAAATCAGGAACCTAGAAAAAAAGTAAAAGGTACTATTATCACTTAATGTAAATAATTTAATTCTAAAAATACATACCAAGTGTGGCTCTCCACTCTTCATGATTATATCTTATATAAGAGAGAATTTGCAAAATGATTTATGCACAGTGCAAACAGCTTTAGCATTTAGAAAGATAAATTTTTGCAGGTCGGCTGTGTACCATACCTTTGTATTGGAATCCTGTTTCACTGGTTAAGGAAATCCTGTTTCCTTAACAGCACAACCGCTAGTCTTAGATCTGCTTCAGATCTCAACTCTTAAATATACTTATCATAAGAATTTGGATAATATATCAAGTTTTTCTGTGCCTGGCTTTCTTTATAAGGTGGGAAATAAAACAGTCTCCTAATTTAATGGATTAAATGAGTATACATCTAATATATGTATATATACATAGTGTTTCCATCTTGATTGGCACATATTGGATATTTAATAAATTTTTTATTATGATAAATTATATTGGAAGAAGATCATATAAATATCACATTCTATGGGTCTATAATGCATTTTTTTGCAACTTCTTGATTAGGTCCCTAGCCTTTGATACTGCTTCTTGTTTTTTTTTTTGTTGTGAATTTTTCCGCCTTGTCATTTTGTCCAGATAAGAGTATATGAAGGAGCAAGTAAAATATAAAAGTGTGGCAGCAACCCCAGGAAAATATGCTTTAGCCAAATCAGAAGAGATCCCAAATTGTGAGGGGGGAGAAAGGGATCAAAAGGGGTTCAGAAAGAAAAAAAAAAAAAAAAAGAAACTATTAAAAAAGAAAGCCGATAAAGAAAAAATATAAAAAGGAAAAAAATATATACATATATTAGATAAACTATTTAAAAAACGTTAACAAAGAAAACAGTAAAAGTTAAAAAAATTTAGCAGAAGAAGCGAAAAAAAAATTGAAAAAGAAGAAAAAAAAATTAAATTAACTGCAAGGCTAAAGAATCATGAGGAGAAAGCCATGAGTTCTGTGCTTTGCTTTCTTCTCCTCTGGAATTCTGCCTCTCTCCTTGGTATTGAAACTGCACTCCTTGGTAGATGAACTTGGTCCTGGCTGGGTTTCTAGTTGATCTTCTGGGGGAGGGGCCTGTTGTAGTGATTCTCAAGCGTCTTTGCCCCAGGCGGAGTTGCACTGCCCTTACCCGGGGCCGGGCGGAGTAATCCGCTCGGGTTTGCTGGGTTTGCTTTCGGGAGCTTTTGTTCCCTGAGCGCTTTCCGTAGAGTTCTTTCAGATAGTGGTTGATTTTCTGTTTCTAGAATTGCTGTTCTTCTTCTCTTCAATCTCCCGTTGGATTTGTAGGTGTTTGCAATCTTTAGATAAGCTATTTAGCTGATCTCCCGCTACCTGAAGTAGTCTCAACCTGCTACTTCTCTACCATCTTGACTCCTTCCCCCAAGAAAAAAAAAATTTAAAGAAGTAACAGTATATGTGTTTGTTTATGGGAATGATCCAATAGAGAGTGGGAAAATGATGATGTAAAATAAAGACAGAATTAGTTAGAATAATGAGCTTGGGCTAAGCAAGACAGAGTAAGGTCTACTACACAAATGAAAATAGTGGCATTAAATATGAGTATGACAAAATAGTGAAGATAATAAATATTTTTCATATTTTGGAAATGAAGTCAATGTACACACATAAAGTGTTACTTATGGTGCTAGGCTTACAAATTTTCAGTTGAAGTAGTCTCTATAATTCTATTAGCTAGAAAAATGTAAAATATATTCAGGTAAGCCAGCTGATTTTTTAAAGCATAAAGTGAAAGAATTTTAAAGATTGAATATTTGAAACATTCTTGTCAGTATTATGATTTTAACACAGTTAAATGATAAACTATTTTCTCAGTACACAATAAGTCCAAAGCCAAACGTTATATGCGTCATTAGAAATAGAATTGTGAACAATGTATATTTGTTCCTATATATTAATATAAAGCAAACACTATAAAGCACATGTTAATACAGAAGAAGTTGGAAAATATGCTTAGGAAAAATAAATATTGTTAAAGATGTTTTTCATGAATATTCAAAAATAGAACACTAAAATGTTTTATTTAAATTAGGCTTTAATCATATATTACACAAAATAGTTAAAATACTGTTATTCCCAAGGGCATTTAGGAGATAATATGTTGCCAAGAATGGAAATTTAATACCAAAACAGATTAGAAAAAGTAGTTGGCATTTCCCGTGTATCCTGATTTGACTAATTAGTTTTATGTAATCCATGAAACATCAGCCAGATTACAGTAGCAAATCTGGTAGCACTGGATCATACTATTTAAAAACAGGAGCATCTGGCAACAATTAACCTAAGAGGAAATTTCCTTTTCCATTATTATTATCTACATAAGTTTAAACTCAATTTATGCTAACATTTATATTTATTCAAAGGCAGACTACATGTAAACATGCCCTTCCCTTCTAGCTCCTGTTAATTTTTTTTGTAATTTTATTTATTTATTTTTTTTTTCAGTGTTCCCAGATTCATTATTTATGCACCACACCGAGTTTCAGTTATGATCTTTGCCCCATTTCCTTTTCGGGTTAAGTTTTCTCCTTTATGGGTTTGCTGGGGGGAGGGGTTCAACTACACCAGAGGTAAATTAAATGAAGGATATTTGTGGCAGCATAAATGCCCTATTTGTTAGACAAAGCAATCTGGTGGTCCCAAGAGCTACCTTTTCTGTCACCATAGAAAAGCTGGATCTCTGAGAATGGGAGGAGCTATGCTTTATAGTTGACACAAAATTTGCAGTTGGTCTTGACCCTTGCAATATCAACGCACTTCCTTGTATAGATCAACTCCAATCAATTTGTTTGTGTGAGTTTCTTTAAGAATCATGGCCCTCTAAACCCTCTCTTCGTCATTTACTCTTTGCCAAACATGCAGTACAACTCTTTCTGTAATTGTTAATAAGAAAGGAAGAGTGGTCAACATTATGGTAAACTGATATGTCTGAGAATTTTTGTTTCCTATGAGGTCTTTGAGTAGAAGTGACATTTAGCACTGCAGAAACAGAGATCTATCATCTCTCCTCATATGTCCATATCTCCTGCTGAAGCATTTCCTCCAATCTCTTATTTTTAAGAATCCCTGGTTACAAAGTTCTACCATTACTAAGCACAAAGAGAAATGGATGCTTGTATTCTGGCTGAGCATTTAAAATAAATAAATAAATAAAAATAAAATATCTATTTTTTTAGTATTTGTGTGATGAGTATTCAAAATACATCTTTCAGATTATTGGATGAATTTTGTATTTTTTTAATCCCTTGGTCATGTTTCTGCTAATTGAAAAGTTTCATTATAGTTGAAAAGTCCTTTGAACACAACACCATGCTTTTCTTGTTATTGCTGCATAGGCAAGCACTGTCAGGCCTCTCGCCTCAGGGCATGTAATCCAGACAAGAAATACAGAAAATGCTATTCTACAGCCCCTGGCCAAGCAATCCCAACTCTTTTCTTTGTTTTACCATTTTTTGTAGACTTACTGCTCAAACTAGAGCTTCTTACTCATTGAATAATGTAAATGAGTAATTAATCATATTTGCTTCTTCAGTAGATAGAAAGCAAGAAGTGGATGATAAAGCTAGGTATTTGTAGATATTTTTTTAAACAAAAAGGTGATGTTTAAATTACTTGTTGCCATTAACATTGAAGACAGATATGGGAAATTGAGTTGAAATTGTACCTTTTAAATAAAATAGCCTAGAAAAAACAATTCTATATTTTGCTAAAACATTTCTCCAGTACCTATTCAGAGTTATAGCCAGGGCTGTTCACTTGGTCTCAAAGGTTCATGCTAAGCTTTAATGCTTGCATAAGCTTGTGTGCATGTGTGTGTATGTGTGTGTGTGTACGTACATGAATACATCCACTAACATTTGAACTAAAACCTTCTATCACCTAGCTATATAACTCAAATACTATATATAACAGAAAACCACCATATGGAAGATTCACACACTGTAGGATGTAAACATCAAACCCAATGTCTTGAAATATTTAAAGCCGTATGTGGTAACAAATGTTTGCATCAATAACCTGGGTGTAAACTGAATTTTGGGTGCAGCATTTATATCCCCTGGCTTAATTAACCTGAACTATCTTTCTCTGTATTTGACAATATGAAAACTTAATGAGTGAATTTTAATGATCTCTCATGTATTTTCCTATGGTTCCTCTATTTCAGTAACAATATGAACTCAAACTCTTTGGCAGATCACATGTTTTTTTTTTTCCAATTGAAAATAAAAATGTGTTTTGGGTTGGGAGAGGCAAGTTGGGCTCGGGACAGAGATGTAGTCAGATGCTTTTTGACCATGGTTCATGAAAACTCCATTCCCTCTGGTGAAAATCCAGCCTGATAAATTGAATCCTGTGACATGGAAAGTCACGTCACATTATGAATTCTATTGATAGAATGATGATGATGAAGAGGTTACAGATTATTTAAGTAGCAGAATGAGAGTGTTTCAGATTGTAAATGTATGTTAATATTTTAAATTAAGCCCTATCTTTATGAAATATTTTGTTTCTTCAAAATTTCAAGAAATAAGAACTGCCAAAGAGCAATGCAGCTCTAAAAAAAACCGCAGGCAGCCCCGCAGAGAGCTGTAGGGCAAAAATTGCCTATAGAGGAGTGTTGTATAGAGCAATCAACAGGACGCCTGGATATGCCTATCATGCTCAGTCATTGGCTGGGAACTGCCTAGGGAGACTGTGTATTTGACTCAAATACTGTAATGGATCCCAGAGGTACGGCAACTCAAGGCTGTTATCTGACTGAATTCTATGCAACAGGTTCATTCTTGAAGGTATATCTGAGTGATACACATTTATTGCCTCCTCATTAGGAAATACCAGATTTTTTAAAATACCATTTGAAATAACAACAAACATTATAGGGTGCTAGGTATTAATGTGATATAATTAATGTAATAAATAATGTAATATAATGTAATTAATAACAACAACAAAGTCCTACAAGAAGGCAAGGGAAAAAAAAGAAAACTATGAAAATCATAATAAAATAACTAAATTTAGTAGTATACAATAATTATGGATAGCAATAATCCATACAAATAATTACAAAAAATAATAATTATTCTGCATATTCAATGAGATTCCAGTTGATAACTTAGAAAGATTTAAAAAAATTTATGAAATTTTAGATCTTAAGATACCCAAGACATTCATGAGAAAGACTAGCAAAATGAGGAGGCTTGTTCTATCAAATAGCAAATCTAATCATATAGTTATAATAAATAAAAAAAAAAATAAAGAAAGCAATAGATCTGCCAGGTGGTAGGGTCAGCACTGTGAGAAAACACCCCTGCAGGGAGACATGCTGAAACCCCAGAAGAGGATGGTTGGGGCTGCTGAGTCTGCTGGGCTAGCAATGAGACCAGCAGGAAAATACGTCAACACTAAGAACCCAGCAGGGACATTAGCATAAGTGGGTAACTCCAGCCCTAGGAGGACCAGCCTCTAAAAAACGTCGGAAGCATCTAAACAGTTACTGGCTGATGAAAGTCAGAGACAAAAAGCAGACTAGAGAAAGACATAGATGTGAACTGAGGAACTTAGAGCAGAGCCCAAGTAGACGGCATGCTGAGATGGTATTCACAACTACCAGGACAGGCCCAGAACTTCCTTCCAACCATGAAGCTGGAGAAAGAAGCCTTCTTCTACCACAGAAACTGCAAAGAACCAGGCATCACAGGACTTGTGAAGCTTGGGAAGGGGGCTTACCCAGACCACACCCAGTTTTAGAAAAACAATCCGTTATGAACCATCCAGGAAAGAAGACAACCCAAAATGGCCCACAGCAGATGTGCAGTTTGTTCCAATGATGAAACGTTTTATTACCCTGAGTGAACTCAAAAACCCATCACCAAGCCTTTAAAAAATATGGCTCTCTTAGAGAAGCGGACCATAAAGGAGATTCTTAACTATAGAGAACAATCTCAGAGTTGCTGGAGGGGAGGTGGATGGTGAAGGTAGTGTGGGATGGGTGGGATAGGGGACAGTGGAGAGGCTAAATGGGTGATGGGGATGAAGGAGGGTACTTATGATGAGCACTGGGTGTTGTATGTAAACTAATAAATTATGAATCACTAAATTCTACTTCTGAAACTAATATTACACTATATGTTAACTGGAACTTAAATAAAAACTTGAAACATTAAAGAAATATGGTTCTCTTCATTTGCCAGAGACTCAATTCAGCCCTGACCTTAGGGTAATTTGATTTTATTTTGAACCTGGAGAAAAAGGAACCAAGTTAACTGGGACATTGTTGCTGAAATGCACAAGAAGTTAGTCACTCCAAAGAAGTCAAGCTTTTATAAGACAAAAAGTGTGCGGAGGTTTCCTTGTTATGTTCACCTGGGGTTCTGTACATAGGTGGTTTTCATGTATCTTTTCCAATAAAACATTAATAAAAAAAGAGGGTAGTGCTCGTTTTGGCAGCACATATACTAAAAAAAAGAGGATAATAGAATGGATTAAGAACTTAAAAATAAATCTATCAATCTGTCATATGCTAATTAACAATGAAGTAGAAATGTTCATTGTTTAGAGTTACTGGATAAGTGATTTCATCACATAGAGTTTGAAGAAAGACATGGAGCCATATTTTATTTAAAAATCAAATAGAAGTGACATCACCAAGATGACCACATCTTGACTTTAATGTCTCTCACAAGAACAGTTAACATCTACTGAAGAATAAGACACCACTGAAAGAATCTTAGAACACAGGGGTAAGGCTGAAGCACCCCTACACCTCAGAAACCAAGACAACTTGCATTAGAGGGTATGAGAAGAGGCTACACCTTAAACACATTGTCCTTCCCCAGGCAGTGCAGACCATACAGAGAGAACTCCCTTGAGCCTTTAGTTCTTCCAGTGGGAACTGACAACCCAGAGGGAACAACAGCCTCCCCCATCATGGGGGTGACTTTGTGGGAGCCCCTACTCTGACCTTGCACCACAGGGATTATAGGAGAATCTGTGGGGGCTCAAGTAGAGGTTATATTTATATCAGATAGAATTTAAACTAAAAATGGAAAAGAGAGACAAAGCCAAAATATAATGATAAAGGGGTCAATACATCAAGAAGTTATAACAGTTTTAAATATCTATATGTCCAATATTAGAGCACCTAAATATACAAAGCAAAATCAACAGAGCTAAAAGGAAAAAATAAACAAAATACAAAAATAGTTGGGAACTTTGGTTCCCTACTCGTAACAATGGATAGACCACCTAGTTAGTGAAAAAATAAGGAAACTCTGGATTTGGACAACACTATAGACAAAAGGGACATAACAAGCAATCTAACCAGCAACAGCAGAATACACGTTCTTACCTGGTGCTCCTGGAACACCCGATAGATCATGTTAGGCCATAAAACATGTCTTAGAAAATTCAAAATTGTAATTATACCAAGTATTGTTTCTGACAACAATGGTATATATCTAGAAATCAATAAGAGGAAAACTAAAAAATTCATGAACATATGGGAATTAAACACCACCCTTCTGAACAACCAATAGATCAAAGTAGAAATTACAGGGAAAATTTAAAAAAAATTCTTTTTTGAAACAAACAAAAATGGAAAGACCAGAACTTATACAAGAACTTGTGGGGAATAGCAAAAGCTGTTTTAAGAAAGAAATTCATAGCAATGAACACCTACATTAAGAAGCAAGAAAGATCTCAAATAAACAACCTAAATTTATATCTTAAGGAACTAGAAAAAGAAGAACAAACTGAGCCCAAAGTTAGCAGAAGACAAGGGAGTGGTGGGAGGGGGAATTGGAGGAAGGTGGTCCAAAGGTACAAACTTCCAGTTATACAACAAATAAATCTAGGAATGAATGTACACCATGATAACTATAGCTAATTGCTGGATGATACATAGGGAAGTTGTAAGAGAGTAAATCCTAAAGTCGCAAGGATATTTTTTCCATTTTTCATTTCTTCTTTATTGTAACTAGTTGAGAAGATGGATGTTAACTGAACCTATTGTAATGATTTTACAGTAAAGAAATATACCTCAAACTTATATAGTGATGCATGTCAGTTATTTCTGAATAAAATTGAAAAAGAATCAAATGCAGGAGGATGAAAATCTAAATATGGAAAATACTACTTTAAAATTTTGGGAAAAATCCAAAAGAATATCTTATAATATGATGGGGGAACAAATTTTTTTTAACATGAGAGATGAAGAAATAGCCATAAGAAATAGACAAATTTTACTATTTTGAAATTAAAAACTACTGTTGAACTAAATACACAATAAAACTAAAAGTCAATAACAGAGTTAGAGAAACCATTTGTTACCTACCAAATTAAAAAAAAAACAGTGTTTATAATGTATTTTTAAGGCACCACAATTCAGTAAGGTCAAGAAGTCAGAGGAACACAGGCAAATGAAGAGACCAAAAAGTTCTTTGAAGTGGAAATATGAATTATCAAAATGTAAGAAGAGTGGCTGAAACCCACTAGTAATTAAAGAAATAACTATTTTTAAGGCCAGAAAAAGTCACTTTCAATTCTTCAGATTTGGTGAGAAAATATTTAAGTCTACAAATTTCAAGTATATTTGCTTATATTTTGATGAGATTTTGAAAGCATGTGACTACTTTGGAGAGCATGTTTGTTGATATCTAATGAATAAGATGCATATACTTTAGAGCTCAGCAATTTCACAATACACATAGAGAAATTTTCACTGTAGCATAAGAAGACCTGTTCCAAAATGTTTGTTATAGCATTGTCTGTAATAGCAAATATCATAATCAACCTAAATTCCCACTAACAGCAGAACAAATATTTAAATTGTGCTTAAGCCAGGTGGTTTTGGCATAGCGATTTAGAATGATTTTTTTTGGAGCTATTCTGCCTATGTGTGAAATTCAGCTCTAGCAACTTTGGGCAAATGTAGTTCTATGCTTCAGTATCTTCATTTGTAAAATGGAGGTAAAAATTGTGTCTGCTTCATGTTTTTTGTGTATAAAAATAAATGATTTATATAAATAGAATTCAGGGGCAACTCGGTGGCTCAGTGGGTTAAGCCGCTGCCTTCGGCTCAGGTCATGATCTCAGGGTCCTAGGATCGAGTCCCACATCGGACTCTCTGCTCAGCAGGGAGCCTGCTTCCTCCTCTCTCTCTCTCTGCCTGCCTCTCCATCTACTTGTGATCTCTCTCTGTCAAATAAATAAATAAAATCTTTAAAATAAATAAATAAATAGAATTCAGATATAATCAGATACAGAGTGAGCTTATAATAATTATGAGCTATTATTATCAGTCATATGACAATACACCATACAACAGTTAAGATGAATCAACTCAAACAATAGCTTTCAATGTGAATGGATTTCAAACAGTCCCATTTAAGACATTTTTTTAAGAAAGATACATAAAACAAGATACCATTTACATAAATTTAAAACTTGATAATATAGTTAATGAATATGCTCATTTATTATCAAAGTATAAAATCTTGCATGGAAATTCATTTGTAACTGGAAAATTTTATTTAAAAAATAGACCTAGGGGCACCTGGGTGTTTTAGTGGTTTAGCAGCTGCCTTTGGCTTGGGTCGTAATTCTGGTGTCCTGGGATGGAGCCCTCCAACAGCCTGCCCGCACAGCAGGGAGTCTGCTTGTCCCTCTCCACTCTCTCCCCTTCCCTGCTCCTTCTTGTGTTCTCTCCCTCTCTCAAATAAATAAAATCTTAAAAAGTAATAAAAAATAAAAAAATAAACCTAAGGACATGATGTATAAGTATATATGAGCATTGCTTGGCTCTTCTCCATTTTTTTATTAATGCTTGAAATACTTGATAATTGAATATATCACAGTGTTAATTTACTTTTTCACCAAGAACTCTGTATTTCTGACTTTTAATTTTAGTTCCCCTCATTATTCAATTTTTAGAAAGCTTCTATAACTCTTAAAGCTATAGTTTCATTTGATTATGTAATATTCATTGGTAATAATTAGAACTAGCCCATATGTGTTATGAATTGATTTTACAGTATAACTATGCAATAATCCCATTACACAAACATTTACACATCTTAAATATAAATATTTTGATAAGTAGAGAACATTGGTTACAGAAAGATCATTATCCCATCAAAAGCAGAAACAAAAAACAAGTAGTATAGGACATTCAAAACAAGAACTGAAGACTGGGGCATACTGTACATATGGTGAAAAAAAATGATTTCCTTCAAAGCTTACCATGGCACCTGACCCGTGCTCATACTCCATGTCCTCTATATCTTCTCATTTTGGTAACATTTCTGATAGACAAAATAGAGTCTCTATGGATCCTCCTCAGAGCCTTTGATGAGAGCCTTGTATCATTCAGACAAGGGGTTGGCCACCATTTTCTATGACAAGCAAGATAGTAAATATCTTAGACTATGTGATCCATATAACCTGTCACTATACTCAACTCTGTGGTTGTAGTGCCAAAGACATAGGGTTGGACAATATGCACGTGAAAGGGCATTAGAACTGAAAGGTGACTGACTGCAATTTCCAGCTCTGATTCTAAGTCTCTACAATGACACCTGTCAGAGCCCAGTGACAGATGATTACTTTCCTTTTAAAAGATATAAGACAGTATATTGCTGCAGTGCTCTACTCCAGAAACCCAACAGTGTGTGGAGTTATTCCACTTTGGGAAGTAAATCTGTTTTAGCTATTGACATTATTAACTAATGAATCGAGACCAAGAAGAAAGGCTAACTGTTCCTAAATCTGTGTCGGTAGGATAGCAGCCTTTCTGGCCATGGAATAATCTCTGCAACAAGCTTTTGACAGATCCTATTATAACTTACTGCTACAGGTGAGAATATATCAAACTATGATCCTTTTCAAGTAGTTGAAGTAGTCATTTTTCATTATTCCTTGTTTAGTGGACCAAACTATCTTTCACCTTGGGAATGATTCCAAATACCCCCATTTATTGATATCTAAGGACTTTAGTGATGGTTGTTCTACCAATGGTTTTAGTTAAGTTAGTGGTCCATGAGTTCATCCACAGCCCACAACATGGTAACAAAGGCTAGAAGACTGTATTTTCACTTGTTCCCTTCTCAGCCATGCTCATCCTGTCATCGGTGTATCAGTGTAATGTAGTCAATGTAATGAAAACTGCCATGACAAAATGTAGAGAAATATACACACTTATACAGAATGAAAGATGAACTGCTAACCCTTCCAGATAAAAACAAATTGCTTCAACGGGTCCAAGTACAAAAGGACCCAGATTATTGCTTAACAGAGTTTATTACTGTGCATTACAAAGGAGACAATGTGTTTTAATACACTTAATATATAATGATTAAAACAATGCTTGAGATATTGGTAGTCTATACCAGTCTTTAGATTATATCTGTTCTTTGATTTGGTGGCCAGGGAAGTAAAGGGGTGTTAACAAGTTACTCTTCACCTAGATGTCTTTGTTTAATATGATGGCCTCCTTAATTTCACCCACATGGCTGGATTTAGAGTTTAGAGGTTGATTGAGGATATGTGGGCTTAATTTGACTACCGACTGGTAGGTTTCCCATACTCCAAGTCAAAAACCTATTGAGTAAAAATTATCATTGTCTTCCTGTGTCTGAACATTACTCAATAAAAATGCTATGGCCATAAAGTAACAGTTATTATTTATCCTGCATTTACCATGAGTCATATATGCACCTAAACAATTTATCTATCTAACAATTCTTGTAATTCTTTTATATATAGCCTTTTGTTCTATTTTATAGCTGATAAGTCTGGAAATAAAGATATTCAGAGAAATATTAGAACCAGTTCTTCTGACAAGCCTATAGTCCTTACCACGTATTTTTTGTTTTGTTTTGTTTTGTTTTTGTTTTGTTTTGTACCATCCCTATTAATCTCTTAGGTGAAATTAAATCTGTTCTCTCTACTATTCAGACATGCGAGGAATATTCACTGTAAAATAGATGTGTTAATGAGAAACAAAATGTGCCTCTAAGAGAACGAAGCATTTGTCAGTCCCCAGTTCAGCTCTTGGGACAGTGAGTTCTCAGACATTTATTCTGTGTAATACCAGTCGAAATGTCAGTTGTGGATTTATGAATAGAAAATAGATAGGACAGAAAGAAGGGTCAATTAAAACTAGTAAAACCTGATGTAACAGCCAGATAGCTGACCTTTCTCTTAGTATCATCTCAGAGTACCCAGATTCTAATGTTCTGGTTTATTGTCCCAATGGCAAGCCATTAGCATGGTTGGATCAGCCTACACGAAGCTGATGCACTTACAAGCTTTAAGCCAGCTGGAAAGAGACGCTCATAGTTCTGGATCCCAACTCTGTGCTCTGAGTCAAGCTGTAAGGATAAGCCAAGAAGCTCTTCCTGCATTCTGACCTCTTGGTCACAAAGGGAATATGTTTCCTCTTTCAGCATTGTTAAGCTGTTTTCTCACTCACAGGTATATGTAATGTTAGGCATGAACAGGAGGTCTATTCACTGAACATGTCATTGGACAGAAAGAAATGATTACGGGCTCATGATTCAACTTGTAGGTAATCTCGGTTTCCCATTTCTTCTATTTCTTCTCCTCCTCCTCCTCCTCCTTCTTCTTCTTCTTCTTCTTCTTCTTCTTCTTCTTCTTCTTCTTCTTCTTCTTCTTCTTCTTCTTCTTTTTGAGTGCTGTTTTTGACAGGTCATTCAATTCTTCTCTATCACTCTGAGAATGAGAAATTATAACTTACACTGTCCAGAATCCATTAGAAAGAAGGAAGGAAGGAAGGAGAGAGGGAATGAAAGAAGGAAGGAAGGAAGGAAGGAAGGAAGGAAGGAAGAAAGAAAGAAAGAAAGAAAGAAAGAAAGAAAGAAAGAAAGAAAGAAAGATTTTAGGCAGATGTGTAGTGAGGAATTAAGTTTACCCAGAGAGGTTCATTTGGCCTTAGTCCTGACTCCTGGCAGGTAACTTCTAAACTCTTGGAATTCCCTAAGAGAATGATATGCCTTTGTTATTCATAGTGAGCCTCTGGGACCACAGTTGATAGTTTATGCTAACAAGATGGTTGCTGGTAGGCTAGACTCAGACCCCAAATGATCATTTTCTAGATAGATGACCCACTGTAGGGGCTAGCCAGGTTCCCAAATACCAACCCTGTGATCAGAGAGTTAGGACTGTTGGCTATGTAAAATCATTCTGATCTCTAGGGGATGGGGCTAGAGATTGATTTCAACCATGTGGGCAGTAAATCATCCACGTCAACCTACCTAATGAAGTCTCAATAAAAGCTCTGGACAGCAAAGCTAGAATGAGCATCCTGCTTTAGCACTATTTCATGCACATATTGTTACACTTCAGTGCCAGGAGGGTAACATATCCCTTGGGACACAGAAGCTTTGCATTTGAAACACTCCTTCCAGGCTTGTATTCTGCCTCATCTGTGTTTCTACATCATGTCCTTTTGCCACGATAAAACTAATACTAAATATAGTGCTTTCCTGAGTACTGTGAGGGAAATTATTAAATGTGAGGATGGTCAGGGGACGATTTTTAGCCAGCATTTTTAGCCAGACGATCTGAGTTGAGGGTGGCCCTTGGGGCCCCCAAACTTGTGAATGTTGTCTAAATTCTTGGGTAGACTTGGCAGTCTGAAGGGCTACCCCCTTAATCTTGAATTTTGTCTAACTCTGATTAGCAGTTCATATCGAAATAAGATTCCTACAATAAAAATGTACAAAAAATACATAAGCTTTTGTATAACAAATTTAATGCTAAAAAATTGTCCTAGGATTAGTTAATTATAAATGAGAGAAAATAATAAATAATTTTAAAAATGAGAGAAAATAACTAAGTAGTTCAACTCTCTCTCATCAAAATTTTATTTAGTATGTATTATAGCCTGGTTACTGGGTTAGACACCAAAGATAAAATACTGAAAAAGACATACTACCCTGTATCATAGCACTAACAAATGGAATAGTAATTAGACAATAGACAGTTGTTAATAGTCTATGACAACTCCTTTGATAGTGGATGAATATTTTGCCACTGAATCACGTGGTGGCACCCAGTCCAGACCTGAGAGTCCAGAGTAGGCTGTACAAATTAAGTGAACAAAGTAGAGTTGACTGTAAATAGCAAAATATCTTCTTAGCAGTGGTCACAAATAAAAATATTTAGTTATCAGACAAAATAATAATTTTAAAAATGACCACAAAATAAGAGGTAAGCAATACCAGATTTGGAACAAATGCTCAGTTTTATCACCAAGGATCCAGTGATCATCAAATATGTCATTCTAACTCCTGTTCTGCCATCTCCAGCATGTTGGCTTTTCAATCCTGAGTAAATAAAGGATGTCAGGTCAATGCCTTCATATTCAAGGGAAAAAGGATGGAATAAGACCATAGGTTTCTTCCTCAAGAAATTCTGCCTTTTCATCAGGAGTATATGCTAAAGCATTGCTAAAATGATGTCATAGGCTTCATTAGTGAGAAGATAATAAAGTGAAGTTCTGATATAAAGGAATGTGATTTCCATAATTAACTTTATACCCCGGTACTGGTGGAGAGCCCATATTCATTCTGAATTCAGGAAATGTCCATCCTTAACTAAGATCAGGGACGATTTGATTATTGGGTAACTGACAGCATCTACCGTAGGACATAACCTGGAAGCTAAGCCATCGTGGATGATTAGGATTAGCTAAAAAATATGGGATCAAAGGGACAAAATGAGGAAAAAATTTTCAGACAGAATAATAGCTAATATTTGAGAGAGAAATCTTGATAATTGTACTGAAATACCAATACTTTATCACAGTGTAAAAGGTGATTGTTAAGAAATGAGATGATGAAAACCAAGAAAGAATAAAATCATGAAATACCACAATCACTTAAAATAAAATGTTAAGTGAAAATGAAATATTACCAACTAATCAAAAGGATAATTTAAAAGATAACATGAAATAGACATGCAGGCATACCTTGGAGATATTACAGGTTTGTTTTCCAGACCACTGTAATAAAGTGAATATCACAATAAAGCAAGTTAAATTAATGTTTTAGTTTCCCAAACATATAAAAATTATGTTTGCACAAACCTATAGTCTATTAAATGCTCAATAGTATGTGTCTAAAAAATATACATATCTTAATTAAAAAGCGCTTTATTGCTAAAAAAAAAAGTACTAACCATTATCTGAGCTTTAAGTGAACTGTAATCAGTGATCACAGATCACCGTTACAAAAAATAATGAAGAAATTTGAAATATTTGCAAAAATTACCAAAATGTGGCCTAGAGACATGAAGTGAGCAAATTTTGTTGGAAAAATGGTGCTGATAGACTTGCTCAAGGTAGGGTTGTCACAAAACTTCAGTTAATAAAAAAATGTAATATCTGGAAAGTACAAGGAAGCAGAGCACAATAAAATGAGGTATGCCTATATTTATGGATACATTAAGGAAATAAAACAAATATATGTGCTTTGGTAGAAAGCATACATAATAAGTAGAGTAAATATTTAACATCCAAAACAGATATAATTGGGAGAAGATACTGGGATTATGGATGCTATATAGTCAACTACTTTATTTATTAATAATTTAGTTGACTAAATTAAAATGCTAGTTTCCCAGCAGCACAATGTTTGGCCTTACTGCCAATTTACAAAATAGAATTGTCAAGTAAAATTTGATTGTCTCCAAAGTTCAAGCTGCCATATGTGGTTGTATAGATTGTGCACTGCACAAGGTCACCCAAGAGTGCAAGTGTTAGTTCTGTTTGCTCTGCCACTTGTCTTGGTGCAGGGCTACACCTGGAGAGGTTCTATTTTTAAATCCCATAAAGTTATCGCATGGACTAGCTGTAGCACTTGCCCACAGTGGAAGAAGACTTCAGTACCTGAAATGAGATTTGAAGATATTCATTGTCCATATTCTCGTCTCTCTCAACTAGCATGGCTATTCAAAGTTAAATGTAAAACTCATGAATTCACAAAAGATGTGTACTTGAAGTCACACAAAGACAGAGCAGTAGCAAAGTTCATGGAATAATGAATACCAATATTCTTATTGGGAAATGAGAAATCTTCTAAAGAAAAAATATATGTCAGGCAACTGTGGTCCCTTGAGTGACCTCTGGGGATTCCTATATATGTTCTTTGCAGAGAGCACTTTTTCTGCTCGTTATTAAATTATTTCCTAAACTTCCTTCAATTCTTTATAGTGTTGTTTGACCTACAAAAAAGGTATTGAAATAGAAGTTTCTTTTCCCTTCTGACCAAATGAGAAGGGCAAGATTTGTGGAAGTTTTTCAAGAAAGGAATGAGCTTCTTATTACAGTGAATTATGTTAAGGAAAAGAGCCAAAATATAATTTGGTTTCTGCTCTCCCTATTTAATCCTATTAGTTTTAGGCTTTGTAACATGTCTTCTGTGCTTTCCTGAGCAGTCAGAATCCCCTTTTGGTTTAAGCTGGTGGCATGACCAGCTGAGTACAGTCATAACACAGGGAAGATTCTTTCTTTGGGGTTCATATAACAAAATAAGAACAAAAAGCTTTTGTCAAGTAGAATGAAAAACATTTTAGAAGATATGAACATGACCATTCCTGAAGCAGATGGCTTTTCTCCCAAGGTGGTCCTCACCTTACAAAACTGTCTTTACTATTCCTAGAGGGAAGTTTTAACCAAGATGTCCTAATAGGATCAACTTCTTAGCTGATCTGAATTAGAAATTTTCAGAGACTGGAATTTTTCTGAAAGTAGTTTAGATTCATCTCAAAAGTCAGCAATCTGTCTAATGGCCTCAGCCAATTCTGTCCCCATATGGAGGAACTAAAAACAATAATTGCTACATTGACTAAATGCTTGGTATGTGCTATGACATATTTAGGCATTTTACATGTATTTGCTCACTGAATTCTCACAAAACACCATATGAAGTAATTAATATTGTCATCTACAATTTACATATGAGAATATTGAGGGATTTGGAGACCAAATTACTTATCCACAGTTAATGAAATCTGAAGTGATGAACTTAGATACAAGCCAGGAAGCCCAGCCCAGAGTCCTCACCTGTAACTTCTCTGATTGATCAGACTGAATATTGTATTCAGGACAAAGAATTGTAGAAATGTATAGATCATTAATGTCAATATGCTAACTAGTGCTTAAATTATATCTGCATTAATGCCACGAAGCATACAACATCTCTGGAGATAAGACATCCACTCTCTTGTAAATCTGGACATTTTACAGAGTTGGGGGAAACAAAATAACCATTCCATATGTTCGGACTGCTTGCTTGACTTAGGCAAACTGAATAGAAGTGGACTGATTGCTGGTATCTGTTCTTACAAATGAAGTGAAAAATTCTAGCAACATGCTATCCAATTAAATGGTAGCATTCATGCCACACTTCTCATCCAGATGGAAGGTTTTGTTTCATTATTTGCTGAAACACTTTATTCTCAAAGACTGCAATGTTTCCACATGCTTCAAATAGCATTTGTGTTGTTTGAAACAATACCTTCATTAAAAGATTTGGGAAAAACTCTGATTTTCTTAGGGAAAGTATACATGATAAGGTTTCTAACATCTGAAATATGAGGCAACTTATGAAGTAACAGCAATATGGTACTATGAGTAGTGAAGCAGGTGACATTAACACTTACTTTTTTTTTTTTTTTTTCTTCAGTCATAGAAAAGGGCCTTGATGCTAAGCAGATGGCAGCTATGTTATTCAAACGGGATGGGGAATGTGTCTTTTCTTAAATCTCTTCTCAGAAAGTTACCTATCAGCAGTATGTATGCTGTTTTATAACAGCTGTTAGAGTGAGTGGACGAAGTAAAACCCCACATAAGTAAACACTTCTTCGGCTCCACTCACACTGCCTTAGAAATTAATTTAACAATTTTGATTGTCAATTTCTGTGGCCAATCATTGTCTCCCTTCCTTTTATGTAGAAGAGGGCAAGAGCCTTCCCATTGAATGTGCTAGCTGCAATCTGTCATCAAATCCAGCCTCCACACATAGGTCTGAGTTTTTTCTGAAGTCATATATCTTATCTAATCATTTCCGTGCTCAGCACATTCAGTGGAAGCTTGATTGCCTGTTTTGATCCCACATTTTTAATACAGAAATCAAGAACCTTTACATTTAGCACCAACTCTCTGCAGTCTTCAGTATCTAAAGATTCTGAAGCTAATTCTCTTCACGATTCATCCAACCATATCAAGGTAGTAGAAAAGTAAGGGTACCAATCTCCTGAAAAACACCACACAAGGCTGTATGATCACTTTGAGGTAAAAGTAGTTAGGTGGCGCTTTTTATAGGTAGCAAGTCATAGCAGGATTGACAACAATTAAGAATTACTGAAGAAAAGAAGTGGAAGGGCAAAGACATTCAAATATAGAAACATGTCACCAGAGCATTCGTAGTCAGACATACTTTGAAAATGAGAAATTCTTTATGAATTAACTGACAACTACATGAAATAGGGATAATCTGCTACTATCTTTAGATGATGTCAAAGAGCTCTGCAAAGCTGTCATTTAAAATGCAGGTTGGAAGACATCCAAATAATGAGTTTGACAATACTTTAAGATTCTTTATCTGCATGAAACTGTAATGACTTTTGGGGAACTAAAATGAGGATAGGTTTATTGCCTACAGAGCTTTATGCACTAATTAATATAAAGATTTTAGTTGCTTTCTTAGACTATTATAAATGTTAAAGCAAACTTTAAAATACCAAAAAAAAAAAAAAAATCAACTGTTCATTATTTTGAAACCTTGTCATGTAAAGTTAAGTGAAACTCTGATTGTTTTCCATAGAAAATGCATTGCTATCCAGCAACACCAGCAATGTTTAAGCGGTCCTCTTTTGACACACCCTCCTAAGTATGCTTGGTCAAACTTTTTGATCTTTGACAATCTTAGAGCTGAAAAATGATAATTCATTTTATCTTCTAAATTTCAAACTCTTCTAATATGAATGATGCCAAGCATCTGAGTTTTGTTTAAGATTTATTTATATTTATTGTCTGTCTGCTGTCTCCTCATCTTCAGGTTTTGCCATGTTTAGTGTTTTTCTTTAGTTTTAATGTGGTCAAGTCTATTACTCTTCTTTTTGATTTCTGGGTCTGAGATAATACTTAAAAATATATTTTGACATCCAGATTAGAAGATTTTTCTGTACAGTTTTATTTTCATAATTTTATGATTTTATGATTTTACAATTTTACATTTAAGTCTTTGATATGTCTTGACATTTTTATGGTCTAAGGAAAGGATTAGAAAACTACCTGTGAGCCAATTGTGGTTCACAATGAGCCAAATGCAGCCACATCAATAATTCAAGCCTCTTTCTTGTACTACAACAGCAGAATTGAAGAGGGATAAAAACCTGCAAAGCCAAAAATATGTACTATCTCGCCCTTCACAGAAAAAAAAAGTTTGCGACTCTTAAGACAGGTAATAGCAAATACTAAATACGTATTTCCTAAGGAGTTAAACACTGTTTATGTCACTTTTATCCACTGATTTGAGAGCTACCATTATAATATACTAAATTGTTACAGATTTTTAGAAATGGAAGGCAAACACATTATACATAAGCACCCAGATTTCACAAACTCAGGTTAAATGGATCTCTTGTATTATCTTATGTAAATGAGTTTTGGATCTTTCCTTCCTGGACAAGACTCTGGTCTGAGTAGCAAGAAAATAAAATGCATATTTTATTGATTTTTCTTCCTTTATGTTTGATCCCAAGATCAAATGTTTGCTCAGGATCCCAAATGCTTGTAATGGAGTCATATTTTCCTTCCTCCTATAATTTATCAGTAGGGGAATGTTGGATGTATGGACAGCACAGAAACAACTGGAAGATTATCTGTCATATATGATGCATCCATCTGGTTGAACACATATTTCAGTGCCATTAGCTTTGAATTGAGAGGATTATATTTATTACTGAGTTTAAAAACGAAGGAGGAATCATTATTCTTTAAAGAATTTTGTCAATAGTCTGATTGGATCCACAAAGACTTACCAATTGGCATTCCTCTTGCTCCTTGAGATCCTTGATATCTATGGGTGATTGTGATTTGAAAGCTCGGATTTGGAGACAGTCAGTCTGTGGTGAAGGATCACTTTTCTCAGTGCAAAGATGTTTCTTGTGAGATTCTTCAGAAAGATGAGAAAAGGCATACTTACATTTGGCCAACTTTATATACACAAATCTACATGACAACCAAATGAAGAGTTTACTTGTCAATATTTGACAGACTTTTTATTTTTTTTTCCCTAAAATATTTATGTAAAATGCACTTTAGTGCCCCTGTGACATTTGTCTTTGACCAACTCACAAACAACTCATTCTTATGCACAACCAGCCTCCTCTCTAGGGGGGCGGTGAATGACTAAATGATGCCCAAGCATCTACCCAATGCCCAACAGAGAGAGAAAATGGAAGACTGGCAAGCGAACTCACCCTGTAAGGAAAAGAAAGAAGACTATATGTCAAGTGGAATTTAGTTCTTTAAAGGAACAGTTAAATCTGTCGTTTTCAGGTAGCCTAGGAAGTTTTAAATGGCCGCTCATTGTGAGAAACTCATTTCGAGTACATTTGAAAGGCAGAACATCTAAACGTGTGGTGGCCTTTCCACCTCTCAGGAACTTTGATTGGGCCCTGACTGCGAAGGAGAATGCAGAGAACTGAGTCACCAGCACAGCTTCTATAGCACCCTGGGGTCCTTTGGAAACAACTCCTCGTCCAGCCTCAGTCTAGGATGGGTTAGAACAGTGATTCCTCCAAGCAGGGGTCTGAGATAAACGACCTCCGGAGTCCTCGTTCAGCCTCGCAAGTCTTTGATTTTGAACTGACGAAGTGCAAGCGGACTTTAAGTAGGTCATCCGAAGAGCTCACATCCTGGCATGTAGTTGGCATTCACTAAGTAATATGGCAGAGAGCGAGCAACGGGCGTTTTTTAAAGCAAATCTTTCTACGTATTTTTATTTTTGCCTAAAGATTCTACAGCCCCTTTCTTTCTCTAGGAAGGTGATTCTGTGAGTAGCAGCACCAATTAGCATGAGTATGAATATGAAATTATATTGGATTTTTCATGGCACTCATGTTCACAAAGCTACTATGGAAAAATTAGAATGACAGAGCTTCTGCCTGATTATATAATTGGTTGGTGAGGGCAGGAGTCACTTGGATGTTTTTTACCTTTTGGGCCAAATACTTTTCATTGCAACCCGTAATTATGTAATTGGATTTTTTTTTTTTTTTTAATGCATCGATTTAGTTAACTCTGGGACCTTAGTGACTGGTAAGTTCTCAATCACTTAACTCCTTGACCTCCTAACTCTATAGCTATTCTTTTCTTTCACCTTCTGCACAAACCTTCTTATCTATTGTCATCTACTTTATATACCATAATATAATGTAGAAGAAAAGTCAGATGCTGCCGTAAGTTACTGATATCTGTGTAATTTCTATGAACTATATAATGATCCTTCTTTAATAACTTACATAACTCATGAAATCTTAAAGTTACAAGAGACCTTTGTGATCATGTAATTCAATGCTTTCATTGATAAAAATGGAGACTTTGAGATCTTTGTCCATTTTTCCATCCCATGTATCAAAGCCAATGTCTTTCACTTAATAATAAAATAAATATTTCACCTTTATTTCTGATAAATTATTTTACCAACACAATTTCTTTTCAAGCAAATTAAGACAATTTCTTTCGTAAATGCTCTTTTTCATAAAAGAATAAAAGTTAAAGATGTTCATCACAAATCAACACAGGAGTTATTTGAGATTATTATTTTTACTATGAAAAATAATTTCAAAATTATACACCTATTTTCCATTTTTCTTTCCTCTTGTTACACCTTACAAGAGTTGAGTTGAGCTACCCTCTGAGGTTCTTTCTAAAAAGGAGCAAAGCTCACTGCTCTCTGAGTCAGTATGAAACTCATTTCTCTGGCTTCATTAGCTCACTCATTTAAAGAATCATAGAAATTGGATTTATTGTGTTTTTTGTTTTGTTTTGTTTTGTTGTTTATTTTTTGATTCACTGACCACCTACACTTCAATGTCTCTTCCAGGCACTTCACTAATATGAACACCATGGCTAATTACTGGCTTCTTTCTTATATGAGTTTCTATACTATTTGTTGCAATGTACATACATATGCACTGTGTTGGATGGGAGAGGCTCCCTCTGCATGGCTGATATAAAAAATAAGCTACATTAAAACAAATTCACACACACTAATAAATCTGCAAAGCGATTTATGTATAGAGTAGAGGATATTTCTTCATTTTTATTATAAAATGTTTTTAGAGGGAAGAAAGTATTTTTTTTCATTTGTTTTTGGTTTCCAGATATACACAAACTATTTCTATTTTTTAAAGTTTTTTTTTACTTATTTGACAGAGAGAGAGAGACCGAGCAGAGGGAGGGTCAGGAAGAGAGGGAGAGAAAGAATTCTTAAGCTGACTCCGCACTGAGCGTGGAGTCTGACGCGGGGCTGGATCCCAGGAGCCTGAGGTCATGATCATGAGCTATCCAGGATCCCATACCCAAACAATTTCAGAAAGTTAGGAAGTTTGTAATTTGATAATCCAAATATCAATATTAAGCAAAAATAATATTTAGATCATTTAATAAAAGAGAGTGTGGCTTACTATGTCTTTATTCAAAAAAAAAAAAAAGTCCATCTATTTACTATGGTGACTCTGGTGAGGACTTGTTTTTCATTTTCCCATTACAATATGTGCTTAGAGGTAACACAATTTACATCTGAAATATGCTATCAACTCTGGTTTGTTAATAAGTGAAGTTCTGTGAATTAGAGGTGATTTTTGGTAGATTGCCTGTCTGCTGCTCATATCTTAAACATCATTTCTTACAATTCTAAATCCCTTTAATTAATGATGGTAAGAAATAACAAAGTTTAAGAAAATTGCCCTGCAAAGAAAGGCAACTATCAGTCCAATCTGAACATTTGAAAAAATAGTTTACATCTATTTCCCTTGAGATTAATAGATTCCATTTAAATGATTTGACTATACTTAAGCATTTTTTTTTGTTTTAATTAAATTTAATTCTGTTGGTAAATTTTAACTGGAGGTAATATAACCCCTGGGAAGACTATCTTGAACAGGATAAAGAGCCCAGTTTTCTCCTGAACAAAATAACAGAAAATGTGTACCTATCTAACACACATTCTGTTTTTCAGATTTTTGTTGTTGTTGTTCATAGGTGCCAAGGACATGCTCTTTCATGTTCTGTATCTCTGTAATAACCAGTTAGATACATGCTCACAGAGAAGACCGTTCCCTCCCCCTTACCCATTAGAAGTATAAAGGTCCCTTAAGAAATGACACATGGGGATACTGAAACTGCCAACAGATACCAACATCATTTTGTTACTATTTTAATTATAAAATGCAATAGAAAGCTCAAGCATTTGAATATTCAAAGTGAATCATTACCATGTGTATGGGCAGCACATTTGGCAAATGCTGAAAAATTGAACACTGAGGATTTGTGATAAACTATGGTTACAACAAAGCTGTTGGAATTAACGTTTTAATTCATGCTTGTGCGTATAAAGTCATAGCTTATCATGCTGGCCAGGCAGACTTATTGAGTATTTCTGTTTCTGAATTCTTTTCATTGACATTTTAAAAGCTATTCGAACATGAGGATAGACTTTCTCCTTCTACTATCTATTACATGCTTAAGCAGTGAGAAGAACTCTTTAGGGTGGATGATTGATACACATCAGTTCACATCAAACAATTTGAGAAGGAAAGAAACCAAATGAAACATTTTCAACAATGGACTAGAAGAAACTTGCACCAACAAATAGAAATGATTTTTTTTAAAGTCTATGATTGTTGCCCCAGAATGTATTAAAATTCTGAAAGAGAAGACAAACATCTAAATTCTTGGAATACTTTATCCTCCACAGGAATGATAACACCTGGAGGAAGAATCTTCTTTTATTCCACAAAAGACATTTGTTCAACGCATGTGCGTTAAAGCTTAACTAGGTGTCAGGTTTTCATTGGGCACTGGGGAGAAAATAGTGAATAAACACAGTCCTCAGGGAGCTTACACTTTAACTAAAGTGAAAAGCAACGCGGTTGATCTCAATGAAAAATGGTGTAGTACAAATATCTATCAAACTACCAATCAGTGGCGTTCCCCGAGAGTAAAATTTAAGGGGGCTGTCAAAATGAGCAGCATTACAACTGACATAAGCTCTTGAAAGAAATGGGACTGTGCTTTGTCTTTGAACCCTGCCTGCCTAGCAGAAGTACTAGAGGATGTTTGCTGAGCTGAAGTACACTGAAGCCATAATGATGAAAGAGATAAAATGTGGGCGGGTTTTTTTTGTTTTTGTTTTTGTTTTTTTGGTTTGTTTTCTATTTTTGCCATAACGGATATGAACTTTTCAAGAAAAAGTTTATACTTATTCGACCAGTCGGCCTTCACGGGATTTCTTAGAATCCAATATTATTTTTATAGAGTCAGAGGTAAGAATATTGAACCAGATTCAAGTACAGTTGGAGGGACATGTGATATGGGCTCAGAGAAAATCACAGTTCGATCGTGGGTCATTAAAACATGAATTTCTCTAGCACTTTGGTCTCACTTATCCCATAAATCTGGGAAAACTAGTTTGCGTGTAGTTTGGTTTGGTTTGGTTTTGGGTTTTTTTTTTTGTTTTTTGCTTTTTGTTTTGCTCGAGTATCCAACATGTGGCAGATCTTGCTTTTTAGAACCAGCAGCAATGTAAAAGAAGCATTTCAAATAGCTTGTAAATGTTGCTAGAATTAACTATTCTTGGATAAACTCTGAATACATTTGACTCATGCTCATTAATTAAATTATGTAAGAGTAACTGCTCTAGAGAAGCACATTCTCAGTAGAAGGAACAATGGAAATCAATTTACATCAAAATGGAGCCCTCTGGGCTCACGAATGAAAACACTTAGTTCATTTTGCTATTACTCTAGGAAAACAATATTTGAAGATGTATGTTTCCTTGAGATTACTGGCAAGAAAGAACCTTTTGTCATTTCCTCTCCCTTTTTCATTCTTAGAAAGAAGAACAGAGTAAGATAATCAATAGTTACAATTACGATTTTCTTTTTATCAACCCTTCAAATGCCTTCTACTATGTCATCCTTACCTTTAAAGATTACAACCTTTGCAAATCCATGAGGCATGTTCCTTTTTCCCTGACAAAGTATTTATTATTAATTCTGGAACTCAGATGTTACGCAAATTAGCAAAATGGTGACAGTAGTTATAAATAAGGTTTTAATACTCATGGAAAGAAAATCATTTTATGCAAGGTAAGGAGACTTCTCTCAATGCAGTGATTAAAGGTGAAGTAATTCTGAATAAAAATAAATTTTCTCTATTGTTGCTTTATTAAAAATGAAATGTTGAATCCTGATTAACAATTAATTAAGTGATTCACTTTATGCTTCCCAATTCCTCGTGTTTGAACACCTACTGAGACTAGGAGTGATAGATGATATAAAGCATGACAACTGGCACCACCTAAGTGGGCACTAAAAAATTATTATTTGTCTGCTTATTTCTTTTCAATTGCTTCTACTTATGTGAACACGTATTCATTTACCCATTTAGCTAATATTTATTGATATCACCCATGAGTCAAGTACTAGCTACATTGACATTCACACTGGGAAAAGGAGGAACACAACACGTTAAACTTTAATGGACTCCGATATTCTTTTGTAGTTTAGTATTTATCCATGCTTACACAAAATACCAAAATTATTGTTGGGATTATATTAATGAAAACCATTTGTTTGATGTCACTTAAATAAAATATTTAATTAGTTGACTCAGCTTTTTACTGTATTCCTGATCATGGAGGAACAATACATTGTGAGTTGTATTGTTGTTATGAATAGCTCTGTAGATTAATTATTCCAGGTACAGATACTCTCTGTGGGGGGAAAAAGACTTACTAGAAAAGACAGTGTTACAGATGAAAGAGGCACCAGATAACACTTGCCCAAGATGTACATAAAAGCCTCCAATATCTGAGGTGTGTATCCCTTGTGATCAAGCCAGTTGTTAACATCTGCAAACAAAACTCCTGGCTGCCCTGCTTATTCTTTTGTGTATTAATTAGTTGTTAATTCCGATAGAAAAAAAATTATTGTTTATATTTGCATCCATCTTTTACAGATTCCCCATAGATAAATTCATTTTGCGCTCCTGCCAAATTCAGTGTGGACCAGAATAACGGCGTGTGTTACCTATCAATCAGTATTTTGAGGAGATCCTAATCAGAGCTGTTTCTTTTTTATGTTGAGAAATATTTTTTAAAGTGCAGCTTTTAAATGACTTTTTAAATGTGTGGTATTTGAAAATGTCAGCTTTTTAAGCAAATTTCTCTCAGGAACGAAGAGCTAGGAATCCCTGTTGAAGTGGGATATTTTTACTGGGCTATTCACAGAGCTACCTCTGTTCCCATAGTAACTTGTTCTTCGATGAGCAACAAAGCAGGGGGACTGGTGTGTGTATTGGTAAATCTGACCCAATGACATTTGATAAATACTCACTCATATCTAGGAGGAAGCAGTAGAAGAGTAAGCTTCTATCAGGACTATAAACATACTGATCAGTTGTACAAAACAAGGAAAATAAATGATTTTGAGATACAGTTTTACCTTGTGTCTGAATTTTCACTAGATGGCTTCTCTATAGTAGGGACAAGTTATGGTTTTGATGTAAAGAAGAAAAAAAATCCTATAGAGTAACTTCTGCAGAAATCTTCAGGATTTTGACAACATCTAAGATAACTTTTTCTTGTTGGTATAATTTTACAAGTACTGATCATATGCCTGGAATGATAGTAAATGATTTGACAGATCTATATCAACCTTTGACTCTTTCAGTAAGACTGGAATCCTTCAAGAAATGAGCCTGTTAAAGCTCAAATACTTATTTATCTTTTGAAACAGAGATGGATAATTGTCATCAATAATTTAAAAAGATGTATAAAAACAAAAATTAAATAAATAATAAATAATCTGTTGCTTTTGAAATTTGCCTTGCAAACAGCTTAGGAATACTCTGATGTCTATAAAGTTTTAGAAATCCATGCCTTCATCTCTTGCAATCTTTTTTGTCCGCAGAACTTCTTCTTTTCTTTTTTTCTTAGAACCAGCAACAGAAAATATAGCATTTAAAAATTTTCATTTTCTTACTCCAAACTCTAAAACACCTACAGATTTTATTTTGTACCCATTATTGAACATAGCATATGGGTTCTATTATCAATTAGGACACTTTGAATTATATCAGTTTAGTTATATAATTGTTAATTATTTCAACCGTAATTCTTTGTTTATACATTCAGGATGACTTGTCCTGTACTTATTTGTGTCAAGGTTGCCTCTCTAGGAGATTTGGAAACCCAAGTAGCCATGAACTCTATTTCCAAACCCCCTGTCCTAACACCCAGAACTTAGTAGATGCCCAATATGGTTCTTATTGGGGGTTGGATTGGGAATGGGTTCTTGCTGCTGCATAGCCAGTGTATACAACATGGTTCTCAGTTCAGGTTTATGAATGCCAGCTGATGAATAACTAGCTGCAGATTTTACCATTTTATATAAGAAAGTGCATAGTTAGCAAAACAATACATTTTAAATTCATTTTGATAGTTGTCCCCCAAACATCATGTAGAATCTGTCACCGTTTCTTAAGTACAGTGAAAAGTTTATATATCACTATACCTAAAGATAAGGAGATAGACTACATCAGTGATTTCAAGTATTTGGATTTCATCCAGTAAATTAAAAAGACTTTTGGGAACTAAAATCTAACAAAGTTGTTTGTGTATGTTTGTGTGTGTATTTACTTATACACATTTATATTTATATGCCTACTAGAAGATAAAAATTCATGAAAAATTTGGAAGGATCTAGCAAAGCTTAGTGCTTTAATTTTGATACTTTAAGTTTCAGGTTAATCTCATCACATTTTCCTTACTTTTCTTATGCTTTCTGGAATTGATGAAAATTTTCAAGAAAAATGCAAATTGAAATGGAAGTGCCACAAATTCTAACCTTCTATTAAGAAAATTTCTATATATTTTGAAACTGAATTTTAAAAGTTTTATTATGCCCAATAGCCTTGGAAAAGATTAATGGTCAAAACTGATATTAAATTGTATATCTTTCTTTTTCTTTTTTTTTTTTAAACTGGGTAACTTTCAAGAAAGAAATCAATTTCACATAAATTGTCCCTTTCTTTAACTATCATTCTTTTTACAATATCTGTAAAAGTTAATAATATGTTAAGGATAATAATTAACTGCCAGGTTTGGTACCATTATTCTTTATCTACCAAAACCTCTTCTATTGGCACTGCCCTGGAAACAGGTTTAAGTTCATGACCAGATAATTGACTGGCACACAGAGATTTGAGGGTGTCTTTCTATGGTAAGCTCATAGGCAAATAATACCTGAGTAGCCTAGTTCAAAAGCTGAAATATGGCTATAGAATCTGCTTATTGGTTTTAGAAGCCAACCCTGACATTTTTGTACTATCATCTATAAAATGAGAATAATATCATTACTGAAAGACGGAAATAAATGAGTTAATGTATGAAGAATGTTTAGACTGGTAATTGATATATAATAAGTGTTTAATAACTGATAATATTAGTACTACTACTAAATGGCAATTTTGTCTTACGCAAAGTACTTCACTTCCTTGTACTTTTACTTTTCTGTAAAATAGATATATTGTTACTCATTTACAAGTTTGTTATGAGCATTAAGTGAAACAATGCATATAGAGTGTTTAGTACATTGCCTGACATACATAATCAATAAATGTTAGCTTTACTGCCATTACAATCAGCCCATAAATTCTTCTCTATCATACTGCCTCCTCTCCTCAAGTTATGAGCTGCTTTTTTAAGGCTCTGTTTGTGTGTGTGTGTGTGTGTGTTTCTTTTGTGGGAAGAGGTTGATCTATTCAATCCAAGTTCAGCTGTATAAAAATGATGAGAGAGGGAATCCACTGTGTGATTGACTTATCCGGCTCTCCAGATCCCTTGGGAGAAAACCCTGTCTGTGCATGGGCATTTTCTCACAAAGAGCATATGTTCCTAGTTCCCCGGTCTTCTTTTTTCACGCACAGTCCTATCCCAAATGTTGGTACTATTTGGCCCATGTTCAAAATAAACAAACATTGTTATCGATTCAGAAGCCTCCTTCTGATATTTCCAAAGACCGAAAAAAGTGTCTAGATCTTGGTATGTCAGTTTATTATTTAAAAAAAAAATACTTTGCACTTTGTACCTCCTCATCTATTTACTTTTGAATATTCAATTTCTTTCTTTCTTAGACAATAATTACTCCCCACTCATATACGCCATCATTGACAGACAGGATACTGATTTATTCCCCATTACACCTAAGCGTTCTGCTGCTTTATTTTTCTTTCTTTATTTTAACTACAAGAGAAAGTCTATGCTTTAATCTTCTTTGAACTAATTGCGTCCTACGCTTATTTTCTTCCATGGAAAGTAATTTGTTCTCTATGTGCCCCTGTTCCCTGGGGTTCTTCACTCTAAGTTTTTTTTTTTTTTTTTTTTGCTTTGTTTTGTTTTCCTTTTGTTGTTGTTATAATTGTGCTGTTTTAACCCTTTCTAAGTGTAGATAATCTTGCTTTGATTCCTTGATTACATAATTCAAGCAAATCCTAAAGCCACCATATTATTTCAAATTCTTGAATTTAGTTCCTTACTTGTCCCCCTTTTCTGGTTCTTAAACCTCTGAAGAATATTTCAGTTCATCCCAGACCCACCTACCACCTTGATGATGCCAACCGAAACAGAACCCTGCTCTTTTTTTTGCTTCCAAAAGCCTCCATCCAATGCAGCTTTACCATGATTTACTAAAGATATGACATTAATTGGGCAGGGACATCACACTGAAATGCACGTGTCTCTCAGTCATCTTGCACACCCACACTTCATGTTAGTGCTCCAAACCACCCTTTCTCCCACATGTCAAAAGCCATCATTCCCCAAATGAAGCTCATCAACTCTACACAGTCTCCTAGGAAGTCTAATAAATTCTAGTCCATCTCTCAATTTGCTCTACTATAATCTAGAAAGGTCAAATAATCCCCTTCCAGACACAGTGAAAGTTGTACGCTCCCCAGTTAAAACTGCCGTTAACCAGCAAGCCAGGTAACCAACAGACCTTGAGTTGCACATATATGCACATGATGATCTGTCCTGTGTTATTTGAATGTGAGCACAGACCCTTGTCCCTCTATAATTACACATTCACGGAAACACAACCAGCAACTGCAACTTGTTCATCGTTTGTATTTTTCAGGCATTTCCTAGCAAATGCCAAAGAGATACAACATAAACACAGGTAGTACTTCTCTATCACCTATCCTGCATCACTAACTCTCACACCCCACAGTTTCTAGCAGCCTCTCGAGTTTCCTTGCTTCACTCTGCTCACCAAACATTCTATACAAACATCCGGCATGGGCTGTTGTTTTACCTCCCCCAATTCTTTTAATAGAGGAATCAGTAAAAGTCTTCCTTCTCTGATTTTGTTCTCTATATTTATCTTCACCTTCCTAGGCTGTCTCGCGTGGCAGGGCCAGCTCACCCCAGTCACTGCAAATTCTTCCAGAATCTACATGTCTAAGAATGAGGCTCAACTTACCCATATGCTAACTAGAAAAAAACTCTTTTCCTATCCCAGTCTGAATCAGATCTAATTTCCTGCTTGAGAATGACAGAAAGAATCCTCATGCAAATGACTTCTCATCCTCACCACAAAAGTATGTCATGGTTCCATGATTGGGGACATTTGTGCCCCTAGGAAGTCTAGGTTATTCATTGTTAAGTGGCATTGGGGCAGAGATACTTGTCCTGTAGCGCAGGTAGCAACACAAGCCAGAGATTTCATTTACTTTTTTTACGTTCTTTTCTTCAACAGGAAATAGAAAAACCAGGCCTGAATCTTTCTAAAACTATCACTATAGTTCTGGAATGTCTTGCAACAAATGCCTACATAAGAAAATAAGGATATTTATCTTGTGAAAAATAATGTTTGGATAGAAAAAAGAAGAAAGTTAGATCTAGAAAAAGATTATTTAACTTACATGAGCAAGACTCCACTAAAATTAACCCATTTTATATTTCTATGTAGAATACCATATCACAATTAAAACAGTTTATTATGCTGAGTGAAATAAGTCAAACAGAGAGAGTCAATTATCATATGGTTTTACTTACTTGTGGAGCATAAGGAATAACACGGAGGACATTGGGAGATGAAGAAGAGAAGTGAGTTGGGAGAAATAGGAGGGGGAGACAAACCATGAGACTGTGGACTCTGAGAAACAAACTGAGGGCTTTGGAGGGGAGGGCAGTAGAGGGTTGGGTGAACTTGATGGTGGGTATTATGGAGGGCACATACTACATGGAGCATTGGGTGTGGTGCATAAACAATGAATTTTGGAATATTGAAAATAAATAAAATAAATAAAGAAAAATAATTTTTTTTAAAGAACAGCTTATTTTAGATTTCTTCATTGCTCTTAGGCAAAAAACAAACAATCAGACAAACAAACAAAATACGATACCAGTAAATACTTGCCTTCATTTTCTTGTAAGGGTCCTGTTAAAATGATACCCCAAAACAACAACAAAACTGTCAAGAATTATGTCAATGGGTCAGGATACCTTGTGCTTTGAATGTTCAGATGATGCTATGAATTTCATCAGACATCAGTGCTTTTTATTGACTCCTTCATCCAAACAATCTCATTAACAGTTAAGTTCTGACCTCCTCCTCCTCCTCATCCTCCTCCTCCTCCTCCTCCTCCTCCTCCTTCTTCTTCTTCTTCTTCTTCTTCTTCTTCTTCTTCTTCTTCTTCTTCTTCTTCCTCTTCCTCTTCCTCTTCTTCTTCTTTTTTTCTAAATGTATTTATTTACTTTTAGGGGGAGATCGAGTTGGGGAGAGGGATATGGAGAGAGAATCCCATGCAGACTCCACACTGAGCACTGAGTCTGATACGTGTCTCACCATCCTGAGATCACAGACTGAAATGAAACCAAGAGCTGGATGCCTAACTGACTGAGCCACCAGGGGCCCCAACGTGTCATCTTTGTTAGGACCTATTATAATGCCCTCAGTTATGCTTCAATTATCTCTTATATCTGATCAGTAACAAAGGATTATCTCTTAGGTTGAATTTCCTTTTCTCTTAAAATGATTTCTAAAGAGGAAAATTAAATCTGTTTTATATTCACTATTAATAATTTCAATTATGATGGGTACTCCTTAGTGCTGCCTCCAAATTCTAGGGTGGACCCCCCCCCACCCTTTATAGTAACACCATGTAAAGATGGCATTTCTGCCTCCTTTTCTCCTCACCCAACAACCAGCCAGAAAGCCAAATGTCTTTCCACCCTCTTAATCACAGACCCATGGAGAAGGCAGTCATCCAAACTGCCTGATTCCTTTGTCTAGAATTCTGGGTGCTGGTCCAGCCCTTCCCTTTGGCCCACAGCTATCTTTTGTTTTTCTCCATCTGCAGGATTCCTGGCTTATGGTTACACAGATGCCCACAATGGCACCACAAGTCCAGTCTGAGCTCTTACTATTTCTGAAGCGCTGTAATGATTATTGAACACTAAGTGTGTTTCTTATCTTAAAGGGGCCTCCACAGAAGGAACCATGGCTCAGGATGTGAGAAGAAGGCATGCCACCATCTTTTGATACTATCCCAACCTCTATGTTCCTAGAGAGCCAGCAGGACACCCTCTGGGTATTCTAAGAGACTTAATCATATTTCCCTTTACTTCCTCTAATTTTTGGCAAGGATTCAATTTTATGAGGTCATATAAAAAGCAATAAAAAGAGAATATGGCTGAGTGAGTTATCTTCATCGAGCGAGATCAGTTACGTATAACAGCTTCTGCTTAACATGGTAGTGACTCTTTGCATACACTGGTGTTTTTGAAAGCTGACTTGACTCTTGTAGGCAAATCTCTAGACTAGTTATCATTCACTGACATATGGCATCTTTTAAGGAATAGTTATTGGAAAATAAGGAATTATGTGTGGGTGGGATTAATCCCTATTTTACCAAAAGAATCCACTTCACTGTCTGCAAGATCATCTAGTAACCAAAAAGCTTTCCTGTCTCTTTTGAATAAAACAGCAAAATATAAAAGTTCTCATAATCTACTGTCCCCTTCTTCTGGAGTCTCATTTTCCCACAAAGGAGTTAAAATTCCAGACCAGGACAATTTTTCCATAAGGGAGTCTAGTAAGAGAGAGACTGTCCCCTACCAGCTATGTCTAACTGAAAACTAAATGTGACTTTATTTGGGAAAAAAGGGTCTTTGCAGATGTGATTAAGGTCAGAGCCTTAAGATGAGGTCATCCTGGATTATCCCCAAATCCAATGGCAAGTGCCTGTTTTAGAGGTGAGGAATACCCAGAGGACGGGCCATGTGAAAACCGAGGCAGAGGCTAGAGCGATGCATCCACAAACCACTGAACGCATGGCACCACCAAAAGCTGAAAGAGGCAGAGGATGGAATCTGAGAGTCTCTGGAAGTTCCATAGTTCTGACCAAAGCTTGATTTTGAATTTTCAGCCTCTAGAACAGCAAGAGAATAATTCTGTTCTTTCATGCCACTAAGTTTGTGATAATTTGTTATGGCAGGGCTAGGAACCTAATAGAAGGTCTAAATTGTACATATTTTAGATTTTATGAGCCTTACAGTCTCTCTAACAACTATTCAACTCTGCCTCGTAATGTGAAAATAGTCATAGACAATATGCAGACAGATGAGCACAGCTGTGATCCAATAAAATTTTATCTATGGAAATTACATTTTCCTATGTCACAAAAAATATTCTTTTTGAGCTTTTTTTAAATACTAAAAATGTAAAGACTCTTTTTGGCCTATGGGCCATGCAAAAAGAGGCAGCAGGTCATGTGAGGCCTGCAGGCTATTGTTTGTAGACCTCTGTTCTGGAGTATAGTTGATTAATGACAGTGTGGGCGGGACGGCATTGGGAATGCCAATGATACTCACTATGGAGTCTGATCTCAATAGTCTGATCTCTGTTCTTCTTCTTCTTTGGAGATGCCTTGACTCTCCAAACCCAGTTACTCAATGGATCATCTCAAGCAACAATATGTGGACCCTGCAAAGGGTCCAAATAGTACCCACTAGACAGAACTCTATTAATGTTGGGTTGATAAACCTTGGGCTAAACTCCCAGTCTCCTTCGAGTCATATCAAATGCAGTATCTTTTCCTTTCTAATATCTTGGGGCAATCATTCTAAGCCTTACTTATATATTAAAACCAAAGTGATTTCATATACTAAGATCAAATATTCTTTAAATATATCTGTGCATGTGTGTACCCAGGTAACATCTCTGAGATTCTTATTTTACTATTCTAGAGTGGACCTCAAGCATGTGAATTTTTAAACTCTTTCTACTGAAGAATGGTCAGAACAATCTGACACCGAGAAGCATTTGTTCCCAGAAATCCTAAGCCTGGGATTCTGAACTTTAACCACCAGCCTCAGATGTGTAGCTGCAGAGGAATTTGCTCTCCTGCCTCTCAGAATTCTTATATGGCCCAGTAATTTATCAAAATAACAGTCTAACACAGTGTCTTTCCAGTGTTCCAGAGAAGAAAAGTTACAGCTGTCAGAAGTTTGATAGACTGTTGAAAACATGAAATCAGCTATAGAAATTGGGCATTACAAAATGCCATAGGGAATTTTCTTGTGACAGAAATTGCAAACTTTTTATCAGGGCTGAAATTCAAATAAAGAAAAACTTTAAGTGCCAAATGATGTAGAGATTTATAATACTTTGTTCAAGAATCTTCCCCTCCCCCACAGTTAGTCACAGTGGGCTTGCTTCCTCATGCACCCCTCCTACCACCTTGCTCACATTTCCTACAAGGAAAGCCTAACAAGAATCAGACAGGAGATTTGACTCCATTAGGAAGGAGACACAGTTTCTGAGACTGTTCTGTTTTTTAAAATATTTTATTTATTTATTTGACAGACAGAGATCACAAGTAGGCAGAGATGCAGGTGGAGAGAGAGGGGGAAGCAGGCTCCCTGCCCAGCAGAAAGCCGGATGCTGGGGCTCAATCCCAGGACCCTGAGATCATGACCTGAGCCAAAAGCAGAGGCTTTAACCCACTGAGCCACCCAGGCGCCCCTCTGTTTCATTTTTAATTACCATTTCTTCCTGCTCTCTTCTTTCAGGTTCTATCTATCTCCTGACATATATTGTTAATTTTTGTTAACCTGCTCTTGGGAGCTCTTTTGACAAGCATGGTGCTAAAGAATGTCTTTGAATAAAATATTTATTCTACATCTAATATTATCTTGGAATATGGGTCTAAGGCCTTCAAGTTCCCTATTTCTCACACATCTATAGGAAGGAAATTAATACAATTAAAAATAAAGAATCTAGGTAAGCCATTGTTAATTTATGCAAAGATTTACACAAATTAAAATTAATCATAATCATTTCTTATTATCAGAAGTCTTTCTTGAATCCATACTCTTTGTGCTAGATGTATATTCTGCCTTCTTCAAATTTATCTAAGAGCCTTTTGCTAAAAAAGCCACCCAAATCTGCATCTGCTGAAAGAACTATTTTTCTAGGAGTGATTTCAAAGGATGTATATCTATGGGAACCTGGGTGGTTCTGTCAGTTAAGCCTCTGACTTTGACTTGGGTCATGATCTCAGGGTCCTGGGACAGAGTCCCACATGGAGCCCTGTATAGGCTTCCCAATCAGTGGGGAGTCTTTTCTCCCTTTCCCTCTGCCCCTCCCTACCCCTTTCCCCCTGCTTGGGGCCTTTCTTTCAGTTAAATAAATAAAAATAATCCTTAAAAAAATAAAATAAAATGATGTATCAAATAATCACTAATATTGTAGATGTCTTAAGCCAAAATAATAATAATAATAATAGTAATAATAATAATAATAAAAACAACAATAAAAAGAATGACCAGATATCTGGTCTCCCTCTTTGTGATTAAATTATAATTACTGGCTTTATTAATGACATGAAATAGCACATATCTAGAAATAATTCTAGACATATCAGTAACATTTTATCAAATATATCAAATATATTTGTTTATTGATTTCTTTATGAAACATGCCAATTTTGGTAATAATGACTTATACTTTTCAATAAGCTTTGTAAATGTATTCACAATTGATTGATTTTGTTTTCATCAAAACTTTTGCCCTAGGAGTAGTCACAAGTATTAAAACAACTTAATAGGTAGGTAAGTAACAGTATTTTCCATAATATGAAATATGTCTTCTGTTTTATATTATGCTAAAAAACAAAGATCATTTTACTTCTTCCCCACCCCCCAGGATTCAGAGCTAGGAACAATAGAGGCTGAATCATCTTAGAAGGCAAAGAAGGGCAGGGGCACGTAGGTGGCACAGTTGGTTAAGTGTTGCCTTTGACTTGGGTCTTGGTCTCAGGGTCCTGGGATCAAGCCCCATGTCAGGCTCTCTGCTCAGTGGGGAGTCTGATTCTCCCTCTCCCTCACTAACCTTCTAAACTTGTGTTCACTCTTTTTCTCTCAAATAAAAAATAAGTAAATAAAATCTTCAAAAACCTGGTAGCTAATATGATTCTCCTCATTTCTATATGGTGCCCACATGGGTTTCTTAACAGTTATTAGGTTCCTTCCCATTTATTGTACATACTGTTCATTAATCAAGACAAAATGAATACTCTTCCATAACATGTATTTTCATTCTTTTCTCTCAAAAATGGTGAAAAATATATATATACATAGCTGGTCTGAAAAAAAAAGAAAAAAAAAAAAAAAGGCCAGAAGATAAAATGAGAATCTAACTGAGAAAGAAAGAGAAGACAAATTACTCATAACAGAAATGAAAGAGGACCCACCACTACTTATCCCATGGACATTAAAAGGATAATAAAGAAATATGAAAAACACTATGACTCTAAATTTGATAGCTTAAATAAAGTGAGCCAATTTCATGAAAGATACAATCTTCCAAAGCTCACACAAAGAGTAGTGGAAAATTTGAACAAGGCCACATCAACTAGAAAAACTGAATCAATAATTGATGAAGTTCTAAAACAGAAAGTACTAGGCCCAAATGGGTTCACTGGTGAATTCTTTAAAACATTTAGAAAAAAAAAAAAATGCTACCAATTCTCCATAGTCTCCTACAGAGAATGGAAGCAGAAGGAATATTTCCTAAACCATCCTGTGAGACCAGCATTACCCTAAAATCTACAGACAGGAAATCTCATTTAGCTCAGGAACATAGATGCAAAAACCTCCACAAAATCATAACATATCAAATACAACAATGTCTAAAAAGAATTAATATACCATGGCCAAGTGACATCAAGATAATGTGCTATTGGTAATTTAAGGGAAAAAAAACAGACTAATGAAACAGAATAGAGAGCCCGGAAATAAACACACGAATACAGTCAACCAACATTTTCAAAAAAGCAAAGATAATTCAATGGAGAAAGAATGAAAGAATGGTCTTTTTAACAAATAATGCTGGAACAACTTTTCATTCACATGCAAAGAAAATGAATCTATACACAGAACTTACACCTTTCATAAAAATTAGCTCAAAATAGATCATAGACCTAAGTGTAAAACACAAAACCACAAAACTTTCAGGAGACAAAAGTTTTTACTTTTTAGGAAAAAATCTAGGTAGCCTTAGGTTTTGCAGAGACATTTTAGATATAAGACCTAAAATGATCCATGAATAAAATACTTGGTAAATTACACTTCAATAAAATTAGAATTTCTACTTTGCAAAATAACATGGTTTAAAGAATGAAAAGACAAGCCAAAAAATGGGAGAAAATACATGTGTAACAAACTTGTATCCAAAATATACAAAGAAATCTTAAAATTGAGCAATAAGAAAACTAACACCTCAGTTAAAAAATGAGTATAAGATCTGAACAGACATGTAGTCAAAGAATATATACAGATGGAAAATAAGAATATTAAAAGATGTTCAACATCATATGTCACTAGGGAATTGCAAACTTGGAAAAAATACAAGAAGTGACCATTATACACCTTTTCGAATGGCAAAATCCAAAAATAATCTGACAATGCAAAATTCTAATAAAGATGTGGAATGACAGAAACTCTCATTCACTGATGTTGGGGATACAAAATGGAAAAGCCTTTTGGATGACAGTTTGGCAATTTCTTATAGAGCTAAACATAGGCTTATACAATTCAGCAATTCTGTTCCTAGGTATGAGCTAAAAATGAGCTGAAAAACTTATCTACACAAAAACCTGCACATGAGTGTTTATAGAAGTTTTAGTCATAGTTTCCAAAAACTGTAAGCAACCAAGAGGTCTTTCAAAAGCGGAAATGAATAAACAAACTGGTACCTTCATTCAATGGAATATTATTGAGCAATAAAAATAAATCAATTAAAGCCATGAAAAGACAGGGAGGAAACTTAAATGCATATTGCTTAATTATAAAAAAAACAGTAAAAACACTACATATTTGGTGATTCCAACTATAGAACATTCAGGAAGAGACAAAACTATAGAGATGGTAAAGAGATCAGTGGTTGTCAGGGTTTAGAGGAGAACAGAGACCAAGAGTTGAAACACAGAGGATTTTTACAGCAGTGAATCTATTCTGTATAATACTGTAATGGTAGATATGTGACATGATACATTTGTCAAGACCCGTAGAACTGGACAACACAAAAATTGAATTCCTATGGACATTCTGGATTTCAGTTAATTCAGTTAATTAATTAATTAATTCAATTAATTAGTAGTATATTAGTATCAGTTCACAGATTATAATATATGTACCACACTAATGCAAGATATTAATAAGGGAAAACCTGAGAGGGAAGAGAAAGAGTATATGGGAATCCTTTGCACTATCAGTTCCATTTTCTGTAAATACAAAACTTCTTTAAAAGTAAATACTATTGGAAAGTATGTGAGAAAGGAACCTTTGGAAAAGGTTTTTTCAATGGTTAGAACTGACTACAGTTGAAATAAATGTTTTAATATGTGTAAAAAAAAGTAAATACTATTAATTTTTAAAATAAAACAGAATAAAAACATGGGGTCCAATGGAAAGCCTGAGTTGTTAGCATATTTTAGTTTCATTTCTTCTAAAGAACATGGCTTCCTTATTATGACACCAAAATACCACAGTTAATCAATACTCTGATGCTACACTCATCAGAAAAAACATCATTTACCAGGAGACCAATAATTTGAAGTCTATAGAGCATGCAAGGACTCAGACAAAAAAATAAAAAGGAAAGAAAGAAAAGAAAAGAAATTATAAAATTTTATTTTTTGTGAGATTCCTGCCATGAAAAAGTTTTCATTTTAAGAGATTTAAAGTATAATAAGCAAGGAAATAACTTGAAGTCCACTGTAGCTTGAAATCAGTGCAAAATTAGTAGTGCTAAGACTGATTCAAAGATAAACCCCTTTCATAGACCCAAAGTGAATCACAACATCGTGCTGGAATTCTTGGAGACTCCATGTGAGAGAGATGCAGTGTACATTTTTAGTTTCTTTTTTCTAATAATCATGAGGACATTCCTATTACTTGATAGAAAATTTATTAGATGAGTAGGATTACAAGACTCAAAACAGGTATGTGTGCATATGAAAAATGCACGTGCCTACAGAGACTACTTCCTTTTCAGAGTGACTCAATCTAGGAAACATGTTTCTGGAAAACAGTAGCAATCTGATATGCAATTCATGCACTGCCTTTTATTGTTCCCTATGGCATAAGGACAGTTGTCAGGTTAGAGACCTTGCAACAATGCCCTTAGTGACATTACTGTCTGACATATGTCCATCAGTGATAACAAGTGAGATTCTTTTTTATTTCATTCCAGAAGAGTCGGACGATGTTATTTAGTCGGACAGTTGCATATCCTGAGAGAAGAGCCTTCTTAGGTATGGCTCTATATGTACTATCAAGATTCACAAATATTGCTATTACCTGTAGAAAAAGGGTGAGACCTAAAATGAAGCTGATTAATTATTTGGGTTTTTTCCTGACCCCTAATTTATAAACTATAATTTGCCTGAAGTTGTCCTAGTTTTTAGAGAGGTAACATTAGTTTAAAATACCATATACACCTAACTTAGTTTAATAGAAATTGTCTGCAATAGTGTTGACACGTGACCTCTTTAGTCTTTAAACTTCTGTAGTCCGTAAACTCAACTACATTTTCCTCAAGAGGAACATAAAATGCACTTTGAGAACTGGTAAAGCACACAGGAATAGGAGGGAAATATTTGGGATTCTGTGTTATGTACACTAAAAATGGAAACTAACAACAACAAAAATTATCTTCTTTTTTTTTTAAAGAAAAATAAGTAAACATCTAGGATTTAATGTACTCCTACAAGGTATTAGGCACTTTCACATAATTTGCCTATCTAGATCCTCACAAGATTCCTGTGGGAAAATATTGTCACTATTTTACTGTTGAAGAAGCTTAAGTTAAGAGATGTTTAATAGCATGGGAAAAGTAACAAAAAGAAGAAGGAAAAGGAGGAGGAGGAGATGAAAATGGAGAAAAAAGGGAAGAAAGAAAAAGAAGACGAATAAGAAGGAAGAGGAGGAGTGGGGAAGAGGAGAGGGGAAGGGGAGGAGGGTAGGGGAAGGAGAAGAAGAACAACAAGAAGAAGAACCATCACCATTGCCACCTAAGTATGAAGTCCAGGTATTATTGCTTGTAAACAAACCACACTGCCATTGAATGCCAATGAATTCCCAGTCTTCTATCCTTAATATTTATTCAAATCTATTCATCATTCCTCTTAGCTATTCCCTTTGGATTTATTTTTCAACTCCCATTCTTACACCTCTTACTCACCAGGCAAATGGGGTTAAGCCAGTTAACCTTGATCCATTCATTCTCTTTAGAGAGGTGACAGGTAAGGGGGACAAAAAGAAGGCAGGTGACCAAGTCTAATCTCCTTGTCATCTTGGCCTTCAGGTAAATAGATCAATGATATTCACTAGGAAGAAGAGACTTATGTGGGAAATGCCCTTACTTAGATCTCTCTGGGAATGCCTGGGTGGCTCAGGTTGTTAAGCATCCAACTCCTGATTCCGGCTTAGGTCATGATCTCAGCGTCATGAGTTTGAGGCCCCCACTGAGCTCCGCACTGGGTCTGCTTAAAATTCCCTCTTCTTCTTCCTTTGCCCCTTCCTATCTAAAAACAAAACAAAACAAGACAAAACAAAAGAAAAAAGAAAAAAAAAAAAAAAAAAAAAACAGAAACACCGGGATCTCTCTGCAGTAAAGAGGATCCTCTCTCTTCAGTAAAGAGGATGCAGGAACTATGAGGCATGGCTTTGAAGAGAATGTTATATAAGTTCTACAACTCTCTTTAAATTCTTTCTGCTGTCTGAGGAACGTCATGAACCTGACTTAGAAACCTCATTTTTTCCGAGTCTGAAGCACATTTCTGATACAGAAAGGGACTAGTGGGATTCTGCCTTTGAAATTCAAAATTTCTTTCTGCCTTGTGTGAGCCTCTTCGTAGCCAATATTCTGGCAGTTTTTAAGTAAAACTTAACATATATTTCAAATTTGTATTTGAGTTGATAATCTGAACCCATGTGTTAGCTTACTCACCAAACTGACTACTGTTTACGTATACCAATAGTTGATAAAGAATAATTGGGAAAAAGTTGTGGATTGGGAACTCTAGAGTAGTTGTACAGATTCCATAGTTATGGTTGACTGGTGTGTCTGCATCTCTGTTTCCATGTCATCTCTTGACACGAAGGTTAGGTCTCTGGAAATTCACTTCATAAAATTTTGTGAGGCAGCAACCATTGGATTGCAGGCTGGTAACCTAAGAAATTGGTGGCATGTCCCTATTAACAGATGGTAGAAGAAAATGAACATTGTGGCGTTAAGGCCCAAGAAAATTTCAGTCAGACACCTTTAGAGCTGTTCAATTTTATAGTAGTGGGAATTGAATTCTGCCAAATATGATGTGAATAGACTGCTCACTGCATTGCTCACTGTTCTGGGTCAGTCTCAGCCTATCAATAACCAATGTTGTACTTAGATCAGTGTTCATGGTATGATTTTGATTGAAAGATGCCCTTCAGCACCAACCAGCAGGAAACCTTGAAAAACATAAAAAAATATATTAGTTACAAAACCTGATAATTAGATAGCATACCTGAGGCCACACAGTGAAGTTACTCGAAGAGAGAGAGAGAACACAGGCCTGCAGTTATGCTTTTATTGGGGTAGAGAGTGGAGACCTAGAGTTTTGAGGGCTCATTCTTCACTGGTGAATTTAAATTATAAGAGTGGGAATTTAAGCTCCAGAAAAGAGATGAAAACAACAACAACAAAAGCAAATACAAAACCAGTGGTCCAAATGGTCAGTTATCAAAAATAACCAAGATCTCTAAACCAAAGGATCTTCTGTAGGGACCTGGCTTTCTGCTTAGTTATGTGACTGGCAATGAGTTCATCTGAGATAGCAGTTTTTGAAATGGATGCCTCTTTGAAAAAGAGCCCTCAGAAAAGGAAAAGAACTGGCAGGATTAACACTACACTGACCTCACCTCACCTTCAACAAGTCATTTCTGAAGATTTGGTCCTCACATCTATTGCTGAAAGCTTTCCAATTTCTAGTCACAGAGGGCTTTAATGGCTTTGAAAATCAGAAATAGCCACTACATTATATATAAAGAATGAGAACAGCTTAACTGATAGTTCATTTAGATGTTTATTACATGGTCTGAGTCATTTGGATCCTCTGAGAAAGAGATACCAGGATGGAATTAGATGTGCAAGATATTTACTGTGAGAGATTTCTGTGGAAGAAGCAGGAGTAAACAGGGAGTACCTTTAGACTGCGACAGAACTCGAACTCCTGAGACAGGAGAAAGGGAAGGAGGGGTCACTGCTGTGAACTGAGTAATGTCCCCCTAAAAGTTATGTGGAAGCCCTACTCCTCAATGTAACTGTTTTTGAATGTGGGTTTTGGACCTAGGTTTAGAAGAGGTCATGAATGTGTGTCCCCATGAGAGGACTAATGTCCTTAGAAGAAGGAGAAGAGACCAGAGCTTCCTCTGTCCATCATATGAGGATACATAGAGAAAGCAACCATCTGTAAGAGGAAGAGGGTCTCAGCTGGGCACCAAACTAGCTGGCACCTTGACCTTCAACTTCTCAGCCTCCAGAAATATAAGAAATAAATTCCTGTTGTTAAAGCCAACCTGTCTCTGGTATCCAGGTAGAGCAGCATGGTATGACCACCACGAAGAACTTCAGGCTACAGCAAGTTCTGAGAAAACGTCACTCACTGTGATAGTAAAGCAGCAAGCAAAATTTGTCAGTTAGAACTTTTCATTGGGTGGTAATGGACCCAGCATTGTAACCCTGCTGGGCCCAGTTTGGCTAGGACAAGTCTTGGAAAAAGGTGGTAATTATTTCTATTGTTTAATTATAATCATCATTTATAATCTCCTGTCACCACATCTCAAATTTTTAATTATATGTCAGAGATGTGTGTAAGAGAATTGGAGATCCTGCAGTAATATTATTTTCCATGGAAAAGTGATTCCTGGGGCACCTGGGTGGCTCAGTTGGTTAATCGTCTGCCTTAGGCTCAGGTCATGATCTCAGGGTCCTAGGATTGAGCCCCACATCAGGGTCCCTGTTCAATGGGGAGTCTTCTTCTCCCTCTCCCTTGTGCTCCTGTTCTCTCTCGTTCATGTTCTCTTTCTCAAATAAAACAAATTATTTTTTTAAAGGAAAGTGGTTCCTTTGCCTCTGTGAGGCAAATAAGGTGATATGATGGTAACCTTAGCCAATCAGGAATTGAGCATAGCTTGGGTTGTTGCAGTTTTAGTAAGATTCTGTCTACTTAGGTGTTTCCCTATTTCTCAGCAATGGCCTTCTGGGTTTTTGATTATTGAGTGCAATTGTTTTTATCTTCTTAGCTGGGAACATTTCCAGATTTGGTTTTGCCTTTTGGGAGTTTACAATTTAGCTCCTTGGCCTTCACCCACAAGGCTTTTGAATCTAGCACATGTCTTAAGGAGACTTTTGTTCTTGATTCAATTCCCCTTGTCTAGTGGGGCTTTGATTCCTAAGTACCAAAGACCCTGGGAGATTTTACTTTGTCCATTTAGATGTCTCAGGCCTAGCCTTCCAGCTGTCTGCTCTACGACAGATCTCAAGGAATCTCTTATGGAGAAAGCCAGGTGTGCATTTGGGGCTACTCAAATAAATATGTTGATACAGCAGCTGTCATAACCACCACAGATCCCATCATTTCTCTGTTCCGAAGCAGACTTTCACTACTTAGGTCATGCCTGATCTTTAGTCCCTGTCCGGAACTGACAAATGCCTCCAGTGAAGAAAGTGGTTGGCTATTGTCAATGACCAAAACAAGTCGAACTTTAATTTATCTAGTCCTTTCCCTAGATGTGTTTTCAAATAGGTTTAAAATATGATTTTGGTGACATACCCATTTTTCTAATTGTTGCAGAAAATCATGGTCTCAGTAAATTTATCAATTTATTATGTTATGCTTTCTGGGTGCTGAGACGTAATTAGAAATACATCTTTGTCTCTCTCACTCTCTCTCTCTCTGATCATAGAGGAATTTCCCCATTTTTTCTGCTCATAATTAAAAAGATTTATTATTTTTGCACTTAGATGTTTAGTCTAATTGGAATTTGTCCTTCTGTGCAATGTGAGACATAGATTAAAATTAGTTTTCAAATGGCTATTTCAGTTGTCAACACTATTTACTGGTTAATTATAGCATTTTCCTACCTGAGTTGAGATGCTGATTTTCCATTACAGTAAATACCTATATATGTTTTGGTCTATATTTGGAATTTCTATACATTTACATTGACTTTTCTGTTTGCTAATAAAAGTGCACACTGTGCCTTGATATGCATCAATATCTGGAAGGTGCGTTCTCTCCCATTTCTCCTCTACTTCAAAATTTCCAAAGTTTTTCTTATTAGTATATGTAAAACAGCATTTTATTGTGGTCTCATTAAATATAAAATAACTTGGAGAAAATTAAAGCCTTTATGATGGTGAATCTTTTCATCTAAAATATTGTATTTATTCCATTTGTTCTATAATTTTTTCATGTCGTTCAGTAGTTCTTTAAAATATTCCATATGTGTATCTTCCACTTTTCTTATTTACTATATTTCTAAGAGTTTGATTTTTGTTGCTGCTGTTATGATAACTGGTGACTTTCATTTTTCCTTCTAAATGATATCTAGAAAAGCTATTGATGTTTGTGCTAATTCAATTGTTGAGTAACTAGCTTGTTAAGTTTTTAGGTTCTTCTCTTGGATGTCACACCTATGTAATTATAGAATCCATTAAAATAGTAAACATTTTAATTATTTATGCATCATTTTTAACTTTTAACTTTATTCTCCTAAGGGCTTTGCATAGCATCATTAGTAACAGTTTATAAAATTATAGTGTTAGGGTTCTACGTTTCTTGTTTTTGACTTGGGAAATGTTTTGGCTGTTTTCTCATTAAGTATGCTGGTTTGGCAAGTGACATAAATGTATTTTATAGATTTGGAAGGATTTATCTATTTCTATTTCTTGAGAATTTTATCTTTTTTATTCTTGAGTATTACAAATATATAAGAAGGTACAAAAACATAAATATATGTGCTGGTAAATGAATCGCCACAAAACAAAACCTATATAACTATCAGCAAGGTCACAGGAAAAGTAACTGCCAACTTTTAAAAGCATTGCTTACATAGTCTCTCAATCACTACCCCTCTTTTATTACTGAAGTTGAATACTATTCTCACTTCTAACTGTGTGGTTTAGTATTGCTTGTAAGTAATTTTTAGGGTTTGCTTCTTTTCCTTGACGTTAAATGTGTAGGATTCATCCATGTGGTTGAGTTCATTTTTATTGCTCTGTAATATATTGACTGTATAAATTTACTAGAGTTGTATACCTCACTTACTGTTGATGGATATTTGGGATGCTTTCAATTTGGGGATATTATAAAAATGCCACTGTGAATATTCTTATATGCATTGTCTAGGTAGACATTTGCGTGTTGAGTATATATCTGGGAGTAGAAGCACCAGGTGGTAGGGAATACATACACTCCGGTGTTAGTTTGTCCATTTCACATAGATAGTTTCCTTAGATGGTTATAAAATTTTTACTCCCACCAGCAATTTTTGGGAATTCCAGCTGCTCATGTCCACAGCAAAACTTGCACTTGTTGAGTTAAGGACATTTTAAAGCTAAAAACCGGAGAGGAAAAAAGATCATTCAATAATGATGAAAAGAACAAATGTTCTCAAATACATATTTGTCCTATATATGCAGTAGTCTTCTTAATCACGTGAAATAAACATTTAGTAGAGAATTAGTAGAATTAATATAGTGCCATGATAGAGTGATATTTTAACATACTCCTCATAAACTAAGAAGTTCATAAAGCCAAAAAATGAGTAGGAGTAGAGAAAATTTTGATAACATGATAAATGAGATTGTTTCAATAGACGTATAAAACCCCATTACTAAAATATTGGCGTGCACATTTTTCTCAAACCCATTTGGAATATGAACAAGTGAATTTTAGGTATCATATATATATATACTTCCAATGTAAATACTAATTAATATTAATAATGAGGAAAGAAAAACAAATTTTAAGTGTAAATATTTCTTATCTATGAAAATATAAAATGACATACAAAAGAGTGAAATGTCAGCAGTAAATATTTCCTGAGTCTCAAATTCTGACCCTTCATTGCCACTCCTTGGTGGTTACTAATATTAGTAGTTCTTACTGTGTTTTCTCAAAAATGCATAATTTTGGATGCTAAGAAATAATATAACACATTGTAAGTTTTTTTTTAATTTATTTACTTTTTTTATTTTAGAGAGAGTTTTGTGGGGAGGGGCAGAGCGAAAGAATCTCCACTGAGTGTGGAGACCCATGTGGGGCTCAATCTCATAACCCATGAGATCATGACCTGAGCTGAAACCAAGAGCTAGATGCTCAACCAACTGAGCCACCCAGGAGCCCCAACACATTGCAAGATCTTATTGGTTTTCTTTGTTTTTACAAAAATGGGTCATATTATACAAATGATTATTCAGCTTTATATTTTTTACCTAAGAGATATCTACTGTAATTATATATGTATGCATTACATGCATACTATATAATTCCTTCATGTACATATGTTGATATTTCAATATATGTTAGATTAAAAAAGATAATTTTCACAATATGTTTGTGTGTGTGTGTGTGTGTGTGTGTCTGTGAACACACATTATTTTTTTATAGCTGAGTAGATTTTCATTACATATGATGCCATAATCATCTACTATACGGTAAGGGGTAGGAGCATCTAAATTAAGCTATTTAGAGAGCAGTACATCCATTTTGTCACTTGAAATATTTCTCCCAAAAGTCAGGAAATAAATATAGTAAGGCAGAAAATCAGGGGGGATGTGTTTACAAATGACTTCAGCCTAAGCGCTTAGACGAGCTACTTATCTATGAATATATGTGAAATAGTATTTATGTGACACATGAGACAGGACAAAACCACTATTTGCTTATTAATTCCCTGCTTAAAATTTCCATTGACTTTCTGACACAACTTGATAAAACACAAACTTCGCATAGATTTTTCAGAATTGGATCTGACATAGCTTTCCATCTGAGTTTGTGTAATTCCACAACCACAGCCCTCCTACACCAGTGCTATTCCCTGGGGTTCAACATTCTCCTCTGTGGCTCCTAGACTCCACAGGGTTTTTCCCTCACTGCCTGGAATGCCTGTGGGAAAACTTTCCTCTTGACACATTCCTATAAACCTTTCAAGTGACCCCTGTAATGTCACCTGCATTAACTCTGACGTCCCCTCAAAAGATTTTTGTTTTTTGATTTGCTCCAATCTGAGACCTCCATTGTTATTTCTCTATGACTTACATGGTTATATCTCATTATTATCATTATTATAAAACAATAAATAATAAAAATAAAATAAATATAAAATAAAATAAGAATTAAAAAATAATAAGCTTTGTAAATAATTACTTCTCCTTCCACTTGGCCCTAAATCCTTACAACATGTGAATTGCCTCTTGTTAGTCTTTGTATCTGTATTGTCTAGCACAGCACCTCACTAAAACTTTGACAAGACATGTGGAATTGGAATGAATAATTGAACACATTTATAGTTCTGGAGTAATATTTCATGTTCCCCGATATTCTGCTTTTTCCTTATCGAATATTGACTGAGCCATCTTATGATCCAAAAAAAAAAAAAAATCCCATTTCTTAAAAATGCTTCTTAAACTTTATACTTCAATCATATTAGAACCCTAAACACTTCTGCAGTATTTGTTATTCTTAAGAATATCTTCAATAATTTCCTTCACTAAAATGTGAATTGATTTTCACATCCTATAAATCAGAGTTGCTTTTCTCACCTTACCATCGAAGTTCCTCACTGCGTCTTCTAGAAGGAATACATTCCCAGCCTAAAAGCATTTGCAGCTCCTGAGTGTGCATACTCCCTGCTCCATTATTCCCTGCTGTGTCTGCAGTGCCTGCTGATGGAGGAAGTGCCTTGAGTTTCTCCATTCAGTAAGATTCTTCTTCCTGCACAAAACTTTTTTATTAATCCAAATATTCATTGTGCAACACCAGTAAACAAAATGCTATGAACAATGTACATTGTTCTGTAGTGTAAAAGAATGAAAACATCATTTTGATTATTTTATACAATGCCACTGCCATTTGGCAATACTTAGCAAGAGTCAAAAACAACAATTTAGGGCAAAAACATAGCTCAGGAAACAAATAGGATTTATGGATAAAGATGCATATTTAGATGTTTAGTGCAGTGTTTGTTACAATGGTGAAGAATTTAGATATAGCTCAAGCATCCAGAATAAGAACTGTTAAATACCATTGTGGATGTCTATGTGTTTGTGTATATCACAAAGCCACTAAAAAGCATGTTTGGTAACCATGCATCGTATATCAGACACACACAGTATGATGTGAATTTTGACATATTGATAAATTCTTAGGAATAAAATCAGAAGTGAACAAATCAAAACATTCATTCTTGAAATATTTATTTGTAGCTCTTATTTTTTCCCCCGGCATTTATTTTGTAAATATTCTGTAGTAAACATGTAATTTTTTATAACCAAAAGAAAATCCAGTTGTAATTTAAAAATAATGGGAGAAAGAAAAATAGGTCGTTAGCAAAAAAAAAAAAAACACAAAAACAATCTCTCGCATAATCTTTTGGGCTTTACCAAATGCACAATACTTGTTTATTCATATTACATAAAGCATATTTTCATAGACACATGCATATCATCTGGGCTGTTTTCTGCAGTTATCCACAAATTGTTTCATCTCTCACTTTCACTGTGATCTCTTTGGGTATGTAGTGCCAGTGACAAAATATCTTTGTAGTGAATTCACTTTAGGGCAAGTGCTGTGATGAGCACTGGGTGTTATATGCAACTAATGAATCATTGAACACTGCATCAAAAACTAATGATGTCGGGGTGCCTGGGTGGCTCAGTGGGTTAAGCCGCTGCCTTCGGCTCAGGTCATGATCTCAGGGTCCTGGGATCGAGCCCCGCATCGGGCTCTCTGCTCAGCAGGGAGCCTGCTTCCCTCTCTCTCTCTCTCTCTGCCTGCCTCTCCGTCTACTTGTGATCTCTGTCTGTCAAATAAATAAATAAAATCTTAAAAAAAAAACTAATGATGTACTATATGTTGGCTAACTGAGCATAATAATAATAAATAAAAAATTCCAAACAAGTCACTATCACCAAAGAGGCCAAACAAGCATTTCCTGGTTTTCTTTCTCTTCTTTACCCTTCAAATATTGTTCAGTTATTTTGCGATGGTCTTTGTCCAATCTTTATTATTTTAGAAGATTCCAAATGTTTAGAGAAAATCAATTTGTGGGTTGTCTTTATTTGAAAGTTACAAAAGCAGCAAAAGAAAGCCCAGTTTGGTGTCTAGACATCATTGTTCAATGTTGAAGCCCTACAGTCTTTGAGATTTCGGAAATCTATTCTTGTGACTTTAAGAAATCTACTTTAAAAAATTTTAAGTGCCTATGCAGAGCTTGCCAGCAAGGTATTTCTCTAGCAACTAAAGCTCTTATACTTAGAAATATTACTATTTAGTGATAGCTGAGTGTTAATGGAGGCTAATGAATTATTAAGAGTTATTATTTACTAAAAAAAATCCCATGATGCACAATTATAAAAGCATTGATACTTTTTTGCATACTTATTAGGAAGGAGGATAATATGTTTCTTGTCATTAAACATAAGCTCATTTATATTTGTGTACTCTTCTCATTCTAAAATAAGTGAACTTCTGCTGATTTTATGTTCCAGCTATGAATTTCTTTGTTAGGATTTTAGTGTTTGCTGTAAAATTTTGTAAGATACAGTATTGCCAGGCTGGGATTTGGCCTCCTTGAAGTCGTAGAATCCAGATGGCGTATAGAGGAATTGATACTCAATTATTGAGGAGAGATAGAAATTTGGTAGTCACTGAATGTCCTTACAACTAGAGTGGAGCCATGTTATTACTCCTGGTCAATGAACTGTGAGCAGAATTAATGTGTCATTTCTTGGCAAGTATAGTTAAGAATCTCTTACATCTCTCCTTCCTGGCTGCCATAACCTTGGAGGCGGCATACCTCAGATGGCAAAGTTAAAAGATGGGGAAAGACTGGCTAACTTATATGAGATTTTAGAGATTTGTTTGACTCCATAGTAGACCAAACCTGACCTGATACACCCATGCTTTAGAATTAATATGATCTCACTATTACTAGAGTGGTACCTATTAAGGTAATGACACAATCATTAAGTTTAGCCAAGGTATTTGGCTAGAAAAGCACATGTTAGGATAAGATGGAGTCATTGCTCAAAATCTGATGCCAATATACATATTCCATCAAAAATACTCAGCTATTTTTCTTCATTTTCAATACTTAAGTTTGTGAGAGTCTTGAATGAAGGAAATGCAATATAAGACAGTTGCTGTGATGAGCACTGGGTGTTACACATAACTAATGAATCATTGAACACTACATCAAAAACTAATAATGTACTTATACAGAGGCCAAATGAACATAATAATAATAATAACAATAATAATAATAAGATAAGCAATCAGGCAATCCAGTGCACGGATTTGAGTGCCAATGGAAATAGAAGAAAACAATAATCTAGCACTAATCTGAAGTATAACCAAAGGAAAATACCAAGGAAGGATACTGTTCAACCCAAAGGGAAGAAAAAGCTTTTGCATAGTAAAGAAACATACACCCCTGCAATGCAGAGATGACTGTTTCCTTTACACAGATGAAGACCTTTGGGATCAGAGGAGTCTAGAAATTGGCAAAGATCATACAACTATAAATATATCCGTTTGTCCTAAGTGTTTAAGCTAATTATACTCAGTGCAGATAAGGATCTGGTTGAATCAGAGCAACCAAGCTCCCTCCAAATAGTAGGTAAAACCTCTGGCAAAGCGATAATATAAAACTCAGAGGGAGAACAGATGTGCTGTGGGTGAACATGCTGTTTTTATAGGCACTAAAGTTTTTCTTAAAATAAATACAGTCATTTAAAGTCTTTGAGTCATGGCTGGAGAAGCACCACATGGAGGTGCTAGAACAATTAAGGGTCCTGTGGGAGAAGAAAAGAACCGGGAGAGATTCTCTGTGGAGCAAATCTTGAATACACAAATTAAATTGTCTATGAATAGTAGATTGAAACTTCTCTGACACTGCTTCCTTGATAATGCCGAGTTTGCTAATATCCAAAGCCCAGTCTGTAAGCCTGGAATAAGGAAAAGAAGAGTCACATTTTTTTTTAAGATTTTATTTATTTATTTGACAGACAGAGATCACAAGTAGGCAGAGAGACAGGCAGAGAGAGAAGGGGAAGCAGGCTCCCTGCTGAGCAGAGAGCCCAATGGGGGGCTCGATCCCAGGACCCTGGAAACATGACCTGAGCTGAAGGCAGAGGCTTTAACCCACTGAGCCACCCAGGCTCCCCCGAGTCACATTTTAACTCCCACTCAGTACCATAAATCTTTCTAAATTTTGTGTGAGTGGTTGGTCTAACTCTGTATGGTTAGTTTCATCATTCTGTAGGCAGCCAAATGGGAAAGGTTTCAGCAGTGTAGTTTCAAAAATTATAATAAAAAATAAATTAAATACATTATAAGGGCCACCCCTTGGATTTTAATCTTAACTCTGTTTATCTGTGTCTCTTTGGGTAAGCTTCTTAATTTGTAAATGTTCCCTTAACTTTCAAACAGAAAGAGTAATTTCTTACTCATACAGTTCTTATGAAAATAAAAAAGCTGTCAGCTTCATAAACTTTCAGCCACAGAGTAGGAGCTCAATGTTAGTTGTCTTTCCTCTCTTATGCAGGAAGGCAGATTGTATGGTCAAGGTAAAAGGTCCCTGGAGTTAAGCCCTGGATTAATTTTACAAATTTAATACTTAAGTCCTATACATTTCTATACTGGATGGGTTGTAGAGCCCCAAATAAGAGGAGATACTTTGGAGATTTCAGTCTTCTTAAGATACTTAACCATTTTATTGAAAATTTAAAACAGTATCTAAAAACAACATTGTTGGCATTACAGTCTCTAATGCCAAGAATGTTGTTTTTAGAGACTACTACAATATTTACCTCTTAAGTGGACATATAACCTTTTCAGGACAAAGTCAATGCAGTTTTTGTATCTTTACTTGGATGTCTAATATCTTATATCTGAAATGTCCCTACTACTCAAATAAAAACATTACAACCCTCAGTCTTTGTAAATGTGAACTTCCACCCTCTAGTTACTAACAGCAAAGTTTACTTTTCTTATCTCATATTCCAAAATCAAACCAAAAGCTTATTCTTTAATAATTGCCTTCAAAATATGTGGAATCTTACTACTTTTCACCAAATCTTCTGCCCCCACTGAAGTACAATTCATCACTGATGTTTGCAATTGTCTGCTGAGTGGTCTTGCTCCCACTAGAGTCCCCCTATGGTCTATTCTCAAAAGACAAATCACGGAGACAATTTATTATTTTTTTTAAAGATTGTATTTATTTATTTGTCAGGGACAGAGGGAGAGAGAGTGAGCGAGCACAGGCAGACAGAGAGGCAGACAGAGGCAGAGGGAGAAGCAGGCTCCCCGCCGAGCAAGGAGCCCGACGTGGGACTCGATCCCAGGACGCCAGGATCATGACCTGAGCCAAAGGCAGCCGCTCAACCAACTGAGCCACCCAGGCATCCCTCACGGAGACAATTTAAAACATATCAGATTACATCAGGTCACTGCACTGCACAAAAGACTTCTTAGCCTCCCACCTTGTTCTGTATAAAAACTGTAGTCATTGCAAAGGCCTGTGGGACCTCGACGGATTTGGCTCATCATTAACTCCAGACCTCATCTACCAAACTCCTTTCCTCACTCAGTCTAGCCATCTGGCCTTCCTGATGAAGCTCAAAAAGAACAGTCTCTTCATCTATAAGTTCCAGAATGCACTTTCCCTGGTTTTCCTACAGTTCACCCTCTTACATTTCAACTCAAATATTGTTGTCTCAGTGAAGCCTTCCCATCTACACTTTATAAAAAAAGCAGCAAAAACAACCTATCCCTACAGACCCTACTTTATTTTTCTCCATAGCATTTATTACCATTTGTAATTCGAATTGCTCACTTCCTGATTCCCCTATATCACTCCCCATCTATTTTGTGTCTTACTGTATCTTCAGTGTAGAACAGTATTGAGTACATATGTTTTCAAAATTGTTGGTTAAAAGAAGGAAGGAAGGAAGGGAGGGAGGGAGGGAGGGACGGGGTAAAGGAAAAAAAATGTTGCTTTTCTGAGTCTTTGGATTTCTGAAGAGAAACACGCTTCGGAGGTCATGATCTCTTTCTAGCATAGTCTTTTTAAGATTTCTCAGGTCTTGCAGAAAGAATACATTCATTATTCTAATGAAGCCTCAAGACGTTTTTCCCCAAAACATTTAGAGCAACCTGAGCCTTGAAGGAATAATGTAATCTTAACAGTTTGCCAAGTTATTTACTGATTGTACAAAGCACAACCCATCCCATGAAGGGGACAGTGAAGGTTTTAAGCCTGGATTACCTCATTGGGCAATAAATAACATGCTGGGTACACTAGGCATCTTGTGTCTCTAGAAACATGAGGACCAGTAGTTATTTTCTGTTCTGCAGAAATTTTACAGAGTCCTATGGGACTTATTTATCTTGCCAACAGTAATCAATATTTGTAGCAAATTAGTGGATACACAAATATAGATGTGATAGTCAGCAAAACAATATTGGGAAGAAGGAGCATTGAAAAGTAGCTAGGAAGTATCTGTCTTCCATGGCCTAAGAGGAGAACTAGCATTGTTGAGAACTTACCGTATTATAGACAATTTGCAAATATTAATTTTACAATGACCCTACGAGGTAAGTACTAGCTGTCTTACTTAACAAATAAGGAAACAAGCTGGATAAAGCAGAGTGTTTGATCCATGAGTGTACATAAAGTGTACATTAGAGCTGGGAATCAGTCCAACATCAATCTGAGTTCACAGCCCGTGAATGCTCTTGAACATGCTCTCTTATTTGGGAAGTCTTGCCTGTAGCATCCCTTTAAATCCAATGAAATAATTGGCCTGACTTTGCAGGAGTCACTCTGAAAGTGTATTAGAAAATACATTGTTGTCTTGGTAAAATGAGGGATCGTTACTCTGGTATAAAACAAAATAATCCAGAATAAGATTTCCCTATGTGGTAAATACGGTTCAAAAGAATTCAATCTGCTGTCAAAGTGATATTTTAACCATCACTTCCATCACTCCTGAAAAGTAAGATTATGTAAATAAGCTAGGAATTACCTCTCATCATTTTATAGAATGAGGTTCTGCAGAGTTCACGCTGAATCAGAGAAGGAACACTACGTAGCACTCATTAATTTCAAGGGTGATTGCAATCATTAGTTTCTGTCAATTCACAATTGCTTTAAGTGAGTCTAAGGTATATGAGTTTTTCAGATGGTGTTACATTTACATTTGTCTTAAAAATGTAGAGCTTTATCATTCTACCTAGGATTTACTTGGCTTTGCCCACCCACAGCCTTTGACAGTTGCATGGATTAGTAAAACTTTTCTTTCAAAACAGTAGATTAGCTCCTGATCTTTTCAGTAGGATACTTTTTTCCCTGTGGAAACTTAAGAAACATTTTTTTAACCGACATGGTTAAAAATTGTAATAGATAACAGATTGTGATTTGCTCAGATTCACAATGCGAACTGGCAGAACTCTTCTTCCAGTTCCAAGGCTCTGAACTTGCATTCGCTGTCCTTCACTCTGTTCTTTCTATGACTCAGTTTTACTTTGTAACCATCAAAAGAAAAATCATGTTTGTTTCCTTTAATTCACAAGACCGTAGCGAGGCTCCAGTAAAAGGAAACGGACCTCTAAATGTTTTTGTTTATTTGTGCTTTACAAATAAAAGATGCTTTCAGTCACAAGGAAACCACCAGCAGATTAAAGGAGGAAGCACCAAACTGATCAGGCGGTTTATAGGACTGCATGAAATGGAGAGGAAAGTCTGTCTGCCGCCGTGCAACACGTTTCATCATCGCGAAAACTGTATGATTGCGCGGCAGTGTCTTCACAGAGCAGGCCAGTGGGAGTCCACATTTGGCAAATGAAACTCCAAGTCAAAAGCCTTACTTTTTCTGAGAACAAACTCTCATTACATAATAATGCCCCCAGAGCAGACCCCTTCCCCAAACTTACTAAATCCTGCCTTTTTTCAAATTACCATTTTTATGGCTTTCACATACATAGCAGAAGGAAGGCTTCAGGTGATGGAATTCAGTCTGATCCTCGTGGCTCTGAATGGTAATTGCACGTTGTCAGTGAATATCCATTACTAGCATATTGCTACTTCATTTCCCCGGTGAAGTGGGGAAACTAAACCCAGGCAGAGTCATGTATTGGAAGCTGTGGAAATAAATTTCTTAGCATAGCAGAAGTGTTGAGAGAAAATAACTTGACTAGTGCACATTCAAGCTTCTCACCTGAACTAGTAATAATTTGAGGCCAAAGATGAAGTTCTGCGGATAATGTATTGTGTCTTTCTAGTGTCGAGATTGGGTAAAGGCATGGAAGGAAGAGTAAAAGTGCAAGAGATAGAAACCCTCCACAAGGAAGTATCAAGGAAAACAAAATTCTGAGGGAACTTCAATGAGGTATGATTTCTATGCAGTGTACTTCATTCATTTAAAGGGCACAGTTTAGGGCACCTGGGTGGCTCAGTTGGTTGAGCAACTGCTTTCGGCTCCAGTCATGGTCCCGGAGTCCAAGAATCGAGTCCCACATAGGGCTCCCAGCTCCAAGGGGAATCTGATTCTCCCTCTGAACTTCTCCTCTCTCATGCTCTCTCCCACTGTCTCTCTCTCAAATAAATAAATTTTAAAAATCATAAAAAAAAATAAAGGGCAGAGTTTAGTGAGTTCTAAAAGATCTGCTTACTCATGGAACTATCAAGACGTATAATAGTTTATATTATCCCAAAAGTTTCCTCACACCCTTTTGCAGTCCATATGTCCTTCTGCTGGCAGATACAGACACACAACACACACACACACACACACACACACACAATCTGTCAATCTGCTTCTTGTCACTATAGATTACTTTATAGTTTTTATTATTTTAAATAAGTGGAATAATACAATATTCATTTCCCTGCATCTGGCCTCTTTCCCTCAGCATAATACATTTGAGATTTATTCATATTTGTGTGTCAGCTGTTTCTTTTTATTGTTGAGTAGAATTCAATCATGCAGATATTATGTATTTTTCCACTAAACTCTTTAAGATTCCATTTATTTATTTGAGAGAGAGAGAAAGAGAGAGAGAATTAGCATGTGAGGAGCAGAAGGGGAAGGATGAGCAGGCTCCCTGCTGAGCTGGGACCCTGATGTAGGGCTCAATCCCAGGACCCTGAGATCGGGACCTGAGCTGAAGTCGGATGCTTAACCCACTGAGCCACCCAGGTGCCCCTTTCATTGAACTCTTAATAGATATTCACCTTTTGATGAATTATTTCCAGTTTTTAGCTATCCTGAGGGAAGCTTCGAAGCATATGAGTATATGTTTAATTCCTTGGGGGAAATGCCTACATATTGTCAAGTTTTCAGTTATAAGAGACTGCCAGTTAATTTTCAAATGTTCCTGACAATCTTAAATCTTGAATGAGAATTCCAGTTGTTCTATATCTGTAACACTACTTGGTAAACTCAGTGTTTATCATTTTAGCCATTCTAGTGACTTTATGGTGATATCTCACTGTATTTTTATTTTATTTTTAAAACATTTTATTGTTGTGTAACACACACATAGAAAATGTAAAAATGGTAAGTACACATCTGGATGAATCTTCATAAAGTGAACACATAGTGTTACTACTGGCCAGGTCAAAAAAATGGAGGGGAGAATGTTAAGTCACATATAAGATAATTTGTTGAAGTCACAAGTGATGTAAAATAAAAAAGAGTAAAACGTTGGAGATTACATGGGGTTTTATTTTAATTCAGATATGAAAAGTCATCCTAAGGAAATGATGATAGAACAAACGATATCTGCACGGAGGAATGGAACAATTCATTCTTAAATCTGAGGAAAGAGGGTAAGAGAGTTCCCAAGCAGAGGTAATGGCAAGTGGAAAGGCCCAGAGGCTTTTTTTTCCATAACAGCAAAAATAAAGATCCCCTGTTTTCATCCAATTTCAAGATGGGAGTAGATCATGCAGTTACTATTTCTTGCACTTGTCCTTCCTTTATGTATGTCCATTGTTCTAGGTAGTAACATTTTTCTTCTGTCTGAAGGACTTCCTTTAAAAGTTTTTGTTGTGTGACTCTGGAAAAGAGTGTGGAGGTTCCTCAAAAAGTTGAAAATAGAGCTACTCTCTGGCCCAGAAAGGTGCACTACTAGGTATTTACCCCAAAGATGCAAATGTAGAGATCCAAAGGGACACATGTACCCCTATGTTAATAGCAGTGATGTCTATAATAGCCAAACTATGGAAAGAGCTCAGATGTCCACTGATAGATGAACAGATAAGGAAAATGTGGTATATATATACAAGGAACTATTACTCAGCCATCAAAAAATGAAATCTTGTCATTTGCGTGAGGTGGATGGAACTAGAGGGCATTATGCCAACTGAAATAAGTCAGTCAGAGAAGGACAATTATATGATTTCCCTTATATGTGCAATTTAAGAAACAAAACAGAGGAGCATGGGGAAAGGGAGGGAAAAGTAAAATAAGACGAAATCAGAGATGTAACCATAGAGACTCTTAATCATAGGAAACAAACTGAAAGTTGCTGGAGGGGAAGGGGGTAGGGGAATCGGGTAACTGGGTGCTGGCTGTTAAGGAGGGCATGTGATATAATGAGCACTGGGTGTTATATAAGACTGATGAATCACTGAACTCTATCTCTGAAACTAATAATATACTATACATTCATTTAAAAAATAAAAACAAACTAAAAACAAACAAAAAAATTAGTTTTTGTTATGTGAGTCTGCTGCTGATGAATGAATTCTTTCAACTTTTATGTCTGGAAATGTTCTCACTTTTCTTTTATTTTTAAAATATATTTTTGTTGGAAAAAATAAATATATTTTTGTTGGGTTAGGAATTACAGGTTGATAATTTTCATTTGTTTTCATGCCTTTAAGATCTTCCTCATTGCTTTCTACTTGCATGGTTTGCCACAAGAAATCTGATGTCATACTTGATTTTCTGTAACTAATGAGCTTTTTGGCTCATTACTGGTCATTTTATTTTATTTATTTTATTTTTTTTTAAAGATTTTATTTATTTATCTGTCAGAGAGAGAGAGGGAGAGAGAGCGAGCACAGGCAGACAGAATGGCAGGCAGAGGCAGAGGGAGAAGCAGGCTCCCCGACAAGCAAGGAGCCCGATGTGGGACTCGATCCCAGGATGCTGGGATCATGACCTGAGCCGAAGGCAGCTGCCCAACCAACTGAGCCACCCAGGCGTCCCATTACTGGTCATTTTAAAAAGTATTTTTCTTTATCAATGATTTTGAACAATTTGGTGATGGTATGATTTACTGTCATTTTCTTCGTATTTCTTGTGTTTAGAGTTTGTTGAGATTACGGGTATGCAGACTTAAGAGTTTTTTTCAAATTTCTTCAAATAGAAAACTATTTCTTCAAATAATTTTCATCTCCCTCTATCCTTTGGGGACATTCATTACATCACTTATATCACCATTTACTGATGCTCTGTTTACCTTTATTGTTATTTATTTAATTTTTTACTGTATTTTATTTTAGATTTTAGATTATTTTAGATTTCTATTGCTGTGTCTTTAAGTTCAAGAATTTTTCTTCTTTAATATTGAATCTGTTATTAATCCCCTCTAATGTATTTGTCATCTCACATTTTTTATTTTTATTTGTAGAAGTTGGATTTGTTTTTCAATATTTTCTGTTATTTAATTTTATGAGTGTCTGGAATCAATTATAATAAATCTCTTAATGTTCTTATCTATTATAAGTCTATCATTTGTGGCAGTTATAGGTTGGTTTTAATTATTTGATTTTTCTCATTATGAGTTATATTTTCCTCCTTCTATGCATTCTGATAACCTTTGAATGAATGTCAGATACTGTATATTTCACCTTGTGAGGCACTGGGTATTTGTACATTCCTATAAATATTTTGAGTTTTGTTCTGATATGGAGTTAAAGTACTTGGAAACAGTTTAATCCTGTTAGATTTTGCTTTTTTTTTTTTTAAGATTTTATTTATTTATTTGACAGACAGAGATCACAGAGAAGCAGCAGAGAGAGAGGAAGAAGCAGGCTCCCTGCTGAGCAGAGAGCCCGATGTGGGGCTTGATCCCAGCCCTCCGGGATCATGACCTGAGCCGAAGGCAGAGGCTTTAACCCACTGAGCCACCCAGGCACCCCTAGATTTTGCTTTTAAGGTTTGTTAGGTAGGACTGGAACATTGCTTCAACTAGAATCAATTATTCTTTACCCCAGAGGGAAGTCTCCTCCGTTTCCTTCCCTTAGTGCCCCATAAGTCAGGATTATTTCCAGTCTGGATGGTGGAAACAAGTACTATTCTCAGCTCCTTTATTTAGCACTGAGCACTGTTACTTCTCTTGCTAGTATTTTTCCCCAAACTTGATTAAGTTTTCTCAAACACAAGTGCTAATCTGTACTCAGCTGAATTCTGGGTTAGCTGAATGCTAACCTTGAATGAGACATTGTGGGAAATATGTTTGCTTAACCCTCTTTTTTTAAATACCCCTCTCAACTCATAACATGTAACACCCTGACTTCGTATATTATATTAAATAAAATTTAAAAATAGTTATATGGAGGGACGCCTGGGTGGCTCAGTTGGTTGAGCAGCTGCCTTCGGCTCAGGTCATGATCCCAGCATCCTGGGATCGAGTCCCACATCGGGCTCCTTGCTCATCAGGGAGCCTGCTTCTCCCTCCGCCTCTGCCTGCCATTCTGTCTGCCTGTGCTTGCTCTCTCTCCCTCTCTCTCTCTGGCAAATAAAAAAAAAAAAATCTTAAAAAAAAATAGTTATATGGAGTAAAATTTATTTTCTAATAAACTTTAAAATAACTCATTAAACATTTACTAATCTTTAATATACAAGTTTTCTTTCAGTAATTTGGAGCCATTTTTTTTTTTCAAACTCTAAATAGTTTTAAGCCTTTGGTCCTACCTATATGATTAGTGGATAAAATAGACTTATCGTGTGATATATGAGTTTAAGTCACTATTCTTTTTTTTTTTTTAAGATTTTATTTATTTATTTGACAGACAGAGATCACAAGTAGGCAGAGAGGCAGGCAGAGAGAGAGAGGAAGGGAAGCAGGCTCCCCGCTGAGCAGGGAGCCCAATGCGGGGCTCGATCCCAGGACCCTGAGATCATGACCTGAGCTGAAGGCAGAGGCTTAACCCACTGAGCCACCCAGGTGCCCCTTAAGTCACTATTCTTAAGCAAAAAAACATACCAGTAGAATACAAGGCTTAATATAATACAGTAGCTAAGTAACTGGTAGAGAATATAAATCAGGTATAAGTTGAGAATTTCAGACTAATGGAGTCATTTTATACTAAAGTGGCTTCAAAAGAAAAGAAAAACATTGAGTGAAGTTTTTGTAGAAAATTATGAATGGTAAATTAAAAAGATAGTTAGAAGGAGGAAGTTTTTGTATGGGTTGTTGTAAGTACGATTGGGGTTGTGGTGATGGGGTAGATAGGATATAGTAATAGGAAAACACTGGCCTCATCTGAATAAATAAAATGAGTGAATGCTTATCCTGTTTTAATATATTACATAACATAAAAATACTGTTATAAATAAATAATGCCCTTGGTAGTGTGGTCTAAATGATTTAACATCCTAAGAGGACAAGATAGTACAGGATAGCTAGAGATAAAGATGCATAGAAATTTGGATTCTTTGGGAGTCATTTGGTTCAACTTCACATTCAGTGCAAAATTTCCCCACACCAACACCCCAGGAAATGGGTCAACCTTATTCTTTGTCCAATGGTAGGGAGTTTACTATCTCAGATAGACTGTTCATGTCTCTGCATGTCCCATTCCTTACAAAATTCTTTAACACAGAGACCCATCCTTGTAGCCTCTCTCTGTTGGTTCTATATCTGACCACTTACTATGGGATGTTTCTTCTCTCTCATAGTCCCTCTGTTTTTGTTTGTTTTTTAACAGCTATCATAACTCTAAATATCTTCTACTTGTCAGATAACTAGTCATATAGCTAGCTTCCAACGTTGATGTTAACAGTCTGCATTTTTATGTTTCTCTTAACATGTAACACAGACCTTACAGATAACTCTAGGTAGAGCCAGATCACTGCAGAGCACAGTGGAATAATCGCCTCCATTAATCTAGTCACTAAATGCCTATTAATGTAGCAGAAGCCAGCAGTAATTTTTATGATGATCACATTCTGCAATTGATCTTTATTTTGAGATAGCATAATACAGTGGTAAGGCCATAAACGTTGGAATTATGCAAACCTATTTCATTGTTCTGCTATGCACAAGCTATGGGGCAAGTATTTTAACTGAATTTCATTTCCTTCCCAGCAAAATGGGGATAATACCCCATACCTTATGGAGCTGTTGTAAAAATAAATTTAGATAAGGTATTTGTTATGACAATCCTATGCTGAATAAATTTTAGTGAGTTTCTCTTCTGCATTAATGTGCTACAAACAGCTGCAGTGAGAACTCAAGCAGATATTGATGAATAGGTTGAACAAAACAAGGCCAAGCACAGAGCATTGGAACATGGCACTCGATGGTTTCCACCTGCCTGACACTGATCTATAAATCATCACCCTGGGTATAGACAAAGAAGCAGGCTCACGTCCGTCCAACGCACTATCAGCTGGCCCTCATTGCTCTGGCTTGTCCTCAAAGACAGCTGAGAAAGTTGTCAAATGGTTTTCTAAAATCCAGATGCATCATGCCTAGGGCATTTTTCTCATCTAGCAGTCTGGTAGCTGTATCAAAAAAGAAAATAAATTTAGTTTGCCATGTTTCATTTACTGAGATCATGCTGAGCCCAAATGTTAAGTTCTTCCTTTTGCAAGTGTTCACAGACCATCTGTTTTGTAATCTGGACTAGACGTTTTGGGGAGTTTACATTAGGTGCCATAATTTTGGCCATCCTTAGTGTTTACCTTTTTAGAAACCAAAGAATCCATCCATCTGTAGTTTCCTGGTTTTCTTCTCTTATTTTCTTTCTAGGGACTTCAGACATTATTCTTTATATAACTTCTGCAGTTAGTAGGAACTTTCAGATTAAAGGTTATTCTCCTTGCAAAGGAAAATGAGAGCCAAATAGCATCTCAGTCCCTCTGGTTGCTATCTGTGGGCTATTAACCTCAAGCTCTGGATTTATTCCTTTCTTGTTCATTTTATTCTAAACACAGCCTCCTAAACCTTTCTTTTTTTTTTTTTTTTAAGATTTTATTTATTTATTTGACAGAGAGAGATCACAAGCAGGCAGAGAGGCAGGTAGAGAGAGAGGAGGAAGCAGGCTCCCCGCTGAGCAGAGAGCCCTATGCGGGGCTCAATCCCAGAACCCTGAGATCATGACCCGAGCCGAAGGCAGCGGCTTAACCCACTGAGCCACCCAGGCGCCCCCTCCTAAACCTTTCTATTGTTCTTAGTGTTTTGTCTTAGTCCACTCTGGGATTTGGAACCCTCTTTGCCTAGTTTTATGGCTCTACAACACGATTTTGTATTTTTTTCCCTAGCTGTTTGATATCCCTCCCTTTTGAAGTCAAATCTCACTGGAATTCTTTTTTTTTTTTTTTTTTTTTTAATTTTGTGACCAAAATGATTCCCTGAAGCTCTACCTTTTCATACTGTGATCAGTTGTGATTACAGCACCTGCTTTTTATTTTTTCTCCCCTAGAGTGCAATACATTTCCCCTGAGTCTTAGTCCCTTATAAAGCCTCTACCCAGAGGATTACGCCTTCCTTTTCTCCTAGAATCTTGACATTTGTTTTTCTAAATTCACAGATACTGCCCCTGGATAGGAGTAGGATTCTCTGCCTTGGATGTTAAGAATTCTCAAATAGCACTGTTTTTCTAAAACCAAGGTTACCTTGACTTCAACTCTATCTGTGAGTGCATTTGTTCAAGGGGTCCATGTCCATTTTACACCTGAAAATAATATAACACTGTGTGTTAATTATACTTCAACAAGAAAAACAGTCCAGTATCCATGTATAAATGCATTACTTGAGTAACATACTGTAAGATAAGCGTAATAATTAATAATAATTACTATTTTTATTATTCATGGAATGTTCCCTTTGTGCCATAGATATTTTAAGCATCTAACATATATTTCTACATACCTCCCCCAAAAATACCACATATCTCTGAAGTGTACGTTAGTTACATTTCAGTCAATTGAGGCTCAGTAAGTTTAAATAATATACCTCAAGTCATAATCAAATAAATGGTGCTGCTAGGACTCAAGGTGACATACCCTGACTTCAGAGTCCACACACTTACATAACTGTTCAAGAGGTGATCATTTTTTTAGACCTCTGACTTTTCACAGAATGAAATAATAGATACTTGGAGCTCTCACGTAACTCCTTATTTTGCCTCTTCTCCAGTTTGTAATTTTGGAAAATTTTGCCCATATTCTTTTCCTACCTTACTCTGTGTGTATGTGTGTGACACCATTTTCTAAGTCTTGTCATATTCAAAAAATGTACATTAGATTTTCATCCATGTATCACTTTGGTACTAATTGTCTGATATAACTTGTCTTATGTAGATAATCATATAACTTGTTTCCAAATTTGGTTCTACATAGCTCCTGTCTGATACGCATCCCACTGAGTTTTATGATGCTTAATGCAGCAGAAGAAAATATCTTTAACTATTGCTTTAGAAAATTAAAAAAAAAATTGATCTTATATTTTCCCGCATTTCCTCCTATAGATAGTTATATATGGACGACATCTTTATTAAATTTTTAAATCATCCTGGTCAATTAAATTTATATTATTATACAGTGACCACATTATCTCTAGTATTGCTTCTGTTTTGATGTCTTTTTTGTCTGATATTAATATAGCTAATACAACTTTATTTTGGTACATATTTTCCTATTTATATTCTCAATATTTTATGTATGTTTCTTGAATATAATATACAGAAGAATTTTGCAAAGTTTACCCTCAGTTCACCACACTTTTGTAGAATTCTCCTGTATTGTGTTTAAGAGATATATATAAAAGACTAAAAATATAAATAAGAAAATATGTACCAAAACAAAGTTGGTTTAGTTATACTAGTAACATTAAAACATTTTAAGGAAATTTTAGATTTATAAAAGTTACAAAATATTATGGATATGTCCTATATGCTCTTTAAGAATCCCCTAATGGAAATCTTCTATAAACATAGTATAATTAGATAATTATCAAAAGTTTGACATTAACATTAAAACAATAATAATTAAAATAGTCTGACAACTTCTCAATCTCTCCTTATGTTTCATGATTTTATCCTTTGGAGAGTAGTAGTCAGACATTTTGTAAAATGTGCTTCAATATGGGTTTCTCTCTTTCTGTCTCATGACTAAATTCAAGTTTTGTATTTCTGGGACAAAGACTAGGTAGGTGAAAACCATACTTTCTCAGAGTGTCATGCCTGGAGGTACAGGATTTCATTATGTCTTATCACTGATGATGTTCACCTTAATCACTTAGAGTGACATCTGCCTGTTTTTTCCACTGTAAATGTACTTATTTCATGGTTCCATTGCTACTAAAATTCCTTTGTGCTGCCCCTCTGGGGTCAAATCCTACTCTCACCTCTAGTCAAATTCTTAGCAATCACAGATCTTTTTCTTTCCCTATAGTTATACCTTTTCCAGAATGTCACACATATATAATTCTACAACTTTGTAGTTGTAGAAATTATTGGTCATTCTCTCTCTTTCTCTCTCTCTCTCCCTCTTGATTTCTTTCTTTCTTTTTTTATGATTTTATTTATTTATTTAACAGAGAACTAGAGAGCACAAGTAGGCAGAGTGGCAGGCAGTGGGAGAGGAAGAAGCAGGCTCTCCAATGAGCAGGGAGCCCGATGTGGGACTCAATTCCAGGACGCTGGGACTGTGACCCAAGCCAAAGGCAGCTGCTTAACCAACTGAGCCACCCAGGTGCCTTCTCTCTGTCTTCCTTTCTTTCTTTTTTCTTTTTCTTTCTTTCTTTGCCATTGTTCACACTTGTTAATGTGTTCATGTTTCTTTAGTGTTTGAGCTTCTGCTTATTTATCTGTCAAAAGATTTTGAACTGATTTTAGGAATAATATTTTGTGTTTGGAAATCTGGCTTTAGCAATGATATGACTCTAAACCATGAATTGCAGAACATTTTGACAATATCATTATAATAAAAAGTTTGTTCATTTATTCAGCTATTTGATGAATGTATAGTGAATATTAAACTTCTCCTTTTTAGCAGATAATATTCTTGGCAAAGAGAATTCAGAAGTGACAAAGACAGGCAAGCCCACTGGACTGATAGAGCTTCCATTTTAATTACACGGAAAGATTAAAGAAAAAAGCAAATTGAGGGACACCTGGGTGGCTCAGTTGGTTAAGTGCCTGCCTTCGGCTCAGGTTGTGATCTCAGGGTCGTGGGATTGAGCCCTGCTTCAGGCTTCCTGTTCAGTGGGGAATCTACTTCTCCCTCTCTCTCTCTCCCTCCCCACCCATCTTGTGCATGCTCTCTCTCTCTCTCTCAAATAAATAAATAAGATCTTTAAAAAAAAGAATAAAGCAAATTGATACATAAGGCTTTAAAAAAAAAGGTTTAGCATAATTAACAAAATAAAATTATGTAATAATTTGGGGGATTACTGTTTGAATTAGTCACAGCAGGACTCTTGGATAAGATAATATTTGGCTATAGATGGATATATATATAGTAACAAGTTATAGACCCTGACTGATCAGTAAATGGCTTGAAATAAGGGAATGCTTTCTCCATTTCCACTCTAAGTCATTTAAAACTATTCAAGATAATCATTCATCTTAATTCTGGAACATATTATAGATCACTAGTGTGATCTATAGGATGCTCTTTTATCTTCACATAATTTTAATATGATTTCCATGGAGTAAGGTAAATTAGACTCAAATTTGTGCAGTTAAAAATCACAGAAGATGTTCCAATCAATCAAAGCACTTGATCGCTCATACTGCAAGAGGAGAAAGAGATGTAACTTCATGGTCCATTGCTAATGGGTTGTTCCACTGTTGTGGTTAATAGCATGAGTTTCTTCTACATCTAATTTAAGGTTTTTGAATTAAATAGATTAAAAGATTAGTGGGAGCTCAATGATGTATTAGTGTGTGTGCAACCAGTTATGTCTCTTTTTAACTTCATTTTATGGCAATCTGAGTTTGTATTAAAAAAACTTTTTGACTTGGCTTAGGAAGGTCAATCTTCAATCACATTGCCCACAGCACAACAAAATTATTTCATGAGATAAGTGTCCTCTGGCACCTTTGATTTTCTGCGTTGGCTGTCAAGGGCAGTAAAGATTACTTAAGACAAATAAAAATACACATGGACAAACATTATTTGTGGGGATTGGAGTTTTAAATTCTAGTCCCATATATATTCCTAATGAAGTAAGTGTCTCTAGTCACATTATTGGATATTTCCTATTTAATTTCAACATTACTTATTAAAACTACCAGGACTCATTACCCCAGGAGCCTAGTATGATTTAAAAGATTCTAGGGTTCTAAGGCCTTTTGGTAATCAAACGCTGGGGGAATTTGTCTGCCACATGGAAGACCATAGGTCTTAGGTGATAGGTAATATCCTTGTCCATTCCTGACTTTACACAAATTTTTATAAATTTCCAATTTATATTAAAGTCTCATTTTTTTTCCATCTTACCACAATAATTAGAACAACATAAAGGTGGGTGGGTGGTATAAGATATTAGTAGGCAACTTGCTTCTAGAAATTTTCCTGGGAAATTTGGTATTCCATAGAGGAATGGTCAGATTCCTTGGCACCCTAGCCCATAAACATCCATTTTTAATCTTTCTCAGTTCATAGCCAATTAGCTCTAAGTGCAAGTAACATAGAAAGGCCATTATGCAGATCTATCCATTAAGAGTCATCTTTCTTTAAAGGCCAGTGTGCATATGTATTAGGGGGGTGGAATGGTTCAAAATGTCTGTTCAAATCTCTTGATCTTACAGTTACGTTTATAATTAATGTCAGAACTCTCATTTTTATTCATATTATAACTTGAGATCTCAGGATCTGAGATTCTGTGCTAGTTATGGTTCTATCTTTACAGAGCAATTATTATATGCAACCCCCCCCCATGTTTATGGAACTTCTACTTGCAATACTCAAATCACAAACAGTAATGCTAGGGTATAATGTTTATTATCCAAATACTTAGGAAAGATATCCAGAAGTTTAACAGTCCTGAGGCAGTTACTTATTTTGCAAACTTCTTTGCGTCTCAGAAGTTTTAGGCAATTTTAGCTGAAATAATTTAGTTTAAAATAATCTCAATGTGTCTTCCAACTCAGAAATTTAGGAAATCCCAATAAAAAGGGATTATTTGTGAAGATAAAACATTTTTAAGAAACATGACATATAAGCTTACTTAACTGATAACTTGTCTCATATTCATATTAATTGATGGCATAAACCTGAAAAACAGGTTTGATTGGTTTAGTTAACAGGTCTGCCTTTCAAAATACTAGCTATTCTTCAGCCATGAGTTCACAGAATTAGGTACTTGGTTAACCTAGATCATGAACTACTATTTTCCTATGACTTTTATTTTTCTGAGTTTATTGTTAATCTCTGAGATTCTCAGCTTCTTTTGAAAGCTCTACCTTCTCTACCATCTGCAAAACTAAATATTTTACCAGTGTTCTTTTTACTCACTTGGTATTCTTCTTGAGAAAGTCATCCACTCAGGTGTTTTAACTATCATATATGTGTTAATGACAGACCGTATATGTTAATCGCTCTCAAACCTATATCTCCAAACTAGACCTCTTTTTTGTGATCCAAGTCCTTAGTACTTTCTGCATATCCTTAAAGGAATATCCCACAAACTTCTCAAAAGGGACTATACACGCAACTGTATTCATCATCTTTCCCCAAACCTGTTCTCCTCTGTTTCTTATCGTGGTGAATTCCTTCCAACAGCCATTCTCAACTATTATGCTTCACATCCACTCACTGCCCGAGACTTAAAAATAGATTTCCTTAGGCGCTTCTATATTTCAACTGTTACTCTGTTTTGAGACCCTCATTTACTCTTATTTGGACCATTGCGATAATCACCTAATTGATCTTTATACTCTTAATGGTTCAAGATACCACAATGCTGTTAAGTTGATCTTTACAAAATAAAACCCATCTCATTATTCAACTACTTTAAATCCTTCAGTGGTTTCCCGGTTCCTTTTGGATAAATTCCAAACTGTTCTTACAATACTTTGGCTTATTAAATTATTTTTAATAAAGCAAGCATTTACTATGTTTAGGTACTGTCCTAGGTTCCAGGGACATAGAAGTGAACAAAACATGAATTTGACCTCTATTTACACCTCTGGACTTCCTGTCCCTGAGGCCTTCACTCCAGCCATGCTGAAATCTCCGATATCCCTAGAAAGCAACAGGATCTGCAAAATGGTCTTTTGTCACCTGCTTCTTCCTCATGTGATATTTTTCTCATTCACAGATACATCTACCTACTCAAGCTCTAATTGTATTCTAAAATTTTTCTTAACTAATGTCTTCTCCAGAACATCAAAAAGGCTGATAAATTGGGGGGAAAAAATGGTGAAAGAATCATGGGTCTCTCAGGTTAGGAGAATGGATAACTCTCTCTTCTGTTTCTCTAGTGTTATGTATCTTCTTCTATTGTGGCATCTTGTCTCAGGACAAGACATCATTTTAAGGATATTTAGAGAATTAAGTTTATGATAAGAAATCGTGCAGTAATAGTAGGAAAAGACAGAATCATGGCATGTCGTGACTCCTAAGAGAATTTTTCCTTTAAGTGCCAGGAAACTTTGCTTAATGTATCTCAAAACCAAGTATACAGTGTGCAGAGTGCACTGACAGAACATTTCTGTGGCCCTTGCAGATTTTTTCAGCAGCTGGGAAAATTCACATTAACAAAAGTCATGTAATAAAGGTAAATATAAAAATGACTTAGCTTTGAGTATGCATTCCTGATGTTAATCATATATATTTTTTTTTATTATTGTGCCCTTGCCCATCTCTACTGCAATGTCATTTTAGTCTTCAGGTTCCTGATCCTAACTAGGTTTCTGTACTTGTGGTTACCTTGAGAGGCTTCATTGCTTCATCTCTACTCCATACACCTGCAATATTTCCTTGATCTTATTTGTTCACATAAGAACCTCTCTTCAACACTTTTTTGAAGGATTTTTAAATTTATTTTAGAGAGAAAGAGCATGAGAGGCAGAAAGAGAGGGAAAGAAAATCTGAAGCAGACTTCCTGCTGTATACAGAGGGCAATAGGGGGCTCAATCCCACAACCCTGAGATCACGACCCAAGCTGAAACCAAGAGTTAACCAACTGTGCGACCCAGGTGCCCCTATCTTCTACTCTGAAACTGTTCACTCTTTTTAGGCAGAGACAATATCTTGTTTGTTTATATGGTTATGACACTTAGCAAAAGGCTAAAAAAAACATGAAACTTGATATTATTATATGTTGAATAAATGACTGAAATCATCTGTTAATATTTATTGAGCACTTATTATATGCCAGTCTCTGTATTAGGTGCTAGGGATGCAACAGTAGAGAAGAACAAAGTTCTTGCCCTCTTGAGTCTTAAAACTCTAGTGTTAAAAGAATATAAAGGCAAGGTTGCAGGTTTGCACAACAGAAGCTTTGCTACTGTTGCCATTTCAGTATCTTATGGCCTGTCTTATGACCATCCTTTGAAAAATTTATATTTTTATTACTTTAGTCTGGGATTGTTTTTGCTTATTTACATTCTACTCCATTTGTGATCTTCCTAAGATCACATTTTCTCATTAAGAATCCAGGTGCCGAGGAGGAGTCAAGATGGCGGAGAAGTAGCAGGCTGAGACTACTTCAGGTAGTGGGAGATCAGCTAAATAGCTTATCTAAAGATTGCAAACACCTACAAATCCAAAGGGAGATTGAAGAGAAGAACAGCAATTCTAGAAACAGAAAATCAACCACTATCTGAAAGGTAGGACTGGCGGAGAAGTGAATCCAAAGCGACGGGAAGATAGACCGCAGGGGGAGGGGCCGGCTCCCAGCGAGCGGCGGAGCAACAGAGCACAAAATCAGGACTTTTAAAAGTCTGTTCCGCTGAGAGACATCGCTCCAGAGGCTTAACTGGGGTGAAGCCCAGGCGGGGTCAGCGCGGCCTCAGGTCCCGCAGGGTCGCAGAAGGATCGGGGGTGTCTGAGTGTCACAGAGCTTACCAATATTAGAACGGGGAAGCCGGCTACAGAGACAGAGCCGAGGAGTGACTCTCAGCTCGGGGTTGCCTTGAACCGGTCGGAGGCTTGGTCAGCTCGGAGCGCGGCCGGAGGCCAGGGTGACGGGAGTCATTGGGCGCTGTTCTCTGAGGGCGCACTGAGGAGTGGGGCCCCGGCCTCTCGGCTCCTCCGGGCCTGAGACCGGGAGGCCGCCATCTTCATTCCCGTCCTCCGGAACTCTACGTAAAGCGCTCAGGGAACAAAAGCTCCCAAAAGCAAACCCAGCAAACCCGAGCGGATTACTCTGCCCGGCCCCGGGTAAGGGCGTGCAACTCCGCCTGGGGCAAAGATGCTTGAGAATCACTACAACAGGCCCCTCCCCCAGAAGGTCATCGGGAAACCCAGCCAGGACCAAGTTCACCTACCCAGGAGTGCAGTTTCAATACCAAGGAGAGCGGCAGAATTCCAGGGAGAAGAAAGCAAAGCACGGAACTCATGGCTTTCTCCCCATGATTTTTTAGCCTGGGAGTTAATTGAATTTTTTTTTTCGTTTTCAATTTTTTTTTCTCTTCTTCTGCTAAATTTTTTTAACTTTTACCATTTTCTTTTTTAACATTTTTTAAATAGTTTATCTAATATATATATATATTTTTTCCTCTTTTTATATTTTTTCTTTATCAGCTTTCTTTTTTTAAATAGTTTCTTTCTTTTTTTTTTTTTTTCTTTTTGAACCCCTTTTTATCCCCTTTCTCCCCCCTCACAATTTGGGATCTCTTCTGATTTGGCTAAAGCATATTTTCCTGGAGTTGTTGCCACACTTTTAGTATTTTACTTGCTCCTTCATAAACTCTTATCTGGACAAAATGACAAGGCGGAAAAATTCACAACAAAAAAAAGAACAAGAGGCAGTACCAAAGGCTAGGGACCTAATCAATACAGACATTGGTAATATGGCAGATATAGAGTTCAGAATGATGATTCTCAAGGTTCTAGCGGGGCTTGAAAAAGGCATGGAAGATATTAAAGCAACCCTCTTGGGAGATATAAAAGCCCTTTCTGGAGAAATAAAAGAACTAAAATTGAACCAAGTTCAAATAAAAAAAGCTATTAATGAGGTGCAATCAAAAATGGAGGCTCTCACTGCTAGGATAAATGAGGCAGAAGAAAGAATTAGCGATATAGAAGACCAAATGACAGAGACTAAAGAAGCTGAGCAAAAGAGGGACAAACAGCTACTGGACCACGAGGGGAGAATTCGAGAGATAAGTGACACCATAAGATGAAACAACATTAGAATAATTGGGATTCCAGAAGAAGAGGAAACAGAGAGAGGAGCAGAAGGTATATTGGAGAGAATTATTGGAGAGAATTTCCCCAATATGGCAAAGGGAACAAGCATCAAAATTCAAGAGGTTCAGAGAACCCCCATCAAAATCAATAAAAATAGGTCCACACCCCGTCACCTAATAGTAAAATTTACAAGTCTTAGTGACAAAGAAAAGATCCTGAAAGCAGCCCGGGAAAAGAAGTCTGTAATGTACAATGGTAAAAATATTAGATTGGCAGCAGACTTATCCACAGAGACCTGGCAGGCCAGAAAGAGCTGGCATGATATATTCAGAGTACTAAATGAGAAAAACATGCAGCCAATAATACTATATCCAGCTAGGCTATCATTGAAAATAGAAGGAGAGATTAAAAACTTCCAGGACAAACAAAAACTGAAAGAATTTGCAAATACCAAACCAGCTCTACAGGAAATATTGAAAGGGGTCCTCTAAGCAAAGAGAGACCCTAAAAGTAGTAGATCAGAAAGAACCAGAGACAAAATACAATAACTGTCACCTTACAGGTGATACAATGGCACTAAATTCATATCTCTCAATACTTACCCTGAATGTTAATGGGCTAAATGCCCCAATCAAAAGACACAGGGTATCAGAATGGATAAAAAAACAAAACCCATCTATATGTTGCCTACAAGAAACTCATCTTAAACCCGAAGACACCTCCAGGTTTAAAGTGAGGGGGTGGAAAAGAATTTACCATGCTAATGGACATCAGAAGAAAGCAGGAGTGGCAATCCTTATAGCAGATCAATTAGATTTTAAGCCAAAGACTATAATAAGAGATGAGGAAGGACACCATATCATACTCAAAGGAACTGTCCAACAAGAAGATGTAACAATTTTAAATATCTATGACCCTAATGTGGGAGCAGCCAACTATATAAACCAATTAATAACAAAATCAAAGAAACACATCAACAAGAACACAATAATAGTAGGGGATTTTAACACTCCCCTCACTGAAATGGACAGATCATCCAAGCAAAAGATCAACAAGGAAATCAAGGCCTTAAATGACACACTGGACCAGATGGACATCACAGATCTATTCAGAACATTTCATCCCAAAGAATACACATTCTTCTCTAGTGCACATGGAACATTCTCCAGAATAGATCACATTCTTGGTCCTAAATCAAGTCTCAACCGCTATCAAAAGATTGGGATCATTCCCTGCATATTTTCAGACCACAATGCTCTGAAGCTAGAACTCAATCACAAGAGGAAATTTGGAAAGAACCCAAATACATGGAGACTAAACAGCATCCTTCTAAAGAATGAATGGGTCAACCAGGAAATTAAAGAAGAATTGAAAAAATTTATGGAAACAAATGATAATGAAAACACAACGGTTCAGAATCTGTGGGACACAACAAAGGCAGTCCTGAGAGGAAAATATATAGCGGTACAAGCCTTTCTCAAGAAACAAGAAAGGTCTCAGGTACACAACCTAACCCTACACCTAAAGGAGCTGGAGAAAGAACAAGAAAGAAACCCTAAACCCAGCAGGAGAAGAGAAATCATAAAGATTAGAGCAGAAATCAATGAAATAGAAACCAAAAAAACAATAGAACAAATCAATGAAACTAGGAGCTGGTTCTTTGAAATAATTAATAAGATTGATAAACCCCTGGCCAGACTTATCAAAAAGAAAAGAGAAAGGACCCAAATAAGTAAAATCATGAATGAAAGAGGAGAGATCACAACGAACACCAAAGAAATACAGACAATTATAAGAACATACTATGAGCAACTCTACGCCAACAAATTTGACAATCTGGAAGAAATGGATGCATTCCTAGAGACATATAAACTACCACAACTGAACCAGGAAGAAATAGAAAGCCTCAACAGACCCATAACCAGTAAGGAGATTGAAACAGTCATCAAAAATCTCCAAACAAACAAAAGCCCAGGGCCAGACGGCTTCCCGGGGGAATTCTACCAAACATTTAAAGAAGAACTAATTCCTATTCTCCTGAAACTGTTCCAAAAAATAGAAATAGAAGGAAAACTTCCAAACTCATTTTATGAGGCTAGCATTACCTTGATCCCAAAACCAGACAAGGATCCCAACAAAAAAGAGAACTACAGACCAATATCCTTGATGAACACAGATGCAAAAATTCTCGCCAAAATACTAGCCAATAGGATTCAACAGTACGTTAAAAGGATTATTCACCATGACCAAGTGGGATTTATTCCAGGGCTCCAAAGTTGGTTCAACATCCGCAAATCAATCAATGTGATACAACACATTAATAAAAGAAAGAACAAGAACCATATGATACTCTCCATAGATGCTGAAAAAGCATTTGACAAAGTACAGCATCCCTTCCTGATCAAAACTCTTCAAAGTGTAGGGATAGAGGGCACATACCTCAATATTATCAAAGCCATCTATGAAAAACCCACCGCAAATATCATTCTCAATGGAGAAAAACTGAAAGCTTTTCCGCTAAGGTCAGGAACACGGCAGGGATGTCCGTTATCACCACTGCTATTCAACATAGTACTAGAAGTCCTAGCCTCAGCAATCAGACAACAAAAGGAAATTAAAGGCATCCAAATTGGCAAAGAAGAAGTCAAACTATCACTCCTTGCAGATGATATGATACTATATGTGGAAAACCCAAAAGACTCCACTCCAAAACTGCTAGAACTTGTACAGGAATTCAGTAAAGTGTCAGGATATAAAATCAATGCACAGAAATCAGTTGCATTTCTCTACACCAACGACAAGACAGAAGAAAGAGAAATTAAGGAGTCCATCCCATTTACAATTGCACCCAAAACTATAAGATACCTAGGAATAAACCTAACCAAAGAGACTAAGAATCTATACTCAGAAAACTATAAAGTACTCATGAAAGAAATTGAGGAAGACACAAAGAAATGGAAGAATGTTCCATGCTCCTGGATTGGAAGAATAAATATTGTGAAAATGTCTATGCTACCTAAAGCAATCTACACATTTAATGCAATTCCTATCAAAGTACCATCCATTTTTTTCAAAGAAATGGAACAAATAATCCTAAAATTCATATGGAACCAGAAAAGACCTCGAATAGCCAAAGGAATATTGAAAAAGAAAGCCAAAGTTGGTGGCATCACAATTCCGGACTTCAAGCTCTATTACAAAGCTGTCATCATCAAGACAGCATGGTACTGGCACAAAAACAGACACATAGATCAATGGAACAGAATAGAGAGCCCAGAAATGGACCCTCAACTCTATGGTCAACTCATCTTCGACAAAGCAGGAAAGAATGTCCAATGGAAAAAAGACAGCCTCTTCAATAAATGGTGTTGGGAAAATTGGACAGCCACATGCAGAAAAATGAAATTGGATCATTTCCTTACACCACACACGAAAATAGACTCAAAATGGATGAAGGATCTCAATGTGAGAAAGGAATCCATCAAAATCCTTGAGGAGAACACAGGCAGCAACCTCTTCGACGTCAGCCGCAGCAACATCTTCCTAGGAACATCGCCAAAGGCAAGGGAAGCAAGGGCAAAAATGAACTTTTGGGATTTTATCAAGATCAAAAGCTTTTGCACAGCAAAGGAAACAGTTAACAAAACCAAAAGACAACTGACAGAATGGGAGAAGATATTTGCAAATGACATTCAGATAAAGGGCTATTGTCCAAAATCTATAAAGAACTTAGCAAACTCAACACCCAAAGAACAAATAATCCAATCAAGAAATGGGCAGAGGACATGAACAGACATTTCTGCAAAGAAGACATCCAGATGGCCAACAGACACATGATAAAGTGCTCCATATCGCTCGGCATCAGGGAAATACAAATCAAAACCACCATGAGATATCACCTCACACCAGTCAGAATGGCTAAAATGAACAAGTCAGGAAATGACAGATGCTGGCGAGGATGCGGAGAAAGGGGAACCCTCCTACACTGTTGGTGGGAATGCAAGCTGGTGCAACCACTCTGGAAAACAGCATGGAGGTTCCTCAAAATGTTGAAAATACAGTCCTCCGCTCTACCAACTGTCAAAATGTTGAAAATAGAACTACCCTATGACCCTGCAATTGCACTGCTGGGTATTTACCCTAAAGATACAAACGTAGTGATCCGAAGGGGCACGTACACCCGAATGTTTATAGCAGCAATGTCTACAATAGCCAAACTATGGAAAGAACCTAGATGTCCATCTACAGACGAATGGACAAAGAAGATGTGGTATATATACACAATGGAATACTATGCAGCCATCAAAAGAAATGAAATCTTGCCATTTGCGATGACGTGGATGGAACTAGAGGGTATCATGCTTAGCGAAATAAGTCAATCGGAGAATGACAACTATTATATGATCTCCCTGATATGAGGGAGTGGAGATGCAACATGGGGGGTTGAGGGGGTAGGAGAAGAGTAAATGAAACAAGATGGGATTGGGAGGGAGACAAACCATAAGTGACTCTTAATCTCACAAAACAAACTGAGGGTTGTTGGGGGAGGGGGTTGGGAGAGGGGGGTGGGGTTATGGATATTGGGGAGGGTATGTGCTATGGTAAGTGCTGTGAAGTGTGTAAACCTGGCGATTCACAGACCTGTGCCCCTGGGGATAAAAATATATGTTTATAAAGCTGAAAAAAAAAAAAGAAAAAAGAAAGGATGAATACCCAAGTTTTGTAGCAACATGGACGGGACTGGAAGAGATTATGCTGAGTGAAATAAGTCAAGCAGAGAGAGTCAATTATCATATGGTTTCACTTATTTGTGGAGCATAACAAATAGCATGGAGGACAAGGGGAGATGGAGAGGAGAAGGGAGTTGAGGGAAATTGGAAGGGGAGGTGAACCATGAGAGACTATGGACTCTGAAAAACGATCTGAGAATTTTGAAGGGGTGGGGGGTGGGAGGTTGGGGGCACCAGGTGGTGGGTATTGTAGAGGGCACGGATTGCATGGAGCACTGGGTGTGGTGCAAAAATAATGAATACTGTTATGCTGAAAAAATTAAAAAAATAAAACAAACAAACAAACAAACAAACAAAAAAAAAAAAAACGAGAAAAAAAAAAAAAAAAGAATCCAGGTGCCTGGGTGTCTCAGTTCGTTAAGGATCTGCCTTTAGCTTAGGTCATGATCCCAGGGTCCTGGGATGGAGTCCCAGGTGGGGGAAAAATCCCTGCTCAGCAGGAAGTCTGCTTCTCGCTCTGCCCCTCTCGCAACCTGCTTGTGTGCTCTCAAATAAATAAATAAAACCTTAAAAAAGAAGAAGAAGAAGAAGATTCTTGGTTCTTCAAAAATAGGGCCACTGCTTAGAGCTGTGTTTGTTGTGCACTTTGCATTCACAAAAACTGTGTTGTGATTGGTATTCTTGCAGTCATTTGGATCCACAATCAAACTCAATAACTTGGCAGATTATCAGAATCACTGGGTGAACTTCAAATTACAGATCTCCTGACCCTGTCTCTCAAGAATCTGATTTAGGATTGTCTGGAATATAACCTGATATGTCATGTATTTTAAAGCCATACCTCCTCCCCTCTATCCCTTCAATCCCTCCATCCCTCAACTCATGATTTGATCCATTATGTCTGGAAACCACTACTTTAAGCGGCGGATGGTCGGCTTGATGGGGACTCCCTCGAAGACCACTGTAACAATTCTGGCTATATTGTGTAATGCTCACTCTATTTCAAGCCTAGAATGCCTTTAGTATGAATTTAAATTAGCTTTACTCTCCATACATCTACCCAAGACAGACTACTCAAAATCAACTTTAACACATTTTTATAGCCCAGTCTCTATATTTAGTCATGAAGCCATTGATTTGGCCACCATCATGAATTTCAAATTTCTCCTTTTATCTCATTTCTCATAGCCCCTGCCCTAGTTAATTCTGAATTGTGTCTTTCCAGAATGCTTCCAATTATCTCTTAACAGTTCCCTCTGCTCTACTCCCAGGGCCTCTCTAATCCAGTTCCAATATTTCCTCATGAGTGATTTGTCTAAAATGCAAACCTCACTGCCACTCCCAAGCCTAAAAATATTAATTGGCTCCCCATTGTCCATAGCATTAAGTCTAAACTCTCTGACATGAGTTTAAGGTCAGTCTCAATTGAGTTGAATCTATTTTTCTATTATGTCACTAAATATTATATTTACCCTGTATTTTGTCTACTGCAAGCTACTAGCTTATCCCTAAACACATTATGCATTCTCCTCATTCTTTGTTTATGTTATTCTTTGTTTATGTTTCCTCTGCCTGAATGCCACCTTCTGTTTTACATTTTTCCCCCATCCATCAAGGGACAATTAAAATGTTACTTTCACTTCTCAGCTACAATGTGCCTTTTCTTAGTTTTTTGTTTTTTGTTTTTTGGGTTTTTGGGTTTTTTTTTTTTTTTGTAGATTTGTGTTGAACTTGATAGTATGGGCAAATGCTCATAATTTAAGTGTTAAAATAAAGACATATATAAAGCTATAATTACCATGCTAATCTAATTTTATAATAATTTTACACACACAGACACAAATATAGATACCCAGTATGGTTGGACTGAGCTGTGACAATTTGATTAATCTGGGACTATGTGGTTCTAGTTTAGTATCTGACAAAAGATGATCTTAAGCAAATTTGGAAAGCAGAAATGAAGTAGCTGTCACTCTGTTCTGAAATTCTTTTTGAGGTCACATGCAGTGATGGGCAGGCGCAGATTGCTTGGCAGTTTCCAGTTTGGCCTCATTCTTCTCTGCTTTTCATCTAGCTCTTCTGACAGCAGACATTTGTTTGTGAACCTACTACCAACAGGTAATGAATTTATTACCTTCTATTCTAGACCTTTAATCCTATAAGTTCCTCCCTGTCCTATTCTACTCATATTGACTCTCTTCCAAAACTGATCCTAACACACAGGAGGAGAGAGAGAGAGAAGGAGTGAGGGAGAAGGTAGGAGATGTGGGAACAGTGATTAAGAATGGATATACAAAAATACTAAATATACATCCCTCAGAGAAAGGCAGCAGAGGCATTAGTTCAAAAGTGATTGTGTGGGGCACCTGGGTGACTCAGTAGGTTAAGCCTCTGCTTTCGGCTCAGGTCATGATCTCAGAGTCCTGGGGTCGAGCCCCATATCGGGCTCTCTGCTCAACGGGGAGCCTGCTTCCTCCTCTCTCTCTGCCTGCCTCTCTGCCTACTTGTGATCTCTGTCTGTCAAATAAATAAATAAGATTTAAAAAAAAAGTGATTGTGTGACCCAGGTTGATCTAATCTTGTAATTCACAGGGCTTCTGTTTCCCATTAGGCAGTCTATATGTGACTCTTCGTTTTTTATTACCTAAAGGAGAACACTTTCACCAGAGGACCACTGATGACTCCACTTAATTGGAAGTTCAGTTGGCTTTTGGCCAATTTGGGATCTTCCAGAGACAGTATAAATAGGCACAAAAGATATTACTGTGGGTTGAGGTGACTGACTGTGATCATCGAAAAACTATACAGTGAGAGCAGAGAGGAGAAGTGAGATGTGGTCCGAAATGACCTTCAGTGTGCTTTCTTGTGCCACGCTTACCTTACACAGTCAAGATTGTTCAGTGTCTACAACCCTCATCAATTAAAGTCTGAGCCACTCACTAAGAAGAGACCCCAACCTACTGAGATACTGAAGAAAAGGGAACAGATAATGGAAAAGGATGTTGTGGAGTCAAAATATAAACAGATCCTCAAGACCAGTTGTGGAAGTAACAATTTAAAATAAAATGAATAAAAATAAAATGAAAATGAGTAGTAGTTACTACTACTCATACTAGTAGTAGTAGTAGTAACTAGTACTCATTTTCATTTATTTTTAATACACCCCCCCCTTTTTTCCCCAGTCTTATATCAGGGGTGTTGATTGATGACTTCAATGCAACCAGCTGGTAAGTTGCAAAATTTGAGATAGTATCACAAGATCAAAAGAGAAATGGATATCTGTTCAGAGCTTCTGAGCACTGAGTTATACAGATGATCTAATTAGATTTCAGGTTTTATCTCCTGGAGATATGAAATATTAAACATTTAGAGGCTCCCATCAAAGTAAGACTGTTTCCCCAAATTAACTGTTTATAATTATAATAGGAAAAAAGGCATTTCATGGAATAAAAAAGAAACGCTTCAACTTTAAAAAAATAACATCTCATTATGAAATTACAGTTCCATTTAGGTTTCTTTTAATACAATCTTTGAAGAATACTTTTCTATCCTTCTAGGATTTGTGACTGTTAACAAAACTGTCATTCTCAACTCTCTGCCTTACCACGTAAGTATTGTCTTGGGATTTTAAATTATTTTTCTTGTCTACTGATATTTAAAACTCTCTCCCCTCGTTGGCAACAGATCCTGGATTTAAATTCTTCAGGTTGCAAAACTACTTTTCTTTGTCTCACTCCCCCCTGTGCAGAAGACTCTAAGAGTCTTGTTGCAGAAATGGTCAGGGATGTTTTCGTGGCTTCCTTCCTGGGGCAGATGACACATCTTTAAGCTGAGAAGCCAAGCCATGGGCCCCTGTGAAGGAAGGGACCAGCAGATGTATAAACCGGGGATGAAATCTTTTGAAGACTGCTTTGCTCAGCCAAGAATTGTTTCGAAGGAGCTAACAGTTGAAAACCCTTGAGATCGATTAGGATCCTGTCTAATGTAGAGAGGAAGAAGGTGTGGCCCACCAAGAAAAGGAAGACCATAATCTCAAAAATAAATCTGACAGTGTCTTTTACTTCTTAGAATGTAAACATCATTAATATGTAATAAATCATAAAACTGTGTGTGCTGCAAGGTGATGAGACCCTCCCTATGCTTTTATAACACCTGAATTTCACAGTCTCAACAGAAAGCACTGCTCTGACTTTGAAGTCTGGGGCTTGGAAAATAAACAGTCATTTGATACTACGAGTTTTTCTGAATCTGCCAAGCCATTTTCTCCCTAAAGGTAAGTGCATCATATACATGGAAACAGTTTTTTGTTTGTTCATTTGTTTTTGTTTTTTAAGTGAATTAGGATAAGAGTCCATTAGAGGTTTCTGCTTTTGATTTTCATTTCAAATGCTTATTCCTATTTCTGACCCTGTTCGTTACTTTTTCCTCAGCCTTAGGGAAAATGGGCTTGAGATCTAATATTGAAATTGCACTAGTGAAGTCACTGGGATCCTCGAGCTTCACAGGGATATTGGCGTTTAGTGTCATTGGCTTTGGACTTACCTGTGTTCCTTTTTGTGCATTTTTGGAAGAACTCAATCTTTTTTGAGGCTTTGCCTTGAAGAATTCTTTCCTGCTTCTCCTATCCTCTTATCCCATCCTCAAATATAATCACATAACTCTACCATATTAGACCTATCCTGGGCCATGAAAATTACTTTTGGGACATTTTGCCAATCCTAAGTATTAACCAAGGCATACTTGAACCCTGGGAAGTGGCATTGGCTGTGGCTGCTCTCAGGCAAAGTTCTGATTATTTTCAGTCATTTAAAAAAAAAATTTTCCACTAGACAAGGGCAGATTCTCTTTCAAATCCTACCTGCTGTGCAAGCATGACAAAAGATTGAACGGATGGGAATGCACTGAAGCAGTCCAAATTCATCCTTTGACCTCTGAGCTCAACTGGCTGTCATGCACAAATTTGATTTTTGCTAGAAAGATCCATTTTTCTATCCCTCAAAGGAGAAAACTAATGAGACTGAATGAATTGAAGAGTTATTTCTTGAACAATTTTCCACAAGTGATGTATAGCAAATCTACAAGTTTTATTTTCAATATATACTTTTGTTGGGCAATTTGGGAATCGAGGACAAATCAGAGAACTTTCTTGCTTTAAACAATAAAATACATGTTATAGAATCCAACCATCTGGGCACCATGGTATAGTGGAAAGCATCTTGAACTCTTGAGTTGGAAGATGTAGGCTAAAATCCTAGAGTGCCACCTGTTCCACTTCATTCATCTTTTTCTCTGTTTCCTCTTTTTACCCTAAGTGGGTGTAAGCATCTATCTATGCTGTCCAATCTCTCTCCACATAGAAATTTTCCTGAAAGTGGAAGTGATTTATTCAGCCACGAAGGATTAAGCACAAATAAGCAATCTCTTGCTTTATTCTAATGAACTTTAAATTGAGTTAAACATTGACAACATGCACATATGAAGTTGTTGCACAATATTTGCCTAAATTCCAAAATGAGAACATTTATTTGCAAGGTAGAACTGTAGGGAAGGGACAAGTTTGGGCTCAATAAATGGGGGAAGACCTGGAAGGCCTAAAGGAACAAAACTTCGTCTTTGCTTTGAGTTCTTGGTAGAATTTTCTGAAGTGAGAGAAGAGGTCATTGTGATACGTTGAAAATTACACTGACATTGAGGCAAAAACTGGTTTGAAACCAGCCCCGCCATTTGTTAGCTATGAAAAAAAAAATCATTTAGAACTTTCTGATAGTCATTTTCCTCATTTATTAAGAAAGGTAAGGACAACTACCTCACAAAATAATTGAAAGTATTCAACAAGACGATGCATATGACAGTGACTAGTGCTGTGCTTGGCACATATCAGGTACTCACTTGATGCTTATTTCAGTTCAAATGGAGACAGAACATAGAAGCAAAAACATGACAGTCATAACAAGCATATCATGCTCAGAGAGTAGTAGAGAAACCAGACTGGCAAAGAAGAAGAATCATCATTTTAGACAGTGAGCTGTCGTGAGGAGAAGTCATTTTCCCTTGTGTCTTAGAAATCTAATACGACCTGCTAAGCTGATGCTCACATCCTAGTAGAGTTGCTAATGGAATCTGGGTTTCTAGATTTTCCACTTAATTTTGATTCCTTACTTTCTTATCTGTCAAATTCACTTTAGCTCATTATGGTGATGCTGGCACAATGCCAGACCAACGGATCAGTCCAGCCAAAAAATTGATAAAGACAGAAACAAGATACAAATGACAATTGATGGGGCACCTGGGTGGCTCAGTCAGTTAAGCATTTACCTTTGGCTCAGGTCATGATCCCAGGGTTCTTGGATTAAGTCCCGAGTTGGGCTCCCCACTCTGAGAGGAGCCTGCTTCACCCTCTCCTCCACTCTCTTACCCACTCTCACTCTTTCTTTCTTTATCTCTATCTCTCACTCTCAAATCAATAAAATATTTAAAAAACAAAAATGAAACAAAACAAAACAAAAAAGAACAAACAAATGACAATTGATTATAGGTTGTTGAATGAGTAGATGAGTGAGTTCAGTAAGAACACTTGAAATATTAAAGGCATATATTGGTTCAGTATACATTTATTTTTATTCTGAGATTACATATTAGTTAGCTTTTGCTAAACCATGCTATGGTGATGAGCGACCCCCAAATCTCTGGATTTAGAACAGTATTTATTTCCCATTCACATCTACCCACTGTAGCTTGATTCTAGTTTACTTTACTTGTGTTCTAATTCTAGGACCCAAGTTGAAAAATCAGTGTCTGGTGGCAGAGGGCAAAGAGGTAAGGCCATTCAATACAACTGCTCTTAATGTTCTACTAGCAGGGGTGGGTTTTGGCACTTCTGCTTACATTGCACAGGCCAAAGAAAGTCATACAGAGCAGGGACCTATACTCCTGCCACAAGGAGACACTTCAAGTCAATGGAGCATGAAGAATCATCCTCCTTCAAAGGAGGAAATGAACAATCAGGAGAAAAAATACAATCTGGACAGATCACAGATTTCTGAATTAACATTCTCTAAGAATTAATATATGATTATTTTGTCCCCATTGTCTAATGGAAAACCTAGCCAAAGGTTAACAGGTTATTTTCACTTCGCTCAGGCCACCTTTCTTTCACAGATGTACAAAATTGCAATTACCTTTCTTACCTGCTTGCTCCTCTATGAGGGCACTTCAGAGGTTAATATCCATCCCTAGTCCATCTCTCAATCAGACAAGGGGGCAGGTATGTTCTCATTCCTTGAGATCAGACTCGTGGATATGCATATTACTGTTTAGAAAGTTGAGAATCCAGATTTATTAGTTAAATTCTAGATGCTTCATCTAATATTTGTTAAAAGACATAGCGTCATGCATTGTAGTGGCCTTGCATTTAAAGAATTGACTCACATAAGATGCAAAGTGTGTAATGGATAAGGGTCCAGGGTCTTTGGAAAGTGTGACTCTCGTTGCTGCCTGAGCAATAAGTGAGCTGGGTTTGCTTTTATTTTCACATATCCTTTCAAGCGGTCTCCATCTGTAGCTAATGTTATAAAGCTGGTGTCTGAGACATCTTTGTTTTTATTGTGGCAATATATCTAAGCCCTCTCTTTATCTTAAGTAATCCAGTACCCCTGAAAGATGATGCTGGGACTCAGAAGGAAAAAAAAAAATCTGATAAGATAACAGCTTACAGTGACATTTATATAATTGCCCCAGTCAGAACTCATTTCCAGCTGCCTATGTGGGAGCTTACTTCAGCATTGTAGCTAGGAAGCAGGAAAAGCAAATACTGCTTCCCTTTGGCTCCCACCTTCTGAGCTATTCATGCTTAAAGGGAAGCTTTTCATCTGGGAATACTGTGCTTTAAGCCATACATAGATTTGCTTCCTAAGATCCCAGTTTTCTGTGAAACATAATTAGAGGGATTGTCATTGGAGACTAAATTGTCTTTATTTAGACCAACAAGAAAACTTCTTTGAACAACAAAATCTCCCATAAGTTTTCCGCTCCAATTTGTGTATCATAGAGGTCCTCGAACACTCTTCTGACTTCATTTTTTATTTCAAGTCAGTTGGGTTCACTCTAGAATGGTAGCTGGCATGTCCTTCACCAGAGCTGGCAGAATTTTCTTTCGTTAGTAGAACTTGTCTAGAAGAGGTTGCCATGAATCCCCAACTGCAGATTTAAGGCAGCCTTTCCTTTTCCCATTCTCGAACCCATGTTCTCTTTGTTCATAGCCTGAGGACTTTAGAATCTATAGAAAATTGAGAGTCTGTCTCAGTGCTGTACCTTTGAGATAGAAAGATTCATCTATGCATTATATGAGAGATGACTAGTAAAGAGGAAAAGGATCTGCCTAAAACGGTTTCTGATATTTTACCTAGTTCATTCTGATTTCATACAACATAAAGCTTAATTCTATCCTAAAGTTTTGTTTATCTTCTTATACCCTCAATATTGTTTGTTTCCATGGCTCTTGCTGAAATCGAGGTCTACTTACCTCCTGCTTCCTGTTCCTAGAAGCCTTGGGGATGAGTGTCATATTTATTCTAAACTATGAGATATAAATTCTATCACCAGTCCACATGGCATTTGATCAGTAACCTTGTTAGGTCAACTGAGAGCAAGGCTGGACAATGTCTCCCTTTAAAAACTTGAAGTCTCGGGAGAAAAAAAAATGTGGAGTCTTGAAAAAAAAACTTCACTTGCTTTCATTCATTTGATTTTCACCCTGTCACATTAAGGTCAGCCAAGTGGTAAATTACTCAGGACAATCTTGCAACCTCTCTGAGTGACTTAGACTAGCTTAGCTTTAAGAACTTTTCACTGCACTTTGGAAAAATACAGTATTTAGGGAACCATCTAACATGGACAGACAATGAATGCAAATTGGTGACTTAGTACCCCCATGAAACATTCTTTACTGTGATGAGATCCCAGAAAACGAAGACTCTGTCTCATGCAATTTATATTTAAAATCTATGCAACACATTCTGGACCAGGCAAGTACTCAATAAATACCTGTGATATTAATAATAGATAAATGAATAAAGGCAAAAAAATTATACTATTATACATTACTATAATACTCTGAATATTTATCATTTATTATTCACTAGTTAAGAAACTGTGAAAAAGGTGCAAGAAGACTAAAATCCATTATTCCTCCTTGTATTGAAAATTTTCAACCACTCTACAAGATGAGAACTATTTTACCTTCATTTTACCATTGATAAAAATTGAAGCTATGAGAGTTTTGGTTTGCTTGAGTAAAACTTAATACAGAGTCTCTCATACAGTTGGTATTCTGTGAAGCGAATATTTCAGATGGAAAAAAAAAAAAGAGAGAGAAGCAAGGAAACAGGGGAAAAAGGAAGGAAGGAAGTAGTAAATAGCAGGACCAGTGTACGAACCAGATTTGTATGTTTCCAAAGCCTTTTCTCTTGTTTTTTTTGTTTTTTTTTTTTTTCCTAAAGATGCACATTGACCCAATAAAGAACTTTATATGCATATTATTTGCAAAGAATCTAAGAACTAGGATTGTAATAGTATAGAAAACAGAGCCTCTACCCTCAAGGAACTGTCAGTCTGCTAAGAAAGACCATCTATGACAAGAAAAATAGAATAAATTCAAAATATATTCTTGTATTTTGAAATAAAAGGAAAAGCAGACATTTCAAGATCATACAACATGGCCTTTTGTATGAATAAGTGTACATTAACCCTCAGGAAAGCTGTAAAATCAGAAGTCAGGGATAACTATCTTTGGGTCCATCAACTTGTCTTCCTGTCTTTTCCCCCCTTCAAGACAGGTATATCTTCAACCACTTCTCTCTGCCTTCTTCAAAATCCCCTCTTAAAGAGGGATATATTATTAGTATTACACACAATGTGAATTTAAGTCATTGTTCTACTTCTTCATGGTGTGTAGGTATTTAAGCCCAATCTCCATCTGTGGACTTCAAAGCATCTGCAAGAAGGTGGATTGGATTTCTATGCGGTGACCACCTTTCTGTTTTTGAAGATGTCATAAGACACAGAGTCATATTCTCTGCTAACATGTAAACCTAAACTTAGCTGAGACAAAGCTATCAAAAACAGAGGATCATGGGCCAAAAGTTGATTTATTTAGCTGATATTTATTCCTCAAATCCTGCTTTTAGTCTGACAAAACTCAACCACCTCAGCATATGCTAGATAGAAAACACCTCAGTCATCCGCTGGAAGTAACTACTATTTAGGTATAAACTTCCTTCAAATTTGTATATGTCCATAAAAGTGTGCAATAACATTATGGTTATGATAAAGACAAAAATATTTAGTTTTAACACCATTTTTTATGGATATTTGATAACATGAGTGCATGTTAATTTATTTGACTCGTCCTCGATTGATATTCTCTTAAATCACTCACACAATTTTGCTCATAAATAACACTAAAATGAACATCCTTATTTATAAATCCATGCACATGTGCTAATCATTTCTTTGACAAAAATACCTAGAAGCAATTCTCTATACTCTTTATGCAACACTTAGGTTAAAACTAAAATTATTTCAAAATAAAAAGTCTAAAAGAGTTATGTCAAATTACATGTATGTGAACATGTATGTATTTATGTACACACATATAATTAGGTGTTTTCTTACACTTTTCTGATTCTTTCTTTGAATAAATGTCCTTTAAAAAATAAATGTACCTAATGTCTTGCAAGAATACTCCTACAATAAATAAATGAATAATGTTGCATTTGGCATATAGGACATATTCAGAAATATTTGAAGAATAATGAATAAATTGATACACAGATGAAAGACTTTTGTTTACAATAACATGGTCAGAAATTCATAACATCTTGTATTTCTTCTTTCTTTCTCCTTCTACATCCACCTGTATTGATGCAAACCTCTTTTTTCCCCCACCTGAATAGCATATAAGGTCAGTAACCTGAGGTATGATTTTCTTTCTCCTTGCAACCCAGCTCCCTGCATGGTCCCACTAATGGAAAATTAGTGGCACAAAATTCCTTCTTCTGAAGCAACACATTGAAGCTATTTGACTCCTATGTTGTGACAAAATCCTGTGTCATGGGATAGATTTGCTTTGTTCTGCCTTGAGTTCTTATCTGAGAATTTCTTATGTTCATCTTATATTAAAGAAGATTTAAAATAGAACCTCTGGCCTATTCCACAAGAAAAAAATAATGTATTATCACAACCTCTATGATACTTCCCAAACTTCTTTGGGACTCCAACATGTGAGTAGCCTGCAAAACACTTAGAAATCTTTCTGATAGTGTCAGGTGAAAAAAATAAAAAATAAAAACTCAAGTAGTGGCTCTAGAAGTCAAAGGACAAGCCCCAGGATTTCAAAATCTGTCTCACTGGCTCTTGAATGGAAGCCCTCGAACTCTGAGAAGTATTTTATTTTTCCTTTCTTGTTCCTCTCTGAATCTAAGCTGTTGAACCTACAGTTACTATCTAACTATCTTTCCTTTTTCTTTTTCCCTTTTGTTGTTAAAGGCCCAGTTACTTTTCATGGGAAGGAGGTTCAATGAAATGTGACTCCTTCCATGGGAAAGAATAGGCCATATACACATTCCTCTTCCTCCTCTTGCCTTTCTTGATGTGAGTCAGAATTTCAAATGCTCTGCAAGCCAGATATAAGCCACGGACTTATTTAATTCCTCCTGTGAAGAAACTGTTCTTGTAGGATCAAAGCAACTTCCCGCATTTCTGATGACTATCAGGCAGCGGCACAAATCCAAACAACAGGGGCACCTGGGTGGCACAGTTGGTTAAGCCTCTGACTCTTGATGTCTGTTCGGGTCTTGATCTCGGGGTCCTGGGATCGAGCCCTGTGTCGGCTCAGCATGGAGTCTGCTTGTCCCTCTCCCTCTGTTCCTCCCTCCCAGTGATATGCTGTGATATATTTGAAGAGATTTTCTCCCTAGATCCCAATTTTTTTTGTTGTTGTTAAATATAAGCAGTTTTTTTTTTCCTCCTTCTCCAAGAATCCAAAGAGCAAAAAGCTACCCTCTTCTTAGTGAGATTAATAGTCCCAGAGTACATACTATGTAAGAAACTTGGCTGAAATAATTAACTATTTTTCCTTTCTGACATATCATTGCCTTCTCATGTTTAAGGGCAGATTGCTTGACTAAGTAGGTGTCCTGAGTTCTAGTCCCAGTTGATAATGTAATTCAGTTAATATTACGTAGGAAAAAACACTTAATTCTCTCAACCTTGATTTTCAATGTTGAAGGTACCATTATCAAACTTTAAGGTTTATTTCTATTTTGTTGTACTTTAATTTGATGTAATAGTACATTTAATAGATTTTTTTTTTTTCCTGCCCAGAATTCTTCCACTCTTCCAATCATCATATTCAATTTTCCTCTGGAGAACAACTCCTTTCCCTTAGTTTACACTCACCTTACCTAGTTTACACTTACAGAACTTATGTTCTACTAAGGCAGTTCACTCTACCCTTTGCTTAAGAGGCAGCCATTTGACTATCTGAGCAGCATACTTTCCTATTTGCACTGATTGTACAGTGATTGTGTGGTAATAAGCACAAGATGCAATCGGAGTAAATGAGACACAGTGAGGTATTGCCTAGGAATTCTGGACATGTCCCATGATATTGTCTTTTCCATGAGACTTGAGACTAGGAACTTATAAAATCAATAGCAATCTACTGAGTTTCTAGGGTCTACCACTCATGAAACCAGAAAATGAACCGAACTGAGTAAAAGATTCAGCAGAGACAAGATAAATCCTAATGTAATCATGTGAGTTCCTGTACCCAGTCATGCCTGAAGACAGAATACTTTGGAAAATCTCTGTTGTGTAAGCCAACAATTTCTTTTTTATGCTGAAGCCAAGGTATCAGTTGGGATGTTTTGGATGGGAATAAAAAATGTCACTACAAATGGCTTAAATAACACATTCAACCTATTGACTTATGTACCTTAAAAATACAAAGGTAAGAAGAGCTTTTATTTATTTCACTTTGGTGGTCAATGGTGTCACTAAGACACACTTGTTTTTTGTTTCTTTTATCTACTTTCTACAATAACAGCTTCATGTAAAGATGGTCTTTCTTACAGTAATAAGATGGCCAGTGAGATATGATTTATAGGTTTCTTTGTCCAAGGCAAAAGTGACCTGCCTTCCTAGTAAATCTGTCAGAGAAACATTTTTTTTTTTTTTAAATAAAAATCCACCTTTATGTCCTTTTGACCAAGTACTCATTCTCATGTAACCCCTATGGCCAGAGGAATACCAAAGCTGGCATGCTTAGAAATAGATTTCCTAAAGTGTTAACTGGTTTTGTGGTTTAAACAATCTAAACTCACCATCCCAGATGCTGGAGTGGATCAATGTACCGTCATTACCTGGGTATACATAATAAGGTGGGAGGGAGGTAAAAGAAGTCTTAGAAAGACAACCACAGCGCTCACCACAGCCAGGTGAGTGTGAATTTTCTGTCAGTTTCCAGAACAGCTTTTTGAAATCAAATCTAAGGGACAAAATGGACACTTGCTCTATATTCTTATTCTCCTTCCTTTGACAAAAGCTTCAGGGAACTCAGATAATTTAGAAGAAACAAAGGGGGTTAATTGTGTGTAGAAGGAAGCTTTCTGGATAGTGGACTGGAAGCCAAGCAGGACAGGAAAAGTTCCTGAAATCCGAAAGCTGAGGTTAATGCTGGAATCTACTCTTTACCCTGTCCCTTGATCAGGCTAACCTGATAGATCTTGAAACTTCCTGAAGGTTTCATGAAGTTTCAGTTTTGGTAAAATTTGAAAGTGAGCTCTTCAGACAAAAAAAAGACCATAAATCATTTCCTAGAGCACTTCTGTTCTGATGTGGATGCCCATCAGGAGCCAGATTGTACAAAATGACCTTAACTTCCCTGAACAGAGTAGGCCCAGCACACGAATACTTTCTCCAGCTAACAAGAATTGGAACTAAGAGAAAAAGGTGCTCTTATTTGATGCTGTTAGAAACCAGATTTGTAAGTTATACCAAGTAGGGAGCTAAAGGAGCTAAAGTCATGGAACAATAGAAATTACAACCCTCATGGAAGAAATTTATCTGCCAGGAAAACAGTGAAGAAGAGACACATTGAAAAGTAAGGAGAAGGGATCTTGTTATTTTGGAAGGAAAAGGTAGAGAAAGGGCCAGAAATATAGTTGTACTAAGGTCTCTAAATTCTGAAAATACCTCCACCCTCACTCTAGACATGTTTGCTGAAGCTCTTAAGCTAAATTGGATGATATTTTCTTTTAATAACGAATAATCTGAATCTAGACAAACCTCCTGATGACAAATTCCAAAAGCAAATATACAGGAGATTGATGTCTCCTGGTGACAGTTCTTGGACAATCCTAAAGAAAAAAGTAACACTGATAGAATCATAAAAGCCTTAGCTGGGGAGATAGTCACAAAACCATATAATTGATGGTCTGAAATGAACGCAAAAACTAGTATTTTCTTTGCTTATAACATCTCATATGACCTTATCTTATCCTTGTAACAACCATATGACACATATATCATTATCTTTCTTTTTACAGATGAAAAACTAGATTCAAGAGGCCTAATAACATACACAGAGGAAAGTGGTGAAAAAAATTCTCTATAGGAGGACCCTGACTCTATGCCATTTCTCTTTCTCTTTCTGCCTTTCAGAATAAAGAGTAGGCATCTTCTTAATTCTTAATTCTTCTTAATTCTTAGTTCTAAGTCTGTCAAACCAGATATGTTTTATGATTTTATTATTCATACAAAAAGGATGAAGCATTCCAGGCAGAGGGAATAACAATGGAAAGGTATATGGTGTGTGATGGCCAAACATTTGAGAGAACTATATAAAATTCAATTTCTAGAATACACAGTTCAAGGAATGAGTGGTTGCAGATGAAGCTGAAGAGGTGGGGAGGAGGTTCAGTTCATGGGTCCCTTTTATGGGATTCTGATGTTCTTAAATCTGTCTGTAGATGAGATAAACCCACTCGAAGGTTTAAGAAAGGAGTTGTTCTGGAAATCACCATTAAAACACATGGTGTGTTTTTGAGCTAAAATCTCACACACACAAAACATACATATGTATGGAGAGATAGACAAGCTAACCCGTGCCATGGAATTTTGAAGTAAGACAAAGGACAGTGAAAATGATACACTATTTCTATGTACTGAACTTTATTTCAATACACAGATTTTAAGGTATAGGCCCATACACATGGGACAACACTGTGATCTTCACAAGTGAATCCAAGCCTAATGTTGTTTTTTTTTAATTTTGGATAAATGCTTTATATAATTCCAATACATTTCCCAATAATTTTACAAATGAAATTGCTTACAGAACAAGCATTCGCTTGATGAACACGTGTGAAAATATCTTGTTCCCCAGACCCAAGTAACCTGGGCATTCAATTCCCATTTAGTCTGCAAGCTGGTTCCTCGGGCTGTGTCTCTCTAGACACTTGCCAGTATGTAGATGGATGGCATTAATTTCAGATGGGGAAATCCAGTAATGTTGTCCTGAACCCTGCAAAACAAGGTCAGACATCTGTAAGAGCTGTAGCCCTCCAAGAAAACATGTGCCTCTTTCTTCTGTCTGGAGTGTTCTCCTTTTGTATTCTGCCCAGAGATTTCTTGAAATAAATTTTGTATGTCTCAGAAAATATGGTAAATATTCTCATGTCTAAATTTTCTATGATTCTCACCAACTGGAAAAGCAGAAAGCTTTCTTGGTTTGATTAGAGAGCAGATTTCATCAGGCTAGAAATTGTCAGCTGTCTACAGTAGAACTGAAATCCATGTGCTTTCAGGACAATTAGTCAGAGTGGCCTGTGGGATCTTTAAGACGATCTCATTCTAATAAAAAATTGCGAAATAGATAACACATCTTTGAACACCTCCTAATTTCTTTTTGCTCCTCCATACCCTTGTGATGCTTCTCTCACTCCTGTTTTTATTCTCTTACAGAGCCGAAGGGTGTCTGCTCTCATACTATCATCATCTAATCAAAATCAACCAGTATTTCTTAAGCAGCAGTTATGCGCAAAACTGTTCTGGAAAAGAGGGTTGCTTCCCTTAGAGAACTGTCCTTTTAGATGAGGAGACAAGATATATACAAAAGAAAAGTGTAGAGCAACAGAAGATATAACACGACTATGACGTAGTGGTGTGGGCAGCTTGGTTCTTGCCCAGAGTCGGGATGAAGTCCATTGAGAAATGACAATGTAAAACAACCAAAATTTAGAGGTGGCATTATATCCCCTAATCCCACTCTCACCAACATGGAAACAGAGACAAGATTTGGAAATGACCCCAGGGTATTGGGCTCGGATGAGAGTCAATTATTGCATTCTTCACAAAGATAAGAAGCAAATAAGGGAAAATGAATTTCTTAAAAACAAAACAAAACAAAACCTTGTTAGTACCATGTTTCTCACTCATCTATTCAAAATATGCCTGTGGCTTCTGCTGCCTGCTTATTGAAGTTAGTAGGCAGAACTATTACCTGTGTCAGCCATCGTGCTCAGGAATGGACACATAAGATTTAATCAATCATTTTCAGGCCTTGAACTCCGTGTAAGTAGAGAAAAGTCAGGAGAGCAGATGAGTTCCTTGAGGGGAAAAAAAAAAAAAGGAAAAAAGTTATGGATCAAGCAAACATGAATTATCAGGAAGCAAGCACAGAAAAATTCTGGAACAACATCAATGGAGAAAACTCACTGAAATGAGAGTAGAAGAAGGTGTGTAGACCTCTGTGGCTTTTTGCATTCTGCAACAGCATGCAGAAGTCTGACCAGGCTGGGCATTAGACTCCTGGAGTGGGACCTGGCTGTTGGTCTAGAGGGTTTCTAAACTCCTGGACTGGGAGGTGCCAGCATTTCTGGGCATGATCAGGAACTGAGGTTCAACCACTGTGTGATATAGTGGAACCTTAGCACCTAGCCTGATCTGGTATCTGAGTACTCATGCCGAAAAAATACCCGAGCTCCCTTCCTCCGGGGTATCAGAAAGAGAGGTCTGAGCATTGGTGATAGAGTTGTAAGGCCAATAGAATTCTGTTCTATCATTCCAGTATTCGTGTTTATGGGGATTTTAGCCCTATCCGCTGGTATGATCAGGAACCAAAGTTCAAGCCGTGAGCATGTATGCGGTCATAGCTCTTCACCTCGGCAGAACCAGTGCCCTGAACTTATCTTGCTGCCCTCTTCCAGAATTGGTTGCCTTTAAGCCTTCAGTGTAGCCAGTTTCTGTGAAGCTCCCAGCAGCCAATCTAGAGAGAATCCATCTGTTAAGGTTAATCTAACTTTCAATTTTAAGAGGACAGAAATCTGGTTCAGGAAATACTAAGTTTAGGGGTCAGGAGAAGACAAACCACCCAAAGAGACAGAAGATGATCCAGAAAAGTAGGAGAACGGCAGTGTTGAGAGCCACGGAGGCAAAAAGAGAGATTGATCTCAAGAGGGATATTGAAAATGCTAAGTGCTACAGAGCCGGTAGGAAGAATGAAATATAAATAGAGGATGGGGGATATTAGGGACCATATTTCAATAGAATTGTATAATCAGAAACGAGATTAAAAGTTTAAGAAATGAAGACATAATTAGAAGAGTGGAAAAAAGCAGAGGAATGAGGGGCACCTGGGTGGCTCACTTGGTTAAAAGCCTTTGGCTCAGGTCCTCACCCCAGGGTCCTGGGATCAAGCCCCAAGTGGAGCTCCCTGTTCAGTCAGGAGCCCTCTTCTCCCTCAACAACCCCCTCCCTGCTTGTGCTCTTGCGCTCTCTCTCAAATAAATAAAATATTTTTTGAAAAAAAAAAAAAAAAGCAGAGGAATGAGAGGATAATAGCTTGAGTTATGAAGAGATTGCAGCAAAGACTTTTCATAACACAGGGATATCCTGAGTCTATGAAAGAAGCTTCTGAGGATGGAGAAAGTTAAGATGGTTAGAAGAGTTTGCGTTCTCTGCCAAATGATTTCTAGTTCTTATGAGTTACTATATTTTGACGTTCAAAGATTATCAGTAGGGACTTGTACCAGGTGATTGTTTTTATTTGATGAAGGCTAATTTTACGATTCTGTCCTCTAACTTGTGGGGATATCTCTAGTAGTGGCTTTTTGGTCAGCAAGCCAAGCTATGAGAGATGCATGCTGGCAAAGGCACTTCGCAATTCCCCCTTCACATTTCTGCCTCCTCTTCTTACATATCAGACAGTCCTGTCTTTCCAAAACAGTACTTGCATGCATCTTCCCCTCTCCCCAAAGCCCCAGTCAGAATATTTGCGGTCAAAATTAGTGCTGAATAAACCAGGTGGGGATTTCCCTCTGTTCCCAGAAAATTATAGATCTAACTTCTATTGGTTATAAAGGGAAGAACTAGGGAAAAAATAAATTCATTTTTTTTCTTTGCTAAAGGATCAGCACAATACAAATGTATTTTGCCTTAATGATACTTTTTGAAGTGTGACAGTCAGGTAGCAAATGAGGAAACCAAAGTACAGAAAATATAAGAATATTTTAAAACTCACGAGAAAGGTGAGTGACTGTACCAGCATGAAAGAGCCAGATGTGGCTGATTTTTTTTTTCTTTTTTAGAATTCTAAACCTCTCTGTTGATATCATGCAGCTGAAAATGGCTCATTTTCAGGATGCAAAACCATCTTATCCCAATGTTCAGACATGCTATCTTGGGTGGATTTTTTTCCTATTCTGTATATTTCTGGTGTGAGACTTGATGGCCATCTTCTAGATATGTCTAGGCAATGCCCTAAATGACTAGTCAGCCCAGATAACTGTGTGCCAGTGTCACTCCAGATAATAACCTTGTATCATGCAGAGACATTAACCAGTTGAATGACTGTTTTTTCTTTCCTTTACTATTCAATTCATCCAGAAGCACACATACACCCTCACAGATCATTTCACACGTAAGATATTTATTTAACTACATCATATTGACCAGAAAGAGAGTTAAGGCTGTTTCCTGCTTCCTGATTCAGATCCTTGGTTACACCTTTGGGAAGATTCTCAGTCCATGCTAAGGCTGTAGATCTTCATTAGTTTGTATCTAGGACTAGGCAAAATTAGCTAGAGCCAGTAATAACTGCATTCAGAGAACAGGCATATGGTCTAATTCACACCATCACTTTTTTTCCTCAAGATTGAAAAATGCCGGGTTTTTAAAATACATGACCATTCATCCTATAGTGGTCTGCTTGCCAGTTTGAAGGTGATAGGCTCCTAGCCTGCTAAAGTTGGAACTCATGAATACATTGAGGGACATTCAATGAGGTAGAGATGAGGGTAGAGATGAGGGTGGTAGAGATGGTAGAGATGAGGGTAGAGATGGTAGAGATGAGGGTGCTGGGGCCAGATGAGCCTTTATTTATTCATCATGAAACACAGGACTAGGAAAACCATCCACTCTCTCTTTCCCATCCTATTACTCTAAGAAGCTCTTCCCTGTTAACATTAAATTTAGTGCTAAAAATAAGGAAGAACTGTCCGGAAGAGCCCATTTGAAGAGTTGTTTTTTTTTTGTTTTTTTTTTTGTTTGTTTTGTTTTTTTTGAAAGAAAAATGTTTATATTGCAAGGAAAATTATGATTTGAAAAATTCAAACATCTGTCCTCTTCGAATGCTTACTGTATCCTTCTGATTCTACCTCAAAAATATCTTTCCAGTTGGACTGCTTGTATAGACCATCAACATTTCCTGCATGGATTTTTGTGATAGTGAGCTCCCTGTTCCTTCCCAGTCTTGCCTCTGCACATGTATTCATAAAGTGGGCACCATGCTTGGGGCAGGCAAACCTCTTTCTTGGGCTCAGATTTTGCATAGATTAATCTGTTCGTTTTCCCTTTTCTTTTCTTTTTTTTTTATTTTTTAAAGATTTTTTTTTTTTAATTTATTTGACTCAGAGAAAGAGAGAAAGGTGACAAGTGGCAGAGAAAGAGGGGGAAGCAGGCAGGGAGCCAGATGTGGGGCTTGATCCCAGGACCCTGGGTCATGACCTGAGCCAAAGGCAGAGGATTAACCCACTGAGCCACCCAAGTGCCCCCATTTTCCCTTTTCAACTGAGAATTTTTCTATCAATTCTTAGGAATCAGCTCAAATACTGGAAAGAGAGTTTGTAAAATTTTATCTATAGGGGCAGATTTATTATCAACTCCATTTTAGTGTTTGGCCCCAGAGAATGATTTTTTTCTTATTTTATTTTGTGAATATGGTCACTATTCAGATAATGTAATATAAACTAATTCCTGGATCTAGAGAAAATAGCTCTAATACCTATGTTCTTATCAAATGATTGCGCACATTCATCTCTGCTTTAGGCACATAGAAAACCACATTCTTTGATGGTACCATGTTGGGTAATGCCATTCCCTCCTCTTGTGCACCCAGTAAAACTACTCCTAGATCTATTGTCTGAGAGCCTGGGCAGTCACATAGGGTATTTTTTTTTCAATCCATAATTATAAAAAAAAATATCCTTTGAATTTTTGTTCATAAGCAGGGAGACAGAACTGCATAATGGTTAAAAGTATGAATTTGGAGTCACACTGTCGATGTTCAAAATTTGGTATATTAATTTCTCTGCATTTGTTTCCTTATGTGTAAAATGTATAGCAATAACAATTATACCAGACCATGTTGTTAGGATTTAATTAATTAATTAATTAATAATATATAAAACTAGCCATTCTTGAAAATGAAGAATACGAGGACTTAGACTACCTGATTCCAAAACTTATGATAAAGCTACATTATGATATTCACATAATGATAGACATCAAAACCAATGGAGCAAAGTGGAATGGGCAGAAATAGACTCACACTTCTCACACTTAACACAGTCAAACATGTTTTGAAAAAGGTGACAAGGCAATACAATGGGGAATGTATATTTATTTCAATAAATGGTACTGAAATAGCCAAGTATATATAAGGAGAAAAAAAGGAGAAAAAAAAAAACTTTGACCCATACCTCAAACCATTGTTGAAAATTACCTGAAATTGATCATAGACCTAAAGAAAAGAGCTAAAACCATTATACACTAGAAGAAAGCATATAAGAAAATCCTTGTGGTGTTAAATAGGGGAAAAATATTAAATAAGACACACACAGTACAAAACATAAAGGAAAAATGATAAAATGGTATTAATGGTATCTATCCAGATTAAAAACCATGAAAGACTTAGTTTAAAAAAAAATGAAAAACCAAGGCACAGACTTGGAGACAATGTGTACACAGTATAAAAGTAAGTAATGGGTCTGTATCCAAATATATAAGAATATTACTGGGGCACCTGGGTGGCTTAGTGGGTTAAAGCCTCTGCCTTCAGCTCAGGTCATGATCCCAGGGTCCTGGGATCGAGCCCCGCATGGAGCCCCACATTGGGCTCTCTGCTCAGTGGGGAGCCTGCTTCCCCTCTCTCTCTGCCTGCCTCTCTGCCTACTTGTGATCTCTGTCTGTCAAATATATAAATAGATAAAATCTTTAAAAGAAAAAGAATATTTACAATGAAATGTTAAAAAAATAACTGAGTAAAATAAAACAAAAGGCAAAAGATGAACAGGTACTTCACAAAGAAGATATATGAATAATAGATGGTATTTAAAAACTACTTAAACCTCACTTTTTACTAGAGAAATGTAAATTAAACCACAGTAAAAAGGATCACACATCCATTATTAAATTGAATAATACCAAGTATCCTTAAAGCTGTGTGGGAACTGAAATTCTTGGTACTGCTGGAAGGAAAGCAAAGTGGTACAGTCTCTTTAGAAACCAGGAATGTCAGTATCTTATATAGTTAAACATATACCCATTATAGGAGTTCACAACTACTTAGGTATTTTCCCAACAAAATTGACAATGTGTATCCACCCAAAGATTTGTTTCCTGAAAGAACCACAGGCAAATGCTGATTTATCATTATGCTTAATAGTCTGAAACTGTAAACTCTCCAGATGTCCACAGGCTAGCAAATATATAAACAAATTGTTTTATATCAATACTATGTAATGCTATTCAACTATAAGAATAGCAAAATATTAATACACACAATCTGGATAGATTTTAAACTCACTATGCTAAGTGGATAAAGTCAAACACACTACACAATATACCATATGATTAAGTTTGTATGAAGTCCTAGAAAAGCCAAAATTACAGTGGCAGAAAGAATAGTGGTCATCTAGTACTTGTGTTGGGAGAGAGGAATGAAAGCAAATATGCCCAAAGGAACTTTTTCATAGTTATGGAATTATTCCATATCTTGATTTTGGCAGTAAAGACAACCAAATTGCATGCTTAAATTTTAAATTGTACACTGGAACTTTACTTAATATAAATTAAACCTCAATAATTCTTGAGGGGAAACTGAAGTGTACATAACCATTCCTGGTACCTAATAGACATTCAGAATGAGTTCTAATTACTGGGGCGGTATGCTAGTTCAGAAGCAAAGTCACAATCTCTTGTATATCTCTAGTGCCAATAAATTCAGTGATGTATCAACAGTTTTGAAAAGAGAGTTGAGCAGTTTATTATGGTCACACAACCACAAACACACACAGTAAGAAACATATACATATATTTACTTTTAAAACTGAAGTCCAAATGTTGGTGGAATGGCTCCTTCCTTAAATAGTAATTTAAAAGTACTAAGTATTAGTGCTTTTTTTTTAATCAAGTCAACAAATTGATCTTGTTCTTTTGCAGTTGAAAAATTTTGAGATTAAAAAAAATTAAATCTTAGCTTATACCTTGTATAGGGAGCACACATGTAGAAGAACAGCCATTCTTAATTAAGGAACTATCATGTCACAACCAGAGCTAAGCCCTTTGAAATATTCTTTTACATGCCAGCATAATGTTAAACCATCACTAAATTTTCTGCATTCTGCATAATGTGCTGATGATTAACCTTATAAACTTATTTCCTGAGTAACTCTCATAGTTGATAAATGCAGTTAAGGGCAAAATCCAGCAAGGTTATTGAATAACAATCAGTGCATCCAGAATGAAAAATAACCCACCTTCTTCTGAAATAAGATATGAATAGACTTTACTCTTATAATTAATGTTGCTGCATTTTGCATGGAGATGGGGTATTTTTCATTTAAAGCCCATGTGTTAATTTTCCTTCACAGATAAGCCAAAAACCTTGACTCTGTCATCAGACCTTTGGCATCTCCTTCTGTTTCAGTTTTGGGTCTTTGCCAATGCACAGCTATGCTGTATCTGGACTTCCGTGCTGGGGTTGAGGGGTAGATATTCAGAAACATTCATTTTGTTTTCAATCAGATCCAGATTGCAGAAAGCCATATAAAAAACAAATGCTACTCCTATTAACAAAACATATGCCAAATATTTATTTGAAAGACAAGAACCCTAAAAGCCTGCATTTATGAAACCTAAACTAAGAGCTATTATAGGAGAATGATGGTTGGGAACCAGTCAGTACCAAGTGTTGGTGTTTTGCAAAAATTTTTCTAAATCATAGTGATTTTGAATCTCCAAGTAACTCTATAAACAATTAATTGGGGAACCTGTGTTTTAGTCCAGGTCTGTATCTGGTCAGTGGTTAAGACTTTAAAATTTTCATTTAGCTTTGAAGAATTAATTTCTTCATCTGCACAAAGTGGACATTGGCCTTGAAAATCCCTAAGGATTTCCAAAACTAAAACTTATATGTCTTTGGGAAGATTCAGTTGTTTTCTTTTTCTCTTTTGGAAATATAAATTAAATAACGTGTTTTTTAAGTGTGGATGAGGTGTGTGCTTGTGTGACTGGTTTTACCTCAGTTTCTAGCTTTAACTATTTCTCAGTGGTTTGCCATTATCCACATGATGATAGTGGTCACAAGATCCTGTAGAATCAGATCATGTCTACATTCCAGACTCATCTTCCCCTCCTACTCTAAATTTGCATTTTACATTGCAGGTTATTGTACAACATAGGTTTCCTGAATGGCTATTCTATTTTTCTCTTTTGTCAACACCTGTTTTTCACCACCTCCATTTACCTGAATATTTCCTATTTAATAATCAACAGTCCACTTTAAGCAAGATTTCTTCTGCAAAGACTGTCTGCTCTCAAGAACAGTTAATCACTCCATCTGTACTATCTCTTTGTCTCATACCTCCTTTTTGTCATTTGTATTTATCATAGTTATCATATTTGATTCTCCATGAAACAAAGCTTATGATATGTTCTTATTTACATCACCTAATATTGTGCCCTATACATAGAAAATATTCAGTAAGAAAATATTCAGTAAGTGAATTGAATGAAATTTAAATCCTTGGGCTTTGTGATTTTTTTAATGGCCACACTTTAAACATACTAATTTTTGTTCTATTTAACTTAATAAACTAGTTTAAGAATATTCATGGGATTTGGCTCGTGTCAGTGTAGTAAAAAATTTTATTAAACAATCAATTACTGTTTGACTGTTAAGTACCAGCCATTAGAGTCACAACTGCAGCACTGGTAAGTACATTTCTGTACTGTAATCAGATGACACAATATATTTTCTCAGTAATCTTAAAGTAAATAAACATCCAAAATTCTCAATGCATGGCCAACAATTTACAAATTTTGTAATGGGACAATTAAAACAAATTTTGTAAGTTACTCATATGTATCAAGTCAGTAGTTTTAGATCCCATAATTTGTGGAAATCCAAAGTGTTGGCCCATGACCAATGTGCCCAGTTAAATTGCTGAGTTCCTTTTGTTTTATCCCATAATCACCAAGCACAAATTTCATATCTCAAGAAAACAAATATAGTTCCTTCATGTTTTGAGATGTAGAGGAGAAGTCAGTTGGGGGAAGTCAGAGGGGGAGACAAACCATGAGAGACTGTGGACTCTGAGAAACAAACTGAGGGTTTTGGAGGGGAGGGGAGTGGAGGGTTGGGTGAGCCTGGTGGTGGGTATTATGGAGGACACGTATTGCATGGAGCACTGGGTGTGGTGCATAAAAAATGAATTCTGGAACACTGAAAAGAAATAAAATAGAATAAAGTGAAAAAAATAAGCTTTCTTGATGGATGGAGAGTTTATAAATGGGTAGATAAATAGGTAGATACAGAAATAAATAGATCTATGTGATGTATTTATACACATACGTATGTTTTAAAGATTAATAATCAATTGTTAAACATAGATGCACCTTTTTTGGTGAAAGTACTATGAAACAGTTTAAGAGCTTTTCTCGATTTACATGATAAACTATAGTTGTTTCTATATTGACATCAAAGAGTATAAGCCAATAAAATTTTACACTTATAATGATTGTGTCTTCCAATAATTTAAAATGTAACAGGAGAAATTCAAAGTCTTATAAATAATAACCTGCAACATATTCTAAAAAAATGTCAAGTTCACACCTATCGATGCATCATTTTTAGTCACAAAATTCAGTGACTGAAAGTGTGCCTTGTACATCATTGGTGTTCAACATATACTTCTCAGATGAAGAACTGCATTGGTATACTGTGCAACTTTTGGAATTTTAGTTTTTTTTTCATTAAATTTTTACTTGTGTACATATTTTCCTATTTAAAAAATATGTCCAGGATCAATTCATACCCTCTCATAACCACAGGCATAATTTCAGAGAGAGTGAAAGGAAGTAATTATTTTGAACGATTTACAAATATTTGTTTCCCTTTTTTTTATACTACAAGGTAAACTAAGTGGAATTGATCATCCTCCCTTGGTGATTCTATTAAATACCACATTTTCTATATTTGTTCTTATAACACATGATTATGTTTACATGTTTTAAGACTCTGCCTTCCCCATAAAGAAGGCTAGTAGGAGATAATTATTTGTCTCTTATTACTACTAACAAACACAAAAGTAGATATAGGGAAGATAATTGTTGGTTTTCAGTGAATAAATAAATGGGTGAATGGATGGATGGATAGATGTGTTATTAAATTTATAATGGGAGAAATAAATGACTGCTTAGATAATTAAGGCAAAGGAGTCAATTAGGGGTGGCTGACTAGGAGGTAATATGTATATCATCTCAAAGTCTATGTGTTCATAGTATTTCAAGTTTCAATTCTAAGTTTTTCAATCTTTCCCAGATGGTCTCATATCAGACAAGCTCACAAAAACTGAGACAAAACTGAATGTGAATTTAATAACTCACAAAAAGAAATATAACTGCTAAGCAGAGAAGATCTATGGTTTCCTTGACCAACTTACTTTTTTTGCACGAAATCACATAGGAAGACAAAATATAAAGACAAGCTTACTTATTAAATATAAAGAATTAGTACAAAGGGTATAAGCGTATAATGTCAAATAATATCATGTTCAGAGTTGGCACTGCCAGATTTGCCTTCTATTAACAACTCATTTCTAGGCTAACTAATATTATTCTGATCAACTCACTTCCCATGTTCTCAGTATCAAATGTCACTTAAGCACTCATATTCTTTCATATGTTGCTCAGACATTTATTATTTATTATTTTTTGTCAAAAAGATTGCATGACATCACAAGAAACATTTTAAGAATGTGATAGTTTATTTGAATGTTAGAAAACAACAAAATATATGCATACCCAAGGTAGGATCTATATTCAAAACTTCAGAAGAAATACCCAGTTTAATCAGTGGAAAAGAAGAAGAAGATCAATAAAATTAAAATTAATTATTTGATGGCACCAAAATTGAGATACATCGAGAGAAGAGTCTATAATAATAAGGATGATAAGTTCTTGCTAATTTTTATTTTCTAGACTCATGAAAGAAAATCATGAAAATTACATTTGAAGGAATAATTGAAAATTTATCTTTGAAACTGTTATTTAGAATTGTTCTAGCAATATGGCATCTCCAATGTTATTAAAATATGCACTATTAAACATCTAAAAATACGGAATAAATTTTGACAAACATATCTTTAAATGTGTAAGAGCTCTCAATAGTTTTAACATTTAGGGAATTTTGGTGAAGAAGAAGTGGAATTCTCTTTTCCATTTGTATACATAATCCCAAGGTCTGAAATTAACAACAACAACAACAAAAGTCAGATTTTAGAGAACTTAGTAGTAGAAAAAAGAAAACCACCAAGAACATTGGCTTTAGAGGAATATGCCTCTAGCCCAGACTTCTCAGAATAATATTGCCTTAATACAATGAAAGCATGAACTAAAATATTTTAGAAGTCCAAAATAGATTGGGTCCCTAAGTCAGACCCCCTCAAAGATATAAAATATATGAATTATCAGATATATCACAAAGTAGACTCTTAAATATTTTAAATTCAAGAATGAAAACTTCCACTGCTGCCTAATGTAGAATAAAAAGGACTGGATTTACCCTCCCATTTAAAACAACTGGAAAAGCAAGATAAATCTATGAAACAATGCTTCTCTTAGCATCAGATATCAGGAATGAAGAACAGTGATCCCTAACTGATAAGAAACAAACCAAGTGATCTCATGATTGCCCCAGTTTATTGCCCAGAAAGAATGTTTAGTTCACCATGTAGGGAGAGAAAATAGTGAAGTTCAGCAATCTCACTGAGTGAGTTGAGAGTCAGAGAAGTTAAAATGTAAAGCGTTCAAAGGGAAAAAATATTGGAGACATAAGAGTTTTTGAATTAGAGAACTCCAGAAATATACAGATTCTTCCACTCAGGTCTCCCAACAACCACTGATCAGTGCACGAGTCGACATAGAAGGATTAGGAGGAACAATTGTTGGAATTCAGATGTGGTCAGAGAAGTTCCTTTTTTCAACAGGTAGAGTGGAAAGCTTAACAATTTGTTGGGCATTAGGCAGAGTACCCAAAAAGATATTGACTCTGTAGTAAGAGAAAAATAAGTCCTAAAGTATCATCTTAGTCTCACCTAACAAAGCTTCAGAGCAAAACTTGAAGGGAAAAAATAAATAAATAAACACCTACTTTCAAGGAACATATTTATAAGAACAGAAAAAATGTGCAGCACCCAATGAGGTGAAATTCACAATCATGGGAACCCAATAAAAATATCAAGGAGGGCATTTATTGTATGGAGCACTGGGTGTGGTGCATAAACAATGAATCTTGGAAGACTGAAAAAAATAAAACAAAATTAAGATGTTAAAAAAGAAATACAGGCATGTAAGACAGCAAGAAAATAAGACCTATAATGAGAAAACAACACAGATGGTAAAAATTAGTACACCAGAACATTAAAACAGCCATAATAAAGGTATTCCATATATTTCCAAATCAGAGGGAAAATTGAAAATTGTAAGTAGAGATACAGAAGAGATAGCAAGCAAGAAGGAAGGAAAGATGGAAGGAAAGAAGGTCAGAGTTGCTATGAACTGCGGAATAAGTTCAAGGAGCCAAATATATGTGTAATTGGAGTACACAAGTGGAGGAACTGTTGAAGTACAAAAAATATTTCTAAAAATAACAGAAAATTTTCCAAATCCAATAAAAATTAAGAAATTCCATATCCAAGGAGAACTTCCATATCCAAGGAGCTCAACTACCTCCTCCCCAAAACAATGAATGATGTAAAGTTACAACATAATTGAATTGTTTAAAACGGTGATATAAAGAAAGTCTTAAAAACAGCTGGAGTAAAAGACCCATTATATAGAGAACACAAAGATAAGAATGGAAACTTTGAGAGAAAACACAAGCCAGCGGGGGCACCTGGGTGGCTCAGTGGGTTAAGGCCTCTGCCTTCAGCTCAGTCATGATCCCAGGGTCCTGGGATCTAGCCCCACATTGGGCTCTCTGCTCAGTGGGGAGCCTGCTTCCTCCTCTCTCTCTGTCTGCCTCTCTGCCTACTTGTGATCTCTGTCTGTCAAATAAATAAATAAAATCTTAAAACACACACACATACACACACAAGCCAGGAAATGGTAGGACAATATTTTTAAAATTCAAGGGAGGTTGTGTTTTGGAGAAATCTCTATTAACCTAAAATTCTATACCCAATGAAAATATCTTTCAAAAAACCAAGATGAAGTAAACCTTTAATAGAAATATGAAACATTTTATTTTATTTTATTTTATTTTATTAGTGAATTAAATAATTCACTACCAGTCAACTTTCACAAAAAGATAATTTAAAGAAAATAATTCAGAAAGAAGGAAAATGGCATTGGAAATCTGAATCTATAAAAAGAACTTAAGTGAACTGTCACTGGTAGTTATGTGAATAAATATAAAAGAATTCCTTTTTCTTTTTAGTTACATAAATGCCTTTAAAAGAACTGGCAATTTATTTACTTATTTTTTAAAGATTTATTATTTATTTATTTGAGAGAGAGAGATAGTGCACCCACAAGTAGGGATAGGGGTGGGGAGAGAGAGAATCCTTAAGCAGACTTCCCACTGAGCATGGAGCCCAGTGTTGGGCTGGATCTCATGACCTGAGCTGAAACCAAAAGTCAGATACTTAACCAACTGAGCTATCCAGGTACCCCAAAATTGGCAATTTAAATAAAATTTATATTAATATAAATCAGGGCTTATAACATAGCAGAAATAAATTATGGCAAAACAATATATCCACCTACAATAATCAAAAATGAAATTTGTTCTGTAACATGAACCACATAAAAAAGTAACTTAAAGTGGATTAGATAACTAAATTTTATTTTTAATTTTATTTATTTATTTGACAGAGAGAGACACAGAGAAGGAACACAAGCAGGGGGAGTGGGAGAGAGAGGAGCAGGCTTCCTGCCCAGCAGGGAACCTGATGTGGATGGAACTCAATCCCAGGACCCCGGGATCATGACCTGAGCTGGAGGCTCAGGCACCCCTAGGACTAAATTTTAAACCTAAAATAATAAAAATCCTGGATGGAAATACCTAAGAAAATTTTTAACCTTGGGTTAAGCAAATATATTTTTAGTTATGACTCCAAAACCATGACCCTCAAAAGCAAAAACTGATAAATTAGACTTCATTAAAATTAAGAATTCATGATCATCAAAAGTTAACTTTTAAGATAATGAAAATACAACCATTGACTGAAAAAACGGCAACAAGAAGAACAAAAGCCTCAAGGATCTGCAAACAACATTTTGACAAAGTATTTGTATGAAGCATACATTAAAAAGTCCCCCAAAATCTCTGTACTAGCCAAAAACTTGAAACGACTTGAAGTCAATCGAGAGGTGAATGGATAAATACATTTTGGCATATTCATATAGTAATAAAAAGAAATAGGGTGCCTGGGTGGCTCAGTGGGTTAAGCCGCTGCCTTCGGCTCAGGTCATGATCTCAGGATCCTGGGATCGAGTCCCGCATCGGGCTCTCTGCTCAGCAGGGAGCCTGCTTCCCTCTCTCTCTCTCTCTGCCTGCCTCTCCGTCTACTTGTGATCTCTCTCTGTCAAATAAATAAATAAAATCTTAAAAAAAAAAAAGAAAGAAAAAGAAACAAGCAAATGGCATGCATAACAAATTGGATGGATCCAGTATCATTATACTAGGTGAAATATTTTAGACAAAAATGAGTACATATTGTCTGATTTTATTTCTATAAAATTTGATAAAATGCAAAATAATCTATAGTGGTAAAAAGTAAATCATTGGTTGCCTGAGGACAGGAAAAAGGAGACAGAAATGGGCAGGAAGAAGGCACTGCAAGAATATGTAAGGAAACTTTTGAGAGTGATGGATATACTTATTATTTTAATTGTCATAATAGTTTCATGAATGTGTCTGTATGCCAAAAATTATCAAATTGTGCATTTAAAATATATGCAGTTTGTTATATTTCCCGTATAACTCAATAAATGTGTTAAAAATGGAATATAAAACATGAGACAGAAAGAGGATCCTATTTCTATATAATTTTAAGATATATTCTAGTGGTGTTCCTATAAATAAAAATAAAGATATCAAAATTAAAAATTTGTAAGAGTCCAAGTGGCTCTGTGACTTGATTTAGTCAATAGAGTATAACTGAAACAATGCTGTGCTAGTGTCAAATCTAGGTTTCAAAAAGTGTTACAACTCTTCAGCTCATACTCTTGGAATTCTGCCTCCAAAACATATATAAACCCAGGCTAAGATGCTGGACAATGAGACAGAATAAATGAGGAGAAGCCCCAGTTATGCTACCTCCTCTAGCTATAGCTATCAAATGGCTGGTGCTAATTGACCCTTCAATTGATTGTAGACACATGAACAAGTATAGCCATGATCAGCTGAGCCCACCCCATATGAGAAGTACCAACCAGCTGAGCCCAAAAAAATTGCTAAGGTACAGAAACTTAAGCTGAATACATTATTGTTCTAAGATCAGGCTATTTTGATCAATAGTAAAAAAAATAAATAAATAACTAATACATATATGAACAAATTACAGAGGATAGCACAGAAAGATATGAAAACATAAGGAGAATATGAGTTCAATTTTGAGACTTCAGTGACAGTGTGAAATGATCTTGCATTCATTTAATTGAAATTCCAGAGAAAAAGGATAGAATAATAAAGAGATAATATTTGAAGAGATCATACTTGTACTGAATTGAATGTGCCACGTCCCCAAAGATAAGTACACTTAGAATTTCAATGTGTGACTTCTTTGGAATAGGATCTTTGCAGGTGTCGTGAAGATAGGATCTTGAGAGAAGATCATTTTAGATTAGGATAAGTCCAATGATGGCTGTCATTATAAGAGACAGAAAACAAGAAGCCAGAAAACAGAAGGGAAGGACATGTGAAGAGAGAAACAGAAACCAGAGTGATGTGTGTACAAGACACAGAACATCAAAACTTCCTGGGTTCTACCAGAAACTAGGAGAGGCATTCAGCAGATTTTCCCTCAGAGACTCCAAAAGAAACCAATCTGTTGATATGTTGATTTTAGACTTCCAGCTTTCAGAACTGTGAGAGAATATATTTCTGTCATTTTAAACCACCTGGTTTATGGTAATTTGTTATGGCAGCCCTAAGAAACTAGTACAACAGTTAAGTTTTCAAAATCAATGCAAGCTATGAATTCTCAGATTTCAAAAGCATAACAAATACTGAACAGTGAAAGGAGAAAGAAAGCTATATGTAGACAATCTAGACAAAGTTGACTATTTGTCCGTATCTAGACAAACAGAATGGTTAAACTCATTACCCAAAATAATAGTACACAACAAAGAATGGGTCTCCTAGCCACCCACCTCTCCTCCTGGAGACAACTATTTTTATTAGGCTGTGTACTTGAGTGCATCCTCTCAGAGATTTTGTACTTTGTATTATTATTTTTTTAAAGGTGCATTTTGGTACTAATTATTCAACTTTGAAAAATGTTAATTTCCAATAGGCTAAAAACAGTTTTTGTTCTTAGGAAATACTCATCTCTTTTTGCCTCTTATGTAGTGTGAAAAAGGGGTATCTAGGCATTCTGTACCTGGTTAATTTGGTTCAACTGTCTTTTATCAATCTAAATTTCCATAATTAGTTCATTAGTCACCCTAAGGGGTGACAAAGTAACAATCCTCAAGCAACATTCAACTAGAGATGAGCTTGGTTTGGCTGGCATTGTGGTTTTTGTTTCTGTTTTAATTTTAAATTAAAGTTAAAATCCATTAGAGTAGGCTTGTGTTCACTGTTTCACAGTTCCCTACTGACATTCTAAGATTTAAGTTACCTGATTGGCCCCTCCTGGGCATTTATATTTCTCTCTCTTATTGTAACAATTGAAACTTATTATTAATTCACAAACAGATTAACAAAACACTGTTACAAGTGATAGTGAAGTGTACTTTTGTGATACGAAAACATGTTCTTGACATATGGTTTAGTGTGGAAAAAAATAGTCTTTCCTGATCTTATAAAAATATGTATTTAATTAATAATATGCAATTTAAAAATCTGGGAGAAACTTTACTGAATGATAATATTAGTTATCTGTAGGAAAGGAATATTATTATCCTAATTCTTTTTTAACTTATGTAAATTTTCTAATTTTTATATAATTAGAGTGTATTACTAGTATAATTAACTATTGGAAGAGTTACAGGAAAACAGAGATAGCCATCTTTTCTTTCTCCAATGAACTCTGAAATGTATTTGTTTTTATTTAATTACTTTCCATTTGCTGTTAGGGATGACACATTGATAATTAAAATAACCAATTTAAAAAGAACTGCAAACTGAAATATGATACTACTTGGGTCTTAAAAGACAGATACATTGACTAGCTCAAGTTTTCATGTCTGATTTATACCAAATGAAAATCTGAGTCTTATAAGATCCTTTATTTCCCTGAATTTTTAAAAATAAATTGTAATTCTGTGTGATAGATGAAGTCAGTTCTTAAATGATCCCAATAACATAAGTATATATTGCATTGTTCATGTATTTATATATTTTCATATTCCCAAAGGATGGAGACCATTTTCTCTTTTTTCTGCTCTCCCACACATTTTATACATATTAGCATATGGGTAATTTTTATCATACAATAAACATTCTACTAATATGGCATGTAGGTATCTCTGCAGGGTAAGACCTGGAGAATTTCCTTCTCCTTTTAGTCTTTGTATATATAAGATTTATATTTCCAATAAAGCAAACACTTTTAACCATGCAAACATTTATTCATCTTTTTCCTAGCTTTATCTGCCTGGGCTTTTCTTCTCTTCTTCAAAAATTCAAAAATCTCACTTCTTGGGCAGTGGGTGGCTCAGTCCCTTAAGCATCTGACTCCTGGATTCAGCACAGGTCATAATCTCATGGGTTGTGAGACTGAGCCCACATCAGACTCCATGCTTACTGGATAGTCTGCTCCAGATTCTCTCTCCCTTTCTCTCACTCACTCCAATAAATAAATAAAATCTTAAAAAAATAAATAAAACATAAAAACCTCATATTCATTGCAAGGCATCAATATTTTGAGTTATACTCAAAGAAAAATCAAGAAGTTCATATTCATTTAATATGTATAATCTGATGATTGGAATTCATAAATATCCATTCATTAGTGATTAAACTGAATTATCTCTGTGACACAAATAAGTGTTTAGTCTCTGTCCCTGGTTCCGGGCACAGAAATCCTAAAATCCTTAGAATTTCCTGAGTGATAGGGGTAAGAAGAATATTTGTTCTTGTTCAAATGAGCCCCTTTCAACCACACCTGGGTTTATGTGAGTGAGGTGACTATTGGAAAATGGAGAACCATTTCCCAAGGAACCAACCATGTGATAAGAGGGTTGGAACTTTCAGCCCCACTCCCTGACCTCTGAGGGTTGGAGAGGAAGAAGAGCTGAGATTGGGTTAATCACCGATGGCCAAAGATTTACTCAAGTATGCTTCTATAGTGGAACCTCCATAAAACCCCTGAACAAGGGAAGTTGGAGAACTTCAGGGTCAGTGAGCATATCTAAGTGCTGGGAGGACCGCTGCCTGGAGAAGGCAGAAAAGGGCCACATTGCTTCCCCCATGCCTTGCCCTATGCATCTGTTCCATTCAGCTCTTTCTGAGTTTTTTCTTTTTTTAATAAATCAATCATATTATGCACTTTCCTGAGTTCTGTGAGACACTCCAGGGAACTGTTGAATCTTAGTAAAGAGGAGAAACCTTATTTGTAACCAATCAATCAGAAGTATAGGATGTCCCGATTTGAGATTAGCATCTGAAATACGGGCAGTCCTGTGGGATTAAAGCCTTTAACCTGTGGGGTCTGTGCTAACTCTAGTAGTTAGTATCAGACATGTGAACACAGAAAAACAGTTTCCTTTTAGCCCCTCACAGCTGGAAAGAAAGAACTGTGCTAATATATATATAGTTCTTAAATGTTCACCTCCTCTTCTATACTAATTTGATTCATGCTGTGCTTGACCTTCTATGATTTGTTCATAGCTTGGGCATTTTATTGTACAAAGGACTAAGCTATAAGTTCCTATTATATGCTTGACAAATTCATCATTTGATGAAGGCAAAGATGCCTTAAACAAAACCCTTGAAATAATTGATATCCTACAATATCTACCCTACTAGGTAAAGTGCCAGAACCAAGAAAAGAACCATCAATGTGTTTTCTCAAATAAATGAAACTACATAATAGTTTTAATGGTACCACAAAGAGTAATTGAGATTTAGTAGCACATTATGGTTTGAAATTTTATTGACTTTCCCCCAACATAAACTGGCAGAGATATCTCTTCATAATGTTCATATGTGCTGCCTTTTTTTTTTTTTGTTTGTTTTACTTCAGGTACTGATTTTGGTATACAGACAACAAGTTGGTATTACTCAAACTATTTTAGCTTTAATAAATAAATCTGTAATCTGTCACTCTTTCTACATAAACCCTGAAAGACTCTCATTCCTTTGATTTGAAAATCTTATCAGCCTTATGTCTTATTTTATAGTATTGACAGAAGTCATTCCCTTCCTGGAACCATGGACATCTATAAATTATAGTAAGCACAGGGCGTGCAATGAGTTGTGTGGAGAATGGGACATTTAATGGGAAACTGAGAAGAGTTTGCTGAGAAAAATAAGGTCAAGCATTTATATTAAAAGAAACAATAAATGCTTTCTTAAAACTATAATGTATTTATATTTTCTCTTGAATTCTCACTTTCACTGCTTTATTTTATTCCATTTTGTGTTTGTAATTGAATGTTGAATTGCAAGATCCTAATGAGGACAACATTTCAGCATCTTCTTTTTCCTTTTGGTTCAAAAGGTTTATTACAAATGCAAACATTCAAGACCAGAACTTTGCAATCTCCTTTTGAATCCTTCCTAAAGCATATACTTGTAGTGTGATTTTGCCAAAATTCCCTATTTCTTAATTTAGCTTTCTCATCTGCAAAATAATGTGTATAGTCACTCCCAGATGGGTTAAAAAGATAGTGTTGAGAAAATGTCAGGCATATTGTAGATACTCACTATGACTCAAATGTTCAATTGACTTTCCTTTGGGTTGATTTATTTCAGGTCAATTAGGTTTTGTTGAGGACATGGAAAAGATTGATTTCCAATTTTATCAGTCAATAGTCCATTCATTTGAACATCTGACTCCTATCCATCCTTCCTTGCCTGACTTAGCTGAGCCAATCTTTTAGCTCAACCAGAGTGTAAGGTTTGCCCTTTAAATGATGACATCTGTGAGGCTAGCAACTGTGCCTTTATTTATTCACTGTTGCTACTCTAAGATCTATCAGTAGTGCCTAACACACAGCTGGAACTCTTATTTAATTCTTCATTCTTTCTCTAGTTCTCTTTCCTCTCTCTGTCTCTCTCATTCACTCTCCATCCCCTTCTCTTCCCAAATTAGGGATTTGGGCAAAGGATAAATACTTTGATAGCACTAAGACTTCAATGGAAAAATGCCATGTCTCTATCAGATTATAATCTTAGAGCAGCAATTGAACTTCTGTGGTATTACTGTATTGAGCCCAGTTGCACTGTTGAGTACATGGTAGACATCCAAAACATAGCTACTGAGGTAATAAAGAAGTAATTTAAAAGAATGATCTATTCATTAGTAGGAAATCAGAATTCAAGGAAGCTCAGGCACTAAAGAAAACATGCAACCAGTTTGGCAATAAACTAGACATGAGGCAATGATTGTTCTTGCCATCCATCCATCCATACATACATACATACATCCTTCCAACCATCAACCAGTTAGCAGTTATTGAGAATCTGTTCATGACATTAGCACTGGCTCTGGAAGATACAAATGAAGACTATGAAATACATGAGAAGTAGTTCCTTACAGCAAATTGTTCATAATACAAACAAATATAAATAACATTGCATCCCTTATCTGGACTTTGGAGGATTGCAGACCATTTTCTTTTTATTCTTAAATATTCTTAAATATTAAGAAGTCACATCAGATTTGTGCTTCCGTCCTTGGGTTTCACTCCTGATGCTCCTGATTATACTTATTTGAAGTGATAACAGAACTGTCCATAAACCAAGATGAGTTTTAACATCAATGAGCATTCCAGTACTCATTGCTTATAAGAATATAATATATTCAGTAATAAATAATGTAACTAAGTCTATATGATCTGAGATAAATAATTTACTAAATTTACTATTTAATAAATAATTGCTACCCATTTGCTTCAGAGATACCATCCCTCAGAAATGTGCCAGGTCAGTTCTGACTCCTAATTTCAAATGTCACTCTGCTGACAGAATATGACAGTCACCAGTGTTAGATGTTCCTTCCAAGAACAAATTATTTCCAGCAATAAAAGCCCATCTGTTTATCTAATTTGTGGATGTGCTCTGCCTACATTATCATTTACCCAACTAGCCTTGAAATGATTCCTCTCATATGACAAAACATTACAGGCACTGCATGACACCATTTCTCTACATAGCCATTGGACGACACCAATATCTTCAGCTTAGAGAATCAACGGGTTTTTGAGACTAACAATTTACTCTACAAATATTAGATGTTGACTTTGTCTGAAATAGTATGCTCAGTAACCTGGGGGATTTCAAAGGTAAAAGATACAGTCTGAGCCTTTACAAAGAAGACAGTTTTCTGAATAGTAAGAACAATAATAATAAGTAAAGCTTTCCAGGAAATCAATTCTAAGGAAATGGTCCTATGGGGATTAAGAAAATGCTAAATACAGCAAAGATTTATGTGCATCATACATAATTATAAGAAACTGAAAATATACTACTAAATGACAGTATTGATAAAGTCCACAAACTGGAACCTTTTGAACTCATATCCACGAAGGCTAGAGTAAGACAGACAAATGTTTCCTTTGTTTATAATACAAACTAATATATACACACTAATCTATTATCTATCTTCTCTCTATCTATATATCTATCTCTAAATATTCAAAATATAGCAAATGGGAAGGGAGATTTAAAAAATAATTGTCTTGGGGCGCCTGGGTGGCTCAGTGGGTCATGATCTCAGGGTCTTGGGATCGAGCCCCATATCGGGCTCTCTGCTCAGTGGGGAGCCTGCTTCACCTTCTTTCTCTCTGCCTGCCTCTCTGTCTACTTGTGATCTCTGTCTGTAAATTTAAAAAAATAATTAAAAAAATAATGATAATAAATTTTTTTTAAAAATTGTCTTTAAGTGGTAAGTCTACAGATTAATGAATTATTTTTTAATTTCTTCTATCTTCTCCAAACTTTTAAAAGGTGTCCAATATAATAAAAATCAGAATATTATGCCTCGCATGACTTTAAGCTTGACCAGTTTTCATTGACTTTTCCATAATCTGGGACCAAATGTCTCCACACTAGTGGAAATGTATGAAAACAAAATGATTTATATAATTATAGTAGGAAATTTTCTTGCAGGAATCCTCAAATAAAAGAACAGTATCCTAGAGTGCTTCATGTTGTACCACACACTTTCAAAAAATATTACATCATTTTTTTTTTTTACACAACCTTCCTGGACAATGGGACTTATCCTTGTTTTACAATAAGGAAATTCTGACTCAGAGAGTTTAAACCACTTGCCCCAAACCCAAACTTTAGTAAATGTCAGATTTGAGCCTCAAATCTGCACTTTATAACTCAGGGTCCAAGATGTTTTTTCTGCACATATTGTCTTGCACTATAAGAATAGCCTCTGACTTCACTTGAATGTTGAGACAAGTTTTGTGGGAAAAATAATTAATATTAGTTAGCAAGCATGTTTTTTCATCCCCAGTTGTATGCAAAAAAATTACTTTCCCTTAAAGAAATAAAATTTGCTTCATTTAAAATGATGTATCACAAAGTATAATATGAATATTATAGAGAGGCTGAAAGACAAAAAGTAAAGGTGAGTAAATGTTTCCATAACTGACAAAGTCCTGTCTTATATAAGGCATATATAATAACTATACCCACTCACCTCCAAGTTAGAACAGAAATCACTTTCCAACAATTTCATAGAAAGCGTGTATTTTAGGTCCTGCTAATTAATTACTTCTGTATCTACAACACCTTATGCTTATACCACAGAGGATAAAAATAACCAATTAATTTCACATGATCTAAATGGTACAGCTTTAAATAAAAGAAGTTGCTCAGTGACCAATATGCAGCTAATTTTCTGACTGATTTTCCAGAGCTCTCTCTGGGCCAATGATTAGCAAACTTTCCCAGACAAAAGACCTGAGTGTCACATATAGCTACAGAAGCAAGAAATTAAAAGCATTAATAGGATCACTTTTTCAAGTGATAATAAAATATTAATAATGCTGAGTAACAATAATAGCAATTGTACAAAAGCTGACTGACTCCACTGAATGTTTCTGATCATCATCCAGTGTGTGTCTTCTAGGCCATAGTCCAGCCCTTTGTCTTTGGCCAGTTTCTCTAGTATCTCTTCATCACTGTTCCTAACTTGTTTCTCCCTATATATCTCATCCTTCCACACAGCCCAGAGAAAACTGAGTCAAAGATACCATATTTCTCAAATACAAAGCCTCTCACAGAGAGTTGTCTATATATTTTTTTTTTGTAACAATTTTCTCCATTCCCAGATGTTCCCCTCCCATTCAAAGGCAGTTTACCCTTCTCTAGAGTAGAACATCTGACTCCAATTCCTAGTTCTTGCTTTAGATCATTCTCTCTCATTCCAATTTGTAAACATCCTGTAAAATTGTCCTTTCCGGAATGCCTGGGTGGCTCAATTGATTAAGCATCTGACTCTTGGTTGTGGCTATGGTCATGATCGCAGGGTCATGGGATTGAACCTGGCAGCGGGTTCCATGATCTGCATGGAGACTGCTTGAGACTGTCTGCTTCTCCCTCTGCCCTTTCCTTCCTCCCACCTCTCTCTCAAATAAGTGAATAAATCTTTAAGGAAAAATTCATCCTTCCCTGAGCCAAAGTCCTCGACCAATAACTTAGTCCCTATAACCTCGGTTTTAATTTCAATGTTGCCGCTAGCCCTGTGGTAAATATTTAAACTTTTTGTACTATTTTATAGATTGATAAGTAAAATGAATGCTATTCATGATAATGTAGATAATTGATAATAAAATGAAATGTCAAGGAGGAGACACTAGACTTGGTAGAGACTGGAAATTGGGCTAATTTCTAATTTTAATCATTTTAAAAGACTAAAGCTTGTTCTGCCTCTCCCTGGAAGCTACTTTCTTCTATTTATTTCCGGATCTTACTGACTATGCAACCCATTTATTAAATATTAACCTAGTGTATTAATAGTCTTCAAATCTGTGTAGGTCTTATTTTTTTAAACTAGATTTTAACTTCCTTGGGAATAGAGCAATATTTTATCCTTATTAGTATTTCTCAGGTTGCTTTTAAAAAAATTAGATGTTAAAGTTTATTTTCTTACTACTTTATTATATAATTGATTTATTAAAATATAGTATTTTAGATTTCCACTACAGTATTGCATTTTTTTTTTTTTTTGGCCTGAAGAAAATTGCTGCCTAATTATTCTTTCTAGGATGTGGAGGTAGAGGAAATAACTGTATTTGAAGAAAGGAGACGACTTCTTACAGAAAGCAGTGTAAATAAGAAGACATGTCTTAAATCACAGAAACTAATGTATTTTTAAATACCCTGGAGAAGGATCATTCAAATAGAACTGTTTGGGAAAGAAAAGTGTGGTGTGGATAAGTTTGCATGAGTTTTCTATTGCTATATAACAAATTACTCCAGACTTACTGGTTTACCCAAAAACTTAATAACATTTATTATCTCACAGTTTCTTTTCATCAGGAATCTGGTTCAGGATCTCTGGCTTTGTGTCTCTTACCGATTAAGCAAGGCATCAGCAGAGGCTGCAGTCATCTTAAGGCTCATCCGGGACTGAGTTCACTCCCAAGCTAGTCAAGTGACTATTGGCTGGGTTTAAATCTTCACAGTTTATTCGGCTGAAGGCTCTGTTTCTCATGAGACATTAGTCCAAAGAGTCCCTCAGCTCCTTATTCTTTGGGATATTCCATATAGAAACTCTAAAAATGGCGACTGATTTCATCAGAATGAGCAAAGTAGAAGAAAGAGGAGAATAGGACAAAATGAACAAATTGTTTTGAATTGTACCCTCATCTAGAAGTGACATCTCTGTTAAATTATTAAATCATGCACTGAGACTATTATTATACTGCATGTTAACTAACTGGAATTTAGATAAAAACTTTTTAAAATGTGACATCTCATAACTTTGTCATATTCAATGCATTGGACTCAGTCACTAGTTCCTGCCTACATTAAAGAGGAGGAAAGGATTACACTTGGGAGTGAATACCATAAAGTGGGAATCATTAAAATCCATCTTAGAAGGGTGCCCGCCACAGAGTTATTTCTTTATTTCCTTCTAATACATGGTATGAGAGAGACATCATTTGGGATGATGGAGCAGAGAAGAGATAAATTGGAAGAGACTCTTTCCTTATGTGGAAAATTGAAATGGGGAGATAAAGAAAAAGAAAAAAAAATACCTAAAATACAGAATAATAGGAATAATAACCACCACTTAATAAGTAAGATTATATTCAGGCTTTGTGCTAGAATTTATATATGTTGCTTCTAACCCTCTAAAATTCTTTGAAAGTTAGCATAATTCATATTTTATAGATGAAGAAATAGTAGGAAAGAAAGTGGCTTCTTAAAGCCTCATATCTATTAAGTGGCAGTGGCAAAATATTAGAATAATACCGAAGCATTTCTCTGGCCTTCAAAACTCACAAATTCAAAACCAATAGGATGTTTAAGAAAATAATTTAGACTTAAAGTGTTCCAATTTTTATGAAATGTGAAAAGTCCTATTCTCCAAAGATCAGTTGCATCTTCTTTGTTCTTTTTTTTTTACTTACAATTCAGATTCTTTAAAAATATGAGATTCTTCTGGAAAACTCATTAATCTGCTATTCAGTTCTCATTACTCTACTTTGAATTTTAAATCCTATCTTAAAAGCCAAGTTTGTTTTGCATAGACTACTGAGATTCTGCCTAGGATGTATCTGCCTGCTGGTGGTGTGTGTGAGTTTGTACATGTATGTGTCCTCAATGGGAATAGAGAGTAGAAAAATGGAATTCATAGTCCAGAGTCACTCACTTCACTATAACTCTGGCACTTTGATGTCTTTGGGCAAGGAAAATATACATCTATGTATCTATATCTATCTATCTACCTATCTCTACATCATCTCTCTGTCTGTATATCAAGCCACACCTCACATTCAAATGTTGCCTAAATACCTGTTGCTTTATTAATCTCAACTGTAAAAGAATATTGACCCTAAACTCAGTAAAATATATTATTTTCTAGGTTCACTTTTATTTCCAGAAAGGGAGTAAATTTGCATAGTATACAATTACTTGTGAACATAATTAGATGTCTAAAAAAAGTCTATTGTGCAAGCTATTGCATTCATAATTGCCTAATTGTGCTTGCATGTATCCAATTATCAGCATGATTGGCCATTTACCCTATCAACAGCAAAAGTGGCTAGTTGCATGTACAATTACCTATATGCTTAATTCAGAATGCTCAGTTGCCCCTTCATTTAGGCTTTTTTTTTTTAATATTTTATTTATTTATTTGACAGAGAGATCACAAGCAGGCAGAGAGGCAGGCAGAGAGAGAGGAGGAAGCAGGCTCCCCGCTGAGCAGAGAGCCCGATGCGGGGCTCGATCCCAGGACTCTGAGATCATGACCTGAGCTGAAGGCAGTGGCTTAACCCACTGAGCCACCCAGGCGCCCCTCATTTAGGCTTCTTGAAGCAAGAATATAAAAATAAGTCTGGAATTTAGTCGTTTTATTGGTTTTGGACATAGTATAATTAATTTAGCTTACTCTTATAATTTGTATTATATTAACAATATCCATTGTATAACAGATTTTTTAAATCAGTCTTCCTCATATCATCTCATGAAAGATTAATGAGGAAAGTTTATGAATGCAAAAATATATTTTTATTGGTAACCAATGATAAGTAATTAAGTTATCTGCCTATCTAGCATGCGGTATGTGGTTTATGGTATGATTTCAGAAATCTTAATGAACCAGAGTAGAAACAGCCTAAGAAATACAATAGACTAAAGAAAATTGAAGATGCAAATAAGTAAATCTACACTTAACACTTCAGTTGGGATAGACACAGGTTGGACAGTTATAATTATGGGAAGAATTTTATATCTGTAGTATATTGAAGCACTGGACTAATGAAAATAGTTGAAGTGTTTGGTAGGTAATTAGAACTTGACAAGAACTCCAAGAACAATGATTTTTATCTATATAGGGAAGTAATCAGAAAGGTTGAGAGGTCAATAATAGAAGCGTATTGGATTCTTTTTTTTTTCAAGACTTTATTTATTTGACAGACAGAGATCACAAGCAGGCAGAGAGGCAGGCAGAGAGAGAGGAGAAAGCAGGCCTTCCGCAGAGCAGAGAGCCTGATGTGGGGCCCGATCCCAGGATACTGGGATCATGACCCGAGCTGAAGGCAGAGGCTTTAACTCACTGAGCCACCCAGGCGCCCATGTATTGGATTCTGAAGTAGAGGCTGGTTAAGCAAAGTGGCCTGTCTCTTGGAATGAAAACATCAATTACCCTTTTATTAAAAGAACTGAGTGCCAGACAACAGGTACCAACAGAAAACTCATGTTATTGTTATTATTATCATTATACATTTTGATTGTTTGCCTCACTTTTAATTTTGTACAGGTTTTAAAATGTAAATGCAGAAAAATAATTATGTTTACCTTAATTATTACACACTTTATAAAACATAATTCGTGACATAGTTACATAAAGTAGGCATGTTTGTGTTGTAAAAGAGTACAGTTTTGTATACATTTGAAGTTAACTTGGTATCAATTTATGAGAGATTGTCATAATTTTGGATGTGATAAGTAATCACTATGGTAATCACAAAGAAAATATCTATAGAATATACACAAAAGAAATGAGAAGTTAATCAAAGCATTTCACTACAAAAAAATCACCTAAACACACAAAAAAGCAGTAATGGAAGAAATAAGAAAATTTAAAGTACTAAGACACTATTAAAAAAAAAAAGTTAACAAAATAAATGCTTCCCTGTCAGAAATTTCTTTACACATAAATGGGTTAAACTCCCAGTCAAAATGCATAGATTGGCAAAATTAATATAAAAATAAAGGAGTTAATCATATAATGTTTATAAGAGACTCACCTGAGATCAAAGGACACACATAGATTGAAAGGATAAAAAAATATATTCCATGAGAAACTAACCAAAAGAGAACTGAAATGGATATCCTAGTTTCTGACATAATATACTATTAGTCAAAAATTAAGAGACATGGGGCACCTGGGTGGCTCAGTGGGTTAAAGTCTCTGCCTTCGACTCAGGTCATGATCCCAGGGTCCTGGGATCGAGCCCTGCATCGGGCTTCCTGCTAAGTGGGGAGCTTGCTTCCTCCTCTCTACCTGCCTCTCTGCCTACTTGTGATCTCTGTCTGTCAAATAAATAAATAAAATCTTTAAAAAAAATTAAGAGACATGCAATGGAATATGATCCCACCTTAGAAAGAAACATCTGACACATACTACAACAAGGATAAATCTTGAAGACATTATGTTAAATGAAATAAGTCAGCCACAAAAGAACAGATACTATTGATTCCACTTAAGTAAGTACCTAGAGTAGTAAAGTTCATAGAGTCAGAAAGTAAACCAGTGGTTTCCTAGAGTTGGGAGAAGGGATAGCAAAATTAATGTTTAATTGGTACAATATCAGTTCAGGAAAGTGAAAAAGTTCTGGAGATGATGTTCATGATGGTTGTACAACAATGTGAATGTACCTCAGGTGCTATAGAACTATAAAATTAAAAATGGTTAAAACGGGAAATTTTATGTTATGTGTAACTAACCTTAATTTAAAAATATTAATAAAAAAAAACTATGTCTGCCCCAAAAAGGGAAAAATTATTTAAAAAAGAAAAGAGCTGTTAGGAAAGAGGATGATATGGTGAAAAGGGGTGGAAAACCTTGGGATGTAGGTTAAGAAGTTTAGAGGGGAAATGAGGAATCACTGTATCCAGGTCTTTGGATTACAGTGGAGACTTAGTAGCAGATCAATTTTCCCATCAGGAACAGTTGGAAAAAAACAGAATTTTTAAAAATAAATATGTAAATAAAGTCTGAAGGCATAAGTGAGTTGACAAACCACCAGCGCTAGAAAAATCAGGATCCCAGAGAGAGAAGAAGCACAGAGAAGTGAATCAATATTTTTTCAGTCACTTTCTCTTTAGGGGCATTTGATGTTTCTTGCAGATGATGTTAAAAATAAGAGCCCAGGTAGAAGCAAGGGAAACAGCACTTCTGCCAATCTCATGGCATTTTTCTGAAGTCAAAAATTAAAGATTATGTCTGTCATGGAAGCCAAAAAATGAGAAGCAAAAACACTGGTGAGAAAGGAAGAAAAAGAATGAATCCGATATTTGGTGGTTTTTTTCCCTGTGGTATCTGCTGGCAGAGAAATGGGCTAAGAAGTTAAATGGAAAACTTAAAATAGAATAGTTTTCTCTTTATTCTTATAAAGGAGAAAAAAGTGGAATTCAGGATATACAAAAAAAGAAGGGAGGGTTCTATTAACACAGTAAGCTGTCTGTGGGACCCTTGAAAAGTTACATTTTAAAAACAGAGGAGGCGGGGCGCCTGGGTGGCTCATTGGGTTAAAGCCTCTGCCTTCGGCTCAGGTCATGATCTCAGGATCCTGGGATCTAGCCCTGCATCCGGCTCTCTGCTCAGCGGGGAGCCTGCTTCCTCCTCTCTCTCTCTCTGCCTGCCTCTCTGCCTACTTGTGATCTCTCTCTCTGTCAAATAAATAAAATCTTAAAAAAAATAAAATAAAATAAAATAAATAAAAAATAAAAACAGAGGTGGGGCGCCTGGGTGGCTCAGTGGTTAAAGCCTCTGCCTTCGGCTCAGGTCATGATCTCAGGGTCCTGGGATCGAGTCCCGCTTCGAGCTCTCTGCTCAGCAAGGAGTCTGCCTCCTCCTCCTGTCTCTCTCTGCCTGCCTCTCTGCCTACTTGTAATCTGTCTGTCAAATAAATTAAAAAAAAAAAAATCTTTAAAAAAAAAACAGAGGAAACCAGTGGTAAGTTGGAGACATACAGAAACTACAATTTAATTTGAAGAATTTTAGATTTATTTTAATAATAGAAAAGTAAGCAGTATGATTTATGCTGGTAAATGATTAAAGCAGAAAATCACATGATCATCTTAATAAATAAACAATATTCTTTGAAAATTTTAAATTCCAAATAATGATAAATACCTTTATCAAGTTAAATTAAAAAGAAAATTATTTTATCTGTTTAACAGGACATGAAAAATCCACAGCAAACTTCAAACTTAAGGGTGAGCTATCAAGAACTCTTCTATGAAATGGAGAAAAAGTCAAGAACACCTGTTATCAGTGTGTCTCTTCACCTTGAATTTGAGATCTTGGGCTTATAGAGTAAAGAAAGATTAAAAAAATAGAATGTGAAGCAAATAATTGGAATGCAAAATAAAATTTGTAATTGTTTATAAATGATATAATAATGCATATTGCAATCCAAATAAAATTGTTTGGGAATACTGCAATGTCATTAGACACGATCTTAAAATAGAGAATTAATTATATTGCTATATATCAGTCACGAAAAGGAAATTTAATTTTAAATGATACCATTTATAATGTCAAAATAGATAAAACAATTAATTTTCCAGTGAAAAGTGTGTACCACCTACACTGAAACAAATTAACAATAAAAACAACAAAAAAGCAGCCAAAAATGCAACTAAGATTAATTGAAGTAAACCTAAATAACATGAAGGGAAGTGCCAAGTCACAGGTTGGAAGTCTCAATATTGTAAAGATGCCAATATTCCACAGATTTATTTATAAATGCAATACAGTCGATCAAAATCCCTACATCGTTTTCTTGGAAATTGACAAGCTTAATTTAAAACATACGTGATCATATAAAGAACTGCAAACAGCCACAACAAACTTGAAAAGGAACAAAGCTATAGTACATTGCTACCAGAAATCAAAATGTATCATAAAGCTACATTAATTAAGATTATAGCATTAGCACCTGAAAAAACAGTAGACCAAAGACAAGGGGAGGGGGGTGAGAACTAACCCAGACCCACATAGATAAGGTTGTTTGTTTTATTACAAAGTCACTTGCATTAAAAGCTTGTATTTCATAAGGATGAGGATGACCTTTCAACAAAGGATTCCCTTGTGGAAAAAGAACAAAAAAGTAAATCCTTACCCCTACCACACACCATATTTGAAAATCAGTTTTAGTTTGGGGTTCCTGGTTGGTTCAGTAGGTTAAGCTCTGACTCTTGATTTTGGCTCAGGTCATGATCTCAGGGTTGTGAAATGGAGTCCCACTTCAGGCTCTGCACTGGGTGTGGAGCCTGCTTTAGATTCTCTCTCCTTCACTTCCTGCCCCTCCTCCCCAAAAAAGATTAAAAAAAAAAAAAAAAAGGAATACCAGTTCTAGCTGAACTGTAGATCTAAGCATAAGTGGTAAACAATGAGCTATTTAGATAGAAACAGGATAATACCATCCTGTGTCTGAGGGAAGTAAAAATATCTTAAATGGCACACAAGGAATACTAACTATATTGGAAAATATTAAGTGAACTTTACTAAAACTAAGAGCTTATGTTCATAAAAGACAACATTGAGAGAATGAAAATGTAAGCCAGATTGACAGTGGATACTTTCAATATCTTTATGTCACAATGGATTCATATCCAGTAGATTAAAAAAAAAATACACATCTATAGGGAAAGGAGAGACTGTCAAAAGAAAAACTGGCAAAAACTTTAACAGACACTTTTAAAACGAAGATATTTACATGACTTTTAAGTGTATGAAAATGCACAGCCTTCGACATCAGAGAAATATAAATTAACAGTAGAGGGCAATACCTATCAGAATTGCTAAACGTCACAGAAACAGGCGTAATGAAGTGTTGTTGAGCCTGTGGAAAAACTGAAATTCCCACACAGATGGAGGGTATGTAATTTGTTGGTTCAGCATCCTTGGAAACTGCAGTATTCTCTCATAAAGACCATAGACACGTTATAAAATGACCTTCCCACTCCTAAGAATATATTCAATAGAAAAAGGCATGCATATGTTCATTAAAAAATACATAAAATAATGTTTATTAACAGCACTCATTACAATAATTACCCATTGTTTGTCAGAAATAAAACTTCTTGAAACTTAATTCTTATAATGCTATATATCAGTGAGAAAAAAAACAAACTATTGCTAGAGCCAACAATGGATACATCTTACAAATGTAATAGTGAGAAAAAAAGTGAATATAAAGAAACATAATCTAGGATTGCATTTATGAAAGTTCCAAAAGCAGGCAAAATTAATTTATGTTGTTAAAATACAGAATAATAGCTACCATCCAGGGGGAATAAAGGTAGGAAAGGGCAAGAGGGGGAATTCTAGAATGTTGGTAGTATTCCATGTCTTAATCTGGGTGTTCATTACAAGGTGTCTTTCCTTTGTGTGAATTTATTAAGCTTCATTTTCTGATGTGATCATGTTTACCTACTATTTTAATATTTTAATAAACTGAAAATTAAAAAGAGAGAAGTTATACGTCTAATCTCCCCCTCTTTCTCCATCCTGGAATTCACTTGGAATGTGGGTAACGATGGTTGGAACACAAGCAACTATTTTAAGCCAGCAGGCATGAGACAGCATTCTCAGGGGGGCAGAGCAGGAATAAAGGAGCTTGTGTCCCAAATGACAGGGAACAGCTACACCAGCCCTAAAGCGACAAGTTTGGGGCTTCTCTTCCATGAGAAATGTATGGTATCTTCTTACAGAGTAAGAAATGGTTATTTCCTGAGCACCGAACAGTATGATGAAATTAGTGTTCATACTGCCAGAGAGTTTAGGCTCGATATTTCATCTTTTCTTCACAAATTTAAAAGTTTTTTAATGTCTCCACCATTTCCCTTAGAGATAAAAGCTCCTAAACAGATTGGTGGGAAATATATAGGTTTGATTCTTTTCTCATGCACATTAACAAAAGCGGGATAGTGTGTTTTATTTATTGGGGCTGTTCTATAACATCACAATTCTTTGGAGGACTTTTTCTCATCAGCATTCTTTGCCTGAGAAGAGTGATGACTTTCCTGCTAAAGTCAAGGTAATTCCACAGCTCAGCTTTAGTGAACACCCCTTAGCACATTAATGAATAATATTTGTGCATTAGCAAACATGCTCCAGAGACAAAATCAAATCAAATGGGCTTGGATGTTCATAAATTCTGACACTTCTAAGCTCTCAGTGAGAAACTGCTTTATAATGAATTGCATGGGTTACATGCATTCCACGGGGAGACTTAGGCTCCACTTTGCTTGAATAGAGCAAAATTTAGTTAAGGATAAAACAGCAACAATAATTAAGAATTTTCACAAATCCATGAGGATTCTAATTAAAATCTGACTTTCTAATCATCAGCTGTGTACATTCAGTGCTGATCTAAACTACCTAAACTTGGGCAATGTTCTAGGTACCGTGGTATATACATTAATCACACAATTTTAAAAACCTTCTACCTGCTCCCAGTTATTTGAATGCCCTTTGGGGGCTGGGATGATGGTAGAAGAGTTTCCACAGGGTGGCTTAGAGATTCATTGGATCTCACAATGAATAGTTTGCCGTGGTTATTCTTAAAGGGAACAGATGGGATTTAATATATATATATATTTTTTAAGCATATAGCAGAATACAAGTCTTAGCACACCTGTGATCTTGATTTCTTTTTGTAAATATTCCCTCCCACGGATGATTTTCAAAGCCTTCTGTTAACAGCCTTTCCTGTTCCTCTCTTAACTTCTTCCCTGTCCGTCCAAACATCTTGTAGGAGATGCTGGTATTTGCTATTCACTTTTTCATTACTCTTTTTAATAGAAACTATTGTCTCTTCACCTCCTTATGGTCTTGGCTTGTCACCATTTCAGTGAATCACGTTTCCTTGGCTCTGTGTCAGTTCTTCTTGTGGCCTCTTTAACTTTTTTGCTACTTAAGTTTCCCTACTAAGCTCTTTTATGGTGGAACTCTATAAAGCGCTTGCGAGAAGCCCATCCACTTTCATGGCTTAACCAGTTTTCATGCCCCTAATTCCAAATTTATGTTCCCCATTTACTCTCTTCTGTATGCCAAACCCCTAAATACAACTCTCTAGAGACACTAGATGACATTTAAGCTTTAGCAATAAAAAAAAAAGAAATTAATTAAAATCTGACTTTCTAATCTTCCTCTGAGTATATTTGGTATTGATTTCAATCACCTGACCTCTGGCTATGTTCTTTTTTCTTAAATATGCTAGCCTTCTTTTGCTTATTTGAGCAAAAAACAAAACAAAACAAAACAAAAAAACCTTTATCAGACTGGAATTCTAGGCATAAATCAGGGAGTAAGCTCTAATTTTCCTTCTCCTTCACCACAATATCCCACCATGTCAATTCCAAATTCTTTTATCTTTTAAATAGCTCTTGAACGTATCTACTTTTTTTTATATCTGTTGATCTACTCCAGTCCAATTTACCATTTTTTCATTTCTAAATTATTATAGAAACATATTCTGATATGTACCTATTAAAAAATATTCTAGAGTATCCTGTCTACTTCCTAGATGAGATCCTGCTCAATTCATGAATCACTTAATAAAGCCAATTATATCTTCAAATTAAATATAAATATATATATATATATATATATATATATATATATATATATATACACACACACATATACATGTGTATGTATATGTATCTATATAATTTTCTAGTAGCCATATAGGATATGGTCTTTGTTCCTCCAGGGATGCATCATTTCACTTCTTTCCTTACTCTGCAACAGGGTGATTTATTTTATTTTATTTTATTTTAGAGAGAGAGAGGGAAAGCGAGCAAGGAAGAGTTGCAGAGGGGCAGGGAAAAGGAGAAGCATACTCCCTGCTTAGTGGGAAGCCTGACCTGTGGCTCATCCCGGGACCCTGAGATCATGACCTGAGCTGAAACCAGGAGTCAGATGATCTGACTGAGCCACCCAGGCATCACTAGGGTGATTCTTATAAAATTCTATCTGACCATGTCACTCCCCTAACTGGAATTGTTTATTAAATTATTTTTCCTTTTCAATAGTTAGGACTTTAAGTCTCTTTGTCCATTCGCTCTGCAGACACATTTCATTTGGCATCCTTTGGCTTTTTCAGAACATTGGATTTGAGCGTGCTCCATCAATGGCCTCACTCGCCCAGCTCTGGATGGGCAGCATGGTTTCCAGTCCTCTCTGATTTTACCCCTGCTTCCTCCTAGCGCTAACTATTGCTGTACTTCTTGTGTACTTTATAATCCAGCCAAAATTGCATTTCCTTCAAAAGTATACACTGGTTCATAATGCTATGCTTTTGCTCATGCTGATTCCGCTGTTTTGAATGCATTCTGACTCCCTTTCATATTTAATGAACATCTACTTATTTTAAAGATTTTTTTTTTTTTTATTTGACAGACAGATCACGAGTAGGCAGAGAGGCAGGCAGAGAGAGAGAGGAGGAGGAGGCAGGCTCCCCGATGAGCAGAGAGCCCGACGCGGAACTCGATCCCAGGACCCTGAGACCACGACCTGAGCCGAAGGCAGAGGCTTTAACCACTGAGCCACCCAGGCGCCCCAAACATCTACTTATTTTAATACTCAGCTCACATTACAGCCTTCCAGAAATATTTTTTCCACTTGAGATATACATGACCACTTCCTCCTTCGTGCCACTATTTTACCATTAGCACACTTCTAATTTAGTTCCATCACCATCATTACGATGTTCAAAAATATATCTATCCACATCCATACAACCATGTTTCTTGAATTTCTTATATTCCCAGCTCCTAGCATAATACCAGGCACACAGTGGGTGCTCAATAAGAGTTCTCAATTAAATAATATATAAATGGATCATTTTACAACCTTGTTCCCTAAAACCTTTTTATCCCAAACCCCAACTTCTTGTCACTTCCTCAACTTATAGACACGAATCCTTGGAGCTTCAGAGAAATTATTAAGACTGATCTTCACAGAATCAATTTATAATGGATTTATCACAACCACAAAGCTTCTTATAAGAACTCTGAATGCAAGGATGAATGCCACAAAATTAAATAACTTGAATGTCTCTAAAAAAACAAGTTTCTGCAGCAGGAATGAGTAATTACTTAAAACTCTCCAAAAGTGGGCCATAGACTAATTTAGTAAGTTAGGATTTTACAACTTAATTGGACTCAGTGCTAGAAAGAAAATCTTAGGCCCTTTCCTGACAGCTGTTAGCTAATGGAGGAGTCATATGGATATCATTTGCATTGTGAAAATGGTGTCTCTTATAGCATCAATTGGTATCCAACTTTACGACTTCCAGACACTTCTTTTATTGTTTTCCCCACAGGAAACATTATCCATATCAAAATAAATACTCTGCCTTCCACATCTGACTGTTAACCAGGAAAAGCATAGATTTACAATAATTGTCTAAATAATCGTTTCTTAATTAGTTACCTGTTTTGTGTGATTTAGTGTGAGCTTATGTTTTCCTTGAGAAATAATGTTTTATGCAGTCTCTTCTCGGCTTTCTAAAAAAGCAGCATTCTAGGTAAATTAAAAAAAAAGTTTTGTAGGTGATGGGTTTCACTTGACTATGAACATTTCCTGGTGTTTCTTAGATATATAAGACACAGGATTCAGTTTGGCCAGTAAAAAAAATACTGTCCTTCTCCCTAAATATATCTGGAATCTACTTGCTTTCCTGTCTCTACTGGCATCTACTCTGCCCAGGCCAATTTAACTTCCTGCTCGGACACCTGCTGGAGCTTGCTAACCAGGCTCACCAATTCCTGTTGTTATGCAATCCCTTATCTAATAATCAGAGTCCTCCTTCTGACATTTTAAGGATTCTTAAAATAAAGGGCATTATTCTCCACCTGAACTCTGAACCCTAACAGTATCTAGCTCCTGCCTGCTTCTCTCCCCTCCTTGTGATGCCCCTAGCTGCTCCCTCTGCCCAAAGGTCTGCCACATCAGCCTTTTTTCACATTGGATCCAAGTCCTTTCCCACTTCAGAGCTTAAATCTTTGCTCTTCTTTTTGCTTAGAACCCTCTTCTCACCGCTACCAATTTGGTAATTCCTAGTTATTCAGACATTCAGAAAGCCCTTCCCAAGCCCCAACTTAAATGCTTGTTATTAAAGCAAATGCTCTACGACTAGAAAAAAGTTAGTTAAGAAAGTGACATGGATTTAAACATTAATATGACAGTTATCCAATATGAAAGCTCTTTCTAAAATTAGTAGCCTTTGAAAATTAATCAAAATTACACATAAGCAAACATTTTTAAACCCTTGAAACTTACTGATTTACATGATATAAACTTTTATCCTCATACTTCGGGATGGACTGTTTTCCAAACTTAATTATACTGCCATGTCTTTTAAATAAGTCATATTGAATAAAATTAATTGCTTCAGTAACCTGGTGCTACAATATGAACCGTTATATAGAATCATACTAATAATTGGTACAATCTCTTAAGGATCCTCCACGAGTAAGCATCCTTCTTCCTTGACAACGTCCTAAAAACCTGAATAAGAAAGCAGAGATGTGAAAGAAAGGTTAAAATATCAACCTTATGACTCATCTTTGTGGAAGTGTCTGATGTCATTTTGTGTGGGACCCAGTTGGACCTGCCTCCTGAACCCCAGAATCAGACATGCTTATTAATTCTCTCAACTAAGGTTTCCTCTAGAACTTCAATGCTCCCAGTGGAAAAGACACTGAGGAAAAGGACAGAGCTGAACTCAACATAGTACATTATTCATCCCAATTTATCAATAGGTAACTATTGGGAAATAATTCTCCATGGGTTTTTTCATATGCCTGCATAGGTAGGGCCTCTCAGCAAAAACATGTTTGAAGAGCTAACAGCTGTGGAAGTCAGATGTCCATCCAGAGTGATTTCAAGACAGAAACATCCCAGGATAATAATTATAATCCCCCCTCACTTTCCCCTTTCCAGAGACATTTGCTTTCATTCCAAGGTGATGAGTATTCTCTCTCAAGAGTGGAGAAAGGTCGATGTCCCGGCAGCCCCATGCAAGCTCACCCTCCTAACGTTGTTTCCTCTCCTGGGAGGGAGCCCCTGCATGCACAGGTAACCCCCGGCCTTCTCACATCGTCCTTTGGGAACTAGGGTGTGTGCAGCCAATGCAAGATACTGCCCTGGATGTTCTTCTGTCTGTCATCAATGGTCTGTCTCTCTGGTTTAGGGATTTTGTATCCTTTTGTCATAGTTTCTGACCTAACAATAAATTATCCTGATTACCCAGAGGTGGAGAGACTACAAAGATCAGAGAGACATATAGCGTACTCTGGAACAACTCTTCTTTCTAGAAATTAAGAACAGGGAAAAGGTATTTCTCCTCCTCTAGCAGTGATGGTGTTGGTGATCCAGATATCAGTAAGAAGAACAGCAACAGCATAGTACTTACCTTTGGTTAAAGGTTTTCTATGATCCTTGTATGGGGAACTTTACAGTTGTTATCTCTCTTTAGCAGTTTCTTGGGAGAAGTACTTTCATTATCCCCATTTTATAGAGGAAGAAATTAAAGCTTAGAAAGCTTAAGGAACTTGCCCCAAGTCATAATAATATGTGCAGGAAACAGAATGAGAGTCAAAGACTGCATGCTCTTTTTTACTAAATAATTAGGAAAACACCATTAGGATACAGTGTGTCACTCTTGCTTACCACTAAAGTTCCAGTGTCTACCACACTGCCAGACACTGGAAGTATATTGGGGACAATACATATATGTATGTATATTTATATATATATACATATATATAATTTTAAGCTGTAATATATTTATGATTTCAATGTGTCTCTGCCTACCAGCTCGATAGCACTCAAATGTGGAAAAAATCAACTGCGAACTATTTTTAATCATTTCGAAATAAGTGTAAACAGACTTTAAATGAGACTATGAGGAATTTGTTGATCCTCAGCTTTATTTTGAAACATTAAGAGTGACAAATAAATGAGATGAAATTAAGTAAGGGATTATGTATTTATCACTTCTTCAGAAATTTCCTGCAAAGAGCAATTGCATCTTAAATACAAGAAATTGTCCAAACCAAACCACTCTCACTTTGTAGTACTTCTTAGGGAATAGCAATTCTCACTCATTTCTGTCTTCCAAACACAAGAAGCTTACAGCAAGGGAAATTTGAAAGGCTCTCTATATTGAAGTGGTTTGATATTTCTGTGTTAGAATATCCAGTGAAGGGGCACCTGGGTGGCTCAGTGGGTTAAAGCCTCTGCCTTCAGCTCGGGTCATGATTCCAGGGTCCTGGGATCGAGCCCTGCATCGGGCTCTCTGCTCAGCAGGGAGCCTGCTTCCTCCTCTCTCTCTCTCTCTCTCTCTGCCTGCCTCTCTGCCTACTTGTGATCTCCGTCAAATAAATAAATTAAATCTTAAAAAAAAAGAATATCCAGTGAAATGTACTGTTGACACAAAGTTATATCCTTTCTTTCACATTACTTCCAATAAAAGTTTTTTAAAAATGAGAGGAAGAAGATGATTTTACCTTTTTCTTCTCTAAGGCTGGCCTAGATGGACCACATGGCATAAGCATATGAGTGCCAAACAGTATTTGTCGTTGGCGTAACTGAGTGTTTGCACTCTGACTTTATGAAACTGAGGTTCTGTATTAATGATAACATTTTTATCTCACAGAGTCTCTGTATGTAAGGGATCTTGTGGCTTAGCTGGTAAGGGGTTCTCACAAGGCGGCCGGTACGGTCACATGACTATCCTGGGGAGGAGTTGCTTCCAGCCTCACTCATGTGCTGATTGGCAGGAGGCAAATCTTCATGGCTCTTGGACTAAGGACGTCAGGTCCATGGGAGCTGTTATCTAAGACTGTGCTCAGTTCTTTGTCGTGTGAGCCTTTCCATAGGACAGCTTGTAATTTGGCAGCTTGTTGTCCTCAGAGTGAGTGAATGAGAAAGTGAGAGAGGACACCCCAGAGAGAGCCACAGTTTTGCCAGTCTGTTTGGGCTTCTATAAAGAAATACCATAAAAGGGCACCTGGGTGGCTCAGTGGGTTAAAGCCTCTGCCTTTGGCTCAGGTCATGATCCCAGGGTCCTGGGATCGAGCCCCACATCAGGCTCTCTGCTCGGCGGGGAGCCTGCTTCCTCCAGTCTCTCTCTCTGCCTACTTGTGATTTCTGTCTATCAAATAAACAAATAAAAGTCTTAAAAAAAAAAAAAAAAAAGAACCAGAAGTGCATTGGAGGCATCTGGTAGTTTAAATCATTAAAAAAAAAAAAGAAAAGAAATACCATAAAATAGGTGATTTATATAAACAAACATTCATTTGTCACAGTACAGGAGGCTGAGAAGTCCAAGGTCAGGGCACTAGCAGATTTAGATTTTTGTGACAGTTCTCTTCCTGGTTTGTAGACAGCCATCTTCTTGATGTGTCCTCACAGGGCAGAAGGGATGAGAGTGCTCTCTTATGTCTCTTTTGTAAGGGCTGATGTCCACACGAACAAATCATCTTCCAAAGGCCCCATTTCCAAATACCACCATATTAGGGATTTTAGGGGGACACAAATACCTAGTTTATAATGTAACCTAATTTTGGAAGTGAAATCTCATCATTTTTGCTGAATTCTAATTGGCGGAAGAAAGTTCCTAGATATAGCTAAGGGATGGGATAGATTACACAGAAAATGGATAGAAGGAGGCAGGGATGGTTGGGAGCCATTTCAGAAGCTATCTAACACAAGACGTAAGAACCTACCTTCCCATCACTGAGAGGATACCTGGCTCCAGCTGCAAAGCATAAGGCATCATATTCCCAGTTTAGTCTTCTGGGCTCTGCTGGAAAGAGGCAGAGGCACTCATCATGTCTGGGCGCTTCTCCATTCTCCCACTTTTCTAATGGACCTAGAAGTCCCCACTTTTACCATCCTGACTGTTCTTTCCCCTTGTATTTTTCTTGGCTCCCTGAACAATAATTTCTAAGGAGAAAAAAAATTATAAGGAGTTCACAAAAATCCTTGTTTTCATTTCAGCTAAATTATATCCCCACTTGACAAACATTTCAGAGTCATTTCTCTAAAAGCCTAAGGATCTTCAATGACTTATCAGTAGTGCTTGCTGCAAGCCATAATATTTTTATTTTTTCAGTTGAAGGCAATTGGTCCACAAAAAAGCTTCATATATTGTTACTGAGTGCATGTGTCTGTGTATGCATTTGTGAATAATAAATGTGTGACAATGATCTAAATGAAATTACACCATAAATTTTTCCTAGTTGAAGATTTATAACTGTTCCTCTACCCTAAAATAGAAGTTTCAGTCTAATTTTTTCAAACATTTCAGTTTTTAGAATAATGAATGTATATACGTATGTATGTATTTAAGTAATCTCTACCCCCGACGTGAGGTTTGAACTCCTGACCCTGAGGTCAAGAGCTGCAATGCTCCATCAACTGACCCAGCCAAGTCTCCCAAATGATATATATTTAAAACAAGTTCATGATTTGATTTGATTTTGATTTTGATTTTTTTATACCGAGTTATGAAGCTGCCCTTTACCCAACAGGAACAAAGAAAGTGCCACAAAATAAAAAAAAATAAATAAATAAAAAGTACTCTCAGTGGGAGAACTGTATTTTGGTTCTGTTGTTCAAATTTGCTTTTTCATTTGGTTGCTTGCTTTTAAATGAAAGCATATCTTATGTAACCTGAAAATAGATAATTCTAGGAATCCATTTATTTTGGTTTTAAATAAATCACTGAGAGCTAGAGGTGCACAATACAAACATGAAGTTTGGAGGAGAAGATCTAAATTGACAAGAGCCTCTAGTCTTTGTTCAATAAAGGGAAATCTGTCAATCAGCCCGAGTTCCTAGTTACTCCTGGGCAAAATTTATCAGCAGAAAAGAGGCTGGGATATGGTCACTGAAGTCAAACTGGCAGCCAACCTCTTTTCAAAGGAAAACAAATATTTAGAGTTCTTATGCAGTAAGTTTGGGGCATGTAAATGGCTATATAAACAATTATTTTTCAATGATTTCTGGCTATTTTTTAGACACAGAATACTTCTAAAGTATTTAAAATTTAATTAACCGAGCGACTGTCTCTCCTCCTAATGTCAATTACTTTAATAGGAAATGAGATTTCATAGCCATTTTAATTGCTTTTATTGTCATAAATTCACCTGATAATTCAGATAATATCCTGAGAACCTTAAAATAAGCAAGAACACAATTTTTTGAAAGTACTAATTCTGTACAAGCTAACTACTTTCTATAAACCTGTTATATTTGGCATTGGGAAAAGAAAGACAAATAGCCACTTTTAAGAAACCTCACAATCCAAGGGAGGCAAGAAATGCAGACATATAACTCTCTGGCAAGCAAACGTCTATTCTTCTGAAAAAAGCCATAGAGAAAGTTTTTGTTTCCATCAATTTCAAATTCAGACCTGTGAAGAACAGGTCTTAAAAATACTTTTGGTCTTAAGCAATTTTTCCATTAGAATTTTATGATTCTGAAAATTTTAAATTCTAATGTATCACACTTATTAGTGTGCTTTTCCAAATCATTCTCCTTGGAATCAACAGGGCTCAGGGGAAATTTCCAAAGACCACCAAATAGAATGAGATAAGGTAATCTGGAAAGAAACAACAGAGGTTTGGGTAGGGATTTTATCAGTCTTATCTAGATGGTGGTTTGGACAACTAGGATCTGTGGTCTAAATCCAGCCAGCTATAAGTTCTTGTAAATAGACTTTTATTGGAACACAGCCATACCCATTTATTTACATACTGTCTGAGGCTACCTTTGGTTCAACAGTACATTTGAAAAGTTGCAACTAAGGCTATTTGCAACAGAAATCAATGATACGCAAATCCTAAAATATTTACAATCCAGCTTTGCCCAGAAAAACTTCACCCACCTGTGATCTATACTCAATTTCATTCATATTTGGTGATTTTATCTGTTTTATATATTGGATTTAAATATGTAAGTATAGGAAAAAATATAGGAAAAGAAAACATGCTACATTTGCTTCCATAATCAAGAGGAATTGTAATAATTGTCTTAGATATAGAGGGTTCTTATTTTAGAAAATACCCTAATAAGCTATTTTGGTTGATAAAATAAAGGTCATTGGGCCTGATCTAAGTGAGAGTTTTATACCAAATATGCAAATTTCAGTGCATTGTAATACAAGAAGCATTCAGTTTCCTCCTGGGATGCCTGTGAAACAGAATGTGGCCAGTATATGGGAGGAATGACTCTGGAGTACGCAAAGAGAAAAAGGGATTAATGGACAGGTAGACATGGGGAGTTTATTCTACGACATGGTATCAGAAAGAATCTCAGAAATTGACCAATTAATTTGCTTGTTGTAGAAACAGTCAATTATTTTTAAAACTCCTGGGTTTTTTTTAAATCCATTTATCCTATTTTTTGCTAAAATTTTCCCAACATCACCACCATAATCTGCAAAACTAGCTGGATACTAACCATCATGTTTATGTTAGAGGGGAAAAGAAGTATCAACTGATTTAATTTGGGTCAAACAGAGGAGTGGAGAGGATGTTTCAGAGATGCTGAGACAGTGTTTATGAGCTGGGCAATCTCAGGAAAGTAGATTGAAGACATTTAGGAGTACACTTCAGGCAAGTCCACTTCCACGCAGGATAATGAAGGAAATTGATGGGAATCCAGGTAGGGAATAGATGCTACGATTACATTCGGTAAAACTTAAGCCTTTCCTTCCTTTCTTTTTCTTCTTGTTTTTTTTTTTTTTTTTTTTTTCCTTTTAGATGAGAGGATTTTGGATTCTAAATGTGAGAGACCAAATATACAAAGGGAAAGTGGCCAGATTATATATAAAAATAGAACTCAGACCCACAACCTGTAGGAACTTGTAGGTTGGTAGGAAGCCAACCTCCATGTCTATAATAAATGACTCAGGAAGCCATTCTGCTATAAATTAGAATTACAGGAATCCAGATTGCTATCTCTAATGACATTCCAAGAAGCTAAATCATGACTTCTGTAACAATTGGTCCAAATTGCCAGGACTTGGCTAATAGCTAACAGCTTCCCTAATTTTTGCCTCTGTAGCTAACTTAGGATCAACCTATACCCTTGCCAATCACATAGGATGCTCTGGTTCTAGTGAGCCCACCCATAGTTTCTCCAGAACAGTAACCTCCAGTTAGGATGCACCTGATGCCTTCCCCTTTTCCACTCTGAACTTCTCCCACTCCTCTGCCTGCTTTTCAATCTCTACCAAAATTCAAGTGAAGGTGGCTGACTCCCTTGCTACACAACAAGCTCAGAATAAGTAGAATAGCTTTTGGTTTTCCCATTTGATGGTCTTTATTTATTTTCACAATTACAACATTTTATTTGAAGAATAAATGGAGATCTGTGACCCTCTCCCCCCAAATACTGAAGACCATTATGTGAAACAATATTTTTGTTATAGAGGTGGGAAACAGGATGTTGAAGAGTATAATTAACTTGCCTTGGACCAGTGATTCTCAACCTCCTGAACATTAGAGTCACCTGGGGATTTTGAAAACATCTGATGCCTAGTCGGTATCTTTAGAGAGAATGAAATGAAGCCAAGCATAAAGCTGTATTTCAAAGCCTCCTAGATAATTCTGAGGGGCCACCAGGTGTAGAATTTCTGCCTCAGAAGGTGGTAAAAATCAGATGTGAATGCAGGAAATGGAACTTCTCCCCCATTTTCCACTATCTTGTGGTACTGAAAACCTTTCATCTCAATGTGAAATCAGAAAGGCAATCCAGGGAAATATAGTAACATCCCTCCTGGCTAGAATTCAGATACCGAGCAGCTTCACCTGTCTAACAAATATGACAAAGAAAAGCAAAAATGACCTCTATGTAGGCAAAATAGTGTCGCTTAGTCATAGAGAATTCCCTCAAGCCTTCGCTGAGAAAATAGGTATTCTTATTTTACACACACTTCTGACAGGTTTGGAAACCTGGTTTTCAGATTTACGATCTCTATGAAAGGGGTGATGTTTTATACAGTTGTTTGATTGCCATGAGAAATGACACCCAAGAGCAACTGAGGAATTGGGAAACCTACAAAAGCCACAAAACCCAGGACCTGCATCCCTGCTTCTGCTATAGATTACAGTAGGTCCTGGAGTCACAAAACCACCAGATGTCTTATTTCTGGAGAAAAAAAAAATCCCAACTTTAATAATTGAAGTACATATGTGCTAGAGGTTGGCTAAAGGCATCAATTCCTAATTATTCAGAAAACTGGGTATTTTAAAAGGCACATTCCTTCAGATTTTTGCATGGAGGAGCTTTCAAATTTTACCAATACAATATTCCATTTTGACTAAAAGAAATGAAGAAAACTGTCCTAGTTTTTGATCCAAAAAATGCTCACCTACTGAGATATATTTTGCAAAGACCAATATATCAGGGAAAGCTACAAACTTTGCTCCTTCTTAATGTAGCGTCATTAGTAAATGCCACTTTTTAAAAACGTTTTTCCCCGAAAGTTTTTCTACAGTGAGTTCTGGGGCTCTACAGCAAGTAAAAAGCCCTTGGTTATGAAATTCTCATTCTCCCTGTTTGAATAAAACCCTCAGCTAAACTACAACTGCACTCAACACTTTGTACAGAGAAAATGTCCTTTACTGAGACTCGGGTTTCTGTCAGTTCTAATCTTTACTGTTTGTAGCCTAAACTAATAAGCCATTGCCCTTGACTATCCTCCTCGGATGTTGTTCATCTGAATGACACAAAGGCAGATACAGACAATACATATGTTATTTACTATTTAATGTTTCTTCTTCCCTATTCTTTAGACAACAATTAGCATACTGCCTATCACAATGCTTGAAATGAGGTGGCAGCTTCAGAAATAATGAATGTAAAAATACATGTTTTCATGGAGATCAAAATAAATTGGAAACATTATAAGCAGTATTTACAAAGTTCCTCAAATCCAAATATGGAGAACATTTGTGTTGGGTGTCTCTCTTCATTCAAATGTTTCCTATCAAAAGACACCTCAGAATAGACTCCGCAATTTGTAGCTTTGCAAAATAAGCAGCAAGTGTCACCTTTCTTAGCCCATAAACTACTCTCAGGCTAAGCCAGAAGGAAAAAAAAAATTAAAAGGTATTAATTATTTACATTACTTACTGTAAGTGACTTGTAATGGGATAGTTTAAAGTAGTTTGAAAGGCATCTACTATTTGAGGAGTCCTGGTCCTGGCTAAACACTATCTGTGATTTTTCAGGCCTGATAATAGGCGACTATGAAGGCTTTACCTCACAGGCCTCCTGGGGAGAGCTACCCTCCTTACACAGTTTTTGCACATGGTCAGATGGCCAGTGCTTTGCAGTCTCTCAAGGGAAATACAATAAAAAACACAGGATCCCTTGGCCAGTCATGCTCTCACACATACGACGACCCTTGAATGATAGGCATTGGGTCACCAACTTCCTACACAGTCAGAAGTCCATGTATGACTTTTGACTCCCCCAAAAGTTAACTACTAATAGCCTATTGTTGACGGGAAGCCTTGCCAATAATATAAAAAGTAGATTAACACATGCTTTGTATATGCATTATATGCTGTAGTCTTACAATAAAGTAGAGAAAACAAAATGTTACTGAGAAAATTATATGAAAGAGAAACTGGATTTACAGTACTGCAGTGTGTTTGCAAACAACAACAACTGCATATAAGTGGAATTGCGTAGTTCAAACTTTGTTGTTCAAAAACCAATTGTATTTGCATTTCTGGTCTTGAAGACTTCATCCCTAGATTTCTTTATCTGAGGCTTTGAACAGGAATCTTGTTTGGATGCCTCTGCTCTCATCTCATGAGAGAGAGAGAGAGAGAGAGAGATTCTGAGGGGGAGGGGCAGAAGGAAAGGGAGAAGGGGAATCTCAAGCAGACACCCTGCTGAGTACAGAGCCCGAGGCAGGGCTCAATCCCAGGACCCTGAGATCATGACCTAAGCCCAAATCAAGAATCAGAAGCTCAACTGACTGAGCCACCCAGGTGCCCCTCTGGTGCCATCTCCTTCTGGAAGTGTGAGAGAGAAGAGAAATTCTTGAAGACACTTGCTGTACTCTGACCATTACCTGCCTTTTTCCACTTCTAGCCCTACTCCCTCTACTTTCAGCTCAGGTTCCATAAAACTACCAGAGTCTCTGTTTGAAGGTCCCTTTTCAGTGAGATGACCCCACATCTGTGCTTAGTCATCTGACCCTGACCTGATACTTGATTCCTAGGAGAAAATGGAAAAGGAGAACCCAGAGTTTTCTCTGGTTTTAGGGATTTCTTACACCTTTATAGTAAGTGATTAAAGTGATTAACTCTTTAATTTTGGACTTGTTTCTTTAACCAGCTACTCTGACACCTGACAGCTCAGCTGAGATTCTGACACTAACCCATATTAGTTTCAGTCCATATTGTTATCCAGTCCCCAGAGAAGGCTCATGACAAAACATCATTTCCACATTATGATAAGCTTTGAAGAATTTAGTGTCAGTATACTGACTTTCCACTATTTTAAGGGAGCACATCATATAAAAACCCATAATGTTTGAAGAGTGACTAACTGAAGGTCTGAAATTTGGGACTTCACCCCTCACTGAAAGGCTTTGTTTTTCCCTTTTATTAATCCATCACATACGGAGTAGTCTAGTGTCATTCTTGAGCAAATCAAGACCCTCCACTCTCATGCTTTACCATCTTTGGCATTACCCAAGCCTGATCTCTGATCAAGTGTGATTTCTGAGTAAAATCTCCCTCTTTGATCTGTGCTTTTCTCTCACTACATACCCATTTTTGTGACAGCTTAATCTTACTGGGCCACATGGAACAGACTGGTTGTAAGTTTTATTTCAGTGGCCTTTCAGCAATGCTTCATCCATTTCTGTAGGCAAATACTCTTCATCTCCTATAATTGGATCCATACCTTCCTGAGAAAGTCTCCAGCATGATTTATATATAATGACTATTCCAGATTGACAGAAAGCTATTGGATGTCAGGGAACTCATTCCCAGGGCTCTGAGTCTCTAATAGAGAGACTATGCCACACAATTGGGAATCAGAAACTAATTATATGGAAAAAAAAATAAAATACTGAGATGCTGATGGTGATAGTATTGGTGGTAGAGAATGTTGGTGTTAGATGCTAAGACCTGACAATGAGTATTTTGTATAAACAGGCAGTTTCCACTGATAGATTTATTTGTAAAGCACAAAAATAGATTCACAAAGCTCTTATAATAAAAGAAAACATCTTCAAACTATAAAAAAGCAGCCAACTTGCTTAAGCAGAGATTTTCCCAGGACAGGAGATGATAGAGAAAAGACTCTGAAGCTTCCTCGTCCCTGAGACATGTCCTCAGTGGTCTTCCTCAGTCCCTGAGAATTCATCTGGGAAGGGCATCATCATGTCAGGGTGGAGAGTTTTTCTTGGGGTGAGTGAGCCAAGAAACAGATGTAGTATAGCAGGATATTTTGAAAAAGTAACCATTGCTTGTCCCTAACACTCCCCCCACTGGCATTTATGGACTCAAGTGGGAATGTTCATCAGCTTAGAGCAGAGAGGACATAGTAATTTCTAAGTAGAATTTTTTTTTTGATTGCACAGAAAGTAAAAAATAAAATCCACAGCACTTTTTATTAGCAAGAGCTTAGTGTTTGTAAAGGATTTTTGGAATTCTCAAAATGTGGCTTTTCGTATTATAAAGCAATTCAAAGGGAGTTAGAGTTTTGAACTGATGCCATAAACTGTTGAGTGAAGAAATTGTGATGAAAGAAAAGCAGTTTTCCCAACCTCAAGCAAGGAAATGAGTCTTTAAAAATCTCTTCAGGATTGTGAATGGAGGGGTGACTTGATATGATTGGAAGACAAGAGGTGAGAATTTACAAACAAATTAGGGAGCTATAGCAATACCCTATATGTTCTCTGCACTTGAAACGTCAAAAATTTAATAAAAAAGCAAAGTGGAAATAGAAAGACAAAATTATCTGCCATTGGAATAAATGGTGCCTTACATGTTAGTCTGAATTTAATTATAGTGATATAAAGCAAGTTCCAAAAATACACCTGACTCTGAAACTTTATATCCATTTATATTTATAAATTTTATAACATTTTATATATTTATATTAAATATTTAACATAAATGAATTTAATATAAATATATAAAGTATCAGTAAATATATACAATATTAGATAAACATACAACTATATAAAATAAGTATATAAATAAAATAATATATAAATATAAGTATATATTATTCTATAATATAAATTTATATGTATTTAACTCCCTATTAGATATTATGCTTTCATTTTGGGTGACAGAAACAAAAGAACAATGCAAGAGAACTTGTGTCTAACACCTGGAGGATATATTCTGTGACAGTTTCCCAAATGAGTAAGGGACAGGTGAGGCCAGGTAGGGAGAGACAGTAGGGGGCTATGTGACTAGGCTCATTCATGGGACTACTAACCCAGCTCACAGAAATCCCAGATGTGAAGAAATGTTACAGATCAGATATTAACCACAGAGTAGGGAAGCTAACAAATCCCCCACCTGTGTTCTAAATATAAATAGGATAGTCTCCTGATACTTACAAATCCACCATATTTGTCTTACATGTTACTGACAAGATATTTACCAAGTTCTATGGTCAGTTTTCTAAAAAATGGACCTTAAGAGCCCTCAGCAGGCAACCCATTTGATACCCCTCACACTTTAGAGAGCTTTCCTTTCTGTTCTCACCTTCCCTTAATAAACTTTCACCTCACTTCAGCCTTTTGACTGCAAGATTCGTTCTTTGACTGAGACAAGAACACTGCAACCCTGCAACATAAGGACAGCTACATGTATTGACTTTCTATTGCTGCCATAATAAATGACCATAAACTTCGAGTCTTAAAACAACACATTTATTTGGCATGTCAGAAGTTCTAAATTCAAGGTGTCAGCAGGGCCTCTTTCCTTCTATAGGCTTCAGTGGGAAGTCCAGTTTCTAACCTTTTCTATCTATTACTGTCTGAATTCCTTGGCCACTGGTTCTTTTCATCTTCAAGGTCCCCAACTTAGCATCTTCAAGTCCTCTGTCACTCTCTGACCTCTGCTTCCATTGTCCTATCTCCTTCTCTGATTCTGATCCTTCGGCCTCCCTCTTGTAAGGACCCTTGGGGTCTCATCCACATAACCCATACTTATTTTTCTATCACCCATGCTTATTTTTCTATCTCAATATTTTTAAAGTCTGAAAAACACTTTTTCTCATGTAAAGTAACATAATCACAGGTTCTGGGGATTGGAGCAAAGACAATTTTGGTGGCCCATTATTTTTTCTATCGCTGTACACTTCAAAGCACAATGAATAACCCTTATTAAATCAGAATCAAAGATGTAGATCTGGCCTTTTACAGCATAGGCTAATGTCCACTTAGAGTACACGAAGTTTTTGGAACCCCAATTAATTATTTCTGATTTAATTCCTATATCAATTTCTGGTTTTATTCTTTTCAAACAAGCATAGAAGGAAAATTAGCTAACATCGGTAATCATTGGGAAACAAAAAAACTTTTCCTCAGCATATTTAATTAATGTGAGAAGAATTTTGAAGTACAGAGCTAGTTTATGACAAACTCATGCCATTGATACACTAAGTTCGAAAGCAAAAATGTAAAAGACAAAACAACCTCTAAATTTCATTAAATACATAGTTTTCACTTAAATCATCCTTCATAAGTTTACATTTTTATATAAAAGATTACTTTAAAATGTATTACAGATATTTAATGACAAGTGATTAGATAGAATGATTTATGCTTTTACAAACTTACTAAAACTTCTTTTAATAATGGCCAATCTTTTTCCAAGAAGGTTAGAGTAGACTATATGTTGAAGTTAGCACATGATAGTCCTAACCATTAACAGTATCACCTCTAACATTCAGAATTGTTTGTTGATATACTATATAGTCACCCCACTATTAATTTTTCCTTCATCTAAACACAAATAGGAGATGATTTAATTCCTCACATTCCTTCTTTACATTAATATATGTAGAGGATAAAAGGAGAAAATGTGCAAATGCCTATGGATAAAAGGGGATGTCTTGGAGTAGCAGGTGTTATTAAAGACCCATGAGAAACTGCAGGCAAATGGGATCTGACATAGGAAGCAAATGACAGTCTAGGACTTACTGATAACAGCTGAGGTTTGTTACTGAAGGATTTCTTTACTGTAAACAGTAATGTAGAAAAGAGCTATCAGACATCCAAGAAACAGGGCACCTGGTTGGCTCAGTTGGTTAATCTTCTCTCCTTGGCTCCGGTCATGATCTCAGGGTCTTGGGATCAAGCCCCGTGTCAGGCTCCCAGCTCAGCAGGGAGTCTGCATCTTGCTCTCCCTCCGCCTCTCCCCCCAGCTTTTGCTCTCTCTCTCTCTCTCTCTCTCAAATAAATAAATAAAATATTAAAAAAAAAAAGACATCCGAGTAACTCCAGTGCCCAAAGAAAAAGAAATTAAAAACAGACAGAGACATTATGTCCAAGGAGACATGACTGAGCAGCCAGAACAGCGGTCAAACTAAATAAAACTAATGATTTCGGAAAGATGAGAGGAGGTAGCTAATCAATGCAACTTTAGCAGGAAGTGTTAGCAGTAGGTGAGTAAATGAATAGACAAACTTCCAGAGATCTTAAACAACAAAAATATAACATTTTTTAAAATTTTATTTTTTTTAAAGTAATATCTACACCCAATGTAAGGCTTGAACTCATGACCCCAAGGTCAAGAGTCACATGCTCTTTTGACTGAGCCAGCGAGGGACCCAAAGAAAACTCTAACATTTTGATTAAAAAATGTTATAGTCCATAGTTGTACTGAACAGTAGACAAAGTCAAATTTGGACTCAAGTATTATTTTTCAGAGTATCAGGAAGGAATTGTGAGATGAAAAGTATTATATAAAAACTGGAAGAAGGAAAAGAAGTGTAATTTGAAGACAGAAAAGAAACACTGTAATAGGAATTGCTGATACAATCACTACTGCTTTTACTATATCAATCTTGTATTCATATGTCCTGTTCAGCTTTTTTTTAAAGTATTTTTATTTATTTAAATTTAACCATTTATTCTTTTGAATTTTCTATATAGATGATTATAGCATCTGGAAATAACAAAACAAAGTATCTTCACCCCTACTTATTTCACATTGGCTTTCATATGAATATAAAAAGATATTAAAAACAATTCATAATAACAAAAAAATATAGTCTCTATTCCATTAGTGAAGGTATGTATTGATAAAAGTATGATAAAATGCAATATAGCAGTGAAAAATAATAAACTGACTTGTAAATAGCAACATGTTTGGATTTTTAAAAAAATGATATTGAGGAAAAAATTGCCAAAAGCAATGTGTGCTGGTATACATTTTAATATAGCATCTTAGAACAAAAATAAATACTTTTATTCATGGTTTGTGATTTTCACACATATAAATAACAGCAAGAGAATGGATCAGAAACATTCACCTTAGATATATTATAATGGATATTTGTTGGAAAAGGGAAGAAGAACTGCAAATGGGAGATAGAGTGCATAAAAATCAAAACTTTAAAGTGGAGCATTATTTGGACCAGTGCGGATGTGATGCTACCAACTAAGGAATACTGATTAAAATGGTGAAATATTTCCCACCTAAAGCTTGGTACATCAAGACAAAACAAACCAAACCCAAGCTAACAAAATATTAAATTTGTTTATTAAATAAACAAATCAATAAATATTAAATTATCAAATAAATATTAATTAACTAAATAATTAAATAAAATAACCTGAACAAATAAATTAAACAAATATTAAATAGATCAAATTAATTAATTAAAATAAATAACTTTATTAGATTAATAATTATAATTATTAACAAAATAAGTAATTACAAAAATAAAAATAAATAGGCAAACTCGTAAAAAAAAAGAAAACCAATAATATCGTATTGACCCTGCTGTGTATGGAAGACACTGGCAAAGAAAGCAAGATATGTGATTTTTCCTAAATTTTATAATTAGAAAAGTGGTTACAATGGTTCCTCCTCAGAGTAAACTCTAAGAAATGTCTTCACATGTTATGCGGTATTATACTGTGGGGCTAGATGGACAGTTTCTCATTAGCACCTTCAAAGCTTAAAGAAATGGAATTCAAAATTAATACAAACTTTAGATAGCAATGTGATTGTAAATAAGTCTGGATTTGTAAGATAGATGATATTAAATGCCGGTTCTTATAGTGCTGTTTGATAATAATCAGAGTCTTGACCATGAAACATTATTCAGTGATGGCCATTATGTGAGCAACAGCGCTAAAGGTGCCAAACTGACTCATTCCCAAAAATCGTGCCATGTTGAAGATGACCCATATTCAGCAACTTGAAAATAATGATATGAAAATATTTATGAATTCAGAGAAAAAGGGACCCAAATCTCATAGAATTACCTGAAACTAACAAAAGTAAATGACTTTGTAGAGTCACTGAAACATACATGTAACTCACTTATATTAAGGTTTTTACTCAAGAATTAGAAGGAGGAGTTTCTAAATGTGAAGTTCTGCTAAGAATAAACTATTTCAGTTCTAAGATACATGACTTTTAGAATAGGAATTTTATTCTATCTGTGGTTTAGACCTCTTCATCTTCTGACTCTAGGGGGAAAAAATATGATGATAAGGAAAAAAATATATGATAAGGAAGATCTGAACACACTACCCCTAATACTCAGTTATTAGGAGTACCGATATCCTACAAGCTGTAGAGTTGTTTGTTCCCAATTTAACTTCTGTCTTTCAAATAGTGTTTGTATTCATTGGCTTGTCTGATGATTTCTGGGGATTTAGATGCCAGGCTTGATTAAGTCACTGCCAAAGCTTTACTCATAGACAATCTGGACTGGGACTATTGTTTCCCCAAGGGCTTCTCCTCAGTGTTAGATATGTGAATCCAAGAGGAAAACAACAGGTCTTGTTGATCAATAGATAGAATCAAATACAGCTGAATGGCAGCCTCTGGGACAAATCCAGGCGACACTTTGCTTAGATAACTAACTAGCTGCCTCTTTGTTACAAACTCCACTTGTCAAAATCTCTGCACTAGATAAAAATTCCATGATGCTCAGAAGTAGGGAAGGGAGATTGAAAAACTCTCTCCAGTGTTACAGGCTGTGTTTCTTAAAGTTCACTCTGTGATCCACTTACCTCAGATTCATAGAGAAATGTTTAATAGATATTCAGATTTCTGGGCCTTAAGGCCAACTAAATTCTCTGAAGTAAACACCCAAAACACACATTTTAACAAGTTTCTCACACTCTAACTTAGAGGATTTTATTTTTAATTCAGTTATTTTGATAATTTTTTTATCATTTCTTGTTAGGAGAAATTCTGTGAGACGACTCAAAAGCCACTGACTGTTTATAATAATGCAGTATGGGTTCTAAAATTATAGTGATTTTTCCTGAATAGTGATCTATCTTTGAATCGTTGCCCTGCTGTGCAGCCATCTGTTTTCATGTATTAAGGAACAGTGAGTAATTCCAAAGTGTAGACACTGGATTTCAAATCCCATGTCTCTCTCTAAATGACTAAAGGTTTTAATATGTGAGAATTCAGAGACTTTTTAATAAATCTCATAAGGTGGTCTTTTGGTTGAGCCTAGTATTAGCTCAGAGAGAATTTTGGTCAGGGTACACAATTGCATTGTCAATCTTAATTAGGAGTTAATGGTTTAGCTTTGGAGGACGAAACTAGGATCATTCTAAGAGAATAACTGAAGGAAGGAAAAATAGACCAGTCTTGTTCAAGACATGTTTTAGCTCTTAGAGCTGAATTGAACATGCCCAGATGTTCTATTTACCTTATGATTTAAAAAAAAAAGCAATATCAATAAGAAAATAAATTTAAATAGACTAAAAAAAGAGCATGAGTTAAAACAAAACTTCATAGCTATAAAAAGTTAATTAGCTAAGCTAATCTTGTAATGCTAGAAAAATTATGTAAAAAAATCTGAAAGGGAGAAGAATAAAAGAGATGAATAAGATAAAAATGATTAAACCATTAACAATTACCTAAAATAAATTGAAATATTTTTTAAAGGGCTAGAAATCTAAAGAATAAAATAAGGTAAATATGTAAGAACACAAGAACCACTTATAATGATATGGACTAAAAGAAAACCTTGTTTGTTGATCTCTTATGGTTTAGGACTCCCCAGGAATATTCCCCTACATTCCAGACTTGAATAGCAGAGAAAGAATTATTGGCAACTTTACTCCCAAAATTTTATCTCAGGTTAGGGAACAGAATGGGTAGATATTATGTTCTCCATCCTCTGACACTCCATGATGAGTCTTTCCCACCTTTCTCTGTCTCTGGGATCCTTATATTCGTGAAAACAAAACAAAAACAAACAAAACAAAAACAAAACAAAACAAAACACCACCCTCTACCTCATTTAACCATCTATCTATAAAAATGAACCCACAATGAAACTTTTGAAGAGACTTTTGCCAATATTATTAGTATTTGATATTAGTATCAGATTTACTTGGCATATTATTTACTTTCATTTCTTACTGGACTATAGCTAAATATGAAGCAAATATATAACCAAAATTTTCTGACACAGTCACCATTTCAAATATTGTACCATTTGTTAGATATTAGTAAGACCGTGAGCCTCAATTTGGGGTTATAAAATATGAATACCATAACAAATACTAAAAATGACAATTAAAAAAGTCAGTATCTATTATGTTCCATTTACTTACTTATTTAGTTATTCATTTTTGAAGTATATTGCAGATAAAATATTTTATTACTTTAAGGCATACAACATAATAGTTTAACATTTATATTTAAATACACTAAGACTAAGCCTTGAAATAACTCTATAAGGTACATGTAATTATTTCCACTGAATATGTGAGGAAATGAACATATAAAAGATGTAACTAACATGTCTAAGACAACACACCTCGAAAACACTGGCATTCAACCTGACTTTAGGTTTCTATGACTGCAAACCCATGCTTTCTCCTCAATGGCGAATACCTCTATGTGTATTCCAGGCCTGTAAATACAGGCAGCCTGAGCCAAGCATTGCCAATTTCATTCTCTGTACAGCACTTCTTAAATCCTCTTCCTTCTGTACTACATAAGGCATGTGATCTGGTACAATGCAGAATAACAAATATAGGAATACAAATGAAATGTAATTATATCAAAAACAGAACTTACATTAGGGTATTTTCCTATTGTACAAAACTGACATTGCCTTATATAACAACTTTGAAAGTCATACTTTATGCAAACTGGGTTTTACAGCATGTCAATAATAACATTGAATTTTAAAATAAAATGTATTTTTTTTAAAGATTTTATTTATTTATTTGACAGACAGAGATCACAAGTAGACAGAGAGGCAGGCAGAGAGAGAGGAGGAAGAGGTTCCCTGCTGAGCAGAGAGCCCGATGTGGGGCTCGATCCCAGGACCCTGGGATCATGACCTGAGCCGAATGCAGAGGCTTTAACCCACTGAGCCACCCAGGCACCCCAAAATGTATTTTGTTTTATCAAAACTTCATGAGTATAATAGAGAAGTGTTAAACAATAAAGAAATCCCCATAGTCCTTTTTTTTTTTTTTTTTTTACTAAGCCTTAAACATATGTGGGACTTGTTTTATGTTCTACAATGTTACACGGTTGGTTTATTAAAACATTGCTTAAATATTACAATTGTTACCATAATTTTAGCTAATTTTAGATTACTTTATCTACTTTTGATAAGCTTCATTTTCAGTGGTACATATGACACTATTGCCACATTTTCAGATAAAATTATAGGCATTCTTTCAGCTCGTTCACTGATGCCCAATACACGAAGTACTTCTTTGTTTGTTTTGTTTTTTGGAATGTTTATTTTTACTTTTATATTTTTTCCTTCTGAGAAAAATTCATATTGCTCTGCCTTTCTGCACTGGCACTTTTATTGTATATTTTAAGAACACTAGTAGTAAGCTGCATTGGCAAGTTAATTAATCAAGCTTTGTACAGTAAAACATAAGGCCACATTTTTGGATGTTTACTAGTTACAAAAAAAATGTTAATGGTACATAATTGCATTTCGCCTTATGGCACATTTCAGGCTCTTAAACGAGGAAAGATCACTCTAAGAGCATTCCACACTCCAGAGGAGCCATTTCTTCTTAAAAGGAAGTTTGATGCACAAGTTTTTCTTCCAGAAGGATTTCACCAGAAAATATAGTATACTGAGATGGGCAAAATACAGCTTTTTGCTCTCTCTCTATACATCATTAATGTCAGCTGTTTAAAAATGGATGTCTCTGAGCCAGTTTGCCGCGTGTTTTATGGCTGCAAAAGTGTTTAGTGTGGATATAAGTCAGAATATGATTTGCTCCTGACACCAGATGCTGCCTGTGACGTTTTGCGGGGAGAGAATAATGAAGGGAAGCTGCTGCATAGATTCTGTTCATTAGGTTTTTCGTTTTAATCAGGTCACAGTTCGGAATGTTCTGACAAGACAGTGCCATTGCTGTACTGGTCCAAGGATGATCATGTCTGATGGACACTGAGTGCACTTGGGCTGCTGGCTTTGGTTTACGGTTTGCTAATGCAGCATTTGTTTTTATATTAGACTATGAGAAGGGTGGAAGAGTTCATCGAGTAATTTGCTTTGGGAGATTAATTCACTACAAGAGAATGCTTGAAAGTTTTCCTGTCACTTGTCAACTCCTCTTTTAACCAGAAGGGAGAATTAGTTGATACATTTGAAAGTGAATACATTCAGCTTCTTAAGTCAGAAGACTTCTATTTAAACTGCTAAGCAAAGATTTCTGATTTGAAAGCCAGCGCTATGATGAAAGGGGAAGAAGTGAGATCAACCTGGAAAACTAGTGGGGATTAAGGACAGCAATCGCTCACAGCCAGAAATTTGCATACAGATAAGAAGCAGTTATTCCTTTTTAATACACTGCAGTCCAATCTGAACATTCTGTTTAACACTTTAAGACTTACCTGCTCTTTGAGGGAGGTCAGTGCTAATTACCTGGAAGAACAGATCACTCCTCTCAGCTTCACTCTCCCTGAATAGGAAAATCCAACCATCCTAATCAGCTTGAGACTTTCTCCACTCAGTGATAAGCTTTATGTTGTCATCTTTCATCGGCTCCATCTAAATAGCTTGCCAAAGTATAACTTATTATGTGTGTGTCCATGCTTCCTTTATTTTTTTCTGTTTATTTCTGTTATTTCTGTTGTTGTCTCTTAGACCAAAGTTAGGTCACAAACCTATTCCTCATTTTCTTAGATCCTTTCTTAGTGAACTTGATTTAAAAAGGCACTAGCCACAAAAAGTATATCAAAGGAATAGTGAAAGTAAATATAAGAACTAAAACTATAAAACTCTCAGAAGAAAACATAGGAGTAAATCTTTATTACCTTATGTTAGGCAATCATTTCTTTGATAGGACACTAAAAACAAAAAAGACAAAAAAGATAAATTGGATGTTATTACCATTAAAAACTGTTGTGCTGCAATTGATACCATTAAAAAAGTGAAAAGGCAATCCAAAGAATGGGAGAAAAACACTCGTACATCATAGGTCTGCTGAGGAACTTGTATTCAGAATATGCAAATAGTTCTTTAACTTAGTAATAAAAAGACAAATGACCCCTTTAAAAAAGCAGGTTAGGTATCTGAACAGCTATTTCTCCAAGGATGTACAAATGGCCAATAAGCACATGAAAATATGTGAAAACATGTTTAGCACCATTAGTCAAAATTGCCAGTCAAAACCACAATGTTTTACAACTCTGTAAGGATGACTGTAATAAAGGAGACAGATAAGAATAAGTGTTGGCGAAATGGTGGAGAAACTGGAATATTCACACATTGCTGATAAGAATGTAAAATGTGCAGCTACATTGGAAAACAGTGTGGCAGTTACTCAAACACAAAATTACTATATGGCCTAGAGATTTCACTTCAAAGCATATATTCAAGGAGAAAAAAAAAACATGTTCACACATATGTTGTGTGTGATATGTACATAATTGTTCATAGCAGAGTTACTTATAATAACCCCAAACTGAAAACAATCCCACTGTCCATCAACTAGTGAGTGCATAAACATAGTGTGGTATACAGGTGCAACAAAATACTACTTAGCAATGAAAAAGGATGAAGCACTGGTGCTGACTATGACATAGTTAAACCTTGAAAACATTATTCAACATGAAAAAAAATTCATCCACAAAAAACTCCATATTATTTAATTTCATTTATATGAAACATCAAGAAGAGACCAAAGTATAGAGCCAGAAACGAAATTAGTGGTTATCCAGGCTTGGCACAAGGGAAAGTGTTTGCATAGGGAATGACTCTTAATGAATAAATGATCTCTTTGGGGGATGATGAAAATGTTATAAAGTTAAATTGTGGTGATGGTTGCACAAGTTGGAAATTATACTAAAAATGACTGCATTACACATTTTAAATGAGTTAATTTTGTGGAATATGAATTATATTTCAACAATGCTATTTTTTAAAATGGTGCTAGGGGACGCCTGGGTGGCTCAGTTGGTTAAGCAGCTGCCTTCGGCTCAGGTCATGATCCCAGCGTCCTGGGATGGAGTCCCACATCGGGCTCCTTGCTCAGCGGGGAGCCTGCTTCTCCCTCTGCCTCTGCCTGCTATTCTGTCTGCCTGTGCTTGCTCTCTCTCCCTCTCTCTCTCTCTGACAATAAATAAATAAAATCTTTAAAAAATAAAAAATAAAATAAAAAAATAAAAATAAAAATGGTGCTAGAACAACAGCATATATTGACTTTAATGGCTTCTTATAAATAACTGGAAGTGTATGTATCAATTTACATCATTTGGTTGAAATTCATTGTTGGGTCACAACTTCAGTTTAGTAACTCTACTAGCATCTTTTAAAACATAAAACAGCATAGAATAAATGGAATGGAATGGAATGGAATGGAATGGAATGGAATGGAATGGAATGGAATGGAATGGAATGGAACAGACTAGGGAAGGGAAGGGAAGGGAAAGAAACAAGCAGAATAGGTTAGTGGCCTTATATACAGCAAATTATGTTTTACTGTGGCTGGTGGTAAAAAAAAAAAAATGTGTGAAAAACACTGACTTATATATTCAGTACTAATTTACTGCCACTTCCCCTCCCTGCCTAGCCAAGTAGATGAAATTATTTCATCTTCGCAGAAACTATCTGACTGAGTTTAAATGACCATTTACCCTTCACCTTTACTCTTTGTCATCAGTGAATGGGATTCCATCTTTCTAAAATACTAGAGGATTCTTGGGAAGAAAATACTAAACAGGACTGTTCCCAGAGAAAATAACCTGGATTTCAGCCCATGTTTAAATAAGTGGCAACAATACCTAGACTATACCCTCTGACGGGAAGCTTAATTGTCCTTATTTTGGTTTGTCTGTCATTTTTTTTTTTTTGGCTTTGGTGTTCCTTCAAGTGTGAAACCTTTTTAACCAAAATGATACAGATTTACATTTGGCTATGTCATTATTGCCTACTGCATAGCATGTGTGAAACTGTTAAACAGCAGTCCACTATATCTGACCAGTGATTTATTCCAGTATCTTCTATCAAAAGAAGTAGGATAAAATGATCTCTTTGCGTTGGTATTCCAGGAAGCACATAGCAAGCAAAGGAAACAAAAATTAAATCAAAGAAGGCACTCCAGCCTCACAGCCCTAAACAGCTATCTCACTAATTCATAAAGCAAGCAGGGTTTTAGAAGAGCATATTTATGGGGGAAGAAAAATATTCACCATAAATCTGTTAATGACAAGGTCTTACATAAGATTAGACTTTGCACAAGGGCATAAGCAAAGTCCAAAATCTCTCTGGGACTGGTTGTAAAGCTCTCAAGCACAACGTAGACACTTCATTAGCTCCAGATGGTGTCAAGGTGGAGTCAGCCAGAAACACATACAAGGAACCTGAATTCCACGAGTTGAAACCAGGGCAAACAAGACTTTCACAGACTGTGTCTCTCCTCTATCACTCCAAACTACCATTGTCTCATTAAAAAAAAAGAAAGAAAGAAAGAAAGAATAGACTAATAGCATAATCCAAAGCAGATTCTTTGTGTCCATTTTAGCATGTTAAATTTATTTTTTCAAATAATAGGCAATTTAGACTAATGAAAGCTCAGTTACTCACAAAACTATGTTTTTCTGCATTAAAAAGCCCTAAACAGAACAATACCCCCCCCACCCCCCGAAAATATCATTTGTCATCTCTGGGCCACATGGCTCTTTAGACTATCACTCTGAATATAAAATTAAAAGTCATTTACCTATCTTTTAAAAGTTATCTTTATAAAGCTTCCTTCTCCTTAGATGTTCTACTAAAAATGGCACAGTCCTTTGAGATAAAGAACTTTCTTCTGGCTTTCCAGTGGCCAGTCCCTATTGCTCTGTTTCACCCAAGGTCAGAACAGAGCAACACCTACTACCAACAAAAATCTTAGTTGTGGCGTAATAAAATGAAATCTTTTCAATCCACAGCTTGATGCTTTTCTTTTAAAGATTTTATTTATGTATTTGAGAGATATAGAGAGGGAGAGCACAGAAGGAGAGTGAAAGGGACAACCAGATACCCTACTTATCAGAGAGCCTGACAAGTGGCTCAATCCCAGAACTCTGGAATCAAAACTTGAGCCGAAGGCAGCCACTTAACTGACTAAGCCACACAGCTTGATGCTTTCCATTAGCCCATCTCTGCTGTTTCATGCAGCTCTGAAGTGCTAGACAACCGCATGGGACCAGACAGATCTGAGTTCAAATTTTAATTCTTCTGTTTATCTCTCAAATAACCTTATGCAGTCCCTCAAATTGTCTGTTCCCTCATCTGCACAATGAAAATAATACCACCTGGTAGGTTTTGTAGAATCATCATAATGTGTTAAAATATGATAATTTAGGTAAATCTCAATATCCAATGAATTTCAATTGAATCTGTTGCTTGGGAGTAACAGTTGGTTTCATAGTCTATGTCTTTGTACCTCGCTGATTTTTTTCCTAACCTTTTCCCTCTCAGATCTGATTATGTTCTTTACTCAATTATGGCCAAAAGTACTCTTACTTTTCTTTCTGATATAACGGAAAATATGTGGAAATTGAATTGAAACCAAACAGAAAAAATGAGCTCTTGAAACTAAGACACACAGAAAGAGAAGAAAAAGTGTGTATTGCTGCTCCAACACTCTGGTTGTTGCATCCGCCTAAGCTAGAGTTTCTAAAACCTCAGCATGCTATTGACATTTTAGGCTGGGTGATATGTTGTGTGGGGGACTGTCTGGTGTATTACAGAATGGTTAGCAACATCCTGGTCTCTTTCCACTACATGCAAGTTGCACCTCCTCTCTCCCCTATGTCACAGCCCGGAATCTCCCAACAGCAGGGCAAAGAGAAGATTTTAGGCAGAGCCCACCGGAATTCATGAGTCAAGGAGATGGAGCTGAGATTCCAGGGAGACCAAGTCATTTATAGTTCGCAGACAGAACATGGAATAGAGACCCGCACAGAGCAGAATACATGGAAATCTGAGCGTTAATCGAGTCAGTGAGATCAAGAGTTTAGAAGTCTGAGGAAAAGCCACGGAGCAGCGGATAGAGGAAGAGTGGGCTGAGTGGGACTATAGTCACTTGAAAGCAAAACAAGGGCATAGATCAGAAAGCCAGCAAAGAAAAGTTTAGGATTTTTTCATGTGTGTGTTTGTTTGCTTGTTTTAATGGAAAAGTAGGGTAAGCCAGGATCTAGGAAAGTAGCAGAAGCAAGAGCCTTGAGAGAGAAATGGCAGGATACTGCATAATTAGACTATCATTTGAAACTCAGAAGGGGTCAGATGTTCTTCCCACTATTCTAGAGGTAATCTGAGAGCCTGCAGTGGGAGCAAATGTATAAGCTGATGGGACAGCAAGCCTCTGAAGACCATGGTAGATATTCATACTTAGCCAATCACTGGTCTATAGAATTAGTGGATGGTTGAGATATATGGTGTTTCCACATCACACATAATGGAGTGATAAATATTAAAGGGATCAAGCCAGCCCTTAGATCTTTTTCTCATTAGCATGCATGAACCTCAAGTCTTTTGGTGAATCTCTGGAATTTTGCTTGCTTGTTTGTTTGCTTATTTGTTGGGTTTTTTTGTAGACCTGGCACTTCACTTTGCTGCCCTGTCTGGTTCTGTAAGTGTTCCTGTCAATATGTCTTGTCTCCTCAACAAATTTCTATGTCCCTTAAGGTCAGCAATTTCATCTTCTTTGCATTTCCCATGCTGCCTTGAAAAAATGCTAAGTATTTAGAAGATGCTCTGCTAACCTGTCTAGAATGAATAATGAATATTACTACTCCCCAAGTGTGACCATCTGTTTTAGAAAATGACATGAGAGAATTGAAGGGTTTGGGAACACATCTGATGGCATTGTGGGTGTGGGGGGTCATTGTTATGGCACAAGAAATGATATTAAGTTTGTCTCCTGGGTCTAATTTATTATGTAAATCTTAATGAATATAAAACGATATTAAATTGAACAATGAATTTAAATGAGGAGATTTGATGAGAAATTTCCATCTGCATATTTCCTCTGGGCCAGTTTCCCAAACTTTGTATTAAGATACTCAAATGTACTGAGAAGATAAATAAGCCATAACATTCTAGACTTTCCCAAGAAACTTACCCTTTTTAAGATGACACAAAATGACCAGTGAGTCAATAACAAAACATAAAACAAAGGTGGAAGATGTGTATGGAGGTAGAAGAACAGCAAGGGGTATGTGCCTGCATATATACATGGAGACATGTGAAGTCCTTTATGATTTCACATATATTTAGGAATTAAATCTACTTCCCTAGTAACTCATCAAAAAGCTTCCAAGAATAATGTATATGTCTTCTTAGGCAAACACAAAATACATGTGTTCAAGTCTATCTTATATATAACTTGTCTTGTAATTAGGCAGGGCATATGTTGCAAATGGTTGGGGAAAAAAAAAAACTGACTTGGAGCTAGAAATTTTAAGATTTTAACACAAGGAGGTAAAAGTGATATGAAGGTCAAATAGGGTCATTCTCACTAGATCAAAATTTCAGTGTGAGTCATGGCTCAGAAAAAAACAGGCAAAACTAATTTTAACAATAAAATTGATCCAACAACTAGATTAAAGGTGTTTCATTGAATAAAACTATCCTTTAACAATAGCAACAAGCGCCACAAATTTTTTTTTTTAAAGATTTTATTTATTTATTTGACAGAGATCACAAGTAGGCAGAGAGGCAGGCATAGAGAGAGGAAGGGAAGCAGGCTCCCTGCAGAACAGAGAGCCGGATGCAGGGCTCAATCCCAGGACCTTGGGACCATGACCCGAGCCGAAGGCAGAGACTTTAACCTACTGAGCCACCCAGGCGCCCCAACCACAAATTTTCTTATAGTTTACCTCTCATCTTCTTCTAAAAATGTTGCTTTTTAAAATTACTTATGTACTTAAAAGGAATTTAAAATGTATGAAGAATGTGTAGGAATGTGAAAAATATTTTTAATTTATTAGAAAATATTTAATTATCATATAGTGCTTATGCTATGATTATAATGATATGAAATTTTATAAGAAAACGAACAAAATATTGAAGATACAATAACTTCAAAGTAGTTTATGCCAGCTGATAAAAGTATAGGTCTTTTAAAATGTGCTTAAGTATGTTTAAGGTTGTAGTTTGCCTTTTTAAAAATTATAAAGTAAATGTTAAAAGGAAAAGTAGATCGTTACCTTTTCTAACAAGAAAGCATTACAGTTTTATTTTTTATTATGTGATGTTAGTCATCATATAGTACATCATTAGTTTTTGATGTAGTGTTCCATGATTCATTGTTTGTGTATAACACCCACTGCTCCATGCAATATGTGCCCTCCTTAATACCCATCACTGGGCTAACCCATCCCCTGACTCTCCTCCCCTCTAAAACCCTTGGTTTGTTTCTTTGAGTCCATACTCTTTCATGATACATTTCCCCCTCTGACTCCCCTCTTCATTTTTCCCTTCCTTCTCCTAATGTCCTCCATGCTATTCCTTATGTTCCACAAATAAGTGAAATCATATGATAATTGTCTTTCTCTACTTGACTTATTTCACTTAGCATAGTCCCCTCCAGTTCCATTCATGTCAATGCAAATGTTGGTTATTCATCATCCTTTCTGATGGCCGAATAACATTCCATTGTATATATGGACCACATCTTCTTTATCCATTCTTCTGTTGAGGACATCTTGGCTCTTTCCACAGATTGGCTATTGTGGACATTGCTGCTATAAACATCGGAGTGCACATGCCCCTTCTTTTCACTACATCTGTATCTTTGGGGAAAATACCCAGTAGTGCAATTGCTGGGCCATAGGGTAGCTCTATTTTTAACTTTTTGAGGAACCTCCACACTTTGCAAAGAGGCTGTTTTAATTCCCAACTATAACACATGAATCAAAGAGAATGTCCATCATACATCTTTGGTGCCACTGCTTTATCTTTTATTTGCTTATATCAAAGACAGATGATCCATTTTAAGTTGTGCCGTGCCCTTTGATAAATACATTTAATTTATATGGGACATTTAACCCATAACTCTTCATTTTTTTTTAACCAAAGGAAGTATCTGATAATAAAAAATCTTCCCATTTTCATAGTACAAGCTCCATGAATTTGAGCTTGTTGATACATTTAAGTGGAATGACATTAATTACACTGGCAAAAGCTCCAAAAGTGCACTTTCTTATATAGCAAAATGCCTTTTAAATGAAACATTTTCAAACCTGGCAGCAAAAGTTGGGGGGAAAGGAGAGATAAGCTTTATTGTTACTTCTAAGCCTTATAAATATTAAACCCTCTTATGTCATAAATTGTAGATTCTTCAAAATGAATTACCAGCTCCAAGATAAATATGAAAGTAATTTTACTTCATAGTGATACAGCCCAAAGTGATGTGTGAGTAACTATAACTTCTGGTATGTTTTTAGAATTAAATTCTGCTTTGAGAAGTTAAAAAAATCTTTATGTATTTTTTCAACTTCACTTAAGATTTCCTCATTTTCTTAAAAAACAGCAAGTATATCTCATCACTGTAGCTATGATTTAGGACATAATAATTCTTGATCTTTGATAAAGAAACTATTATCAAAGAATGAGTAGAAAGCTTGTCACAAAATTATAAACTTATAAGAATGCTAACTCCTATAATGAGGACAGTTTTAGTTCAGAGGAGTAAATTCACTAATGTGTTTATACCTCTCACTTTTTCCTAATCTACCCATATAAAGGGGAAGTTCAAATAGGCCTCTACCAGCATTCAGGAAGAGGAAAAATAAAACAAAATGACAATGACAATATAAAACGGTTCACAGATTTTGTTGGGTAGATGAGAGCTAAAGATTAGAATTTTCTAGAAAAAGACATATCGCCTTCTTCCCAACACTATCAAGCACGGCTCTCTCCTCTACTTCCCAAGCTGGTTCAGGAATTACCATGCACTCTCAAGCCCAACATACCCCTGCAGGAGTGAGGTTTTTAACACAACTCTGGAGAAACCATGGTTCTTTTTGGAGTTTCAACATTTACAAGCATTGTGTATTAAACAATTTATCTCAACTCTCTAAGATTCAGGATCTTCTTTTATAAAATGAAGATTAGTATTTATTTCTTCAGAATGTTTTAAATATTAAGAAATAATTCTTAAGCAGGTAATCAATCAAATTTATTTGAATACTTGCCTCTTCTTCATCCTTAATATACAAATGGGAAAAACATCATATGTGCTTTAACTTAACCAAATGTCTCTCATATCTAAAACCTCCTTTTATTGTGCAACTTATTTCATCTTCCATCTCTTCCCCATTCTATTCATCTACAATACTTTTGGTGTTTTCTCTCAAAATCTATCTAGTCATGTCACTCCTATGCTTAATTATATTGGCCAATTCCTCATTGTTTACATTCTAAAATTTAAACCCTGTATTTTTTAATTTTGTCTGGACTCATCATACATACTGTCTGGACTCATCATACATACTGGCTCTTATTCTGGCCACACCACAACTAGTGTTCAGCAAACACTCTTATATTAATCAAACTAAGAAACAGACTCAATTATAGAGTATAGACTGATGATTACCAGAGGGGAGGTGGGTGGGAGTGGGTGAAATAGGTGATGGGGACTAAGGAATGCACTTGTGATGAGCACCAGCTGTTGCATGGAAGGGTCGAATTACTGTATTGTACAACCTGAAACTATATTACACTCTAAGTTAACAAACCAAAATTTAAATAAAAACTTTAAAAAAATTATTATTTCATCTAAAAAAATTCCTCTACTGGAAATCAATGGCTCATTCTTCATGCCCTAGATCAAAGTCATCTCTGCAGAAGACTTCCTCAGTCATGCCTCTATAGTATATTTCTAGCACAAAAATTTTCATGATATATTTTGAATTTATAAAACATTTCCTCCAAATTGTGAGCTATCTGAAGTCTTATAGTCCCTGGCTGTAGAAAGTGAATAGAAAGTATTGACATACAGAAATTTTTAATTAAATAAATAAAAATAGTTATAGATACACTTGATAAAAGAAGAGAAAGAAGTTTTTTTTAGTATTCTCTGTCCAAATGAAATAACCTAAAAATTAATAGAAAGGTAAATTACAACAAAAGGACATAAAAGTACAATTTTAGCCATTTTTAAATACTTAATGCTTATTAAAATTATTATTAGAAAAAAGTCTAAACTGAAATTACAAGTAATTAAGAAATAACAGATATGATCAAACTTAAAATATATGGGGATTTTATTGTAGTTAACAATTGTATTTTTTAATGCAATTCTCTGTTGTTTGTCTTCTGAAATCCTGAAACAAAAGTTCTTGACTATGTCCCAACCATCTCTGAATAACATCCAGGTTATTCAAGGAAGATACAGTGAAAAAATTAAACCCCTCACAATCAGCTAATCTGTACATAGAGGACATCTGATTGTCCTAGCTTTGTTATTTTTTTAAACGATGAAAAATAAATTTTGTATTCAGGTTAATACACTTCATAAAATACAAACAAGATAAAAATAAAAGAAAAATATAAAAGAAAGAAGTAAAGATAAAAGAAAGATTAAGAAAACAGAAATAAAAGGCATAAAAATTAATAAATAAAATAAGTCCCAATGTTTCCAAAGGATTAATAAAACAGACATGGCTGAGAAATTTGTTTAAGGAAAAAAGTAAAAAATAAATATATGATGGCATCCAGAGTGTGAACAATGAATGAGGTTAAGTAATCATAATACTTGATCCATAATGATTAATTTGAAAAACTAAAATTTAACTACATTTTAAAATACATATTATCATAATTTATTCAAAAAGCTAAACTGACAACCATAGAAAGAAAGACCAAAAGGAACGAAAGAAGTGAGGGGAGGGTAGGAGAGTAAGAAGAAAGAAAAAAAGAAGGAAAAGAAAATACAAAACATACAAAGCACACAGAACGTATTTTGTCTCAGAGGAACATAAAAGTATTATTTAATTATTTTACTTCAAATTATCCTCCTATTAAAAAAAACATAAATTTATCTTTGGATATTGTTTTTAAAAAAGAAGAAAATGGTAAGTTTGAATGAAATCAGATTATCACACTTACTTTGAACACCTACAAGATTTCAGAATCTCCCAAAGCCTCAGAATAAGCAGTGAAACCCAAAGGACTGGTAACCTGGTAAAGGTTCCTGCCTAGAAGACAAGGAGACACTTTGAGCACTGGAATTCAGGGGTGAAAATTCAAAAAGAGAAAAGTAGCCTTTCCTGTGAGAAAAGGCTAGCCCTCTACCATACTCTAAAAATGTCCTATTCTTTGTTGGGTGAAATTTTCTACAGTAAGACAGATTCTCAAGAGACAGAATTGAAGCTCAGCTTATAAACTTGATCATGTCTGGCATCAACTCAGGGCTTGGGTGTTTCAAGCCTACATTCAGAAAGAAACTGATCCAAGGGACAATAGGTTAGTCAACTTACCAACAACCTGGATCACTAGATCACTTCAAGATGATCATGGTTCTGGCCCAGTATTGACCTAGAACAGGTCCTTCTATGTCATGATTCCTCTTCTCACTGTGTATAATCAGCCTTCTTCTCTAACATTAGCTCATGATCTCAGGATAGGCCTTAAAATCCATTCTACTGGTTTCAAATTGGCTAGATTCACAACCTTTTGTTGGAATCCAATCTCATTACTATCTATTGCCATACTTGTCAGAATCAGATAACTAACATGTTTCAACTTTAAACTATGAAACATGTTTATGTCAATTATTCCTCAATAAGGTGGGAAAAGAATCAAATAAATATTTGTCATCACGTTAATGCATTAAAGGAAGTAACATGAGTGTGTAATTGACATTAAAAAGGCATTTTATAAAATACAGCAAATAATATTGATAAAATTGGAAAGAAAGTTGAAATAAATGGAAAATTTCCAAATGTTATGAGACAGACATATTTATCTGAAATCATTATCAAATATCTATGTTAATTATTCCTCAATAAGCGTAGGGAAAGAATAAAATATGTCAAATTTTCTAGGTCAATTATTCTCAATAAGGTGGGAAAAGAATCAAATAAATATTTGTCATCACGTTAATGCATTAAAGGAAGTAATATGAGTGTGTAATAGACATTTAAAAGGCATTTTATAAAATACAGCAAATATTATTGATAAAATTGGAAAGAAAGTTGATATAAATGGAAAATTTCCAAATGTTATAAGACAGACATATTTATCTGAAATCATCATCAAATATCATTTTGTTATTCAAGTATAAAGACATTTCCAGTAAATCAAGAATAAGACAGTCGTACCTGCTTCAACAATATTAGAGATGCCCAGCAGTTCTAGATAAAAAGATAAATAAAAACAGAGCCATGCATATACAATCATTTAATATATGATTAAGGTGATTCAATAATCAGTTTGAAAGGGATGTTTTTTCAATAAAGAGTACCAAACAATCAATTATTTGCGTGTGTGTGTACAGCTAGAACCTCTTCCTAGGCACAAACATAAGCAAGAATTTCAAATAGATATAACATGTAAATATCTAAAATAAATAAGATATTAATTAGAAGAAAACACGTGACTTTAAAAAAGATTCTAATGAGGACAACAAAACTGAGCAAAACCCAAAATCAAGGAGAAATTTAAAAACTAGTCATGTTTTTAATAATTCAAATGACAAAAATGATCTCTACCCAAATTTGACAAATTTTAGACAGAAACAAAATATTTGGAGCATATATGACAATCTTCTTGATCCTTAGTCATTTAATGCCCTTATTTACTGAAAAGAAAATGGTAAGCATCACTTAGAAAATATAGTAAAGGCTACCAATAGATTTTTCATAAGACAAGAATTTTAAATGACCAAGGAACACGTGAAACTCCCCAGTTGTTAAATAAATATAAATCAAGCATTTTTGCAAAACACTCGCATCTGCAAAAACTTAAAAAAAAAAAAATATCCAGTGCAGACACACTTGGGAAAATGTTCTCACTCTCCTACACTGTTTCATGGACTGTAAATTGACGTAAAATTTTCGAAGGTTAACCTGGCAGTGTCCTCTAAAATGTGCTCATGCTCTCACTTAAAATCCAAAAGAAAGGAGGTCTAAATGTGGAGCTCAAATAATATTGCAGAAATAAGTATGCTTGTCTATCAGAGGAATAAAAGCTTGCATCAAAAACACAACCAAAGGGCGCCTGGGTGGCTCAGTGGGTTAAAGCCTCTGCCTTCGGCTCGGGTCATGGTCCCAGGGTCCTGGGATCGAGGCCCGCATAGGGCTCTCTGCTCAGCGGGGAGCCTGCTTCCTCCTCTCTCTCTGACTGTCTCTCTGCCTACTTGTGATCTCTCTGTCAAATAAATAAATAAAATATTTAAAATAAATTAATTAATAAATTTAAAAAAAAACAACAAACCACAACCAAAGTACAAGGATCCTTAAAACACACATAGATCAATTTACATCAACTGAAAATGAAACTGCTGACTATATATTTTGGCCAAAAACACATAGTTTGATTTTTCACTCCCTTGATAGAAAAAAAAAAAAATTACCATTAGCTTTATCACTAACAAAGGGAAGGACTACACAAGACCCAAGCAAGGAAACAGATGCCAAATTACAGAGTCATGACCATATAAAGAGGATATAGTGTTTTAATTTGCAAATAGAACTGGGCAACAATATGAGACTACCCAAAGTGTAGGTACTGGTAAGAAATGAGGAGAGAATCAGAAAAGGCACTATTGACAACAATAATAGCAAAAGAGGTTTTTAGTTTTCCATAAACCTTCATCTGTGTGCTTAAGAACACTTGGATTATTAGAGATCATTATCCCCCTTATGCCTCCAATCTCATCAGAGTTCAATGTAAATTAATCCATGGTGGTAAATCCCCATTGCTTTGCTGGACAGCTGGACCTGCTGCAGACCACGAGGTGGATGGACACATGTGAAAACAGAGTCCTGAACGAACATATTTACACTCTATCATATAGAATTTATTTTAAAATAAGGTTTCTTGGTTACTTTTTGTTGTCTTGCTTTGGACTTTCAGGTTTTAAAAGGTCAGCTGGGATACATTATAGATCAGGAAAAAATAAAGCTGCTCTATTTTTACTGTAAATTCTAAGACACTTAATGCATTTCATGTTTTTGACATGCTGCTTCAAGCCACAGCTTCAGGCTCCTTTGGAATAAGCTGTATCCTTATATCTTTCTGCTTTCAGGAGTATTTTGGTGGGTAGGTGTGAAAACATCCGTCTAGATGGCCTCTCACCACCTGGGAAATGTTGCAGTATTTTACATCTATCTTGTATCACCTTCTCAATTAGAGAACTCTGAAGTGTGTCTCCTAGTCCATTTCACTTCTATACACTCTCTGTACTTACCTTTCCTGAAACATTGCATTTGTTGGGAACACACGATGACTTCTCTTTTAGTTGTATTAATTTTGAAGCCTTCTCCTGCCCCCTCCTCTGCATAGACTGCCTTTTCACTCTCTTGGGCAGGAGCCATTTTCTTCAGACCCATCTCGTCATGCACACACCTGACCAACCAATTCGTGATGCTACAGATTCCCTCGCCTTGCCCATCTGCTGATGAACTCTGGTCCCTTCCTGCCTCACACAACAAATCTGTTCTACCCTTTAAGGTCCAATTTAAATTACCTCTCTCCTTAACAAGTCTTCATCAACCATGTCAGCTCACAAAATTATACTTTATCTTGAAGCCATAGTATCTTCAATTAGCACAAATTTAATCTTCAATTTTTATTTTCTCTGGCATTATAACTCTTCCTTTGACTAAATTAACTCAGATACAGACCATGGTTATAACTTCTTTGTAATATTTCTTCAGTCCCTCCATGTTACCCTCAATTACCTTTCAGTATTTCCCTTGTAATGCTTCCCAAAATCTTCATTACTGAACAGTTGATATTCTAGCCAAATGTGCACTTTAGAAGCAGCAATATTTACAGTGAGAATTTCACTCTGTTAGAGGGGTTGAAATAATGTTTCTCTGCAATGATCATCATCTTCCATTTTTCATACTGGTCAATGAAAAAAAAAATGCATTGCTTGGAAGGAAAACAACCACAAACTTCAAACAACAGATGTTAACCATGTACAGGTGGCTGTGTAGCTCACGGGATGGCTGATTGGATTTGAGACTTTTCACCTCCTGGTAATCAGTCTGGATTTGGCCCATGGTTGACAGGTCACCCTACAGTTGTTAAAAGGATGCCAGGTGTGATAAGCTCTCATTGCCAGCATGGTGGGCAGGTGTTTACATCAGAGTGAGTACCCTTGTGGCCACTTTTAGGGGCCTCGAAGGCCCTGGTTCCTGGAAGGTGCAGCGACCTGTCAAGAATAATGTGGGTTGCTATGCATAATGGCTGCAGCACTCCCCAGTTGTACCCGAAATACTATAAAGTGGGCAATGGCACCTCAATGTGACTTACTAAGATGTGATAAACAGCACATTTGAATATCATCTGATACATTTTGGAATATGAATATCAACCCTGATTTAAGCCCCTTATTTTCTCTAAATGAAATGGCTTTTTTAAGAAGACTAACTTCCATGAGTCATTCACTTAATAATATTTAAGATGTGTTGTTTAATTTTCCTGCTTATATCTGATTCGTAAATGAGGCGTTCTGGTTTATGGAGTGTCATCTGGGAACATTCTATAAAGCTGAAACCACAAAGTAGGCAGTCAATGTGGTTAAACTCCTTCATCAATCACTAAGGTTTCTGGGTAAATCTTCTTAAAATTCAGTGTCTTGCTGATAGAAACTGCTGAATAAATACCCATTAAATTATGAATAAATTTAATTTATATTTTAAATAAGGGGGTTGGACTTGATGTCTAATATACTTTTCTACTCTCAAACGCTACCTATAAATGCCCAAGAAGAAGATTCCTACAGCGTATAACCAAGATTATGCACAGTGATTCATTCTGCTTCTAAAATAGTTTCTCAAAGAAGGAAGGTGGTAATGGGTTTTGTCTTCTGTCCCCAGAACTCTTTTTGCCACTGTCTCTTTTATAGTCCTCTGAATTTCTGGTGCCTCAAGGTAAGGTTCATGAGCGTGGCTCCTTCCATCATAATTCTCTCCTTAACCAATGAAACTTAAAGGAAGGTGGGGGCTATCCACAAAGTAAGTGACAGAATGAGTACAATATGTTGATAGCAGATTGGGAAAGAGGACAATATGTATTAATAGAATAGTTCCCGTTGTCTGGCAATTTACATCTATGTATCAAATTATAAGGTCAAAAAGTAACCATATTCTCTAGACAGCTTACAAGGACATGCTCAAACCCCTCCATCCTTGTTAAGAGGCTGTCTAGTGAGTTTGATTATCTTCAACCATAAGTCCATCCTCTCACTCCTACACCAATATATACAATCTAAGTGAGCATAAGGAAAAGAATCAAAAGAAGTCATTGACTTTATACACTCTCAATCTCAGAGGGGTCACCAGAAATTCAGTCAGAGATGGAGAGACCAGGTGTCTCACTCTGTAGCTGGATATTGCCAAGCTGTGGAAAGCCCCAGATTCTCCAAGGTTCTAATGCCAGAACAGTGCACATCAAGAAAATGATTGTGTACCTGATATGTGTATCTCCTGGAATTGAATCTTATGTCTCTCTCCCACTGGAAAGTACTGAGGAAGCTTATTGGAACAGGCCACACCAGTTGAACAAGAAGGGACCAAGTGATCATGTGTCTTCGAAAAAGACATCGGCAAATCCACAGCACCTAAGACTCCTGGTACCTTTGAAGAGCACAGAAGAGAAAGCAGGCAGTCCAATGACTCCCCTCTGTGAAAATGTCTCTAACAGAGACACAGGAGATCTGGGATTCTCTCCCATTACTGACAGGAAACCCACACTCATCTGAGTCTCCAATGCCAGAGAACTAGGAGACAAGAAAGAAAATCAAATTAATTCTCCTACCTATTGGACCCAGGCTACTGGTCAAGTATGATTTGGGAGGGTGAAAGATGACAATAAAATTTCAAGTAGTTTTGACATGGTCATTTTAATAACTAAAAATGGCCAGAAAGCTACAAAATCTATCCAGAATGCCATTTTGGATTTAGGAAAGAGAGATTCAGAAGAGCTTGTCTGAAGGCAGCTGTTAATGAAACAGTAAAACTGTTTTATATCTGTAGCCTGCTGGATTCCAATTGTTCAATAAACTAGCTGCACATATATGGAGTGAGGACAGAGTGATGTGGAGTAGAAAACTAATAAAGGGGGGTGGAGGGAGGAAAAAATGAAAAGAAAAAAATCCCAAAATTATGTATGTATCCATTAGAACCTTAATGCTCAAACATGATATATGGAACACCATCATTGGTATAACATGGGAACTTATTATAAATGCAGAATCTTGGGCTCCTACACAAGCTTAAATAGAGCTTTACAAAATTTAGAATGTGTAAAAATCCCATGGAGACTTTAATAAATCAGATTTCTGTGTCCACTCCAGAGCTTTTGGATCATTAGGTCTGGGTAGACCTAGAGATTCTGTGTTTCTAACAAGCTCCCAGGTGATGCTAATGCTATGTCTCTGTGGGGCACATTTTGAGTTAGGAAGGCAGGAAGAAGCTTAACACTGGCACTTCTCTACTTGTTTGATTTTCCCAATAATTAAACATTATTTGAGCAAGAGGGAGGAAGAGATGTACTTCTCTTTACCTCCTTACAAAAAATCATAGCCTCTTTAGATGCTGCAAAGAGCTGTTTCCTCCCTTATCTTGTAGAACTGGGGAAGAATTGGAGGACAGGTATCTAGCTAAATGCAAAAACGAAAAACATATATATATAATATACATATATATGCAGATAACAAAAATTGAATCTATCTTTAATTAATTTCCTCCTTCTAATCTCTCATTAGATTTCTTATGTATGCTTACTGATTTCCCGTGGCTTATGATGGTGTTACATCCTGATAAACCCACCACAGGCTGAAAATATCATAAGTCAAAAATGGATTTTCTACACACAACTGACTTAATGATAGCTTAGCCCAGCCTACCTTAGACATACTCAGAACATTTATATTAGCCGACAGTTAGGCAAAAATCACACAAATGCTTTTTATAATAATGTGTTAAATATCTCATGCAATTTATTGAGTACTGTGCTGAAACTGAAAAATAGAACCATTGTATGACACAGAATAGTGTAGAGGAAAAAAAAAAAAAAGCCAGTGTATGATGAGAGCATCCCCTGTCTGGCCACAAGATCACGTGGCTGACTAGGGGCTGTGGCTTGGCTGCTGCGGACCAGGATTACAAGAGACGATTGGATGCATATCACCACTGGGAAAGATCAAAACTCAAAATCGGAAATACGGTTTTTACTGAATGCACATTGCTTCTACATCATCATAAAGTCAAAAAATTTAAGTCAAACCATTGTAAGTTGGGGACCATCTTTAGGCATTTTCTCCAGCATTTGTAATGCAAGTTCCCATTTTTTACTGCCTTAATAAGGCTCTTAGTGTATTCGTTTATGTCTCTTTGCTCCCTCATGGACTCTAAAGGAAGAAAAAAAAATAACTGAGAAATATCTAATATCTAATAGAACTGAAAAAATTACATAAAGTCCGCTACATAATTTGCCAAACTCCCAGTTCGATTTGTTTTATGAAAATGTAAAACTAGCACATTTTTTCCATCAGGCTAGAGAATAAAAACCCATGACAAATAATCAAACCATGTCTCTGTTATGAAAATCTACGCCCACAAAGAAAGCACCTGCCATTTCCTTTTTGTGTGAGGAGATGTTCAAAGAGACACTTTGATGAGAAGTTGGATGAGGTGTCTGAGAGAAAAGATAAGAAAGAACATTTTGCACAGCCTACCCTTACCCCAACAGTCTTATCTGAGATTCTCCCTGGGGACCCCCTAATGCTTCCTCTGCTCTCAGCAGGGAAGCTGCAGGAGAAACATTGTAAAAGTTCCTCTCAGCAGCTTCTTTTCCCCATAGCAGTCATTACCATTAACAATAGCTGAGGGTTTCAGCACTCTGCAGTTTAAACTCTTTGAAATAAAGTTCAGGGATAAACATCTAATCTGCTGCATAAACAAATAATTAGATGATGATTCCACATAGCATAGCTTACCACATATTGGATGGCAATCAGAAGACCAAAACTAAGGGGAAAAGACAGTTAGGTCCCCAACATGTATTTTCTATATGGTGCTAAATGACCAGTTGGATTTTTGACATAGGAGAATCCCTGACGTTTATTTTTTTTAAGTTAGAAGTTAAGACTGTATTCTCCTTAGAGCGAGTATTTGTATTTCCCTATGACACTCTTCTTGTGCTTAGAACCAGTGGAGATTCCATAAATGGTTTCTGAACCAGTTTGATGCCTCTCCTTTGTCCCCTTTGCTTACAAAAATCACTTATGGCAAACTAAGAAGATGTCAGACAGGCCTCCAAACGTGGTAGTTTCTACCCCCTCTAGGTACCAAACTCAATGGTAAGTGGAAACCCAAGAATCAGACTTCTCAAGGTCAAGTTTCAATGAGACTCTCAACCAAGAGTGGTTGAGAAAACAAAGCATCCACGTGGAAACCTTATAGTTTTTACAACACAAGGAAGATAAATTTTTCTTATCTTGCTAAGCCAAAGGTACTGGGTTAGGACAATCTTCATATGTGTCTCATTATGTTATTAGCTTTAAAAGGCATGTGTGTCTTTAATAACGCAAATGTATTTTTCTGTTGTTATTTTACTTTATTTTTGTTGTTGTGATTGCTATTTTAAGTAGAGACCTATTCAAAGTTCTATGAATGGTAAAGCAACTTTATATTCTAGTAGATGCACATCGCTACTGTGATTTCAGAGCCCTGATCCTTTTAATATAGGGCATGCATTGCCTTGACTCTCATTTCATGTCTTAGAAAAATAAAGAATGCAGCCCCTTGAAACATGCTAAATTGCTTTTTCCCATTAGGTGGGGGGACCATAACTTACGTCTTCACCACTCCCATCTTGACCCAGTTTGCTATAGAACTAATAACTTTATAAGAAAAATAATCTTTTCATGCTCTTAATGTATATTCATTCTTCATGCTGCAGCCAGAAAAATTTTTTTAAAAATGTAAATATGATCTTATTTACATGTTTTCAGTGTTCCTATGCGTTCATATCACTTATTGGAATTTAAATATCCAGGCGCCTGGGTGAGCTCAGTCAGTTAAGCGACTAACTTATGGTTTTGGCTCAGGTCATGATTTTGCCATCATGAGATGGAGCCCTGCTTTGGGCTCACTGCTCAGTGTGAAGTCTGCTTCAGATTCTTTCTCCCTCTCCTTCTGCCCTTCTCCACTCATTTTCTTTCTCTCTAGTTCTCTCTCCCTCTCTCAAATAAATAAATACAACCTTTAAAAAAAAGAATCTAAATATCTTACTATGCCCAATCATCTAGGCCTTGTTTACCTCCCCCGTCTCTACCACTGTAGCCTTTATTTACTCTGCCTCAATCTCACTTGTCTTGTAATTATTTTTTTAACATGCCAATCACAATCCATCCTTAAGGCCTTTGCACATATTGTTCTTGTGCCTGAAATATTCTTCCTAGTTATTTGCATTTTTTTCCCAGCCAGACTTCTGTTTAAATATCTTTCTTTGACCAAATAAAAATACCACTCCATCACCTTCTAGCTCCTTATTCTGCTTTACCTTTTTTTTTTTTTTTTAAGATTTTATTTATTTATTTGACAGAGAAAGATCACAAGTAGGCAGAGAGGCAGGCAGAGGTGGCGGGGTAAGCAGGCTTCCAGCTGAGCAGAGACCACCCTCACAATCCCAGGACCCTGACATCATAACCTGAGCTGAAGGCAGAGGCTTAACCCGCTGAGCTACCCAGGCGCCACTTTACCTTTTTTTTTCATAGGGCACACCTGATGTAACATCTCTCACTATAGTGTATGTTCTCATGTATATTCTGGGTTTGCTCACTCTTACCAGTTAATCCATCTCACCGGGAACAGTAACTGGCACACAGTAGACATATAAGTTTGAGCTAGATGAATAAAAGGTAGGGAGCAAGAAAGCACACCAATACCTGGGGAGTGTTTGCAGGGTTCAAGAACTGAATAAAGATAGTAAGCTCATCAATGGCCTTGGTCTGCTCATAGACATCTTTATTTCTACTTGTGAATTAATATGTCACCCCCTCATCTGAGGTATTGAGTCAATATTATTCATTATCTCCTAAAGTACTCTCAGAGCCTGTGCCTGAATAGGTTTTCACCTAAAGTACTTGCATGATGAATACAATGTGAAAGGTTTCCTATCCTACCAGCTGTCAGGAGTCTTCCGTGTTTGAAAAGAGAATAAGCAAATGGAGTATAAGATATATTCATACATTTGATTATCTGATAGAGTCCAACTAACCTAAAACAAATAAATGAACAAATTTTCTTCCCTTTCCAGTAATAAATAGTTTGTATAGCTTGTATCTTACACACTTAACTTTCATCTAAAAACAATTATAAGCTCAGGACAATATATGTAAAACAAGACTTCTAAGACACTTAAGAGTAACCAAAATAGGCAAAATTTGAGACAGTGAGACCCTTGAATGAGGAAATCATGCTAGGTGAGATCATCTTGGGGAAATGCCCAGTCCACAAGGTATGCAGGGGATAAAGATCAAGCAGAAAGCTGTGGTCCCCTTGGACTGGGTAGTCAGATATTGAAATTTATGGCAGTCTTCATAGGTAGAATTGAAAGGAAGAAATTCCGGGGAAAAGAAGAAGCTGTGAAGTGTAAACATAAACTCTCACGTAAACCCACATATAATTTGTGGCTGACATCTGAATTGTTTGCACACAGGATGAGATCCTACACCATCTAGGAGAAACAGCAGCTCTAATGGAAGAAAGATATGACGAGAGATGTGAATTGCTGCTGGCTGCTGGGGAGACAGATTTTTATGTTCAATTCATGCCAAACTAGAGGGCTTTGGAAACCATATCAGACTTTCCACTGAATTCCCAGAAGGGCCATGTCTTATAATTAAAACCCATATTGCAGAACAAAGGGATTCTCTCTAAGACTAATGAAACAAAGAAACAAACAAATCGATTGACTTATATAAAGTATAGCTTAAATTCAGGCTTCAATAAATTCCAGATAACTCACTCGTAACAGACTGCCAAAATGAAACTCAAAGCAATTTAGAGGGAAGTAACAAACTTCACTGTCCTCAGCACATTACTCCAAGTATAAAATACATAACTACCCACATGAAGATACACAAGAAAACAGAACACATGATATAGAAGAAAATAGCAGATAAATGACCCAGATTTTGAAATCAACAGACAAGAATTTCAACATAGCTATGTTAATTCTGCTACTGACCGTCCTGAAGTAATTAGACTAGTCTTGCCTATTGCTATAAAAATACTCAACACAACATTTAGACAACTGCTTTCAGACATCAGAAAGTAGTCATTGTAGAACTTTGATTCCTGAAAGGAAGAGAAAAATGAAACAAGATCTATAATTACCCTGACATTCTGCCTGGAAATATATTTCAGAACACAGTGCAGGATAACACAAGTAATGTATGGAAATTTCAGTAAGTTTAGGAGTAAGAGATCAGAGTTCAAGGAGGATAAAGTGGTTAAAATTTCAGAGTAATAAAAATGAGATTGTTAAATAGAGAAAAAGGTCAAGAAAACTGGATAAGATTCCTTCTGGGTTGATTGCTAAATTGTATGCCATGCATGTTCAGGATGAAACTCCATGAGGCCAAGAAAAGAACGACAAGGAAGCAGTAAAAAACAATTTTTTTTTACAAAAAATTTTAAAAAACAATTTCCACAGGACTGGGAGAAACGGAGTTCTAACCCATAAGAATGAACATTCCTTGTTTATTATAAAAGATGCTCAGTCAAGATCTTGAAAAATTATGTTTGGGAGTGCTAAATTAGCCCTGGATTAAAAGCCTTCCTATGCTCACCATAACTAAATTAAAAAACAAAAACAAAAACAAACAAACAAAAACCTTGAAAAGATCAAGTTGCTTGGTAAATAATTTAATTAGAACAAAGTCTAATTTTTTATAAAAGATAACAAAATTCATTACTCAACCATGTAATATTCATAATACACACTGTCAAGTGTAAGATCTCTAGTAATAATAAGGAAAATGTAACTCATAATCAGAGAATGAGTCAGTCAATGGAAACAAATGTAGACATGACAGAGATATAAAACTAACAGAAGAAACTTTTTCAAACAACTACTAAAAATATATTTAGGAACTAAAAAATAAGAAGAGAGATGGGAGCTTAAAAAAAGAGCATAAGGAAGAGGAGTCAAGATGGCGGAGAAGTAGCAGGCTGAGACTACTTCGGGTAGCCCAGAGCCAGACGGCTTCCCAGGGGAATTCTACCAAATTTAAAGAAGAACTAATTCCTATTCTCCTGAAACTGTTCCAAAAAATAGAAATAGAAGGAAAACTTCCAAACTCATTTATGAGGCCAGCATCACCTTGATCCCAAAACCAGACAAGGATCCCAACAAAAAAGAGAACTACAGACCAATATCCTTGATGAACACAGATGAAAAAATTCTCGCCAAAATACTAGCCAATAGGATTCAACAGTACATTAAAAGGATTATTCACCACGACCAAGTGGGATTTATTCCAGGGCTGCAAGGTTGGTTCAACATCCGCAAATCAATCAATGTGATACAACACATTAATAAAAGAAGAACAAGAACCATATGATACTCTCCATAGATGCTGAAAAAGCATTTGACAAAGTACAGCATCCCTTCCTGATCAAAACTATTCAAAGTGTAGGGATAGACGGCACATACCTCAATATTATCAAAGCCATCTATGAAAAACCCACCGCAAATATCATTCTCAATAGAGAAAAACTGAAAGCTTTTCTGCTAAGGTCAGGAACACGGCAGGGATGTCCGTTATCACCACTGCTATTCAACATAGTACTAGAAGTCCTAGCCTCAGCAATCAGACAACAAAAGGAAATTAAAGGCATCCAAATCGGCAAAGAAGAAGTCAAACTATCACTCTTTGCAGATGATATGATACTATATGTGGAAAACCCAAAAGACTCCACTCCAAAACTGCTAGAACTTGTACAGGAATTCAGTAAAGTGTCAGGATATAAAATCAATGCACAGAAATCAGTTGCATTTCTCTACACCAACAACAAGACAGAAGAAAGAGAAATTAAGGAATCCATCCCATTTACAATTGCACCCAAAACTATAAGATACCTAGGAATAAACCTAACCAAAGAGAATAAGAATCTATACACAGAAAACTATAAAGTACTCATGAAAGAAATTGAGGAAGACACAAAGAAATGGAAGAATGTTCCATGCTCCTGTATTGGAAGAATAAATATTGTGAAAATGTCTATGCTACCTAAAGCAATCTACACATTTAATGCAATTCCTATCAAAGTACCATCCATTTTTTTCAAAGAAATGGAACAAATAATCCTAAAATTTATATGGAACCAGAAAAGACCTTGAATAGCCAAAGGAATATTGAAAAAGAAAGCCAAAGTTGGTGGCATCACAATTCCGGACTTCAAGCTCTATTACAAAGCTGTCATCATCAAGACAGCATGGTACTGGCACAAAAACAGACACATAGATCAATGGAACAGAATAGAGAGCCCAGAAATGGACCCTCAACTCTATGGCCAACTCATCTTCAACAAAGCAGGAAAGAATGTCCAATGGAAAAAAGACAGCCTCTTCAATAAATGGTGTTGGGAGAATTGGACAGCCACATGCAGAAAAATGAAATTGGATCATTTCCTTACACCACACATGAAAATAGACTCAAAATGGATGAAGGATCTCAAAGTAAGAAAGGAATCCATCAAAATCCTCGAGGACAACACAGGCAGCAACCTCTTCGACCTCAGCCGCAGCAACATCTTCCTAGGAACATCACCAAAGGCAAGGGAAGCAAGGGCAAAAATGAACTTTTGGGATTTTATCAAGATCAAAAGCTTTTGCACAGCAAAGGAAACAGTTAACAAAACCAAAAGACAACTGACAGAATGGGAGAAGATATTTGCAAATGACATATCAGATAAAGGGCTAGTGTCCAAAATCTATAAAGAACTTAGCAAACTCAACACCCAAAGAACAAATAATCCAATCAAGAAATGGGCAGAGGACATGAACAGACATTTCTGCAAAGAAGACATCCAGATGGCCAACAGACACATGAAAAAGTGCTCCACATCACTCGGCATCAGGGAAATACAAATCAAAACCACCATGAAATATCACCTCACACCAGTCAGAATGGCTAAAATGAACAAGTCAGGAAATGACAGATGCTGGCGAGGATGCGGAGAAAGGGGAACCCTCCTACACTCTTGGTGGGAATGCAAGCTGGTGCAACCACTCTGGAAAGCAGCATGGAGGTTCCTCAAAATGTTGAAAATAGAACTACCCTATGACCCTGCAATTGCACTGCTGGGTATTTACCCTAAAGATACAAACGTAGTGATCCGAAGGGGCACGTACACCCGAATGTTTATAGCAGCAATGTCTACAATAGCCAAACTATGGAAAGAACCTAGATGTTCATCTATAGACGAATGGATAAAGAAGATGTGGTATATATACACAATGGAATACTATGCAGCCATCAAAAGAAATGAAATCTTGCCATTTGCGACGACGTGGATGGAACTAGAGGGGATCATGCTTAGCGAAATAAGTCAATCGGAGAAAGACAACTATCATATGATCTCCCTGATATGAGGGAGAGGAGATGCAACATGGGGGGTTGAGGGGGTAGGAGAAGAGTAAATGAAACAAGATGGGATTGGGAGGGAGACAAACCATAAGTGACTCTTAATCTCACAAAACAAACTGAGGGTTGATGGGGGGAGGGGGTTGGGAGAGGGGGGTGGGGTTATGGATATTGGGGAGGGTATGTACTATGGTGAGTGCTGTGAAGTGTGTAAACCTGGCGATTCACAGACCTGTACCCCTGGGGATAAAAATATATGTTTATAAAGCTGTAAAAAAAAAAAAAAAAAAAAAGAAAAAGAAAAAAGAAAGGATGAATACCCAAGTTTTGTAGCAACATGGACGGGACTGGAAGAGATTATGCTGAGTGAAATAAGTCAAGCAGAGAGAGTCAATTATCATATGGTTTCACTTATTTGTGGAGCATAACAAATAGCATGGAGGACAAGGGGAGATGGAGAGGAGAAGGGAGTTGAGGGAAATTGGAAGGGGAGGTGAACCATGAGAGACTATGGACTCTGAAAAACGATCTGAGAATTTTGAAGGGGTGGGGGGTGGGAGGTTGGGGGCACCAGGTGGTGGGTATTGTAGAGGGCACGGATTGCATGGAGCACTGGGTGTGGTGCAAAAATAATGAATACTGTTATGCTGAAAAAATAAAAAATTTTAAAAAAAGAGCATAAAACATAATATAAAAATATAATATATAGAGTATAAAATAGGAGTTAATAAACTTTCAAAGAAAATATCAGCAAACTTAAAGAACTATTAATAGAAAGTATAAAAACTAAAACACATACAGAAAAAAGGACAAAATGTGAGCAGAGCCTTCATGACCCATGAAGTAATATGAACAGTTCCAACAAATATGTAATCAAACTCCAGGAAAGAGAGGAGAAAGGAATTAAAAAATGGTAAAACTTCCTAATTTGATGAGAAGTAAAATCTACTAATTCAAAAACTGTCAATGACATCCAAACATAACAATCACAAAGAATACCACATAAAGTAAAAAAAGCTAAGAGAATTCATCCCAAACTGACCTATACTACATCAGTTTTTTTTTTTTTAATCTGAAGAAAACTATGCCAAGTGAAAATTTGAATTTATACAAGGAAATGAAGAGCACCAGATGGGATAAATCCATGTAAAATATCAAATGTTTTTCCATTTTAAAATGTTTTCACATTTTCACATTTTAAAATGTGATTTAAAAGGTAATTAAGAATTTCTAGTTGCATTTTTGACAACTAAATATTTGGAACATGTCACTCCTGAACTTACAACAAGAAAAAAATTGTATAAATTAAAAACTCAAGGTGGTGCCTGGGTGGCTCAGTTGGTTAAGTGTCTGCCTTCAGCCCAGGTCATGATCCAGGTCCTGGGATGGACCTCTCTCTGGGCTCCCTGCTCAGTGGAAAGTGTGCTTCACTCTCTTCCTCTGCCCCTCTTCCCCACTCATTCTCGCTCTCATTCTCTCTCACTTTCTCAAATAAATAAATAAAATCTTTTAAAAAATAAAAGTAAAATTAAAAGCCAAGTTTTTTCTCAGGCTCATCAGAAGACCGACTTGTCAGAGAAAAGATTACAAGTCATTCAGAGAAATGTAACAATGGAAATCTACTTACATGGAAAAGAAGCTGCTGGAAACTAAAATTGGAGAAGTTTTTGACAAATTGTTGGAAGCTGATTGTGGATTATTGTAAGAGTGAGAAATTCCTGGGAATTGCAGTCTTAGGGAGGCCATGTTCTTTTATAACCATTTTCTCCAGGAACTCCATCAAGTTCTCATAGTGAGGATCTAAAAAGATCTCCACAGGGCCTTAACAAGAAAAAGGAAACTGTAAACATTTTGAAGTCTGGCAGAAATAATACAGGGACAAAATTACAAATACTCTGGAGACTTCAAGCTCCTTCTGTTAATAATTAGTAAATCAAAATAGCAGAAAATCAGCAACTTAAATAGCATTCTAAATTAAATTAATCTAATTGACATTTATAAAATATTCCATCTAGCAATACTGATGAAAGAACGTATACCCATACAGAATATACAAGATACAATATACAAGATTCACAGTACCAAAAGTGAAACATAAAGAGCATTAAAGATTATACAAACATTAAAGGGGATCATAAAAAAATAAAAAAATAACTTTATGCCAATAAATTCAACAACTTAGATGGACCAGATAATATCTTTGAACAGTAGTTTGCCAAAATGAGACATACACACAAAATTAAAAATGTGAATCATTTCATAACTATTTCTAAAAATTGAATCACAATTAAACTTTTCAAAATTAAAATTCCAGCTCCAGCACAAATATTTTTATTGGTGAAATCAATCAAACTTTTGAGAAAAAAAATTACCCAACTTATATAAACTACTGTGAAAACGTAGGAGACAACTATTCTGAACATGTTTTGTGAAGTTATATCACATAACATAACCTGAAAAAAATATCATAAGATAGAACTACAGGCCAGTATTCCTTGTGAATATAAAAAATAATAAAATACGAAAATAACCAAAATAACAATACAAAAATTCTCAACAAATATTAGATTATTAAATCCAGCAATGTATTAAAAGATTAACAAATGGGAACTAAGTGTGGTTTATCTATCACAAGAATGTAAAATTGACTCAACTTTCAAAATCACATTATATAATTTATTCTGTTAGTGGAATAAAGAATATACTTATGGTAATCTTGATAAACAGAGAAAAATGGATTTGACAAAGAGTCAACACTTATTCCTCCTTAAAACACTCCCACAGCTGGTAAGGAATGGAAAAGAATTGATTCAACATGTTAAAGCGTATCTTTAAAAAAAATACACATTAATTAAAATGTTACTTAATGATGAAGTACTGCAGGTTTCTAAAATTAGGAACAAGGCAAGGATATCTCCTCTCACAATTTCCTTAAACCATGTACCAGAGACACTACCCAACAAAATAAAATAAGAAAAAATTTAAAATTTTAAGAAAAATTTAGAAAGGATTAAATAAATCTCTTATTTATAAATGATGAGATGTTACATAGAAAATTCTAAGGAATTCTATGAAAAATAGAAGAGTATCTTTACCACCTTAGAATAGAAAAGGTTTGCTTAGATAAGATAAAAAGTAAAACAGTATCCATAAAAGAAAAAAAACTTCACAAATTGGACTTCTACATAATTAAAATTTTATGCTGATCAAAAAATGCTGCTAAAAATAAGTTTATAACATTCACTGTCAATATTTAAAAATTTAAGGATAGACAAAAATAAATTAATTTAACCAAACTGAGAGTCCAGTAACAGAACCACACTTATATAGTGAATTGATTTTTAATGGAAGTGCCAAGGTAATTCAATGAGGAAAGAAGTCTTTTCAATAGGAGTTCTGGAACAACCTATTAGCTTTAGGAAAAATAATAAACCTCAACACCTGCATCAAACCATACACAAAATTTGATTTGATGGACCATACTCTTAAACATATAGTTGATACTATAATTTTTTTTTAAATCACAGGGAATATATTTTTATTCAGAGGTAGCAAAGATTTCCTTAGAATAATAATAGCACTAGCTTCAACATTTTGAGGAACCTCCATGCTGTTTTCCAGAGTGGTTGCACCAGCTTGCATTCCCACCAAGAGTGTAGGAGGGTTCCCCTTTCTCCGCATCCTCGCCAGCATCTGTCATTTCCTGACTTGTTCATTTTAGCCATTCTGACTGGTGTGAGGTGATATCTCATTGTGGTTTTGATTTGTATTTCCCTGATGCCGAGTGATATGGAGCACTTTTTCATGTGTCTGTTGGCCATCTGGATGTCTTCTTTACAGAAATGTCTGTTCATGTCCTCTGCCCATTTCTTGATTGGATTATTTGTTCTTTGGGTGTTGAGTTTGCTAAGTTCTTTATAGATTTTGGACACTAGCCCTTTATCTGACCATCAACAGACGAATGGATAAAGAAGATGTGGTATATATACACAATGGAATACTATGCAGCCATCAAAAGAAATGAAATCTTGCCATTTGCGACGACGTGGATGGAACTAGAGGGGATCATGCTTAGCGAAATAAGTCAATCGGAGAAAGAACTATCATATGATCTCCCTGATATGAGGGAGAGGAGATGCAACATGGGGGGTTAAGGGGGTAGGAGAAGAGTAAATGAAACAAGATGGGATTGGGAGGGAGACAAACCATAAGTGACTCTTAATCTCACAAAACAAACTGAGGGTTGATGGGGGGAGGGGGTTGGGAGAGGAGGGATGGGGTTATGGATATTGGGGAGGGTATGTGCTATGGTGAGTGCTGTGAAGTGTGTAAACCTGGCGATTAGCAGACCTGTACCCCTGGGGATAAAAATATATGTTTATAAAAAATAAAATATAAAAATTCGTTTCAATTGAAAAAAAAAAATAGCACTAGCTATGACAGCTGAAGATTAATTGGACTTCATCAATATTAAAATATTCTTCTCATCAAAACACATCATTAAGAAAATAAAATATAAGCCACATTGAGACAAAATATTTATAATACATTTATCATAAAAAAACTAGTATGTGGATGATACAAGGAACTCTTTCAATTCAATAATAAGGCAAACAATAAAAACAATGGTTAAAAACTTATCAGACATTTTATGGAAGAAAATTTGTGAAATTTCATAAGACATTAAGAAGATACTCAAATTTAAGTCATTAGAAAATTCAAAATACAAATTAATATTTCAGTGAGATACAAATCTATACTTATTAGAATGGCTAAAATTACATGGAATAACAGTTTCATATTTTGGTGAGATGTAATTCAACTGTCATATATTACTGATAGTAATGTGTACTGGTTTCCTCTTGCTGCTATAAGAACATACCACTTGGCTTAAAACAACACACAAATAGACTCATAGAGTTATAGAGTCTGAGGCTAAAATCAGGTATTGGTAGGACCGTGTTCCTTCTGGAGGCTTCAGAAGAGAATCTGTTTCTTTGCCTTTCCTGCTTTCTAAAGGCAGTCTGCATTCTTTGGCTCAAGGCCCTTTTCTCCCTCCCTCTTCAAACTGCCTTCCTGCAACCTCTTCATCATATCTCCTCTACCTGATTTTGACTCTCTTGCCTTTTTCTTATAAGGCATTACTTGTAATTACATTGCGCCCATCAGTATAATCCTGGATATTACCTCATCTTAAGATCTTTAAACTAATTACATCTGCAAAATCCCTTCTGTCATTTAAGGTACCATATTTACAAGTTCTGGGAATGAAGATATAGACATCTTTGATGGGCCATTATTCTGTCCACCATAGAGCATAAAATGCAATTTATTTTAGAGTCTCATTAAGTTAAACATATACCTGTCCTATGATTCAGCATTCCACTCCTAACTAGTTGCTCAAGAGAAATGAAAGCACATTTTTACAGGGTTTCACCCCAAAGTGTTCATAAAATATTTATTTATAAGTCCAAACTGGAAACAGCACAAATATCTATCAAGAGGTAAGTGCAAAAATAAATTGTACTAAATTCATGATAGAACTCACTACTCAGAAATGAAGTTGCTAAAGCTACAGCATAGGGAACGTGGTCAATGATTTTGTGGCAGCATTGTATAGTGACAGATGGTAGCCGCACTTGGGCTGAGCACAGTGTAATGTACAGAATTGTTGAATTACTATGCTGTACACTTGAAACTAATATTATATTGTACATCAGCTACACTTTAATTAAAAAAAAAAAGTATTACCAAAACAGTAGAATAAACTAGTGATACATAAACAACATAGATGAATCTTTAAAAACAAAAACAAAAATATTATCCTGAGTGAAAGAACCCTTACATTGTGGATGGTTTCATTTACCTGAGTTTCTAGGAGTAGCAAACTAATACATTGTGACAGAAATCAGAACAATGGTTATCTCAGAATGGGAGAGAGGCAGGGAGACGAAGAAAAGAACTGAAAGGGGGCACAAGGGAAATTCCTGGGGGTTTGAAAATGCTCTGTATCTTGCTTGGTATAGTGACTATATGGCTATTTACACTTACCAAATCTCATCAAACTATGCACTTAAAATTATTAACATTCCTACATGAAAATCAAAATAAACTGTCATTTCCGATTCAAATGTTTCAAATCCTCAAGAGGAAAAAATATTTCAATGACGTTTAAAGAAAGAAAAAAAAATCCATTTATAAAAATTCTGAATCTTTCAACACTTACATTGCCAAAGCAGACCATAAAGGGATGTGGTTATGGTATGAAAGGACCAAATAAAAGGACAAGGGATATTGCAGAGGTAATAAAAGTTTATTTTAGATTGACTTCTATGTATCTTACTATTAGTTTTAAACTTTTCTGGAGGTTTCTGGAGACTGAGAAGAAAGGACTCTATACCTCTCAGACAGCTGCCTGAGGAGAATGCCTGGGAAGGTGTGTGTCCACATAAGGAAAAGAAAGAGTCCTTCTGGCTCTGAGGCTGAAACAGCTTGTTTGGTAAGACCCTCTACCAATTCCACTCCTCCCAAATCCTTCCCAGCCCCCTGCACCCTGGCGGACTCCTACGTGCTGTTGTGATGTCCTTAGGAGTCTACATAGATGCTTACAAGTGGTCAAGGAAATGAATTTTCCTCTGATCACAAACAATTACACTCAATCCTTTCACCATAATTTGTTTTTCCCTGAATCAAATCTTGTCTCATTATACTTTCTGAATTTTATAACCTATCTCTATTTTCTCATATTACCATTTTTTTTACTTTGTCTGAACCCCTTATTTAGATAATTTTATGATAACACTAATGGTGTCCTAGAAATTATTATATTCTCAATATTCTACCCAAGGACAATGGTAATCTCCATGCTCAGAGTAGCCCTTACAGTATATTTTTTTTTCTACTTTAACTCACCCTCATCTAATTCAGATCTCTACACATTACTTTTTTTTATTATTTTTTATTTTTTTTACCTCCCAGCTGCCTCTTCCCTGATAAATAGGTAAAAGTTTTATTCTTTTTTTCTTTCTATTTGCAGTTATTCCTTCATATAGTCAATTCATTACTTTAACCTCAATACTTACTGATAAAGCCAATGTCCTTTTCAATTTATTCATATCAAGATAATATGATGTGGATTTCCTTGAATTTTTGCATTTCTGAAAACAAAATGGAAAACAAAAATTATCTATTTACCAATTGTCAGTTTGCTTAATCTTTCCTTTGTTTCAATGTTGCATCTTACTTACATTGTTAACTAGTGTTTTTAATAACTCATAGAACATTTTTCACTTTTTTAAATTCTAAAAATAATATCTTTTTATTATAGAAACATTTTAAAAATCAGATAATCAAAATGATTCACTTTTATACAACATATATTATTGAGTAGCTACTATGTGCCCAGGATTTTTCTACATGATGAGATATAGCACTTGCCCAAAAGGGACTTATCATTTGTTTCATTTATTATTTGTAATTTGCCTCCTCTCTTTCTTTCCTGGGTATGCTAACTAGAGGCTTATCAATTTCATTTATCTTCTCAAAGCCCCAATTTTCAGTTTAATTGATTTCCTGTATTGATTGTTTTCAATTTCATTGATTTCTGCTCTAATTTTTATATCTTTTCTTCTGCTTACTTTGGATTTAATTTGCTCTTCTTTTTTTCTGATTTCTGAGGTGGAAATTTAGATTATTGATTTTAGGCCATTTTAAGCTTCTAATATATATGTTCAACATAAATGTATTCACCATAAATTTCCCTCTAAACATTGCTCTTGCTGCATCAGACAAATTTAGATACATTATATTTTTATTTTTATTCAATTCAAAATATTTTTAAATTTCTCATAAGACCTCTTCTGTGGCATATGTGTTATTTCGAAGTATGTCATTTAATTTCAACATGTATGGGGATTTGTAGCTATCTTTCTGTTATTGATATGCAGCTTAATTCCACTGTGGTCTGAGAATATACTTTTTATGATTTCTATTCCTTTAAATTTATTAAGGTGATTTTTATGGAGCAGAGTGTGGTCTGTCTTGATGAATGTTCCATATGAACTAATAAGAGTATGTATTTTGCTGATATTTTATGAAGTATTCTATAAATGTCAATTATATCAGTTGATTGACGGCACTATTCACCTCAGCCATATCCTTATGATTTTCTGCCTGCTGGCTCTGTCAAGTACTGATAGAGGGGTATTGAAATTTCCAAATATCATAGTGAATTGCTATGTCTTCTTGGAGAATTGACCCCTTTATCATTATGAATTGTCCTTTTTTATGGAACTTATCTTCTATTGGGAGAAATAGATGACAGTCAAGGTAAGTAAATATCAAGATAATTTCAGGTAGATTTAAAGATTGTCGAACACAATAATCCAGGACAATATGGAAATGGGTAGGGAGACAGGGAGAGATGAAGGGTAATTAGAAAGGTTGGTAAGGAAAGGTCTCATGAGGAATGGTATTTGACTGTGAAGGAGGCTCTTTATGAAGGCATGGGGAAAAAGCCTTGCTGGCACATAGATCAGAAAGAGCAAAGGCCTTGAGAGAGAAGCAAACTTCATGAATTCAAAGCACAGAAAGAAACTCCATGTACATGGAGCTTCACAGGCATAGAAGATTGTAGTGTGAGTATAAAACACTTATACACCCCAATGTCCGGGAACATTACTGTTAATAACACTCACACATTTACAAGTGCCATTTCTGTTTCTTTCAAACCACAGAAATGCACTCTGGCTAACCTAAATAGAACATATATTTATTGGATATTTATGGAGAACTGAGAAAAGTGAAAGAATAAGTAAATGATTGTAGAAAAGACAGAATCCTGACAATTTAGGATGACTGTGTATCAGAAACAGATGCAGTTATTTTCATCTGGACCCTAGTAGCATCAAATATCTACTGTATGTCATAAATTCACTTTTTCCTCTGTATCCAGAATGGTATTAGCTACGTACCCTCCTTAGAAGACTTGAGAAACTGCTCACATAAATCACTTTCTGTAAACCTAACTCGATTTAGATACTTGTTTAAGAAAAGACGAAAGGTATGCCACTGAATAATTAATTTTCACAACATGGCTAAAAATACTCCTCCTTAAGATTTGGCTTAGAAGAACAGAATACCCTCATCATCCTACTACAACTTGGAAGATTATAGAAAATTAGTTCTCTTAAGAAAATTTGGCTAATCTAGAAAAAAAAAAAAGAAATGGATTCAGGCAACATAATCCACACTTGATTTGTATTTATATGTGCACAATTTTCATTCAGACATAGATGGAAATTCACTAATTGACTATTTCACACACACAAAAAAAAACAAATTTTCGTTAGTTGATATTAATGTGTGCTCCAAGATTTTGAAATCACACAAAACATGTCAAAAAATATACATGTACCTGAGTCAACAAATGCAGCCTTAATTATTTCCCTGAGGAATGACTGATACTGGCTATTTGTATTTTAAATGTTAGTTTGTCCTCCAGAATTCGGTCTTACTGGTCAAGGAAGAAACTACTTGTTTCCCCACAATTACATTATTTCACTATGGATATTTGATAGGTATCTGTTGTTTCATTTGAAGTCAAGCAAATTTAATTTTCATTTCTAAGGTTAGCAATAAAATGAGACATTTTATTCAAATATAATATGATTTTTTTTTCTTAGAATAAATTGCCTTTTCGTGTCTGTTCTCAGTTTTTCAATTAAAATAATCATCTTTTTATTGCCTTTTAAAAAACAGACTTTGACTTTTTAAAGGTTTTTTTTTTTTTTTTTTAATTTGACAGACAGAGATCACAAGTAGGCAGAGAGGCAGGCAGAGAGAGTGGAAGGGAAGCAGGCTCCTCGCTGAGCAGAGAGTCCAATGCGGGGCTCGATCCCAGGACCCTGGGATCATGACCTGAGCCAAAAGCAGAGGTTTTAACCCACTGAGCCACCCAGGCACCCCCAGACTTTGATTTTTAGAAGTTTTAGACTTGTAGGAAAATTAGAAGGATGGTACAGAGAGTTTCTACTCACACTCACACTCATTTCTCTTCTTATTAATGCCTTACATTACTATGGTACATTTGTTATAAATATTGAAGAAATGAGGGCGCCTGGGTGGCTCAGTGGGTTAAAGCCTCTGCCTTCCGCTCGGGTCATGATCCCAGGGTCCTGGGATCGAGCCCCGCATCGGGCTCTCTGCTCAGTGGTAAGCCTGCCTCCTCCTCCTCTCTTTCTCTCTGCCTGCTTGTGATCTTTGTCTGTCAAATAAATAAATAAAATCTTAAAAAAAAATTGAAGAAATGTAGGTATATAATTATTATTATTGACTAAAGCCCATAGTTTTTCAATATCTTAAATTTTTACGTAATGCTCATTTTATGTTCCCAGATCCCACTCAGGATACCACACTACATTTATTTGTCATGTCTCTTTGGACTGGCACATTCAGTCTATCCTTTTGTTTTGATGACCTAGACAGTTTTGAGGAGTACAGGTCAGATGTTTTGTGGGATATCCTCTATTGGAATTTATGTTTTCTCACTATCAGACTCTAGTATTTTTTACCAGATTTCTCCGCTCTTAAGTTATTCTGCCCTCCCTATTTTAATATTTTAAATATTTAATGTAAAATAAAGACCTACATATATGCTATTTATTTGGTCTATAATTTGCAAACATTTCTCCATTTGCTGTTTTCCTTTAAATTTTATTATTACTATTTTTATTGATTAGAAATTTTAAATACTTGAAGAGCTCCTCCTTTTGATGTTCTTTATGATAAGACTTCTAACCTGTAAAATTTTTACATTCACTTGTATTTTCTTTTAGTAATTTTATACTTTTCTCTATCTATTTATTTAATCTATCCATTTAAATTATATCTGAAATGTATGCATTCTCTGCATTTGATTAATACTCTCCTCCAGGATGACCTTGACTTTCTTTTCTATCTGCTGATGGCATGAGTTTTCAAGATCAAACTCCAGTTGGACATCTTATGAGTTTTCCTAAGTTACTTCTGTTAGGTTTTAGGTACCCTGCCCCTGTGTTCTGGTTGGTACCTACAACTTCTGTAGTACTTATCAAATCAATATTGCTTTTAAAAACTATTCATCATTATGTCAGTCACTCCCTCTAAACTCTGAGCCCTGGGAAGCAAAGGGCATGTCTTGTTCATTTTGTGCATTACATGATGCATAAAATTGTGTAGAAATTCCATAAATACTTATTGAATTGGATCATGTCCTTGTCCTTTATTCTTTTTTTGTCTCTCATTAAAAAGAAAGAAAGAAAGAAAGAAAGAAAGAAAGAAAGAAAGAAAGAAAAGAAAGAAAGGAAGGAAGGAAGAAAGAAAGAAAGAAAAATGTTCCCTAGTGCCAATAGAATATATTAAAGTGTGTCAGCCAAACCTTCCTTACCTGGTCCAAAAACAACTTTCTAATTATTTTTCCTACTATTTCCCATTATGTGCATAATCCACAATGGTCTATCTGTGGGTCCCAAAAGTCATAGAATTTTCCTACTCTAGTCTCAGCTGTTACCTAGTAAGTGTGAATATTGCTATAAATCTCTCAGAAAGCAATTTGACAAATTTCATGAGTCTGGAAAGTTTCATTTCTTTTGTGCCTAGAATTTTTTTCTTTTAAACTCTAACAAGGAAAAATAACCCTAATTATTGTAGGGGGAAAGGAAAATCTTCAGGCCAAATAAACAAGTGATTTATATATACAATAAATTTTCATTATAACTTTATTTGTAATAATTTACAAAAACAGAAAAATAATGCTTCAGTGCTTATTGTTTACACAATTTAAATAGGCTTTAACTTTGATAAAACTTTAATTTTTAACATTCCAATTTTCTTCTCTAAAAAGAATATCATCTAAATTCATTCTTCTTTCCCCTTTGTTTTGGAACTTTGAGGAGATTATGAGGTCTTTCAAGTTGGCACTTACAATTATCTTATTTACCATTAATCTCTTTTCTATGCAGAACCTAAATGAGCCTGGGTGGCTCAGTGAGGTAAGTGTCTGCCTTTGGCTCAGGTCATGATTCTGGGCTCCTAGATCTAGCCCTGCACTGGGCTCCTACTCAGCAAAGAGTGCTTCTTTTCTCCCACTGCTCATTCTCTCTCTCTCTCTCTCTCACTCACTCTGTCTCTCAAATTAATAAAATCTTAAAACAAAGAACCTAAATTACTCTGTCTTGAGCTCATTCCCTCTTTTAGTCCCTTGCTCTCCCATATGAAAGTGTTAGCTGCAAATCATTTTTTTAAAATCCTAAAGCTGTGAAAGATTTTTGCAGAAGACAATTGTCCTTCCTCTCCTCCCTATTGCATCCCACCCCCCAGATACAATCACATTCAATTCTTCTAGTATATTTTTTCAGGTATCCACATCTACTTTCTAAATAATAAATGTATTACTGTTCCGAGATTGTCAAGACAGAATCATGATTTATTTGATTGAGAAAGGTTAACTTCGTGAGAAGATAGTGAATTGTTTAATGAGAACTTACGGAGATGATCACACAAAACAAAAGACATAGCAGGATGCTCCCAGGTGAAGGCATGACTCTGAGGCATCTAGTACAGAAAGCTGTCCATGATACTATCCTTGGCAGGTGAAGAGTCCACCAAGAGGTACAGGGACAATCTTATCTTCTTCTGGGAATAACCTGTCCATTCATATGCAAGAAATGATTCACTATGAAGAGCTGGTATTGAAATACCAGCTCTGCATGCCCTGGTGGTGCAGATACAGGGAGCAGGAGGGACTCATTACACATCTATTCGATGGTCAGCAACTTTTTGATCAGCAGCCTTCAAATGTCAGTATCAGGGGTGCCTTTGTGGCTCAACTGTTAAGCACTGCCTTCGGCTCAGTTCATGATCCCAGGGTCCTGGGATTCAGCCCCTCACTGGGCTCCCTGCTCTGTGGGGGGGGCCTGCTTCTCCCTCTCCCACTCCCTCTGCTGTGTTCCCTCTCTAGCTCTGTCTCTCTCTGTCAAATAAATAAATAAAGTCTTTTTAAAAAAGACTTTAAAATTTAAAACTTAAAAAAAAATTTTAAAATGTCAGTATCAGTAAGTCTTAAGAAAAGAAACTCCTGTCCTTCTTGATATTTATCAACAGTATTGTTGGTTTTCTGAAGATGTGTGGGAAAAAGTGGTAGGAGGCTTTACTAATCTGTAGGCAGAGTTGTATTCAAAGCTTCATTTTCCCAAAAAGAGCCTTCAGTTTTCCTTCTAATGCCTGATCGCCAGCCAGAAGTCCCTCTGATTCAGTTTCATAAAAGAAAATGAAATCAAGTCCAGAAGGTGAGGGTACAAAGACTGGGAGCCCAACCAGGTCTTTACATACAACCAATCAAACTCTTAGTTTTTAGCCCCTGTCTCATTTCTACTCTCTGCAGTACCAGAGATTATCGAGTCTGCAGTATCTAACTCTTAAAGGGATTCCAGAGGAGAAATCAATGATCTCCTCATTGGTACTTCCCTTGTAAGCACTTGGGTTAGTTTCTTTGTTGCCATTTACCAGTCTTCCATTTGCTTTCAATATAGTGCAAGTTATAGCATTTTCATCAAAGGTGAAACTTCTGTTTCTTAATTTTGTGTAATATATATTGAAGTGATTCTGGAGAATAGAGGTTTGGCATAATGTGATAATGTGTTCCTAATAAGAAATATATATTTGGTTTCATCCCCATTTCTGGCGCAGAGCTCCTAACCTCTGGAAATTCCAGAGTGATGACAGAATAAAGATATCTTGCTATGTGAATGAGGTGACTTTTGGAAAGCACCTAAGGATGTGGACTGGCTGCTTGGAGAATCAACCATTCAGTCAAAGGGTTTTGACCTCTGGGGAGGAGAGAGCAGCTACAGACTGAATCAATCATCGATGACCAACGATGTAATCAATCATACCTATATCATGATGCTTCTTAGAAACCCCCCCCCCAAAAAAAAGACTGGAAATTTGGAAAAGTGGTTTGTTTAGAGAGAGTATGGAAACTCCACACGTTTTCCCCATAACTGACCCTATACATCTTTTCCTTCATGGTGTCATTCAGTTATATTTTTTTTAAATAATAAAGTAGTGGTTCTCTTATAATAAAGCTACTTTAGCAATTTAGTCAAAACCAAGGAGAGAGTTATTGGACCCTTTAATCTGTAGTGGGTTGGTCAGAATGCCACGTGACAACATGGACTTTCAGATGGTATCTGAAGTAGAAGGGGGGACAGTCTTGTAGGACAGAGCCCTTAACCTGTGGGACCTGACACTGTCATCAGGTAGATAGTGTCAGAATTGAGTTAAATTGTAGGACACCCAACAAATGTCTGAAAAGTACTTGGTGGATGGTGTGGGACGTGCACCCCCAATCTTTGTCAACACGTACACACATTGAAATTGTGACCAGAACCCTTTACATAAACTTTACATTGCCAACTTTAATCAGAAGTTGGCACAGCCATGTTTAGACATGTGGATACTGACTCTGAGATTTCCATCTAGACGAAGTAGACATAATACCTCAGTAGCCTGGGTATCTGGTTATCAGAAGCCCTGAAATGAAGCCAGACTTTTCCCAGCCACAAGGCTGCAATAAGAATATCATATGAGAAATCCAAAGAGAATTAAAAGCTTCTCTTATTTCTCTCTTCTAATAGTCCTTGCTAAATAATGTGGGATATAGATTTTTATAATGGGGTTGAATTGATAAAGATGAAAAAAATAAAGTCTTTCTTTTTTTTTTAAGATTTTATTTATTTATTTGACAGACAGAGATCACAAGTAGGCAGAGATGCAGGCGGAGAGAAGAGGAAGCAGGCTCCCTGCCTAGCAGAGAGCCCTATGCGGGGCTCGATCCCAGGACCCGGAGATCATGACCTGAGCAGAAGGCAGAGGCTTTAACCCACTGAGCCCCCCAGTCGCCCTGAAAAAAATAAAGTCTTGATTGAAATTCAGATGATATATTACTAGGAAAAATGTTTTACTCCATTCAGCTGGGGATTAGAAGTCACATTGTTTCTTCATGCCAGTGGGTATTAAGAGTTCAATAAAGTTTTCTTAGGGCCTTCAAGACTAATTGTTCTCTATCTTTTTTTCATTATCCTGGGACCCACAGAGAGCTCTCAACCACTAATGGAGAGGAGACCCCAGGGTCTATTAATAATGCATTCATAAGAAATCAGGTTCATTAAGGCTATGGAAAAATGTGGGAAAATGCTTTAGAAGAATGACAAAGAAAGAAGTCAGAATAAGTTACATAATAAGATATTATTATATATAAGAAGACTTGAAGTAAACATGCCAACATGCTGGACAGTAATTATATTTTGGTTATGCCAAATAATGTTTGTTATCCTATTTTTTTCATATTTTTGAAATTATCTTTAATCAGTACATATGACTTGTAATATGCACATTATGTTCATAAAGGGTCTAAATTTGCAATATATTTTGAGGACTGACTCATATGTAACTTCCCCTCTGCTTTTCTCCTAATATCCTCATTTGAAATAAAGTTTTGCTCCTTTTAAAATCTACAAATTTGTTTTGGTATAGCTTCTATGTGACTTATCACTTACCACCTTGTGTTTTAATTAGCTGTTTTGGTTTTTTTTTTATTCTCTTTCCACTTAAGAGCGGGAATTTAGTAGCATGTGTGTTAGCTACATTCTCCAAGGCTCCAAGCAGGGTTAGCCTAGAGTGGTTACTCAGACACAAGTATAGATGAAGGAATGAACTGACTTGCTGGGCTCTGCAGCCATTCTGCTAACTTGTTGGACTCTCCATGAGCACATTGCCTAAAACTGGTTTTCCTTTCAAAACATCATGCAGTGAAAGCTTCCCATTACAAAACTCACCATATATATTACACGCTGAAGGTAGGGATTTTTTCCCATTTGCTTTTATCAAATGTTTATCCTCTTTTATCCATGTCTGTTGCCATGGTAGCAGCTCAAGACAGGGCTGAGCAAATCATAAGCATTCTTACACACGCGGACTGGTTCCTACAGTGGTGGCAGCTTGCTCATGGTGCCGAATGAGTGTTTTCACTTGTCCTGGACTGCCCTTTTCTTCAAGGCCAGATGTCTCACTGCCTTCGTGGAGATGCTTATCTTTTAAAGCTGTAAATAAGCAATCAAGTAGAAAGATGCATGGAGCATCTGCTAAATTCCTGAGTGCATTTGTTTTGATCTTTTTAGGCACTGCAGTAATTCTACTTTTTGGTTTTTCATTAACTTCACAAGTTCTTTCCTTTATTTAAACTCCCTGCGATGGAAAAGAAGCTGCTTCTACATGTCCTAAGGGGAAGATAGCTACATAGTAACATAACACTCAGGGTCCTCTGGTCTAACCTCTTATGTCTCCCAAAAGGACTGTACTCTTCATAACCAGATATATACCCATTGTTTTCCTTCAGTTTTCCCGAGAAAACAGTACTACAGCCGTCCTAATATGTTATCCTTGTGATATGTTCCTAATGTCTTTTGCTTTGTAATTTTCTTCTTTCTTGTTCAGCTTATTGAAAATGGGTGATTTTAAAAGTTAAGAGTCAAAGATCATAGAATGCTCTGTGATAAAAAGGACCTCAGAGAATATCTATTGCAACATTTTCATTTTATTTGTGTGAAAATTGAGGCATAGAGAGGAAAAGTTAACTTTCAAAGGCCATGCAATGATTTAAAGGCATATCGTTTTATAACTAGAATGATCTGATTTCTAACCTAGAGCCACTCCTTATGACCTGATATCAACATGAGTTTTAAGCAAAGAAATTGGATCTGCTTTAAATATTAACAACAGCAACTACAAAGCCTTCAATATTAAGGAGATCTGAGAGTTTGTCATGAGAAATGTCGGATAGATTTGGGCATGGAGAGAATTATACCAAATTCTTCACAGTCCCAAAAGGTGCCATATTCTCCTGTGTCTCTTTGCCATTTCTTGGGACACCCTTCTTTTTCACTACTAGTCACTATCATTTGTTTTTTGAACATCAAGTCAAAATCCAAAATCTCTCTGTGATGTGCTTTTGCTGAGCTCCTACATACCCACCTGGTTCCTTTCCTCTAAACTCTCTTTTCTATTGTGGCAGCCCTTAATCATCATGGCATCTTATTCATCTATGTTTTCATATACCCATTTTGTCAAATGTGTATTGAGAACCTACTGTGTCCTCCCCAGAGTTGTAGGCACTATGGATACCACAAACCATAATAAATAAAGAAAAAAAAATCATTGTACTCAAAGAAATTTCTCTTTTGTTGGGAAATTCATAGCCCAGGTTTATCTGTTTCTGACATTAGATTGTGAGATTTTTCGGGACAGCAAATGAACTTTGTACATTATTATATTCTCAAAGTGTAGTATAGTACTTGGGATTTAATGACTATTTACTGAAAGAACCAGTGAGTGAATAAATCAGGTACGGGATGTAAAGAACCATAAAATGCAGACAATGAAAATGTTGATACATTCTGAAGTAGTTTTAGATAACATCACTGGCCATTGGAAACTTTAATTTTGTATTATAAGTGCTAGGAGTATTGGAAATGAAATAAAAGAGAAGGAAGAATTCAAGGCAGAGGGAAAACATGAAGGCCAGAACAGAGGCTTGCGTTCAAATTAAGATCCATAGATACAAATGACAGCAGTCAATACTTTGAGAGAGATGACAATAGAAAGGAGGACTAGAACAATTAGAGAAGAAATGGTAATATTTATTTTAGTAGCATTTTCATGTAAATTATTTCATTTGCAATAGCAAATTGCTGGGCTTGTTTAGGTATAATGGGTAAAAATAAACAAGCCCCCCCCCCTTTTTTTAATCAGTATTTTAAGAGATGCTTTGTAAAGAGGCTTATGTTTGGCCTTTCTAGTCACTCACTCAATTTATTTCTGTTAGTTTACAAAGATCAGCCTACTGACAGATCACTCATTCAACAGGCAGGTGTGCTATGTGAATTATTTTTTCCAGGATTCTGAGTATGTTGGTGCTTATCATCCACTTGATGTTGCTCCCAATTAACTTTTGCCAGGAGTCTAAATTTGGGAGAGAATTAAAGGCATACTCCATGACCGACAAAAGAACATAAAATCAACTGACCACCCAGGGAAAGAAACCAGGCTAGGTATATAATGGATGGAGAGAAATAAGAAAAAATATATAAAACCAAAAAGAGTTAAGAAAAATAATCAACAGTCTTGTATTAGATAGAGGGATACTTATTTTTTCTCTTACTTTATTTTTTCCCTAATTTAGAGCATGAATATAGAAGAGAAACTTCATTAGGACACAAAGTTTCTCAGATCCTCTTATATCCGAGGACCGTAAATATAGCCAAGATCTTTTTAACATTGCCTGAGTTTATGTCCATTTGCTCTTTTCCTTGGATGAGGTCTAAGAATTTATATAAGAGATTGAAATAAGAGAGGGTTATGTTTTTTACAGTGTATTCACAGAATCCTCATACTATAACTAGTTACCAGAACTTAAATCTAAAAGCCGCATGCACATGCATACACACACACACGCGCACACACACACACACACACACACACCCCAAAAGCAGCCACCATTAGCAACTCAAAAAGGTAAGATGGTGATTGTATACCTTATCATGTAACATTTAAAAGCAATTAAACTATAATCATTTTATGTGTTGTTCGAGGGTAACTCTTAGCACACTGTAGCAGTATATAATATATAAGTAACTGACCCAGACCCAAAGCACTCATTTTTGAGGAAAAAAGAAAAAAAAAGGCTTCAAATGCATAAGAAAACAAATTAAATCATCTGAATCAAATATCTTTAAAACTTTAAATGTCAATACACATGCTTGAAAGTGGAAGAGTAGGGTAATTTTCCCTCTTAAAAAAGGTAAGACTCAACAACAATTATTCACGTACGACTAATAATTTAAGGGGAAAACCCTATCTTAATGTAGCTTCAACTATGGGAAAGACCCAAATGACTTTGCCTATGGTTTCACTCTTTAAATTTATCTTATCAAGAGTAAAATAGATTGAGGCATATCCTCAGCTTTAGCAAGGATCAATCCCAATAAACCAGACTTAATAACAAATATAATATGTTGTTTTTTCAGTAATTCTTTTTAAAATTAATGCTACATGGAAATAAATTATTAAAACACAATTGTAGTAAACTCTTGGTTGTTCAAACTGAATTTCTTACCTCATGATTTATTTGTTGTTAAGTATTAGTCATATAACAATTTTCCCTAGTGCTCGAAATCCTTTGAGCCATTCCCTCTTCAGATGACAATGACTTGAAATTAAAACTAATTTTGGTCTAAGTTCAATGTAATTTGAAAAATAATCTCAATCTAAAGAAGTCATGTTATGCTCTGTAAACACCACATATACAAATACGTGTGTGTGTGTACACACACGCATGCACACACACACACACACACACACACACACACACACAAGCCCCACATATTATGGAAAGAGAAAGGAATACAAATATTTTCCTCTCCCAATGCTTTATTGCAACACTAACTAAGCCCCTGTAAACTATGTTGATTTACGGCAGAATAGAAAAAGGGTTTGGTAGTCCTAAATTAAGGAGTCGGTAATGCTAAGATAAGGAGAATACAAATAATAATAATCAAATTAAAAATGGAAGGTTAAGAGAAAGAAAGATGATGGAGAAATGTCAAATATAAAACTTGGGGATAAATAGTGTTTCTATCTTAATTCTCTACTCATAAAATTGAAGAGTGGTATAATAGTTTTAAATGGAAGACCATGAGATTATCATCTTTTTATCTTTCTTTTTTTAATCTACTACCCTCCCTTAATCTTCTCTCTTATTTACCAAAATCACAGATAATTTGGAATTTCCTTTACCTCTTTTTATGGTATAGGGATGAACTTTTAAAACAAGAATATTGTAGGTGACATCTCACAAATGAATATGCTGTCTCCTTGGCCATAAGGCAATTTCAGTCTTCAGGATACAGCACAGGACTATGAAGGTCAAGGTTATAGCTACTACCCATAGATGAGGAAACAGCCAATGGGGACTCATTCATTTATTAAAAATGTCTATTTGTCCCAGACATTATTCTGGATGCTAGAGTAAAATAAAAGGTAAAAATAAGTCCCAGGAAAACTTGGGAAAAATAAACTTGAAAATTACAGGTGAAATGTTTGTTGCTCCAGCTTAGTGGTGACATCTGACACTGTCACTCACATGTCATTGACAAGAACTGATCACTCAGCCACATGAGTCTGCAAGAGTCATAAGAGATCATATGAGTCACAGAACAATTATGTCACACTGCCAGTGAACCCAAAATGTCACCTGTGTATTCCAAGGACAGAATTCAGATCAACATTTTGAAAATGCACTGAATAAAGTCAACCACAACCAACTCAAACAAATTAAAAACATAAGATTATATCCTAACAATTGATGATTTGCTATTTGTTTGGAGGAAGAGAAAGAAGATGACCTTTTCAGTTCTGTCACATTTAACATTATTCATGTACATTTCATTAGTAATATACAGTCCTCAAGACTAGTCATTAAGGGTGTGAATAGAAATAACCCACAGAATCAAAGCAGCAGAGCATGAGAAGGATCATAAAAAACATATTTGCATTCTGGGGAGAGGAAGGCACTTATAATACAATGGGAATCTGACTTGACAGGCAAATATTCCTTAAATCACTGATAAATTGCTCATTAATCCAACAGTTTGTGTCACTGCATGGGAATCTTTAGTGAGTCATAGTTCTCTTAAAGTAATGCTGAAATGAAGTACATTGTATCATAGAAATGTTCTAAGACCTCTCATTTTCTTATCTGTGGCCTCTTTGTGAACAGATATATGGACAATGCTGGAACATCAGGGAGACTGGTCTCAGTGTCTCATAACGATAATTCCAGAAAAGGTTCTCCATGAAACTTACGGGGGAATCTACCTCAGCTTCTTTATACATTACTGACAGTCTGATGTACTTTTGTGGGATGAATGAGGCAAACTGGGGTTTAAGTCACAGCTCTTCTGGCAAGTTACTTAACCTCCCTCAACCTAACTTTTCTCACATGTAATATAAGGATAATGATAATTATCTTTTAAAAATGTAATGTGTTAAATCATGAAATATATTTAAAGTAAGTAGCTAGGTGCCTGGCATACTACAGATCCATTATCTTTTACAATGCAATTCTGAAATTCAAAAGCTCTGGAAAGCAGACGATTTGTTTTGTTTTGTTTTGTTTTCAGTTGCTTACTTAGTGGCAAAACCTGACTTGACCTGCACTGTTTTGGCAGCAAAACCCGATCTCAGTAGACGTGAGACTATTTACAGTCTGTTTATCCTCCTTAGTGTGAATTCTCATTTTTACCAGAGAAATACTATGTTTGATCTTGGGCTGCTGTCTATATTCTACTGGCATTGTTATGTAAAATATAATTTTGTCATGTATTATCATTGTGAAATCCGGGGGATTCTGCAAAGGGCCATGGGCCTTTATAAGGTAGCCCTAACAATTGTAGAACTAGCAAGCAGACAATTAAGGTGTCATCTGTCCTTGGTTCTGAGTTTCTGTTTAGGCTGTGTTAGTGATTTGACAGGAGTTCTAAGAACAGCCTGGAAGAGGGAGTTCAAGAAAATAGTTTTGTGGGGTGCCTGGGTGGCTCCGTGGGTTAAAACCTCTACCTTCGGCTTGGGTCATGATCCCAGGGTCCTAGGATCGAGCCCTGCATCGGGCTCTTTGCTCAGCAGGGAGCCTGCTTCCCCTTCTCTCTCTGCCTACTTGTGATCTCCCTCTGTCAAATAAATAAATAAAATCTTAAAAAAAAAAAAAGAAAGGAAAAAAAAAGAAAAGAAAGCAGTTTTGTGTACTGTAAGTTTGAGCAAGGTCAGGAAACCCATAATCACAGAGAAAAGAGAGGGACCTTGGCCTGGAAGGAGAATAGGCTATAGTACATGTTTTATTTACTACTTTGATAACTTAGTTTATTATTTTAAATATTTAGATATAATGGAAGGTGAGTACTTACATATACTTTGGGCATAGACTCTACAAATCTGTTGGGAGTGGATCTGAATGGGGACTAAAAGCGTTCCCTTGCATCAGTCATGTAGTAAGTTACTGCTAAAACAGAGAATGTGAGGGTGCTTTCCATATTCTAAGACACAGTATTGTTTGTTTCCCTTGATGCTGATCCCTGTGCCTATCCACTTCAGGTTAGAGGTGTTCAGTGACTTTAGTGGGCATACAATAAATGTTATTCTTCATATATAAATATCTTTCAAGCAGGTAATAACAAATAATAAGACTTTCTCTTCTTCTGGAAATGATGCCTTTTGCAGACATTTGAATTATAAGCACACAAGCATGAAAGTGAAACCAAACATTCTAAAAATGGTAGAGTAAAATAGGAACACCCCCAAAAAACCCCACCTTAGACCTTTAATTTAATCAATCATGTTAAACTCTCTACCACACAATCTTATTTAAGCCATTGTTTCTGGGTTACTAGCAACTGAATTTAACCTAATTGATTCAAACAAGAAGGCCAGTTTTGACTTAATACAAAGAACATACCAAAATAGTGGGTTTTCCTTTGAAAATGTTCAAGCAAGGACTGGTGAGCCATATTTTAGGATGTCTTAGAAGGAGTTCATATATTAGGGAGGACATGGATGAGAGCGACTCTATGATTCATGGACTCAAAAAGTAGGGTTGTGTTGCTGTTTTGTTGTCGTTGTTTCATTTAGGTTGGTTGGTTGGTTTTTAAAGGATGGATATAAATATAATCTATATCTGGGTAAGGGGGAATCTATACTTCATTCTTCAAAGTGGCATTTTGGAAGTTATCACTAAATGGTGTAGAAAAAGAAATGTTTCATTTTTTAAAATGAGATTGTGCTTTTTAAATCAAATTAAAATGACCACTTCTTGGGACATGGGTGGCTCAGTCAGTTAAGCATCTGCCTTTGGCTCAGGTCATGATCCCAGGGTCCTGGGATCATGTCCTGCATCGGGATCCTTGCTCAATGGGGAGTCTGCTTCTCCCTCTCCCTCTGCCTGCTGCTCCCACTGCTTGTGTACTCTCTCCCTCTCTCTTGCTCAAATAAATAAATAAAATGTTTTTTTTTTAAATGACCACTTCTTTAAAGCCACTGGCCTCTATGAAGTCCATCCTACTCAAGCAGAATAGATGAATGCTCTAATTCATTAAGTTCAAAACCTCAGCACTTATCCCAAGTCTGAGTACACAGTAGACAGCCAATAAGTGTTTATTAAAGTGGTTTTTATTTCTATTGTAATCCTGCTTCAAGTACTCTGACAAGAAATTATGTTTGCTTCTTACTTTTAAATACCCAATTTCACTTAACTGATGCTCATAATATTCACATAATGTAATATGAATATGATCAAATTTTGATTATTGCTTTTAGCTTTTGTCAAAGGTCATATCAGAAACTGCCATATGAAATTGATTACTGCATTTATGGTAAAGATGTTGTTGAAGATATTGCTGATTGCATTTCTTTCACATCCTCTATTCAATAACTTTTGTGACAAATTATTTTTAGCATTTCAGGGTTAGGAAAATCCTTTCTTCTGGAGAGCTATTATCCTTCTTACTTTTTTTTTTTTTAAAGGCTTTTTTTTTTTTTAAGATTTTATTTATTTATTTGACAGAGAGAGATCACAAGCAGGCAGAGAGGCAGGCAGAGAGACAGGAGGAAGCAGGCCCCCTGCTGAGCAGAGAGCCCGATGCGGATCTCGATCCCAGGACTCTGAGATCATGACCTGAGCCGAAGGCAGCGGCTTAACCCACTGAGCCACCCAGGCGCCCCCTTCTTACTTTTTAATATTGCACATTTGTTTGTGAATGAATAAAAGAGCTATATAACAACTGATCACAACTGATCTAAGTCAACTTAGAGATAATATTAAGACAATGATAAACTCTCTATTAGTTTTTATTGTCATTGTATTTTTATTTGTGTTTCTCTTGATCTTGAATTTTGATTTATGTTTATATTTTGCCAAATATTTGTATGTGTTTTTTTGTTTCAGTTCACCTGATATGTTTCATAGAAAGGAAATAGGGCAGAAAATTGAAATATATAAGTAAGCATGAATAAAAGCAATTTTTTTCTGTAATTTTCAGCAATGGAGTTGCAGGCATTCTGACACACATAATTATATACAAAATAATTTATGTTGAATTTAAGGTTCAACATATGGGTTTCTTTTATTATGTATTTATCATTGTATTGTTCCTTTTGCTAAGGAAATTAACTTGTAATTCTTAGAATTCAGAAAAGGAAGTGATAAAAATTCTCAAAACAAGCAAAGAAAATATATTTTTTGTGATTAATCCTTAAGTAGGAATAACTAACAGCTTTTGAGTGCTTATTATACTCCAATCACCAATCTAAATTCCTTTTGCATATTAATTCACTTACAAGGTAAAAAATATTATTTTCATTTTCAGATGAAAAAATTTAGGCCCACAAATGTGAAGTAGATTTCCTGAGATCAGAAAGCTGGAGTGTTGAAATTGGAATTCAAAATCAGGCAGTCTAAGACCAGAGTTTAGACTACCCCCCAATGAGATACTTTTATTCATTCAAAACTTATTTGTTGCTGGCCTACTATGTTCCACGTGTAAAAACAGGCACTAGCAACATATCACTGAACAATAATCTACAGCTGAAAAATGAAGAAATTATTTACTTTACAGACTCAGTATCACTCCTAGTCCATAGCTATGTCTATCCAAATGCAGGCTAAAAATGAGAAACAAGAAAATAACATCCATTAGAGGCGCGATGGAGATTTTCCAATTTTAGATGTGTGTTTGACTCAGAACATGCATGAGCACCCACCATATACAAGTTTAAAGAATTCAGTCAATGTGTTTTGCAAGTAAAACTTTTCTTTTTGGGTATAATAATGAACATCATGTTACTTGATTTTTGGTCAGCCTGCTTTGTTGGTCTTAGATGAGTGTGTTTGCTTTGATTGTTTTTTTTTCCCCCTCATTTAATATATTTTTCTGCAGTACTCTGCCCAATTACATGCTAAGCTACCAGAAGGCAGAGGCCCTTAGTTTGAGACAATCCCAACCCATCGCCCCAATGGCTGCTTGGATAATAAGTTTAAATGTGACTTGTGTAAACCAGCAAAGGTTAAAAAGGAAAAACTTTTTTTCCCTCCCCCCCACCCCCCAGACTGATGGCAACTCAGTGGTCATACGGATTTAACAGTTAATATAAAAACAAAACAAAACTTCCCTTATGAAGAAACAATAAGCGACCCAGTGCCACAGGGACAGCTTTGAAAATCAGTTACCTGAGATAAACCCTCAAAAGATAAACTTGTTTATTTTAAAAGGAATATAGTAGGGGTGGGCTTATTTCTTTTTCTGTCAGATATTCACATCATTTGAAAACTATTAATGAGCAACCAGCAGTCCTAACAGTAGTGTTCAAAATATGTCATGAAACCAGCCAGAAGTTTATATTGAACATTAAAACACTATCTAGGGATTTTTTTCCCACCTATCAAGGCATTTGTAGGGACTATAACTCAGTAAATTGTATATTCACAGCTTTCAATAACTTATTGGATCTAATGTTGACAGGACAGGAATGAGCTGAAATTAGGTCCTCAATTTGAATAACTCAATGGCTGTCTTGGTACACTAAGCAATAGTCCTAATGATGTCTTCAGGCTGGAAGATTGCATTGCATTCCCACCTCATCTGATGTTATATTTAGTAAAGACGTCGTTGGCTGAGTTGGTTGAGATAGAAATAAAAAGATGCATAGATCCAAATCATATATGCTTTCCATGAGTTTTCTGCATAAAACAAACTTAATGATCTAGCAAAAAACCCACATTGTAATAGTCTAAAGATGATACCAGGGCCTACTATTGCCCAACCATTAGCACATGTTTTCTACTTGGTCACATATAAGTGCACGCCAGGTAGTTGCTTCCATAACACTCAGGGATTCTCTCACAAATTTTGCCCTTAGAAACTGCCAACTCCCTATTCAAAAACAAACAAACAAACAAACAAACAACAAAAACAAAACAAAACAAAACAAAACAAAAAACCCACAACCCTGGGATACTCATCCATTTTGGAAAAAGTCCATAATTGACAGGCAGGTTGAAGAAATGTCATTCAATTCCCTCTTCCTGACATTCTTTGGTACTAATTGCATTTCCTGAATATTAAATAGAGATTTCCTCCATATGAGAGCAATTACAGAACTTGTTAAAAACACGCAAGTGGCTTGTAAAAGCAATGCACACATTAAAGACAGCTTCCTAAAAGGACTTTGGAAAGGTCTTCTGAAAACATCAGGAGATGAGCAGGTAATGAAAATGCACAGGATCTTTGATGATAATGCTGTTTGCTAGAGAATGGTATCAAGCAGAAGGCAGAACAATGTCAGAGCGAACATTAGTTACTGAAGTCTGAAAACAACTTTACTGTAGCTATGAGAAAGTTATGCTTTCAGGTCCCATAACACAACATGATCAGAGAGCCTTAGGGTATTGAGGGAATAAAAAAATGAAGCAGAGTAATTAACAAGTCTCCTTACCAGAAGAGAAATTTTGTATTACTGTTGCAAAAATTAAATTCACATCTATATATCTAAAATACATTTTTGCAAAAGGCAGAATTGAATACTTTATTCATTTCTTTATTCAAAAAATACTGCCTACCCCTGTGATCATTTTATGCTATAGATTGGGAAATAATCAATGTTTTAAAAAAAATGATACATGTACTTTGAATCCAGACAGATCTAGGCTCCTGTCAGAGCTCTGCTGCTTACTGAGAGTTGATCTTGAGTGCATGTAAGTTATTGGCCCCAGTACTTCATCTGTCTCTGTATCCATCCCCTGGGTAGAGTTATATTTTTTCCCACTAGAGGTAGAATATTTCACTCTGTCCCACTCTTACCAGGCTATGGCATGTGTCCTGTTTCTGTCAATGAGATATGAGCAGCTATGAGACAAGCCAAGATTTGACATGTGTTTGCATAGTTGGGCTTGCCCTCCTGTACTTCATTCATCATCATGAGAACATGCCCTGCTAGTCCACTGGTCAAGAGCAGGCAATATGGAACAAAACTGGATTTAGCCTACAACTTAGTCAAGCCCAGCCTAGATCAATTGATTCCCAGGTAGTCCCCAGGTGATTAGCAGATGCATGAGAGAAAAGAAATCATTATTTTAAGGCACTGGAAATTTGAAGTTCATTGTGTAGCAGTAGTAGCCAATACAGCATGTAACTCAATCATTCCTTTCATAGTCCACATTTGTGAATTGATATTTTCAAAAAGTATGTAATATACAGGATTGCTATGAGGACTATCAATGTTTTAAAAAGCCTAAGTGCAAACATTAAGACATCAATTGTATTTCCATATACTAATAATAAACATGTGGAACTAAAATTAAAAATTAAGTACCATTTAAGAGTGCCTCAGTGGCTCAGTCTATTAAGCATCTGACTCTTGATTTCAGCTCAGGTCATGATCTCAGTATTGTGAGATCCAGCCCAAGTCAGGCTCTGTGCTGGGAATGGAGTCTGCTTAAGATTCTCTCTCTCTCTCTCTCCCCCTCTGCCCCCCTGCCAAAAAATTAAACACCATTTATAATTACTACAAAAAAAATGAAACACATAGGTATAAATTTACCAAACGTATAGGACTTGTACAATGAAAATTACACAATACTGATGACAGAAATCAAAGATATAATTAAATAGAGAGGCATATTATATTCATGGATTGGAAGACTAAACATACTAAAGATGTCAGTTTTCCCCAAATTAATATACAGATTTTACATAATTTCTATCAATTCCCAGCAAGATTTTTTTATAGCTATAGACAAGATTATTCTAAACTATAAATAAATAAATATATATATATATATATTTAAATTTAAACACATACAAAATCTTTGTAAAGAAAGAATAAAATGGTAAAAATCTGTCAACCTGATTTTAAGACGTATTAATTACATAGCTATAGCATTAAGACTGTGCAGAGATAGGTGTATAGATAAAGTGAACAAAATAGGGAATCCAAAAATAGACCAATAAGAATGTGCCCAACATATATATGACAAAAGTGCAAAAGCAATTGAAGAAAGGTAGGCTTTCAGCAAATGGTGCTGGAGCAATTACAGGTCTATAAGCAAAAAAACACAAAAAACAAAGAAACAAAAAAACAGCACACCTTGACCTCAATCTCAAACTTTATACAAAAATTAACTTAAAGTACACAATAGATTTAACCATAGGATATATAATTATAATTTTTTAAATAGGAAAAAAAATCAGAATCTAGGTCTAGGAAAAGAATTCTTAGACTTGATACCAAAAGCACAATCCATATAAGGAAAAATTGATAAATTGGACTTCATCAAAATTCAAATCTTTACTCTGAAAAAAAAAAAATCTTGTTAAAAGGATGAAAAAGCAAGCTGTATAGTGTGAGAAAATTTTTGCAAACAGCATGTCTATGAAGCCCAAAATGAGATATCTCTATATACCTATCATTAATGGTTAAAATATCAGACAGTAGCAGCTCCAAATGACAGTAAGGACACAGGGAAAGTAGATCACCCACACGCTGTTGTTGGGAATGTAAAAGGGAAACACCGCTCTGGAAAATAGTTTGGAAATTTCTTCAAAAAACTAAATGTGTGCTTAACATATGACCCAGGACACTTGGCCATTGATTCCAGAGAAATAATGATTTGTGTTCACACAAAATGTTTGTAACAATGTCATTCATAATAGACAAGAACTAGAAAGAATCCAGATATCCTTCCAGCAGTAAATGAGCACAGTTTGTGGTCCATCCCTACCATCAACTACTGTGAAGAACGGCTATAATATCCAATGGCTTGAATGAATCTCCAGAGTACTATAATGAGTTAAAAAAAGACAATCCTCATGGGGCACCTGGGTGGCTCAGTGGGTTAAAGCCTCTGCTTTGGGGTCAGGTCATGATCCCAGAGTCCTGGTATGGAGTCCTGCATCAGGCTCTCTGCTCAGCGGGGAGCCTGCTTCCCTTCCTCTCTCTCTGACTGCCTCTTTGTCTACTTGTGATCTCTATCTGTTAAATAAATAAATAAAATTAAAAAAAAAAAAAAAAGGCAATCCCCAAAGTCATTTACCCTGTGATTCCATTTATGTAAAATTCTTGAAACAAAAAATCACGGGAGTGAAGAATGGATTAGTGGTCAGGGAAGGGGATGCTCAGGGAAGGAACTTTGAGTAAAAGAGCGCCCCGAGGAATCCTTCTGATAATGGCACTGTTCTGTGTCTTGACTGCATCAATGACAATATCCTGGTGGTGATTTTGTTAAGATAATTTGAAGATGTTACCATTGGGGGAAACTGAGTAAAGTGTATATGGGATCTCTCTGTACTATCTATGGCATGGTTGATAAGTCTACAGTTACATCAGAATGAAAAGTTTAATTAAATATCTATTTAAAACTTGAGAGTAAATGATACCTTGTAAGCTTTCTAAAAACCTTAGTAAATGCAACATAATTAATTTTTCTCAAAAAGGTTTTTTTTTTTCTTCTTCAATTTTAAATGGTTTGTCCAGGTGCTGAAAAATCTGAGGCTTTTTTTTGTTTTTGTTTTTTGGGGTGAATATTATTACTGTTTTTTTGCCAAAGAGAGATGCATCAGCTCATTAGGCCATTGTTAGCCTAGTGGACACGTGCTGAAACTGACATGCATAGTCAGCGGTAAATCCCATGTTCCAAGGCTCTAACGTGCCACCCGCATTTCCTGGGCTCACTCACTGTCAGGAACACTGCTTCTTTGGGCTCATTTCCACTCTGAAGGGGGTCAGAGATCTGCATTGTTTTCCAATGTTGCATTAAGGACTCTAACACATTCAGGTTTTGCTGAAGAGAAAGTTGTCATTTAAGACAAATTAATGACTTTTTCCACTCCAAAGTAATTGGAATTTAGATATAGTAAGAAACTGTCTTTGTGTGAATTGTATTAAAGGATAGAAATCTCTGCTTAGTATATACTAAGTATCCAGTTAAATTTCTTTCCCCTTAAAGAATGGGATATCTTCAGGAAGTCCTTAAACAAGAACATATATTCCTAGCGGCCTGAAATGATTTATTATATCAGGTTCTCAACAAAATGAGCTGATAGTATCTTTCCTAGCAGTCTCAGATTAAAGTAAAATTAACAACTTCATTTTAGACTCGTACATTTTCATTGCCCTTGAAAGAGTCTTGAGCCAGAAATCTACATAATTGATCATATAGTTACAAATAAGTCCACAATCTTTCCCCCTCCTTCCTTTTTTTGAAGTATTTCTCTCAACTTTTTTTTTTTAGAGTATGAATTCCAAAGATCTTGCTTTACCATAATCTAATCTAGCCAGTCTCTGACCAACTACAAGGTACTTTAAAGCCCTACTCTCAGAAGATAAAGCCCAAAAGTTAGTTCCTGTTTAGTCCATATGATGGATCAGCTTTCGCTAATTATCCTAGATGTAAGAATTTGAATAAGCCATTTACTTCTGTGGGCCTCGCTTTCCTAAAGTACAAACATGGATTTTGGTGACTATGCCAGACATATTTTATTCACCTCTTCACTGTCTGTTTTCCCAATATGGCTCTTATTTCAGCTACCTGTTTTGTGTGAGCTCCAATTAATTTCGTGCAGGTGCACCAGACAGTGCCTTTCCAAATGCCCATGATGCTAACTTCTCACTTTCATCACGGAGCTTCCAATTTTTGTTGATCCTGCTCAGAGTCCATACAGGTGTAATATAGAAAAGGCAGGGAATTGATAACAACATGCCTGGGGAAAATTCTAGCCAATGGGAAATAGAATACAGTGGATAAATCCTTCTTTCTTCTCCCCATGAGCAGTTAGTGCTGAGATAGAGTCCATATTGTTTCTTGAAAAACTATCAGAATGGACTGAGGAATGAATTGTACTTGGTGTCAGGGCTTCATAATGCTACTCTTATTACAGCCTTAATTCATTTTTTTTCTCTCACTTCCTGGGATTGCATGTCCTAATAAAGTTATAGCATATAAAATTTTAGCTCAGGCTCTGCTCTCTGAGGAACCCAGGTTAAAATGGCTGATAGGAGGAACAGTGATTTAAAAAAATCTCAGGATGAGATTTTCGGAGAAAGACTACTCATCAGTAGAATAGCAAAAATCTCAATCACTGTTGGCCTCACAGTGACTGAGGTTTTCATCTGAGATTAATTGGAATAAAGTACATATGGAAAGAGTGATAAAGGGATGTGCAGTGCATACGGCATGCAAGATATATGGGAACAATGATAAGTTTGAGGATTTCTAGTAAGCGTTTAAACTTTTTTTTTTTTAAATTACTTTGAAAGGGCCAATTTATTTTTTTTTAAGATTTTTTTATTTATTTGACAGAGAGAGAGAGAGAGATCACAAGTAGGCAGAGAGGTAGGCAGAGAGAGAGGGGAGGAAGCAGGCTCCCTGCAGAGCAGAGAGCCCGATGCGGGGCTCGATCCCAGGACCCCGAGACCATGACCTGAGCCGAAGGCAGAGGCTTTAACCCACTGAGCCACCCAGGTGCCCCTGAAAGGGCCAATTTAAAAAAAAAAAAAAAAATCTCTAGAAGTTATCTGCCACTAAAGGTAAACTGGAAGACAGAAAGTCTTTGACAGCAACTCATAAAATGCACTTCTTCTTTTTTTTTTTTTTTTAAAGATTTTATTTATTTACTTGACAGAGAGATCACAAGCAGGCAGAGAGGCAGGCAGAGAGAGAGGAGGAAGCAGGCTCCCTGCTGAGCAGAGAGCCCAATGCGGGGCTCGATCCCAGGACTCTGAGATCATGACCTGAGCCGAAGGCAGCGGCTTAACCCACTGAGCCACCCAGGCGCCCCAAATGCACTTCTTCTTTTTAAAATCCTTACATGCCACCTTACTGACTTTAGACTAGCCTTCAAAGTCGAGTATCAGCAGTAGTGACATTAGTGATACAGTGATGAGCATAGCTGCCTTCCAAAGTTGGGTATCAGCAAAGCCCAAGCAGGTAAATACAATTTTTGCTAACAAAAGAAATCCCTCACACAGTGAGGGAATTACATACACTGCCTATCTGTACCGCCAGGGACCACAAGCAGATATAAGAGAGGGTTTCATGGGTTAGGAAATAGGGCTAGACTCCATGGGCTAAGGAATAATGAGTCACTTATCATCACTTGGACTTCAATGCTTTGGCAAGCACATGTTGAGGTGTTTTTTTTTTGTTTTTTTTTTTTTCCAATAACTTCTCGAAGCCCAGTTCTGAAGATAGTAATGATAAAAGACTCCCTGAAAATAATACTGAGAAAGTGATCAGTAGGCTCAGGGAAGGTGGCCATGTTATGATGAACTTACTAGATTGGACTTGAGAATATGCCACCTATCTATATTCGCTTGTTGGCCCAGGATACACTCATCACTAAAATAAAAGATGAGATTTTATCATCTTTGAAAATCTCGATATTGTCTGTCTTTGTAGCACCACAGTGATAAATGCTGCCTTGGAACTGGACTTCCTGGTAACAATGTGGGTGATGGATACTGGAATGGTGGAGATACAGTGGCTGTATGTAACTGTCAGTGATAAGATGAACACATTTACCATAATGCGCAGCAAAGCTAAGTGGCAATGAGGGCTCCTTGACCCACAGGAATCTGTGGTAATGAATAATAGAACATGGTATTCCTAAGAGTGAGAGAAATGGACAGTAAATCCAGGTGTTGTTAGACTTGTATAATAATAATAATCTGAAAAATATGCTGATAACCAAAGGCTAGTGTCAACTGCCAGAACAGAAACTGAAGTATTCCATCCAGTCTCTAATCTATCTGCATTCTAGATCCAAGTCTTCCATTTGCACAATCCATTGATACAAGGTATTCTAGGTTATATCCTCTAGTGGAAAGTATTAGTTGTTTCCCCTCATACCACCTACCATGATGAATAGGACTCATTGGTGTTTTTGTTTGTTTGTTTAATTTTGGAGGTAGTATATACTACTTTTGGGAGACAGTTCAGATCCATATATATATATATATATATATATGGTGACATGGCCATTTATATATATATAGGGTGACATGGGAGACTTCTAGGTTGGGATAGGGGTCAAAGTGAGAGTTCTGCAGCAATATCAGGCTCTATTATAAGCAGCTCTACTATTCAGGTCAGGTACTTCAGCTAAGCTAATGTTGCTAGAAGTGGTCTCAGTCAGCAAAAGAATCACAGTGAAGAAACCCTAAGGTTCTTAAGCAAGGCTATGTATTCTGAGGCAAGAAACTACTCTATGTTTCAAGATGGGTCCTGGTACAATATTTGGCCCTGGGTAAATGTGATCATCTGATCTTGGTTCACCAAATAATAGGTCAACTGGTGGAGTAATATCGGTGCCATTGTGTCTTATTTGGGTTACTATAACAAAATATCATAGGTTGAGTGACTTAAACAACAGACATTTCTTTCTCACAGTTCTGGAGGCTAGGACAACCAAAGCAAAGGTGCTGGCAAATTCAGTTCCTAATGAGAAAACTCTCTTTTTGGCTTAGAGATGGCCACCTTCTTTCTGTTTGCTCATATGACCTTTCCTCAGTAGAAAAGAGATATCTCCCATCACCTCTTCCAATCCTTTCTGAGCACTAATCCTTTCCGAGGGAAACACCCTCATGAACTTTTCTAAACCTTAGTCCCAAAGGCCCCACTTCCAAATACTCTCTCATTGGGTGTTAGGGTTTCAGCATATGAATTTGGAAGAATCACAACATTCTGTCCTTACTAATCAGGCAGAGCCACAGTCCATAGCATGGAAGAAATGATATATTTGAGATTGGTCCTATGCACTTTTCAAAAACAGGAATAAATTACGTGAAGTTGTTCAGAATCCTATGTTGCCAGTCACCATTGCATCACTGCCTCCCTTCAGTTTATTATTATAAACTTACTGGGGATTAACAAGCACTAGCTGCTGAAGGAGGAAAAAGCTCACAGTGGTGTTTGATGTGAGAGCAGCTCCAGAGAGACTGCTAGTACATTCAAGTCCCTCTTATGGGGATAAGGATTGTGATAAAGAGAAATCCTCCCAGTGGGTAAAGTTCTGAGGAATGTACCTGGTCATCTGTTTATATAGAGAGAAAAGTGGTCTGAATTTCATATCCACATGAACTCTTGGGAAGCAACAAATAGTTTGACTGGTTACCCAGTGACCTGGAAGGAGTAAGATTCAGAAACTAGAGGCAAAGAGGCCTGGAAAAGAAGTATGAAGAGGACACATGATAGTGAACCTAAAGTATATAAATCTTTGTGTCTCAAGGCAGAGTCTTTAAAAGAATGCATAGTGTAGAAGAATCTCTTAATAAGTAGAAGATTGGGTGATTCATCTTGTGGAGGTTAAGAAATCTTTCATGGCCATCTCAGTGGTAATGCAATGGTCCCATGGATCGAGTGACCACTTTGGTATATTTGGAAACTATATATAAGCCCAATAGCATGGTCTCTCTCTAGCCAAGACTGATGTAGCTCTTGCCAATGAGGAATATCTAAGCTTCCAGCAGCAGAGACCCACAATGAGCTCCCTGTATATAACTATTCTTCAAGGAGACCAGCCAGCCACTTCATATTATGTTGAATGCATTCGACACTTACCATTCTGGGGGAGAAAGATGCAGTTATTTTCCATACCCAAACTGACATTTAGTCTGATTCTGATATTTTTCCCCAGTCCAGTACTGGCATAAGAACAAACTTTAGAGGACTTACAGAATTTTTGATCTATTGGCATGGTATCATACATAATACTGACTCAGACCAATGGACTCATTTTGTAACAAAGGAATGTGACAGAAGATATATGACCAAGAATTCATTGGTGTTGCCATTTGGATCCCACCCCACTTAATCCATTAAAAAATGGGTTTGTTCAAAGCATGGAATGACTTACGAAAGTCTCAGTTATGGTGCTATTTCAGGGACAACAGCCTGTAACATTGAGATGCTGGCCTAAAGACGAACTAAACATACTACTGATTTAGGGTGCTGGATTAAGTGGATCCAAAAACCAAGGGTAGAAATAAAATTCAAATTTCCTACCATTATAGCCAATGATCCAATTTTCTTTTTGGTTCTGACAACTTACAGGTTTATTTTCTATCTTAGGGGGCTATACCTTCACTATGCTGGTGAGCATCTTTAAGTTAAACTTTAAGCTGTAACTCCTTCTCAGTCTCTTTGGGTTCTTCTTTGCAGTAGAGCAACAAAGAAAAGAGTGAGGGAACTGGCAGAGGTAATTAGTCTTGACTACTGTGTGGAGGTAGGAAGGTTGCTACACGATTGTGGCAGGGAGGATTTAGAGTAGAACCCAAGGAATCATCAGAAATTAGTTAGTTCTTCCTTCACTAAGGGAAAGATAAAAACAGTGCATAGACAAATGCAGCAACCATGCCCCAATAAGAACAAAGTGGCTACGGGCTCAGAACTCTTGGGTTGGAAACTCTGGATTATCCCACTTCAACTGGCTACAGAGTTGGCTGGGGGTAGGAAAAACTAGAATGGTTGTTATTGGATATTGTAAATAGCATAATGCCTTGTGATCAGTTACAGCAGAATGGACTGAAGCTTGTTTCATGAACCTCTTCTTAGGTCTTAATAGAGATTAAATTGAAGAAAACTCTAGCTAATTGTACTTAGATCTCCTCTTTCAGGAAGGAAGTGAGACATCTTGTTCTCATGTCAGTGGAAGTCTTATGTTGACGTATGGAAGATGGATATGAAGGAAGATTTAAGCATATCCAATTGGTGCAAAAAAGAGTCTGTTCAGACACCTATTGGACATTATTTCTGACTCTCTCACCCTCTCCTATCTCTGCTTTGATGGTTACGGAGCTCTGCATGGACTCCAACTGATTCATGTAGGCCCACCTCTTGGGTTCTCACCTCTCCTCTGACCTTCCCTGTGGCCTCCAAAATATGATAAGTCCAAGACTCCCTATTCATCTTTCACACATGACAACAAGGAAATACAGGGTATTAATTTTCAGGATGAACCACAGAGCAATGGGTTGTAGATAGGATCCTACAGATAGATGGTTCTAAGGTTCAGTTTCAATCACTTCTTTGAGAATGGCCTTAGAGAATTGAGCAGTCATCTGTGTAATGATTTCTGTTATCAGCTTTTGTTTCATCCCTACTCTTTCTCCCTGGGATTGCATTCCCTAAAATGTGCTCACAAAGGTTCCACTTTCTAGAACACAAAGGCCAAGATACTGGATCAGATCAGTGGTCTTCAAAAGTTTTTCTCCATATATCTTAAAAGAAATTGAAAATAACTCATCATTTGTACATTTTAAAATTGACTTCTAAATATTTTCATCAAAATAGTTGAAAAGATGTAATTTCTCCTATATTACCAAACAAATTTTGTCACTACATAAAGTAGTTTTATACTTTGGAGTAATTTATTGATTTACCTACTACATTTATTATTTTTTAATAGTTTATTTTTAAGTAATCTCTATACCCAACATGAGGCTCAAACTCACAACCCTGAGATCATAAACAATGAATTTTGGAACACTGAAAAGAAATAAAATTAAAAAAAAAAAAAAAAAAAAAAAAAAGAGTCACATGCTCCACTGACTGAGCCAGACAGGCACCCTTAACCTACTACATTTAGATAGATAGATAGGTGTGTGTACATACGAATTTAAATGCATGCACACATTGACATTTTAAATTTTGTTTCCTTTTTTTTGACCAAATGGTGTGATTGTTATGTTTTTTAATTTATCATTAAATTTATTAGTTTATAAAAAATAAAAATAATATAGCTAAATTATAAATTATGATAGATCATGAGAAATGACAACAAAATATATTGGGAATGCATATTCTAGTGAGATAAATCAGGAATTTTTATACATTTAATATAAGTAAGTATAAATAAAAAATAAGTATAAATGTTGCTAAAATCTAATTATCATAAGAGATAGCATTTTTAATGGGAATTAAAATATTAAACACTGTAAATAATGAAATGAATATTGCTCTAATTGGAATAAAGGTTTATTCCAATAAGTTCTAAACATACTAATGAATAAAACACAACAAATATGAAAAAAAAGATCATAGGAAAGTTTTCTTTGTGTGTTTGTGTTCAGTATATTTTGAAATGTTGGTAGTCCTAGAAAATAGTACAGTAATAGTTAAAATGTTATGTGTTGCTGACCCATTTCACAATTCAAAGATGCTTTTCTTTCCAATTACTGCTCCTTTCTAATGACTCTTATTAAGGACACTTGAAAAATAATTTCTTATATTTGTTTATAAAAAAATTCAGTGAACATTGTTTCCTACCAATATTTATTTGCTTCATCTACACAAAGTTCTCCTCAAAAGCAGTTCACTCTTTAACAAATGTCAAGAGATAGAAAGACAAAGGTTTTAAAGAAAATTATCATTTTCATTCTAAATTAGTTTTCTATTTCTGCTATAACAAATATCACAATTTCCCTAAGCTAGACATCTAGCAGGCTCTGCTGGATCTCTGCCGGGAATCTCAAGAGACCAAAATCGAGATTTCAGCTAAGTTCTTTTCTGGACACTCTAGGGGACTGTCCACATCCTTGCTTATTCAAGTCTTTGGCAGAATTTATTTTTATGCAGTGGTAGAACTGAGGGCTACTTTATTGTTGGCTGTCAGCTGAGGATTCTTCTCAGCTTCTAGAGGTCCCCACATTGACTAACTTGTGGAGCTCCTTTCATCTCAGAACCAGTAATGGCTGGTTGAGTCTCTGTCAGTCTTTGAAACCATCCTACCAGTTCTTCACTCACTGCATCTCTCATGGACTCTTCTGCCTTGATCAAGCAACTGAGAAAAGGAGCCTGATTATGATCAAAGAACATCTAGTTCTCTTCTACTTGAGAGTCCATTGGACCCACCCAATATTTCAGAGGAAACTTCCTATCTTGAGGTCCTTTACCATTAATTTCACTTACAAAGTTGCTTTATGTCACACAATATAACAAATATGTGTTTAACACCAGGAGCCAAAAAATAAATCAAGGAGGCTAAAATCCTACCACATGTACCACATCATTCTATCCAAATTCTAGTACCTCGTTCCATTCTTAAAAGAAATACATACTCTAAAAGAGGAGAAGAGAAGCCTTATGTGATTATAGGATCTTGATTACTCATGAAAGGAGTATTCCTCTCTCTTCAGTGACCGGAAGATTTCACACACTAAAAAATGCATGATATTAAGATTAGCAATCAATGTGTAGTATCTTTCTTTTGTAAAAGAAAAATAAATAAATAATTTACAGGTGCCTAGGTGGCTCAGTGGGTTAAGCCTCTCCCTTCAGCTCAGGTCATGATAGGGTCCTGGGATCGAGTCCCACATCGAGTCCCCAAGCAGAGAGCCTGCTTCCACCTCTCTCTCTGCCTGCCTCTCTGCCTACTTGTGATCTCTCTCTGTCAAGTAAATAAATAAAATCTTTAAAAAAAAACATAATTTACTACATACAGGTATTTTTAGTTGGATATATCTATTATTGAGGACTGCAAAATTAAATTTCTTTAAACTGTGTCCTGAAAAATCTTTTGAGTATCTTTCAATATTCGCATTCTCCCTACAACCCACCCTTTCCTTTTAAAGACTTCTGAATGACAAAATTTTAAGGAACAATTCCACATCCAAGTATTCAAGGCTTTTATAATTCTGTTCCTGAATGGATGAAGAATTATTATTTTTCAAGGCAGTTGTTCAAACCAGAGGGGAAATAATCTGTCAAGCCAAATGTTTTGAAGTGGGTACATCTAAAGCCCTTGTTATATATGAATATTGTAGTTATAAATCATAACTGAAAAGGGTATCAGATAAAAACTATCAGTTGAATTCTCTGGTTAGGTAATGAAATCACTAATGTGACTAAAAGTTTTATCACTGAAAAGATAGTTTAATTGAGCTGATTAGAGTTGAATTGGATTAAATTAATCCACTGGTAAGTTTTATATTTAATGTTATAAAAGCACATTGTATTATTACATGTAGGCAAAGCCCATGTGAGCTTTCGAGATACAGAATATTTTTCAGACAATCAAGTTAGCTAAAAGAATTAGCTCAAGCATTATAAGATCAGAAAGATAATTATTTGTTGAGTTTATTATAAAACAAAGTTGTAGCATTATTTTCCCAAATCATAATAGCTCAATGGTCTGTTTATCTATTATTAGAATAGGCACAACCAGCACTGGGTATTCTTCTTGAACCATAACTGGGTTCTTTCTTCTGCTACTTGTCCAACAAAGAAAGCTATGACATTTGTGCCTGAACTCTCCATAAGGGAGGCACTAGACATATGTGCTATTAAGCCCTTAAATGGTGGTTATTCTGAACTAAGACATACTGTAAATTTTATCCAGTGCACTGGATTTCAAAACTTCAGCACAAATAAAATAATTGAAAATATTTCACTAAAAACTTCTTACATTGATCATATCATGAATCATAATTTTATCTATATTGGTAAATAACGTATTATTGAAATTAATTTCATCAGTTTCTTTAAAAATCTCAGTATGAACACAAGAACATTTAAAATTATATATGGGGCTCAAATTTCTTTAGTGGTGCTAGTCTAGACCATATCCAGTCTCAAAAATCTCTTAATCGTGCTATCTATGTGTCTGGCAATCTAACTTTATGAAAAACGAGCGGTCTTCATAAAACTCTTTCTCCTTCACCTCTCATGTCCAAAAGAAGCGGAGCCATGCTGGTCCATCCCCACGAGGCTAGTATTTCAGAAGAGATTTCTGGTCTCTTGTTACCTTCCCTTCTCCAGAGACACACTTAGAGAAACAAGGGCTCATTATTATTGGTACAAAGTTTTCCTGGGGAGATAAATACAGCTTAGCGATACTAGAAACCAAAATATTCCTGTGATCAGATCCTCCTGACCAGTATGAGGTTTTTGATCTTGATTTTTAATCACACTACTTGCTCTTCATAAACAAGCTGACACTTGCTCTCCTTTCTTCATTTCCCAAGGCAAGACAACTATAAGCTGAAGTGTTTTTTCTGTATGAGGACAAGTCAGATGTGATTAAAAAAATAATAATGACTACAGGACTGCCTATACTTTCAGCACTTAGTAGAGCTAAATTCATCTTTGATCATCATCTGCAGCTTCAAAGTAACTGCTTCATAGATAGGAGGTCAGTCCGCAGCCTTGGTTCTAGCCAGGAACATGGGTGGGACCAGCGATGCTGTATGCAGCTGTGACCACTGGGCTCCTGAGATCTGTCAGGTGAATAGGGGAAGAATTTAGTTCACTAGCCTTTTGGTAATCAGTCAAAATTAGTCTGTAAAGAAGAAATGAGTGGTGACACAATATCGAGCAAAAAGGCCTTAAACCAAAATCTAAAAAAGCTTCTGTGTGGAGAAGGGTAAAACTTAAGGAATGAAGACTAAGATTTGTGTAGACGTACAGAAATGTTAACAAGTCAAACAACTCCCTAATTAGGAGGAAGGCCCAGAAAAAGACATGACGGAACAAGGCACCTGTAATGACAGTGGAATCTGTTGAATGGTATAACACTGATCTCCATCCATACATCCAAGATCAAGGGGAAGCTAGAGTCCAAACCAGGGAAGCTGGAGAACAGACACATGCAAGGAAGATGAGGCAGAATGATTATTTGTCAGAAAATAAGAGGGCAGGTAAGTAGGTAGGATGATACAAGAAGAAGGGAAAACGAGAAGGCAATCCTATCTCCAGAACAAAAAAGTAAACAATCTGCCAATTGAACAAACCCAAAAAAGTTATACATAAGCTGATAGGACAATTAAGGAAAGAATATTTCATTTAAAATTCCAAAGAAAATTTCAAGTAGCTAAAACTGAAGGTGATGGTAAAGCCAGTTAACAAATAGGCGTTAGGTACTGCAATGATGGGAGAATCTTAATAAAAAGGAAATTCTTGCAGAGTGAAGTGCAATGAGTCTGAAGAGGGACTGAGGGAACATGTAGCTGAAATAGCAAGGGGAGATTAAGATGGGCTGATTCTGACACTTGGGGCCTGGGTGACCTGTCACCTGCAGTGTTTTCTCGGTGCCCGACAAATTTGCAGAACGTTTGAATTTTACTGGATCATGAAGGCATTTGGGATTTGAGGGTAGAGATGGAGGTGATAGCCTAGCTTACCTTTAGTGCAAAATATTCCAGGCACTCATGCACTAATGGACACCATCCCCTGGGATGATTTAGCTCAGGAAGTGGTTTATGGTCTTGTTCAGCTTCTCAGTGACTGGTGATGGTTATGGAGAATATCAACAAGTGGCAAGCACAACAGGCTAATATAAAGCCGAATAGGGATGCCTGGGTGGCTCTGTTGGTTAAATGTCTGCGTTCAGTTCAGGTCATGATTCCAGGGTCCTGGGATGGAGTACCAAATCCCATTTCTTGCTCATTGGGGAGGCTGCTTCTCCTTGTGCCTGTCGCTCCCTTTGCTTGTGCTCTCTCTGATTAAATAAATAAATAAATAAATAAATAAATAAATAAATAAAGTTTATTTCTATTTATCTGATAAATAAATAAATAAATTCCTTAAAAAGAAAAAAGCCAGAATAGACAGCAGAACCACAATTTAAATATTGATCATCATTTGATGACTGACCCTTGGCTTGGGCTCTACAAAAAAGAATAAAATATTTTCTTTTTATAATTTGGCCCCATTCTTTTTTTATTTTATTTTATTTATTTATTTGACACAGAGAGAGAGATCACAAAACGCAGGCAGAGAGAAAGAGGGGAAGCAGGCTCCCTGCTGAGCAGAGAACCTGATGCGGGGCTCCATCCCAGGCTGGGATCATGACCCACGCTAAAGGCAGAGGCTTTAACCCACTGAGCCACCCAGGCGCCCCTGGCCCCATTCTTAAGGAAGCAATAATGTCAGAGGAAAACATCAAAATTGACCCATCAAAATGGTGTTTTATGCTACAAAGGAATGTATCAGTACATGATAAAACTGTTAAGACTTCAATTATTACCTCTTTTTAAATTTTTCTAACCTTTTTATTTTTAAAATTTTTAAAAATTTTATGTATTTTCTATTTTTTATGGTTATCTCATATATTAAAGGAATAGCTCAGCTGGTTTAAGAAAACAGGCTAAAGACACACTAAAAAGTTAGTGCTTTTTAAGTATTTCTGTGCCATCAGATTCACCTGGAGGTTTTAAAGCACAGCTAACTTGGCCCATCCTCAGAATTTCTGGTTTAGTAGTCTCGGGTAGGACCCAAGGATGTACATTTCTAAAGTGTTCTACACGTTAGTATTGGTCTGGGAACCTGACTGATCTAGTCACTGGGCCGATCAAGTCTATGATTATGGCTCTGTCTAAATTTATATATTTATGTATTCTGAAAGAAATTTTTCATTTTTCCAGACTTGGGAAGCAAACATTCCTTAGTAGTTAAGTTTGTTTCATTAGGAGACCTTTTTTTTTTTTTTTTTTTTTTAAACAGAACTCAAGATTCTGTGATGTCCAAAGGGACACTATGAATAATAATGCCTGTCAGTATCTCTCGGGTCCTCTCCGCCTCTTCTCTTGGTGACACAACACTTACTGTCCTCATCTCCTGCAATTTCAGAACTGCCATTAGGATAATGTGGATTACACTTTGGCAAGCCCCTGTCTAGATATTACATTCAAATGTGTCACTAACAGGAAATAAAACCTGCTGTAAGAAATGATGGGAAATGCTGGCCAGAGTCTGTTGAAAATAGATACCTTCCTTAGCCAGACATAAAGAGAGATAACCCTGAATGTAGATTAAGTCTGCAATACACACAAATTCTTGATTCTGTCAGGTTCATTAAAGACAGTAAATCCAGAGAGATTTGAAGCAGAACTGATTATGAACATTTACCTTCTACTGAATTCCCTGGTGCCTGTGAATATTTACCCTTTGATCTTTGTTAAGGCTTTAGGCAGAGCAAACTGAAAACCATTCTCCTGAATGTTACTTGGAAATGCATGGTCAAAGTTTCCTAGCATGGCGTCTCGGTGGCTTTATTATCATCACTATCATTAAAAATGCATGTGTCTATCTTCATGTGGTAGGATGATGGGTGATGTACAAAACAATTTGCACTCATAATCTATGCCTTTGAAGACTCTGAAACAAAGACAAAGACAAACACTAATTTTAGACAATAACCTAATAGAGTAGATTAAAATAACATTTTTTTTGCACAAAACATAAGTGAAGAATAGCTGTTTTGTGAAGCAATGTGTTGGAAGAGAGGATTTCTGCATTGGGTAGAGTTTGTTGATACTTGATTCATGTGTAATACACAGGTATGATCTATCCTCCACTGCTTCTTCCAACTAGCCTAACCAGGTCCCTTGTCCTGAGTGAAGCCATTAAGAAAAGGAGGCAAACGTTCAGCAGTTTTGGGGCGCCTGGTTGGCTCAGTCGTTAAGCGTCTGCCTTCGGTTCAGGTCATGATCCCACAATTGTGGGACTGAACCCCACAATGGGATCCCTGCTCCGCAGGGAGCCTGCTTCTCCCTCTCCCACTCCCTCTGCTATATTGTCTCTCTTGCTGTGTCTCTCTCTGTCAAATAAATTAATAAAATATATTTTTTAAATGTTCAGCAGTTTTAAATTTATATATACATATATGTACATGTGTGTATATCTATATACACACATGTACATATATGTATATACGAAGTGCTTTGTTATGAGAAATTGGCTTACATGAATACAAAGGCTGAGAAGTCCCATGATCTGCTATCTGCAAGCTGGAGATCCAAGAAAGTCAGTGGTATAATTTCAGTCTGAATTCAAAAGCTTGAGGCCCAGGGGAGCTGATGATGTAACCCAGTCCAGGAGTAGAAGACCAATCTCCCAGCTCAAATAGGCTGGCAGACAGCAACAGGGCAGACTACTTCTTCCTCTTTCCTTTCTTTCTTTCTTTCTTTCTTTCTTTCTTTCTTTCTTTCTTTCTTTCTTTCTTTCTTTCTTTCTTTCTTTCTTTTTTTTTTTCTATTCAGGCCCTCAACAGATTGTTTGATGCCCATGCAAATTACAGAGGACAGTCTACCTTCCCTAGTCCATTGATTAATTTCACTCAGCTACACCCTCACAGACAGACCCAGAAATATTATTTAATCTGGGCACCCATTGTCCCAGTCAAGTTGACACATAAAATTAACCATCACACCTGATTAGGTCCTTCCTCAATCTCCATATGTGAAATGGTGGACTCTACCCAGAAATTTATGCTAACCCTTCCTGGGGAAGTCATTTCTTGAACAGAATACCTTAATTTGTTTTCTTATTATATGTACAGTGTATAACTGTTATGAGATAGTTCTAAATAAATTGAGAGACAGAATGTAAACTTTAGAATTAAAGGATATTTTAGAGTCATCAATTTCTAAGGCTTCACTTACAAGGCTGGAGAGAAGAAGTCCTATGGCCAGAACCTGAGAAGCTCGTCAGTGAGGAAATGAGAATAAATTTCCAGACACACACATCCCTACTCCAGCCAATTTTGCTTTCCATTTGAGGAGCTAGATCAGTCACAACTAATCTATATAAACGCATAAAGTGAGCAACTTTTATTTCTAAGACAAAGACAATCAAGACACATTAGAAAACCCGATCTTCTTTATAACTAGAATTTGTAATGGTTTGTCCTCTCATCCAGCAGATATAACTGACATAAGAGATAATAAGCTAAAACTAGTACAGTCAAATTTTCTCAGACTTTATTATTAAGAATACTCCAAGTATTTATTAATCATGCAATGCTTTTCAGACATGAAGACATTTCTTACAGCAGTAGAAAATTCTGTTTGTTCCATCCCTGTCTTTTCTCTTGAAGCATTAGAGTTATTAAGTACAACATCTGCACAGAACAGGTTGTTTGCTTTTCAAATAACTTTAGCAGAAAGAGATATTTGATGAATTAGTAATGTGTTTGACCTTGAGAAACTGATAAAAATATCTGGTTCTTTGGTCCTTTATTTTGATGCCTCAGTACCTTTTTAAAGCTGGATTTTACAAGCCCCTTAGCAAATTCATTTTGCAACAATGTTTTTCCTTGTATGTAATATATTACTTGAATACTGAAAAACCTGCTGGAAAAAGGAAAAAAAAATATAAGTCTGAGTAACCAATAGCCTCTGTGGTCATTATAAATGCCCAATGGGTATTTCAGTGTCCTTTAATTGAAAACGAATTATGCAAATCCATTTAAGTGTGATGAAAGTTTACAAAAACAACTAAAGACTGAAGAGCCAGACACATCAGCACAGTTGAAAGTTAATGTGTAAGACATTAATAGATGTTCCTAGATCTGCACCTTCTTGTTCCTACGTCCAAGAAATTTATTTTCTAGACAATTACCTCTATGAGGAACACCCAGGGCTGGAGGGAAGAGTTTTACAGAATCTTACTGTTATTGAGTCAGCCATGCTGCCTATTAAATAACAGGTGGAAGGCCATGATTTATATGCCTAAGTCACACAATGCAGTCATCCCATGGAGGCCCTGACCCTCAGAGAAGAAAGGCCAAGATGGTATTTCAATTACCATAAAATGAAAGCAGATTGCTTTTTAGTCCAAATGTGCTTACCTATTAAGCTATAAAAATGTAATCCATGAGCCAACATACAAAATCACAAGTATACAATCACTCTACATACATGTAACATTCTTCCCTTCTAACATCAACTTTTACTTGCCTATCACACATCTGAAATGTACAAGGATTACCTGCAAGAGGCACTTGTTATTCCTAATGATGTCGGTGACAGTGAGCCCCAAGGAACTTGGAGCAAATGTTTTCATTGAATGGAAGGGTCCCAAACGTTTATTCAAAGAATGAATTTGACCATTTTGAGATTTTTTTCTTTTGGTTTTGGTTTTTATTTGGTATTGCTCGATTTGGCATTTGGCATTTTTTAATCTTCTAGGAATACTGGATTTATTCCATTTCCTGTGCAAATTTTCAGTGCATCAGTGCTTGGGGTATTATAAATAATTCCTGTGTAGATTACTTTTCTAGACAGTCAGATACTAGTCTCAGTCAGGGAGCATTTGGAATCATGTAGGAGTGTTTTGGTTTTTGGAGCTGACATTGGAATTTGTGGAATGAAGGTCAGGAAGAGGATACACAGGACAGTTCTGCACAATGAAGGGGTGCTTCTCAGGAATGCCTAAAGTACCATTCTTGAGAACAATAGCTGAGGAACCACCCCTCTGAAGAAAGAAAAAGCAATGTACTCTGGGGTCTCATCTCACTCATGGGCCCTATCCCATCTTTATGGCAAGAGGGTTCATCTTATCCTGGAGCTGGGCCATTGTCTCAGGGTCAAGTGAAAAACAAAACAAAAACAAAACAAAACAAAAACAACAACAACAACAACAAAAACAAACAAACAAACAAAATCCCATCTTTATGGCATGAGGGCCCATTTTATCCTAGAGCTGGCCACATTGTCTCAGGGCCAAGTGAAAAAAACAAAAACAAAACAAAACAAAATGAAAAACAACAACAAACAAAACAAAACAAAAACCAACAACAACAACAACAAAAACCCTACAAAATAAACAAAGTCAATTAGTGAGCAGACTCCTAAGAGATTTTATGGGCCACCAGATATACTCCATGTCATAGGAGTCAAAAAACATACCAGCCTGAACTTGGAGAGGGTTTTCGAAAACTCATAGAATATTCAAATGTATAATTTCCTGAGACTCCTTCCTACAGTCCACATTGCCTCTCCCTATATGACTTGACAAAGATGAGGAATGATGATGAAGCATTATAATGAAAAGTTTTAGTCCCCAATTTTTGTTCTGAGAGCCTCCCTCCTCCTTTGTATAGTTAGCTCTTGGCATTGGATAACTTCTAGTATCCACCCATGAATATTGAAGTAGTATCAGGATGTTATTATTTTATAGGTGTTTTGTGATAATGCCATAACACATCCCCTATAAAAGAATGAATGAAAGGTAGCATATTGTAAAGGTGCTGTTCAAGTTTTTTTTTTCCATCAATGTGCAATAAATATAAGTGATTATATCAAAATCAACATGCATAATCAAATGCATGGTCTATCATGCATTCTACCAAGGTCTATCAGGTATGACCCTGTGCCTTGCCTCTCCTTCTGCACTATCTTTGGACTCCAGCTTCAGGGTCTGTTCTGGTCTTGGTGTGAACAAGTCTTTCACTTCCCTTTTTCCTTTTAGTCCAGGAGACTCATTTCAGAAATTTTAGATGAAATTTACCAAGAAACCAAAGGTGTAGATTTCTGAGTCTGAAAAGCTAAATATCATCTTTTTTTTTTTTAAAGATTTTATTTATTTATTTGACAGAGAGAAATCACAAGTAAGCAGAGAGGCAGGAAGAGACAGGAGGAAGCAGGCTCCCTGCTGAGCAGAAAGCTCAATGTGGGGCTTGAACCCAGGACCTGGGATCATGACCTGAGCCGAAGGCAGCGGCCTAACCCACTGAGCCACCCAGGCGCCCTAAATATCATCTTTTTTTATCCAATTTACTAGGCACACAGAACACTGTCCTGTTTCTCAATATGTATAAGGAAACCCATATCTAAAACAATAGTTGTGAGACTTCATGTTTAAAGCTCATGTTCTCTCAGTCTCTCAAATACCATTCATGGCGATATGTTCCACTGTAAATAGTAGAGCTGTTGCAATACCAAAACCTTGAGAAAGGTCTTGTCTTTTGGATGTTTCTTGGTTACCTAACATTTGAATGAGAATTGTCCATGCAAGGTAAACTCACTTTATCCAGAGATTCAATTCATCCTAATCTGTAAATATCTCAATTTCCTATTCTGAAATGTTCAAGTGCTAAAAAATGTTACCTTAATTTTTAATATGTTTTGGTCTTACAAAAGAGTCAGAGATTGACAAATCTGGGAGAAATACATTTCAAAAAAATTTATAAGTCTTCTCAGCAAATTGTCAAATTCACTTTAAAATACATCTGTTACATAAAAATTTGACTTGTTTTTTGATGCTATTAATGATAAGTCAGTATCATTTAGATACTTCTTCAGTACTTCCTGTCTTATTGATGTCCTACCCAAGCAATCATAACCCTTTCTAGAAAAGGGCTGTGGTCAATAGAAACTGAGTTTTTATTTTTTCTTTGAAATGTTTCCAATGTTCAGAGGATTGATAGACTGTAAGTGATATATACATATGAAAGGCCAACACAAATGCTGATCCTTTTGATATTAAAAGTTAACTTAAAATATTTGATGTAACTCCTTCACTGTTTCCTTGTGACAGTTCATATTGGGATATTTGGTTTTCACAAGGATTTCGTCCTGGAATTGCCCACATGTTCTAGACCTGCTCTTGTCTTTGATAACTTTTTTCGTTTTGCTCTAATTTAAATTTCTAACTCGTCACTAAAAAAAGGTAAGATTTTGGGAGCTTCAAAAAGGAAAGTTAATTTTATAGATCATCGATGAAAGTCAAGATGGACTAGTCAATTCTTCAGTAAGAGCCTCCAAACCACAGAGCGACAGAACACAAAAACATTTTTTCACATTCTCATTGTAAATTCCAATGTGGGCCATGGATCTCTGCTCATTGTAGATCCAGGTCAACATAGACCTCAACTCAACACAGGTTTCTATCGCCTGGGAAGGGAGAACAAAGCATACATCAGTTCACAGGGTCAATTAAATGACAGATCTTACAGGAGAATGTAGACCCTCTCTGGTATTTTCACTCATATTTCACTGGCCAAAGTAAGATCATATCTAACTTCAAAAGAGGTTGACAAGTACAGATTGGAGGAGAAGAACAAGAATGCTTGTGGGGAGCCAGAAATGTTACCTCCCTACTAAGTCTTCTGCCTCCCAAATCTGGGTCTGAGCAGCCTTATGCCACAAGACACCTCTGACAACACTTGCCTGGTTTCAGTTTCTGTCAAATCCTAGCCCACCGAGAGAACAATAATATCCACAGAACATATTTTACGCCTCTTTTACAGACACAGTGTGAGATTTAAGTATATTAGTTCAATCAAAGAATAAATGTTAAGTTCCTATCTCATTCTGGGTTCAACTTTTCATTAGTTCCCATTTATAGGCCAGGGGCAATAAGAAAGCACATTTAGAAATCTATTCAAAACACTGTGGTAACTAGAAAAAAAGAATCCCCTCTTTTAGGCTTCTCTTTATCATCTTCCAGGAATATTTGATATCTCAAATTCTTTGTAATTACTCTCTGATCATGTAGTTGTCAATTTCGTCATGATCCCCTCCACCCTCGCTCAACTGGCACAGGTTTTCCTTAGAATTTTTTTCATTACCTGCATTCAGTGCATCTCCCAAGCTCAGTGCTATCAGCCCTATTATCCAAGTTGTCTCCTCTCAGCTACTTCAACATAGTGCCACTTTTTTTCTGTGCTAAATACGGCTTGTCTGAGAAAAAAGAAACTAATTGTTGTAACTCCCATATGGAAGCTGCATAGATTGTTAGAAGCCGCTCTCTTCTGCTCCAGGCTACAAGCACCGCGCTAGGTCTTACATGTTTGTTTGACAATCTCACAGCAGGAATAGCTGTGGGGAGAGGAGGAAAGTGAAATAACAAGGAGATTGGATGTCAGGCTCTTTTTTATACAAGATCTCCTAATAAGAGTATTACTTCATTGTCTAATGTTGAAGAATTTAAAAATGTGTCTGACCCACACATTTGACAGCCTTGGAGTATGGCCCTCTCTCCCAGTTAGGGTATCTCATTAATTTATTTCACAGAAAGTCACCTCTTCTCCTGTGCTGGGCCCTCAGCAAACACCTGTGGATTACTGCCACAGCCTTTAAACTCTCTTCCTAGTATCCAGGTTGCCCCTCCATCCAATGCATCCTGCTGACAATAATTAACTTGATTAAACACCTGTGACAGAGTAATTATTGAGATGCTATTTTTACTTTATTCTCTCTAATACTGGAGATGGGAAATAATTCGAGGTAGATTTTATGTTCTGTTCCAAAGGCTTTTGTGCTGAGCCTGGGCCATTTAGGTTAGAAATAATTTCTGGGAAACAGGGCAACTTACAGAAATTTGGAAAAATCCAGAGCACATTCCCCCATATCCAGGCTTTTGTGAAAATAAGCTAAATGAGGGGGGAGCTAATCCTTAAAGAAAGCAGAACTGGCTCAATAATGAAGCAAATGGTTTGTTTCAACAAGATGGTAGAGCGGTCAGAGTTGTCAGGCTTTTAGAGTGATATGGAACTAATGTCCACTCCCGCACAACCCCCCAAATGTCAAAAGGATTCATGATAGAATAACCAAGACGACAAAACCCCAAAAGGTCATGGTGTTGGAGGCACAGAGAAAGTGCATGTCTTCATACGGCGGAAAAGGGGAAGGTAGCAGGCTGCTTTGAAAGGTCCACAAGGGCATGTCAGAACCAGCCCTCTGGACCAAGGACCAGAAACCTTCTTCCCATCCTAGAATTTGTGCTCTAAGGGAGGCTCTCCCTGCCAAAACAAATTTATAAATGTGACTGAGTTAGTATTTCTTGACACCTCTGGTAGAAAGAGGTGAAGACTGATTTACCTGGCTTAGAGAATAAAAGTACGTGGACTTTTCCTCATTTGGATGATGTACCCTAAAGTCATAGCCACAAGAGGCCACTCTCAGCATTACACTGTCCTACCCAGAAACTTTCACAGCGTGGTTGGTGTATTCAACCTAAGCCCTGTAGGTGAGCGTTCAGACACCTGAATAGTTGATTCCCACCTGAGCTACCGAAGTTAATTTCCTCCGTCCCCCAAATACTCTTCTCTGTTCTAATCCGCCTCACATCTTCACTTTAGCCCTGTGACCGCTATTGACTCATTCCCGGAACTCTGACAGTTCTTTATCCCCCTGCAACCCTAGCATGCAAAGTAAACTACTCTGTTGATGCAGCCTAGAATGATTTATGATTACTTCATTAGGGTTAGTGTTCTTAATGATATTAAAAACTCCTTTGGGACAAGGACCACATCTCGTATTTCTGTTCCCCTCCTAGTGTCTAACAAGGGGCTAAACCCAAACTAAAGACTTATTAGTTGATTGCATTATCTGTCAATGCCTCTCATGGGGAGTCAGGTCTGGGTGGAGGATCTCATTCAGGAAGAAAGCAAGCCATTCAGGATAATAAACTGACACAACGGAAGTTACCACAGCGAGAAGCACAAAGGACAGTTGATGGGTAGTTTCAGTTGTAGAACACGGTTTAATTGGTTCAGCTCTGAAAAGTGCAAGTTGCTTGCCTGGGTGAGGAATGTTGTTATTCCTGGTCTGAGAAAAGAACTCAAGCTCAACGAAAGGAGGCCAGATGTTCAAATCCCCTAACAGGAAGACCAAAAGAATCAAGTCCTGAGCCTGTATTTTCTTTCAGTGCCACCTGAGTAATTAGTCAATCGGGGGAAGTGAAGACTTAGGGATATAACTGGAGGTCTGTTAGAAAGGAAAAGACCAGACTAACTCTGACAACTCATTCAGTCATTTGTTTCATTCGGAAAAAGACTAGAAGTGCAGAAGTCTTCTTTTTCTTAGGAGGGCTAAACCAGAAAATTACTATTGTTTTCTGATGTCATTTTAGAGATAATACTAAGAACACCTGTAGATTAGTAAACTCCTAAACCCTGGCTGTGGCTTGAATAATCACCTTTCAAATATTCCCTAAAAAGCAGGACCAGAAATCTGACTCGGTATTTTCAAAGACAGAAGCATATAAAATATGAAACCATGTAACTTCCCATTGTCCTCATGCTATAATTCAATCTTTGTTAAAATGCAGACAAGAAAAATGAGTAGTGTCTTGGAATCTGCTTTTGTTCTACCCACCGTACTGCAGGAATTCTCTGAAACTGACAAGCTCTCCCAGGCCTTCTTTCCCGATAACCTTTCTTGTTATGAAAGGCATAAGACAAGAACAGTCATTGATCGGGGAATTGAAGCTCTCCCATAAAAGAGGAGTATGTCGACAGAAATACCATCAGTTCCCCGGCACGCAGGTCAAACATTCCTTAATCTCACTGGTGTCAAGGGATTGCATGACTACCCTCAGACAAGGACAGCCGATATTACCTGCACCGGGAGTCAGACCTGTTGTTGGAACGTCTGGAAAGGGGACAGACTGAACGAAAGAGCAGCAGTGCCTCCCACAGACACGCAGAATCAGGTCTGGCTGTATTTCAAACACCAAACAAACTATATTTTCAATTTTACTGCCTGACATTTACCAGAGGGGAAAAGATACATAAGTAATGAGGCAAAAGGGCATGACAAGCTGGGTGCGTATTTTCTCATTACGTGAAGAAATAAGCCTAGCAAAAATTGCACTTAGAATTCAAAATTAAAAGTAAATAAGTATTTTTTCACATTTGTCAGAGCATCTTTAACAAATTCAACAATTCTGAATGTATATAAATGTGGTTGATATTTTTTGATGCTCTGATCTAGCAATGTTATCCACTTGTTTTCACTGTATTATGCCGCTCATTATTTTGGGTCAATCTGTAAACACTGGCATCTGTGTCTGTCTCCTGCAACCATGTTATTTTCTTAATAACAACAGCTGTCGTCATTATCAGCAGCTTAATATCTGCTAGGCACAGTATTAGTACCCTACATGCCTTCTATTGCTTCACCCTTCACAAAAATTCTGCACAATAAGTGTTCTCACCATCAATTTATTAAGGTAAAGAAGTTCAGCGAGGTAACAGCACATTAAGTGGTAGAGCTAGTTTCTGGAGTGCAAAATCAAATCTTTCTTCCTTTCAGCCTCCTCTTCAGACCCTAGCATGGATTCTGCCCTCTCTGGGTTCTTAGTAAATATGGCAACTGCCTGAGTTTACTTTCATGCATGAGCAAAACCACAGGTTAAAGCATCATTAATGAAACTTCATTAAAGTGTCTGGGAGTGTCTCAGTAAACTATCAGGTCAGCCACTCAGCTTTGGAGTGACTGATAGACATACACACACACATGCACGTACACACAATTGGACTATACATTTTGGTGTTAAGCATGCAGAGTCTGATCCCTGATCATGCAGAGAAGGACTTGCACCAGAATTTCTTCTTTTTTTCTTCTTCTTCTTTTTTTAATGCAGTTGGATAGTCCCCTGTTCATGGTAACCAAGAGGGAATATGCAACCACAGAGTGTCAGATTCTGATCCAACATCTATAAATGTTTCTCTGTAATAAATAGATGTTTAATTTTCTAGCTTTTAAAGCCCAAAACACTAACTCTCCTCTCAGGATTTCCTGGTCCTGGGGTGGTTGATGTGACAAAGAGTAGTGCGGGTGGTCAGGGTTGTAATTACGCTCTAATGAAAACTGCTATTTACAGTTGAAAGGCACCTCTGTAGTCTGGCATGGTTCCAAGAACTTAGACTTTCTTAATGCTGTTTCACATAAAAAAATAATAATAATAATAATAATAATAAACCTCTCCCAGCACCTGTATAAGGTGCTTAAAATGTCATTACCACCTGTAATTACATGGCAAATCCAATTACCAAGCTAAGGCATCAGATTGGTATGTACAATTTGTACATGTTGACCGTGTGGGCTATAAAATTGTAACGGGAGAAGCACACATAGTCGGAGATTGTGTGCATCTTGTGTAAAGCTCTGAAGAGCAATTAGAATATAAAAAAGTAATGAGGAATAATAAGAATAAATGAGTTTCACTGAAGTAATGGCATTTTATAAGCTTTAGATGAGAGGTCCTTCAGCTTCAAAAAAGTAGGAAAAATTATCCTCGAATGGAAAAGAAATCACATAACATATTGGAATAAGCAACAAAGAAATATAATAATTTTCTAATAGAGATATATTATAGCTTCCGTGTTCACTGTACAGACATGACTTATGGTACATAAAGAAATTGGAAAAACCTCCGTATACACTGAGAGATTTCTGGGAAAAGACAGGCTGTTTGGATCTATGTGAACGGTGGAATCCATGAAACAGAGCCTTCCAAACCCCTTGTGACATTCATCATAGCAGTTACACGAGTTACACTAAATTATGATCTTTTTTCATATAGATGGAGGAGTGATAAATGCAGAACTGTCTGCCAGCTTATTATACGGTCAGCAGCAGCAAAAGGAATGGAAAATGACAGGAATAAATAACATAATCTGATCAGTTAGTGGCACACAAAGATTTCCGGGGCTCTGTCTGGTATAACAATCTCTAGTCTCCTGGGAGCCACCTCAGAAAGATTGACTATTGTCACAGATAAGTTCAGTTGTGTGAAGGACACAAAGCATCAGGCTTAGATATGCTATTTGGGTTTTGTCTATCCTGCTTCCCATAAGAAGTCAATGGACTCTATATCATGGTCCCTTGACATAAACTAAATTGCCATGCCACATGGGAAGAAATAGGCAAGTTTCCTAATCAAATTATAAGTTCTTTATAGATAGAATTTGTGACTATTAATTTCTTTTAAAATATCTGCAGATATTCACAATTCTATAAGAAGCAGACACATGCTAAGTGTTTTTGCTGGATTTTTATACATACGTTATATGAGAATATAATTATACATCTTGTCTCATGAAGAGTGCCTGGTCCAGACACAGGATGTAATCTGACTTTTCAAAATTGAAATAAGTGGTAGATATTGAAATCACACTCACTGCCCAATTTAAATGCCAGTTGGCTTATTATATATCATTTATAGTGAGCTTCCTGAAGCCTTTGTTGGATTCTCCCTGTGTACCCTTCACATTTTCATGCACTGGGTGAGACTCTCTTTAAAACTCTGTCCTCTCTTTTTCTCATGACACAATTTTCTCACAGTTTTCCTCAGACCTCAAGCCATTCTTTTCAGCTTTCTTTACTGACTTTACTAGACTTGGGCCTCTCCTCTCTCAGAGACGTCTCTGGCCAATTTCATATGCTTTTACGGTCTTAACCTCCATGCATATACCATCAGCTTTTGCATATGTTTCCAGCTGACTCCTACCTCATGCCAGAAAAATATTTATAACTGTTTGCTAGGCAGGACCTCTTAATTTTCCAGAGCCAGGTGAAAACCAATCAATAGTAAACTAATTGTTTTTCCTTCTCATACTATATTTTCCTCTTAATCTTAATTCTTGGCATTACCACTTCTTCAAGGAAGAAGGAAAGAAAGAAAGAGGGGGGGGGAAGTAAAAAGAAAAGATAAAAGAAAAAGGCCAGACTCCATCTTCACCCACCCTCTTCCCATCACCCAATCTAAATCTCTATATTGTGCATTGCTTTTTTCTCTACACCCCATTTCCATTGCCTGGGTTAAGGATTCTAGCACTTCCCAGATTTCCTGTGGTATCCTAATTGATCTTCCTGCTTCCAATTTTGGCTCACCATCTTAATTTATTCATTCTCATTCTGTGAATTTGATCATGTCATTTTTCTACCTAAAACCCATTAGTGGCTCTTTATCTCCCTTTAGGCAAAGCCAAACTTATAAGTACGGCTCATTGGTTCCTTCTCAACAGAACTGCCCTGTCTTTCTCAACTCTTAATTTTTATCTCTCCATAAATCACATTCTGCATTTTATCAACTATGTTTATGTTTTTTCTCATGTCAAAAATCATGTTTTATTTCTTATCTGTTTGGTAAACTTAATCTCCAACCTTCAAAATTCTAAACAAATACCATTTCTTCTCTGAATTTTTAAAAATGCTCTCTGTTAAACCTAGCTGTGTCTTCCACTGGACCTCCGTAGACCTCTCTGTAACAACCTATTATAGGATTTAGCATACCTATTACAGGATTGAGATTATTTATTTATCAATAGACTGTAAGATCCTTAAGGCAAGAGTCCATTTTTCTACCTAATTCTTCATCTTCTTAACATAGGCTCCCCCTGTGGTGAGGCTCAGCCATTATTTATTGAGTAGATAAATGTATTTTGGTTATTCCAAGATTGTTGTTGATTGTGATTATATCATTACATGATTATTTACAGATCTGTCCTATCCTTTCTGACAGTTATGTCAGCTACAAGCAAATATTGTTGTACATTTTCCTTTAGGAAGAAAAAGGATAGTGCACCAATTGCTATGTTTTTTAATCCATTTCCACTTTTCTGATTGCCTTCCCCCCATAAATATTTATTGAAAACTTCCATCATCTAGCAGACATGGTGTAAAGTTCCACAGAAATATCTCTGTGATATATGTGAGATAATTTCTGCAGGAAAATTTAATGTTACAATTTAGCAGGTGATCAATGTCATAAGAATATAACAGTTTACGAACTATAGAAGTTTGGGAAAAAGGAGCTGGGATTTTCTCTGAGGAGGTCAGGGAAGTTTTCATACCAGTGGTAACACTGATTGGGCCTTGATACCTCTGTAAGTTTCCTTACATGGAGAATGATGGGAAGGTCTGCTAAGCAAGTCAATCATGAAGGCCGAAAGGAGAAAGTGGGTAGCAAAGTGTATTAGTAAATCTACAATAATATGGTCTCAACTTGTAAACTAAGGAAAATATTAGACTCCAAGACCAGGAAAGACAAGAGGGTGAAGATTGCAAAACACTTCAATGTAGCCTGGACTTGAGTTTCTAAAAGCACGTAATATTATAAGCAGGAAAATGACACCAGAAACTTATCTTTTAGAACCATTAATATACTAATTGTTTCTAGTACATTTTAAATGCAATTAGAATCGATTAAAAACTGTTACATTACTCCAGAATATAAAGTTAAAAATATCTGGTTTCTTAGGTATGAAAGTAAATACATTTAAATTTATTCAACATAGACATAAAAAATAGTGTAAAAGACAAATACTAGCATAAGATTTAGGAAATATGAGTAAGTTAAGTTCTTTCCTTATATCTGTCACAGAGTTAAGAATTAAATATATGTATGATAGCTCCGCAAAAGTTTAGTTAAACTACAAATAGTATAATTTCTACTGTACCCCATTGTTCTACATTTTCTTGATAATCAATTACTACAGAGCGGCATGCCTATAGTGAGCAAGTCTTATCACAGGATAGTAACAAAATTTTCTACAAATAAAACAAAACGGACTTTAATTAGCATCGTTCGATTAAGTCTAACCTTTTTTCTTTTAACCCATTTTTTGCCTCACTGGCAAAAGGTTGTTCTTTACATTTATAGGTAGCAAAGAAACATGGGGCATATCACCAATAGCTTGGAATTAGAGAGTTCTGCCATAATCCAGTTCTGTGACCTTGGACGAGCCAGTTACCATGATATCTGGTGTATGTCAGTTTCTCAACCAGCTTCAGCAGCCTTTCTCCTCCTCTACGTAAGAATTCTATAGTGTACTATGTGAAAAATTTTAATACTTGATAAGTATGTATGTCTAGAGGGAATGTAAATTTAATTCTTCAGCCTTCCATCAGTGTACCCACTTCATTGTCTACAACTGAAAAATGACTAAAAAATCATGAATGAATTCTAAAACTTTCTATTTTCCTCAAGGTATTGTTAAACTGAGAAAAGGTTGGTCATATATTAAACATAAGCCACAGCATATTTAAATTTCTTTTTCCTGTAATCTCTTAGCAATGTAAAAGTTGATGTTGCATTTCTCAAGAATAGGAACTTTAAGTTTCACAAGAGGATTAAAAGAATGAAAACCTTTAAAGTACTTAGAATAGTGACTGGCACATAGAAAACACTAGAGAAAGATTTGCTATTATCATCATTACTAATGTGGAAAAATTCATACTGCTTGATAAGCCTTAGAGAAATCACCTGTTATGTTGTGTTTACACATAGGTTAAAAGTGTTCCAGAAATATGTTCTGGGTCAGATGCCAGATTTTAAAAACTACTGTGAAGGGACACGGTATGTTAGTTAGTCACATTTGAGTTACACTAGCCTTAATATAAGCTCCGGGCTTCAAAAAGAATGGGTTTCCTGAGGTGAAAGAAAAGTAAATATAGGTAGGTCGATGGTCTCATTGCCTTCACTGAAAAGACAAAGGAAGACAATCCAGGAAAAAAAAAATTCAAATTTACACTAGTGGTCATTCTCCCTTTTTTCTCTCTTTGTTCTTGATATTTTGTTTAATTTCTTTGTTCTTGATATTCTGTTTAATTTCATTTCTCTCCAATGAAAGAGAAATCTTGAATACTTGAATTTAGGAATTTCAGAAATGCTGATTTTTATAGGCTATTTTGTGTTCTTCTAACGTTCATATGTTGCAATTCTAACCCCCTGTACTTCAGAATATGACTGTTTAGAAATGGGGCCTTAAAAAAGACAATTCAGGTTAAATGAAGTTATCAGGGCAGGTCCATCCAATATGCCTTGTCCCTTTAAATGAAGAGATGACTAAGACATAGTCATACACAGAGGAAAGATAATGTGAAGACACTGGAAGAAGATGGCCAATTGCAAACCAGAGAGACGGTTTAGAAGAAATCAGCCTTGCTGACACCTTGACTTCTGACCTCTAATCTTTAAAACTGTGAGAAGATAAAATTTTGTTGTTTAAGCCGGCCAATCTATGGTACTTTGTTATAGTGGCCCCAGTCATTATTAGCAAGCTAATACGCTAACCTAATAATGTTTTGAATTAAGATATAATTTAACATTTATTAGACTAATTAAAGCCTCAATAGAAATTAGATAAAAGAGTGAAATTGTTAAAAGGCCTCAGAACTATGTTGAGTCAGAGTAAGAATAACAATAATTACAGTAGCTCTATGGTGAATGTTTGTATCAACAGGCTCAAAGAAGCTCAGAGAGGTTAAGTAACTTGCCAAATGTCACACAGGTTGGGAATGGGGAAACACCAATTAAATGAAGGTGGTTTAATTACAGAGTCCTTGATGTTAACCAAGACAAATAGAAATATTCTAATCAATTTTGGGTTTGGAATGAATCAGAGATTGCTGCAAAGGTAAAGTACATACTCGAGTATCTCTAGGTCCGAAGGAGGAAAATAAAGGACAGGTAATCACAAGGACACAAAATAATACAGATAGATCATTTTTTAATGATTTTATTTATTTATTTGACAGAGATCACAAGTAGGTAGAGAGGCAGGCAGAGAGAGAGGGAGAAGCAGGCTCCCCGCTGAGCAGAGAGCCTGACGTGGGGCTCGATCCCAGGACTCTGGGGTCATGACCTGAGCCGAAGACAGAGGCTTTAACCCACCGAGCCACCCAGGGGCCCCCAGATAGATCATTTTTATACCAATTTATAACTATAAGATTATATTATTTGAATTAAGCAAACATAATGTAGTTTACAAATAGCTTGGAAGAAAATCATACAACTTGACAGAAAAGGACTGCATGGACAGTGAATATGGGACAAAAGAAAACAAAACCTCACCTCACTGTTACGGTGATGTGAAGACAAGGAGGGGATGCAGGCAACTTTAGAAGAAGATTCTTGTGATTCTCACCAAGCAGAGCAAGGGACTTGGTGAGAACCTGGACAGAGTCAAAAAAGGAAACAAAGAAAGTGGGGTCTGAAGGTTTTAGAGGAATATGTAAACTCTGAGCAAACTCTGAGAACTTCTGAATAATGCAGATTGTTGTTTTTGTTGATTGTGACAAATCAGTGACACTGTTCTCTGTGTGGGGGGCAAATGCAGCCCTCAAAATCATGCCAATGACAAAATACACAATTCAAATAAGAGCATCTTAATCTCTGTAGTCCCAGTCTTGAAACCTTCTCCTGCAGGGAGCTGGCAAACATCTTTCCCATGTATTGCTGTCTCCATGCAGGAATATGGACTAGGGGGAGTCACATGAAATTATCTGAGTATAATTCCAACTGGATTATATGGAATTCAATAAGAATGATTTCTAGCCAGTAATATATACAAGAGTAATTTGTAGACACTGGAGAGGGAGAAAAAGTAGAGCTAATCAATTGTAATACTTCTTTTTTTTTTTTAAGATTTTATTTGTTTATTTGACAGAGAGAGATCACAAGTAGACAGAGAGGCAGGCAGAGAGAGAGAGAGAGAGAGAAAGGGAAGCAGGCTCCCTGCTGAGCAGAGAGCCCGATGCGGGACTCGATCCCAGGACCCTGAGATCATGACCTGAGCTGAAGGCAGCGGCTTAACCCACTGAGCCACCCAGGCGCCCCAATTGTAATACTTCTAATGGACGAAACAAATGTATTTGTGTGTGTGCATGCATATAACATATATAAATTACTCATAATCCATACAACAAATTTTGCATATATTTAATTAAAACCATTTTATCTGATTACACAGGCAACTTTTTATTATTCAATGAATGTGTTTATTTTGGTGTTTCTTTTTCCTTGAAGATTTTAACTAACTTATTTTTAAATCTTGATCCTATCGTATCCCTAAAATACTGTCTGTCTTTATGAATCCTGTTTGTGATGAACAGGAAAATGTATACCTAAAAATAAGTGTTGCTCCTTCATGGTACCAAATGCTATTGAGGCCTAAAGAGAATTTGCCCGTCACTCTCCCTTTAGCCTTGAACATCATTAATAACCTTTTGACATACCATTTCTGTCCTACGCTGCCTTTTATCTCCTAATCTCAAACACACAGCAAACATTCATTTTCCACAACGGCTTGGTGAAAGCAAGCATTTTATCCACAGTATTATAAATGAGCAAGGTGAGCTGGAATGACTACCCAAGGGGACTCCCAGAGAAGGGCAAAGCACAGAACAAACCTCTAATGCCGAAATCTAGCCTGGGCAAGAGCTACCATCCATGTGTTATATTAAATCATGCCCCATTTCCATTTATTATCTTCAAATTTGGGGAGGCATCTTAATTTTTTTTCCTAATGAAACTTCCGTCTTGGGGCCCTGGGTGGCTCAGTGGGTTAAGCTTCTGCCTTCGGCTCAGGTCTTGGTCTCAGGGTCCTGTGATCGAGCCCCACATCGGGCTCTCTGCTCAGCAGGGAACCTGCTTCCCCCTCTCTCTCTGCCTCTCTACTTACTTGTGATCTCTCTCTCTGTGAAATAAATAAATAAAATCTTAAAAAAAAAAAAAAAAAAGAAGAAGAAGAAGCTTTTCTCTTTTAAGTTCACCTTGTCGGGGCGCCTGGGCGGCTCAGTGGGTTAAGCCGCTGCCTTCGGCTCAGGTCATGATCCCAGGTCCTGGGTTCGAGCCCCACATCGGGCTTTCTGCTCAGCAGGGAGCCTGCTTCCTCCTCTCTCTCTCTGCCTGCCTCTCTGCCTACTTGTGATTTCTCTCTGTCAAATAAATAAATTAAAAAAAAAATCTTAAAAAAAAATAAATAAATTCACCTTGTCCTACAAAGTCCTAGGTGTTGGGTATATTTTGGTAAAGAAAATACACAAAATTTTTGTGATCTGTAACTATGCCTACGCTTCTTTCCTATCCATTCCCTTTTTGTGCCAGCATCTACGATTGCACAATATTCTCCTCATAATATTTTCACTTCCTAATCACCAAGCACAATGGTTTTCTCAGTTATCACTATGAGCGGTGTGAGAGGAATTCGAAGTAGAAAGCTGGGACTATATCCTTTTGGGCTTATAAATTGTGTGAGGATTTTTGAACTTGGCCTTAAAAGCAGTGGAAAAGACCCTGAAGGATTATACACAAGACATCTCCAATATCAGGTTTAACTTTTTATTTTTTTATTTTTTTTAAGATTTTATTTATTTATTTGACAGGCAGAGATCACAAGTAGGCAGAGAGGCAGGCAGAGAGAGAGAGAGAGAGAGAGAGAGAGAGAGAGAGAGGAGGAAGCAGGCTCCCTGCTGAGCAGAGAGCCCGATGCGGGGCTCGATCCCAGGACCCTGGGATCACGACCTGAGCCGAAGGCAGAGGCTTTAACCCGCTGAGCCACCCAGGCACCCCAGGTTTAACTTTTTAAAAGTTCACTCCAGCTGTATGAACTGGTAGGCACCGATGTGGGGAGCCCACTTACAGAGGCAGTTGGGGAGGCCATAGGGATGGAGTTGATGTGGAAGACAATAGACTCTGTCATAGGAGACGTACAGCAATAGTTAAGAAACAACCTTTTCATAACTTAGATGTTTATTGAACATGAGGCATCAGAGAGAGGAGATAGAAAGGAGATGTCCCAGTTTGTGAAAACAAAACAAAAAGCTTTGTGGGTTTGATACTGTGGCTCTAACCAAACAAAACCTCCATGAGCCAAGTATATGGTATGTTACTATATAGCAAAGTCTTTCCTTTTAGACCCTCTTTCAATCAATGTCCCTTCAATTTCCCGCTTTGAGCCTTTGTTCTGAATGTCTTCAAACAATACACAGAATATCATCTTGCTACATTTTTTCCTCCACAAAAAAAATCACAGCTGAAGGAAATTTGACAATTTTGAGCTTGTGATCCAGAGAGGTATCAATGAGTGAAGGAGAGGATAATTTTAGTGTTGGTGCCTCTAATACACAAGTGGGACCCTGAGTTAACGGATGGCAACCCAATGTTATTTGTGGCTCTGCACGGACTCAGAATACATTCACTTACGATTTTTGGTGGCAATAAAAATGCTATAGTAGGGCTAAATTGAATATATTCTACATGCCAATTTGTAAATTCCTACTCTCATGTTCCCTCCTTTATATAGTTGAGGTATTTTTAGCTACCCAATCACACTTTTCAGCCAGCAACCAGAAGGGTGAGTCTTGTGATTTTCCAGAGCAGACAAACTTAAAAAAAAAAAAAAAAAAAAAAAAATCCATTGGATATATATGAAAACTGTAACATCCTTATAAATTATGTAAGTTTGATTTTCTTATCCTGCTTTCATTCATAGCTTTAAACATCCTCATGATGACTCAACATTATTTTCAACTTTCAGTATGTTCATATTGTTACAAAATTCCCCCAACATTTGCTGTGGAATTCTATCAGGTAAAAGCCCCTGGAGGCCTATTATAGACTTGAGGAACCATAAAATCCCCCAATCAAAAGTAGACTTTCTCATGTCTTATTTGCTCAAGGTTCTCTCTCTTTTCACAATATGTGATAATTAAAAAAAGTAAATCTTAAGATTAGAAAAAAATTCTTGATGCAATTTAAAGCTGCACCCCTAATGACTCTCTTATGAGTGCCTCTACTGCTAAGAACTGAAATATGAGAGAAAGGAGATAGTGAAGCTATTTGGGGATAGGTAGTTGTTTTTTTTTTTTCTTTTGATTTAAAATAGATAACTTGGATGTGTGTGTATGTGTGTGTTGTTGTGTTTTGTTTTTGTTTTATGGATGTTATGGGAATTGGCATGGTTAAGCTATGGCTAACCTATTAAGAATTTAAAGAATCAGGCCGCACCCTCAATAGAGGGAATGAGTGGAATGACTGTCTCTAAGGGCTCAGCAATTAAGTCTTACTGATCATTTGGGAAATAGGTGCTTCCTTAGAACAGAAATCATCCTCATTCTTCATTAAGAAAAAAATTAAATCTTATGCAGAGAATGTATGTTTACAATCCAGATATTAAACAGGAGGAAATACCTGTGAGATGTGTGTAAAATACGACTCGCCCATGGCAGCTATCGCCCTTTCCCGAAAATCAGAAAATAGAATATCCAGGGACTCGCAACCCCTAGTAATAACCCATCTGTGTTGCCTTATCAGCTAGGTTATAATTAACTTCTTAAATTCACTTTACTTTCCTCTTAATATTTTGCAAAGTGCTTATATTTGATGTCTACCATCTCTTATAGGTTCCAAAGGAAACGAGTATGTTTGTTCATTAGTGGAGAGTATTACAAGCAGAACAGTAGACCTATGAGATAACTATAATGGGAACAGCGATGTTTCAACTAAGAAACAATCAGGCACAGATAAAATGTGAGCACTCAGACGTAAGTGCAGTTGGTGTACCTCCCCGGCTTATGAGAATATTTCTGTACCCAGGGTGAAGATTGTAATTTCTGAGGTTTGTATTATAAACATATGTTACAGGAAATTTGGTGTTCCACCTGGATTGGGTGCCTGTTTTAAGGACCCATGAAGCTTTTCTGCCCTGATTGTCTGAGAAGGGCTTTTCACTGAGCTATAATTACCTAGTTAATTATTTTCTGGGAGTTGTGATCTAGGAACTCAGTTGGGTTTGCTTTCAATTTGCTCAGTTTCAGAGAAACTTCAATACCTCCTGATTTCCCCGTCACCCCCCGCATTGGTCTTTTCTGAAAGAGCTGGAGACTGAGCTCTGAAACAATCAACAAGCAGTGAATTTTTTATATTTCTCGTTGGTGAAGGAAGCTGCCTGTGATTGATTTTGTTTTATTGATATTGCTTAGTTTGTAAAGAATAAAACCTAACTTCTAGCATGCTGGTCGGGGGCGGGGGCCGGGTGGAACAAAGTTGTTACAGAACTGTCTGTCAGGATGCCCTTTTCTAAAGTTCTCTCACTACCTTAGAAGTGGCGTTATCGCTTCTCACCTCTTGGGCTTGGCAAACGCCTCCCCCTCCGCTCCCTCCCTGTCCACCCTCCTTCCGACATACCTTTTGCTCATCCTCCAGTTCTGCAAACAGTCAAATTAGCCTAAAAATTGCGCGCTGATAGCACCTCTTTCAAGCTTCAAAAGTAGATGCTGTTTGTATTCGCTTCCTAGGACTACCATAACAAATCATCACAAACTAGGTGGCTTCAAGTAAAAGGAAATTGTTATCTCACAGTTCTGGAGGTCAGAGGTCCAAAATCAAGGTATCAGCAGCACCACACTCCCTGCAAAGCTCTGCTGGAGAGTGTCTGTTCCTTGCCACTCCAGGCTTCTCACAGCTGTCAGGACTCCTTGGCTCGTGCTGCATCCCCTCGCGTGGCCTTCTCCTCTGTGTGTCTCCCAACACTCTGCTTTTCACAATGATTGCAGATAGGATTGACATGGATAATTATCCAGGTTATATGCTCTTCCTCCCAAAATCTTTCACTGGATCGCATCTTTTTGCCATATGAGGCAATATCCACTCTTTCACTGTGTGAGGTAATATTCACAGGTTTGGGGGATTAAGACACAAACATATCTTTTGGGGGGCCACCACAAGTAAGTCTACTATACTGTTGCTATCTCAGTTTTAAAGAAAAGCTAACTAAATACTACAAAACTGAGTTAACAGGCCTGAGACCCCACAACTAGTAAAATGGTAAACCCAGAACTTGAGCCAACATCTAACTCTAAGTCCAAGTCCTTAACTACTAGATATCATGTTTCTTCACCTCAAGGCTGATATAGATGACCTCCTCCATGTGCTCTGTGCTGACCTATCCTCATTCTTACATCCCGAAATCTGTGTGCCTGATTACAGGTAATGCTTTATACACCATCTGTGAGTCATATCTGCCGTGGTCTGCAGGGGCTCCCTGGTGCCCATCACAATGCCTGACACGGAAAAGATACTCAACAAACATCAGATACACCTCTTCATTGTGACCAAGGAACCCCGAAAGAAAGATTTTAAACATCACGGCTCAGTCTTTGAAGTCACCACCTTTTTGCTGGTGAATTACATTTCATTTTACTACCTTATCTTTTCAGGGCTTTTTAAGCTGTATTTATTATGGTGGTAATACTAAAATGTAGCAATATTAAAAATATTTAAAATAAGCTAATCTGTAGATAGTAATTGCTGATATTATTTTCTGAAAGCAATATAGACTACTGAGTATGTAATCTTCTCTCAGTCTTATGATAAATATTTGATATTCTTTTAAATTCAATTTCTATCAACTCTACAATTGTCAGACTAATAATGTCACTATAACAGAATCAGCTTGGTGCTTTCAAATAGAAAATAAATGCATGTTAATAACGACAGATTTCAAAGTCTTTATTTTGGTGTCACCAAAAGCCTGTTTGTTAAACAGGTTTTATTATTATTTATATTCATACTTAATATCTACAGGGTGAAGAGAAAGAGAAAAGAAAATATTTTAATAGGACAAAATCCAGATGAGTTTCACCATTGACATCTATTTGAAAAGATTGGCCATTTGATTTAAGGTATTTTGTTCCATAATCTGGAAATGGCATCCATATTTCTTTTTTTTTTTTTTTAAAGATTTTTTTTATTTATTTGACAGAGAGATCACAAGCAGGCAGAGAGGCAGGCAGAGAGAGTGGAGGAAGCAGGCTCCCTGCTGAGCAGAGAGCCCGATTCGGGGCTCGATCCCAGGACTCCGAGATCATGACCCTAGCCGAAGGCAGCGGCCCAACCCACTGAGCCACCCAGGTGCCCCGGCATCCATGTTTCTTAAACACATCAAAATATGAGTTGAAAAATAATGATTAGACAGTGGGCAGTCTAATCCATTTATTTACATTCCATGCCTTACTTTTAGAAGACATATCTAAGAAATTAAGAAAATTCAGGAGAATATAAACTCAATTTTTCAAATGAAAATAATAATTATTTAAGGAAAGGGGCTATAATAGCATTAATGTATGAAAGTGATTCATAACAAATATCGGTAAGAAGGGGCACCTGGCTGCCTCATTCAGTAGAGCTTGTGACTCTTGATCTTGGGCTTGTAAGTTTGAATCCCATGTTGGGGGGTAGAATTAAGAAAAAAAAAAAAAAAAAAAAACATTGGGAAGAAGTCTCAAACCACAGAGAAAATAAACTTTGGGAGAAAATCCAGGGGGCAACCCAGAACATGTTACTGGATAGGATTTACATCCACAAAACATATTTTGTTCATAAATTTTCATCTGTTAAGAGACTTTTTCCACAACCTGACCATCCAAAACCCACATGGATAATGCATTTTTAAAAGTCCGGCATAGATGCCAACATGTTCACAAAGTAAAAATGTTAATTATTTTATCAAGATGTTTAATCTACTTGATGAAAATAATCACAATTTTTAAAATACTTGCAATATTTAAAAAATCAAATGTAAGATCTCTAATTTTTACATATATGTTTATAATGTCTAGTAAGTAAAGAGCCATGTCAGTGAAGGGTCAGCATTTTACTTAGAATCAAAAGTGTAAGTTCCCATTTTTGCATCAAGCAGTTATGTAAATTTGAGAAAGTTCTTTAATCTCCTGGTGCCTCATTATGCTAGAATCATAAAGTTGAAGGAGGCCTCCAAGCTTATCTTATCAACTACTAACCTAATGTCTGGCAACCAACTAGGGTTTAAAACTCAAATGTCTTCAATGATTAAGCAAGGGCCATAAATGTATAAAAGTGTAAAATTACTTTGTGTAAGAAAATAACAACGATGGGAACATTGGCTAATTGAAATTTAAATATTTGGCCTCACTGACATTCAATATGAAATTTGAAACGTAGTTGGCTAAATAATTGCACGGCTCTATAATATCTTGGTTGGCAGTTTTCCAGTCTCTGTGCTATGTACAAAGAAACAAAATACTTGAATCCTGTTTGCCATCCCATATTAAAAAAAAAAAAAATCAAACGAATACATGAAACAAAGAAGACTAGAGAACTATCATTCGAAGTGGCTGAAATCCTTTAATAAGCGAAAGTGACTGAGTGAGCTCTAAGAGTACTTCTAGATCTGCATTTCTGTGTTATCTAGACTGGTGCTATTCCAGTCGTGTTGTTGAAAAGCAGCATCAGCATCACTGAGAGCTTGTTATAAATAAGTTCGGAGCCTCCACTACAGACCAGCTCAATCAGAAACTGCATCTTTAATGAGGTCTCCAGGTAATTTGCATGTACTTTAAAATTTGAGGAGCCTTGAATTAAAAGATGTAATACAAAAAATTAGACTCAACCAGCTGAGAAATAACTCATTTGTTAATATCTGCATAAAGAATTAAGAAGTAATACTTTTCGTATGACTTAAGAAATCTTTATTTTGAGATTCTGAAATTCTCTCATGGAGTCTTACCATTTTGGTGTGGATTAACACATTCTTTCCAAAAATAAGGAAAACAGACTACCTGACCTCTTGGTTTTGGTCCAGCCCTGAATTCTTAAGGTCATGTGTATTCGCTTGAAATTCGGGGTTGTTTTAAATGACTGCATTCACAGAATAGGTTTCAAATTCTTCCTTTCCTTGAGGGAGTGCAGAAAGGTTGAAAGTTCAGCTTTCATTTACACATACAATTTAAGCAGAACACACCATAGGATTATTGGTTTTAAGGAGAACCATTTTGCAAGCAATGTAGATAAGATTGAATATTCTTGGTAAATATGAATTTAGGCCTCTGATGAAATGAGTGTTTTTTAATCCATTAGCCAGTTATAAGCCTAAAATAGCCATGCTAGCATACTTTCTCAATTCTGAATTTTTTAGGGTAATTTTGTGAATATAATTTTCAGATCCTCTGTAGAGAAATCTTTTCAGGCAGTTCTGAAACACAGCCTTTCAATATTAAGTACAAGATAAATCTTAAATATTCCTTTTCAAGACTTAGCACATTGTCTTATTTTAAGCATTCACTGAATAAGTATTCAATTCTAGATAAATAAAGATCTCCTCAGTTAATTGCTTAGGACCAAATTTTCAAATGTATTATTATATGTCATTAAACAGTTAGGCATGTTGTTTTCATCTTTCAACCCCATTTCCCAGCATGAGGTTACATGCAGAAGTGCCTTAAAGTGAATAAGGATGGCCCATGAACCCACCTCTTCTCTATTTTATAGGAATACATTGTATGTGTAAGGGTAGAAGAAATATTGTATTTTATATCCCCAGTTATAAGTTCTGGGGATACAATGCACAGCATGATTACTAGTGTTAACGATATTCTATTTTATCCTTGAAAGTTGCTCAGAGAGTAGATCTTAGAAATTCTCATCATAAGAAAAAATTGTAAGTTTGTGTTACAATTGTTAACTAAACTTGTGGTAATCATTTCACAATATATGTGTATATATCAAATCACTATGCTGTATACCTTAAATCTATCCAATGTTATATGCCAGTTGTATCTCAATAAACCTGGAAGGAACAAAAAGGAATATATTTTATTGTTGGTATGTTGAATATATTGAAAAGTGAACCTCACCCTTTTTTTGAGTCAAATTCAGTGGTAACTAATTACTAAATAAGAAGTAAATTCAAGCAAGATTTTCAACCATCACTTATGTAAATGTAACTCTTAGAAAAATTCAGGCAGCCAAACAGGAGAGTTGCATATGAATGCCATCCTCATTAGAAATTGTCTAGGAGCCAGCTGGAAAGAAGGCATTTTGACCTTACAGGCATATTAACCTTCTTCTCTCTTTTATCATCTGCTCATACCAGCAGGAAGAATACTACTTATCACTCCCTAATTTTCCATATTTAACATTTTCTTGATCAACAGTTTTGGGGTATTGAAGAAGTGATACAAAGAAAAGTATTACTTTTGAAAATGATAATGAAATTGTAGGCCAGCATCATCTTTGATGGAAGGATTTTTATTGTTCAGAAAACTAATTTTGGAAAGAGATTTTAACTCTGGTCATTCTGAAGAGGAAACAATCTTTTGTTAAGCAGGAATAAGACAATTTGACATTGCTAGTCTCTCAAAGAATGCACATATATGTCTATTCATTCTTATTGAAATACGAAGATAAAATGAAGTGAAATAGTCATACGTCTCCATCTAAATATAAGGAAGTCAGGAAATGTAATCCTACATATATACATGCACACACACACACACACACACACACACACACCACTACACACACAGACATTGAGAATTGTGAGGATCCCAGTCATCTCCTTAATTTTTTCTATGCTTATATTTGTTAGGTACTTGAGTCAAATGAGGAAGAAAAGGAGGATTTGTGCCATGGATGACAGTCCACACAAAGTGCGTAAGGTAGAGTTAGCTATAATAATCATCTGGTTTTTAAAAAATTCATGTACCCACAGTGTGTTGTCATGTCCATTGTGAGCTATTCAGTTACTTCTACTAGAAATGCTAGTTAGTTTGAATTAATGATGGTGTTATGGGTTCAATTGTTTTTCCCCTAGGGACAGGTTCTAACCCCTAGTACCTCAGAATGTGACCTCCTTTGGATATAAGGTCTTTACAGAGGTAATCAAGTTAAAATGAGCATTAAGTTGGCTCTAATCAGATATGACTGGTAATTTTAAAAAGGGGGAAGTTTGGACACAGAGACAGACATATGGCGAGGGAAGAGGAGGTGAAGACACACAGGGAGAACATGATGTAAAGAAGATAGCAGAGGTGGGAGTGACACATCTATGAGCAAAGGAACACCAAAGATTGCCAGCACACCCTCAGAAGCTACGAGAGAGGCAAGGACCTGATGGTCTCTCAAAACCCTCAGAAGGGAACAACACTGCTTCCACCTTGATTTCTAACCTCATTTCCACCTTGATTTCTAACCTCACAGATTGTGATTCCTATGACTGTATTACAACATTAAGTGGGCTCTCTTGGTAAACAGAAAAATAATGAAATATAAACTTATGAATGGAGAAATGGTACTTTTTGAGAAACCAAAAAAATATATATGAGGATTTTTGAAACTGGCTAGCTATCAGTCTTGAACAAGGATAGAGGACTACATGTGGCTCAAAAAGATTTGTTATAGAACTCCATAAAGTCCCCTGAGGGTGGTATGAACATTAACATTCTATTCTATTCTCATGAAATGTATCAAGACCTTCTTAAAATGTTGCATACAATTGATAATTGTAAAGATTCAATATGTTCAATAGACCTTAACCAAGTCAGTGATAGTCCTGCTAGCCTTTTTTATGTGTTATATACATTTAAAAAATTCATGAAAATGATACTTCTAAGAGACATTCCTTCAGTATTACATTTATCAGGCTCTTGTTATGGATGAAACACAATTGGTCTGCTAGATTATGTGCTTCAGAAAGAGACAGCTTCCAAGTCTAAACAGTATATTGTACCGGAGGGCCATTTCCCCTCAACCACAGTCTGTCTATATGAGATTCTGAGAGTTGCTGTAACAAAGTTCCACAAATGGGTGGCTTAAACAACCGAAATTATTGTCTCACAGTTCAGGAAATGAGGTTAGAAATCAAGGTGGAAGCAGTGTCATAGGCCAAATGAAATACTGCCCCAGATCTCTTTATTTCTGGACCACAGGCCCCAGAGAAGTCACAATATACATTTACCTTAAAAGAGGAAAGGTATTCAGCAGAGTGTTCTCAGACAATTAAATGCTTTAGCCTGAAATTGATACATGCCACATTCTTTCATTAACAATTAGCCAGAAATAACCATTTGTCTTTACCCAAATACGGGGGAGGAAAAAAAAAAAAAAAAAAAAAGCAACCCTACCCTATGCTTTGGTAAACAGCACAAACAACTACCACAATGATATCATATAATTTTCATGCATTTCTGAGTTACAAAATTGTAATAGTCAGCCAAGATTATATAGTTGGTAAGTGGCAGTTCTGGGCTTTGGACCCTGATCTGCTTAACTCAAAAGTTTCTAACAAAGATGCTATGAAGTGTTTCTATAGTTTTGTTTTGGTTTGGTTTGGTTTTTCTCCTCAAGATCTGAGCTTTTCTATGAAAATCTAATTAAAGTTGAAGTAGAAATAGAAAGAAAATAAATGAAAGATAAACAGTGAAAAATGAGATGAGTGAAATTCTGAAAAAAATAAAATTCTACATTTATTAGTGATTGATCTCCTCCTTGAAATCTCATTTGGTTTAAATTTCATGATGTGAATATTTTTATACTTGATATTTGATACATACAATCTATATCATCCTTTTTCATTTCTATGAAGGAAAAAATGCTTTTCTTTCCCCTCTAAAATCACATCCTGTGCCCCTCAGTATCCATGATGATGTGGCTTATTTCTGTAAAACAAATGACTCCCTGAAGTATTACTTTCAGATGAGATCATATCAGCTTTCATAAGCTGAGCCGAGCAGGGGTTGTGCACAAATGAGATCTCCAAGGAAAATCTAAATACTGTAAGAAAATATTTTCAGGGACTCAATAAATAACATTTGGAGGTGATTAAATAACAAAAACAAAAAGAATGCATCACCCTCAGCAAGCTGTTAAAATACAACATCACAGCACTTAGATGAAATTAACCCAAACCCTGGATTATAACAATCTTTCTGTTCATTTTCACTTGTATAAATTATGAGAGCTTTAGGGCCTACCTAGATTTAAATATAACAATAGAATGTCATTATCTGGTTTGCAGTAATTTACTTTTTCCTTTGGGATTTTTCTTCCCTTTGTGTTTGCTGGTAGAGTACAGCAGTATCCATTTATCTGCAGAGGATACATTCCAAGACCCCCAGTGGATGCCTGAAACAGCAGCAGATAGTACTGAACCATATATATACTGTTTTTTTCCTATACACACATACCTATGATAAAGTTTAATTTATAAATTAAGTACAGAAAGAGTTTAGAGTTTAACAGTAACTCATAATGATATAGCCATTATACCAATATACTGTAGTAAAAGTTTTGTGAATATGCTCTCTTTCTCAAAATGTCTCGTACTGTACTCACCCTTCTTCTTGTGACGTTAAGAGATGACAAAACGCCTATGTGTTGAGATGAAATGAAGAGAACGATGTAAGGGCTGTGACCTACTCTTAGGATACTACTAACCCAATGATAGGGTCATTGCTTCTGGAATGCACTTGACCATGAGTAACTGAAAATATAGAAAGTGAAACAACAGAAAAGGTACTACTGTATTTCTCTCTTCCTCACCTTTTGTATATGAATGAATTAAGAACTAGTTTATATACAGTTACCTAATCTGCATGCAAAATGCTCCTACTATTAAACTATATAAATGCATCAATTAATAAAACATTGTGTGAGGATGTTTTATATCTTACAAAGCCACTAGATTTTTTTTTTAGTCGCCTGAATACAGAAATGGAAAAGTACAGTTCTTGATTTTCCTGCTCCATATAGGTTCTTTATAAACTTAATCATTGTCCAACAATGAAGATGATTTCCATAGATGTTAATAAGCCCCATGATCTTAGGCAGGATTTAAAAAGAGGTTAAACACCTCTAGAGAGTAACTGGAGAAGAGATCACAACATGATACTGAATAGATGACATGTAAGTTGTTTCTCTTCTAAGATTTTACGATTTAGCTAATAGATATGCAACCTAAATACTCAATAAACAGTCTTCAGCCCTTCTCATGACTGAGCAGCTGGCCATCCAAGAGAAGATATAATCAATTTGAGGAAATTCTATGAAGTCAATGGGCAGATGCGGTTCCCACATGAGGTGATATTACTTAGCTCTAACAACACCTAGAAAAACACTGATGTTGGAGATGGGGTTCAGAACACTAGGAGCCCCCACACTAGAAGAGAAAAAAGTGATCAAATTAAAGTGTTTGGGACTTGGGGAGGGAAACTCATATTAAATGAGAAAAAGCAGGAAGTGGAGAAAGCAGTTTTCTGAAGTTGAGAAAAGGGATATCCTACTGTCAGGTTGTACTCTATTATCAGGCAAGGGCTTTCTGAAGAATAATGAATAAAAGATTAAATCCCCTTTCAAAGACTGAGCTCATAGTAGCTCCCTAGGGAGGGGAGAAAGGGACTTAGCTATTATGATGGCAACTTTGAACATCTCAGGCACTTAGCTAGCACCCTCCTGGGCCTTAAACACCAAATCAAGTCCATTAAATACTTAAGTTTTTAAAGCTTCCTAAATTTTATCCTCTGAATGCATAGACTTTAGTAATGGCTTGACAAAGTTCAATAAATAGTTCCTAGGGATAGTCAGATATACAAAGTACATAAATGTATTGTTGTTATTCACGATTTAAAGGACCTAAGTACCTCTAAAATAAATGCATTTGCACTCTGGCATTTTAAAACAGCTTGTTTAGGAAAAAAGAGACATTTATATAATTTTAAGTCAAGAAGAAGGAGATTTATGAGAACTGTGAATCTAGGGAAAAATATTCTAGTAAAGAACCAAAGAAAATCTCAGCATATTATTAATAAATTACATAGTGCCTTTCATTTCAAAGATAGTCTTCAGCACAAAGGACATAACATGTATAGAAAGTGATCAATTTACACATGATTCTAATCAATCCACATCTTCAACATTTCTCAGTGCCAGTGTCAATGTGCTGGGTTAATAGAGGAAGCAGAAGAAAACTTACCTGGTAAATCTACCAGACCATGTACAGGTAATAGATAAAACATCTCTGGAAAATCACTTCTTTTTCTTTTCTCTCTCTCTCTTCCTCCCTAAATGACTAAGCTTTGATAACAAAACACATGTTGAAGGAAATGAGGAAATTGGTAGGATCCTATATAGAAATACTTTTCATAGGTATTGCTCAAGGACCGAGAACCTAAGAGCCACAGTAGAGAGCTACAGAGCACCTTAGTCACCACAATCCTGAAACCTTCATCACTACCTAATATGCATTAGGCACTCTGCTTCTATGTTGTTCATGGTCCTACTTTCTGACACAGAAGAACTGGACCCAAGTGGGAAATCAAGCCCCCAAAGTCATCACCCAGAAGGCTGGCTTCAAATGTACAACTCATTATTCATGACAGTATCTAATAGGTTAAGCAAAGTCATAATTGTTGTTACCAGTTTCTGGCTCTACAGTTCGTTGCAACCACCTTTCCCATTGCAACCACCTCTTAGTCTTTTATTCATATTCCCTCATAGATTTCTAATCATTCAAGCTCCAATAGTGTTTGGAATCACAATATCCTTAAAATATCAAAATGATGATCAAACTGTGTATTCTATATATTGGCACATAGGTATTGATGGATCGGTAGTTTTGGTCTCTGAGGTGTCCTCGACCCAATCCTTATGCTAAATGGAATGTAGCATAATAATAGTGTATTTTCCTTCTTGAAATAAGATTTAGAACACAGAAAGACAATTGAAATAATCATTGTTGGACTTGTCTGGTTCAACACTGAGGTATCTTCTTTCTTTTGTATCACCATCCCGAGTTCACACATCAAAGAACGGGGCAGGATCTGGGCAATTAAGAAATTCTGTTGGTACCCAACTGTAGCATATTCAGAGAACTTACTGATTCTCTTGTTTCTAAGTGGGATGGCTAAAGAAGTATTATATTGGTTAAAATATGGGGTCTACACCATACAGAAATGCAGTTTCATTTGTTGCTTCTAAGCAACAAAAAAAAAAAAAAAAAAAAAAAAGAGTGAGTTAAAACAATTCATCTATAGTCATTTATCTGGCAAGCATTTAACAATTGTTTAGTTCAGAATTTCTATACCATAGTTCAGTGAAGCTTGAAATCACAATATTATTTCTCATTTTGCTCATATGTTATCTGTATGCTTGAATGTACTGTTAAATAGATTTGAATGTAAACTATCAGTGTTAAGTAGAAAGTTTCTTTTGCATGATTAGAGCATCTTTCATGTAAATATTCTGGGTTGTGCTAGAGCATTTTATGGTGTGTTAGATTATTGTGTCATACCATTTTTCTTCAGGATTTTTGAGAATTAAAGAAGGCTATACAGTAAATGCCACAGGTAAAGACATTTTAACTGACAGTTTGTGTTAGATTAATTAATAAATTAAAAAGTGACATATGTTTAACAAGTTTGAAATATTGCTCTGCAGGTAAGACCTCCTTTCAGAAAGGTCACATGTTGGATAAAATTTAACTTCAAATTATTAACATGTACTGAGGGTTCATTCTTGTCTGCTCCTTAACAACATCAGCAATCACAAAGTCACTGGAAAGCTGCAGGAGCTCAAGGGAGCATGATTCTAATTTGGGATATTATCCATCTTTCCTTCTACTGGGATAGATATCACCCAGCGTACCACTAGATCAGGATAAACCACTGAAGCATACTCAATGGTGAAGCAGCAAATCACATAAGTTCGAAGAGCTCAGCAGGAGAAATAGTTAAATACTAAGACACCCAAGTAAACCTCCACTGAGCATTAGATTGTGAGCTAAATAACTGGTAAGCACTACTATGGCAAAAGTGCATGGACACAGCAGGCTTACTGATGTTGGGGACAAACGTGTTGCTCTAGCTTCCTCACTTATCTACCAAGAAGATGATGTTATCTGGCATATACCGAGTATAATATGACCTAGAAGCTCAGCCTCTCAAGCAAAGCAATTTTTCTGAGGCAAACTTGAAGATACTGGTAGGCCTAAAAAGATTAAGTGATCAGCCAGTTAATGGATCTTGTCATCATAATACGGTTAGATTTATATAATTCCAGGCTAAAACAAAGCACAAGGAAATTATTTTAATAATATATTCTAATAAATCTGGCAGGAAATATGGAGATATTGTTAGGCAGAAGATTGTTGCCTAACATCACATAGACAGGGTCATGTGTTTTTCTTAATCCATGGGGCATATAATGTCAATATGGATTCTTTGCCCTTGTCTCTGTTTGGGGAAGGAATAGAACATCTCTAGCATCTTCTAGCTTCTTTTTGAATGTTTTTATTAGCTTAATAAACCTTGAGTACAAAGAGTATGGTAAAATAATGATCCTCTTGTTAGAAAGAGAACAAAGGTTATCATCTGATTTGCTTGCCAATACATAGTAAACACCTACAACAGTACCTATTACAATAAATATATGTGGCATTCATTATTGGACCTATGATCATATGTATTTAAGAAGACATCTTACTTTTTACATAGCCACATCTTAGAACTTTGGGACGATAGCTGCTGTGTCATGTTTTTGCAATGTAAGGATTTTTTGATGATTAATAATACTATTTTTGTTTAACCTGCAATAATTTTATTGGGTACCTGTTCCCAAAGTATCCTCAGTCTATGCCACATCCCTCATGCCTCAGAACATTGATGGCATTGTTTCCAGACACCATATTGTCAGACATGGTCCATCAGGTGGGTTGTCCTGTGAATGGATTACATGCAGTTAGAAGTAGTAGAAATACCATCTCTGCCTCAATAGGAGCCTCTTAAGCTGTATCTGTGTGGCTTAGAGGGCCTTCAGCTCCCACAGGCTATTTTCTAGTCTGGTCTTCACATTTGTCATTGAGATAAAGTCAATTTTCAAAGACTGATCTGTACATCTCCTTGTTGCCCCCATTGTATGAGAAATGAACCCTTTAACGTTCTCCTCAATTTGCCTAATCAATCACTTGCCCAGTTTCCCCTGGTTCTCTCATGGATACTGGCCATATTCATGCAGACATGCTCACATTTGGGGGCGTCTATATCCATGGTCAACCCAGAGCCAGCAATATGGACTTGAATACTCTTCAGTCCTCTCCATGGTTCTTCACGCAAAGCAGCTCCTTTAGAGCCTCAGTCATCCCCATTGGAAACCTGTGAAGAACAAAGACTTCTCTTTCTTCAAAAAAGTAACAAGACCGGCTTCGCCTTGTACTTGATTCTGAAATTGCCTGCAGCCATATATGTACTGTCAATCTGTAAAGTGATGTAAACATTATCCAGAGTTTATGGATATCTGAGTCTATAGCTCTTACTTATGCTAGAAATTATGTCCCAGTCCCTGCCCTGGGGTCCTTTTTTTTCTGTTTGTTTGTTTGTTTTTTCCTTATTTTTAGTTATTTCTCCTATTTCCAGTTTTCTATCTCATTGGTTTTTCTTAGTCTAGAGAGGGACTATATTTCAGATATTCCAGAGTCTTCTTCTTTCTTTGAACACCCCTGCTCTTCTGGCCAGCTTCAGAGTCTACTCTACTCTCACCTGGCAAGAGTCTGGTATACTGGAGAGCCTGAGATCCCAGGCTCAGCACAGAATCTGACCATGAAGCTGTAGCAAGGGATTAGGACTGGGCCCAGCAACCAGTAATTGGTGAAGAAGGTGGTTGAATGGGTGGAAAATCTCATTAGGAGGAAGGAAAGAAGCAAGTAAGACACTGGCTTAGGCCACTGAGTGTTTAATCAGAACTATTGTTGAGATCTGTTGCAATAGATACAATAAGAAAAATGTTTATAAATAACACATATGTATAAATTTATATTGATACAAACACATATTAAACTTAAATTAGTTATATAAACTACTTAAATTATCAACAGGGTCAAAAAAAATCCTAAAGTAATGAATACAATTGGTTCGTCAATTATGTGTTACACAACTTTGTGTAGCAGGCAGATCTAGTGTTATTTTATAGGTAAGAAAATATTGAGACTCCCCCCCAAAAAAGTTGAGACTTGAGCCCAAGGTTGCACACTGTTATGTACAGAAACTAGAGTAAAAAGCAATTTTGTCCCACTGCTAGTGTCCTGCTGTCTTATGGAAATGTTCCAACAATACAGGGTAGATTTTAATTTTCTTAAAAATTAAAAAAAAGTCAAAACCAAATTACCAAATCTCATCTTTTGGGAAATTATCTCAAAGTCTTATAGTTTGTTTGGATATTTTCTATGGCATTCCTGAGAAAAGACTATCATTTAAATGCAATTAGACATAGCTAAATGTTGAGCATTCACTATTTCTCAAAATATCTCTTTCCATTGTGAAAGAATATGATGACCAGGTAATGGGTTCTTTATAAATAACTAAAATAAGCATCTGGATCAGGTCATTTTTTTAAAAGATTTTATTTTTTGACAGAATGAGAAAGCTCAAGCAAGGGGAGTAGAAGAGGGAGAGGGAGAAGCAGGCTCTCCGCTGAGAAGGGAGCCCAATAAAGCACTCAGTCCCAGCACCCTGAGATCATGACCTGAGTCAAAGGCAGACATTCAACCAACTGAGCCACCTAGGTGCCCCTGGATCAGGTATTTTTTAACCAAGAATTTAACTCCATTGTTTTTCTTATTATTCCAGTTAGATTCCTGGGTTTATTTTTCTTTTGATTAGATGAATTAGCATCTTCATTAAGGTTGTTAAAATCCATATATAGAGTCTCTGAACCAGTAACTATATAATATTTAGCTAGTCTCTTGATTTCATTTATTCATCTATTCAATATCTACTCAACTTAGTATCTTAACTATTTATTATATATAAATCACTTTTCTAAGGGCTGAAACTAGGTGGCTGATGGATGAACAACTGTTGTCAGAACAACAGTTTTACTTATGATTTGATCCTAATGCAGGTGACCTGAAAAATATTATCACCAATATATCCATTGTATGTTCCTTCAATAAATTATTTTGGTTTCCATGACAATAGCAGAAGAATTGACAGAATTAATAAAAATTTCCCCTAAATTCAACTCTCATTTCCAAGGCATAGTTTGTGTTTATCATTATGCAAAAATCTCAAATCCACTTGATCATCTGTCAGTTAAAATTGTTGCTACCATAACTACCATAGGGTATAAATATTCTCAAACCTCCTCCTTACAGTTAGGATCCAAAGCTCTTTTTCCTGTTACTTATCATGTTTTAGGAGTATGTATATCCTAAATGATCAATACACACACCAATAGGCTATCATTTTTATTTTGACTCATGCCAGCAGCAACAATTAATATAGATTTTCTACATTGTCCTCAAAACTATCTTTAATAGGATTTCTTAAAAGTCAGATATTATTCTGACTTCCAGCTGTTATCTCTTGTATCTGCATAAATTCTGTAAAATACTCAGATCTCTGTCTTTTTCAGTTCATTTCAAATACAAATAGTATTTGAATACTTTCCCTAGGAGAAAAAAAATGTGTGAAATAAATATATCCTAACACATATTTACAGAGAGAGAGATTTTTTATTTATATATAGGTATTTATTTACATATATAGTTTTATTTATTTATATATATGTATTTATAGGTTTTATATTTATATATACAGCAGGTTTGACATACAATTAGATATTCTCTCAGGGGTAGACATCAGACAATTAGTGACCTGCAAAGTGCTTTCAAAGCAAACCATAGGGTAGTCATTCTTTACCCATTTCCATATTGAAGGATATAATATAAAAACAAATTTGAAAACTATCATACAGGCAGCAGACTGATTATTTAGTAAGTATTTATGTGACCTGCAGCTCTGTGAGTTTCCTATAATGCTAGAGCAGCAATATATTTTGTTAGAAATATATTCGGTCTCTTTAAAGGAAGTAAAGCCAAGCCTATATACCCAACCGAAGAAGATACTTTTTTCTTAAAAAATCTCAGGAGCCCTGGAGGACAACATTGCAAAATTTTGAACATGAGGTATGCCTGTAAAGGATATCTCTGGAGATTTTGAGATAAATAAAGATGAACCATGGGAAATTTTCCAGCTCCCAAGAGTAATTCCACAGTCTCAAGCATTCATGTGTCTAAAAGTAAACCCTTCTCAGTCTCATTATCCTCTAAAAACACAGCTAAGGAGTATAAAACAAAGTTTGTGTCATCAGTTAGAGTTATTTCATGGATAGAAAATGATACTTTTATTTTCTTCCCCAAATACCCCTAAATCTAAAGCCTTCTAACAGATATGGCCAGAAGAAAAGGTAGTTCCCTGATTTCAAAATACTACCGCCAAGTTAAGCAGAGAGCAGGATATGGAGGGTCCCTAAAGAGAGTATGTACTCTCCTTTGTTTTGGAGAGACTTGTTGTCTAGATACCTACATAGATTCATATGCAATGAATATTTGGGTTAAGGAGAAGGAAAAAAGTGCCCCTTACAGAGAGAGCTGTTTGCTCAAACTCCAAGCTGCTTGCCCTTATGAAAGTAATCATAGACCTTATCTAATTGGGATTGATGGAGCTTTTTAATGTGTTTGGTAGTTTTAGAGTCTGTGTGTGGTCAACAGCAAACATTAAGCAAAGGGGCAGAAATAATTTTCAGATTCCTTAAGCACAAAAGCTATGTCTTATTCTCTTTGAATTAATTTAATGAATATTAATTGGGCACATGTTAAGAGCAGATATAGTTTTAGGTTCCAGAAATATAGTGGAATACAAAATAGACAAATTTTTGTTCTCATGTATACTGGATTCTAATGAAGATGATTCTAATAAAAATAAGCAAAGAAAAAATAATTCCAGATGGTGGTAGGTACTATGAAGAGCATTAAATAGGACCATACAATAACGAGTCCTTATGGTTGGGGAAGGTGGCAGTATGTAGGATAATCAGGGAAAAATTCATCTGGCAGCCCCAGGAGCACACTAGGTAGAAGTATGGGGGTTGCAGTGGCCTAATTGAAAAGGTATTCAAAATTGTCAAGGTACTGAAAGAAGCCTAGTGTGGCTGGAGCATGGAAACACTTGGAGGAGTGTCAAGGACCCAAGTCAGAAAGGCAGGAAGAGGCAGATTCTATAAAACCTTGTAGGTTATGGTAAACGGTTGGGGTTTTATTATAAATGCAATGTACCATGAGTCTCTGAATGAGTGTAGGCACAGAGCAGGCAATGAAGCGTTGCTTAACATTGAAATAGTGTTGGGCATCTGCTTCTGTGTGCACTTGCATTCTTAAGCCTAGTTACTTCTCCATCTAAGTAAGAGCTTATGCCTGAGTTCCACCACTCCTGAAAGTAGTCTACTTAACCAGCAACCCCACTTAGTTTCTATGTCAAGACAATTTAATTAACCAAAAGTCATAAACACCTTCATTTTTAAATGAAGGTTATTTGTCATTAAAGAAGGGAGAAATCCATGAGTTTTTTTTCATCCATCTTACTTACTGTGCATATTTGCTACAATTTAGTCATTAATCATTGTTTATGTATAGCTCTAGACAAAAAGGCTGTGTCTTAACTTTCTTTTTTGTTGTTTTATATCTACTAATGTAACATCGGTTATGGGACATAAATTTTGTAATAGTTTCCTGATTTTTCCCAGAGGTCAGCTCCCTGTTTGTCTACCTCTCTTACAGATTCTAGACACTATGCCTATAGCTAGCCCTTTTTTAAAGGCCACATCATCTTTCTAAGCAAAGTATCTGTAAAGAAATAAAAAGATAGCCCCAAAATGATGTTCTTATGAACCAAGATTTACAAACTCTTTTTCCTTGTTAGTCTTTCATTTTTAAGACTTTATATTCATTTATTTAATAGACATTTATATAGCCAGCTACTTTCCAGGTGCCAGCTGTGGGTCTACGTACTTTACAAATGTAAACAGCTTAAATAAAACATAACAATAGTATTAAAGTGATGTTCACAGGGCACACATAGCAAATTCACGAGACACAGGTATGTTGTTCATTCAGATCATTCTAACAATTCTTATTCATTACTAGCTAATATTATCACTAGCTTTCTTGGAGAGACTTTACTTTTTAAAACAAATATAATTTTCTAACAAGATAGAGCATTTAAAAAAATGTTTAAAGAATTTATTTATTTGAGAAAGAGAGAGTGAGAGAGAAAGCACAAGACAGGGCAGGGTCAGAGGAAGAAGCAGACTCCCCACTGAGTGGGAGCTGGATGCAGGACTAGATCCTAAGACTTGGGGATCATGACCTGAGTCAAAGGCAGATGCCTAACTGACTCAGCCATCCAGGGGCCCTATGTTCATGTTCTTATAGCAAGGAAACCTTTGTCAAGAAAACACACCATGCAAAAGCTACAAAGAAAAAAGATGGCCACATATCACTACATCAAAATTGAAATTCCTGGGGATACCTGGGTGGTTCAGTTGGTTAAGTGCCCAAGATAGAGCATTTTAGAGAATAGAATTACTGCTTAGTGTTTATTTATTGAGAGATCCAAATTTATTGAAGAAACACTAGTTGGGGCGCGTGTGTGGCTCAGTGGGTAAAAGCCTCTGCTTTCGGCTCAGGTTGTGATCCCAGGGTCGTGGAATCAAACCCCACATCTGGCTCTCTGCTCAGCAGGGAGCCTGCTGCTTCCCCCTCTCTCTGACTCCTTCTCTGCCTATTTGTGATCTCTCTTTCTGTCAAATAAATAAATAAAATCTTAAAAAAAAAAAAAAAAGAAACACTAGTTGAAGAAATAATTGGTTTTGGAGAAAACAGTGTATTTTTTTTTACATTGTTAAGTTTGAAGTGATAGCAAGGACATGCAAGTAAAGATGAACTCCTCTCCTTTAATGAACTTAAAAACTGCCAACACCTCCAACAAGGCCATCATCAGAATATGCAACTATGGTTATCTTCTTGTGTCAGCCAAATTTAATCATGGAGATACAAAGAATGGATTGCTAGACAGACTAACACATAACTCTAAGTGTCAACATAGTGGCTAATGTTAAAAGAGGGGGAGAAAATTTTCAAGTAAAAAAAATGTTTCTGCTTAATGAAGGTTAAAATACCCATTTGTTAAACTGAGAGTTTCTGCTTTCAATAGATCCATCAAGGTAATGTATATTCATAGTTCACAATGTTGCTGGGGCTGCATATTACATGAGGGAGTGAAACTTAGAAAATCTTTTTCTATATACAATCAGGAAAGAAGCTCTGACTGAAAGCAAAGAGTTATGACAATGGAAAGCTAATAGGAAACACAAATCTTAACTGGCTAATAATTAAATTATGATCTATAGTTTGCAGTATTTTCTACTTAAACAGATAGAGCTATGCTTCACCATGGGCATTCTTGATATTTTTTTTCTTTTCATTCTTTAGGATATTCCAGGACTCTATGGGTATGTTTGGCATTAAAGAAAACTGTGGGGCGCCTGGGTGGCTCAGTGGGTTAAAGCTTCTGCCTTCAGCTCGGGTCATGATCCCGGGATCTCTGCTCAGCAGGGAGCCTGCTTCCTCCTCTCTCTCTGTCTGCCTCTCTGCCTACTTTGTGATCTCTGTCTGTCAAATAAATAAATAAAATCTTTAAAAAAAAAAAAAAGAAAACTGTGCCATCCATGTTCTAATAGCAAAGAATAAGACCCAATGTACTTTTATTGAACATGCTCGTATACTTGGAGCTATAATTACTCCATTTTGTACCATATTTTTTGTACCATATTTTAAACTTATGTCTGCACCGTATTATAAAAGAGTTACTATGCTACATGATATACTATCTTACTTAATTTCTTAACACACAAGTGCTAGAGATGTTTCCAGGAGGCTCTCTTCTTAGAAATCTGCTAGAACTTCCATTTCCCATTCTTCCCAAACCTACTACCCGAGGTGAAATATGACTAACTGGCTTCATGAATTTGATTTGGACAATGAAAAATGAATCAGGTAACAATGGAGATCTAAGCTTGAAGAGGTATTTTGTACTCAGGGATTGAGGCTGCCATGAACAAGCATGATGGAGACTGGTGCATAGTGAAGAATGAGCATAAAATCATCTTAAAAAAAAAAAAAAGACCTAGCTCCAGAGAAATATAAAACCAGAGATTAAGAACACTGGAACAAGAAAAGTGAGTAAGTTTTATTTTTGTCTTTTCTGTTATTTGTGTGATTATTTATTAATACATTTGTTTATATATATCTCCAGACCTTAAGTGCTTTGAGATAGTTCTGGGTATATTCATTATCCCCAACTCCCACCTGCCTTTTGTGTTTGCAATTAAGTGATCCTTAGCTGAGACCTCCTACTGTGTTACATTATTCTCCATGGATAATAAAGGAAGAGTGTGCATGCAGGTGTGAGATAGGAGGAAGAGAAAAGTAGCATGTTTCAGTAGATTCAGCGAACGTGAAAATACTTCTAAATCTAAGATCAGTCTCCTTCTCAAGGAGGTGATTCTAATTCCAAATAAAAGCATCACTTGTAAAATCTCACAGCAAAACGTCCCGCTTTTACATAATTTAAAGTTGGAACCAAGCAGAATTTCCGTTTTGACAGAGGCCTCAAATTCTTGCTATTGGTGTTGACCAATCCATAAAAAACATATTAAAAAGCTATAAAGTTGCTTCAGACACCATTCACATATCATCTGTCATGAGACCATTTAAGAGAAGGCTTAAGGATTCATGAGATAGGATGGCAAGGGTTTCTTTGAAGAGAGTAGAATGAATCTTAAGCAACTCATGTAGGCCAAATTTGAAGAGGAACACTATGCCCCCATAGTTCTAGTACTTGGACAACACAGAAACCAGTGATTACCTCTGACCTAAAGGTATTTATTGGGGGAAAAAATTAGAATTACTAGTGATAGCAGAGCAAGGAGAGATGAGCATCATGCAAGAAATATAACTGAGGCATAAATGTGTGAATTTATTATTGGTAGAGAGGATCCCTAAAAAGGTAGCTGGACTTGAAACATCTAGGAAAAACCCTGGCTACACTTCTGCTTCACAGAGCTGGGTGACTTTAATATAGCCTGTATAGGATTTATTACAAGCAACTGGAGCTAAGGGAGACATAGTAGTCAGTGGCCTTGTAAAAGGCAAGTTGCCCATTGGACACAGGGAAGTGGAAAACTCTCACAGACGGAGTAGAGTAGTGGCCACTGAGGACCCCACAAAAGCAACCTAAAAGAGAAAAAAGAGCCCTTCAGCATCTGACGCACCAAGAGGACACCTCACTAATCAAATAAGCAATGTCTATCACTTTACCTCCTCCACTGCTCTCTTGGTTGAGTGAGAGACAATAGAGTAAGAGAGGAGGAATAGAAGAACAAGAAAGATTATTAACAGAAGAGGATACTAGTTCTCATTCCCTGCTATAGGTTTCTTAGCCCAAGTCAAGCCTAAAATGTTCTGACTTTAAATTTAAATGAGAAGTTAAAATTTTGACTTATATTAGACTTGTCCATTCTACCTAGGAATGCGGCTGTCATTGACTGAAAATAATTAAGATGCTATAGCTCTGCCAGAATAGCACTCAGGAACAATGAAGACAAAGTCAGAACAGTCTATTTGTAAATCAGCAATGTGAGAAAAGGGAAGTGATTCCCAGAGTGCATCTTTAAAAAAGTCCATGTTGTTCAACAAATTAATTATAGAGGGGCACCTGGGTGGCTCAGTGGGTTAAGCCTCTGCCTTCGGCTCAGGTCATGATCTCAGGGTTCTGGGATTGAGTCCCACATCAGGCTCTCTGCTCAGCGGGGAGCCTGCTTCCTCCTCTCTCTCTCTGCCTGCCTGTCTGCCTACTTGTGATCTCTATCTGTCAAATAAATAAATAATAAAACAAACAAACAAACAAAAAAACAAATTAATTATAGAATTCTGAAGACTTGTTTTTCAATACAACTTTTCAGGAAGATTCCCTGCTAAGAAATAGAGAAATTATATTATCCAGGGCTCCATGAAACCCCTATGTATACCTTCTAAGATTTCACTATAATCGAGGGCAGAGTCAGATGGATACGTTATTTTTTGTTATTCTTCCACATAAGCTATGTTTACATTCTGTGTATTTCTTTACTAATTGCTCCCTTTGACTGAAATCTTTTAATCAACTAAAGATTACATGAAGACTAAACTGTTTTATGATTTATTTCATTAATAGCTTGTTATAGAAATAGAAGTTTAGACTGACTGGCAAACAAGACAACTGATTGCAAACTCCAGATTCATCTGTGATAGCTCTGCCATATCTTTCAAGTGGCCACTTTTAGTTACGTCATAAAACCAAAAGAGTCTCCTTCCTCACATCACGGCCCATGACATTGCTCTTAAGGAAAAATGTGTCAATGTGAAGATCCATCATTTCCTCTTTGACTATCAGACACTGCAATGGGATGGGGAGTGAACAGAAGGAACAAAGAGTTCAAATCACTGTAATAATTTAGAGCAAAATGGAAAACACAAAAATATCTTTTCTTTTTAGGGTTTCACTTTTCTGTCACTGGTGAGTAGAAAAATTAGTAATGTATTAGATAGCCTCTTCAAATTCCCCCCAGTTTTATTACTCCATTTTTTTTTTTTAATTGAGTAGCAACGTAGCAGATGTTTTGGTCTGCCATTCTTATTTCTAAATTAGACTGCATGTTGTTTTCCAGCATTTCCTCTCAGAATAAGGTTAGCCAGGGTTGCAAAGGATTATACCTGTCAGATTAAACCCACTTATATTCATTTTCATTCATTGCAACTACTAATGTTTATAACTATTTGCATGCAAAATCTAATATCTTAAGACTCCTGGAAAAAAGAAGACCATTAAAAAGAAAGCTGTGGTGAATGTAGGTATTTTTCCACTTCAGAGAAAATTTGATTTGCAAATATACAACATTTTTAGAAATAAAATTAATGGGGGTTATCTAGTCTCATGTATGAAGTTCTTTGTTCTTAATTTGAAACACAAGGTCATTTATCTCTTAAGATATAAACATTTATGCTCTATCTCATGAAATTCAAGATTTGAAGAGTGCCTGAAGTTTTAATAAAGATGATAGTTATAAGCATTCTTTTCAATTACAGTTCTTTGGAATAGTTTTTTCTTCACTTCCAAATTCAGGTTTCAAATCCTCTATGAATATAATTATTAGGAAAAAACTTGCTATATTTCTATTTGTTTTCAAATGAATAGAATCAGAATGGAATATATATTGTTGAACTCAAGACAACTGAATGTCACATCTTGAGAATGCTTACTTCATTTTAAATCATGTGACTTTCCTATTTCCCAAGATGATTAATGGTCTTTGGCCAACTTGTCAAATTTATTTATGTATTTTTCATGCTTCTCTCATTTGATGTTTTGTTTTATGTCCTTGAAGGTAAATTGAGTTTTTGACTGAGAATGCACAAGTAAGTAATTTTATCTTGTTAACTAGATTGACTGGCCTATTCAGTATATTACACATACACACACACACACACACACACACACATACACATCTCAACAACAAAAACTACAAAAAGAGAACTGGTAATTATACTAAATACTAAGGGTTTGAAACCTTCATCCATATTCTTTATGATGTTGCTGAAGTCCATGGAAATGAATGCTATTATCTAGACAAAATGCAATAGAGATGTCTCATCTCAGTTTTACTTCAATATAACTGACAATTTCAAATAAAATCTTCTATAGTGGTCTGGATGTGGCATGTGTTAGACTATCATGATGATAAAACTTAATATTTAGGGTGAAGCATGAAAAAAGTTCCACTGTCCCAGGGAAACACTAGAAGACACAGTGATCATCACACTGAAATCATGCAACAGATGGTAGAAGAAAATTAAGTAGAATTAATTTTCTTAAGAACTTCACTCTTAGACAAGAGATTAACAAAAACAAACATCAAAAAGCATGTATATTTCTAACTTTGAAGTAACACATATGTTTATGCAGTGAGAGGACTTGAGTATTTGCTATTAATCAATGATCTACATCTTATATGATGTTATACATCTGCTTATTGGCCAAAAAGTGACACGGAAATGGTTGGGGGATTTTTTGCTGCTGTCATTGCTGCTCCTGCTGTTTTGTAGAACTCTGAGTCAAGAGCCTATAAAGAGAGCACTTGGGAGAAGTGGGCAATACCCATTTGGAGGATTATTTCTGAGCACTATAGTTTCAATATTGCTTAGATACTAATGATTTCTTAAAAAGCCATTCCAACATCCTGATCTTTGGGGCACCCATGCATCCCATCTGAATCTAAATATGGGGAAAGTTTGTGTGCAGACTAGAAACAGAATAGTGCGATTAGCAAAACCCATCAAAGTTCTTCATATTCACAATCCTGTCTTTTTTTTTTTTTTTTCCCAAGTCAGTCTGAATTGAAATGACTTACTTAGTCTAGAACCCTTATTGAGAAATGCAGAACTTCTTAGTCTTTGGCTTCCAGTTTATACTTGACACTGTAGCATTCTAATCAGAAACTTTGGAAGGGAAAATCTTCTCCCTTGTAAGAATACTCAAACATCTGTTAATAATTATCTATGATTAGGAATGTTGCCTTCCTGTTTGAATGACATTGCAGTTTTCTGATTGTATCTGACGATTCTTTGCGATATCTCCATGTGCATTTCTTTCATAATAGAAGAAGACAACCTGTATGCTTTTTTTTCTGGTAAGAAACAAAACTCTCACCCACAGAAAATAGATTTGGGACTAAAGTTGAGTCCTATATTGGGCAAATAGCACGGAGAAACATGTATGGTTTAACAGAATGAAGCCTCAGTTATTGTGGCTCAGGTTGCTTTAGCAAAATGCCACAGACCAAGTAGCTTATAAACAAAATAAATTTATTTCTTATAATTCTGGAGATCGGAAATCCAACAGTAAGGTGCCAGTATGGTTGCCTTCTGGTACGGACTGTCCCTGATTCAGAACCAGAGCTTTCTTACTGGGTCTTCATGTGGTGGGAGAGGTGAGGGATTTCTGGGGTCTCTTTTATAAGAATACTAATCTCTTTTCTTTTAATTTCATATTTTAGTAAGAATTTATTTATTTTTATTAATTTTTTTATTTTTTCAGCATAACAGTATTCATTATTTTTGCACCACACCCAGTGCTCCATGCAATCCGTGCCCTCTACAATACCCACCACCTGGTGCCCCCAACCTCCCACCCCCCACCCCTTCAAAATTCTCAGATCGTTTTTCAGAGTCCATAGTCTCTCATGGTTCGCCTCCCCTTCCAATTTCCCTCAACTCCCTTCTCCTCTCCATCTCCCCTTGTCCCCCATGCTATTTGTTATGCTCCACAAATAAGTGAAACCATATGATAATTGACTCTCTCTGCTTGACTTATTTCACTCAGCATAATCTCTTCCAGTCCCGTCCATGTTGCTACAAAACTTGGGTATTCATCCTTTCTTTTTTCTTTTCTTTTTTTTTTTTAATTTTTATTTTATTTTTTCAGTGTTCCAAGGTTCATTGTTTATGCACCACATCCAGTGCTCCCTGCAATACTTGTGCTCCTTAATACCCACCACCAGGCTCACCTAAACCCCCAACTCCCTCCCCTAGAATATTAATCTCATTCATGAGGACTCTATCCTCATGAGGTAAGCACCTCCCAAAGTCCATCACATTGAATATTAAGATTTCAATATTTGAAATTGGGGGGGAGCATTCATATCATAGTACTGTTTAATCATTTCACTTACTTTTTCATACCTGCAACAGTAGGTGTTTAAAGAGAAAAACAAATATTAGAAAAAACAGCTTTTACTTTTAATATAACTATGGATTGCATGGGTAGGTATAGAAGACTTTCACCTCTGACCCCACCTTTACCTTTACACCCTTTCATAAAATAAGTTTATTTTATTAATTAATTTAGTTGCATGCTTCCTGTCTGTGTGTACTCAGCAGACTGTAAGCCACATCACAATAGGAACCTTGCCCAGCTTGTTCACTCTTCTTCCTTGTGTGATCTCTGCCTTTAAAGAAGCTTTTAATACTATTGTGGAGGGTACACCATTTTATATTTAGCAGTTGGCATTACATACTATTTTGTGAAACTGTAAAAAAAAAAAAACTATATACATGTAGTTTGTTTAGGAGAGTCAGAAATCAATGCTCTGAGAGCTGTTGAAGTATATGGGTCTCTACAAGTGAAAAGCATCCTTTCCTTTACCTCTACAGAATATTTGAAGTACTTGTTGGAAACAGCTTAATAGCCCTTTGTAGGAGTTAGGTCATTCCTACTGACCAGTGATGAACTCATTCTGCATTTCCTGAAAATCAAAACATTAATTATTTAATTAGCTGATTGATTGTCATAATACAGTAAAGCCATAGTACTTTTATATCATTAAATTCTTACTTAATACCTGTTTACTATAAAAATGTGTACAGAAAATAAAAGGTTTGTTCTTTTGACAATTTCTGTGCAAACATTATATGTGTGTATGTGTCGTGTGTGTGTGTAGAGAGAGTTAGGAAGGAATGAGAACAAAAAAGAGAAGATATCTTTCCCCATAGAGATGCCTCCTCCCACACCACCAGCAGTGTCAGGGCAGCCATAGAATAAACATTATAGATGCTCCTGTTCAAAAGGGAAAAATGGAAGGCTTCAGAAGCCACTCTTCCACAGTAACTCTGAAGCCTACTCAAGCACATGCTGCCAGTTCCTTTATTAACATCAGCCTACTGCCTAGAGGTTCTTCTTGATAGTTCCTGACTTCACCATTAAAGCTCTTGGTTCTAACCTCTGAGCAGCTTTTTCTTTCCCTTCAAAAGTGGCCATGTAACTGAGTAGTTTCCTCAGTCTCCTTCCTATCCAAAGCACCTAGAGAATCCAAAGACATCCTTTCATGTTATATCGTATGCTGTTTCTTTCAGTTACAAGTTGATGCAATTCTTTTAAAAAAGTTAGTCTTCTTACGATTCAATGTACAATCCACTCCTTCAGAGAAAGGCACAGCACAAATATCTTCTGCATAAGTACTTCTCTGCCTTGACTTCCCCCTGAGACCTCTATGGATAAATCGTCTTTGAGACATATCTGAAGATTTTTAGAACAGTTTTTGTCCATTTAAAATGCTTACAAGGCATTATTTTAAATATTTCTGAGGTATTAACAAAAAGAACCTTACAGATCCAACATGATTTTATTTTTTTCTGATGTTATTTCTTAATTTGAAATTATTTTGCCATTTGAAAAATCCATAAATGAGAACAAGTTAAATTTTCCAACCCTGCTATTTTTGGCTTATATTTTCTTCATATTTTTACTGAAAAGAGAACAACCAAGAAAACAAAATAGATAGTACTTTGACCTAGAAATTATTGGGTTTTTTGTTTTATTTTTTGTTGTTTTTGTTATTTTTTTTCCACCTTAACACATACAATTGTGTTGACAAACACAATACCACTACATAATAAGAATTCTCTTTACTCTATCTTCAAAAATACTCCTTCACTTTCCCCTAAGCCCTCAGGGATAGCCACCTCCTTCCAGGCCCTTTTCCTTTCGAACATGCAACTCTAAACCTTGTAGATGTGTGCTAACAGTATTCTTAATGGTTTCCCAAAGTCAGCCCTCTGCCCAGTCTAAACACCAAAGCCAGTGGCATATATGTTAAGTTTCTGTCACAGTAGTATTCTACTTCCAACAGACCAAATGTGTTCTAATTATCTACTACCACATTACAAACTGGCCTTACAAACACAGGGCTTAAAGCAATCATTTAATTTGCTCACAATATGCAGTTTTGTCAGGGCTCAACATGGACAGCTTGTTACTTTTCATGGACATATCTATTATGTGTACATCTATCTCTGTAATTCTTGATAGACACATAGAAAATATGTAGAAGAATACTCATTTTTCTGCATAATTTTTATAATAAATATGCATTATCTTTATCATGAGAACTTAATACAGGAGATAAATGTCACTATTTTATGATAATTATTATCATAAGATCATAGAAAGTGTGAAAATTAATAAAGGAAAACGTCACTGAAATGGAGCTAGGAAGTTTGGCATGAGGGGAGCTCTCATGACCCACCACTCTTGGTCAATTGTAGAGAGAGACCATACATGTGGATACTACTTTACTATCTTAGCAGGAGGAGAAAAGTCTTCCCCTGCCCCAGCAAAAGCCCAACCAATGAGAGACAGTCATAGCTCAACCAATGAAAAACTACTATGCTTAGAACACTAAGTTTACTCCATGGGATTTTTAGTTTATAATAGTCCCTCCCACTTTCCTGTTTTCCTCTATAAAACAGCAGTCCTCTCCCTTGTTTTGTGAATTTGCCTATGATTTTGCCATAGGTTGCTTAGTTCAGGTTACAAATCTTTGCTCTTCCCAAATAAACACATCTTTTGCTGGTAAAACAATAGGCGGTTTTATTTTTTTTAAGACTAAGGAAAGTAATAATCTCTGTGATCGGGAATAATGAGAAGCCCATAAAGCCTATCAGGATGTTTCTAACAAGTGACACAAAGACGGTAATTTTGCGGCTTCTGGGTGACAGAGGAAATATCCATGGTCCTGTACAAGGTTTTTCATACCTTTATCTTTCAATTGCTTTCACCAGTTAGACTACTCAGTTTTCTAAACAGAATCAGAGTGCACAGATTAATTCATAAATTTTTGCCAAATAGCATGTACTATACACTGCTAAATAGGAACTATAATCTCTTCCCAGTTATGTTCTAAGCTTCTTGAAAACATGGCCGATTCTTCTAGTGCATTTTGCCTAATCGTTAATTTGACAAGTGTCTGGTGAGAACCTATATTATGCCAGGCACTGTGCCTGACACTGAGGATATAGTGAGATAAATGGCAAGGTCCATGCCCTCAAGGAGGTTACACTTTTCTGAAAAAAAAAAAAAAAACAACTATAATCTTCATATATATATATATATATATATGATAATTTTAGATTATAATGACTGCTTTGTATAAACTATTAAAAGATAAAATAGCTTTGAAAGAGACCACCTAGAAGCGTCAAGATGGTGGAGTAGCAGCAAGCTGAGATGACATCAGGTCACAGGAGTTCAGTTAGGTAGTTATCAAAACATTCCCAACACCTACAAATCCAACAGGAGATCAAAGAGAAGAGCAGCAATTCTAGAAACAGAAAATCGACCACTTTCTGAAAGGTAGGACATGTGGAGAAGTGAATCCGAAGTAGACCACAGGGGGAGGGGCTGGCTCCCAGCAAGTGGTGGAGCAATGGAGCAATGGAGCACAAAATCAGAACTTCTAAAAGTCTGCTCCACTGAGGGACATCGCTCCAGAGGCTCAGCAGGGGTGGAGCCCTGACAGAGACAGCATGATCTCAAGTCCCTTGGGGTCACAGAAGGATCAGGGGTGTCTGAGTGTAGCAGAGCTTGCAGGTATTAGAGCGGGGAAGCCAGCTACAGAGACAGAGCTGAGGAGTGAGCTCTCAGCTCAGGATTACCTTAAACTGTGATCCGTGGCACAGTCAGACCACTGATCTTTGAGCAGGGACCCAAGTGACAGATCTGGGGAGACTCACCTTCCTTCTTTGCAGGCAGGAATCTGTTGGGTTTAGAGACTCCAAATGGGGCTGTGTGCCAGAGACAGAAATGCTGTGTCACAGGCCAGGTGAGCTCAGAGCACCGCCAGAGACCAGGGAGACAGGAGTGATTAAGCACTTTTCTCAGAGGATGTACTGAGCAGTGGGGCCCTAAGCTCTTGGCACCTCCAGGCTGGAGATTAGGAGGCCGCCACTTTCATTCACATCCTCCAGAGCTCTATGGAAAGAGTTCAGGGAACAAAAGCTCCTGAGACAAAATCCAAGCAGATTACTTAGCCCAGCCTCTGGCAAGGACAGTACATTTCAGCCTTAGGCAAAGACACTTGAGAATCACTACAACAGGCCCCTCCCCCAGAAGATCAGCAAGAACATCCAGCCAAGACCAAGCTCACCGATCAAGGAGAACAGCAGAATTCCAGAGGAGGGGAAACAAAGCATGGAATTCATTACTTTCTCCCCATGATTCTTTAGTCTTCAAAGTTAATTAACTTTTTTAATTTTTTTTTCTTATTCTAATTTTTTAAACTTTTACTCTTTCCTCTTTTAATGTTTTTTAACTAATTTATCTTAACAATATCTTTCTTTAAAAAAAATCTTTTTGAACCTTTATTATTATAGTCATATTTTATCCTTCATTGTATCTAACTTTATTTTTTGTATACATATAGGTTTTTTTTCCTCTAAAATATTTTGGGATACAACTTCTTCTAATAGATCAAAATATACCCTAAATCTAGCACAGGGCTTGTTCTAGTCTCCAGCCTGAGCAAATTCTCTCCACTTTCCTTTTCTTTCTTTTCCCAACCAACTTATCTTATCAACTCCTTTTTTAGAAATTTTTTAAAATTTTCATGTTTACATTCATATTCCATCCCTTCCTTCATCATGTATGTGTGTATATATATATATACATATATATATATATATATATGTATATATTATTCTTTCTTTAAAATTTTGGGAGGTAGTTTATTCTAAGAGACCAAAATATACCCAAAATCAAATGGGTGGCTCTGCTCTATTCACCAGTCTAATACACACACACACACACACATATATATATACACACACACACACACACACACACACACACACACACACACATATATATATATATACACATTTTTAAAAAACTATTTTTAAAATTTTTTTTAACTTCTTTTTATCCCCTTTCTTCTCCGCATGATTTGGGGTCTCTTCTGATTTGGTTAACACACATTTTTCTGGGTTCTTTGCCACCCTTCTAGTATTTTATTCTCTCATTCATATATTATTATCTGGATAAAATGACAAGGCAGAAAAACTCACCACAGGAAAAATAACAAGAGGCAGTACTGAATGCTAGGGACCTAATCAATACAGACTTTGGTAATATGTCAGAACTAGAGTTCAGAATGACAATTCTCAAGGTGCTAGCTGGGCTCAAAAAAGGCATAGCAGATATCAGAGAAACACTATCTGGAGAAATAAAAGCCCTTTCTGGAGAAACAAAAGAACCAAAAAGCTGAAAATTTTATATATATATATATATAATAAAAGAACTAACCAAGCTGAAATCAAAACAGTTATTAATGAGGTGCAATAAAAATGGATGTTCTTACTACAAGGATAAATGAGGCAGAAGAGGGAATTAGTGATATAGAAGACCAAATGACAGAGAATAAAGAAGCTGAGCAAAAGAGAGACAAACAACTATTGGACCATGAGGGGAGAATTCGAGAGATAAGTGATGCCATAAGATGAAATAATATTAGAATAATTGGAATTCCAGAAGAAGAAAGGGGGGGGCGGGGCAGAGGTTATATTGGAGAGAATTATTGTAGAGAATTTCCCTAATATGGCAAAGGGAACAAGCATCAAAATCCAGGAGGCACAGAGAACCCCCCTCAAAATCAATAAGAATAGGTCCACACCCCATCATCTAATAGTAAAACTTAAAGTCTTAGTGATAAAAAGAAAATCCTGAAAGCAGCTCGGGATAAGAAGTCTATAACATACAATGGTAAAAATATTAGATTGGCGGCAGACTTGTTCACAGAAACCTGGCAGGTCAGAAAGAACTGGTATGATATATTCAGAAAACTAAATGAGAAAAACATGCAGCAAAGAATACTATATCCAGCTAGGTTATCACTGAAAATAGGAGAGAAAAAATGCTTCCAGGACAAACAAAAACTGAAAGAATTTGTAAACACCAAACCAGCTCTATAGGAAATATTGAAAGGGGCCCCCTAAGCAAAGAGAGACCCTAAAAATAGTAGACCAGAAAGGAACAGAGACAATATACAGTAACAGTCACCTTACAGGCAATACAATGGCATTAAATTCATATCTCTCAATAGTTACCCTGAACGTAAATGGGCTAAATGCCCCAATCAAAAGACACAGGGTATCAGAATGGAAAAAAACCAAAACCCATCAATATGCTGTCTACAAGAAATTCATTTTAGACCCAAGACACCTCCAGATTTAAAGTGAGGGGGTGGAAAACAATTTACCATGCTAATGGACATCAAAAGAAAGCTGGAATGGCAACCCTTATTTCAGATAAATTAAATTTTAAGGCAAAGATTATAATAAAAGATGAGGAAGGGCATGTATTATACTCAAAGGGTCTATCCAATAAGAAGATCTAACAATTTTAAACATCTATGCCCCTAACATGGGAGCAGCCAGCTATATAAACCAGGTAATAACAAAATCAAAGAAACACATCAACAATAATACAATAATAGTAGGGGGCACCTCCCTCACTGAAGTGGACAGATCATCCAAACAAAAGATCAACAAGGAAATAAAGGCCTTAAATGACACACTGGACCAGATGGACATCACAGATATATTCAGAACATTCCATCCCAAAGCAACAGAATACACATTTTTCTCTAGGGCACATGGAACATCCTCCAGAATAGATCACATCCTGGGTCACAAATCATGTCTCAACTGGTACCAAAAGATTAGAATCATTCCCTGCATATTTTCAGACCACAATACTCTGAAGCTAGAACTCAATCACAAGAGGAAATTTGGAAAGGACCCAAAGACATGGAGACTAAAGAGCATCCTTCTAAAGAATAAATGGGTCAACCAGGAAATTAAAGAAGAATTGAAAAAATTTATGGAAACAAATGATAATGAAAACACAACGGTTCAAAATCTGTGGGACACAACAAAGGCAGTCCTGAGAGGAAAATATATAGCGGTACAAGCCTTTCTCAAGAAACAAGAAAGGTCTCAGGTACACAACATAACCCTACACATAAAGGAGCTGGAGAAAGAACAAGAAAGAAACCCTAAACCCAGCAGGAGAAGAGAAATCATAAAGATCAGAGCAGAAATCAATGAAATAGAAACCAAAAAAACAATAGAACAAATCAACGAAACTAGGAGCTGGTTCTTTGAAAGAATTAATAAGATTAATAAACCCCTGGCCAGACTTATCAAAAAGAAAAGAGAAAGGACCTAAATAAATAAAATCATGAATGAAATAGGAGAGATCACAACCGACACCAAAGAAATACAAACAATTATAAGAACATACTATGAGCAACTCTACGCAAACAAATTTGACAATCTGGAAGAAATGGATGCATTCCTAGAGACATATAAACCACCACAACTGAACCAGAAAGAAACAGAAAACCTCAACAGACCCATAACCAGTAAGGAGATTGAAGCAGTCATCAAAAATCTTCCAGCAAATAAGACCCCAGGGCCAGACGGCTTCCCAGGGAATTCTATCAAGCATTTAAAGAATTAATTCCTATTCTGAAACTGTTCCAAAAAAAAAAAAAATACAAATGGAAGGAAAACTTCCAAAATCGTTTTATGAGGGCAGCATTACCTTGATCTCAAAAGCAAAGACCCCATCAAAAAGGAGAAGTCCAAACCAATATCTGTGATTAACACAGATGCAAAAATTCTCACCAAAATACTAGCCAGTAAGATCCAACAGTACATTAAAAGGATTATTCACCACGACCAAGTGGGATTTATTCCAGGGCTGCAAGGTTAGTTCAACATCCGCAAACCAATCAGTGTGATACTACATTAATAAAAGAAAGAATAAGAACCATAGGATAATCTCAATAGATGCTGAAAAAGCATTTGACAAAATACAGCATCCTTTCTTGATCAAAACTCTTCAAAGTGTAGGGTTAGAGGGTACATGAATCAATATCATCAAAGCCATCTATGAAAAACCTACAGCAAATATCATTCTCAATGGAGAAAAACTGAGAGCTTTCCTGCTAAGATCAGGAACATGGCAGTGATGTCCATTATCACTACTGCTATTCAACATAGTACTAGAAGTACTGGCCTCAACAATCAGACAATAAAAAGAAATTAAAGGCATCCAAACTGGCAAAGAAGAAGTAAAACTCTCACTCTTTGCAAATGATATGATACTTTACATGGAAAACCCAAAAAAACTCCTCTCCAAATCTGTTAGAACTTGTAAAGGAATTCAGTAGTGTCAGGATATAAAATCAATGCTCAGATATCAGTTGCATTTCTATACACCAACAACAAGACAGAAGAAAGAGAAATTAAGGAGTCAATACCACTTACAATTGTGCCCAAAACCATTAGATACATAGGAATAAACTTAACCATGAAGCAAAGAATCTGTACTCAGAAAACTATAAAGTACTCATGAAAGACATTGAGGAAGACACAAAGAAATGGAAAAAATGTTCCATGTTAATGGATTGGAAGAACAAATATTGTGAAAATGTCTATAATACCTAAAGCAATCTACACATTTAATACAACCCCTATCAATATACCATCCATTTTTTTTCAAAGAAATGGAACAAAGAATCCTAAAATTTATATGGAACCAGAAAAAAACCTCGAATAGTCAGAGGTATGTTGAAAAAGAAAGCCAAAGTTGGTGGCATCACAATTCCAGACTTCACGCTCTATTACAAAGCTGTCATCATCATGACAGTATGGTACTGGCACAAAAACAGACACATAGATCAATGGAACAGAATAGAGAGCCCAGAAATAGACCCTCAACTCTACGGTCAAATAATCTTTGACAAAACAGGAAAGAAAGTCCAATGGAAAAAAGATAGTCTCTTCAACAAATGGTGTTGGGAAAATTGGATAGCCACATGCAGAAAAATGAAACTGGACAATTTCCTTAAACCACATACAAGAATAGACTCCAAATGGATGAAAGACCACAATGTGAGAATGGAATCCATCAAAATCCTTGAGGAGAACACAGGCAGCTCTTCGGTCTCAGTGGCAGCAACTTCTTTCTAGAAACGTTGCCAAAGGCAAGGGAAGCAAGGGCAAAAATGAACTATTGGCACTTCATCAAGGTCAAAAGCTTTTGCACAGCAAAGGAAGCAGTCAACAAAACCAAAAGACAACTGCCAGAATGGGAGAAGATATTTGCAAACAACATGTCAGATAAAGGGCTAGTATCCAAAATCTATAAAGAACTTATCAAAATCAACACCCAAAGAAAAATAATCCAATCAAGAAATGGGCAGAGTACATGAACAGACATTTCTGCAAAGAAGACATCCAGATGGCCAACAGACATATGAAAAAGTGCTCCACATCACTCGGCATCAGGGAAATACAAATCAAAACCACAAGGAGATAACCACCTCACACCAGTCAGAATGGCTAAAATTAACAAGTCAGGGAATGACAGATGGGAGGATGCGGAGAAAGGGGAACCCTCCTACACTGTTGGTGGAAATGCAAGCTGGTACAGCCACTCTGGAAAACAGCATGGAGGTTCCTCAAAAAGTTGAAAATAGGGCTACTCTGTGACCCAGCAATCACGCTACCGGGTATTTACCCTAAAGATACAAATGTAGCGATCCAAAGGGACATGTGCACCTGAATGTTTATAGCAGCAACGTCCACAATAGCTAAACTATGGAAAGAACCTAGATCTTCATCAACAGATGAATGGATGAAGAAGAGGTGGGAATACTATGCAGCCATCAAAAGAAATGAAATCTTGCCATTTGTGACAACATGGATAGAACTAGAGGGTATTATGCTGAGCAAAATAAGTCACTCAGAGAAAGGCAAATATCATATGATCTCCCTGATATGAGGAATTTGAGAGGCAATGTTGGGGGCTAGCAGGGTGGGGAAGGAAAAAATGAAACAAGATGGGGTTGGGAGGGAGACAAACCAGAAGAGACTCTTAATCTCACAAAACAAACTGAGGGTTGCCAAGGGGAGGGGAGTAGGGAGAGGGTGGTGGGATTATGGACATTGGGGAAGGTATGTGCTATGGTGAGTGCTGTGAAGTGTGTAAACCTGGAGATTCACACAGACCTGTACCCCTGGGGCTAATTATACATTATATGTTAATAAAAAATAAAGAAAGAAAAGAGACCACCCAATATGGGAAGGTGCTTCAAGAAGGTGACAATTAAGCTGAGACCTGGATAACAAGAAGTTTCTTAAGCTGAGACCTGGATAACAAGAAGTTTCTTAACAATGCTGCAGAAGTACTTAATGATCAATACAACTGTTGCAAAATTTCTATTTATGAGATTCTTTTTATTATATGTATATCCTTAGATCTCCATGGTCACAGGCACATAACTGTAGCATGCCAGTTACCTTTAAAATTTCAGTTCTCAAAGATGATATTTTACCTCCCCCTCTCCATGCTATAAGGATAAAATCTTTAATGAGCAGTTCATCTTGCTTCTTTTGACAAGCTCATATGCAACGTTTACATTGAAGCGGCTAGAACATCCAAATGCCTATTGGAAGGCATTCAGCTCTCAGATAATTAGATGATTTGGTTTATAATCCAATTCTACTAACACTTATAAAACTTACTTCTTCAGGCTTCACTTTTTGTTTTATGAAATGTGGGGTTGAATCTATTCTCAAGTTAAACTTTCAAAAGCCTGCTGGGGAGAAAACAAAATTTGAGCTATGGTACTCATGTAATTTAGAACTATCACTGTCAGCAAATGGGAAGTTAACCTGAAAAACAATTTAAAATTCTGTAACACTTGTCTATTTTAAGATATCTCACAGATTTTCCAAATAAGCCATAGAACATGAGTTACTTAGTCTAAGACGTTTGGAATAATCCAAGAAAGGTTCATTGTTATTCTTTTTTTTTTTTTTTTCACCAATATCTTTTACCATTTTTCCAGTGGAATAGAATCATGTTGGAAATATTGAATCCATGCATGCCAAATTACAAAGCAAGGATAACTTTCCACCTCCCGAACTTGAAATTCCATGCCTTCACCTCAGTATTCAGTTTCTACAACTCAGAGTTCTTCAAACCATACAGGGTATTCTGCTTCTCTTGCTCCAATCTCTTTTTCCTTTCTCCCCCTACACTTTATTAATTGAATACACCCCTTGTTCCTTCCGAATTTAGTTACAGTCACCTGAGAATTGGTGTGTTTAAGGGAATAGGTTATAAGAGGTAATGTAAGGTTGTTTCTTAGTGTTCATGCTCTGAAATCAGAGTTGGATTTCTGATAAACTTTTAATATATTTTTACCAATTTGGGGGGAAAATTAAATAAGATAATTCATTTGAAATATGCTTTTCAGGGATGGCGGGTGGCTCAGTTAGTTAAGGGTCTGCCTTTGGCTCAGGTCATGATCTCAAGGTCCTGGGATCCAGTCCTGGGTATTGGGCTCTTTGCTCAGCAGGGAGTCTGCTTCTCCTTCTACCTCTGTGCTCTATCTTCAGTAAACAAATAAAATCTTTAAAAAAATAATAAAATAAATAAGCTTTTTAAAATAAAAAAGATAAAATATGCTTTTTACAATGGCTGGAGCAAGGAAATTGATAAACATAAAGTCATTTCTGTAAGTTAATCCCTATCACCACATATGTACATTAAAAAAAAAAAACTGTGTTCACTGAGATTAATTTTTGAATAATGGAATTATGAGGGTATAATTTTAGGGAGGTGGACATTCAGATCAGTAAGTAGTATGATATCTGTGAAAGAAGTGCAGTCTGATTTAGGGTTTAGTGACACGCATTTGATGATCTTAACAATTTAAATATGCACTTGAGCCTGGCGTGACTTCACTGATGAACTGGAAAAAATAGTATCTTTCTTTCTGGTTTACTATGAGGACAGAATAAGATAATGTTTGCAATATAATTTCAGAGGGAATTTTGAAAAAAGAAAACAGTAACATGAGGAGTAGATTTAATTCTATTCTCATATGGAAAAAAGAAGTAAACATTTTGATATAAGCATCCCATGGAGACTTAAAGAACGTTGCTGGAAAATTTTGTACACTCTTTGCCCTGAACACAATCTGAAAGAACTCTGGTTAATTTTATGTGTCAATTTGTCTGGGCTAAGGTATGATCAGAGAGCTAGGAAAACATTAGTTCTGAGTGCGTCTATGAAGGTGTTTCCAGAAGAGATTAACATTTGAATTGGTCAACTACTTCAAGTAAATTGCCCTTCTCAGTGTGGGTGGTCATCTTCCAATCCTTTGAAGGGGAGAATCTAAGAAAAGGAGGAAAGGAGAATTTGCTTTCAGTTTGAGCTGGATAGCCAACATTTCCTTCCCTCAGGCAATGTGCTCCCCAGTGTCAAGCCTTAGGCTTCTTATGGGCACACACTCTCAGCTGCCTGCTTCTTAGGCCTTTGGACTTGGACTGAATTACAGCCACCATTTTTAATGATTCTTCAGTTTGCAGAAGACAGATGGTGGAATTTCTCAATTTCCATAATTACATGAGCTAATTCTTAAAATTGTTTGTGTGGGCATGTATAAATTTTTATATGTACTTATATTTATGTATTTACAATTATATATTATAATATATAAACACAGATACACATACACACACATAAATAGGTATGTTTATATAGAGAAACAGAATCAATAAGAGTGTATCTAAACTGGTATTTATATTTATATCTATGTCTATATCTAATTGGGAAATGTTCATTATGTTAGTCTGGGATGTATACCTATAGATATGTAAATTCTTATGTCTCTATCTCTCTGTTTGCTCCAACTTAATGGTTTTGCCTTTCTGGATAACGCTGACTAATACAATGGCCATTTCTCAGTTTGTTTACCAATTAAAAATCAATAGACTGGCAAACCATTAAAATAAACATGTAGAATGTATCCCCTGACCATAAATTTGTTTTTATCTGATCTTTCTTCAGAAATTAGCATCATTATTTTCCACAATCCGATCCCTTTCACATCTGAAAATATCTACATTCATTTTGCTATGAAACTAACATGGTAGTATGAAGAGATGAATCAAAATGAGTGTCAGAGTATGGATCATTGAAAGAGTATACTAAGAGTGTTAATCATGGCTCTGCTATTAGCTCTACGACCCACAAGAAGTCATCTATCTTTGTTGGGTTCAATTTGTAAAGTGAAGTATTAGACCAGGTGATGACAAAAGTTCTTTCCATCTTAAATATTTATTAAGTTTTAAAATATTTTGTGTTTTTATGTACGCCTAGAATGCTAGGAGATGAAGGCCACAAGGAAGGCTTTTCTTTGAGGCACAGCTAATATCAATGGTAAAACAATGTAAATTCCAGATGGCTATTTTTTTGGAATGTGCAGTCCTGATATAAATTAGCTACTTTCATCAAAAGCCTTTTATTCTCAGCAAAACCCTCTTTAAAATGTCATTGCCTAAGGAGTGTTGGTAATTCTGAAAGGATCATGAAGATAAACTGTTCTTGATACTTACAAAGTGTGACAATGATATTCTAATATAGAATGAGTACCTCCAAGCTTTTCCCCTTAATTTGTGCAGTGTGTGTGCAATTGTTTCTAACTTGGTTTTAACAAGACCTTAAAGATGTCTGCAAGGCATTTCACTGAATGAAAAGATAATTATTTTGAAGAGTTATGAAGATATTCATTCAATGGGCAAATGTTTAGGGATATACTTTTACTTTTGTAGTCTGAACACATTTCAAAGATTTCAAAGCTAGTGTCTTTCAGATTCTGTCTTTAATGAGTAATGAACAAAAACCCAGAATCTATATCTCTATTATCTATCTATCTATCTATCATCTATCTAGCCATCTATCTGTATCTATCTATCTGATCAGGATTCTGGTAATTCTGTTCAGTGGGCTATATTTTTCCACTTGATGGAATCTCCCCTTGGGTCTCATTCATCTATTTAAAAAGGTCTTATTTCCCTCTTCAGTGTTAACTCACTACAATGCAGGTAAGAGTTTAGGTTCATTGAACCTACACTTCTACGTGTGAGTTCTTCTGGCAATGCCTCACTTTAGATGCTCAGTAACAATGAATTTGAAAAATAAATTCATGAATAAGTGAATTCTGAAGCATCTGTCCTAAATCCTCCTCCAGTCTTCTCACAAAGGCTTGAAATTCTCACAAAGAGGCGAAGCTGAGATGAGAAAGTTGTCTTGAAATGTGACTCATTAGCTGTTGATTCATCAATGTCTCAGCATAAATTAAAACACATCCCTGAAGGAATATATCCTGCTTGGTTTACATTGGGGGTAGGCAAGGAGAAAAGGCAAATTTAAGGCTTTAGGTATTATCAAAAGTGAATGGCTCATCAGAGTGGGAGGCATGGGCATCTTGGCAACGGCATGATTGTTCCAGAATTGCTAAAGAGTAAATGGAAAGAGAGAGTTGCCCATAGGAAAAGAGAAGGGAACCATAAAAAGTGATCTATGTCACAGTTATGTCCAGGCTATTTTTGGACTCATTTTAGCTTTAATCTAGACAGCAAAGAGCCACGGAATAAAGTTAAGGAATACCATCACCATCACTTCCACTTTTAATGTACTAAGCAAACAGAACAGGACACTCCAGAAGGCAGAATGTATGAGTGAAAATCTATCTTTTCTATGCTCTCCTTTTAACTCTGCCCTCAGAGAAAAACAGGATCTGTAATCACCAGGTAATTGTAAAGACAAAGTCCCCAAACATACTTTTGAGGCCATATAACTAATCATGTCATTAAAATTGCTTTTGATTTATTTTTCTCTTTCAAATAGTTATTTAAATTCTGGTTATTTAACATAAAGTGTAATATTAGTTTCAGGTGTAGAATTTAGTGATTCATCACTGGCATAGAACACCCAGTGCTCATGTAAGGGCCCTCCTTAATCCCATCACTCATTTAACCCCTCCCTCCACCCACCTCCCCTCCAGCACCCCTCAGTTTGTTCTCTATGGTTAAGAGTCTGTTTCTTGGTTTGCCTCTCTCCTCCCTCCCCCCATGTTCACCTGTTTTGTTTTTGAGATTCCATATATGAGTGAAATCATATGGTATTTGTCTTTCCCTGACTGACTTATTTCACTTAAAATTGCTTTGGATTTAAAGCAAAACTAAGTCTAGAGAACAGACCAAAAAGATTGTGTGTGTGTGTGTGTGTGTGTGTGTGTGTGTGTGTGTGTGTGTGTGAAGTGAGTTTTATGTTTTTCTTTAACCAAATTAAACTTCTGTAAATTGTAGATATTTTTAAATGTTTGTGCTGGAGTGGGTAATAATAAAACAGAAAGGATGTACAATGACATAAAATATAATATGACAGACATTTTATGGTTTTGCCAAGTGCCTTCTCTCTTTATTTTCACCATATCAGGGCAAATAAAAGATAAAGTACAAAGGCATTTTATATCATCCACGTGATAATAATAAGCCATATGAAAATCATAATAAAAAGAATTAAAATAATTTCCTTTTAAGGAGGACAAACTCTGTGGTATGCACTTTATTTTTTTTTTTTTAAGATTTTATTTATTTATTTGACAGAGAGAAATCACAAGTAGGCAGAGAGGCAGGCAGAGAGAGAGGAGGAAGCAGGCTCCCTGCTGAGCAGAGAGCCCGATGTGGGGCTTGAACCCAGGACCTGGGATCATGACCTGAGCCGAAGGCAGCGGCTTAACCCACTGAGCCACCCAGGCGCCCCTGTGGTATGCACTTTAAAAAATTATTTCATTTAGGGGCACTTGGATGGCACAGTCCTTTAAGTATCCAACTCTTGGTTTCAGCTCAGGTCATGATCTCAGTGTCATGAGATCCAGCCTCATGTCTGGCTCTGTACTCTGCACAGAATGTGCTTGGGATTCTTTCTCCCTCTCCCTCTGTACCCCGCCCCCATTCTCTTGCTCCCTCTCTCAAAATAAATAAATAAATCTTTAAAAAATTATTTCATTTATGCTGCTAACATTTATGTGGCCATAAGAATTAAGATTGAAAAAATGAAACCACTTATTCAAGCTTCCAGGGTGACTAGGTGAGGTTAGTTATTAGATTCTAGGAATTCTGTACCTTACTCTAGTACACTTTTCCTTAGCAGAAACTTATGGTTCAATGAAGGTTTATAAAAAAGTCCTTGTTTTTTCCAGCATAGGCCGAGTCAAGATAAACTAATTGAGCAGCATCCACCTTTACTCTTGGAACTTGGTTCTTTGGGGATTACTCAGGCTCACAGAATAATATACTTGCATCCTAACAAATATGATACATTTCCAGAAGGCATGTTTGGAAGAATTCAGTATTTAAATCTTAATTAAAGCATCAGGTTAAACCAACTGTTTTAAAGCTCTGCCTATAACTGTTTTATCATTGTGTTCCCCATTGCTCTGGTAACCCTCCCCCAGTTGAGATTTATGTAACAGTCCCAAGGTATCCATCCCTGCTAAGTTTTTCTCTGTCCCTGGAGAATCTTTCTGGGGAAGTCTGAGGAGAGTAGGGCAGGTTTTTCAGTCTTTGTCTTTAGACTTGCTGCTTGATCATGCAACTTGAAAAGGTTTGTTCATTTTCACTATAAGAAAATGCCAAAACTCACATCAAAATGAATCATGTGATGACAGTCAGTGTGAAAAAAAACTGGTGCACAAATAATGAAACCATTGGTGAATTTCTCAACATATACTTTTCTTTGAGGTTGTAATGTAAGGATGCATGAAGCAATAATTAGAGAAATTATGGCAGCACTAACAGCATATTATTATGTAGAGCTCATGCAATGAAGTCTTTTTCTGGGGTGGAAACTGGCTCATTCTGGTTGCATCTGTATTTAAACGTTGTTGTTGCTGGCAGAGAGCGAATATCATTTCCCTGATGGCTTATAAACAGTGCTACACAAAACGTACTTTGAACTAATTGGAACCCGGTGGGGAGGAGGGCAAAGCAGAAACTGTGAGATGTTAACTTGAATTTTTCCCTGAGCAAGTGTTGCAGCCATTAGAACAAGCTGTTTTCTAAGTCAAGCTTTCTCTCCATCTTCTCACCCCCATGATGAGAACAGGAGCCCCAGAAGACTCTCATATTTGCAACTGTCCTCTCTAAGATAGACCAAAATAACAGTAAAGCAGAAGCAAGAAGCTCTGGAGAGGAAGAAGACTCCTTCAAAAATCAACCAAAGAGAAAAGTCAAATTAAAAATACCCACGCCTGGGGCACCTGGGTAGCTCAGTTGTTAAGCTTCTGCCTTCAACTCAGGTCATGATCCCAGAGTGCTGGCATCAAGTCCCACATCAGGCTCCCTGCTCAGCAGGAAGCCTGCTTCTCTCTCTCCCCACTCCCCCTGTTCTTTTTCCCTCTCTCGCTGTCTCTTCCTCTGCCAAATAAATAAGAAAGTTTAAAAAATAATAGATAAATAAAATAAAATAAAAATAAAAATACCCACCCAGGTGAGAAATCTAAGGTCACTGAAAAATAAGAAATAGATAATTCTCAAGGAAATAAAGGCTGGAGTTAATTAAAAAAAAAAAAGAAAAGAAAAGAAAGAAAAGTAAACATAAAAGCAAATTTATTTCATGAGAAAGATGCCCATAAATCATCGAGGTACCATTCGATTAACCATCAGAAACAATACTAAGCTTGAGAATCTGATGGTTAAATTGATCCATTGGTGTAAGCAGGTCACAATCAATTAATAGTGAGTGAATATCTGCCTTTCCATTGAATAAACAAGGTTTTGTTCGAACCAAAAAAAAAAAAAAATCTCATGATAATGATTTTAGTTCTCACATTTCATAGTAAATGCTTTTTTTTTTTAAATCATCACTTTCTGTTTTCACCATGTTTGAGTTGCAATTTCTATGACCAATGCCAGCAACTGAATGAGCTAAAACAGGGCATAAGAACCCAGTGCATATGAAGAGTGGGCTTAAGACTTTTCCATGGCTTCTCGTCTCTCATTCAAAATCGAACTTTCCTGCCTGCAGAAACAAGCTGTTGTTATAGAAGAACCTTCCAAAGCAGCAGAGATCAGAACAGATGGAATCAGAATGAAATGATTGTGGAGGAAAGTGGAGGCAGCTCTGACGAAAAGGAGTGTTTTATGGTCATTTTCCTATTAGTAAGTAATTGTGACTTATGAGAAATACTTAAAAGCTTATTTGAACATGTGCCCAAATACAGAGGTAATTTGTAGAATTAAATACAAGAAAAGTGTTAAAATTATAATTGTCAAATATCGATGCTGCCTACACAGAATCTCTTGAATTAATTTACCTTTCAAATCCTTACCTCTTGCCCACTAGCTTTTGAGATGGTCTATCATTTTTCTCTGTGGATTCTATGAGGTTTTATAGCAATGAAAAATGTGATTCTAGAAAAACTCAGATGTTTCTTAAATATTTATATGTAGAATTTGGTATAGAATTCTTGTCACTACCAAGAGACTGGGTTACTCCAGTTTCCAGTTAAGTCACTAAATTTATGAGCTAGCGTTTCAAGGAGACAATGGGTAAAGATGTGATGGAGTTGAGGTAAGTTTGGACTTTTAGGGGACTGTGGTCTCCAAGCCCTGCTTCTCCTGGCTGTTTGGCCTGGTTCTTATCATTCTGCCTTTATGTACACAGTTCACACCTGCTGTCATGGTGCTTCCTGCCTGCTCCCAGCTTCTGTGTTGGTACTCCTATAATTACCTCCCTCTCAGCCGCTGCTTCCTGGACTTTTAAGACCTATCACCTCTGCGTTCTTCAGGTTCTTTTCTCTGACTTCCTTCACTCCAGAGAAAACATTTTCCTTCCTGCTATTCCTCAAGTTGAGGTCATAGCAAAGGCCTTGCCCCTACATGAGATTTTTCTCCAAATCTTTATTTTTTTAAATATATATTTTTTATCTTGAGTCCTCACTTTTCCCAAAAGCCCTAGGCTTTTGGAACTCAGAAGCAAGGAAGGGAGTTCCTCTTTTGCCTTCCCAACCCAACCTTTTTTTTTTTTTTAAGAGTGAGACTGAGAATGCGAACATGTACCAGAAAAGGAGATAGGTAGAGAGAGGGAGGGAGAGAGAATCCTCAAGCAGAGAATCCTCAAGCAGACTCCCCCTGAGCACGGAGCCCCAAAAAGGGTGCAATCTCATGACCCTGAGATCATGACCTGAGATAAAAACCAAGAGTCAGGTACTTAACTGACCCAGCCACCCAGGCACCGCTTTCTTTTCTTTTGCTACATACATAGGCTGAGGCATTGAAAATCTAAAAACTGCCTATGCATTCAAATGAGGAGAAGGATATGGGAAAATATTAGTTAACATTTCATAAACATTACTGGATCATTTGTTAAAATCTGCCTTCATTTAATTCCAGAGCCTATTTTAGTAAATAAATTTATTTTCATTTTCCAAAATGCTCTATGGCTTTTCTGCTAATCCTTTCTCAACCCTAACCACTATTGCCAAGCCTACCCTTCCAAGAATTGCATGCAATGTCTGCCCTTCCAGTTCTAAACTCCAGATTATTTTCTTCACACACTTATATTTTACCTCTTCTGGAAACCGATATTCTTTTCTCTGCAAATGTGAAACTTGTTAGGTCCAAACCAGCCAATACAATGAATGTAACTGGTTTAAATGGTGCAGACCTAATCACATTGGAAGCCTCATTGTCCACCCACATAATATATGAATATTTCATTAGATTGCCTTCACCGGTAACATTCTAATAATTTTAAGTCATTTCTGTGAGTTTTGAAATGATCCAGGAGCCTTTTGGCACAAAGATATCAGTAACCATGTATAGTCTGTATCATTGGATTCAGGCTTGAATCAGATTGCTGTTTCCTGAGAGTCAGCTCTGAAAAAGATCACACTTACTATCACTACTCCAAGGGCCAATAAGTATATCTGGCAAAGATATAATATTGAGGTGGCAACAAATCTTAAATAAGTAAATAAATAAATAAACACACACACACACACACACACACACACACACACACATCACACAGAACAACTTGTTTATCATGCTATTGCTTGAATGCAATTTCCACTATAGCTAATAATTTGTTACTGTTTTAAGAGCTAAGATTTCAGCTCTTTCCTCATAAATGCATATTATCCAGCAGACAGTAATAATCAATTAATCAAATAAATATTTCTGAGAACATGGAAACCTTATATACAAAAGAGGAGGGAAGGAACTGCTGATTGTCATTGGAGAGAACATTCTGGCATAGTGAGTTAATGGCTCATTAATCTGCTATCAACTCCAGAGTGTGTTTTTGAATTCTGGAGGGAAGAGAGCACATGACAGCATAAAAGATCAGGTTTTAGCTATAAAGGAGACACTATAATTCATGTGCAGTGATGCTTTTAGAGGTTCCTCTCTCCACATCTGTGATCGCCTCTTGAGCTTTAAATGAGCTGTTACATTTGTCCAAGGATAGCGTGAAGCTAATAGGTAACTTGCAGATTCCTGATATCAAAGTATTTGTTTCTGCTTATGAGTAATATTCATCTCTACTTGTGTGATAGAATTAGTGAGACCAGCCAGTGAAATAACAGTAAGACTTAGAGAACATGTTTAAATTTGGAGTTAAAAATTTAAAAACACAAATCTTTAAAAAGAATTGATATGTATCATAAATTAAGCAGGAGAAAAGACTACCCAATTGGCTGCTAGCCTAAATCTCTTGAGAGAATCTACTGGAGCAAATAATAGCTCATTACTAATTATTATTTCATTTAACTATTTAAATAACCACATACTGCAGGTGCCAGAAAATATTCTGTTATTTCAAAAGCCAGCAGTTTTTAACTGAACAATTGACACGTATGCCACATCATTTTCCTGTTAAATTTTCCAAGAAAAATTGTGAAAAGATTAAATTATGCTCCAAAATGACTTTCTAGTTTCTTTGGGAAGAGTTGAAGGTTTAAAAAAAAAATGTGGCAGGATCAAAGAAAGTTAGGAAATTACTTCTTTTGAATTGGAGGGGAGTTTGGCAAGAAAACCATTGGTGCCATTGATTAATTCTTTGTGGAAGAACCAGAAGATGAGACGAGATGAATGACACCTTTCGCAACATGACACATCTCATTCAGCTGCTCCTATATGAGAAAGGAGTTTCTATAAGGAAGAAGCATGTATCTTCATGGTGTTTTTATTTATTTTACTTGTGTATCTATTTCATTGGCAAATAAAGGAGAGAAATTGGATATTTAATTCACATGGGCCAGGTTGAATCTTTGAACCCACCTTACATTTGTGGGGTCATCGACTCTACTTGTCACTTCACAGCTGTTAGATAAGATGATTTCTTCCATGGTGATAAAATACAAAACACTGATCTTAATTTCAAACACCTTAAAATGTAACAACAAACTCTTGGGCAAATTACTTTTTCTACCTGGTACTCAATTTCCATTTCTGGAAAATGTGAACACATCTAAAGTTTTTTCTATCCCTAATGCTTTTGATTGTGCTTATGAAATGTAAATCTAAGTTCTTTACTCTCTCTCTTTCAAAATGCAAAATACTGCATGTTGCTGGGGGCGGGGTCAGGGGAGAAATGCCATTGTCATGCTGATGTTGGCTAAGGTAAGAGCCAATTGCAGTCATTGATCTCATCTTAAACATTGCCTGTGGTGGAAGGGAATGGAAATATCTCAATTGTTCTTCTATCCCACATTAGGTACACTAAGTGGGGTATGTCTGTAGAACACATGTGGAAATGATTGTTGAGCCATGACTTGGTAAATGCTCAAATTTAAACTATTTCATTTTGTGAAGATAATTTTGTGACCTATTCTTCTTCTGCCCTCCTTCCAAAAATAAAAGAGTTTGAAATAAAGCCCATCTAATGGGATAACTTCAAGAAAGTGAGACAAATTGAAGCAGTCTCCAGTGAGTCTTTAGGGACATGAACATGTAACAAATCACTCAGAAAATTATTATACAATCCTGGATGAAATTCTTCTGCCTTTTATAGTATCAAAACACAGGGAAAGGAAGATAGATCCAAACCAGCTAGATTCATTTTCTCAACTTTGGCTGTCCATTGGAAGACTTAAGTTGTCTGTTTTGAAATTCAAGATTTTTAGGTCTTGGATGAAGAAAAAAAAATGGTAGAAGAACAAACACACTAAACTCTCTTTCCTTATCTCTCTTTATAATGTAGGGTATTATGCAAAGACCTTCACTACTGTAGAACCAGACGTTCTAAAACGTGAATTATTTAAAGTTGTATTTTGCATATTATTTTCTGACTCTGCGTGTGTGTGTGTGTGTGTGTCTGTCTGTCTGTGTGTATGTCTGTGTCTGGGGTGTCTTGGGGTGGAGGGGAGAAAAAGAAAGAGGGAGAGAGAGAGAAGGAAGGAGGGAGGGAGGGAGGGAGGGGAAAGAGAGAGAGAGTTATTTTTTAAAGACATTGGAACAATTTAGTTCTTATTTATCCCTGGGCTTCCTGGTAGCTTAATGACTATGTGTAAATAAAGGGTAGTGATTTATTTGTACATGGATTGTAGATAGCAAGGGTAGGAAAGGGGGTCCATTTCTCATTCTGAGACTAAAACCTAGTCTGGTGGATTCCCACAGAGTAATGAGAGAATAATTCCATTTGCCCTCCAAGAACTCACTGCAGAGATGGTAAATCTGGTGCCAATTACGATGTGGATACCTGACTCTAGGAACTGGTATGACGCCACCGACTCATTTTACCCAGGCTAACAGGAAACTGTCAGACAAAAAGCTCTCCGCTTCTCCCACCTCAGGCTAGATCTAAACCAGTTGCCTAGAGGTGAAAGATTCAGTATATCCCATTACTGATAATTTCGTCCATCTCATTTCCCTGTACTGAACTCATTCCAAACTGCTAGCTGGAAAATAACCTCAGTGCCACCTCAAAAAAAAAAAAAAAAAAAAAGTAACAATTGTCAGATTTTAAAAGAATAATCCAAACATCCTAGGAAACGTTTTAATGTGTCAGACCTTTATAGGATTTTATCTTAAAGAATTAATGTCAATGGCAAAGGAAATATTCTGAATGTCAACATATCTAGCAAAATAATGATTTCGCCAGAGAAAGCAAAGACCTAAAATATGAAGTGAAATTAGGTGTAGCTTAGTGATGTCCCTTATGTTAAAAATGGAGTTAGAGGCCAAGTGATGTATGCAGAGTAGATTTACTTGGAAATGAGGAAACTTTTAAGCTGTACCACTTAGGTCATATATGTCTGGTGTTGAAACCAAAGAGTTTGAAATTAGGCTGGTGGATGTGAATCGCAGCATCACCACTAACTGCCTAGCTAATTTTGCATATATGACTTACATCACCTCTGCCTTAGTTTCCTCGACTGTATAACTGAGAGTGTAGAGGTACCAGACTAATAAGGTTGCATAAGAATTGCAAATAAAATTCTTAGAACAGTGCTGGCCACATAGTGAATGCACATGCACAGAAAACAGGAAACACGATTAATAAAATACATGCTATCACTTTAAAAGAGAAAAAATTTCTGTATACATTCATGTATCTTTAAATTTTCAAAATATGACTTCATTAGCATCAAGTCATGTTTTTCTCTTCTTTTTCCGCTGCCACCACCGAATCATAGGCTCGAGCTATACCTAGTTCGAGGATAATCTGGGATTCTCTTTCCTTTTTCAGACAGAGTGAGAAAACTCAGGGGCCTTGCCTGTGTGTGAATGTGACTTTGTGTACTCTGGGCCTCTCTTGTAATGGGGAATGATCATTGTTCTCTACTTCTTGTTGAATTCTGCCTTTGCATTCTAGTATATGTCAAGAAAGCTATCATTTTTTTAACCTATATCTAAAGCTCATCAGGTAATCATAGGTGATGGGAAACAAACAAAACAGAGTAGCAACAAGGGAAGGAATTTCCTCCTGCTATGTGCAGCCCAACAGATAAATTAGGACAACTTCTATGCCATTTTATTATACGTTATTTGCTTTCTGAGAGTCAATGAGGTATAAATCATCCTCCAGTACCAGCAATAGAAGTATTTATGCATTCTCTGAGCATTTTTCCATCTGACAAAAACTAGAGCATTTCTAGGAATCAATATTTATTAATTACATGTCTGAATTAATAATTCCCAACTGCCAAAGTGTTATTTCAGATTAAAGAAATTATTATGTCACCCAATCTTTGGAATAGCATGTTAAAACTTGTTAAAGTGTCTGTCAAAGTGGAGAAGAGTATAAGATTTTGCTATTTTGTCTTCATTTTAATAAATGTTCACCTATATAAATATCCATCAGGTTGTGGGTATTTCTCTTACTTTATTTTATAACCTAGGAAGTTAACAACTAAATAAGAATATGATTGAAGAGTACAGGAATGCAAGTCAATGTTTTAGTAATACTTGAGAAGTTATGAGCAAATTGAACAAGGATCCAAGAGGGATATTAGTGATGTTACTTTAGGGCAGGTTCAATGATAGAGCAGCAAAATCTCATCCTTAGCTCTGGGCCTATGTCTTCATCTTCTGGAAAGCCATCATTAATCTATTGCAATTCCTCGCAAATCACTCCAAATATTTAGAACTTGAAGAAAATAAGTGTAAACTCTTTTTTTTTTTCTTTTATAAGTGTGAACTCTTTAAACAGTTTTACTGTAAGGGAGATTACACTTTGGGCTAAATGCCTGGTCCATAAAAAGAACATTCCTTGTCTATTCTCTAAAAACTTTCCCTGCCCCATTCATATGCTCCCAGGATGAATTATTGTCCTATGATCCAACCTGCCATATAACTTCCTCTTTCTTCTCCTTATTGTTTTTTTCTATTACTTTTATGTATCCTCCATTCTCCTATTTTCTTCTTCTCCCTAAATCACCATTTATTTCCTTCATAGTACAGATTACAATATAACAGTATCTTTTTTATTTGCTGTATACTTACCTATTGTCTACTCATGACTTCTACTCTTGAGGTTTGTGAAGAAAATCTATCACAGGTGGGCTATCCATAATATCAATTTTGAATGAACGGATGAAAGTACTGATTAATTTTCCAGATAGAAAAATAAAGCAAGTACCTTTTTCCCCCCTCCAATATGAAGTCATTACTTACAAATTAAGATGAAATCTTCAGTAAAATGCAGTAGCAAGAAAAAGAAAAATGCTTTCTCTATGAACAATAGGAGACTTAAAAATTCACAGAGGATTACATATCGGGTTTAAAAAAAACATCAACCTCTTAAGTAGCTAAGATATATGCATCACAAAAATATACAGGGAGGAAGAAAGTACCAAATGATGCTTGAATCAAAGAAAAGAGGATAAGAATTACAACCAAAGTTCTATTCTTGGGAATACTTTGTGCTCTTAACTTTTCAAGTAACAATAAATGAAGTGTATGAACAAGTTACATGAAGGACAAGAAAGGGACATTTATCCTTAACGTAGGTATTTCCAGCTATATTAGAGTAATTTATTCTAATCACTGCATTATTATTCTAATCATCTTTGATGTACTGAATTTTAAAAACTTTTTTTTTCCTTCTGAAACCATTGATCTGTTCTTCACAAGCAGATATCTAAACTGGTGACCTATATCTGATGGATAATGACAGACAGCAGCCTAGGCCTTGAAGGTAGCCCTGCTTTTGCATGTACTCAATAAATATGCATTAAGTAAATGTTTAACACACTTTGGCCTCTTTTGGCTTGACTTCTCAGTTCTCAGACTGCTTTCCTGCTTCTGCTAACAGAATCCTGGAAAGTCTTAGCTATTCAGTCTTGATCTCCTAATTTCCACACCATTACCTGAGCTGTACTTTTCTCTTTCAGGCTACACTCAACCCCACTTGGTCTGATACAGACCCTGGACTTAACCCATGAACTTTGTTCCCACCCCCTACCTGGCTGGACTGACTGCTTCTAATTTCCATCCCAATCTTTCAGCTTGAAGGAGGTACATGGAGCTTTTAGCATCTGGTCTACTAAATAGCCTAGCAGAAACCAGACAAGGTACTTGCCAAAGGTTTCTTGAGTCAAGCTTCTAAATGTTTAATTTCAATCTTAGGAGCCTTGGCAATGTTAGAAAGTGGATGGCAAGGGAGGGTGGTTTCAGTAGCATCTGAAGGATCCAGGACCCAAACAATCACTTCTCAAACTTAGTTTGAAAAGGATGCAACCATATTGTGCTGAATTCTTTTCTGATAGTTACAAAGTGTTTTCTCATCAGGAAGCCATGACAAGCTGAAGGATGTCACACAGGCACATTTTAGTTCTCAGTCTAGAGATCCTATGGAGTAAGAGTTAGGAGTAATTTGTTAATGTCAACTGTGTCTCTTAGATATCATCGGGGTTCAGGACAGCCAATATCGCAACCCCCATCCAAATATGCCACTTTGGCCTGTGGACTAATTTGACCTGAAGGCAACTTTGAGACCCTGTAGGTGCCAGAGAAACTTCTGTCCTCTCTTAACTACATAGAAGAATCTAAACTGGAGGTCTTTCCCAATTAAGGGTTATTCTCAGAGATAATTTTTATCAGAGTGGGGTGCCCGGGTGGGTCAGACATTAAGTGTTTGCCTTTGGCTCAGGTCCTGATCCCAGGATCCTGGGATTGAGCCCCACGTTGGGCTCCTTGCTCAGTGGGAAGCCTGTATGTCCCTCTCCCTTTCCTACTCCCCCTGCTTATATTCCCTCTCTTGCTGTGTCTCTCTCTGTCAAATAATTAAATAAAATCTTTAAAAAAAAATTTATCAGAGTGACCCATGTGTATGGCAGGGCAAACATCTAATTACCAACCATCTGCTCTTTTTTTTTTTTTTAAGATTTTATTTATTTATTTGACAGATTGTGACACAGTGAGAGAGGAACAGAAGCTGGAGGAGTGGGATGCCAGGCTCTATCCCAGGACATTGGGATCATGACCTGAGCCAAAGGCAGCTGCTTAAAAGCTGAGCCACCCAAGCATCCCCAAACATTTGCTCTTTGTATCACCTTGTGAATTGCATTCCTTGCCCCTGAAGTCCTACCTTCTTCTCTTTAGTTTAGGAATACATGTATACCTCATTTTGCCTCATTGTCTTTAGAATCTCCATGTCTGTGTGGATTCCCATATGTGCACTACTAAATTTTATTTCCTCCTATTATTCTGTCTCATTTCAATGTTATTCTTAGTCCAGCAAAAGGACCTTTGAGTGGACAAGAATTTTTGATCCACAACAATATGATAGGCTGATGAGTTTCAAACCCCTTATAATTTGACAGAACACACATTTGGGTAGTTTCACTTACTTATTCATTTACTTAATTTATTTTTATTTCATTGCAGCTTCATTTAAAATTACACATTAATTATGAAGTTCAAAAATAGCCATTATAAATTCCAAACCAGATTATCCATACCTTATCGCTTGACTACCAATGCATAAAATATGTGTTTGTTGTGTTGAAAAATTTTAGACAGAAAAGCTGCTAAGAAAAGTTACTTCAAATCAGTGATAAATGAGATCAAGGTTATTAAATAAGTACTATGATTTGATTGGAAATGTTTAGGGGAGAGTGACATAGTGCTAAATTAGAGAAAAAGTGCTTCTGTATTCCTCTTTCATCTTTTGAGGTATCCCTGAGCTGCATCTTTATGTAAATCAGTTGTGCTTTTCCTCCACATATTCTAACATGATTGATTTAGCTATATCATCCCCATCATTTCAATAAAATGGGATTTTTTTAAAGGAAGTTGCTTCCTATGGATGGATTTTGCTTTCTACACCCTCTACCCTCAGGCCAACTCCTTAGACTAATGTTTTGGTTTCCCTATCACTACACCAAAATATTCTAGGGCAGACCTCTGCTAGATCCCTCCTTCCCACAGATTCAAAGCAGTTGCTCTGACTCTTCCAGGCATTGTTTCCTGTACCAGAACTTTCTTCTCCTATTATCAGGATTTAACTTTTTTAGCCATCATTTATTCAGCCAACTGATATGACAATATGATTAGAATTAAAATGGTAATAGCTAAAAAGAAATTAAAAACATATCTTGATAACCAAAATAAATATTAATGTGAATCTTAACAAATAAACTTAATATTGGTTCAGTCTTGAAAAATACAGGCCGTATGACAAGCTGCTTTATAATCCTTCAAGATTTCTTCAAACACAACACTTAAATGACTATAGCCATTATAAGACCCACGGCCACCACACACCACTGAACGTGTTTGTTCACTACCTAAGGACAACAAACTAAAAGAGCAAATGGGAGCAGGAATTTCATCTACACTCTTCTTGCCAAGAACACAACTCAGCATGGGGCTACATCCATCTAGAATACGGAGAACTTCTTAATTCATACAAAGAAACTAACTGTTTACCAAGTAGTGTATTCTTGGAGGAAAACCTGCCTAGAGAGGATACTCATTATTTCTTAAATTTGCATATAGGCACTAGTAGTGACCTGGATAAGACCAATTTTGTCTCCTTTGTATAATGATTATTTCTTCCATTTGATACTTTTACAGATATCATCAATAAGTCCAATTTTCTTAATTGTTTCTTGCTAAATACCAGATTTTGTGGTCTTTACAAAGGTGTTCTTTCTTATTCTATTTAATACTTTATTTGAATCATTTCATGTTTTTAAATATTTACTTCATATTTTGAATATTTTATATTGTTTTAACACAAAAGCTTTCAATTATTGATAAATAAATATCTTAAAGTTGTACCTAGACTGTATAAGCACCCTGAGAATATCGATTTGACTCTCTGAGTGAGAGAGTTATGTTTAAAAAGCCATTGCCAGGAGAACAGTTATGTGATAATTAAATTATAAGAGTAAGGATTTGAAAGTTCTGTGATTAATAAAAAGAATTTTATAGTATATATGTCATGGTAGTGTGAGTGTTATCCAGGAAATGATGCAGAATTTCTAATTTTTTTTCAAATCCTTTCATTAGTCTTACCTGTTATGGTTGATAATACCTATATGCCAGTAAGAAAGAATGTCCATAAAGCTATATAGTTTGTTAAATTATTCAACCACTCACTTTATCCAAAGTTAAAAGGAAATTCAGGTGCAATAAAGTCATTGACATCCTTGCTCTTTCTCCACTGGTGCAGGAAATGCCTACAGGGGCAGCTGTGGATGGAGCACTCCTTCAGTCTTCCAGGGGATTAGTTGCTGATTCCACAAAACTGAGTCCCTTTCCAGAAATTTTCTCAGCCAAAAAAACCTGAGCCCCTCCCAGAGGGCAGGCCACACCCTATAACTGATGAATGAAGGGATACAAAAACCTCAGTTCAGGACAACTCTAAAAAAACCATCCCAGTTCCAGAGCTTCCCTTTGGAGCAGCTGAGGTCCCTGTTGTAGTTAGACTATAGTTCGACTGCTCCTTCTTCTCAATCCTGCTTTCCTCAGCCTTCATGGGTATTATTTCTGAAAATTCTCTCCAGTAAACTTCTTGCCATATATTCCAGAAACTGCCACCTGAAAAATCTGACCTACTAGAGTTGGTACCAGGCATGGTACTAGGAATGAGTCCCTGACTGGCTGGCAGTTAAGACCTTATCACTAGTGGTTGGTGGAAGACTGAGAAGCCTTGGCATGATCTTAAGGTCAATGTTAAAATTTTCATCAGTGGTGAAACTGGTTTTGAATCCAGAAGATGGTAATGCACTAGAAGTTGCAATATTACAGGCATTTAAGAGGTGCAAGGATAATATGTACAAGGATTATGGAATCAGATGAATGGGACCATGCATCATTTGATCATCATTATTAGGTGAATTAGAAAAACCAGAGGCTCTTCTTAGCAGTGTACCACAAGCATGTCATCTCATCAGCTGGAGAACAAAAATAATTTATGTTCCATCTCACGACTCAATCACAAGATTAGCAGAACTCCAGAAAAGGATGAACTACCAACCATAGCAGATCTGTTATGTTCATTCAGCGCCCTTGTTGTGAAGGCATAAGACCCAGAGACTTGAAATTATTACCTTGGATTGGTGAAGTTGGAAATTTTGAACCCCCGATATCTCTAAGCACTTTAGGTCTACACTAGCCTATTCATCTCTTGTAAAATATTTAGCTTTGTAACCTTGCTTAAATATGATGCACAGAGGTTTTCTTGTTAGATAATTTGTACTTCTCCCAGGATCTATCCCCATCTACCTTCTTGAAAATCAAACCAATAAACGGATCAACTCACAACATAACCCTGCATTGCCAAGGAGTCCTCGGCTCACTAGGAAAGAAAATGAGGTCATTGTGTGGAAGAAGCTATAGTATATAGTCAACATGTTGGGGCAATAAAATGGAGAATGCTTGTGGGACCACATACTGAGAATGCTAAATCAAGGAGAGGCAGAATGTGAAGTAAAATGAGGGAGAGCACCAATATGAGAGCATTCATGTACAAGATTTTAAATCCTGAAAGTACAACCTATAAAAAGTCCACCAGGATACAGTGCTTATACATACTGACTGGTTTTTAGAACATGGACAAGGGGATGGCCCATGCCAAAAGAAGCACAGATACCAGATCTATCATGGAAACAAGTGGGGGAACAAATCAAATGTCTCAGACAAATGAGTGTTCTAGAGTGGATACACTATCTAAAGCCAGAAAACAACTCACTGGCTATAATAGAAGGCCTAGAAGACATTCCATTTATCAAAGTGCTAAGGGAAGTGTTGCCAAGATGAACACCAATAGTGCTAGTAAACTCGTTGAAGCTGTCCTCTGTAGGCCAGAGTTGCTGGGAAGAACTGGCTTCCTTGAGAGCAAAGTGATAGCACACTTCCCAAATCACAGAGGCCATAATAGTAGCACATGACTGTCAGAGACAAGTAAGATGCAATTATCATGAGCATCATGGTTAGAGATAAACCTGTAATCCCTACTTTAACAAATACATGAACTTTGTACTGTCTTTTCGTCATCCTAGTCAATAGCCATGAAGATTCAGAACTGTACAGATATTAAATATGAACCACATTTTTGCTAAATCATTCCGGAGAAAACAAAAGGGTACCTGGATTCCAGGGCCATGTCTTTGTCCTTGATCTATAAGATGTAATTCAGTAATAAAGAACAATAAAGGGGTGCCTGGGTGGCTCAGTGGGTTAAGCCTCTGCCTTCGGCTCAGGTCATGATCTCAGGGTCCTGGGATCTAGCCCCACATTGGACTCTCTGCTCAGCAGGGAGCCTGCTTCCCCTCCTCTCTCTCTGCCTACCTCTCTGCCTACTTGTGATCTCTCTCTCTCTCAAATAAATAAATAAAATCTTTATTAAAAAAAAAAAAAGAAAAAGAAAGCCTATTCAACATGTAGAGGGTAATATGCCAATGAGAACATTTACAAAGAGCAACTTTATTTCTTACAAAAGGATAAGAAGAGTCTTCTAATTCTTTAAACAGAATTTGGCTTCCTTTGGAAAGACTGTCATGTGCACACAAAATCACAATTTGCTAGGATTCTCAGAAATGGGAAATAAAACTGATCCAACCATTATAAGAAATAAGTTTGAAATGACTTATACTAGCAGCTTAACAGTAGATATTTGTAGGTGATAGGATCAGTGGTGTGTTGGTGATGCTCTGCTTCTCTACATCCATCCCCCCAACCCCCTTCCTCTTTCCTAACTGGTCCTTGGGTGTTTGCTATGGTCTCCATCTCTGAGGCTATCTACCCTTCTTTGTTCAGACAATGAGAGGAATCTCAGAGATGAGCAGTGGAAATAAGGAAGGTTGGGGGGAGTTGCTCTCCTGCTGCTTCCATCCTGGCTTTGGTTTTTAGTTCTATGTGTGAATCCATTTCATGTTGGATGACCACTCTATGACCAAGGTTATATTCTGGTTGAGTTTCACTAATACCCTTCCCTCCCCATGACCCTCTAAGTAGAGGGATGATAATGATTTTCCACTGATATTAGACTTTGGGTTCTTTGCTATCCCTCTTGGGTTCTCTTCACGCTTCCCACACTCCTGTAGATGGTCTCATTGTTAAACCGTCATCCGTTAAATAAACTCTTTGAGCATGCCGTCTGTTTTCTGCTGGGATCTCTGACTTGCAGAGCAAGAGAATTTTTGTTCTTTTTTGGTATTTATTTTCACAATAAACTTGTATATTTATAATAAAAAAGCAATGAAATTTCAAGTTTCATATTATTATGTTAAATTCAACCCTAATGAGGGAAAAATGAGAAATTTGCAATAATAACGTTTTTCTTGAAAATATTTATAACCTTACACATGCTGATGTAAGGTTTTTGTTGGTTTTGGTTTTTGTTTATTTGTTTGATTTCGGTTTGGTTTTGGTGGTTGATTCCAAGTGAAAACATTTAGGAGAGATGGAGATATGGAACAGAGGGATTATATACTTCAAGTGTTGGTTTGTTATACCATTGATCACAGCAAAGTTCAAACTTATTTCTTCCCATGTTTCTGTTCTGTTCTCAGGCCTGTGCTGATGAGTTAAGAGCTTACATGACTGAAAGTCAAAGAAACTACAGGTGAACTAAGATCAGTAGGGCAGATATCCAATATTGAACATGTTAAGTTGTTAAACTCTTAAAAAAAAAAAAGACAGCACCTACAGAATGTTTGTTCTCATAGCATATGCCATATATATTCATCTACTTCATGTTGTTGTTCATTTTGAGGTAATGCATAAAAATACCCTATTGTTGCATAATAATATATGCAAACACAGTCTCATCATTTAGATTTCAAGCATTTTGCTAGAAAAATTAAGTCGTGCCTATATTTAAAGTTGGCTAAATTAGGAAATAGTTTTCTAATTCAAAAGCCTAGCTTGGATTTCACTACCTGGAGATACTCTTCGTCCCCCATGTACTATGAAGAGAGAAGTAATTAAGTTCCTATATTTAGAAAGAATTGGTTTGCTGTTTAGACACATCATTTACTTTTTACTCAACTGCTCCATGGGAAAGCAGACAGATACAGCTTCCTATGTGTGCCTCTGCATCTGTGCAGTTTGTGCAAAACAAACACCCAAACTCTTTGGGGACCACTCAGTTAGAGAGTGAAATAATGAAAACATTTTATCAAGAGGGAAATATCAGTTTCTGACAAGCTCATCTCTGTGGTACTCCTTCAACAAAGGTATTAAAGAAGAAAATATCTGGGCATACATCTTATTCAGGATTCTTAATGTCATGTTGCTACCGTCCCAAGGATAGTTTGAAATGAGGCCCCCTCCCCACTACAGTATAAGACAGCACTATTTGCTGTTAGAAGAGACAATAGGGATCATGTTGTCCAACACCCTCATAGTCTGGGGTAGAAAGTAAGACTCAGGTTAAGAATCTTCTCCAAGGTTATTCAGCTTCTTAGCACCAGCTCTCCTGCATCTCTGACCAGTTCATCCGCGATATTGAGTAGTACCATTGCTATCCTTTCACTTCGCTTGCTTGTTGTTATATCTTATTATATGTCTTTTTCATGTTCATTCAACACGCATTTATTAAGAACCTACTGCATGGGGGCACCTGGGTGGCTCAGTGGGTTAAAGCCTCTGCCTTCTGCTCAGGTCATGATCTCAGGGTCCTGGGATGGAGCCCCGAGTTGGGCTCTCTGCTCAGCAGGGAGCCTGCTTCTCCTCGTCTCTCTCTGCCTGCTTCTCTGCCTACTTGTGATCTCTGTCAAATAAATAAATTAAAAAAAAAAAAAAAAAAAAAGAACCTACTGCATGTCCTCTGTTGTGCTTGGTGCTGAAGACTTCATGCCAGACATTAGAGATTCAGGCTAAATGACAGGCAGGATTATTAGGAAGGCAAATGTTAAAAAGAAATCAACAACCACTAAATCAGATTAGTAAGGAGCATGTATCTAGGAGTGCAAGTGCATAAGTCTCTTGATATGAATGGATTATACGTTGAGTGGCATTCACTGTTCAGTTATGCTCTGAACCACCTATGGTTATCTGTGGAATAGGAAATATTAGGAATAGGAATAGGAATAGGAATAGGAATAGGAATAGGAAAATGAATGTTGAAGGAAATATTGATGGTTTGGCAAAAAGCTCACATTAATGAAACCGTTGTTAGTAGAGTACCTAGGGAGTTGCATAGAATGAGGAAAGGGAGGGAATAAACATAAAACTCTGGGAAACATCAACATTTAAGATGTAGTGTCAGGAATAAATGCCTCAAATGACACCATGAAGCCACAACCAGGAAGAGGTAGTTGAAAATTCAACAGAGCATGTAGTATACCAATCCAGGATTTTTTGTTGGTTGGTTGGTTGGTTGGTTGGTTCCTTGGTTTGGTTTGGTTGGTTTTAACTTGGTTTAACGGGGAGGAACAGCTTTATCAAACAATGCAAGGGATGAAATAATCAAGGAACTTACTAGTGTCAGTTAACTAGGTACTTATAAAGAAAGATATTGTTTATATAGACAAAAGTAACTTCAATGAAGGTATAAAATTGGAACAAGAGTTACAGTGAGAAAAGGAGCTAAGAGTTGGTGAGAAAGTGGTGGCAGGTATTCCCTTATTTTTAAAGAAATTAAGCTGAAGAAGTAGCCAGTGAGAAGTGTGGTTGAGAGAGTGTTGTCTCTAAGAAGCAAGAAGTCTGGCCACAAATCCAAATTCAGAGGCAAAATATATTCCTTTTCTGTCCCTTTCCCCTTCTAAACATCCCAATGAAATAGATTTATTCTAAATAACACATAGACAAATGGGTATGTGTGGGAGTGTGTGCAGGCAAAATGGAGAAAGGAAAAGTGGTCCTTAAGTCAGTCTGTCACGTCACAGCATCCTAACTGCAGGATGCATTAGGCTTAATGAGTTCATGAGTCACTTGAGCTCTTACATTGCAGCTACCACAGATGGGAGTCTTACCAAATCTAGCCATGAATAATTAGCCCTGACGACTCAGTTCTGACAGATTCACTCAGAATCACTGTTGCAAAATGATTTGGAGCTCAAGAGAGATATTTACCAACAGAGAACTGCCAAACTGACACTGAGTGATTGAGGTTAAAAAATAAATTACAGCTCCTTCACCTGAGTCACTCATCTTAGACGGATTTCTGCCAAGTTAAATGGTCACTCTCAATTGCCTCAAGACAAAATATAGGTCTGATGGTCGTCCCAATATTTCTCCAGTTAGTGTAAGGCACGCCCCTTCCAGGAAGAAACTCACAGTATTTCCATAAGAAATGTTGGGTCCTTCTAGTCACATAGACAGGCTAAATTAAATCATAATCACTTTTTATCAAAGTGAGTTGCATGCTTAGGAATAGTAAATTTTTCAATGAACAGTGAAAATATTCTTGGCATGGACACATTTCATGCAAAGGCAGATTGCTAGACTGTTTAAAATTAGCTTTCATTATTATTCAATGATGTGTCAAATGAAATGAGCTAAAATAGATTGATGTTGTTACCTGGTCACCAGTATGCAGCATGCTGCACCACAGCTGACTCATGCAGTGAAGACGAAAGAGCAAAAGCTTAGCATTTCCAATCATTTATTGTGTGGGGTCAGTGACGATGCACTATCTCTAGCGATATGGACACTACCTGCCACATTCTATGCTTCTCTGCCTAGTCACAACCCACACCTCAATATCTAGGTATCCCTAGAGTCCCCCAGAGCTTTGGCTGAGATCCTGAAGGTCTCACTCCTAATCTAGTTGCAGAGAAGAGGGGGGATATTTCAGAACTTCTTTGTGTTTTCAATTCCTTGGGGTGAGTGAGGACCAGTTCACTCTACACTTTCTAAGAAAAATAACGGGGTGGTTAGATCTTTTTTGAGATCTTTGGAAATTCTCTCCTACATCTCACCATCCCAGAGACTGTCCAAACCTTTGGACATCCCAGTCCTAATACAGCCCACCAGGACAAGGAAGAAATGGACTGAAATGGCCATTGGCCAATGTCACCCTCTGGTACCAAGGACCATTCTGCTTAGTCACTCTTCAGTGAAAGAGATTTACTTGGCTTCCAACAAAGCAGAATTTCCACTTGAACACTAGCATTGGTGGAGCCAGGAGGTTTTGAAGCTTGCCAAGTTATCAGCGATCAGAGTAGACACCAGGTCTAAAAAACAATGGAGTAAAATTTAGGATTAAGGCTAACATAGTGTGGTTCTTCATTACTTACTAAATATGTCATTCTAGACAGATGACAGGACTGTAAAGGGTGTTTTGGTGCCCTCCTCTGAATCACTGTGCAGACCACATACCCAACTCCAGCCACTATGAGAGGAGGTATTAACAGTTCACTATCCTTCTCCCTTACCAGGGGCAGCCCGTGACTGATCAGCAAGGAATACAAAATACCAACTACCTTGTCTTAAGGTAGAAAAAACTCTGTGCTACTTTCTGTGTTTCGGAGCTTCCTATGGAATTAGGTTGACACCCGTCACCAGCAGAGACAATTTTGCTTAGTTTTTTTTTTTTTTCCTGTGCTATCCTGTTTCTCTCACTTACCTTCTTGAAGAACATTCCCTCAATTGAGTCACTATTCCAGGAACCTGTGTTTCAGGCTGTGTTGCTAAAACTCCCAACCTAAGACAAGTACCTACTCAATAGGATTAGTTAGAAATAAATAAGGATTGGGGCACCTGGGTGGCTCAGTGGGTTAAGCCTCTGCCTTTGGCTCAGGTCATGATCTCAGGGTCCTGGGATCAAGCCCCGCATCGCGCTCTGCTCTGCGGGGAGCCTGCTTCCCCCTCTGCCTCTCTGCCTACTTCTGATCTCTGTCGAATAAATAAATAAAATCTTTAAAAAAAAAAGAAATAAATAAGGATATATATGTAAGTCATATGCTTTAAATAAATTATGCAAATTATAATAAACAGGAAGACAAGAATGCAGGGAATCAAATGCTAGATGAATATTTGTACAAGGTCTGAAATTTTATGCACAATTGATGATGGCCAATGCAAGGAGATGAACCTACATTTGAAGCAAGGGTAGCTCTCTTTTGATGATTGCTTAAATCCTCAAGTAGAGTAAGAACTGACACAGGCCATAGGACCAAAGAGCTAAGAGGATTAAACTGGCTAAGGATGAGAGCAAAACAGAGAACTCAGCTTACTGTTAATGGATGTATTTATTCTTAGGAACCATAGCCAGCACACTATGACAGTCCTTAAGCAGTAATGATTACAGGATAATTTACCATATGTTAATTAAATGCTGATTTTGAAATTTGCTTTAAAAAAGTTGCACAATTATGCTTCACAAATCAAAAAACAATTTTTTAATCCTTTTTCTTTGTTAAAGTTGCACATGGTAAATACACATCCACCAGGAGGGAAATGCAAATATCATATACAAAATATACAAAGTATACAAAATAATTGTATTTTGGATATGGGTTTGTCTTAATTGGGTGATATGGACATCATCTTCTTACTAATTTTGTTTCAAAAGAAATTAGCTTCAGGCTATGGACAAGAGATACACATTTTAAAAGTATTATTTGAAAACAATACTAAATTAAAAATCTTCTGGATTCAGAATTGAGATTTACAATATTATAGTTATAATTCTAGATCCAGGCCAAAGGTCAATTCTTACCGATTAAACTTTCTTCTAGTGTTTTGTTTTTGTTTTTTAGCATCGTAGATAATTAGTAGCCATTTTTTTAATAAGCCAATGAATAAATAAGAATGAGTGGTACAGAATTTCAGTTTGGACACTTTTCCATTTTAAGCTAGTTCCAGACATAAAAAGTTTTACAGTATTTAATTATGTAGAACCCGTATTTTATTTACCTTATCTTCCAAAGATAAGCATTTGGATTTATTCCTCTAATTTCAACCAAAAAAATATTTTGATGAACTAATTTTTCCCTTGTTTTTATAAATTCAGATTTTCTGTAAGATTCCTATAAAATACATTTCTGGGTCAAATAGCGTGGATATTATTACTTTAAAAATCTGAAATTAATTTCAAATGTCTTATTAACATTTTATTCTCTTGTTTATTACTGCAGAGAGTTTGTGAGTTTGCCACTGCTCTGTGTATTACTTTACAATCTCCAAAAAGGCCCTCTGACAATTCCTCTCATCCCTGTCCACATATGTCATCCCTCCTGTCAGGACGGAAGACTAATTCCCTCCCATTACATTTCCACTGATTCTGACTTGCTTTGGCCGGTAGAACACAGCAGAGGTGGCACTATGCTGGTTCTGGGCTAAGACTGTAAGAGGTCCAGTAGCTTCTACTTTGCTCAGAAAAGCCAACCATGATGCTGTAAATAAGCTCCAGATTGGTGAATAAATTCTCAGATACTGTGAGGAGAAAGAGAAATGCCATATGAAGGAGAATGATGAAACAGATGTCTGAGGGAAGCCTTCTTAGGCTTTTCAGTCTGGCCACTGTCACCTGGAGAAAATTAACTGATCCCTGCTCAAATTCCTGAATTATAGAAACATGAGAAAAAATAAGTAATTATTTTAAGCTACCATGTTTTGAGATGATTTGCTATGCATGAATATATACCTACATGAAAAATGATCATCTTAATATTTACCAGTATGACTGTCCAAAAAAATTCCTTTGTATCAATTTTATTTCATTAGATATCAGTGAGGCTGAACATCTTCTCGTATCTGTGGCTATTTGTATTTCCACCTTTGGACCCTGCCAACCTTAGTGCTTTGACTATTTGTACTCTGTTAAATTTTGTTTCATATTTTTCATCTTGCCCTTATGGATCCACAGTAAATCCTTGTAACTTTGTAGACTAAGGGTTAAATTTTATGTCAGCAGTTTTGAAAAAGACCACATTTGTTTCACTTTTTTTTCCCCCCTCAGTTGTGGTAAGTGTTTTCTGTGGGTGGGGGCTCTATGAATGTTTTCAACATCTTTATCAGTTGTTTCTTTTATGATTTCACATTTAAAAAGGTTAAATATGATGACAGTTTTAGAATATTCAAACAATTTTATTCCATCCATGGTTTCATTTTTAAGTTACAATGATGTGAAAAGCTAGTCAAATATCTCAATGTCATCTATTTAAAAACCTGTGTTTTCTCCATGTTTAATAAATATCAATTTTACATGTAAATAGGGCTAATTCCTATCATGACGCTTTTTAAAAACTTTGAACATAGAAATATTCTTTCTTTCTAGACAATAGCAGAAATTTACTAAATCAGAGTTTAAAATGGCAGACTATCTGATAATTGATGATAGATATTATTACATTTTTTGTTAGAAATCTTACAAGATCACAAATAATTACTTAAAGCCCCATCCTTCGAAAGCTTCCCAATTTAGTCGAGCTACATATAAAAAGAAATATTCCAGTCAGATTTTTATTTGAATTACATTGGATTCATAGATCAATGTAGGAGGATCTTTAAACATAGTTGGTCTTTCTTTCTACATGTATTCCTTTCAAGTTTCTTTTTTGTTTGTTTGTTTAATAATGTCCATTTCAATGAGAAATATTTCTTTTTTTAACCACTTTGTTGAGGTATGGTTGACATACAAAAAACTGTGCATATTTAATTTACAGAAATGGATGAGCTTGAAAACAAGTAGATCATCCACGTTTCTTTTAGTATTTATTCCTAAGGAGTTAATGCTTAGTTTCTAATGTGCCCAGAATATATCTTTATTTTGTTTTCTAAATAGTTACTGGTTTCATACAGGGGAAATCAAGTACTACTCTCTGGGTGAATATAGGAAAAGGAAACTTTCGGAAGTCAGGTCATGTTTGGAAGGGCATTTCTCTAAGAGTTATTTATAAATGCTCTCAGAGGGAAAAGGAACAAAGATATTAGCAAGGACAAAGGCCAAGTTCAATAGGAAGGAAAGGTAAAGCCTGTGTGGAATTGAAGAACTATAACCAGGATAAATATCAAGGTCCTGGGCCTAAAAGAGCCACATGAGGGTGGGACGGAGTTAGGCAAATCATGAACCAAGTACATGAATTCTGCTCTTGTGCCTGAATGATCTTTGATTTGAAGAGTCCCATGTATCCTATTAGACTGGGTGAATCTTGAAATATGGTGAACTGTGTAAGATACCACTTAGCTAACCAGTCATAGTCCTTAAATTGAACTGAATAACTAAAAAGGTGACCCAAGTACTACTCAAATTGCCACCAACCCATCCTTGATCATCACTATGGATAACAACAGAGTTAACAGTCCACTCTGAAACAAAGGCTCTAGATAATGATATAGTCCTTGGCACTAATCGTGTGAAAAGAAAACAGAATGTCAGCACTTTCATTAGTATGTAACCACACACACACACACACATACACAAAATGATCATTTCTTCCTGAGAAACTCAGATTTACAAGTTGTCCTAATATTTAAATTTATAGATGACAAAATTGAGGCTACACAAGGGAAAGTAACTAAATACTGCTGTTATTTACAATAACAAGGTATTCACAATATGTATTCCAGTTCTTTTTGGAACAGGAAAGGATATAAAAAGGAATACATTCATAATGAAGTGAAACAGTCAGTAGCATCATGAAAACTACAGGGATATGGATGAACGTGCATGCTCATGCGCATGTGTCCAATGGAATCCCTGGAGGTTTATGAAGGGGATAAACATGGGACAATGGTTTGATGGAAAAAAACTTTCAAGAAGATAGTTCTTAGATTCTAAGTGTGTGTTTCAAAATCTTACCGAAACCAATAACCTTCTGGTAGGAAGACTAAAGGTGTGAGTGGAGGAAAAGGAAATATGATAAGAATCTATACATAGTGCAGGGAAATCAAAGTAGTGTGTAAATGAAAGTCTCAAAAGCTACATGAGAGACCATGGGTGTGGTGTGCTCTGCCAGGCCAACCACCCGAGGATTTTTCACAGACATTTCTATTATTTTTGAGACCCTACACGTGAGTTCCCAGAGTGGAATTTTTTTTTTTTTTATCCACGTATATTAAAAACAATTGTTTAAAAGAAACAGACTAAAATATTAGTGTTCCTCAAAAAGTTTGCAGCTGATAGTATGCTTGAGAAGACAAAGCCTCCCCAAATGAGGAAATCAAAAGCACCTGACCTAAAGGGACTTGCATCCAGGTCATGGATGGGGTAAGGCCTCCAAATTCCATCCGTTTGGGATGACACTTCAGTATGACTCCCAAACACTTCCAAGAAGAGAAATCTGCAAATTCCTCTAGGTGCCATCAACCCCTCTAAACAGAAAATTGATTTTAGCTATTTAACTGCATTTAGAGATCACAGGACCAGAGCCAGCAATAAGTCGGGGAAAATGACAATATGTTGCTAAGTAGAGACCCTAAATCAGGTGGTGAATGTGAAGTCTCAGAACGAGATGAACACAGAAAGTAATCAGGAAGTGCCAAAACAAATTAACCTTTTGGGGCTCTTGTTACTAATGGAAAGTTGAAGCCTACAGCACTCTGTACACTTGTCAGGTCGGACAGGTGCCCTTTCATAAGTCATAATCAACAACAGCCTGGGAGGAATTCTTTGACTCAGACGCTCTGAGCTTAGCAATATTCTTGAGAAATAAGTAGCTGTGTGCCCTCATTCTCATTTTCTCTCCCTCTCCATAAAAAATAATTTAAAATACCCACTTTCTACTTTTCATGACAACACTAGCTCAGAGCAAATAAAACAAGCAGGGCCAATTCCCCAAGTGGAACTTCCAAATGTAGGTGAGCACTGATACCCTCTTCTCGCTCTAATGAGCAGGTTTTCCCAGCAGTCAGTTGGCAATTATTCAGTGGCCCCCAGGACTGTCCAGCCACAGCCCAGACTCCAATCTTATTTCATCAGAAGCATAGGAAAAATTCATAGCAACTAGGAATGGTACTTGATAAAAAGCAATCCTTCATAAATACTGCATTGAGGTATCAGGATAGAAAATGTTTCATAATATTCAGTCCCTGGTCTATAAATCCAACACCATACATTTTCTACAATCCATACTTTTTAACACCTTTATCTTCATAGAAAGAATCTAAATGGAAGTTGTTACAGTTTAAAAAAAAAAAGATTTAGAATCTGAACACTAGAGTTATAAGAAAAAAAAAAAACTGTCACCCATTGATTGATTGATTCATTCATTCAGCCATCATGAACAAAGCATTGTGCCCAGAAATACAACCACTTTAATGCAAACTGGGTACTTTTTCTAAAGTCCAAATCATACCCATTCATCGGTTGCCTATGGGATGAAGAACAAACTCTTAATATAGTTTATATTTTGCTACTAGAAAGGGGTATATGAGAGTTTGCTACAATTGTAGAATTTCAAGCTCTATCCCAGACCGCCTGAATCAGATTCTTGATTTCTACCCAGCTCCCAAGTTACTCTGAGAGTGCCAGTCTGCTGATTATACTTGGAGAAGTTCTGGTTTAGAAAAACCCTCTGTGATAAACCTTGCTCCCTTCTGCCATGTCATCTGTGCCACCCAGTCCCCTTCCCAGGTATACTACCAAGCCCCAGCCACACTAACATACTTGAAGTTCACCCAAAGCGGGGACCCACAGGACTCAGTTTCTTTATATGAAAGGCTGATCCTACTTCCTTCCAGTGGCTCTGCCCTGTATGAGCTACCCTGTCCATTCATTCCCTCTTATTTCAATAGTTCTCTTCTTTCTGCTCTCACACTACATGACACTTTTAAGAAGCTTTTCTTGGTATCCCCAAATTGGATATGGTCTCTTTCCTTACATTGCCATAACACCCTTTTCTTACCACCATTTGAAAACTAACCCTATCTTCCTATGTCTGCTCATTTATTTATCTATTTATTTATTTTTATAACTACTGCAGTCTTCAGGTACTTTTGAGCTCTTATTATCTTTATCTTTATCATCAGGACTTGGTAAGGTACCCGGCCAATAGAACATATCGGAGTGGCTTAATAGACAGTGGTTGAGTTAATGCTTAAAGGATTTCTCACACAACTTTTCTAGGGTTATTTGCAGGTAAGGCATGTTTAAGTCTTAAAATCAAAAGATTTCACTTCTGTGAGTGTTTTAAAAAATTAAAAAGCAGGAGAAGAAAGTGTACAGTGAGGGATGGACTCAACAGGTCCTGTTCTGAGGAAAATTCTCAGGCAGCCCATGTTCCATTGATACTCATTTTGATGACTGGCTACCCAAGTCTGCAGCTGAGTGGCGCTTCATGGGATAAAACCACAACTACTTTAGAATATGCCGTATTTTATTCTTTGTACCAAACATCAGGTTTTAGACTCACAGACTTATTTTCCTCTCTGCTTTATGGCTGCATGGCCAAGGACTGATTAAAACTGGCAGCTTGCTTTGGATAGAAAATTCTCAGCAAGGGGGATATTCCAACAGCAACATATTTTTCAGCCAATGATAAAAATGCATTCAGCTCACAATTCCGGAGGTATTTAGATAGATGTGCGTGTTTGCCTTATTTCTCATGGAGAAGGTTAATGTAGTGTGTCTTATCTTTCCCAGACCACATGAACTTCTATTATATTCTTGTGTATCTTTATTGAATCATTTATATCGATTTCAGTGGCAACCCAGGTGCCCTCATATAGCTCCACAAAAATATATTTCAAGGTAATAAGAAAGTAGTTTCGTTTATTGTTTAGAAATTCAAAAAAACAAAACAAACAAACAAAAAAACCACTGTGCCAGGTAGAGGGAGAGCCATCTCTTTCGAGATCTGATATATATATGTGCTTCTGTTATTCTAGTACAGGTTTCTTTCAGGGTAACGGTATTACTTTAGCAACACAGACTAAAAAGGCTTGGATAAGTCTGAGAGAGCAGAAAAAGAAATGTATGCATTTCCAAATAAAATAATTTCTCCATGTGAATTATGAGCAATATGCATCTCTTAATTTAATATTATCTTTCCTTTGCCACAACCTATCACACCATCGGATTTAGAAAGATCCTCTTCCTATTTCTTAACTCCATATGAAAGTATGGACCTACTATTGTCATGGTTTCTGACTTGCCATTTTCATCAAATCTACTTTCCTTCTTATCTTAATTGTCTTTTCCTCTTAAACCTTCATGGTCTGTAATAGTCTCTAATGAAGGACTCAAGGTAGTTCAGGGTATTTTTTATGATACTACAGGATTGTTCATCTCCACCCAAACCAAGTTTTAAAACTTCTTATAAAAGACTATCTAGGGCACCTGGGTGGCTCAGAAGGTTGAGCGTCTGCCTTTGGCTCGGGTCGTGATCTCAGGGTCCTGGGATTGAGCCCCACATCGGGCTCTCTGCTCAGTGGGGAGCCTGCTTTCCCCCCCTCTCTGCCTGCCTGCTTGTGATCTCTCTCCTCTCTGTCAAAAAACAAAACAAAACAAAACAAAAAAATCTTAAAAAGAAAGACTATCTAGTTAAGGAGATGGTTTTTAACTTCCTTGACAACTTCAACACCACTGTAATTTATGGGAGTTTTTACAAAGTTTTAAGGTTGATCTAGTTTTCACATTTACCCTGACATATAAATCACAGAAATACATTTTTCACCCGAAGAAATTAAGATATTAAGCAAGTTCCCCAATTTAAAAACTAAACTAGCAGAGTCAGGATTTGAACTTGTGTTGCCTGAAATCAAACTTAGTTCCTACCACATCATTTTGATTAAATATTTCACTGCGTGTAAGGAGACCCTTGATTTGAACTATTTGTTCAATTACCATATCACATTTGTTTCCGATGAAGAGATAATGTGAGCCTATATTTTACATTCAGAGAAAATATTGTTTAAAAGCAAACTTTGTCTAATTGCAGAAAGAGAAACATTATCAATAATTTTTCCCTAAGACCCATAAAACAGCAGGTGATGCAGAAATTTCCCATTTAGTGTAAATCTCATTAGCTCTGTAATTTGTTCAATAGCATAATAAAAAGAAAATTCCAAGGCATTAAAGCCTTCTCAATCTTCACTGCTACAAGTGCCTGATGAAATAAATAAACGATCCATCCTGCTTGGAAAGCAATTTTTTCTTATTTCAAAATCACAACTAATTTAACACATAAAATGTCAGGACCAGTGATTGTGTGTCTTTACATTGAAGAAAAAAGGAAATGGGCCAAACATGAGTCAGGAGTAGCTGAAGCACCAAGCATAAAGATATACCCCACGGGAAAGGACAGAACCTCACAGCCAAGGTGTGTGGCCAACTATTACTCTGTAAGTTATAATGAACCTGGAAGGAGATAAACACTCTATACCCCAAAGGGAAATGACTAAGCATTTCTCTTCATTATGGCAGGTCCCCAGGGAGACATTCTAAGATAATGAAGAGAGCATACTCTTCATCTGTCTTCTAACATGACTTAGGGCAAGTGATCGTCTTCCTAGAAGCAATTTCCACATCTACCAAATAATCCGGGAGCACATTCTCCACTTTATGTTATTATGAAACAATGGCAGTGTTTCCTGAAACTTACAGCTAGTACTGAGATGAGTTTTGGGTGGTTAGATATACTTAGTGGGAATGAAAGAAAACCAAATAAGTCTTTGAGTAATTTGGATATTGTTTGAGGGTGTCATCTATAACATATCACATTACTGTGTGACATGGTTGTTCTCCACAATAACTGTCTATTTTATTCTTAAATTTATTATGTACACATGTTGACATAAGCACAGGGCATAAAACCAGCATACTGACATGAGACAACAAATTTTATTTTACTATTGAGTATGCAGTGTATTCTGAAGTTACTTGGTATAATAACCTTCCTTGATTCTCATGCTGACAACTCAGTATTCCTCATGTCCAGGTCCCACTCACAGGTCCCACACTGGGAACCGCTACTAGGTTGAATTTTAGGGACTGAACTAGAGCGAGGAGGATATTAACTTAAGGACATGAAGACAGTTAAGAGAGAGATTGAATCATGACTAGTATCAGAGAAGGGAACCTGAGGTTATTACCAAAGGAAAATCAAATGCCCTCTCTGTGTGCCGTTGGTAACTCCTTCTTTCTTTGAATAAACCACTGGGTCTGGATCTACTATGTTCCAGGTGCTCAGTTAGATAGTAAGTACCCACTGGCAAGTAACATAAATGTGATGCCTGCCTTTATGAAGCTGAAAAGTCTAGTAGATATGGTCAAAGGAGTAAGCCAAACACCAGTCCCAAAAGATCAGTCTGCTGCACAGAATCCAGAAAAAGCAAAATCTTTGTGGCTTAGGGGCCAGAGAGGCCAGCAGGGGATCAGGAAGTGTAACATTAAATGAGAGTTATTGATACAAATTGTTCCGCAGCACATGGGACTTAATGAGAGGGAAAGGTTGATTCTGACCCATTACCAGCTACAGCAGAGCGGAGGCAGCTGGCCTGGTGAAAAGCACCAGGCCAGACCCTACACTCCGGCCGCAGCCTAATTCCACTCCAGCCTCTGCGAATAGGAGTAGTGGCTAGCACTCGATGCTATCTTGCATTGTGTCCGATGTTGCCCTGAGAATCGTACATTTAATATTATGGCATTTGATTCTAAAAGCACTCTTTTGAAGTAGGCGCCAATATTATTGCCAGTTTACAGATGAGGAAACAAAAACAAAAGAGTAGGTTTAAAACTAATAACATGTCCAAGGTCACACAGATGAGAATCACAGGAGTCGGTTTGAATCAGACTCTCAGCTACTAGAATTTGGCTCTCAATTGCTATGCTATTTTGTGTGCCAATGTCATTTTAATTAGGCTGGATTTTAAGGGTCTTTTTGTTTTGTTTTAAGATTTTATTTATTTGACAGAGAGAGCACAAGCAGGGGGAGCAGCAGGGAGAGGGAGAAGCAGCCTCCCGCTGAGCGGAGAGCCCAACATGGGGCTCAATTCCAGGACCTTGGGATCATGACCTGAGCCCAAGGCAGATGGTTAACAGACTGAGCAGCCAGGCACCCCGATTAGGCTGGATTTTAAAAAGCAATTTCTACAGGATGACTAAGCAAGAATCAGAGGGCTTATGGTTACTATCTCTCTGCTTACATTCAGTTGGATTCAGCTTGATAACTTGGCATGTACCTCGTGGCTGGAACTAAATGCTCACTTTAAACTACAGTTCTGCTACTATTTGAACCACTGCCTCGAACCTCCTTGGCATCAAGTTGTCACAAATTTAATACCTTGTCTCACTCTTATAAGCCTTCCAGAATTATGTATCCTGTCTCTAAATACAGAGTGGGGGGGGAGGGGCTTGCAATAATCATTTGTTTATTTACACACTAAATATATTGTAATGGTTTGCCATTGAGACATTGCCTGCTTGCCTTGTTCTCCACCCACTAATATTTTCCCAAAAGGCTCAACATTGTTACTAGGATAGTTAAGCCCCTTTGGTATCAACTGTTCAGAATACTCAGGAATGGAGATCACCAAAATCTCAATTTACCGAATACATTTGCTGGTTTGAGCCTCTGACTATTGCCCATAACCAGCTCTGGTCCGTAGTGCATGGGAGGTACCCATGGAAATGTCGAGGGTCCAGATTATGTTCCTCTGTGTTTTTCTTGCTTCCTGTCCACCATAAACTAGCATACGGTTTGTGTCCTACACACAGACAACTACTGTTATAGACGAGTACGGACAAGGACGCAGCTCACATTCATTTCTCAAACTATGTGTTCCTGGAGCTGCGTTTCCTGATGGGGAAGCTTTCTCTTCTTCAGATGACAGCATTGGGGTGCTTTGTTCAAATCCCTGTGAAAGCGCTGAGTAAGAACAAGGTAATGTGCAGGCAGCTTGGGAAGCTCTGTGTCTGTCTCCACCAATATCCAGGACCATTGGCCAAGACAGAGATGGAAGTTATTAGCTAGTGATGAATGTAGAATGTAATTTGTAAAGACCAAAGCCCCTTGGAAGGGGCCTGTATCAGCTCCATTTATATTGTCTATTGAAAATGTGTAGGTTGATGATTTGCACCTGATTTATACGGTTCCACAACTTGGACTGAGCTATGTTTACCAGTGCCTTGGCTCGCCTGAGATGAAAGTACCTTGCACGTTTCTTTCAGGCTCATGATCGGAGAATAGGGCATTTCCTGTCTTACCCAGAAATGTCCCTGGAGCCGTGCCTGGGAGTCTTGGACGTTTCTGATATTTCCCCGTGCTTTTTTTCTCCTGTTGTACTGTATTCTTCATTTTTATTAAAGGCTCATATGGAGTCTCATGGGTCCTTTCAATTATTTGACCTCATGTAATTGCCATAAGGTGCCATATGTGTAAGCTACAGAGCTAGATAGGACAATTCTAATAATTATGAGTTGTTATTTTAGTTCTGCTTCTTGATATACATTAAGGGTAATAATGTCTTCCATTCGTTAACCAAATATTACTTGGTAGGCATTGAAATATTTGCTTTATAACTATTTGATTATTGAATTAATTATTTGAATATGTATTGAACATATTTTATGTGCCAGGTACTGTGGTAGATGTTTGGGAAGCGATAGTCAATAAGAAAGTTGCCCTGGCATGTTCATAGCTTCCAATCTCCCAATAAACACAAACAACATTACTTTCAGCCTCACTTTTTTTACGGTACAGAAGTCACTCACAAATATCTTACTTTTAGAAAAATTAGACTGTAATTAGTTTCACAAATTGCTCTGTAGCAAATGCTTTTCCTTCCACTACACAGCGTGAATGTCAATAAATTTACTTCAATCTTTTCAGTGATGTCACTCTATGCCTCATACAGATATAGTTCTAATTACCCATTTAAAATACTTGTCATTGTGTATTTAGATGAGTTCCTGGTTTTTGTCTGGCTTTTGATACAAATAAGCTTATCCTCACAATTTCAGTGCATGGAGCCCTGTTTCTGGTTGGAGGTGGGAGGATACTTACTGACACTATCTCTGATAATACCATCACAACCTTAGGCAGAGATTATTAGGTCTAAGTCTTAATAAAGCCAACAGAAATAACAGACAGACTTGTTTTGGAGGTCACCCAAGAATGGTAGTTATTGCCGTTCTATTGTCATCATCTCTTGGAATTTCCTGGTGGTTGGTTTACCTCTGAAAATTACCACATTTCAGTCATCCGATGGCTTGTGGGGAGGACCAAATAAATTTCCTAGACATTACTTCTCAGCCTGACAAAAAATCCAAGAGGATCCTGGTAACTTACTCCATGCTTCCTAAGTTAAGTATTAAACAATTCATGCAAATGGAGACAACCAAGTCAAAGTATTGCTCTCATCAAAGTAATTAAAGAGAAAAGTACAGAGAGTAAGACTGACTCTCTACCTTAATTCTGACTGTCTTCCCAGAGATCCTTCCTCTTGAAGACAAGAAGCAATTCTGAAAACAGTCTTCTTTTTTATGATCTCCTTTTCTCTTTTCATATTTGTCACATTTAAGCACATGGATACGTGAGTCTGTGAGTGCTTGTGCACACAGACACACACACACACACACACACACACACAGTGTCACCTATCCTTGAATAAAAACCCAAACATAAACATTGGAATGAGCTTTGTGATCTTGACATGACTCCTAAAGTTGTCTAAAGGGAAAGAATTTGTTTAGATAATTAAAGAGATGAATAATTCCTATTCATGATGATCTGATCTCAGATTAGATCTAAGTAATTAGTCTAGAATTTGCTAAGTTGCCAAGTACTCCAAATTCTAATGATATATTTAGCAAATGATGTAGTTCAGCAACAGAAGACCAATGGAGCCCAAGCTATTAAACCATCAGGGAATAGACTAGGCTCTATGCCGAGCATAATATTTCGATTCATTCAGAACATCAGGTCTATGTACATGTCCCTAATAGAGATAGTGTTTTTTTCTTCTCCATCAATCATGAATACCTTCAGAATTTTATAAGATAATAGTAAATCTATTTCCAAATAATCTTGCAGACAAAACAGCCTTTAGATTTTACAGTTACATGACTGGATTATTTTCCTTTATGATGTTCACATTTTTATCAAGTGCCTTGTAAACCTGATTTATTTCAACTAGTATACAATAAAATCCTTATTACCTCAAATTATTGGCAGAATAAACAGTTCAGACTGTGTAACAGTTGTAAAAAAAGAAAATGCATATGATTGACATCTTTGTGACATGTATCATCTTAAAAGAATTGAGTTGAAAACAACTCAATATTTTCTTTTCAATGGATGCTCACCAGGCATAATTATATTTCCCACATATGCAAATGATGTGGACCATAAGGCAGAATGACAACTTGCTATCATATTAAATTGAACATAGAGACAACTCTGTAAAAGTGCTGACATGTACCATTTGGTCAAACTTCAGTCTGGTACATTGATACCTTCGGAATCTGATGAAGCACAGGTGTCTAGTTAATGAAAAAGAAAGTGTGAGAAAAAATATAAATTAATAAATCCTTATATCTTTAAGACTTTCAAAGATTAAAAACAAAAAACAGCAAAAAAGATAGGTCTTAAAATGAACCTTCTTGAATTCATATCATGGCCATTCTGCTCACTAGTTTGATAACTACTCACACTAATAATTCAATTATCTGAATTTTAAATGAAGTAAACACTTCTCCACCCTGCGCTTGATAATTTTAACTTCACAAAAAAACACTAATACATCCTTTCTGAAAAATATGCACAGAAAAACATGAACATTGCTCATTAGCTTCCTCCTTATTGCCTTTCTATCTCCTCAGAAATTTCTAAAGTTAAGAATTCAATGTCTAGGAAACAACATGTGTTGGAGGGGATGTGGAGAAAGGGGAACCCTCTTACACTGTTGGTGGGAATGCAAGTTGGTGCAGCCACTTTGGAGAACAGTGTGGAGATTCCTCAAGAAATTAAAAATAGAGCTTCCCTATGACCTGCCATTGCACTACTGGGTATTTACCCCAAAGATACAGATGTAGTGAAAAGAAGGGCCATCTCTATCCCAATGTTTATAGCAGCAATGGCCATGGTCGCCAAACTGTGGAAAGAACCGAGATGCCCTTCAACGGACGAATGGATAAGGAAGATGTGGTCCATATACACTATGGAGTATTATGCCTCCATCAGAAAGGATGAATACCCAACTTTTGTAGCAACATGGATGGGACTGAAAGAGATTATGCTGAGTGAAATAAGTCAAGCAGAGAGAGTCAATTATCATATGGTTTCGCTTATTTGTGGAGCATAACAAATAGCATGGAGGACAAGGGGAGTTAGAGAGGAGAAGGGAGTTGGGGAAATTGGAAGGGGAGGTGAACCATGAGAGACTATGGACTCTGAAAAACAATCTGAGGGGTTTGAAGCGGCGGGGGGTGGGAGGTTGGGGGAACCAGGTGGTGGGTATTAGAGAGGGCACGGATTGCATGGAGCACTGGGTGTGGTGCAAAAACAAGGAATACTGTTATGTTATGCTGAAAATTTAAAAAAAAAAAGAATTCAATGTCTACACATTCAGCCTTTTTTCTAGGTATTTACATGAAAATATTATTTTTCCTGTAAATGCTACATGCATTTTTCTAGAACTTTATTTTCTTTTACTTAACCATATGTCTTAGCAATATATTCATGTCACTAAAGGTAGGTTTAATTAATTGTGAAGGTACCATAATTGTTTAAAGTATTCAGATATTTTCCTATTGATGGATGTTTATAGTATTTCTAAGTTTTCACGATTACAAACAATGTTATAGTAGCATGTTCAAACAAACATACAAATGTTCCATTGGGATACAATCATGCAATTGAAACTCCTGTTCAAAAATTGAATGTTTCAAATTTTGGTAGGTACTGGCAAATTGCTTCTAAAAGGCTTTAGTAATAACGGTCCCACTCTATACAATGTTATTCTCGTTCTGCATCCTCAGCAACACTGGGCATTATCACATTTTTAAACATTTGACAATGAATTTAAAGCTTTTTAAAAAGACATTTCCTTGATGATGGATTCTCCTGTACATCTATTAAAATGTTTACTAGCCATTTCATCTGCATGAACCATCTTTAGTGGTATATCTGTGTACATCCTTCCTATATTGGGTTGTCTTTTTAGAAATTTTCCCTCTCTGAAGAAAAGTATATATTGTATCAGAATTTCTGTCCCTCTGTTAGCCATTTAGCATAGTTTTTGTTTTTTTTTAAAGATTTTATTTATTTATTTAACAGACCGAGATCACAAGTAGGCAGAAAGGCAGGCAGAGAGAAAGGAGGAAGCAGGCTCCCCGCTGAGCAGAGATCCCGATGCAGGGCTCCATCCCAGGATCCTGGGATCATGACCAGAGCCGAAGGCAAAAGCTTTAACCCACTGAGCCACCCAGGCGCCCCTAGCATAGTTTTTTAATCTTAAAACTGCTGAGAGGGTTGAATTGAAGTCTTCCTCAATGATTGTGATTTGTCAAACATTTTCATTTCTTACCATGTGTTTTAAATTAAATTTTAAACTATTAATATATCTTATACTATTTTTTATTAGGTACTTCAGTATTTGTGACTAATGTGTTCCTACTGGATGATAACATTTGTTATTATTAAATGCCTCTTTTATCACCCCTTAAAATCCCATTTAAATATTAGTATATTGAAGAGTATTTTGGCTGTGTTTTCTTAATTCCAACATTTTTCCTTTTATGCCTCACAACGTACGTATAGAATTATAATGTGATGACTACTTTCATATATCTAGCATATTTATTAAACAAGACCTAATACACGTCTATCCTTTCTCTTTCCCTAATAAGAAAACTAAAATGCAAACATACTTCCATGGTTGTTGTTTGAGTATATCTTAGACTTTGGTACAAAATTGCTATCATTATTTTTCAATATAAGGCAAAATAATTGTTTAGAATTAAATTTAAGACTTATTAAATTATTTGCTCACACGTTGTTTTTATAGCTCTGGCTTTTTTCCATGGATTTATTTTTTATCTTTCTGTGGTATACAACTTTTTGGAAATATCTCGACTACCCTTCGTATTAGAATGCTAGAATGACCAAAGATCGAATTATAGGTTCAATTCATTTGCTCTCACTAATTTGCTCCAAGGTCAAGCGCTCACTCACTGTAGGACACACTGCCCAATGATCCAAGGATCAGTTTCATAGTGCACAAGCAGGCACTGGATCTTCTGCCCTTGTTTCCCCACTGGAGTGACAGCCTCAGTCCCAGCCAGTGGTATAGGACACCTGAAAAGTAATGTTGGTTCCTCTCAGCCTATTTATCTGTAAGCTGGATTGTGAGTAAAGCCACTCATGGAGAGAACTCCAGTCTCATTTGGTGTCAAGAACTGTCTCCATTGAAAACTCTCCAAACTACAGCGTTAACACTTGCAAACTTAGATTGTCAAGGATTTTGAAGTTTTCTTCACCTTCTGAAAATGCTACTCAGCCCACACTGCTGAAGTACTCCCTCACCAAGGACGCCAGACTCTGGCTTGCTCTCTATCTTCTCCATAGCGGAATACTGATTTAAACGTTACACTCATTTTTTTTATATATGAGGAAAATGCAGTCTTTTTTCAGAAAGAATGACTTGTTTTAAGGCAGCTTCTCTTTATTTTATTTTTTATGATGTTATGTTAGTCACCATACAGTACTTCGTTTTTTATATAGTGTCCCATGATTCGTTGTTCGCGTATAATACCTAGTGCTCATTGCAATATGTGCAATATCTAATCATCTAATATCTATCACTGAGCTAACCCATCCCCCCAGCCTCCTCCCCGCTGAAACCCTCAGTTTGTTTCCTGGAGTCTGTAGTCTTTCATGGTTCATCTCCCCCTCTGAAGCCCCGCCTTCATTTTTCCCTTTTTTCTTCTAATGTCCTCCCTGCTATTCCTTATTCATCTCTAAATCAATCATTAATGAACTTTATATTTGGACCAAAAGACATCCATGATCCATTAAAATCCTATAGTTAGATTAGGATGGTTCTGGTCCTTCTTGGTTTGTCTAATATACTTTTTTCTCTTTGAAATTCAGCTCAAGTATCACCTCTGAGAATGTCTACCTGCCACACAGAGACAGGTAGATAGGTAGGTAGATACAGGTAGATAGATAGATAGATATAGATAAATAGATAGTCTATATAAAGGGGTGTCTGGTTGACAGAGTTGGTTAAGAGTCAGACTCTTGGCTTTAGGTCAGGTAGTGATCTCAGGGTCATGAGATTGGGCCCTGCATGGGGCTCAGCATTCAACACGGAATCTGTTTAAGACTCTTTTTCCCTCTCCTTCCCCTTCTCTCCTCTCTCTCTCTTTCTCTATCTCAAATAAGTAAATAAATCTTTTTTTTAAAGGAGTCTATATAGAAAATGCAGACATACATATAAGCACAAGTTACTCTATTCAGAGGGTTTTTAAAAATCATTATTCTATTAAGTCTGAAAACAAGACGAAAAGCAACAATCTCAACCTGACTCTTTTCCATTCTTCCTTCTATTCCTCAGAATCAGTCTTTCTTCAGGCTATTTATATTTCCGGTGCTTCTGAGCATTTCCTCCATATTTCAAAATAAGCAATAATCTCATTCACCATCCTCTATGCATCCCTTCTCTTTCTTTTTCCTAATGTTTGTTTGAGTAGTACGTTTAGTTATGCTCTTGTTTCCTTTGTAACTTAATATACTTATCTTACTTACTCCTTTGAGTCTAGTCAGCATTTCTGTTCTGCTCTGTATAAAATGAGCTACTCTATTTCTTCCAGTACTTTTTAAACTCCTACTCTGTATTTCCCCCTTTGAAACAAACAAAAATTGCTAAGGGCTACATTTTGGCTAGATTTTGGTCTGCCGTGGTGATCAGGTCTGTGTTGTTTACCACAGATTGCCAGTGAGCTGAGATGAAAAAAAGATGTTTATGTTAACCTACTTTTATAAATGCGACTCAGTTCAAGACACTTTATGTTACAGAATGACACATCCTTTGCAAAGTGTCCTGTGTTGTACTTCCTAAATCGTTTGTTGAGAATCCTAGAGTTAGTGGCATATGGATTCTCTTTTCTGATATTCCATCAATTGTTAAAATCATGGAACATTTTAGTTTATTTCCTATTTGAACCATGATTTTATTGTGCAACTTTTATCTAGCATACCTGCCTTTCTTTTCATTATACAATTTTGCATCCCCAGTACATAATACATTTTCAGAATGAGAGAAGATTCTATAGAAGGGAATATAAAATTATTGAATCAATGGGTGGAAACTAGAGAAAGCATTTATATAAACATTAGGTTTGTCACTGTTTCATAGCGGGCCACAGCATGTTAGTTCTGTTATTCTTCAGGAATTATATATGTCATTACTTTTCATTTAAGGAAATCAAGGAATAGAAAAATTAAAGCTCTGAGCCAAGATCAAACAGCTGTTAGTGGCAGTCTTACTGAACGCAACTTTTTTACTCCCAAATACCCTTTCTCAATGTGCTCACATAAGATTCTCACTTATTCCACAGGCCTACCTGCAGCCCTCAGACTCAGAGGTCCGTGATGACAAAGGAATGTTAGTCTTAAGAAAATAAATGGTATTCTAAATCCGGAGAAAAATTACCAGTCAGGATATGCTTTGCAAGAAACCAATGTTAATTGAGCATCTCACGTTTGTTTTGATTATGTAGAGTTTATTAAAGTATTATTTTTTATCTCAAATATTGATATACTGAAGTTCCATAGATGTTGTCTTACGAGTCAATTAAGTCTAATTAAGAGTTTTTTCAAAATCTATTTTTAAATTACATCTCTGTTTAATAAAGTTTTGGGTGAATAGCCAATCAATTCTTGTTTTCTCTCATTTTTCTTTTAGCAAATCAATAAATACTTTGTGATGTCTTAATGGATATTAAATGAGTTGAAATTAGGTTGTTCTGCTTCATTATCCAGTTAAGACATTTTCAACATTTATATTACAAACCTCCACTTAGAATATAAAACGTGTAGTTTGGGAATCGAATTCTATATATGATTTAAAAACATTAAAAAATTTGTTAAATTCTTATTATCATTTCTGTTTACACGATAATGCTACCACGCCCCTAAAAATAAGTCAAATTCCCATACCTGGGAAAATCCCATAATTTCTTATTTTATGATGGTGAAGAAATTCCTTCAAAGAATGTGATCATTTTAGGCCATAACCATTTCGTTTTCAGGCCAGGAAAGACTTTTAAAGCCCCTTTGACGTGAAGGATCATGCCCGTCTCTATGAAATCCCTAGATACCATCTGTATTAAGAATGAGTTTAAGGCAGAAGCAGAATTGGATTGGCTGAGTTCTAGCTAGAACCACAGTGGGGAAGGTACTTGGACAAAGATATATTCAAACTGGGGGGAGTATGAAATAGATGCCCTCATAGCCAAGACCCTAAAACTTGGGGACTTCTGAAATGTCAGGGCCAATGTGACTGAAAGTCTGGCTCTGGTACTGTCTATGTCTATTCAAAAAAACATTGCATATTTCGTGGACAACAGGAGTTCAGATTTCACTGAACATGAGGAATCATTTATTCAGTATATATACAAATATATAAATATATATATAGATGCAGATAAATAAATAATTAATATAAATATAACACAAATAAGTTGATTTATATAAATATTATAAATATATAGAAACACTTAGCTAATAGGGACTCTGATAAAAGAGGACACCCATGCTCTCAGGGACTTAGGGCCAGTGGGAAACTCCTACTTTAGATCAAAGAGGAAGAAAGATGAAGAAAGAAGTCAAAATATTTCTTATCTACCACCTTTCAGAGTTGCCAAGGGTTCAGTACCTTCTCTAAAGCACAAATGCTAATGATTTGATGTCAGGGAACCTTGTACTACTGCCTAAGGGTTTGCACCTCACCAAAACTCATATGTTAAATCCCTAAAGCCCAATGTGGTGATATTTGAAGTGGGGCCTTTGGGAAACTAATTACATTTAGATGAGGTCATAAAGGTGAAGCCTCCATGATGGGATTAGTGACCTGATAAGAAGAGAACAGAGCCCTCCCTCTTTGTACCATGTAAAGACATAACAAGAAGGCAGCCATCTGTAAGACAGGAAGAGACCCCTTACTAAAAAACTAAACCCTGCTGAACATTAATATTGAACTTCCCAGCCTCCAGAATCATAAGAAATTAAATGTTCGCTCACTAAGTCACCCTATCTATGATATTTTATTATGGCTGCCAGAGCTGAGACATTTTGGCTCTACCCATGAGTTGTGCCTGGTCAGACAAAAGCTAGAAACCACAAGAATTTGCTTGTTTTGTGGCAAGATTCTTCAGCCTTTCTAGTTCCATGCTGGTGGGTCAGTGGTGCAAGCTGTGGAAGAGGAGCCCAGTGATCGCGCCCTGGACCACCACTGGACCAGCTGTATGATACAGCAGGATTCTGAGGCTTCATCCCTGGCACTAAATACTCTGAGTGTGGATTTCTGGCATTTTTCGGCACTTCCTTTGAATAAATCCAAATTTTGCTTAAATCAGCAAAAACCAGTGTCTATTATTTTCAACTAACTGTCCTGACATATTTCAGTAGCTATTTTTAAATATAGTTATCAGGATTATGTAACTATTACAGATAGCGTATATAATACAGGTTATTTTTATTCTAGCCAGAGAAAAATAGCTGAATGTATTAATTGACTCACTCCCTGCTTTTGTATAAATAGTGGCAAACCGGTTCTCCTTTTCTGAAAGAAGGAAGGGAACAAGGAAAGGGAAGGGAAGGGAAGAAAGGAAGAAAGAAAGAAATCCTGATACCTACATCTAAATTATAATTAGCTCTGGTTGTACATCTCTAGTTCTGAGATGACTGGTCAGTTTGGCTAAATTGATCAATTCAATCCAACCACACCACAACGTACAAAGCCTCTACCTGCAGAGAACAAGGTTAATAAACGGTATCCTTTGTGTTTTATCTGCTAAAACAAGTTAAAACATAAGTTGCTTGTTCCTAGAATAGGTTCACCTAAGGCCACACTGTAGTTTGGCTCATCGTTTACCTGACTCTGCTAGAAAATCACTCAATTTAAATTACAATATACTGCAGCTCAGTGAAAGCTATTTTCTAAGCTTTATTATGTTAGGGAACCAAAGATGGTCTAATCAATTTCAAGCAGTTTTAAAAAATCTTCTAGAATTGAATAAAGGAAGATGCTGTGTAAAAGCCATTTAGATGGGTTTATGTGATATTTAAGACATCCCTCATTATTCTTCAACAAAGCATAATGCAGATCATTTTTATGCTTTCATATGCAAAAGAACTGTCATTTTTATATATTTACAGATCAAAATATTGTAATTATACGTTTATTCTAGTTAGTGCTTGAATTAAACTAAAACCTGTTAAATCCTTTCTTTTTGTCCTCAGGGTGAAACCTAAGAATTTTCCACAAAATTCATTTTCTACTTCTCTCTTTTGTGCATTTAAATCACCCAGTGTCCATATGTTTCCTTCCATTCCTACCTCATTAATTCTATTTCCCATGTACGTCCACTTCCTAGCCACAAAGTATTTACATGTGTCTTCAATCTTTGTAAGATTTCTTCTACCTTCCAAACGTATGTACTTCATTCCTGAAGGGTCCTTCACTCTTTGGGAACAGTTAGTCAATCTAGTAAATTTACCTTGTGATGTGATACCAAGATTTCTTAGGTTTCCTATGCATGTGGTGACAGGAACTTTCTGAAGACAATGCATAGTCCAAAGATGGGAGAAGGAACCCTCTTAGATGTCAGAGTTCCAAATGAAATTTGCTATTGACTGTGCATTTAACACACGAGTTTCCTTTTTTTTTTTTTCCCTTCTCCTTCCTTCTCATTGTTAAGATGAGGGGATCAGGCAGAGATAAGTTTAACCTCTAAAATTCAGTAAGTAAACTTTAGGTACTGTGGGAGGCCATTGTGAAAATTAATTTGAATGTAAGAAAAATCACACTGCGTTGATGGCCACCTACTATAGCTTTGGATATGGGCAGAAGCATACTTATATATATATATTTTTTTAAAGATTTTATTTATTTGTTTGACAGAGAGAAATCACAAGTAGGCAGAGAGGCAAGCAGAGAGAGAGAAGGAAGCAGGCTCCCCGCCGAGCGGAAAGCCCGATGTGGGCTTGAACCCAGGACCTGGGATCATGACCTGAGCCGAAGGCAGCGGCTTAACCCACTGAGCCACCCAGGTGCCCCAGAAGCATACTTATATTTTGAAATTCCAAATTTTGCACAACTCATCTGTGGTGATTTAAGGAGGCCACAGGGTTTTTTTGTTTGTTTGTTTGTTTTGTTTTGTTTTGTTTTTTTCCCACAACTTTCCCAAAGAGAGGTAGAGTCAATGTTCCTTTTCCTTGGGTTCTGATTGTTCAACAATAAGACTATGGTACAAGTTGTCCTGTGCCAATTTGCAGATCTTTGAGAGATAGCAGCTTCTACCTCCTATCCATTAGAACACTCACTTTTTGAACCTACATGTTGAAAAAGTAAAGGCAGCCCTACAGAGAAGCTCAGGTGGATAAGAAATAGCCCCCAGCCAATAGCTCTGATAGACCTCTCAATTGACGATCTTCCATCCCAACTGATAGCTAGCCAGCCTTGTGAGTGAGCCATTTTGGAAGGTGGAAGAATCATCCTAACTCAAGCGACTGTTAAGAAATCCCAGCTGAAGCCTTGTAGAGCTGAGATGAACATCTCCACAGAGACTTCTCCAAACTGAAGACTGGGAGCAAAACAAATGACCATTTTAAGCAACTAAGTTTTGCAATAGCTTGTTATAGAATAGATAACTGGAATAATGCACAAGCACTCTCCATTATTCTCATTCCTCTCAATTTCTCTATTGTCTAATGCATGTGTTTATATGTATTTGAACACAGGAAATTAGCTTCACTAGTGGGAGGCCCAAAAAAGTACCAGAAACTGTGGGGCACACAAACAAAAAATGCCAAGGAGATCCAGTGGCGTTTAAAGAGTAAAAGTATAACCTCAGGAAAAGGCACAGAGATACATTGGTAATTTTAAAATCTTCTTTTCCATATTTCTTACTTCTCATTCAACCAAAGTTGGTAATGCATAATTCTACTGATGGAAAATTCTATAATAGGTAAAACTGAAAAAGCAAGACCTGAGGAAAGTCAGTGCTCTGATTTTAAATACATAACAATAGTTTTGAGGACAAACATCTATTTCCACCTAGCATTTAACCCAAATTATAAGATCTATAGTCTTAAACTTTGCAAGCACTTTACTGTGCCCAATCTTCAGCAAAGCACAATGTTTTAAATGATGTATCTCTCAAAACTGGTTAACAGATGAAATGTTTGATATAGTTTTAGAAGTCAAATGCTCATACTCAAACAAGACATCTGTTTAATGTCAAATGCTTTACTCTTACAATTGTTTTAATTTTCACTGGGCTCAGCCCAATAGTTTTGAGTCTGTTGGGGCAAAATCAAGCAAGGACACCCGAAGCCTATTGTGTCTTTGCCAGAAATAACTTTTCAGCAGCTAAGACAGACTGCCAATGGCACCTGCAAAAGAAGATGTCCACATCTCCTCACTCTTTTTTTTCCCTCATCCCTCTCTTTCAGAGGCTTCAGAACCCCTTTCAGAAACCTCAAAGAACCCATACTGGGTCCCTCAGAAAAACCAAGACCATTGTTCATCACAATAAGGTCAACAGTCCCTGGATTGTGATATTTGCAAATGTAAGTCCATAACAATTTTTTCTAAAGATTTTATTATATATATATATATATATATATATATATATATAGAGAGAGAGAGAGAGAGAGAGAGAGAGGGAGAGAGAGAGCATGCACACAATCATGAGCAGGGGTGGGGGAAGGGCAGAAAGAGAGGGAGAAGCAGACTCCCCACTGAGCAGTGATCCTGACACAGGGCTTGATCCCAGGACCCGGGATCATGACCTGAGTCGAAAGCAGCCTCCTGATCGACTGAGCCACCCAGGCACCGAAGTCCATAACAATTTTATTGGTCATTTTGAAGACAAAATTCAGTGAGGCTGACTGGCTGTCAGTGGCTCAAGTTTCCATTCATATAGGGCTATGTACTTCTTTTTTTGTTTTTTTTTTTTTGGATTATGCACTTTTGATCTCACATGTACACTAGAATAATAGTAAAATTTGGATCAGTTTTAATCAGTTGAATTTATTTTTCATTAAAAGAGTTGAATTCTTTTAATGAAGAATTTTTTTGTTTGTTTGTTTGTTTTAAAATATATTTTTAGCCTTACTCTTTTACTTTTCAATACATAATGCCATTGCTCAGGATATTAGAGTAACATGAAAGAGAAGTTGATACAACTCTTGTAAGACAGTAATCATGCTGATTTAGTGTCTGCTCACAGAATTATTTCTTCCAAGAACTCATTTATTTGTGCTGTTGCTATTATATTATATTCACATTTACTGTTATTATTTGACTATGGCCTTCATTTATTAATGAATGGAATTTAAACTGTTCAATCCTGTAAAAAACTCAACTGTTATTTATCACTCCAAGGTTGAGTAATACTTAGTGTTTCTTCTGTTCAGCACAGACCCAAAGAGATTTCTACAAAATGGCTTCCAAACTGATAGAAACTCATCTTTTGTCTCTCAGAGATTCAGAGATTTGTGTCTAACAAAGTTTCAAATTTTCCGAAAATTTTAAATTCTTCCTGTTTTACAGTTGGGATTTCTGTCCTTATCTATAAAATATTTAAATATCTACATTTGAGCAATAACTTTAAAAGGTAGTATTTAGAAACTACAGAAACAGAGAGCCATTATCTAGAGTTTTTTTTTCTTTATGTAATTTTTCAGAGAAATCTTATATCTTATGCAACTGCAAACAAATGCTATTCATAAAACTAAATTTATCTCACTCTTTGTACTTTTATTTATTCCTTTAAGAAAATTAATTTAAGTGGCAATTATGCCATTCTGAATATAAAAATTATCTCTTTAATGTATTTCTGGGAAAAAACAAATAACATTTTCAATAAAAGACAGGTCTTTTACCTACATTTAATCTAAGGCTTTCACTGTAAAATAACATGATTGAAGCATTATTTCCTTTAACTTACATACAAATTCCCTGGTATGTTTAAACATCATTTCTAATGGTTTTGGAATTTTTTTCATAGCTTTTCTGGAATGGTAGGTAGATTTTTCATAGCATAACCTGGACGGAAGGTAAAGCTCTCTTATCATTCCTACCATACAACATTATCAAAAGATGCCATTCTTCTATGCATGGGTTCTCATATACTAAGATCATCTACAAATAGAGGTTTTTGTTTTTTTGTTTTTTTTTTATGATTAGATAACTTATTAAGGATGAAGAAACTAGAAGATTATTTTCTAACAAAATTTTGATACTTACAGGGAAATTTGACCTCTGCAGATTCAAAGATCTACTGAAGAAATTCAAAGCCACTTTCATGAATTACATATGATGCATCTTAGGTGAAATCACCATGATAAGTGTATACTACATTTGCAATAAATTATTGAGGACCTTGTGAAGTGTGACATTACTTAGTATCTCTATACAAATTAGTATTGAGTCCAAGGAGAAAATATTTTATTTCCTGAAAATGGAGTTTGCTTTCTCATTTTGTTAGAAATGAGAAATAATCATAAAATTATTTGGTTTGTTTTCTCATTTCACTATAAATGAGAAATAATCATAAAATCAATAACATTTCTATTTTTTTCAGTTACCAAAAAGCATAGCAAAAAGCATACCAAAAAGCATATCTTCATGATAGGTATAATTGTATTCTTTTTTTTCTTAGATCACAGTTTTTACCTTTCATATTATTGTTTTATTATTAATTATCAATGCTCAGAAAAATAAAGTCACTTTTGTGCTATGCTGTTTCTGACTATTCTTAAATTATGCACTGAAGATAGCATTATACTCTGCCCTTTTACTACATATAAATTTATTAAACTCATACTTAATTATTAATTAAATAATTAAATAGCCATGATTTAAACTATATTATTTAACTTATGTAGGGCCCAAATTAAAGGGTAGAGGAGTGCCATTTAAAAGAAATTATGTTCTCGAAATACATGAAGTAAAATAACCGCCTTAATATCTCCAGGTAGTTTTGGGTGTTTTTTGTTTATTTGTTTGTTTGTTTTTAACTCACTTCTGATCTGAGACCCTCAAGGTTGGCACTTGTAAATAGCATATTTCTCTTCCGTCTGTGGTATCAGTTCTTTTTATCACCTCTCATGAGTCAGTTTGGTTTGGGGATGAAACTCACATGCCAAACCAATAAGAAATAGGGACTATCTTTCTCTAAATCTTTATGCTTGATTGTATTGCAAAAGAGTGTCAGAGTGAGAAATAATGTGGACAAAATCAAATAAGAAAAATGAATATACATTTATAATAAGGTTATTCATTCAGAATTTGTTTCTGTGGGTATAAATCAACTCTATTTCCTTCTCCTTATAATTCATTATCTAAGGTGCTTGTCATTATAATAGAGACTAATTGTTTCTTGAAATATTATCTTTGTCTTAACATATTACATTAGTTTTTGTGTATAATTATTAAACAATTATTTTGGAGAAAAAAAACTGGTTGCCCTTCCAATATCTTCATAAATCCCCATAGTACTCTTAAGATGCTACTGAATGATTGATCATTCTATTCTTTTACATGGGATAAAAGAGATCACTCTTCCATCTTGAGTGCATTGGTAAGTAGTTAAAGTAATAATTCTTCCTGTTCTACAATTTACTTTTAGATGATAAGACAAAAGCTCATGCATACTCCAAGGGTCTGCCACTGTGAGCATAAGGGAAATATATGATCTGAAGATCACTGCCTATTGCCAGAGAAATCATAAGCTACTAACATTTCAGAAAGCTGGTAGCCATTTTTGATATTGTTGTATTTGAAAAAGAAAACTTAAATTGGAATGTGGCTTCTAAGTGAGGACACTAGTAATGATGAGTTTCCCACAGTGTCTGTCAGGAAGTTAACATACATGGCACAGTTTGACATCACATAGTTTAGCAAGTCTTCACTCTAATTAGAATAATTTGAGGTTCCCTTTTAAATCTCTGTATTTCAGTAGTGTAAATTACCATACAGCTTTACTCTATTAAGGGTCTTCTTTGCTCCTGATGCTGCGTAAATGTAGCAAGGCAATTAGTACCAACACTCCTGATACTTGTCCTGGCTTCATCTTCAACTTTACCCACAAATTGTCTTCTCTCCACTTGCCACTCTCTGTCAAAAACATGTTATCTGCTTCATCTGGCTTTAACATCTTGACTGATCTACTGCTTGATTTTGTGTGGGCCTGTTAGATTTCTGATTAGTGGCTCATCTCCTCTTTCCTCTGATGCCTCTTGTTTGGGCTGCCTACATGTTGTCATTAACCTAAGACCTGACCTCAGCCACCTCCCTCAATTTTTCTCATCCATACAGCTTTTATACCAGGTCCAAAAAACTACATCCCAAATAAAATCCTGTTGAACTTTTAAACAGAATTTACTTTCTTATAGCTTTTGTTTATTGGCTTTTGACCATAACCCTTCCCTGGATGTCCTTACGAGAGCATCACACCCAGCCATACCTTACTGGCCCAGGGCCATATATATATATATATATATATATATATTCAGAAACTACCTTCTTTCTTTCTCAAAAATAGTTACAGTCTCAGTGGTATGCAGGAGCCTCATGTCATTAACTCACAAGAGAAACTTTATGAGATGGTTGTTAATCCATTAGTACCTTGAAATCGGCCATGATAAAGAATTTACACCATCGAAATTAGCAAATGCTATGAATCAAGGCTTTTTCTATCCAATCCCATAATCCACTCCCCACCCTTCCTTCAGCCACTTTGTCAACACACCACTGGTCTTGTTCAAGGAGGGTCATCCTATGAGGCAGAAACAAATTAGAAAAATAAAACAAAACTTCAATATAGGACATAAGTGTATGATCATATCTTATCTCCTAGAGGCATCTGTATTTTACAGAATCCACTGAAGAATCACTTGAACTCAGTGTTTCCCAAACTAAGTGTCTCGGAGTCACATAATGAGTGGATAAAACTGCAGAAATCAATGCTCTTTCCCAACCACCTGCAAACAGATTCTTCTACGTGTGGGCTTTGGGCAACTTTTTTGTTAAAAAGCTTCTCTGGAAAATCAGAGTCCAGCAGAGTTTGAGAACCAGTGAAAGAATAAATCTCTGGTGGTGACAATTACACTATCAAAATAAGTAAAAGGAGCGCCATTCAAAAAGCTCACTCCATCACAATTAGGAGATGATCATCCGTTCTATCCCAACCACCCACAGGAGCCTAAAAAACAAACAGTGATACTGTGTCTCTACTCAGCCAAACGGCAGTCATGTTCCTCAGTGATTTATCCTATAATAGATTCCTAAGGAGTGACAAAAAATGATCAATGCTATAATTTTTAAACTCCAAGAACCTCCTACAGACTTTAATAGTTTTATTGAGTCTCTCTACAAAAGTGAGAAATTTCGATTGTTTTTTTAGCCTCACCTACCTGAATAACAATATTTTACAAAAATGTTAACCACCAAGAAGATGCTTCTAAGAATATAGATATTTCTACGGTGCCTCGATTAAACCCAGACAAATAATAATTTTATCTTTTTCCTAAAACTTTTGGTTTAAATGCTGGTCTTTAACAGGTGCTTACTCACTCTCTCCCTCCTGTGACTCTCATTTAAAAGTGAATGGATAAGGGAAAAAAATAGGGAAAAAATGGTTAACAGTAAAGAGAGAAAATGGATGCAGTGATCCCTGAAGTTTAAGTAACAAGGCTTTTTAAGTCAGTGCAATTTTTTTTGCCCTCTTTTGACACTTTAAATAAGATGTATATGCTGGTGGATGTCTCAAGTTTTAAATGATGAACCAAGGAGTGTAATATATCAGAAGAGTGTTCCTCTACAGACATTTTTCTGAATGAGCAATGTGCCACCCAGAATGTGCTACAAAATGTTAATGGCTTTGAGGCTATACAAATTTGAACTTTATTGGAATATGCTAATAATGAGAAGGATTGTAAAATTATATACTGGCTTGTAGAACAGTGGGATTATGGCAATGCAGGCATAGGAACAATGCATCATCTGCCAGAGAAAAGGACCCAGGCATTCAGCAATCAAGGGACGGGTACCACTAACCTTTCCCTTGCTGTGGCTTCTAACAAACTTTAGCAGCTAGGGAGTTTAGCCTGACTGGGGTAATTAGATTAATAGCTAAACCAAGAAGCAGGAATGGCCAAAGAGAGCAAGTAGTTTAAAAACTCATATTTTGTTGAGCTCTAAGTCTATGGATGAGTCACATTTCATCCCCCCGCCCTTACCCTTCCCTTCAGCACAGATCAACAGAAGCACCACTGGGGAGTAGGCAGGGATTAAAGATTTTATATTTCTCTCTATCACAGTTTTGAAAGTCAATATCTGACATTTTGTAGGAAACTAGAAAAAGCCTTCCCCTCTCTTGATGGCAAATCTATCTGAAGTGCTTTCCGCAATGCTTGCTTCTGGCTTCCTACACAGAAACCAGACACGGTTTATGTTTTCTGAAGCTGAACTATATTTCCATCACATTATATTTTTTGGGACTCCAACTTCTAGTTTCACCTGGAAAACATTCCTTTTAAGCTTTCATTCATAACTATATTCTTTAAAATTCAGTTTCAAATTTACTTTTGAGTTGGATGTAACCTTCTGATGAAACATATAAATTTTTATGGCACAGTCTGCACTCCGCAGAAGAACCATACTTAATAATACCTCGATTGATTCTCATATGTTTAGGTTTGCCAAAATAAGTTTAATGAATGGGGGTACCATTGAGATGACAATAACACCTCAGAGATAGGGGATATTATTTTAGATAGATGGAGGAAACTAAATCCCAGTTCCCATTCTTCTTTTGTTAAGATATCGCCATTGCTTTTAGCTATCCATTATTCACCTGCACAAAAGTGTTAAGCTGGAAAATGAAGCCTGCCATTTATCTCCAAAGCTCACTTAACAGAAATAAATGCAGCTACCACCTTCCAACTCTAAATTGTATGAGATGGAGTGTCTGAGCTACTGACTATAACCTTGACAAGGTGTCTCATCACTTGTCTCAGATACTCAGTCAGCATCTAATCATACACTGGGATCAGAAATAAGTCTGGAACACTTTGAATCCAGTATGGAGAATGGAGTTCATATTTGGGGAGCAATCTGAGTGGTTGGCAACAGACTGCAGATTAATAGGACAGAACTCTTAAAGACTGGAGGAAATGGCTGACTCGGAGTCTGATCGCCTGTTATTTTGCTGTTAATAATCACAATCCTTGGCATCAAGGTGACTGCACTTTTGCTCAGGCTTCTTCTTTTCTTCCTGCATGAACTCAAATTCTTACAAGGGAGATATATGAAATCAAACATCTTGGGGGATAGATAATTAATTCAAATTTCACTTGCCTTATTTCACTTTAAATACACAAAAGACACAATGATTTCAATTAAAAAAATACAGATATTGTGGGCCCATAAAAAAGGTAGCTTCAGGCCAACATTGTGAAGCTGAATTAATCAGGCTTTTAAAATAGTATTTACTAAATATCCAAAAGCTTATACCTCTGATTGCCTCTATAAGATGTGGAACAACTGTCTATTTGAATCACGAATCAAAGAATATCAGAAATGTATGTGACTAAAAAACCATTCAGTCTAATCCATTATTAGAGTTTAAGTCAGAAATACATTTTAATTATCTTTATAGAACAAACACTTCTGTACTTTCAATCATGTTTACGTCCCTGCCCTAAGACTTCATTCTCATAACAACCAATGAGGAGAGTACTATGGTATACACTGTACAAATGAGTAAACTAAGACATAAGAACATGAAGCAGATTGCCTAGTAAGCAACCCCCTGATAAGTGACAGATGCAGGATTCAAACTCAGGCAGTTTGACCGCAGAGGACATCCTATTCTGCAACTCATGAATGAGAGTCTAGACAGAACTTTTCATGCTCAGCAGATATATAGTTGGCTGACTTCAGAAGATCAGTGACAAATTCATTTTTCCTAGTTACCATTACAGTGATCTTGCTCAAGCGTGGATATTTGCAGCTTTAAAGCAGCTACCACCATGGTTCAAGGTGGATTTTCATGTTATGTCACTTAATCCGTACAGCAACCTGCATAGGCAGTTTTAGTTGCACTTTATAGTTATGAAACTAAGGCTCAGAGAAGTCAGTTAACTTGCCAAGGTCACAGCACAAACAAGTACACATTCTGGTCTGCCTGACTCCAAATTTTCTTTCTACCTTACACCACATTTGCTTTTTATTTATTATTATTATTTATTATTATTATCATGTTATGTTAGTCACCATACAGTACATCATTAGTTTTTGATGTAGTGTTCCGTGATTGATTGTTTGCATTTAACACCCAGTGCTCATTGTAACATGTGCCGTCCTTAAAACCCATCACCATGCTACTCCTTCTTCCATACCCCCTCACCTCTGAAATCCTCAGTTTGTTTCCCGGAGTCCATATTCTCTCATGGTTCTTTTTCCCCCTCTGATTTCTTTCCCTTAGTTTTCCCTCCCTTCCCCTGTGGTCCTCCATGCTATTCCTTATATACCACATATGACAATCGTCTTTCTCTGCTTGACTTATTTCACTGAGCATAATCCCTTCCAGTTCCATCCATGTCGATGCAAATGGTGGGTATACATCATCCTTTCTGATGGCTGAGTAATATTCCATTGTATATACCACATTTTCTGAAAAATTTGTGTGATGTGAGATGACCTAATCTGGGTTTCTTTAGGAAAGTAACTTAAACTTATACTTTTGTTTTTCCCTAAAGACTCTCCTTACTTTTTTTGCACTTATATTTCCATGTGTTCTCAGGTATTTAAGTACAGATTGACCATGGCTTGTCATGGAAAAGCCTTCGGACAGGGCCTTAAGAGAAAGGTTAAGCTAACTATGTATACCTAAATAATATATCCTCACATGTAAATCCTTTAACCAATTGAACAAATTAACATTTTTATCAGCCCAAATAAACATACATAAACTTTTAAAAGTCTCCAATAATTCGGATTAAAACAACAACATTTGTTGGGGCACCTGGGTGGCTCAGTTGGTTGGGTGACTGCCTTTGGCTCCGGTCATGATCCCGGAGTTCCAGGATCAAGTCCCACATCAGGCTCCCAGCTCCATGGGGAGTCTGCTCCTCTCTCTGACCTTCTCCCCTCTCATGTTCTCTCTCACTCTCTCTCTCTCTCAAATAAATAAATAAAATCTTTAAGAAAAAAAAAAAAGCCACAATATTTGTCTTTGATTGCCCTTACACTGAAATCCCACTTTGAAGCCTTGCCACCTTTATGCTCAGGCTGGTTACCTCTTGTTTTATGAGGTCTAAGGGAACGGAACCTTCTGGAATGTAGAGTGCGAAAGGTAAGTTCATACCCTCTAAGGCCAGGCTGCCTGGTTGTAAATCCTGACTCACCCACTTACTTGGGCAAGCTACACAAGCTCTCAGTGTCTCAGTTTCCTAACCTATGAATGAAAATAAAAGTGCATCCTTACAGGGCTGTCACAAAGATTAAATGAGTTATGGAATGAATAAGACTCGACACATGATAATTGATATTATCATAATTACGATGTTTTCTACCAATTTTATTCCCACTTAGATAGATGCAGTGAGAAACACTGCTTTTCAAATAAGGACTGAAGTATTTTTCTAACATTACCTGATACACCTAAACAAGTTAGTAAAGAAATAACACCCACCTACTCGCACCCAACCACAATTGATTATCTAGCTTTAAGAGAGGTCATATGCACAAGTTTTTATCAATCTAAAGTAAAAACACTTATTGAGATAATATATAGCTATTTACTTTTAATTTCAGTAAATAACTATCTTTAACATTGGCTACCTTATGTTTGTTTGAAAGATTATCTAAGAAGGAAAATTGTATGTGAATGAAATCTCTATATGCCTTTGATCCACATTTGTTTCATGTTCCACAGTCCTTTGTCAAGAATGGACTAACTTTATTTAACATTGTTATTATTTCATGTTATTAAGTCATGTATCTCTCACATTTTAGGATTCCTGACGACTTGGTCCAATGCTAAATAACATTTTAATGTTGCTACTACAAAAAATTCTCAAAGATTAGCATTTACTGAGTTATAAGGCTGCCAAGACTATCACTGCAAGATCCTAAATAATGGGTGAAAAGGAATGTAATCTCTGCATCTTAGGTTTATCCAGCAGTATAGCCATTACAGGATTCACAGTATTTCATAATTCACTTTTCTGAGTGTTCATCAACAGGATCAGCTGGAGGTTTCTCTAATGTGGCAGAGTAATTATCTATCTATCTATTTATCAATCCATCACCTATCTCTCTCTTTCTTCTATAACTTCTTATTTTGCATCTCTACTCACCCATTTTTCCCCATATTAAAGTATTTAGACCTTTCTAGACTCTTTGCCCTAAGGGAGAGGATTTGACAGATTAGAAGTCAGGGGGGAAAGAATTATATTCTGAGATTTTTGCTTCCACAAGCCTTGGTCCTTAATATAAACTGAGAAGACACCAGGCTTATAAATTAGGAAACTCTTAGGAAATTATACATTATAAACTGTTGTAATTATAAATTAGAAAATCTACTATTGGCTAGGCTTCTATTATCTCTATTACTATAATGGTCTCAAAAGACCCAGTTCAATCAATTTATATTTGCTGAAGTGGTCCACATAGAAAAGCCAGCCTCATGTTGGAGGAGAAGGGGGAGGAGCAAGAAAAATGAGGTGCTTTAAGATCTTAGTGGGTCCTGCAGAGAAGGGACCTGCACTGGGATATCTTGAAAGAAACTTGGGAATGAGGAAGTCTTTTAGGAGCATTACAGGATCCACTTACTGCCCGAGACGTCGATCTAAACTAATGAGGCTGAGACAGCATCATTGAAATGTCTGCCCACTCAGGGAAGCAGAGCATGGCAAGATAATTCCCATGATACCCTGTATGTCACAAATGTGTCACTTAGAACAAAAGACCTGGGTGAAGAACAATAAGGAATTACATGGCATTTACCTATGTGGTCTGTTGGCCAATGACCCAACTACAATGATGGACACCTCACCTGAGTGAAAAAATGACAAGAGGATCCTCCTACCCTTTGGCCCTCTATAGGATTCCTGCAAATTGGGAACTGATTTTTGGATTGAGGAAGGTGTCTGACAAATTTTTATTCAATTTCTTCTGCTCTACCTGAATAAAAATATAAAAAAAATCAAATTGAACAATAAAAAAAATAAAGTTATACTTCTTAATGTCCCTGAATTTTGTGATTTGTACCATCTACCCATATCATCAGAGATCTTTGCTATCCTCTTTGTTATTACCACTCCTTCTGCCACGGCAGGTTTTCTAAATGCTGGTTTTTCTCTTCCTTCACATTTATAACCAGTTTTTTTCTATTTATAACCTTTTTTTTTTTTCTAAAACTGGGTCATAATGACATAATTCTTTCCTGTATATCACAGCTCTGTCTTTCTCAAGTACACATACTCAGGAAGAAGAGGGAAAAGGTAGGGTGTGTGTGTGTGTGTGTGTGTGTGTGTGTGTGTGTGTGTGTATGTGTGTGTGTGTGTGTGTGGCGTGTGTGTGTGTGTGTGTGTGTGTGTGTGTCCTAAGTGGCCAGATGGCCAGACACAGTCTCACACCTTACCATGCCCCACTGCTCTCTCTGCTTGTAGGGCCTGATGTGCAGTTTGGCCCCATCTCCCAGACTTCCACTTTACTCGTGGCTATTTTCTTTCAGGGAGTCATGTTCTTTCCCTCCACTTCCATCCCCTGAGCAAACCTTGTCCACTTGCCCAGTTTATATATTTCTAATTCACAGTATTAATTTCTAATTCTCTCCCATGTGCATCCTTAGACACACACCAGGGGCAGAGCTGGGCACCTGTTTCAGAGTGGCAGGTCAGTTAGTTCAGGTTAGTTAATAAATATTCAGAGCAATATGGTAATGAATCTGCCTATGGAACAAAGAAGATCACTTGGGGATTATATGGCCTAACTCCAAAAAACAGCCTGACTGACTCTCATAGCAGAACACCATCTCCTCTGTTTCATGGGACATTTTAATTCCTTCATTAAGGTGGCTTCTGTCTTTGAGCCCCACAAACAAGAAATAGATGAGGGAATAACCTGAAGTTTTGCCCTTATAGATCGATCTATCTATCTATCTATCTATCTATCTATCTATCTATATTTTACCTTACAGTGTGGAAAGTTACTTCTTTCCTCAAATGATTAATTCAAAAACAAAATCACAGTAAATTGCTATTTTATAATAAAGGGGAAAATGTCCCTGTGTCAAGGTCATGGTCCAGGTTGGAAGATAAAGTGCCCTTCAAACACCTTCTGTCTTCTCTGGTAGTGTTTTGACCAGTGAGCTGACCTTGCTTGTGTGGTTAACCAGGCTTATTTCTTACCTGCAGGACAGAAGATTCTCATACATTAAGCTGGCAAAAGCTCCCCAATGAAACATAGTCTTTCTGAATATACTGTTTAAATGGATTGTAACCCATTAACATTCATTATTAAGTTCTTTATTCTCTTGGGTTTAAGCCCTTCAAGATGTGAATTTATTATCATAACCATGATTTAGTTAAGAAGGGTTTACAATGTTGGGAAGAATTTGAGTATCACTATGGAAGGGATAGATATTAATTCTCTACTTGGTTGCTAAACATAGGCACACACGGATTAAATTAATGCACACTCATACAGATTTCAATATTACATTTAGCTCAAAATGGTACTATAAATGCTTACTTTGGAAGAATTCCATTTTACAAAGATCAGCTTAAAATGAAGCTAAGATACTTATATTTCCCTATTTTTTCCACGCCTTTATAGAGTTAGTTTGTAGGAAAAAAAATATTTTCTAACCCAAATTATTTTCATTCTTAACAAGTCACAGCCTAGTACTAAAAAAGATAGTTATATTTATTTACATTATGACCGACCAAAGTCTCTTGAATAAATGACAAGATTATCTAAGTTCTGAAATTTCTTCCTAGAGGCTTTCTATTATGCTGTTCATTATTCGTACAACCTATCAAAAAATAATCATTGCTAAGACTCTCCAAAGAAAACCTGATTTTTATTTTTCTTCGCATAAAAGCTCATCAGAACTTTTTGATATTTTTGAAAACATAAAAACCATAGGAACCCACTTAATAAAGCCTTTCCCAGTGGTAGATTAGGCACAAAATTCTTTAAGCTTTGAGGGGTTTTCTTTTTCAAGATAAAATATCATATTTATTGTACTTTTATGCATTTTTGACCACTTAATATGTGTAAAGCAGTTAATATTTTAATTAGGTTCCTATCTTTTTAAGATTACTGAGTTTTTCAGTGCTGGGTCTCAACCTTCTTTTTCTCATCCACTCTGCTTTTTCTTTTTAAATTAAGCTTCCAATTTTAAAAGAATTGCAGATTGCAGTTGTAAAAAATAACACAGACAGATGTGGTGTTCCCTCACCCTGTTTCCCCAAAGGTAGCATCTTGGTAGACTCTAGCATGATATTTCAAGCAAGCTAATGGCATTGATAAAGCTGAGAAAGTATGTTTTCACCACCGCCACTCATTGCAGCCCTCTTAGAGCCACATCCATGTCCTTCCCACCCCACGGCTTACTTAACCACTAGCAACCACTAATCTGTTCATCATTTCTATAATTTTGTCATTTCAAAAATGTTATATAAATGCAATCATATAGCATGTGATCTTTTGAGAATTTTTTTTTTTTTACTTAGAGAACAATCTGGAAGAATCTCCAGATTGTTCTCTGAGTAAAAAAAAAAAAAAAAAAAAAAAAAAAAATTCTTCCAAATTGTTCTCTGTGTCAAGAGTTCATAATTGTTGGGTGTTCCAGGGGAAAGATGAGCTACATTTGTTTAACCCTTCACCTGCTGAAGGACATCTGGGTTGTTTTTTCCTAGGATGAAGGGTTAATTATTAAAAGTTCAGTAATGTTTCTAGAGTCACTTAAATTTTCTTTTTTCTCCTAGTAAACTTCGGAAAATTTTAAATTAATACATTTTAATTAAGATAATATGATTTGGAATTAAGAGTATGTCCTGAAATTCCCTTACTCTCATTCTTACTCTCATTTGCTCTCCTCATCTATACATACATTCATATGTATGTGAAATAATGTTTATTAGGTGAGTTATTTTCCTAACATTTTCTTTGTGTTTTGGTACATTACTTAAATTTTTTATAATTAATATAATTTTGTTTGAACAATATAGTGATGTTTTAAAAATGGATTAAACGTTATTCCCCCACAGATGAAGTTTTTTACCTAGGGTTTTAACTGTTTGAGATCAAAAATATATTTAATGGAAATATTTCAACATAAGTGGCCCAACAGGACAGAGACAAAGGAGAATCAGAATGTATCTGCAGGTCATTCAGACTTCCTACCTCAAAGACCCCAGCAGATTGAGGAAAATACAGCAGATTTACAGTTTTTTGAGCTTACTTCTGATGATCAGGTATTAATAGGCTTCTGAGTATTTATATTATATTCCCCATTTCATTATGAACATTTCTGTGAATAATAGAACATACTTTTTCCTAATAAATGCTATTTATTTAAATAATAAATAAATCAGGCCAGAGCCTGAATTTAAATGATCTTATACAACTTAATTAAGAATATGTTTCCCTTGAAAAATTAATTGAAATTTAGTGAATATATCACCTAAACCATTTGAATCTAATTTAATTTTCTCTAGCTTACATATCACCATGGTATGAACCATGCTACTTTTGGCCAATGGTGCCACTGCAAAATCCTTCCATCCAATTTATGGCCATTATTCCCAGTCATACTTTAAGATGAAGACTTCACTCACATCATCTTACCTTAATATGTTTCTTCAGAACTGAGGGCTGGATTTCATGTCTCTCCCTCTGATTTCTATACTTTCTTCTAGCAAGAACACATGCAAGTTTGTTGTTGTTGTTTTTTGTAGCTGTTGGAGTGGTAGGATGGCTTTGTGATCCTCTTAAATGTCTCCTATCCAAAGACTGCGAGACCACTGAGGGTTGATTGTATATGTAGTTCACCCTTGCCTCTGTAGTTCCTAACACAATAACTAGAACACATGTTTAAGTAATTATAAGCAGATACGTAAATAAAGCAACTATGAGGTGAAAGGTTATGAAAAAAAAAGCACAAAAAGTTCCAATTTGGGGGATAATTTGAAGACTGCTAAAAATTTAAACTGGAAAATTGGATCATTAATACTTTTCTACTAATGCGAGCTAGAAGACAGATGACTAAGAAAGTAAGTTATTCTTTTCACTCTGGATAATTTTAGAAATGATTAGATAATAGAAGGACAAGACAATATGTTAAGTTCAAACTTAACATGAGATAACCTAATGTTTGGAGACCGCCAAAAAGTTAAATTTTAAAATATTATGTCTGTGATGTCAAAAATTAGTAGCCAAACTATTTAATCCTGTAATGACACTCAATTTGGCATGAAATTGAAGTTGGCATTTTATACAAATTAAAAATAGATACATGGATTTTATTTTTCCTTTTCAGTGACTGACAAAAGCTCAGGCTTTAATCTATTTCTTTTTGAAAATTTGCCTGATCTTTTCTAACATTTACTGTGTCACGGTGATCTTCAGAAAGCAGTCAAGTTGATCCTGTCGAGTAAACAATGGAGACATGACTCTACCTGTTATCGGAAGAATATTCTAGTACTTATGCTTACAATAAGCCCAAATAGAAAAAGAATCCTTTCTATCTTCACTCTCCCTAGAATTTATATAGTGGGTCAGGCTGCCCTAGATGGCAAGCTGGCATCTGCTTAGTAGTTTATATTCTCTCACAGTTCTAGTTAGAGAATAGATTAAATCTTAAAAGAAGGCAACTTCTTATCCCCAGAATTATTCCTAAGGGTCAGAGCAGAGTGGAGATGTGCCCAGTCAGCTTTGGGAGAGTGGTCTTGATTACAGTAGCCTTTATAGAAATGTGACATTGGCAGAAAGAGACCTTAGGGCATATTATCACCTCTTTTTCCTTCTGTGACCCTCTTCAGCTATTTTCCTTCTCTAAACCATACCTTCTTTGGGAAACAAACTCTCAAAGGTATCTAATACCAAATTAAAGTCGATATACACCCTCTTTCAAAATATTTGCCTTTCAAACTTCATCTCTGATAAAGAAATAGATCTTTCCTTTGTATTCATGGAATTTCATGCACTGGTGTCCAGAAATTGCTATAGAGAGATCATATAAAAGATTACATTTACACTACTGCAATATAGCCTGGACTTATACATTCAGAATTTGGAAATATAAAGGTGAGAAAAATGATACATTACATTGAAAAATAGTACAAATTTGTTTTTTTCTTTCATATTTTTGTTATTGCATAACATTTTAAATAAATTAAATGTATTAGGGAATTGGTTTGTAACCCTCTAGGGGGTTTTCTGGGTGTCATCTCTAACTGCCCCTGTATTCAGAGAGCAGAGAAAGAATGAAGGAAGAGGCAGACCACTCGACATTGCTGGTGGCTTTTATAATACACAGACAGAGCTTACATATGAGGCTTGTCATGAACAGCAGCAAGACAAATGGGACCCTGCACCCACCCACCAAATATTGAAAATGTGTAAAGAGGTCTTAACTGGGTTTAGTCACATATACTGTGTGGATGTTCTCAACACCATGTAACTATTTCAAGACCATGTCCTTGGAGAAGATCCTGACAGTGGGAAAGGCAAGCAGAACCCACATTCCCAAAAGAGGGGAGGAAATGAAAAGCCTCTGAGTGCCCAGGTCTAACCCACAGGGTCATCAGTGGTCATGTTCTTTGATGATGTTCCCCAACATGGGGTTCTCTAGATTAATATAATATAATATAATAATTTAAATATTATTGGTTCTATTTCTGGAGAACCTTAATACATTAAATTTTTGTATATATATGTGTATGTGTGTATATGTATACACACACACAAGATATATATATATATATATATATTATAAATATAAATGTCATGATATAATACATAATAGCATATATATATAAATTTATTATTAGGAATTGGCTCGTGCAGTTACAGACACTAAAAAATCCAGTCCCAGTAGATCTGATGATATAGTTCCAAAGCGAGTCTGACCTGAGAACCAGGTTATTTGATGATGTAAGTTTCAGTCTAAGTCTAAAGGCAGAAGACCAATATCCTAGCACAAGGATAGGCAGAAAAAGAATTCTTACTTATTCAGTCTTTTTAGTCTATTCAGGCCTTCAGTGGATTGAATGAAGCCCACTCACATGAGAGAGTACATTCTGCTTTGCTCATTGACTGATGAATGCTAACTTCATCCAGAAACACCCTCACAGACAAACCAGAAATAATGTTTAACCAAATATCTGGGCACCGCATGGCCCAGTCAAGTCGACACATAAAATGAAACATCACCTTAACAAAGATTATTTAAAAGCTTTATTGGTAACAAATTTGGAGGAGGAGGGAACTTCTAGATTTGTATGTAGCTACATGACACACCATGTGTATTAGTAAGTTTTTACTTCTCTGCGTAATTGAGGGATGACACAGGGAAAGGAGTTAATTTTCTACAAATCAGTTTTCAAATTGATTTTTAATTTTCTTTAAATCAATAAGTTACTAACTAATAAGTAAGGTGTTTATAAACCATACTGATTCAAACTAAATTAGAAATTACTTTACATGAATCCATCTCTCCACAGTACCTTAACAATTATAATTAAAATCAAAATCAAATATTTTGCTTGCCATTTGCTACATGTATGCACTCTTGGAAAAAAGAAATGATAAAAAAGTTCCTATTCTAAGAGCTTCTAAAATTTCTGGTGAAGAACATGAACAGTAGAAATACCAACTTTAGATAAATCAAAAAAATACTGGCTTTGTCAAAAACATTGTTCTCTATTTTATTCTGCTTTTGTTAGTAAAGCTGGCATGGACAAATCCCACAACATAATATCTAGACACAGGAGATGTACTTAGTATTTCTAATAAAAAAAAAAAAAAGACGGGAAGAGAGATGGCAAATACAACCAACACCTCAACCTCAGAAACCAACATTATAAAAATGAATATATATGTATGCAGACCTGTGTGTGTGTGTGTGTGTGTGTGTGTGTGTGTGTTATTGACAAAATCTTTCCATTTTGCATAGTTCAATCTCAAAGCAGGATTGCAGGCAAGATTTGATATGAGGTAAAATGCTGAGTGGCTTCAAAATTTATTCAGCCTTCCAGTGATACTTTGGCAAAGCCTTGTTTGGGGTTATATTATATTCTCCTGAAAGAAAGTCTTGAAAAAATGTCAACCACATTCCTGTTCATGTCTAATCATCCAGATTAGATTGAATATCCAATCTAATAAACTCTTTACTAATGGAATTAAAAGGGAACTTTTTGTTTTGTTTTTGTGTTTTGTCTTTCGTACTCAGACTTTGATTTCACTTTAGCACCAAATCTAACTTATGTTTTCAGAGAGAAGCACTTGGCTTAGTCATGGTGTTATGTGGAACAGAGCAATTACTCACTTAAAAGGCCTATTGCCTTTGATTTTAAGATTTTATTTATTTATTTGACAGAGAGAGACACAGCGAGAGAGGGAACACAAGCAGGGGGAGTGGGAGAAGAAGAAGCAGGCTCCCCGTGGAGCAGGGAGCCTGATGCGGGGCCCAATTCCAGGACCCTGGGATCATGATCTGAGCAAAGGTAGCCGCTTAATGACTGTGCCACCCAGGGGCCCCAGCTTATTGTCTATTTTTGTAAGCTCATCCTGCTATTGAACAAAGAAAATGAAGTAGATAGAAAAAGCAAGATAAAATATATTTGCACTTTTATTTCTGCTGGCCCTTTTGATTTTCTATATGGCCTTTATTCAAAGGAAAACAGATGGGTGGCTTTGAAGGAAGTCACAAGATGGTAGAGAATTTACAAAATAAAATCTATGTGGGAAGGTTAAGAAACTATGTGTGCTCTGCCTGAAGGCTATAAGAAGACGGAGTGGAAACATCAGAGCTGTCAACATGTATATAAAAGGATATCAGAGCTACGTGTTCTTGCCATTGACCAGAATCAGGAGGAATTGAGTTAAATGTGATGGCAGGGAAAAATCTGGGGAAAAGCAGGCCTCACACCTTCCTCAACCTTAACCCTTCCTAAATCAATGCTGTCAAATTCTCATGTAAAGAAATGAGAAGAATCTAGCCGTTATTCACATTCAGTAAATCCTGAAATAGTTCAAGTCCAACCATGACAACCAAATGAAAATAGATTGGCCAATCCAAGAACTTGTTCTAAATGCCTGGCATCTGTCTCAGTCAAACGTTGGGTTTAAAAGATGCTTGCTATGAAGGGGTAGAGAGGCCAGGACTTTCTAAGTCTATTATTATACTAATGAGTCTGCATTACCAGGAAATTGTGCATAGAGACCCCCAGAAAAGACACCTGGCAATCAAGAGGACTGAGTTCTGGATTCTGATACACAGTTAAACTGAGGGTCCCATCAAGAAGTAGGGGAATCACTCAGGTTCCTTCCAGCTCTTGTCCAGACAGGAGGTGTTTGTTTGGAGAAGAGCCTCTATAATCTCTTCTATTTTATTTTTTTCTTATTAGAACAGTTGTGAATTGCTGTTCAATTGTAGAACCTACTTTTACAGCACTGTGAATTCTATAAACTGTCCCCTTCCTATATGTTATCTCAGTGAATCTTCATATCCTTCTGAAAAACACATTATTTTCCCGATTTTAAATGCTCAGAGAGTTTCATAATAGAATATTACCAGTAAGTTCAGATCCAAGTAGGATCATAGAGTAAAGTCTTGTGTGGCCATGTTAAATATGAGGGCAAAGACATCCAGGGGAAGTAAAAAAAGTGAAGGAGCATCAGATTTACAAGGAAGGTGTGGGCAACTGAGTTGGTGAAATAACATGCTTACATTATCTAATTTAATCTAATTTTGTATTCTCACAACCATATCAGCTACTTTATTAAGATATTAGCACAGTCACCCTGTTCTTTAAGATCTTCTAAAATCACTTCAAATCCCATCCTATTCACATGGAAGGTCCAAGGCCTTCTCTAACACTTCTAATTCTTGCAGCCTTGAATTCCCCTTAAAATCCAGTTTTCAGGGCAGCCTGGGTGGCTCAGTGGATTAAGCCTCTGCCTTTGGCTCAGGTCGTGATCCCAGCATCCTAGGATTGAGCCCCATACCGGGCTCCCTACTCCCTCTCCCACTCCCCCTGCTTGTATTCCCTCTTTCGCTGTGTGTCTCTCTGTCAAATAAATAAATAAAATCTTTTTAAAAATCCAGTTTTCGGGAGCCTGGGTGGCTCAGTGGGTTAAGCCGCTGCCTTCAGCTCAGGTCATGATCTCAGGGTCCTGGGATCGAGTCCCGCATCGGGCTCTCTGCTCAGCGGGGAGCCTGCTTCTCTCTCTCTCTCTCTCTCTCTCTGCCTGCCTCTCTGTCTACTTGTGATCTCTCTCTGTCAAATAAACAAATAAAATCTTTAAAAAAAAAAATAAATAAAAAATAAAAATCCAGTTTTCACTTGATTCCATAACTTCCTCCCCCTCAGACTGCCATTCATAGGAGATGGTGAATTTTCTGTAGATTTTTTACACAGAAGAGATTTAAGGTGTAATGGAGATAAGCACTTCATTGCAAGACTATATAGCAGATGATTTAAAATAAAACATTATGCTTCCTTGCTTTACAAATAAACGACCCTGGCAATTTTTGCCAGCTTAACAGAGTGTATGGACTGGCACTTTTCTTGTCTCTTACAAACTCATGTACTTAAAGGTTCACTATCTCTACCCCAATTAGAGTCTGTTGCTAAATAAAGACATTCATTCTTTAGGAGAAATCTTGGTGTCAAGCAGAGAAATAATTTTAACTAATCTTATTTCACAGATGAAGGATTTCACAGTAGGAGTGGTTAATTAACATGTTTGAGGTGTTCTCACTTACAAAGTACTAGAATCAATATGTGAACTCAAGTCCTTCCAAATTTTTATATTGCCAAGTAAAACATATTTCACCTTATGCATTGCTTACCCTATACAGGCTTGACTCAGATTTGAGAAATATGTTGTAGTAGAATCTTTCTTACATTTCTCTTCTATGGAATACACTATGCATATGAAAAGTCTTCTAATTCTTTTCCAACTACCCTGGCCTGGGCCCAATGACTCACTAATTCCACAAGGCTGACATGAAGATCTCTATTCAGTGCACATGTATTTATGATTCCTTCCTGTTTGCTTGGAATACTCCTTGGAGACATCTTATCTTAGACAAACTTGGACTTCACTGCAACTATGTGGATGTGTAGGAAAAACAGTAGTCTGACTTCCTGAAGACATCTTTAACTTCAAGGCTGGACGAAAGGATCTTAGCTTCAAGGCTGTCATTTTTTCAAGGGTTTCTCTAGCTTTTTAGGAGAACCTTCCTGCTATCTTTTTTTTCTAGTGTTGATGAGCAATCTCTGTGTTCAGATTTGAAGCAAAGGACTTTGGAACATCTCAGCCATGTCCCAGAGTTCTGAGAGAATGCCACAGAACATTCTGTCCTTGCCTGTACCCATAAGTCCTTTTACTATGGAACTGTTTTTGTTGTTTTGTTTTGTTTTTCTACTCTTAAGATATATTCACATAATACGAGGGAGAAAGTAGACACCAGATCAAACCTGTCTTGGCAATTGCTAGGATGACCTCACATTTCTTAAGGCCCCTTCAACCCAAACCTCCTGAAGCAGTAAGTAAATGATCTGTAAGAATCCTGACCTTACTTTTTTTTTTCTCATAACTTAACTAACAACTGTAATTATGCTACCCAATAAGAAGGAACATGTGCTAAATACCCTTTTAAAAAGGAAGGGCAGAGGCAGGGCCCAGTAGAGAAGGGCTTATTATCAGAAATGAGGGTGAATTAAGCAGGCTTTAAATTATTTCCCTTTTCTAATTTCTCTTTAAATTATAATGAAAATTATTCACTAGATTTCCAATGGAAAAAAAGATGCCTATTTTAAGACATTTACTAGATATCCTCTACATCATTATACAGTGGAGAGAACCTTGAAATATGCCATGCACAGTCACTAAAATCTTCCTTGGAATATTTTAATAGCATCTCTAGAGTCTTTCAAGATGATGACATTCTGTAAAATGATTATGAACTGGAATAACAATCCTGAAAAACAGTTCTGATAATAAAGTATCTTTGAGTCTAATTTCCTTCCCCAGTGCTCACTTCTACTTTGTTAAGGTCAAATAGGACTTTGTAAATGATGGGAGTGGAACAAAGTTGTTGTTTGCCTTGTGTAGTACTTGTCCTTTTACAGAAATGGCAACCTCTACCCTTCTTTGTGACATTCTGATCCCCACTGTACAATGAGCTACTGCTGTCTAAGAAGACCTCATGCTCACGTTAAAGAGTATCTAATATTCCCACCCAGACCACAGGGAAGGACACCTGCATTACTCTACAGTATAAGTATACCCCTTCCATCATCTTAAAAATACAGGATAATTCAAAGGCCCTCATGAAGATACAAAGGTGACCACTGCCATGTCAAATAATAATACATAATTCATATTTTCCTTTTAAGAATTTTGAGTTTAAAATAGAATCCTGAAATATGCTGCTCACAGTCACTAAAGACTCTTTGAATACTTTAATAACATCTCTAGAGTCTTTCTACATGACAGTCTTCTGTAGAATGATTAGAAACGGGAATACAAGTTTGTAAAGCCACTCTGATTGTAAGATACTTTTGAGTCTATTCTTTCTACTGCTGTATTCGGTTCCCCTAAGTTAAGGTCAGTCAGAACCCTTAAGAGTATGTTCCTGTCGGCTGATGAGCTAACTTGAAAGGCATTGAAATCGTTGTAACATGGTGGAAAAAAGGAAAGATAATATATATTAAGGTGGAAAATGTAAAATAAGCTCTTTCTCCCCAGGAAGCTGCAACCTCCCTGGCAGAGCTGAGAATATAAACCAAAAGTGCTCATGTCTAAAAATTTTACCTTTCTAAAACTGGGACATCAAGAAGGCCCTGAACTATTTTTTTTTTTTTTAAATCACTCCTCACAACCCTTCATCATCTTGCATTTTTTTTGTATTCCTTTTTTAATATTCTATATTTGTAAAGGAGTCTGGCTAGCTTTACATTCATATGTATCTCTCATTAGTAAATTCATTAGTAAATTAAGCTCTCATTAATGAATTTGAACTTTTTAGGACTTCAGTTTGCAGACTTCCACCTCTTTTAAAACTGTCTATAATGTGAAGTTGCAAATATCAAAACAAAAGCTTTAGAAATTCCAGTATAGTTTGCCACAGGTGATCAAAGACTACATGAAGCCATCCAGGGGTTAAATAACACTTAATCATAGATGCGAAATCCTCCACTTTTCCTACCACAAATGCTAGAAATAGAGATCCTGCCAAGTAACCTGTTGGAAATTATCAATTATGAAAATGGGCTGCTGAGCTGACAGCCCTGAAGAAGAGGAATTAATGACTCTTCGGTGAACTTTGTATGATCTTCTCCCTCTAAGATGGGAGAAAAGCCATATGCTGTCTCCAGCAACTGTAATCACACCCCAATGGCCTCACTCTGATGGCAAACAAAACTAGTCCCAGAATTGATCTAACGTGTACTGTGTGCTATTTATTAGGCACGTATTACTAATGATACCACCCAGCAAGACCTTACTTTGAAAAAACATCCAAATATGAATGTATTCTTATAAACAATAACCATTCAGGATCATATTTTTATCAATGAATAAGTACCTTCAGCTTTTGTAATGAAGGAAAAGAGTCAATGCATCCATCAATACTCTCAATAAAGCCTCATTTCCCAACATCTCCCACTTGGTGTGCACAGAATGTGGTACACGTGTGCCATGCTGCAACAGAGGAGAGCACTTGTGGCCAGGGCAATTAGCCCCCAGTCCACCACACTGAGGCCTGAGGGTTTATCCTGAGCATCCCTGGTTGTAGAGTAGCACTTACCTGAGACAATAAACTTAGTCTTAAAGAAGAAATGGGCAACGGAATACTATGCAGCCATCAAAAGAAATGAAATCTTGCCATTTGCAACGACTTGGATGGAACTAGAGGGTATTATGCTGAGTGATATAAGTGAATCAGAGAAAGACAATTATCATATGATCTCTCTGATATGAGGAATTTGAGAGACAAAGTGGGGGACTTGGGGGGTAGGAAAGGAAAAAATGAAACAAGATGGGATCAGGAGGGAGACAAATCATAAGAGACTTACTCTCACAAGAAAAAAAAAATAGGGTTGCTGGGGGGTTATGGGGAGGGTGGTTGGGTTATGGACATTGGGGAAGGTATGGGCTATGGTGAGTGTTGTGAAGTGTGTAAGCCTGACGATTCACAGACCTGTACCCTGGGGCAAATAATACATTATATGTTGATAATTTTTTTTTAAAGAAGAATAAATGGGGTTACAGAGAATAAATAGCTGTATTTACAGGCCCCATTTATGATCATTTTTTACAATTATCAAAACAGCTTATAAAGTAAGATATTCACTTTCCCATTCTTGTAAGAACACACGGGATAGAAATGCTTCTTCCCTGGTGTGACTTCTTAATGTCAGAAAACCCTTAGGTCTATAAATCCTTGAGGGCTTTGGAAATAGTAGATTCCCCATAAATTTTAGTAGAATCAATAGAAAACAATTACTGGAATATGCTGTGATATAACAAGAGCGTGGCCTCAACATTCAATATGAACCAAGGCTTTCTCTCTGTCATCATGGATGCCCCTGCACTCATGTCCTCCTCTGTCTACATGGGATTCTTATTACTCCAACACCACTTCTCTTCAGCTCCCTTTGTCCTAATCTGCTGTTTCTCTTCCCTTAGACTTTCTTCTTGTTCATTTTTGTGTGTCCTCAATTTTATTTTTTCCTATTTCCAGTAATTTCTTATGAAATAGATGGTAAGTAATAGATGGTTAGACAGACAGATAGAATGAAAGATAGACAATAGATACGATATTGACATCCTCTAGGTACTGTGAACCTCTTTCTTATCTAGTTCCTTAAAAAGCCTGCTCCCCGGAAATCACTAGTGGGGTTAGTGGTACAACAAGAAATAAATCTACACTTAACATTTTTATATGCTTACAGCATGCCAGGTGCCCAGCTAGTATTTCTCATAAAATAACTCATTTAATCTTCCCAATAAATCTATAGAGGAACTAATTTTATTATCTCATTTTATAAATTAGGCAAATGAAGCACAGTGAGTCTGTATAACTTACCCAAGGTTATGCAGTTAGTGAGTGGCAGGGTCACTATTCAAAATGTAGAAATGTGCCATTGTGATTAAGCAAGATTTTTATCTTATGTAAGTTAGACTCTTGAGTGCTGAAATGTCCCTCCCCACTTTAAGGAGCTGCTATAGAATACTTAGCATGGTGAACCCATAGTTTTAGACCAGTTTTCTCAATCTAAATGGGCTTCTGAGGCTCCTTACTTTGGGACAATAAGGGACAAAGGAGGCACTGGGGATATTTTGCTCCTCTCTGCACTATGTGTCTGAGATTTTATGCATTCCTTTCATTGTTTATATGCTAAATCCACAGGACGTGAAAATAATCTCAGCCAAGATCAACTCCTCACTCTTAAACAATTCACAAATCAGGCTTTGTGGTCTGATCTAACTTAAACAAACAAACAAAATTAACCATGATTTGAATTTTAAATTTTTTTCAACTATGATTTGTATTTTTTAGATTAATCTATGATTTGCTACATTTGGAGACATTTTATCTATGAGTTTTTAGAAGACTGGATTTTTCATTTATATAAGGGACATAGGTACATAAATATTACTTGGCACATAATCTTTATCTATAATCTTGATCTATACCTCTAGCTAGCAAGCTAGCTTAAAGTACAATAATAGTTAATATTCTTAATATTCCTTACCCTTAAGGAAAATGTTAGCAATTAAATGAACTTGGAATCTTTTCACAGTTCAATTACCAAATCAACTATTTAGTTGGAGAGGGTACCTTCTGTCTTGATTAAAAATCATTACTGGCCAGGAGTAAACAAGACTATTTCAATTTTAGAGCAAGTATCCGGTCTATGCAAGGCGCAAAGTCTTACTGACGCTAAAGCAATTATTCTTCATATTAGACATGTAAGCTAATATACGATTCAGGAAACTGATGATTGTTCTTCCTGCAGACATTCCAGACAGGCCTTTAGCTGTGCTGTAAATTGCTATCATGTCTCTAATGTGGGGTCTTTCCTCACCTAGTCCACAGTCATTGCTTTGTGCACACCTTCACCATTCCTTGATGGGATCCTTGCAATCCCACTTAATGCCATTCTTTCTCTACTATTACACTAAGACTTGGAGAGCCCTTAACTATTTGCTTATACTTATTATATTACCATTTGCATTTGTTCATCCATTCATTATTCATAGATACAAACTTTGTAATAAGAATAGTCTCAACTTTGAATAACAGATCTGCTTCTTATTGTGGCATTGCCTTGAGCAATGCCTTGAACATTTATTCTTTTTCTGTTGCCAGAGCAACCTTCTCTTTTCTTCCATCTGATCCCCTAACACCTTAAATTCTTCAATTGTTTCCCAACATCTATACAGTAAAACTTCTTATCCCTCTACTGGGTAGTCCTTATTTTCATCTAGATTTCCTCTCCTCCCTTCCTCTCCCTGATCTGTGTGCCCTGGAGGCCTGATCTATACCTGCATCATCAGCGGGCTACCTTGCCATCTGGCTTGTGGTTGGGTTTGGTAATGAGAGATAATGGCAGGATATTGCAGGTGAAAAAAGAATGAATTTAGGGTATTAATTTTCCCAAGCTGTGAATTGGTTGTATTTCTCTACTGAAAAGGAGTCCTTTGTTAGTATTGCAATTACTCTCTATGGTATTGTAATTACTTTCTCCCCTTTTCTTTTCAGGTCTGTGAGTGACAACAGCACACCAATGTTGCTGGCTGAGGAATGCCTTGTCAACTCACACTCACGCCTCTGTAGAGAGACCTTGCATTAGTGTACTCTCAAGTATATCATGTAAGTGTCCATTTGCTTCTTTCTAAGATCTTGAACATGGCATCCAAGGTACCACATAGTCTGGTTCCCTTCCATTCCCTTCCAGCATGCCTGTTTCTTTCAAGTGCTATTTCTATTTAATACTAAATTGTTGTGCTTTTAGTGCCTCAAATAAATCATGCTTTTTTTTTTCCAGTCACTCTATCCATTTGCTTATGTTTACTTATGTTTGCGTCTCTTTTCCTAGGGATCTCTTGCCTTCCTTGTCTATCACAATAACCACAACTCATCCTTTAGGCCACTGTTTGAAGTGCCTTTTCTGTCAAGCCTTCTGCTAGATGTCCCAGTGAGACTTGGAGAGCCCTTAACTATTTTCATATACCTATTATATTACCATTTGCATTTGTGCATCCATTCATTATTCATAGACACAAACTTTGGAATAAGAATCGTCTCAACTTTGAATAACAGATCTGCTTCTTATTGTGGCATTGCCTTGAACAAGTTTTTCAACTTTCTCAACCTACTTTTGAAAAAGATTAATAATTCCTACTTCACAGTGTTATTTTAGGATTATTGAAAAAAATGTATGAAAATATCTTGATACCAAATAAATGCTCCATTGGTTATAGCTATTGATATAAAATTTCCCAAACACCCAGTGAAACAAACAGTACAGAAAAATTGGTCAATAAATGTTTATTTAATGTTTGATGTTAAGTCAAAAGCAAAAAGCATATTCTTAGCTCCACAGAATAAGTAAAATGGCTGAAGAGAAACTGAGTAAGCCCACAGTCTTCATATGTATGATGTTTTGATCTCTGTAAATATTAATTTCTTTCCTCAAATCCTACTGATTGATTAATGAACTAACTATATGTTAACTTTGACAGTGCTCAAAAATTCCCATGTCTCTATTCTTCCTTCATGTTTCAGGGTTTTCCAGCTACACACACACACACACACACACACACAATCAATTTTTACGTATAAAGCACAAAATACCAATAAATGCTGTGATAAATAGTAAATATTTTAAATTAATTTGCTTAAATTTGAATGTCAGCTAAATGCCAACATTTTCTATTATTATGATTTTTTTATTGGAATATATTATAATCATATTTGTATTCTCAAAGGCATACTGTCTAGATGGGTGTTTGGATACCCAGTTCTGGAGCTCTTTTGATAAAGATGTTTTGCCCATCCTACCAGGACCTCTGGACAGAGATTTGGCCAGGGCCAGTGAGCCTGCTGGCTCTCATTCAATGGATCTGTTCTGGGAGCTGAAGTTCTGGGTGAAGTGAGAGCGGATCCATAGAAAAATAATTTACAATAATTGCATGGAACACTTTCCAATGAGACATGTTCTAATTTATTCTTTTGTTCTTGAAATTATTGCAAAATTTTGAACTGCAGCTTCTGCATGACTGAGATTGTTGTATAAGTGCCCATCAAAGTGAAGGAAAGTGTACTGTTCCATTTTTTCATAGTCATGATGGCCAGTGTGTCTTCTCTTGCAGAGTTGCAAAATTAAAAAGATTTTTCTTCAGTGACATTTGCCTACCTGTCTATTACCCTCAAACCATTTTCCCAGTCCCCTGAGGCTACTTCTGATTGCTCAATCTGCTATTTTTCACTTGGTATTAAACAGGACTCCCAACACCAGCTGACACACAGTGAGACAACCTTCATTAATGGACAACAATTTGGCAAGATATAGTAAAGCTGATTATGAACTAACTCTTCCACCAACAATTCTATTTTGGGTTTCAAAACTCTCACATAAGAGAAAGGGAACCATATATAAATATGTCTTTTTAACATTTGCTGTAAAAATACAAAAATAGAAGAAACAAATGGCCATCAGTAGTGAAATATATAAAAGGGTGTGGTGTATTCTGTACTATTTATGCAAGTAAAACTTTTTAAAACATCATATAAAGTAAGAAAATCAAATCTCAAAGTGATACAAATAATATCCTGTCATTACTGGAGAATTGTAAAACCATTTAATAAACTATTATTGCTATAATATAAGAACTCAAATGGAAAGGATACAATCACGTTGAACTTGGTACTTACCTCTACAAAACAGAGAAAGAAAACAGAATACAAAGGAAGTTTCGAATTACTCAGTAACAATTTGTTTTTTACAACAGGCATTCATTGTATTACTCTCTATGCTAGTCTTTATATTTGAAACAGCTATAATAACCCAATCCATGAAGAAAGAATAAAATTGATTAAAAAAAACAATTACCAGCTAAAATTAATAAACTATTGAACACAAATGTTATGAGAATGGTAGACTTAAAGACTATTCTGTCCAACCAAGGGAAACTGTGGCATTGGCTCCTGATTCCTGATTCAACCCCACCAGTATTTGTGAACTAACATGTCAGAACTGGCTAATCATAGCTCCAAAGGTGTGAAAAGGAATGAATATTCATTCCCTAATTTGGTTGACAAATATTTTGTATTTGAATTCCTAGTCCATCCTCAGAATGATCACATTTGGGAATGGGCCACAGTGATATCTGTAACTACCACCACACACACACACACACACACACACACACACACACACTCCTCCAAGAAGGTGTAATTCTCTAGCAGATTAGCACTCAGTGAGGTGGCAGGTCATGCTCACAAGATTTGACCGAGAACTTTGGTCTATCCAAAGGGCAAGGATGACTAAGTCTCAAATCTCAGGAGCCTTCTTCATGTGTTTACTGTCTCACATCTTTCACCTACATTTGCATTCCTCTGTCAATCACTGTCCTTTTTGTGACAGCTGAACAAATGTGAAAACTCATAAGTAAAATATTTGCAAACAAAATCTGACATTATAGGTATTAAATGCTTTAGAAGAATAAAATGCCATAACCAGCTATGGCTCAACTCTATGAAGTCCTTTGATTTTATTTGCTGCATGAAAGTTTAAGAGTAAAGATGGGGCGCCTGGGCGGCTCAGTGGGTTAAAAGAGTAAAGAAAAACACTTTTATCTCAACAGGTATGCCACAACAGGATTTAATAAAATTTATCATATATTCCTCTTTAAAATCCTGATAGTTTTAAAATGTAAGGGATCTATAAGACATTAAATATGTTTCTTACAGACAAATATTAACTGAGTAAGCAAATGGGAACCAATAACATTTTATCAAATATGAAAAAGAGGTATTTCTATTAATATCAAACAGAAAAATACAAGTAGCTTGGGTATGTGAGAATTATATGTACACACACACACACACACACACACACACACACACACACATATCCAGGGATATCTGGAAGGGAAATGCACAGGGAAGGATAACACTTGAAAAGGCTAGAGATTAAGTCAGAATTGTTTAGGGTGCCTGATTTGCTACTTCATGCATTGTTTTGCAAGATCCTCTGAGACTTACTTTTCTAACACATAAAATGGAGGATACCAGTAATGATCTCATAGATTAAATATGAAGGTTAAATGAGAGAGCAAATGTAAGTCCTTTAGCCTTGTGTAACATATAGCAAGTGTCCAATAAATGCAGTTGTAATTCTCTAAATTCCAAATACATGCAGATAAATGTACATAATGGAACAAATGGACTCAGTTCATTCAAAGTCCATTTTCTCTCTTCTCTAGAATTCATAATTAATGACATTTACAATATCCTTTTACTGCTCACCAAATCCGTGTAAATTTGCATACATTTTCCAAATAGATCCTGTTAAAGACAATGTCCTAGGAAAGTGCCTTTAAGGGTGATGGTTTAATTAACCCTTTTCTTTCTGTGTATGTAAAAATACCCTTTGCTTAATTTTGCCTGAGGGATTTTTTTTCTTTTAGCTACAATTTCTATCCAACAAATATTCAAATGAACTTTTAAAGTTATGAGTGACAGTCTCTAGGCAAATTAGACTAGAGTACAATAATATACTTCTCTTAACACTACTATCTTCTTTTTACTTGGAGAATGAGCATGTGGGAAGGGACATAATTTCTTGAGAGAAATATAATCATGAAAATATTACCCTAACAACTTTGCCTGTGCTGCCTGTGCATTTCTTATCTATACTGGCAAGTCTGGAAACATAGGAGTTCTTTTTACTTCAAAACATGTGTCATTATATATAATACGTCTTTGGGAGGGCAACATAGTTCAAAAAAGTAAGGGAACAGAGCCATGGAAAATTTTAATTTATGGCTCAACCATTAATCCCTGTGCAATCATTGACAAGTTGCTTAATCAGGCCCAGTGTCAGGAACCATTACAATGCACATAAGTGTTTGGAGAAATATATACCAAAGATCAAGCTCAATAGACCAAGGGGAATCAGGGCAGAATGATTAGAAATTTGAGTTTTTTAAAAGATCTGTCCCAGTACTTGCCCTTGCCTTAAAAAAGAATAAAGATTAAAAAAAAAAAAGAAGAAGAATAAAGATAGAAGTTGAAACTAATGATGGAGGTTTGAGACATGTCAAGATGATTCTTCAAATGTAATCACACATAACCTTGGGCAGATGATGTAACTTTTTTGAAACTCGATTGCTTTATTTATAAAATGCTGGCAATAATGCTTCCTTCAGAATAATTCCTATAACAATTAAACAAATTAAGTCACTTAGGTAGAATAGCTCAGGGAATGTCTCTCAACAGTTTTATTTTTATCATTAATAACAATTAAGATCCATATGGACTGCACAAAGGAATTTACCCAAACTTATCACTGTCACTGTCTTCAGGAGAAGATAGTCAAAATCCTGAAATACTCTATTGACTAATTAGCTTACCTATGTTTAGTTTCTGATCTAAATATGCATTTGTATATTATGTACATATATGTATATGTGTTTATATATATTCATCTATATATGGATATAAATATAGATTGGTATAAATTCATAAATATATCCTCTGTTTTGCTCTAAGGAATCTTGGACCCAAATCAGTTTTTGATGTCCTATCTTGGATAAGCATAGTAAGGCTGTAAGTGACCTATATGACTTCTGTCATTTGTTTACTGTGTAGGCTGGAAAAAGACCCAGAGTTTTGCTTCCTCTCTTTTCCCCTATACCTCAACACTGTAAGTCTTTCACATTTTATGTTCAATCTTCAAGGGTAGGAAATCAGAAAAATTGAATTACTTTTCTATTTTTTAAGGACTTTATTTATTTGTCAGAGAGAGAGAGTACAACTGGGAGAGTGGCAGGCAGAGGGAGAAGCAGTTTCCCCACTGAGCGAGGACTCTGATGCAGGACTGGATCCCAGAACCTGGGATCATGACCTGAACCTAAGGCAGACACTTAACCAACTGAGCCACCCACACATCCCTAGAATTGCTTTTCTTAAGGCTTAGAACAGAATTGTCCTAATTTGGCCTTCTTATCTGGGTATAGATTTGTACCACACAAAAACTTTGTTTATCTGAAAAGTCATTTAGAAGAACAAATTGTCTGAAGCATGAACAAAGTATCATATACAGTTAAGAATAATAGAAAAAGAATATGCACATATCAGTGCAAGAATTCTGCAGTATTTTTGACCGTGTATAGATAATTTGGGTATTAGGGTTCTAACCAATAGAGACAGAGAGGGAGTGTGTGTGTGTCTAAGGAGAGGAAAGAAACTAGAGAGGAATTCATTTTAAGGAATTGGCTCACAGAGTTTTGTAAAGGCTGGCAATTCCAAAACCTGAAAGTAGAGGCTGGAAATACAGAGAATAGTTGTACCTCAAGTCCAAAGGCAGTCTGTTGGCAGAATCCCCTCTTTTAGGGAAGGTCAGAATTTTTCTTAAGGTCTTCAACTGATTGAATGAGGTCCACCATATGATGGAGCACAATCTTTATTACTCAAAGTCTACTGATTTAAATGTACATCCCAGAGCACCTGACGGCTTAGTCAGTCAGACTTCTAACTCTTTATTTTGGTTCAGGTCATGATCTCGGTCAGGAGTTGAGCCCCACATGAGGCTCTATGCTCAGCAGGGAGTCTGCTTGAGATTCTCTCCTTCTCCCTCTGCCCCTCCCTTCACTCATATGTGTGCTCTCTCTCTCTCTCTCTCTCAAATAAATAAATGTTTGAAAAAATGTAAATCTCACCCCCCCAAAAAAAGAAGTTTCATAGAAACATCTAGAATAGTGTGACCAAATATCTAGGTGCTATTACATAGCCAAGTCAACACATAGAATTAACTATTGTAATTTGTTTAATGAAATATGCAGATCAAAAAATTAAAATCCAAATTCAGCCCCAATAAAGAAATAAACTATAGGGAAAATATTAGTTCCTTTTGACTAATGTCTGTTTCAAGGATGATAATATGGTAGACTACATACAAAAGGGGACTTACAACATATCTCCCCATGCAAAGGATCCTGTGAAGCTACAGAGAGCAACAGGATTCCAAAACCTCAAATATAATCTCAGTTGCTTCAGGAAAAAGGCCTGGTATGACTCTAAAATTTTGCTTCATGGCATTCAAAAGACTGGCCTCAGCAGCTCCACCAAACTCCAGAGACAAGGTTGCATAAGAGAATTGGTGAGTCATCTCAGACCTGATACATTTCATAGGACAGAAAAATCTTCTTAAAACTAAAACTACTTACTTGATTAATTATCAATTATTGTGTGTATAGTTTGTATACTCTACTATAGTATATTGATAGAAATTGTTGCAATGATCCTTATTGCAAGTTTGAGATGGAGTTTGCATGCACAACAAACCAAAGTATAGCAGACCATGGTATTGATGTTAAGTGTGTTAAAAGAACTGAGCTCATTGCCAACTAAAATTAACCAGCAATCTAGAACAGTCTCCACTAAGATACTTCATAGAGTAAGTGTACCCCCAAGTAGGTGCAAAAGTAAGGTAGTTTAGATAACATCAGCACCTAGGCTAAGATCTATATTTGTCCTAAGATTTTCTTGCACATTGCAAATCGAAGGCTTTTCTTTCTCTTGTATTTCAAACTATGATGCCATATTTCCATGATCATCTGAAAAGAAAGATCAATCTTTACTTCCATTGTCAAGCTACAGGAAATAGGTATGACTAATAATGACCAAACAAAACAATTAACTGAGGCTATATTTGCATGACATCTTTGGAGTTTAGGGAAAAAAAAAAAGAAGAAGGAGGAGGAGGAGGAGGAAATGACAACAGCAGTAGCATATTTGTGAATCCCTCTCAATCTCCACATAAAGTGGATAGGACAACTAATAGTGAATGAATGAATGAATGAATGAAATCTATGGAGAGTAACTGCCACAAAACACATTTTCACAACTACAATATTCAAGCAGGTGAAATGAATCCAGCTACAGCCACAAGACCCACATGGCAGAGGTATCTGTGAGGGAGAGAACAGGGAGAAGCAAGAGGGTGAGTGATGCACCTGAGAGCAGAGGAGCCCTAAATCATGAACAGGCAGTTCCAGGGAATTATACTGGGCCAACATGAAAATGATAGTTGAACCTAGGAGAGGTTTTACCCAGTCCTCCATCCAGTGAGTACAAAGGTCCTACACCCTTAAAGAGAGTGAGAAGTCTAGACCCTATGACTGGTTGAAACTGACCAGCCAAAGCTCTCTTCCAGAGCAAGGATCTAAACTGAAGAGAAACTGGCTGTGTGAAATCAAAATAGAGCGGGAGTGATAGAAGAAAAAATGTGAGAAGACACAGTGAGAGAAGGAACGAATGTGCAGATAATAGTGGCTGCACAGAGAGAGGGGGCAGAGAAGAGAACCAGGAGTCTGAGAAAGCAAGGCTTCATAATTTTGAACACCACACAAAATAGCAGAGAAAGAGCTCTGTGAAGTGATCAAAGCTACCCCAAATCATCTTTTCCTCTAAAATTTGGGGAAAGCTGAGTTCAAGTAAAAATAAGCAACAGAAAAGTATCAAAATCAAATCCGAGCAGCATTCTTATAACAAAAAGAGAACAAGGAGCAGAATAAAATTCTTACAGACCATAATAGCATATACCATACCAGAAAGACATATCCAAGGAACAGAACAAAACTAAAACTTTTATAACCTATGTTTAGATGAGCTAAAAATATAAATGAATAAATACTATAAAAATTAACAAAATGATGCAATACATTAAAGAACAATGTAAATCAAAACTAGAAAAATCCAGAAACAATATGATTTAAACAAAAAGAAAAAAAATAATTTTTAACATAAATACCTAAATAGGAGGAACACAGAAAAATAAACACAGAATGTGATGACTTAAGACAAATGCAAAATGAGTTTTTTTTAAATCAAAAATATGAAAAAACATATAAAAGATCTGACAAAATGACATTTACAATAGGCAAAATCTAACATATAGAAACAGGAGTCTCTAAAGAAAATTGAAACAAAAAAAAAAGAACAAAAGCTAAAATTATTAAAGCATTCATGAAATTTAAAAAAACTGAAATTCTATGTTAAAAAATCACATTACATACCTGAAATATAATCTATTAAAATTTTGAAATTTTGGGGGGCACCTGGGTGGCTCAGTGGGTTAAGCCTCTGCTTCCAGCTCAGGTCATGATCTCAGGGTCCTGGGATCAAGCCCCACATAACGCTCTCTGCTCAGCAGGGAGCCTGCTTCCCCTTCTTTCTCTGCCTGCCTCTCTGCCTACTTGTGATCTCTCTCTGTCAAATAAATAAATAAATAATCTAAAAAATTTTTTTTGAATTTTTTTTAAAAGGAGAGAAAAATTATTTTCTCTGGCAAAAACAGTGAATTACTTATAATGGGAAGAAAACTAGATTATCTTTAAACTATTCAGCTGCAATACTTTGTTAGAGTAAAAGAGTTACAAAACTAAAATACTCAAAAAATATATGAGTCATTGGTTTTATATTCAACAATATGTGGACTTTCAGTATAATGAACATGAACTTTTATCAACATGCAAAGACTCACAGAATATTGTTTCCATGAGTCTTTCCTGAGGATTCTTATAGAGATCAAATTCCATACAACCAAATGGCAAGAAATAGATGGTGATATAGTTACTTGTAGAGGCAAGACTAGAGGAAGGGTCAAAAGAAATGACAATATGATGTGGCTGTATGCTCAGACACGTGACTCTCTTAGGACTATGAAAAAGTGAGGAAAGAATAGAGATTATGTATGTAAGAATGTTATATTGATAAGGATGATATTAGAATAGTTATTTTAAGGCTAATGTGTGAAGTAGAATCAAAGAATAATTCTGTTCATGTTCCTGAAAAGCAATTTTCTTAGTGTGTAAGAAAGGTGAATAATGCAGAAGAAAGACAAAGTAATACAGAAAAGATTAAGCAAAAACACTACACAGTTCTCAGTCTGATGTAGAATTAGTAGGTTGAACTCAAGAGAGTTTAATGTATACACCTATACATGTGCACACATATTATACATGTATATATGCATGGATAAATTTGGATATATTTCCTAGCTATAGCCACCGAAAAGGCATACAAACAATGACCAAATGCAGTATCAGTAAGGATCCCTAGCATTCAGATATCTTGTGGTCTTAAAATTTTGTTTTTCTAAGATATGTCACAATACTATTTTCTTCTTTTGCAAACGGCCAATTCCATACCCAAAGCAAGGAATGTACAAGATAAGCTTGAAAATTCTTGTAACTGCTAAAGAGGAAATTGTCAAAGACAACTGATATCATGTCAAAAGAACTTGAGAACAAAGTGAAAGAGGCTCTTACAGAAACAGTTTGAGCCTCAAAATAGATAAGTACAATTCATTGAAATCCATCAAATATGTTTAAATCAATGATTAAAAATGGAAAAACTAACGGGTACACTTCAGAGATGATAGCAAACTAGTTAATTAAGTTAAGGGATTAAGCATTTGTCTTGCCTTTCCTGTATGAAATTTGCTACTGGGTTTACAAAATTATAAATGAAGGTAAGCATTTCTATATAAAACTATTTCAACTAACACATGAAAAACAAATTTTATAACTGGAATATCACTGTTTTGCAACTCCCAATGAATAAGTACATTATTGATCATCACAACTTCTAACTACACAAAAAGAGAGACACCCAGACATTCTGTGCCCCTGACGAAAAATACACCACCAGTGGTATCATATCTGAGTCTCAGGAGACCTCTTGATCCAGTTGCCAAATCTTAGGCTACACAGTGCACTGGGACACATAGCAAACAGTATCAGGGAAACAGCAACATCTAGACAAAAAAATCTAAATTGACAAGACCAAACAATTGTGTCTAGAAATGCACATTTAGGGGGCACCTAGGTGGCTCAGTGGGTTGAAGCCTCTGCCTTCAGCTCAGGTCATGGTCCCGGGGTCCTAGGATTGAGCCCCACGTGGGGTCTCTGCTCGGCAGGGAGCCTGCGTTCCCCTCTCTCTCTCTGCCTGCCTCTCTGCCTACTTGTGATCTCTGTCTATCAAATAAATAAATAAAATCTTAAAAAAAATTTAGAAAGGCACATTTGGATAATAAACACTAAGAAGCTATTGCTGTAAGTCAGGAGAATGGTTACTTTTTAGTGAGAGAACAGAGGTTGATTGACCTTGGGACAGGCACAGGGAAAGTCTTCTTGAATGACTGACAACGTTCTATTTTTGACCCCAGGACTGGGTGTAAAGGTGTTTGCCCCATTAAAAACTCATTAAAATATACATTTCTTGGGACGTCTGGTTGTCTCAGTTGGTTAATTGACTGCCTTCGACTCAGGTCATAATCCCCCGGTCCTAGAATAGCTTCCCCATTCAGGATCCCCACTCAGCAGGGAGCTTGCTTCTTCCTCTGCCTGCCTCTCTCCCTGTTTGTGCTCTCTCTTTCTCCCTCTCAAACTAAATAAATAAAATCTTTTTTAAAAAAAGGAAAATAAAAATGAATCTGCTTATAGTTTATTTTCATGTAAGTCAGTGAGATTTACCCTATCTTTTCAAGATTTACTAAATTTAAAGCTGCCTAAAACAAAGAGGGGGAATTGGTTAAATCAGGAAAGCTATATTTTTTTTAAGATAATTGACACTAGTTTGGCTTAAGTTTTCCCTCTATATAATTACATACTCTGATTAAACTTAATTACGGTTGAGGTAGCCTTAAATCTTTGTATCTTTTCCTATCAGCTCAGACATAGGGAGAACAAATATTAACAAGAGAGGAAAAAAAAAAAAAGACATGGGAAAAGTAAAGTATTGTCCTAGTATCTTCTCTGGGATTCTGATTATAGCTGGATATTTAGACAAATGTATGATCAATTCTTACAAGAATAAATGTTTCTTTTTGGAAAAGAAATTTAACATAATATAAAACACCTTTTAATGAAATATTTCTGATATATGTTCCACAGAATTACACTCTAAATGAGAATTCAGGTTTCAAGTCAGTACAGAAGGAAAAACAAATTTTTTGTGGTCAAAATTAACTGCAAGATCCCGTTGTGTGTTGAATTGTAAATCACCCCTCCCCCCAAAATATCTTGAAGTACCTATGGTACCAGTACTATGGTACCTGTGAATATGATACTATTTGGAAATAGAGTCTTTTCAGAGGCAATCAAGTTAAGATGAGGGCCCTAACCGAACGTGATCGTGTCTTCAAAAATAGAAGAGACAAGACACAGATAGGAACACAGACACAGAGAGAACACCATGACCATGAAAGTTGAAATTGGAAATTGAAAGTTGAATTTTCATAGTTGAAAATTCATCTAAAAGTCAGGGATAGTCCAAGATGGCCAGTAACACCAGAAGGTAGGAGAAAAGCATGCAGCTGAGTCCCTCCTAGAGTCTTCAGAAAGAGCATGGCCCTCCCAACACTATGATTTCAGATTTCTAGCCTCCAGACTCTGAGAGAACACATTTCTTTTGTGTAAAGACACCAAGTGCATGATACTTTGACCCCTTAGAGAAGCACTGTGTCCGAGGAGTGTGTCCACGATGACACACATCCCACACAGGCATTTGTTTTCCCTCCAGTTCGGGATAGATCACTGTTTTTCCATTGAGCATTGGATCTAGTTGGCTTGTGTTTCAAAGCTGTTGTGGCCAGTGCAACAAATTGACCAGGAGCATGAGGGTAAGAGGATGAAGAAAAGAACTCGAGAAGCAGAGAGATGGGGGCAGGAGGAGCACTGCGGAGGATGTCCAACAGTGCTAAGTTTATTCAAAGCATTAAGGCCATATTTATAGTGATGTTACAATAGGAGAAGCAATACATCTGTGTCTAGTTAAACAACCACGAGTTCCCATAATAAGTTTCACACTTAACTATAAGCAGACCTCATGATGCCAAATGGCTGATGCCAGTACAATTGTTCTGTATTTTTTTTAAAGATTTTATTTATTTATTTGACAGAGAGAGATCAAGAGTAGGCAGAGAGGCAGGCAGAGAGAGAGAAAGGGAAGCAGGCTCCCTGCTGAGCAGAGAGCCCAATGTGGGACTCAATCCCAGGACCTTGAGATCATGACCTGAGCCAAAGGCAGCAGCTTAACCCACTGAGCCACCCAGGAGCCCCCAATTGTTCTGTATTGATACAGCAAACCTGAAAGTAATTTATGGGCTATACTAGGGCAGCAAAGACCAGTCAAGAACTTATGACCCCAACCGAATTGCTCTCATTTGTTTAGCAAGCGCATTGGAAGTCACGTAGGCGAGTGCACAACACATAGCACAGACCCTTTCTCAGTGCTACTCAACTTTTCCCGTCCTAAACCTTTTGTTAAGTTATTTGGACTTTAAAGGAGGCACAAGTCATGGCCTGGTTTGGTCCTCGTCTCAAGCCTTATTGCAGCCTTCCACATCTCCCCCTTCCTTTTTTAAATAAGTCAAGCATATGAATTTGTGCTTGCGCATGTAATCGTTGCTGTCCAGTACGAATCTGTATAATGCACCATATTAAAACAAAAGCAAGTAATATAATGAGGAGTCCAGTAAACAATCAGAATGAGTGTTACTAGTGCTGCTATTCCTGCTATCAATAGACCCAGAAAACGTTTGACTCTTTTGAGCTGCAACTGCAATTCAAGGGCAAACTGATAACCATAATTAGTGTACCAAGGTCCTTCTACTTCCACAGGTAATAACATATATGGAGGTTGCATAGTTACAAACACTATCATGGGACCTGTGCCTGACGAAGGCAGGGACACAGGTAGACAATTTGTTAACACACATTGGTCACAATGGATATTATACAATAGCTGTCCCCCTTGGAAACAGGTGAGAACTATTGATCCCGAGCCCACTACCAGTAAAAAAGGTCTAGGAACACAGGCCCGCAAAGTCAGATTGAAGTCTTTTGCGGCAGTATAACCACTCCTGGCTATTTGCACTCCGTTTTGTCCCAGGGCAGCAACCAGTTTCCAGAGTTCTGCATGAAACATCCCTCCAGCTGTAAGGGGGGAGACATCTTTTTCTCTGTCTGTTCTGGCTGTTTAACGTGAGGCGAGCCATCATCTGTTGGAGATGCGAGGATAAGGCACCACCTTTCTGGAAGCCAGCGTGGGGTATCCTCATCCTGAGGAAAAACACAAACAAAAACACGTCCTCTGCAGAGGACAGGATCAAGCATCTAGTCTTTTTCTCCTTTTCTGAAGGTTTCCCTTCATAAACCTTCTACAATTTTCTTTTGCATTTAGGTTTTGTCCCAAGCTATTTTCTTCCAAACAACCATCTTATTTAGGACAAAATTACCTTTTATCTTTAATAAAATGTTGTTTACTTTATTTTTATCAGTCTTAGTTAGTAGAATTTTGTACTCTTAGAAACACCTTAATCTCTAGTGAAGACTAAGTATTAACCAATTGTTTTGCTAACAGATTTTAACAAATAACACGAGCTTATTTGACCTTCAGTAAACTTTGATAGAATAACAGCTTCACATTTACTGCTGTAACTTCAAAGACATGTCTATCTTAATTAAACCAACAAACTTAACTTAGTTCCAATACTGATTTCCATTCCACCTGGGCCCACTCCACTTTGAATGTTTACCTGAGACACGAGTGGGGAGATCTGGAGTGGGGGGTGTTAGGTCCAGGGGGTGCTCTTCTTGCTCCTTGACAGTGAAGAGAGAAGGAGCCATGGTGCATGATCTAAAGGCTACTCATGCAGGCTGCACACACGTTGGTGCAGAAATAGGAGAAGAGGGAAACAGAAGAAACAAAGTGCTGCTTGGAGGTAGAGAAAGGATTCCCAGTTTTAGAGCTCATCAGCTCCAAGAAAGGAGCAGACACCATGCTTTCCTGCCAGCAAGGGGGGAGGAGTTAAGCAGTCCAAGTTGGGCCAGAGAAGACAGGGAAACTTCCCCGAAACAAAGAAAGAAGCTGCTTGGGAATATTCCCTACAGTCTCTGTCTCGAGTTAGACTAACCCCAGTTGGCTCCAATTATAGCCATTAACATGGGAAATGAGTGAGGGAGAAGACCCCACATCTATTAGGAGGAACAGAGAGAGATAAAGTCAGAGTCCCCTTTGCTAGGGATGGCCCAGTAACCTGGATATACTAGAAGAAGGCTTATTTACATAATTATCTGCAAGGCCCTTTTAGTGACCTTGGACCTTTTTTGCTTCATAATGGCCTGCAAAGCGGTCATAAAGAAGACCTGTTCCATAGACTGTGATGGCCCCATGTTATTTTACTCCTGCTGTCACCCGTCAACCCAGGCTCCTCTTACCTGACTGTCGGCAACTACTTGCCTGTATGTGCACTCCCTTGAAATGTTCTCAGGTCCCTGTTCAGGCACCACTTTTCGCGGCCGGCATGACAAATCGACCAGGAACGTGAGGGTAAGAGGATGGAGAAAAGAACTCGAGAAGCAGAGAGATGGGGGCAGGAGGAGCACTGAGGAGGATGTCCAACAGTGCTAAGTTTATTCAAAGCATTAAAGCCATATATATAGTGATATTACAATAGGAGAAGCAATACATCTGTGTCTAGTTAAACAACCACGAGTTCCCATAATAAGTTTCACACTTGACTATAAGCAGACCTCATGACACCAAATGGCTGATGCCAGTACAATTGTTCTGTATTGATACAGCAAACCTGAAAGTAATTTATGGGCTGTACTAGGGCAGCAAGGACCAGCCATGAACTTATGACCCCAACCGAATTGCTCTCATTTGTTTAGCAAGCATGTGGGAAGTCACATAGGCGAGCACACAACACATAGCACAGACCCTTTCTCAATGCTACTCAACTTTTCCCATCCTAAACCTTTTGTTAGGTTATTTGGACTTTAAAGGAGGCACAAGTCAGGGCCTGGTTTGATCCTCGTCTCAAGCCTTATTGCGGCCTCCCACACGAAGCCAAGGGGGATGAATGATAGGGAGATATTTGTAAGCACTAAAATCTCCCTTAATACAGTGAGCTGTACACACTCTGAAAGGTATCAGGGAACACAGACCAGCTGGGAAAGGACATTGATTCATGTTTCTTCTCATGCTTGCTCCTGGTGACTAGAGAAAGGACAGGCTGAGTCGCCTGTACTCAGAATGTTCATGTCCTCTCTCTCCCATCTAGGCTGTGTAGCAGAATTTGCACAGGTGAGATCTGAAATACACACATTATTTTGTACTTTAGATTTCTTTAATTTTAGTTGTTTCTGAAAAATGTGATTTATTACACGGCTTCAGTTTTCAGGGTTTCAAATATATGCATTTTATTGCCCTTTAATCTGCCAAAAATTAATTTTAAATACACTGTATTTAATATGTAAATATTATAGAAAAATTTTTTCCTGCTCTTTAAATTATTGTACTTGGTTTACTGAGTATAGACTTGTGGTACCTTTGAAAAAATAATGCGTACAAATTTAACCTACTCTTAAATCTGTTTAAACTCAATTATAAATGGAGCTAGGAACCATGTATCTTTAAGGAACTTGCCATATTTGTATCTCATATGGGAAAAGACAAAACTTGGAGCAAAAACTAACTATGAAATAAAAAGAATGGTTTTAAAACCTGCTTGCTGAATAAAAAGCCTCCATTATGTCAATCTTTTATGGCAATTGCTCTTTTTACAAAAGGAAGAGTCCAGGAAATATTTTTAAAAGAAACTATTCTTTAACTGCTACAGGAACAAGTGAATGGGACTGCTGGTGTCCCCTCCAGCATCAGTTTATAGAACAGAAACACATACACCAAACTCCAGAGCCAAAGTTCATACTTAGAAGCAGAAACAACGAGGAGCCTTGCTTCTTCATTTCCTTGTGAAGCAAGCAGATCCCAGCAGAGGCAGAAATGCGGGTGCCACGGTGTATGGCCCATAGTTGCGGCTTTTGTCCTCTTTGTGCAGGACCTCTTGGGGCAGGTTCTAGGACAGTCTCTACATAAAAACTCCATTTTTGTGCTCTTAGAAATGAATTCTACTTAAACTGGCAGTGATAAGACGTGAAAATGTATTCACCTTTCCAAACACAAGCTCAAACTGTAAACTTGACCAGCTGTCAAGCGAGTGCCGCTGCCATGATGCTCCAGCTTTCACAGCAAGCCCTGAACAGTTATTTCATGATCCATTCCCGCATGCCTCTCTTCCCTTCTTGTAGAAGTAAGCAGGAAAAGCTAAAGAAAAATGGGGGATTTTACTAGTCAGTTACATCTTCCATGCTTTTACTTGCAAATGGAGTCAGCCACATTCAACTTTGCAACAAGGTGGAATTTAATTTACCACTTTGTTTATTTTGTTCTAAAGACCCTTCTGATGCAGCTAATAATTAACAGATTAATTTCAGATGTCCCCACTTTTCCAGCCTCTGAATTACACTTAATTTAATTGTTTAATAATCTGTGCATTCATGCATGAGAAGTTAATACTCAACTGCATTAGGAGAATTCGTATGTGTGCTTTATAGTGTAGCTTATTTACAGAGGAAAGCTGTTTGAAATTTCTCAACATTAAGTGCCTTTATTTTACCATCTGACCATGCTTGTTGCCATATAAATATTGTCTATATTTTACCCCATTTTAATATATGACTCCTAGATGCATATACCCAAAGGGATTTATTAGGGAGTGGGTAGGTAAGGTACATAAATAACCACATCATCCCTTCAAGCTTTAATGAATTTCTGCAGAAATTAATTTTTAATGGACTATTGCTTGGTGGCATATTCTCCCCTTTTCCTAGCACTCCTGGAAATCCATAAAATATAGAACAAGTTCTCTCCTGCACTGTTATACTAAGAAGTTTAATTAACAGAAAATACTACATAACATATATATCCAGTATTAAGTGTCCAGGTCTTTATTACCTCTCTTCTGGAAGACTATAAAAACCTCCTAATGTTCCCTCCACCTCTGGTGGCTCTTTTCTCTGTGCCCTGACACAGCAATCACGTTCATCTTTTTAAAGCACAAGCCCTTCAATGCGTTACCATTGTTGAGGAGATTAAATAAAATTCTAATTAAGTGCTTGGATGTTGAGAAATCCTGTGAAAAATTTACTCCACAAAATCCATTTCTCTCACCACCTGGAGGCTTTTTTTCTGTTATTTGCTTTTTCATTTTCATTTTTTGTCTTTTTTATTTTTCCTTCCTATTGTAGAACTCCACCAGAGAGGCCACCTTCATTTTTCTCCAAGGCCAAAACTGGATGCATCTACATTAAAAAACAAAAACAAAAACAAAAAAAAAACCACCTCTTTTACTCTTTACTTCACACAGCAAGGTCACTGAGCCCTGGAGGGAAGCAGAAAACACTGCCTACCTCCTGCCACCTGTCGTAAGAAAGCAAGTTGTAATCAGCCACAGTGGCTGCCGTCTCCAGCACCTGGGGTCAGGCTCCCATGCGGACTCTCAGTCCTGCAGATTCTACCTTCTCTGTGAAGCCCACACACACATGTCCAAGCTACAAGGATCCCAGGGTGGATATTTTCCCGGAAGTCGCCACACATTTCTACTTTCCCAGTTATGACCCTAGGTTATACAGGGAGGGCTTTCCGCCGCTCACTGCTTACCTTTTTAACTTGCAGAGATGCTTTTGTCTGCCCAGTTTCTAGCCTCACTCCTCCTCCCTGTGTATCCTTGCGTAGATGTGTGTGCTGAGAGAGAGATGGACAGGAAAAGCACACACAAAATACATATAAATACAGCAGCAGGAAACAAGTCTTAGTTTAACACCAGAACTTAATTCACTAGCACATTGACACAAAAATGTAAAGTAGGCAGAGATTGTTTTCTTCGCCTCTCTCGTGTTCTTCTCTTTAGAGCAGGGAACCTCTGTTAGAGTTTACAGCGTCTGCACCTCCTCGGACTCACAATGAGGCAGCTCATGGAGGCCTGTTTCCTACTAGCATCTCCTGTCATCCTTCATCTTAATTCAACTGAGCAGTCCTTTACAGAGATTCCATCTTGAAAGACATGCAGATGTCTCTAAAAGGAGAATAACAAGCATAGCACTCCTGTGAGGGAGAACTTTCTTATAGGAGGGAATTTTAAGTCAAGCCACGTCTGACAAAAGTTTGATTAGAAAACATTCAACACAACCTCATGTCAACACAAGAGGGGGGCTGGGCACACCATAAACAAATGATAAGAGAACAGAACAGGCAGTGTCTTCTTCATTTAAGGAGAAAAAAAAAAATGTTGAGACTAAATCAATGATTTTGTGGCTATCCAGAGCACTCAAATAAGTTTAAGTAAGTCCTACTCAAACAGTAGCCTAAAATCTACTGTGAAGGGTTGATGTCATAGTCTTGGATTTAAGTCTCAACTTCACTACTCTTAGGATGCGTTGTTATCAGCAAGCTGTTTAGCTCACTGAGATTTAATTTCCTCTTTTATTAAAAAAAAAGAAGTATACCTTATTTATAAAGTGTGTTTACACTGGATTGATGAAAGTATGACATTGGTTTTCAGACTAGGATATGCTTAACTCTTTGATACAGCATAAATGTATTAGGGATTCCACAAAAATTGGATTCATGTTTTTTTTTTAAAGATTTTATTTATTTATTTGACAGACAGAGATCACAAGTAGGCAGAGAAGCAGGCAGAGAGAGAGAGGAGGAAGCAGGCTCCCTGCTGAGCAGAGAGCCTGATGCGGGGCTCAATCCCAGGACCCCGGGATCATGACCTGAGCCGAAGGCAGAGGCTTTAACCCACTGAGCCACCCAGGTGCCCCGATTCATGTTTTGTTTTATAATATATTTCACACTAGAAGAATAAGAACAGCAATAATAATGCTGATGGTAATTATAATAATTATAATGATAATGACGATGGTAATTCAAATCACATATATGTAAAATGCTGACATTAGAACCTGAGTCATATGAATAATGAGATACTACTTTCTCAATTAATAAAACAACTAAATAAGCTGGACAGAAATAAAGAAATGGTGTCAAATTAGTGTATTTTTATTTCTTACTATGCTCATGAAACAGGCTTGGGTTCGGTTTGGGGGGGCAGTTCAGGATACAAAATCTTTTGGAGGTCTCCCTTTTTTGTCTTCTAACTTTTCTCAGTGAATCAACCAGTTATGAAAAGTCTGCATTACACATTTCCTGGAGCTCCTCCTTCCATTCATCCTTTTCATTTCATTCATTTCATTTCATTCATCCGTTCATTTGCTGGTTATGGCCCCACACCTTCATCAGAAGAATTTCAATCACTGCAGTCTTCTGGCTTCTTCATTTTCTCAACTTCTCGATTCTTTGTTTTTCCTTTACGTTAGTTGCCCAGCCTTTGCTTTATACCTTGAAACTTCTCATCTCTTAGAATGATCCACTCCAAAATCTTCAATTTTGAAATGATCATTATTGACCACACTTCTATCATTTACACTGAACCTCCTTTTTAAAGCCCCTCAATATGTCCTCTTCTTTCTCAGTACCTTCATGCCCTTAGAATGTTATATTCCCATTTCTACCTTCCTTGTGTCTTTACATGACCATTTTTCCATTCTTAATAATTTTAGTAATGTTCTGTGACCCTTTAAATTTATTCCTTCCTTAGGATTATTTTGACAATCTGAAACTCTGAGACCTCACCATTTTCTTTGTTTTTCTTTTTCTTCCAAGTTTTTATTTAAACTCCAGTTAGTTAACATACAGTGTAATATTAGTTTTGGGTGTAGGATTTAGTGATTCATCACTTACATATAACACCCAGCACATAGCACAAGTGTGCTTCTTAATACCCATTGTGCGTTTAGTACATCCTCTTACCACCTCCCCTCCATCAACCTTCATTTTGTTCCCTATAATTAAGAGTCTCTTATGGTTTGTCTGCCTCTCATTTTCCCCCGGTCCCCTATGTTCATCTGTTTTTGTTTCTATTGTATCCGTTTAAATTCCACATATGAGTGAAATCATATGATATTTGTCTTTCTTAAGCTGACTTATTTCACTTAACATAATACACTCTACATCCATCCACATCAATGCAATGGCAAGATTTCATTCTTTTTGATGGCTGAGTAATATTCCATGGTGTGTGTGTGTGTGTGTGTGTGTGTGTGTGTGTGTGTAGATAGATATTAATAGATATTTAGGCTCTTCATATAAAGAAATTAACCATCTGGTGGGGATAATGCTACTATAAACATAAGGGTGCCTATGCCCTTCAAATCAGTCTTTTTGTATCCTTTGGATAAATACCTAGTAGTTCAATTACTGGTTCATATGGCATCTATTTTTAACTTTTTGAGGAACCCCTATACTGTTTTCCAGAGTGGCTGCACTAGTTTGTATTCCCACCAACAGAGTAAGAGGGTTTCCCTTTCCCACATCCTTCCCACCAACAGAGTAAGAGGGTTTCCCTTTCCCACATCCTTGCCTACATTTGTTGTTTCCTGTGTTGTTAATTTTTCCATTCTTTTTTAATCCTGTGTGAGATGATATCTCATCATGGTTTTGATTTGCATTTCCCTGATGATGAGTGGTGCTGAGCATCTTTTCATGTGTCTGTTATCCATCTGGATGTTTTCTTTGGAAAAATGTCTATTCGTGCCTTCTGCCTGTCTCTTAACTGGAATATTTGTTTTTGGGTGTTGAGTTTGATTAAGTACTTTATAGATTTTGCATACTAACCCTTCATTGGATATGTCATTTGCAAATATCTCCTCTCATTCCATAGGCGTTTTAATAATACTGTCCTTCCAGTCCATAAGCATGGAATGTTTTTCCATTTCTTTGGGGCTTCCTCAGTTTCATTCATAAGTGTTCTATAGTTTTCAGTGTATAGATCTTTTACCACCTTGGTTAGGCTTATTCCTAGGTATCTTAATGGTTTTTGTTGAGATTGTAAATGGAATCAATTCCTTGATTTCTCTTTCTGCTGCTTCATTATTGGTGTATAGAAATGCAACTGATTTCTTATGCTGATTTTGTATCCTGAGACTTTACTGAATTTGTGTATCAGTTCTAGCAATTTGGGGGGAAAGTCTTTCAGGTTTTTTACAGAATATTATATCATCTGCATATAGTAAAAACTTGACTTCCTCCTTGATGATTTGGGTGTCTTTAATTTCTTTTAGTTGTCTCATGTCTGAGGAAGGACTTTCAGCATGACCATAGAGGAAAAGCCCTCAGTTGTTTCCCATTGAGGATGATATTGAGTGTGGGTCTTTCAAATATAGCCTTTATCATCTTGAAGTATGTTTTCTCTATCCCTACTTTGTGGAGGGTTTTTATCAAGAACGGATGTTGTATTTTGCAAATGCTTTTTTCTGCATCTATTGAGAGGATCATATTGCTCTTATCCTTTCTTTCATTAATGCAGTGTGTCACACTGATTGATTTGTGAATATTGAACCACACTTACAACCAGAAGCAAATCCCACTGATAGAAGTGAATGATTTTTTTAATGTAGTGTTGGATTCGATTTGTTACTATCTTGTTGAGAATTGTTGCATCCATGTTCATCAGGGATATCGGCCTGTAATTCTCTTGTTTAGTGGGGTCTTTGGTTTTAGAATAAAGGTAATGCTGGCCTCATAGAATAAATTTGGAAGCTTTCCATTCTTTTTTATTTTTTGGAGCAGTTTGAGAAGAATAAGTATCAAATCTTCTTTAAATGTTTGGTAGAATTCCTCCGGGAAGCCATCTGGCCCTAGACTTTTGTTTATTGGGAAATTTTTGATTACTGATTCAATTTCTTTGCTGGTTATTGGTCTGTTCAAGTTTTCTCTTCCTTTCTGTTTCAATTTTGGTAGTTTATATTTTTCTAGGAATTTATCCATTTTTTCCAGATTGCTCAATTTGTTGGCATATAATTTTTCATAATATTCCCTTATAATTGTATTTCTGTGATGTTGGTTATGATCTCTCCTCTCTCATTCAGAATGGATAAAAAAAAATCTATATGCTGCATATAAGAGACTCATTTTAGACCTGAGGATACTTGCAGATTGAAAGTGAGGGAATAGAGAATCGTTTATCATGCAATTGGACATCAAAAGAAAGCCAGAGTAGTAATACTTTTATCAAACAAACTATATTTTAGACCAAAGACTGTAACAAAAGATGAAGAAGGGCACTATATCACAATAAAAGGATTGAAGGATTGATCCAACAAATAGATCTAACAATTATACGTACTTATGCCCTTAACTTGGAAACACCCAAATATATAAGACAATTAATAACAAACATAAAGAAACTCATTGATAATAATACAATAATAATAGGGGACTTTAAAACCCCACTTACAGCAATGGACAGATCATGTAAGCAGAAAATCAACAAGGAAACAATGGCCTTGAATGATATACTGGACCAGATGGATTTAACAGATACAGTCAGAACCTTTCATCCTAAAGCAGCAGAATATATAATCTTTTCAAGTGCCATGGGACATTCCAGAATAGATCACATACTGGGTCACAATTAGGCCTTAACAAGTACAAAAAGATTGAGATCATACCATGCATGTTTTTAAACCACAATACAATGAGTCAACCACCAGGAAAAAAAAAAAAAAAAGGAAAATTACAAATACATGAAGATTAAAGAAAATTCTACTGAAGAATGAATGGGTCAACCAGGAAATTAAAGACAAAATAAAAAGAAAATACATAGAAACAAATGACCATGAAAACACTATGGTCCAAAACCTTTGAGATGTAAAAAATAGCCATAAAAAGGAAATATATAGCAATGCAGGCCTACCTCAAGAAGCAAGAAAAGTCTCAAATACACAACCTAACATTATACCTAAAGGAGTGAGAAAAGGAACAGCAACGGAAGCCTATATCCAGCAGAAGAATTGAAATAATAAAGATTAGAGCAGAAATAAGTGATACAGAATCAAACAAACAAACAAACAAAGCAATAGAAATGAAAATGAAACCAGGAGCTGGTTCCTTGAAAAAAAATTTATAAAAATCTTTTTGTAGTAAGCCAGACTTAACAAAAAGAAAAGAGGAAAGACCCAAATAAATAAAATCACCAATAAGAGAGGAGAGATTTTTCCTTTTTTATGCTCTTGGTCAGCCAAGTCCACCAGGAGAAAATGGCAAAATAGCTAAACTATTGCTATTAAAAATTATCATATAAAATAGGAGTTGTAGATTCAAGGGCCTACATTATTGAGAAGACAACATAAGTAAAAGTACTTAACACAACATTATGAAAACAAAAATGAAGACTGATGATAAATGATAATGGGTTATCTAAGTGTAAACAGATTCATACTTCACTGTAAAGATAGAAACTATTTCCTTCATTTCTACATTTCTAGCACAAAAGGTCTGTATATTTTCCTTTGTTGTAGGGATATGAGAAAGAACATTCCTACTATGCTTCAGTTCCATCACCTACATTGATATCTCAATTCTAATTTTAGAATATTGTTCCATCAGTTATACCTTCTCACTATTTGTAATCATCTATTCTTATCTAATATAGCCTTTCTCTCTGCCTACGAACTTATTCCTAAAAGATTCATCTTTATTTCACAACACATCCCTTTTGTTGACTTTGCATTGAGAAATAGTGAAGAAGTAGTTCTCATTCTTGGGTTAAAGATACCGTATCTGGTACTGAATACAATACCTCATTAAGTTTATGGTAGTTAGTTGATATTTACCATTATCCATCTACCTGTTGCCAAAAATATACTGATGTGTTAAATGGTAAATATGATGGGAGTCATCAGCCTGAATCCTTTAGTATTTAAGGATAGCACTAATCTCTACATTTCTACACAGGACTGACGTATTGATTCTGATTTACTATCTTGACTTGAAGTGTGGGCAGTTTTTAGAATTTTCCACTTTGCTCTTTCTAACATATCAGTTGTTACTCCACAGGTCAAGAAATCCAAGTAAGTATTTCGCCAACTGCTAAATATATCCATCTCCATAATGCATTTGAAAGTCTGGAGGAGAGAAGAGGCAAGATGGCAGAGGAGTAGAAGATCTAAATTTCATCTGGTCCCAGAAATTCAGCTAGATAGTTATCTAACCATTCTGAACACATACAAACTCAACAGGAGATTGAAGAAAGAATAATATCAATTCTAGGAATGGAAGAGTGATCACTTCTTGGAAGGTAGGGCATGAGAAGTGAATCTGAGGAGATATATGGAAAGATAGACTGCGGAGGAAGGGGCTGGCTTCTGGCAAGCAATAGAGCAGCGGAACACAAAATTGGAACTTTTAAAAGTCTGCTCTACTGAGGGACACCACTCCAGGGGCTAAGCGGGGGGTGGATCTCTCTCTGGGACAATGTGGTCTCAGGTCCCTCAGGGTCACAGAAAGACCAGGGGTGCCTGAGTGTGGCAGAGCTCTCAGGTATCAGAGTGGGGAAGCTGGCTACAGAGACGGAGGCAAGGAGTGCTATCAGCTCAGGGTTGCCACAAACCATGATTTCTGGCACAGTCAGGCTACTGCCCTTCAGGCAGGGACCCCACAAGTGGTAGATCCAGGGAAACTCACTTCCTCCACCAGGAGGAGCAGTGTGGGAGCATGTTGCAGGAATCTGCTGGGTTTGGAGACTCCAAACGGAGCCGTGCACTAGAGTTAGAAACACCCGATCATAGGCCAGGTGAGCTCAGAGTTCGGCGGAGACCAGGGACACAGAAGGGATTGACTGCTTTTCTCTGAAGGCACACTGAGGAGTGGGCCCTGAGCTCTTGGCTCCTCTGGGCCAGAGATTTGGAGGCCGCCATCTTCATTCTCCTCCTCCAAAGCTGTAGGGAAAGTGTTCAGGGAACAAAAGCTCCTGAGAGTGAACCTGAGCAGATTACTTAACCTGGCCCCTGGCAAGGGCAGTGCAATTCCTCCTTGGGCAAAGACATTTGAGAATCACTGCAATGGACCCCTCCTCCAGAAGATCAGCAAGAACATCCAGCCAAGACCATGTTTACCGATCAATGAGAACTATAAAACACAAGTGATAGAGGAATACAGCACATAGGATTCATGGCTTTTTCTCCATGATTCTTTAGTCTTTAATAGTTAAATTTTTTAAATTTTATTTTTTTTCTTATTCTGTTTTTTTAAATTTTCCCCTTTCTTATTTTAACCTCTTTTAATGATTTTATCTTAACAATACCTTTCTAAAAGTCTTTTAAAATTTTCATTGTTATAGTCATATTCTATCCCTTCACTGTATTTAACCTTATTTTTTGTATACATATAACTTTTTCTTTCTTTAAAACTCTGGGATACAGTTTCTTCTAACAGATCAAAATATACCCTAAATCTAGCATATTGCTTTATTCTAGTCTCCAGCCTGATCACATTTTTTTCTTTTTTAAACCAACTTCTTATCAATTCCTTTTTTAGAATCTTTTTAAATTTTCATCTTTACAGTCATATTCCACCCCTTCATCATGTTTACCCTTATTTTTGTGTATGTATATATAAGTTTTTCTTTCTTTAAAATTTAGGGAAGTAGTTTCTTCTAATGGACCAAAAGACAACCGACAGAATGGGGGAAGATATTTGTAAATGACATATCAGATAAAGGGCTAGTATCCAAAATCTATAAAGAACTTATGAAATTCAACACCCAAAGAACAAATAATCCAATCAAGAAATGGGCAGAAGACATGAACTTTTCCAAAGAAGACAACCAAATGCCCAACAGACCTATGAAAAAGTGTTCAACATCACTTGGCATCAGGGAAATCCAAATCAAAAACACAGTGAGATACCACCTCAACCTGTCAGAATGGCTAAAATTAACCACTCAGGAAGTGACAGGTGTTGGTGAGGATGCAGAGAAAGGGGAACCCTCCTACACTGTTGGCAGGAATACAAGCTGGTGCAGCCACTCTGGAAAACAGTATGGGGGTTCTTCAAAAAGTTGAAAATAGAGGTACCTTACAACCCAGAAATCACACTATTGGGTATTTACCCTAAAGATACAAACATAATGATCTGAAGGGGCACATGCACTCAAATGTCTATAGCAGCAATGTCCACAATAGCCAAACTGTGCAAAGAACCTAGATGTCCATCAACAGATGAATGGATAAAGAAGATGTGGTATATATATACAATGGAATACTATGTAGCCATCAAAAAACCTGAAATCTTGCCATTTGCAATTACGTGGATGGAACTAAAGGTATTATGCTAAATGAGATAAGTCAGTCAGAGAAACACAATTATCATATGATCTATCTGATATGAGGAATTTGAGAGGCAGGGCAGGAGTTTTTGGGGAAAGGGAGGGGAAAATGAAACAAGATGGGACTGTGGAGAGAGATAAACCATAAGAGACTCTTAATCTCAGGAAACAAACTGAGGGTTGCTGGTGCACTGGAGAGGGATGGAGTGGATGGGTGATGGATATTGGGTAGGGTATGTGCTATGGTGAGTGCTGTGAATTGTGTAAAACTGATGAATCACAGACCTGTACCCCTGGGGCAAATAATACATTATATGTTTATTAACAAAAGGAAAGAAAGAAAGAGAGAAAGAGAGAGAGAGAGAAAGGAAAGAAAGAAAGAACAAAAAGAGAAAGAAAGAAAGAATCCCAATACTGCAGAGAAGGAAAAATGTTAAGTGGCTAAGGTGGGATGCCAAATCTTAACAATTGATTGATTGATTGATTGTTGATTTTTAACTATATCAGAGGCTCTAGATTACAAAAGCAAGTTGGGACCAGAGTGTTAAGAATTCTAAATGACAGTAGAGAATTTTGGCTTTATACCATATAGGTTCTGAGGGGCCACAGAAGATTTTTCAGCAGGCTTGAGTTTTGAATCACATTTTTATTTTAGAGAGAATTCAGAACCTTTTGAGTAGATTCGCTGGACTTATAATCAAAAGTTGTAATTCTAATGATAATAAAAATGTATTGAGCATTAATTATGTACTAGGCATGTAGAAGGAGGAAAAACTGTACGGCATTTTGTTTTTAGAAAATAAACTGTTATAACTAAAAAAAAAAAAAAAAAGAAAGAAAGAAAAGAAAAGAAAAAGAAAAAGAAAAAAGAAAGAAAGAAAGTCTGGGGGAAGTCACCATGAAGTGGGGCTGTGCGATCATTGGAATCAGTTTAGAATGTATTTTTCCTAAGCGTGTATATTTTCTGGATTTCATAAGGCCTGTGAGTTATGATGGACTTTTTGAAACTTCTGGTTTTACTGTCAACTAAGACCTTGTATTAGATATTCCCCTTTCTTCAGTGTACAACGACTTCAGCAAATGACCACAGATTCCTTTGAAAAATAAATAAGTATTATTTTTGTATACATTAATGTGGTAAGGCAGAGTCTCTTCTTCAGGACACCTAGATTACCCTTCAATTGATGAGTTCTGTCTAAGAACTAAGGTTGATCAGGAAATTAGGAAAAGAACCACAATTTTGTATTAATAGATTGACATCAGCTTTCAACTTAATAAATCTAGATTTTGACTTATACAAAGCAAGCATTATCTTAATTGACTATCATCTATCCCATGCCTAGGAATACCACATTTGTTATCCTTTGTATGAATACCTATAAGTTAAGGTGGTCTGGTAGCCACTCAAGCCTATGGCCCATTATGGTGACCACATACATCTTGTCCCTGATGGTTGAGTGTTGCCACCTGTTCTGCTATTTTGGAATCCTGGACTATAAACCTCACTAACAATAGGAAGTATAGGTCTGTAGCAGCATCTCTGAAGTTAACTCGGGCCAATAGAGAACAATTATCACTATTATTTCCAGTATTAGTATCCCTTCATAAGTTCATTCTTTATTGACTTAAGGAAGGAAAGTTGGGTCCTCCTGAGAAAAGGGTCAATGATAGGTGCTTTGATCTCACATAATAAATCCATTCTAACACAACCTCCTATCAGTTTTCTGATCCCTCCCTCAATATCTAGCCAAGGTAATTCAGGTATCTCCAATACTCTCTAGGTTATTATTGTGTCCACACTTCAGGAATTCATCCTACTCCTATATGAGGACCAGTCTCAGGTAACTTAATAGAATGCTAAATCCTGGGGCCCCTGGGTGGCTCAGTGATTTAAGCCTCTGCCTTCAGCTCAGGTCATGATCTCAGGGTCCTGGGATCGAGCCCCACGTCTGGCTCTCTGCTCAGCAGGGAGCCTGCTTCCCCCTCTCTCTGCCTGCTTCCTCCTCTCTCTGCCTGCTTCTCTGCCTGCATGTGACCTCTCTCTCTCTGTGAAATAAATAAATAAAATCTTAAAAAAAAAAAGAATGCTAAATCCTGTTTTATGGGAGAACACTATTAAGGAAATATGTCCTATCAGCCTTATATTTCATTGTCATTTAAACATCACCCTTTATACAAGCATTCCCCTGCTTTCTGCGGGTATGTCTTAGCCTACTTGGGTTAACTTGAGAACTGAGGCACTGAAGGTAGGCAGGAGTGATCCTGAGGAGAGTAAGTACTATCTTGAAAGGCATCCATATCAGATGGGGTCTTTTATTATCTCCAGGCCAAGGAAGGCTGATCTCACCTAGTGAGTGGAGACGGGAGATCTATGTCTGTAAGCCTGGAAAACTCATCAGTTTCTGAGAGTTCAATGTTCTCAGGGGCAGTAATTCATATGCCCCCATCCCAGGTCATAAGGGCACAGTTTTTTTCTTACTAGGAATCCTAGGTAACAGTTCAATCTCTTTTGCAAGGTCTACCACACTTACAGTTAAATTCTAGGCCTTATTTTAGCAGCCTGCAATCCAGCTGTAGAAGACATGGATAGCTCTGAATATTGCCATGAGACTTTCACAGTGTGCCCTGAGAAATAGCTGGCTGAACCAACTTTGTTATTGTTTTTCTTCAAGACACTAGTGCAGTTAACAAAGGCCAGGCAACTTGTAATTATCTTTGTTATTATTCTTGTAATTACCTTTGCACCCATAGATGTCAAAGGCTAACGGTTTGGCCTATGACAGTTCTTCTTCAGGTGAATGGATAAAGAAAATGTCACACACACACACACACACAATATTATTCAGCCATAAAATAGAAGAAGGAAATCCTGCCATTTGTGTGTGTGTGTATGTGTGTGTGTATGTTTTTTGTTTTTTTTGTTTTTTTAAAGATTTTATTTGACACAGAGAGAGCACAAGCAGGGGAAGCAGAAGAGGGAGAAGCAGGCTTCCCTCTGAGCAGGGAGCCCAATGTGGGGCTCGATCCCAGGACCCTGGGATCATGATCTGAGCCAAAAGCAGACGTTCAACAACTGAGCCACCCAGGCACCCCAAATCCTGCCATTTGTAACATGGATCAAACTAGAGGACAGACATCATGCTAAGTGAAATAAGCCAAACACAGAAAGATGAATACTGTATCACCTCATTTATGTGAAATCTTAAAAAGTCAAATTTATAGAACCAAAGAGTAGAACTATGTTTGCCAGCAGGTTGGGAGTAAAGGAAATGGGGAGATTTAGTCAAAGAGTAGAGACATTCAATTATAGCATGAATAAATTTTGCGGAGCTAATGTATAGCTTTGTAACCATACTTAATAATACTGCCTTATATACTTGCAAATTGCTAAAAAAAAGTCAATCAACAGTGTTCTCAGCACACACATAAAAGTAGTAACTATGTGAGGTGATGTATGTGTTAATTACCTTGATTATGGTAATCATTTTACATTGTACAGATGTATCAAATTACCACATTTGTACACCTTAAATATACATAATTTTATGCATCAATTATATTTTAGTAAAGCTGGAAAAAATAAAATAAAAACAGTGGCTTTAGGTTCCCTCTTATCCTTTTCTCCTGTAAGTTCACTTTTCTTCCAACCTGCTAGATATATTTTTCATGTATAAGTTCCCTCAATCTTATTATGTTATGTCTCTAACCTCTCTTCCCTGTTATTCTCAAACTTCAACTATCACATATTAATCTATAATTCAATGCTCTGGACTTGAATCCTTCATTTTCACCTTCTAGACATCTCCAGTGAGAAGTGCCAAAAGCAACACAAGCATGGCTTGTCCAAAATATGTCCATCTCAGATCGGCTCATTTTTCTGACTTCTTATTTCTGTCTGAGGCAACATCTCTCAATTCTCAATATTGACATTCCTCTCACTGACCCCTTTCCCCTTATCCCACAAGTTTCCAATTGCTCTCTCCTCTAGAGTGTATTTCTGTTAAGTCTTCCCTCACTTCTCATTTCTGCCTTCGTCCATTCCTGTTCAAGTCCTCGCTTCATCCAATTAGGAGAGTTGTTTCAACTCTATCTCTTCCCAATTTGTCTCACACAGGGCTAGCATGTTGTTTTCTTCTTGGACACATCTCTGCTTCAGACACAGTTTTCTAGAATGCTTTGGACGACTACCCAATAATAATAGCTAACATTTACATAATAGTTTCTAAATACACACACAACGCTCCCAGGTACTGTTCTATGGTCTTTGTATTTATTAACTTATTTGATCTCCATAATCGTTAGTATTCCCATTTTATAGATGAGGAAATCAGGCCAGAAAGTATAAGTAAATTGCCTAAAATTATTTACTTAGGAGCAAACAAATCAGAATTCAGACATACAGCCTGATTTTAAACTTGGTGCTCTTAGCTGATATGCTCAAATGTCTCACAGATGCAACAGAGAACAAATGACAACAGAGTAAAACCACAAATACTTAAAATCTTAGGTAACTTCGTTTCAAAATACTTCTGAGAACTAACTCCCATTTTTTATTATTTATTTAGGATTTGCTACCCTAAACTTTTAATAAGCATTATTTTATTACTTCTCCAATTGACCCCAAAGTTCTTGTATCATTCCTCCCATTTTTCTCAGTTGGAGAGACTGAGGCTTGTAGAGGAGATCTGGTTTGCCTCAAATCCCCAGGGCCAGTAGATAGTGGAGCTAGAAATTAAAATCATGGCTACTTGCCTTCTAAGTCTATATTTGGGCTATCTTACCATACTGCATTCATTTACCTGTTACTTTAGAGAAATGGTGAATGCTTCACCATTCATATATGATCCTCCATGCCCAGCTTCCATGCCATTGCTTTTATTTTTTGTCCTTCAGATAAATGGCATTTCCTTCTTGAGACACTTCTGTAGGCCCCAACCCTGCTTATTCTTTAAATCCTGTACATAGGAGTGCCCAGGTGACTCAGTAAGTTCAGGTCATGACCCCAGGGTCCTGGGATGGAGCCCTACATTGGGCTCATAGCTCAGTGAGGAGCCTGCTTCTCCTTCTCCCTCTGCCTGCCGCTCCCCACCCTGCTTGTGCTCAATCTCTCTGTGTCAAATAACTAATTAAATAAAAATCTTTAAAAATAAAATAAAATAAAATAAAATAAAGCTTATATCCAATGATTCTTTCTTCGTGAAGTTCTTCTTGATTGTTACCTTAGTTGGAGATAGTCTTTCCATCATCTGGACTTGAAAAACTCTGTACCTCTCTTATACCAATCACTGTCTAACCAACATTTATATTACATGTCTTCATCTCCCTACTTCTCTATGCTCCTTGAGAAAAAGGCCTATCTGGATTGCTTTGTTGTCTCTTTGGCACCTAACATGTCTGTAATATTTTTGGAGAATTATTCATTTATTTTTATAGTAGCTACCCGTGAGGGGGAGATAATTACTTTCATTATCTTTCAAAATAAACGGGTCTGCATGCAGAGATAAAATAATATTTAAAGAAAAGACAGAGGCCAGAAAAGTATATTAATTAAACTTTTAATTGCCTAAACAAGATTGATTACCAAAAGGTGACCATTAGGTAAAAAAAAAAAAAAAAGATATTCGGGTACTATGTTTTAGAACTTATGAATACAGATACTCTACTCTTCTGCTAAATACTTGTTGAGTCTTGCTAGGTGCCAGGCAACATGCAAGATGCTGTAGATACAACAGTGAGCATCATTTGGACCTCATCCTGGAACCTAGGACCATTCTAGTGGAAAAGACAAACATTAATAAAAGACCACCCAGAAATAAAAAAACAAAACAAGACATTGCAATTACATTAAGTCATATAAATTAAATTTCAAAGGAAAGTACCTGACAAAAGAAGACTTTAAGGGACACCTCTGCTGAGTTCTGACACATGTGTTACAGTTAACTAGAAGACACTGGGAAGGAAGAGTATTCCATGCAAAGAATATGCAAAGGGTGGGTAGGGGGACTAGTGCAAAGGATACAAAAAGGTGTGCTGTTTCAATGTGTCCAATTAGACTCCTAGGGTCAGTGCAATGAATAGAACTTAAGAATTGGGGCTGGTGACTTGGATAAAGAAATGTAAATGTGGTAGAAAAAAGTTGTGAGTCATAGCAAATTAAGCTTAAATAGTGATTAGATTACATAACCCCATCTTAGTTATTAATAATGTTCACTGTAATGAAATAATATTTTATGTTTATTATTTTAGCACTTGAATGTGCTCAGGTGTTCTGGGAGATTTAATTTGAATTCATTCATTGGATCCTTCAAGGTGATAGCTGTCAGAATCTTAAATATTTTCAATATTCAATTAACTTTAATTAGCAATAGTTGCTTTAAATTAAGTCACTTCCCTTAAAACATATTTTTTCTTGGCCAGACAAACCCAAATTATTGTTATTTTAAGATTACATTTAACTCTAAGTTTAGTCATTTTAATGAAAAGTTATCTTAGATGTTTTATTGTCACTGTACTTCAGATTTTCATGGCATAGTAGAAAGATCTTCCTTGGGACACCTGGGTCTTTAGAAATTTCTTCCTGAAATAAAAACAAGTAGTTATTAACACTAAGAACTTTGATTTTTTATAACTGTAAATTAGAAATAAAACATTTTTTGCAGAAAGAAATGCTATGGATTATAAATTATTAATCTAAAACTCACTAGGGCTTATAAATTATTAATCTAAAAACATTTTGTTACTACTACTCTCATATTTATGGAAATTTTTAATATCAGAAGCTATGTTTCTTCTTAGCCTTTGCTTTCCATTAGAAATATAATGCCAGCCACCAACAGGAGCTACATTTGAAATTTGAAATTTTCTAGTAGCAAAATTATAGCAGTAAAAATAGGTGACTAAGTGTGTCTTCTTTAATACAATAAAAAGTACAAACATTGTAAATGAGAGATTGTACATTTTGTTACAAAGTCCAAGATTTTCATGTGTGTTTTATAGTTACTAAGGGCACATTTCAATTGACAGTATGATTTCAAATGCTCCATAGCACATGTGGATAATAACTACTATTTTAGACATTGTCAATCTTAGACCAAACCAGTTTCCTTGGACAATTTTCTTGAATCATATCCTACTAATTAACAATCCAAATTTCCTGAATTTTTAGTGAGGATACTAACCTACTTCTGCCTATTTCACACACACACACATATATATACATATATATATACATATACATATATAAATGCACACCTATATTTATATATATACATATATATACACACATATATTTATTTGTATGTATATACCTACTATTATATTCTACTATATTATCTATTACATACTACTGCAGTGTGATATATATGTAATATGATGTGTATGTGTTCTTCATTCATTGAACAAATATTTACCACACACTGATATACTGGGATCAAGGTAAATAATGATGATTAGGACATACCTGAACACTGCCCTCCAGGAACTTACAAGCTATCTGTGGCTCTCTGAGTTCCTGTGACTGCAGGTGAATTTACCTCATATATCTCAGTAACCGGGAGCCTGGACACAAAGTTGCTTTATTTATTACTTGCATTTGTTATCCATCATGTATGATAGTATAGTATCCAATCATGTCAAATAGTACAGACTCTTGATTGCCCAGGTTCAAGTTCTTGGATTCATCTTCAATTCCTTTCTCATTTATCTCTCCACATCCATAAGTGTTTTATACTTCCCACTTTCAGATTTAAAAACCCACTCACCTCTGTTTCTTTAAGCTAATTGAAGTACTCTTTTTCTTTTTTTAAGATTTTATTTATTTATTTGTCAGAGAGAGAGAACAAGCAGGCAGAGTGGTAAGCAGAGGCAGAGAGAGAAACAGGCTTCCCACTGAGCAAGGAGCCTGATGCAGGACTTGATCCCAGGACTCTGGGATCATGACCTGAGTGGAAGGCTTAACCAACTGAGCCACCAAGACATCCCATAAAGTACTCTTTATCCATGGTTTTCTCGCTCTCTCCTAAAAACAAAAATAATATTTCTGTCTTCCCGTTTTCCCCAGAAAATGGAAATATATTTATTTTAATATGAATTATAAAATCAGGGATGCTTATTATAAGAATGACAATTGAAATATAAAGGTATGGCAACAAAGTATCTCTGCATTTCCTTGAATTCACTTTGCTACAAAAAGCTGCTAAAATTCAATATAAAAATTGTTGATAATTTATGTCTTTTTTATGAACCACGAAAATTATGACATTATAAAAAAGTAACAATGCTTTGATAACTTCAAGCACAATCTCAAGAACATCACAGTTTAATGATTATTTTATTGATGACACTTGAAGTATGACATTTAAGAAAATGGGTAAATCGTGTTTGTAAGAAAACTGATATAGAAGTTGCCCATAACAGCTAAGCCTATAAATTGTTATAAGCTTCACTTACAAAAGAATGCAGTATGAATGTAATTAGACTAAGCACTGATACAACTACATTATACTTATTAGGTTCATTAATGAAGGAAAAATGCTTAATGTTCAGCTCTTAGTTTAATATCTTTGGTAATATGCCATTAACAACAAATCAGTGGTAGGAAAATGCAGCTATTAGGACAAATACACCATATCTCTGAATATGAAAATAAATATTGATTGTATAAGTCCACTTCTCCTCATAAAATAACATGGCAAAGGATGAGAAACTGCAAAAATTCAATCTCTGAAAGTGTATAAAATGGAGAAAAGCCATTCAATAAGCTCTTTGTCACAATGAGTATCATTCATCCTGGGCAAGGCAACCACTTTTTATGTGACTGGCAAAGAAAAACAATAACACATACAATAAAAATATAATAAAATTCCACAAATCCATTTCTTGAGATAAAAGTAAGAGAACATTTCCTTATTAAAAATGTGATTATCTATGCGTGCCACCAAAACACACTGATGGAATATAGACTAAAATAAGCAAATGTGGTTGGCTGCATGATTATGTCTGGTCCTTCACACTAGCTTCTCCATCATCCGATGAAATTAGTTTAGTCCGTCATGACTTGCACTTAATAATGATCACTGATTTCACTTCTAAGTGCACAGAAATCATCCCTTTAATAATATTTGTAGGATCTTTCCCAAAACTAATATCAAGAATTACAAACTGAAATGTCTAGAGGCCAGGAGGATGACAGAGGAAGAAGGTTCGGGGAGTGTATGCCTTTTTAAAGCTAGCAGTGGCGACTAAGCTCTGGCCAATGGTGGAGATGAAATCTGATTTCCAATGTCAACAACAAATTCTGTACTTTTGACTGTTCATTTCTTTGTTTTGTTTCAGACATTGGGAAAGCCTAATTGCTTCTGTTAACCAGATTCAGCGTTCACTGTACAATCTCAGACATACAGTTTTAATCACGATTCGGTCATTTTTTTTTTTCTTTTCTTTTCTTTTTTTAAGATTTTTAAAATTTATTTATTTGAAAGACAGATATCACAAGCAGACAGAGAGGCAGACAGAGGGAGAGGAAGGGAAGCAGGCTCTCTGCTCAGCAGAGAGCCCGATGCGGAACTCGATCCCAGGACGCCAGGATCATGACCTGAGCCGAAGGCAGAGGCCTTAACCCACTGAGCTACCCAGGCACCCCTGTCATTGTCTTTTTAAACTCAGAAAACCTCCTCATAAATAATCTCTGTGTCCCTCTCCCCTGCACACCTATGTACACACACTGCCAAAAGGCAAGCCAGTGTGCACAGAGTCAATGAAAATTACCTACAGATGGCTTCTGACATTGTGATCCTCTGGAGCAATCTGCATTTGGCATTCCTTTTGAGGCTACAAGCTCTTGAGGGGTAGTCATTTAACTAGGAAATGAAAAATTATTTCCATTTAAAAACAAGGACATGAAGTAATTTAAAAAAAAAAAAACTTTTTATTTTGGGATCTCTTTTCACAAGCTCAGAACCATCCGTTAATGGATTTGTTCAAAGAACTGATTCTTCTTCAACAAGCATATAATTATTTCATACTTACTTTATATTAATCATTATGATAGGTGTTTCTCAGCAGAAAGATGAATCAAATATATTAGCTGTCTAAACTCACTGGCCAGTTGATTTAATTGTTAAATGGAAAAACAATGAGCTTATTAAATAATCTTGATGTTCTGTCACAAACGAACGTCTGTTGATTTTATTTCCATAAGCATCCTTCCTCTGAACAATTTAATGTTTTGGCCTACTCTATTTAGAAATCTTTAATTCTGTCACCCCGTGACATAGAAAAATGCTCACTTTCCTTTTGAGCCATATTTTTCTACATCAGGTGCTTATCCGCCTGAACATGAAGAAAGCTTAGCTTATTAGAAATTTTTGTTCACAACCATACAGATTCTAACTGTGAAACAGAAAGACAGAATGGAGTTGATATGGGACAGGTTTTGTTTTTTTTTTTTTAATTGACGATAAGATATAATTTAGACAGGGTAGAAACACAAGGCATCTTTGCCTTCCATGCTGCCTGTGATCACTCTCAATTTCAAGCGGCTGAGTGCTGCCATCCTTTTCATTGTTCATGGTCAGATATCTGAGTTTCACCTATGGTGACCACAGACCATGACCTGAAATAGAAATGTCCAACTCTGCTCAACTGTCCCTTCTAGTACAATCTCAGTTCCATTCCCTTCCTGCACCCTCCGCGACCTACTACTCTTAATAGCATGGATTTTTTTTTTTCATCTGTATGTTTTATGCTTAACTTTGATTCTTTTACCCAAGGCTGTATTGCAAAAATTGCTACTTCATCTACACCATTCCTTAGTTTCATTATTAATTCAATATTTATGTATTTGATTTATTTTTATTTTTAATTGAAGTATAATTAATATACAGCATTATAAGCTACACCACTTTCTTAATTTGTTCTTTTTCTCTAGCAGCTTCAACCTTTCATAATTTGACAGGTTTTTTGTTTTGTTTTGTTTTTTGTTTTTTTTTTAAGTAAACTCTACCCTCAGTGGAAGGCTTGAACTCACAACCCCAGCATCAAGAGTCACATGCTCTATCAACTGAGCCAGTCAGGCACCCCTCATCTTTAACCTTTTAAAAGAATTTGTGGTAACTCTGAATCTCAGAATGCTGGCGCTCTGCCATGGTTTCTGCAGGGATGGTAGGGTTTTGTAGAGCCATTAGTAATATTTTCCCCTGATGCCTTTTCACCTAAAACCTATGTTTGTGGGGATTATAGCTAGGGATAAAGAACTGGAGAGACTGATGTTAGCTGATCCCTAAACACATTGGAACAATAATCTTGACATTGTGGTGTCAAATTTTCTAAGCAAGCTTGCTAGCTAACCACCTGTGGTAGCCAATGCCATCTGTCTAAGAATATTCATCCAGGGAACCATAGATGGGCTCTTGATTTAGTTGTAAAGGCACTTAGTAAATGTTTCTTGAGAAATGAATAAATAGTAATGGTTATTCACTTTCTGTCAATGAATACTTTCACTTTCATTAGATGGTAATAGTGAAGCCAAAAGTAAATGCATATTTTCTTCCTTACCTCATTATTTAGTAAATATTGTAATTAAAGAGAATTGGGAAACCAGAGCTTAGTATATTTAAGACTATAAAGTGGCAAATCTATTTTTCAAGGTACTTTTCTTTCTACTGCATTCTGTATTATGCAAAAATATGCACATCCTATATCAACATTTGTAACATTAAAACACCCATGGTAGAAAGATGTTATTTGCAATAATGTTGGTAAGATACGAAGTTGTGTGGCTGAATGCAATGATGCTAATTTGGAGAATGCAAACATAACCCATTGCCAGACCATTAAGGATCATGTTTGAATACAAAGTAAAGTGATCTTAATATATGTAGCATCAGAAAAAAAGATACAGCCTTCATCTGCTCTGTATTAGTTGATTTCTAAAACATACATTACAGTGTCACTACTGCAATGCTTTCTCCTACTTTAAATATCAGGTTGGCCATGACAGGAGGAAAAAAAATCTCACTTCGGCTCTGCGAATAAACAGTTTGAGTACTTTAAAATTTGTAATTTTCCCAGGGAATGATGTCAAAACGTGATAGACTAGAAACCCTTTTTAAAAATTCAGTAACCTTTTCATATTCCAGTTAGAAATCCCAAGGTATTGCATTTCTACTTTTGTAATTTATAGAAGCCAGAAATATGACAATTACAACATTAGAAACAAAGTTAAAGTAGGATGTGACCCTTTTTAAGAAACAAATATTCAAGTTAGTATTTATGTTTCATGTTGATCTTTCCATTTAGTAATGACTTACAGTCATTTCTTCATATACTCTATATTTTGATATCAGTAAATGGCTAATTTAGCACTTTAATCTTCACTCCAGTGATTATTTTCTTTTTCATGTAAAATTGCTTTTTTCTGTGTATGATAGCTCCACCTAATATTTAAAATTTATCTAAGAAAAGAGATTTCATGTAATTCATTTATATTCACTTGTAGAAACTAACACATCTCTGGCCAAACAGTAGGCAGTTAATAAGTATTTGTTTAGCTAACTTGTTGAAAAATTGAATAACTTATTCATTTATTTACAGAGTAAATAGTGAATCACTGTGTATGTTACCATACTAAAAGTGGATTTTTTTCTCCTTAATAATACAAAATACATTTTTACAATTAGCTTCAGAATATTCCTCTGAATTAAGAAAGTTCTAGATACAGGAAATTTTCAACTGATGATTATTTGTAAAGTAAATTCTTTTGAACATTTTTTTTATTTCATAGATATGCTTTTGTAGGCATAATGTTTTCAAAATATGCATACTCTATTTTCCAGACATTCATAACCTAATGAAACTTCATTTTAAGCTACTGTTACCAAATTATTCTCATAAACCAATCAATGGTTAAATTTAAGGAAAAAATGCATTTTCCAAAATGAGTTTTAAAAATATGAATTTAATGGGCTGACTTTCACAATGGCATTGTCCTCTTGCATTAAAAAACTGGTACTCTTCCTAGGTTCAAAGACCTGTACTAGATAAATTATAGATAGATTATTCTATTCCTCAAATATCTTCTCAATCTCTGAGTTAAATAGGGGTACATATCATTCATTTATATAATAACTTATACAGTTATAAGGTCAGTCATGGAGGTGCTGGTGTGTTAAGAAGTCATTTCTTACTAGCTTTGACTTCCTCTAGTAAAGACAATTATACTACCCTCTTAGCGCATCCCCAACTATTGTTACAAATTAGTTAGTAACTGCTTTCTTATTAGGTACTTGTTTTACAGAATGTATTTACAATATGTGTGTCTATGTGTATTCATAGATGTTCCTTCTTCAGGTGTTTAAAGTTTTTTCTACCTTCTGTCACCTGGCACATTAGGGTGGAGTCAGTTTCCCTAACAGACTTTTCACAGATGCATTGGGATTTCAGGCAAGGCTGCACAGTCACACATCAGAAGCCCAGTGATACAGTCAAAATGAAACTGATTCTAAAATGTATTACTTAGACGGCTGTTGCTAGGAATGAAATAGGAAAGTGTGGGTGTGCTTTCCAAAACAAGTATCTGAAAGTTTCAGGATCTTTGAAGGAATGGTGATAGAGGTAAGGTAGATTGTGAAAACAAATGAAAAGAGGGACTCAGAAAGCATAAAAAACGACAATAGATGCAGACCGATCAGATGATTATACAAAGAATTCTATGAGACACGGGGCCACAATGAATATACTCTAGTCTCCACTAGTCAACCGATTCTCTAAAAGATAGAACAGCCCATTACAATAGTTCTTGTTTCCCTTCTTTTCAGTGATTCCAAATTAGTCCTAGCCATCTAGGCTTATCAGAAACAGTTTAGAAAAGTATACAACATTGTAACCAGATTTCTTCTAAAGTTGAATTCAAATCCCAGCTTATTTCAAAAATTATCATAAAACATAACCATTTTATTCTACTAACATAGTATTGAATTAGGCAAGTCAGGGCCTACCTATAATATCAGTTTAATCACTCAACCAAAACATTGGTATGACCTTTGAGGATTATGTAAGGTTCAGACTTGCATATTTATTATTAACATATTACTTCCATTTTCAACTTCGCTTACAATTGGTATAGAGTCAATCAATATTCCAGTTTCCAGATAGACGTTATGAACTATATTTGTGAGTTGTGCAAATCAATCTCAGTGCCTGCTGCATCTCAAATACTATTTATTGACTCGTCCATTAGTTAAATATTTGTTAATTGCCTGGTAAGTGCATGTATCCAGAACCAGCTAGGGAATTTAGCTCACCCATAGTGCAGTGAAGGACACAGTGTGGCTCAGTGCAAAGCTCGGCTTGAACCAGCACAACGTTTTCTCGGAAATTTAAACAGAAACATGCGGGGCAAAATCAGTAAGCAGTAAACACTGAATTTTAACCCCAATTATATGTGCACATTAATTGCAGAGAAGAACTTATATTTAGGCTTGCAGTTACATAAAACTTCAATTTTTTGACACTGTGGTTAAAGTCTGTGCACTTAGAATCCGAATTCATGGTTTCTTCTGAATCCCACTTGGTCACATGCATTAGTAAATAGTGACACGGTGACACCAATTGTTACAGTGCAAGCTCACGGTTTTTATCTCTTTCTCATTCTTAAGATGAAAGCATACATTTAAGGAATTTACTGTTTCATTAAACCTGTAGCTTCATTTTTCTCCCCAAACTCAAAATTGATCTCCTGAAAATAATTTAGAACTTTTGATAAATATGTATCCCATGACCAGAGTCAGAATTTCATGACACATAGATTGGTTGTTTTATCTTGATTTATTCTTGAGATGTGAAATGTCTACCTATATTATTATTGCTTGCCTTGCAAACACAGTAACTCTTTATGTCTTTTAATACTGTATTAAGGAATAATCTCTTTTCAAGGTATCTTAAGAAACAATGAGGGATCCAAATTCAATTTAAATATAAACATTCCATGCAATACGTGCCCTCCTTAATACCCATGAGAACTGGGTGTGGTGCATAAACAATGAATCTTGGAACACTGAAAAAATAAAATAAAATTTAAAGAAAAGAAAAGAAAAGTAACACATGTTCAAAGTTAAAAAAATAAGTAAATATGAACACTCTGTCTTTATCAAAGCAGATAATATAACCCAGGTGACAGTGGAGAAACAGCTTTCCTATCTGTATGGCTAAGATCCCAGGTGCACAAGTGGCCAGAAAGTTGTTTTCTCTTTCTCTGTCATTCTGGATTTGTATAATTTGAATTTCATGAGATTCCTTTAAGATCTCACTCTCCAGGGGCGCCTGGGTGGCTCAGCGGGTTAAGCCTCTGCCTTCGGTTCAGGTCATGATCCCAGGGTCCTGGATCGAGCCCTGCATCGGGCTCTCTGCTCAGCAGGGAGCTTGCTTCCTCCTCTCTCTCTGCCTGCCTTTCTGCCTACTTGTGATCTCTGTCTGTCAAATAAATAAAATCTTAAAAAAAAAAAAATCTCACTCTCCAGGAATATCCCTCACCTTACTTACTTAACATTAGTGGTGCTGGAATCCATACATTTTAACAAAAGTTAGAAATAAAATGGAGGCCTTCCTACAGTTTTCAATACTACGGTAAAAGATAGGATCATATAATTGTAAAAATAACATAATCCTGTTCTGCCAAATATGGTAGCCACTAGCTATGTGTGATTAGTTAATGTTGATAAAAATTAAATATAATTAAAAATCATTTTCCTTAGTTACATTGAGCACACTTCTGGTATTCAGTAAGTACCTGGTTAATTCTCAAAGCAGCTCACACATACTTTCACACACACACACACCTAAAACCACCAGGTCTTCCTTTCTGGTTTGCATGTTGTATGAAGTTCACATCCTATATGTAAACTACAGACTGTAGAATAGGGAGAAGTTTCTGACTGTGTGCTTCATAACAGTGAATCAGAAATAACAGTACAGCCAGTGGAAGTGCAACTTTTCTTCCAGAACATTCTGGTGGGAAGAGGTACTGTTGATCAGCATTAGCCATAGAGAGCAGAAAACAAAGAATGTGCATAATTGATAATGCTAGCAATTGTCAACTTTTGGTACTCTGGGTTTTTTTTTTTTCCCCAGAAAATTACTTTTGTTATAAATTCACACAAAAAGATTCTACACTACTGATCATATTTTGTAAAGACTCTTCACATTGTGAATCAATTTCAAACATACAGAAAAGTTGCAAGAATAGTACAAAGAACTCTTGTATACATTTCACCCAGATGAGTTTACTTTTCTTCCTTTTCTATCTCCCTCTAAATATCTTCTGGTCTCTGTCTCTCTGCCTCTTCTTTTCCTCCCTCCTTCTCTGCGTATTTTGTCATTCAAAAGTAAGTTGCGTAAATCATAATCATGGCTCCTTAACCCTAAATACTTTAGTTTGTGGCATTATCTTATAGAAGCACAGTAGAACTCTGAAAAGCAGCAAAAAGCAACCTAGAAACTAACAATGTCTATTGTATTTTGGGACTTATCTTTACACAGTAGACTCCATAAGCTCCCAAAAGAAAGATATCTTTTAAAGTCTTAACTCAGTGCTACTCTTCCCATATAGATCTTGTTTATATAAAATATTTGTTGATGTTTTCCAGGACCTTGTCACCATACCTGTCTGATTTCAGAAGTAATCCCCAAGCTAAGCAAATGTTTAGCCATGCAAGCCATTAGCATAGTCAATAAACTTCTCAGAGGTCAGTCACCGAATATACCAGCTTTCTAATTCCACCAAAACAAGACCCATGGCTACTTAGAAATTAAATTAATTGATCCATCCTCTAATTTCAAAAGTTGAAAAATCAAATCTCCTTTTAGTCTCATTTTCTGTTTGTTTGTTTGTTTGTGTGGTTCAAAGTTTTGTCAGATTGCTGTTAAGAAACTGGAAAAATAAAGATTGAAACAGGGTATGTAAAAACAAAATGTCCTGTCATTGGGCACTTATCATGCAGTGTATGCTTATTTCATCAATACTATTGTTCTGGTTCATCCTGTTTTTTAACTAGACATTGGTTTTATTTCTCTATCATGCATAGTAAGTGGAACACTTCACACACACACACACACACACACACACACACACACACAATAAGCAGATATATAAATCAAGCTTTATCCCCTTAACTTTTTCAAATAAAGCTCCACAGACTTTACATCGTGCTTTGCTGTCCCTGCAGCAAAGTGTCACATTCTGGGTCCCCACGGGGACACCAAAACCTGTTGGAATTTGGCTGTATGAGAATAAATCAAACAAGTGACAGGTGTCCAACTTTAAGATTATAGGGAAGGTTGTTCTGAGCCCCAAACACTACCCCATTGAAAGAGAAAAATAGTGTCAGAGAAATTCATAATGGAAAAAACTTAAGAGTATTAGCCTGAGTCATCTTGTTGCTTCTGCCAAAGGGTCTCCTTTCTCTACATTTATTCCAATTTCATTGCACATCTCAACTTCAACAAGTGTAGAGCTTTCTCCCTTATATCACTGCTTAGATAGAAATGAGAAATGACTCCAACACAAGGTGGGTATTTGCATGGATGGCAATGGTGGCAATGTCTCTGTTCACACTTTCTCTAAATCCCCTCAAATTTGTCTACCAATGATGATAGGATTATGGTATCTTGCACACAGTTAGACTCAAGAAATGTAAAGCTTGAAGGAACTTAAGAATTCATCTAATATAACTCTTTCCATAAGATTTTAAGTACTTTTAAAGGCATGATGCCTTGTTTCTCTTATTAATCTTAGCAACTAGCATAGTGCCCAGCTCATGGTGAATACGCAAAAGTGCTGGTGTTTGATTGCAGTAACTGACACCTTCATTGCTGTTATGAAAAAGTAAACTGAGATTCAGAGAAGCAAAGTAATTTCTCCAGGGCCACAGAGCCTGTTGATAAAGGATGACGGACCTGGAAGGAACATGTTAGTATTAGTTCACTGCATATCAATTTCACAGCACAATATCGTGCATGGGCAATGGCTATAATCACCCTCTTGAAACTGAAAAATTATTGCTAAATATCACTGTTCAGAGAGAATATAGGTTTTTCCTTCAAAAATGTGGGTGTGCCGTGAAAATACCACTGAGTATGAGTCAAATGCAGGTTTACAGATCTGTCCCTTAAATAGCTATGTGCAACTAATGAGTCATTGAACACTACATCAAAAACTAATGATGTGCTTCACGGAGGTTAACTTAAAAAAAATAGCTATGTGACCCATAGTTTCTCCATCTACAAAATAAAGATAATAATTATGACAATAATTAGCAACAGTCTGAAACTTTTTTCACATAGGACACTTTTTTTTACATGGGACTTTTTTTTTTTTCCACATAGGACACTTAGATGCTCCACTATTTGGGCACTAGAATGCTCAAAACTACTAAAAAGGAAATTGTAATTTTTGTTTCTAATGAGGGAATTGTTATTTTAACTTTATATGATGTTATATATTTAATATAATGTATTAGATATAAGTTAGACAAATTAATTAAATTATTTTTCAATCTAAGTCCAAAAGGGTCTCTCAGGCTTATAAACATAAAGAAATCCTTGCTGAAAGTTTGAAATATGACTTAATATATGGGTGTACTTTGGCTCACAGGCAATGTCAAATAAGAGTAATTAGCACCAAATAGGAACCTCCTCACAATTTTCTTTCTGCTCCTCCTCTTCCATATCACGTCCTGTGCGGCCCGATTCACCATGCTTCATTACTTTTCCTAGGCCCAGCCCTCCTGAGCCAGGAGAATATCATATGCTATGTTCTGAGAGCAAAAGCTCCTGGTGTGAGACAAATTAACACAGCACCGGGAGCCATTTAACAAATTACCTCTTCCAGCGCCTGTACTGGCGCCATGGTACCCCCTTAAAGCTCAACGTTCACATCAATTAGATGAGCAGTTCTGTCCCAGAGGTCGTTTTCTTCATGCCTACTCAGGCTGTGAACTTCCTTTAGAGCCAGAAAATGAGCAAATCCAAGATGGGCAGACAAATTTTCAAGACAATTTCCTTAGGGGAGAAAAATCATATACTTGAGAAACTCCCTAGCTGTTTCAATTTGCCTGTTTGTGCCATTTTTACTTTTAAGTACATATATATATATACATATATATTCAGTGTATATATACCCTGCCTCTCTCTCTCTCTTTATATATATATATATATATATATATATATATATACACACATACATATATATATATGTATATATATATATATATACACACACTGAGGTCCATAGTATTTGCTTCTATGCTTCCAGCCCCTTTCGTATTTTTTTCCATTGTAAATAATAAATAACTGCCCAATAAATTTTTACTTCTAAAATTAATCTATTGCTTTTTCTCTTTTCTTTACTTTTGGTAACCTCTGATTTCTTTTCTAAGCCTGAGTGTGTCTGATTGACCTAGTTATTAAGCTGCAAACAGGGGAGAAAGTTTTCATAATGAGAACTGTAAAGGAGGGAACAAAAACAGACAAACTAGAAAAGAAGAGAGAGGAAAAGAAAAAGAGGAGGTTTGAAGTATCTAAAAATATTTCTGGGGAGGTGTACAGAAATAACAAACACTTTTACTAAAGTCTTGGGTGTTTTATGACAGCATGAAGTGTTTTGTAGGGGAAAAAAATTCATGACATGGTACTTTCTATAAATACAGCACTTTTCTTTGGCATCTCAAAGACAGTTTTTTCATTTATTATTCAGTTGATCCTTTCACAATTTTTATAATGAGAATCTGAAATGAAGAACGATTTCCCCAAGTCTTCCCCTCCCCATTCTTCTGTGGGAAGGTGGGAAGGATGAATATAGGTGGGAGGTAGGGAAGACAACTACTGACAGCTCGGTGCCCCTTAACTTCCTCTAGGGCAGGGAGAGCAACTGTAATTACAGGCATCGTGGCATCTTAAATAACTTGAGACCAAGGAGGGTAGTGTATACAAGGTCTGCATCAAGTGAGGTCCCCGCAAGCCTCCTAACCTGGGTTTCAGGAGAAAGCCTTCCCTTCCACCTAACGTTCAGGTGTCTAGTGTCCTTATGATGACTGTCTCCCCTGGTTTTCTTTCTCCTCTCCACTCCCAAGCAGTTCTTTCTCTTAGTAGAAAAGAAAGGAGGAAACTTAAAGGGCATAAGTGAATTAAATAGACACAGGAAAACTAAAAACCTCCCAAATTTCCCGTAGCAGAAAAGAAGACTTTTCAAGGCAAGTATGTGCTCTGGAAAGAGCAGTTAGCTGGCCTGATAACGGGGGAAACATACAGTTCCTAGAATCACACAGTGTTTCTGTGGGGAAGAGTGGGAAGGAACAGAAGAGAAGCAAGGCAGATAGAGGGTAAGCACTCAAAAGGATTGTTCCTCTTTTAGAATTCGGCCCAATTGTCTGGCCACCCAGAGTTTGTTGCAGCTGACATCATGAAATACATTAACCCTATTAACGTGCTTCCCTTCCAATGCTTTATTTGTGGTTAAGGTGACATTGAGCTCAATTATAAGTGTGATACTCCGATCAAGTTTTATTTCCCAGTTTTAAGGGGATGGATTTATGCCTTAAGGGAATAGATAATTTCCTGCCCATTCTTTGTCCAACACTCTTCTATGTCATTCTATGTCAAGGTCATATTCTTGAGTGTAGAAACTAAAAAATGCAAACGAAAAAAATGAAAATAACATGTCTTACAACATACTTCATGAAAATGGCTTTGTACTATTTTCTAATCCTGAATCTTAATCAATAATTTCTCTCAGACAATTGGATGTGGAGTTGAATATAAGAAGTCTACTGAACTCTAAGGGGGGATTTTAATTACTTTTTTGATTTATTACTTACAAGGATAATTCCTAAGAGTCAGCAGAGTTGCTTACCAGAGCTATGAGAAATTGCTGGTTGTGAGTTACAGGTGAACCACATTAATCATTTCTGGGGTTTTGTCAGTATGGGTTTTCACCCCAGGAAGCTTCTGCCCCAAATAGTAAGCCATAATATGTTAACCTTCTATCACGTCACTATTCCTTCAATCAGAAATTAAGGTATCTTTATCATACCACCCCAGTTACATTTTGGAAATAAAAAATACTGCCAAGTGAGACTAATCTGGCTAAAAGGCAATTAAATAAGCCAGAGAGATAATGTCTATCCTAAATTTGAACATGCTTTTATTGATTTATTTATTCAATAAATAAGTTTTGTTTTGTTTTTAGTGCTTACTTTTTTTTTTTTTTAAGCATGCTCTTTTAGGTGTTTGAACCACAATAGTGAATAAAATCTGAGTGCTCACTCTCATGGAGCTTATATTCTCATGATGGGAGACAGAGATAAATACATTTATAAAATCCAATAAGTGGTAGTAATCATATAGAAGGTAAGAATAAGGGATGCTACTTTTATATGGGATGGTCAGGAAAGGTTTCTTTGTTAAAGGTATACTTGTGCAGAGATCTCTAGAAACCGAGGAAGAGACAATGAGGGAACTCGAGAAAGCACAGTAAGAAGTACTTCATAGGGCTGAGGTGAGTGTGTTTAAGGGCAAACAAGGAAGATGATGTGGCTGGAGTAGAATGATGAAGGCAGGGAGTGGTAAGAGGAGGTAGAAGGAGAGCGGGAAGCCACCACATAAAGGGTCAAGAACACAGCAAGCTGAAGGTTTAAGACAGAAGAGATATAATCTCATACATATTGTATCAGTATCACTGTAACTGAGATGGGAAGAAGAGATAAAAGGGGGACAAGGATGGATTCAGAGAAACTATGTCAGGGAGTACCAATAATAACCATGTGAGAAATGAAAGCGATTGAAAGTGTTAAAGAGTAGCCATGTTTGCATATAATTCAAAGGTGTGTTTAATAACAGATCAGCCTCAAGTGCAAGAGACATGTGACACCAGACCACAATACCAAGGTGATACAAGGGTTTTCAGCCCAATAAATTGGTAGTATAGAAACCCAACCTTTGAGATAGTAAACCAGGAGAAGATTAGGTACATTTTGAGTTAAAAGCTTATTTTTGAACATATTAAATTTGAGCCTTTTAGACATTTAAGTAGAGATTTCAATTTGATAGTTGGATACACAAGTCTAGACTTCATTAAAGAGGTCTAGACTGGAAAAAATAAAAGCCTTCAGAAATTGTCAAATAGAGATGATATTCAAGCTATGGGACTAAGTGAGATCAATTAGCAAGAGAATATACAGAGAGAAGAAGAATTAACAAGACCAAAGCCTTGGGTGTACCTATGTTTAGATTCTAGGATAAAGAGGAATAAAGCAGACAAACAAATAAAGAACCGAACAAGACAGAAAAGAAGCAGACAGACTGTGGAGGAAATAAATCAGGAATGCTATGTAAAGAAATTGTGGTGATCACAAATGTGTTGTTGACAGGTGGAATGAGATGAGGGTGCAGAAAGTTCATTAGGATTTGACGATGTGGATGTCATTGGAGGTGTTAGCAAAATTCAGAGTGTCTTCTCCATCATTCATCTAAAATAGCAATCAGCCATTACACACCATTTCCTATGAGGAGGCCAGAGCATTTGCTAGAAAAACTAGTATCTGAGATAGCTAACACCAACATAAAAAATTACACACTGCAATGAAAATTGACACCAGGAGAGGAAGTCATAAATCAGCATCTTTTTCTCTTTTACAGATAAGGTTATTTTAATTTTATAATCATATAGCGAAAATAGTTCCTTTCCCCAGGTTTGCTGTGGGGGGGAAATAAACATTAATAAGGAAAATTATTTTCAATTTGTTTGAATTTGTCTCAAATCTAAACAAATGAGTAAGGTCTTCAAGAAACTAATGTAGATGGTTGACCACTCAAAGGACTTAATTCTGAGTTCAGTGTCACCCATTAGAAAAATTTGCTTCTCTCTTAATCTTAATCTTAATCTCTTAATCTTAATGCTGATTGTTTAATTCTGAATATGTTCTTTTTCTTACTATTTTTCCTCTTAATGAGTGGCAATTCAGCGATTTGATCAATACAAAATATAGTCGAAATTTTATGGGTTACCTAGAATTTGTTTTATTTTGTTTTGTTTTTAAGTAGGCTCATGCCCAGCGCGGAGCCCAGTGCAGTCCTTGAACTCACCACCCTGAGATCCAGACCTGAGCTAAGATCAAAAGTTGGATGCTTAACCAATTGAGCCACCCAGACACCCATTGAATTTGCTTTTACTCATTACAGCTATTTTGGCAATAATGTGGATGACATCCTTTGTCTTATTTACTTTTAACTTTTTCATTTGGTTTTATGTAAAGCAGTAGAGAATAGTTACAGCACCTTGTGTTCTCAATAAATACCCTTGAAAAATGAATGACTGAATGAGTAAATTTTTCAGAGTATATCCCTTAAGTTTTGAGTAGACCTGACAGAATTATGTGCCTACTCAGTTTTGATGCAAGAAAAAAGCAACTGGGTAAAATGAATATTTTAACTCTGTTTTTTTTTTTTCTGCAGAAAATAAAATATTAAACTCACTGATGCCAAAATTTTATTTAAAAATTAGTTATGTGAATAACACTCACAAAGTATTGCCTAAAGTATATGAAATCCCATGCTTTGTATCCTCTTGGTGATTATGTTTCAATCTTTGCTTTCAATAGGGGGAAATCCAAACTTGAATAGTTAATGTTCCTCTAGAGTCTCAAGGAAAATGTGGCATACACTGGCTTTATTTTCCTCTCTGGGTCAGAATGATGCCACAGCCCATTGTCCACCATATCATAAAGTTTGAATATGAATCCAGACCATAGTACTCAATGACCAAAATGAGAGAATAAAGGAACCAAGGTGTTTAGTTGATCATTCAACTGCAAAGAAAAGAAAGTGGGATGATTAATCATTAGTTTAGTTTCTTTCAGTAACTCTTCTAAAGAAAGCCAGGGAAACTTCAGGCTGCCTTTAAAAAGTGGTTTTATTTATTTCCAACAGTTGCAGATGCATACAGACGTACACACACACATGCATGTGCGCACAAACACACTTCAAATGCAATAATTTGAAGAAATTAGTTAATATGTTACATGGCTGGAGTCCACTTAACATTTCCCTCCAATTGCAGCTGAGTGAATAGAGCATGTTTATTACATACACACTATCTTAGGTTTTTGACTGCTTCTCCTTTGAGATAGCGCAGGGCTGTGCTTGTCCTAAATGCTTGAGGCAAACTGATTTGTGAATACGAGCATGTGCGTTTCAGGAGAAAGCAGAATAATACAGTGAGAGTCATTTCTGTCACAGCGCTTGCCTTTTCTAGATTATGATCATGTGGTGGAATTTGCTGCTTCATGTTTTGTATGCGGCACCCATTGCCAAGTAGCCTCCAGGTGCATGAACAATAACAACAAAGATGCAGTGAATAGCCATATTAAAAAAGAAAGCTACTTATTGCAACATTACAATAAGCTCAATGTGTGAATGGTGGCTTGCAACTTTCACAATACTGCCCCTTGGAGAGAGCCCAGTTTAAAATCATGGTCTTAAACCACACTAGGAGCTTACATTCAGAGGAACTATGTTGGATTCAAAAGCAAGTTTTTCAGCTTTCCAAAGAAAATGTTCATTTCCTCATTTCGCACTAGGTAACCCCAGGTGCCATTATCAGAAGTATAAGAACTAATATTAATCGCAAAGTGGTATCAGAGAGAGATATATCATCACAAGGCTGGCCAGTAAGTAAACTTTGAAGGGTTTATGGGAAGAAATAAAGTCTGGACTCTGAAATTAGATAAGCAGTTCCCTGAAACAGGGCTACGTATAGTTGGTATTTTGAAAATGTAGATCTGTATAGTCAATATAAACATGGAGTCAATAACATTTACTGCAAACCCAAAGTGTGTTGAATATTATAAAGCATATAACAGAATGAGGTAAGAGCTGTTATGATGACTGTTAACCACTTAGGAAACACTGATACATAAAAATAAATGTGAGTTGGGTTCTCTAACACCCGGTTTTGGAGTAGGAGGCAAGTGAAGGTCATTTCAGATCCAGAATACAGATGTCATCCAGAATTAAAACAGAAAGGGTAATCCTGATAATGTCCATGTCAAAAAAAGGTGAAAATCCTCAAATTCTGTGCCCAAAGGGGACCCAGTACCTATATATCCAGGTTGGCTGTGTAAACTACAGTCATCAGAGAGCCAAGCACAGGGTCCTTGGTGTTTAACTACAAAGTCTTCTTTGATTTTTTTTTCATAACACTTCCAGAGTTTTCTTTTTGAAGCATTAAAAAGAGACTAGATAGATAAATATCTAAGATGGTCTAGATATTCATTTGTAATTAAAAAAATATATATTTTGGGCTCCTTCCCAGATGGGTTATGCTAGAATATTCTTATTTCTTATGATTATGGGAAGAAGTCCTAAAGTTATAGACCAGTCAAGAGGAATGAAGGTTGTGGGAAAGTCACCGGTTTTAGAATTGTGTGTAAGTAACATTCAGCCACATAAGATTTTCTTCTCATCCTATCCCATTATATATGTTTTCCTAATCCTTTTAAAATTTAATTGTAGAAATAAAATGAAAAAAATCTAAGTCTTCCATTTTGGCCAAGGGTACTTTTAAAATTCTAAAACCAAGATGGTGACATTGGTTGTTCCTGAATTTGCTCCCTCTTCAGGAGAACAACTAATATCTGCTAATATCTACTAAGGAACAAGACAGCACTGAGAGTATTCGAGAACATTCAGGGATAAGCCTGAAGCCTCCCTGCACCCTGGAGACCAAGAGAGACTGTGTTAGAAAGGTAAGAGAAACAGCTGCCATTTCACACATCATCCCTCCCCCAGCTCAAAGCACTACTACTCAGGTCTCTTCTGAGCCTCTAGTTCCTCCAGTGGGAAACCACAACCCAGGGGAGGGGCTGGGGGAGGCAAACAGCCTCTCTCAGCATTGTGGGTTGTTTTGTGGGAGTCCTTACTCAGATCTTGTACCACAGGCATTGCAGGGAAATCTGCAAGGCTCAGCCCCTGAGAATCTGATGGTGATTCATAACCAATGCTGAGGATGGCTCCCAGCTCCTCTTGACCAGGGAGCCTGGTTGGGAAAATAAGAGTAGCCTGGAGTGGCCCCTCCTACTTACACAGCATATTTTAAACTTAAATCATCCTATTTTACACTGACAACAACAACTTAACTCTAATAGAATTTTACTTCTTCTCCAAAATAAACAAGTGAAACTACATTAACAAACCATCAGTAAAATAAAAAGCCAACGGATCAAATGAGAAAAAAAAAAAAAAACTATTTGCAAACCATGTATATGATAAGTAGTTATTATCCAAAATGTATAAAGAGCTCATTTAACTCAATAGCAAAAACCAAATAACCCAATTAAAAGGAGGAAAGGACCTGAATAGACATTTTTCCAAAGAAGATATATAAAATGCAACAGGTACATGAAATAATGCTCAATATCATCCATTAATGAAATGCAAAGTAAAACCACAATGAGCTAGTACCTCACACCTGTAAGAATGGTCATCAACAAAAAAGCAAGGGATAATAAATGCTAATAGTATATTGGGAGTAAAGGGAACACTTGTGTACCCTTGGTGGGATTGTAAATTGGCACAGTCACTATGGAAACAGTATGGGGCATCCTCTAGAAATCAAAAACAAAACTACCAACTGATCCCACAATTCCATTTTTGGGAATATATCCAAAGGAAACAGAAACACTAAAGTGAAAAGATATATGTACCATAATGTTCATAGCAACATTATTAACAGCCAAGAAATGAAAACAGCCTAAGTGTCCACAGATGGATGAATGGCTAAAGAAGTTTATATAGGGGCGCCTGGGTGGCTTAGTGGGTTAAGCCTCTGCCTTCGGCTCGGGTCATGGTCTCAGGGTCCTGGGATCAAGCCCCGCATCTGGCTCAGGTCATGGTCTCAGGGTCCTGATCGAGCCCCGCATCGGGCTCTCTGCTCAGCGGGGAGCCTGCTTCCCTTCCTCTCTCTCTCTGCCTGCCTCTCTGCCTGCTTGTGATCTCTGTCTGTCAATAAAGAAATAAAATTAAAAAAAAAAAGAAAAGACTTCATTTCAAAAAAAAAAAAAGTTTATATATATATATATAAAATTTATAGTAAATATAAATAAATAAAATAGAAATAAAAATATTTATGACTATATAAATATAAAAATATAAATATAAATAAATGAATATATATTGATATAGATTCATATATATTCAAATATATGTACATATATATATATATATATATACATATATATATTCAACCACAAAAACAAAGAATTCCTACCATTTCTGACAACATGGTGGACTTTGAAGTCAGTACGCTAAGTGAAATAAGAGAAAGGCAAATACTATATGATCTTACTTATTCATGGAATCTAAAAAAACAAAACAAAATAAAAAGAAACCAAACCAACCAAACTCTTAGAAAAAGACTTGTACTTACCAGAGGTGGGAGGTAGGGAGAGGGGGAATTGGGAAAGGTTCTAGTTATAAGATAAATTAGTACTAGGGGTGGACTAGCATGAAGACATAGCCAACACAGCTGTATGACATATAGGGAATTTTGTTTTGTTTTGAGAGAAGAGCAGAGGAGCAGAGAGAGAAGAGGGAGAGAGAGAATCTCAAGCAGGCTCCATACCAAGTGCAGAGCCTGATATGGGGTTTGATCTTATGACCCTGAAATTATGACCTGAACCCAAATCAAGAGTTGGATGCTTACTGGACTGAGCCATCCAGGTGCCCCCATTGGGAAGTTGTTTAGAATAAATCCTAAGAGGTCTCATCACAAGGTGACTTCCTCACCCCAGCCCACCCCCGTATTCTGTTCTTTCTTTTCTTTTTTTTTTTTCTATCTATATGGGAAGACAAATGTCAGCTGAAACTATTGTGGTATGTACCTCAAAATATATGTAAATCAAATCATCATGCTCTACACCTTAAACTTACAGGTGATATATAGCAATTACTGCTCAATAAATTGGGGGAAATGTGCTAAAACAGAGCTGAAGGGGACAACTGAAATAAGACGGCTGCTTCCCAGTCTTTAACTCCAGTTTACTTTTCATTCATATGGGAATTTGTTCATAATAACCAATGAAATAAATCCATATAGAATTTAAAAAGAAAATATAAAAAAGTAGACACTCTAAGGGCATACAGAAGATTGAGGGACATTTTACACCTGAAGTCAAAGTTGTAACCACCTACAGTTACTTAATAGATCTGCAAATATACTTCAATTGCAAAGGTAGGCTTGGTATCCCAACTTATCTTCGAGCTTATTTTTAACTATTTAGATTAATTTTACATTATGAACAAAATATGTCACAACTGCTATATTGTAGAGATCAGAGAAAGATGTGAAAACCACTGGCAAGCAGCATGTGTTTCAAAATCCCTAAGTATTCCACTTGTGATTATCACACCGTGAGAGATAAAGGAGAGTGAGCATCCTTTACTTCTACCAGAATTTCAAGTTCTGTGATAAGAAAGCAATTGTAACAACCTTGTAATCATTACTGCCTACCAGAAAACGTGTTAGTTGTTCTAGCTCCTAAATTTTACTATACTAAGAATGAAGAATGAGATCAAGGTGAACTAAAACCTTGCTTCAATGCAGCTGTTTTAGGGGAGATAAAGGAAGAACCAGTAAGCCTTTGTCTCTGGTGAATGGATCTCAAGGGAAACATCATGGTAGGATTGAAATTTGGCCAAAGGCTGGGGCTAATACTGTCTATGTCTTTGTTGTTACCAGTGGTGCCTTGAAACCCAGTTTGACTTCTTGGCTTTCCCTTAAACAAGGAACCAATTTGGGAGAAATCTTAGCATCAGTCAGTGCAAGATCCAAAAGTAATATTTATCAATATAGCCTCTGCTTGCTAAATTCATGACTGTGAAAGTATATTGCTTTCTATTAAATAGTCATAATAATGGGAAACACTGTTGTGTTTTTCTGCCCAAATAATTTTAACCACTGGAAAACTACTTGTCCCTCTCCTTATTATTTCTTAGAAAATTAAAAATTTCCAAGTTTATACAGGTCCACAGGCCAGAAGCATAGGCACATGACCTTGCCTGGTTAATCATAATACTCCTTACCTCTATACAAAATGATTGGTCCAAGAGTGAAATACAAGTCCCAGAGAGAGCTAATTAGAGTCTATGTGATTTGGTAGATGGTTGCTGGGAAAGAAAGTATTTTCTTCTCTCAGGGTTATATGTTATAAGGTTTTGTTTTGGAAAATATTCATGACCAAGCCTGTCTGTGACAGGGCTAGAATGAGATCAACATACAAAGAGAAATGGAAATAAGCAAACTGAAAATAAGAGAAAAAGAAAGACTAGAGAGAAAGAGAGAGTGGGGGAGAGAAAAATAGAGAATCCCAACATTATTTTGGCCCTAAAATTCAACATAGAATATCATCAGCCCCTGGATTTCCTGGATCTGTTGGCAAACAAGTACCCCACTGTTTTTAATCTGAAGTCAGTCTGAGTTGGCTTTCTGAGATTTCGAACCAAAGAATCCTCAAATTTGCAGTGCCACTACTTTCCACTTATTAATTTTATCCCTAATAAATAAACCTCTGCTTCTAAGCTTAGGTGTTTGAGGAGCTTAATTTTATCCATCTAAGTGGGTAATTTGATTAGGACTCTGATAAATGATTCATTCCCTCCTAAGTCTACTACACAAATCTGTTCTTTCCGAAACATCTAGTCTAAAATGATCCAAATCCTTAATTCTATACATAATGGAATGTCACTGAATCCTATGTTTTGTCCTCATTTTCTCTTGACTGGACAGGAGTTCAGAACATCCTCAGGCAGATGTCTTTGTAAGAGCTCTTCTGCTCTTCATTCTAGTGCCTAAAAAAGATTAGGCTAACAGGAGTAACAAAATTTCCCTGATAGTTTTCCTGACCTTTGTAAATCCTCACCAGAGAGGCTCCAGCTTGCTTTGTTTTGGTAATTCCAATCTATTATGGCCATTCAGTAGAAAGCCGGATTTGGATATAGAATGGGAAAAGTTAAAGTGATAGTGCTAAGAATCACAATAATCCTACTTGGAATTGACTTGCCTTCATAAGGAAACTTTACCAAAAAAAAAAAAAAAAATGTATACACACACACACACACACACACACTGATATACTGTTTAGGACTCAAATACTGAAAATCTTTTAGCAAACCTAAGCTCTAAAAAACAAAACAAAACAAAAAAAAACAAAACAACAACAACAACAAAATGCCACTAAAGTTTACCTGATCTGATTGTATGTACTAAATCAAAACTTAAAATCATCAGGTAGTTTTTCCATAAACCAATAGTTCAAAAGTCAACAAGTTGCCCTCTATACATTGACCATCCCAGAATATCCCTACATAAGACTTGAATTTTTAGCAATTGCCCTTTGACAGATAGATATGCAGCTCCAAACACTGGTAAAGCTATGTCCTCAGGAACAAGATATCTATTCTTCAAAAAATAACAAAGCCCCACTTTAATCTACTTCTGATGCCATCAGTTTGTGCTGTGTGTGTGTGTGTGTGTGTATGTGTGTGGTGTGTTGAGTACATTGCAAAAATATGAAGCCCATCTTGCCCACACTGCTAATTATTCTCAGTACTTGTCAAAACCTGATTCTTAGGAAGTCAATGCTCAGGATTTGTTGAAGAATTCAGCTCTCTTACATATCATCTGACTCACCCAATTCTTTCTTCCAGTTCATGATTTAAGTTTTATTTTTGGAGTCACATTTTGTATGATCTCTGACTCTGTTCATTATTTAGGACTTTGGTTTTCAAGTGATAGTCTATTTTACTTGAATTACAAGTTCTTGAGAAAGCCATTTATTTGAATATATATATTTTTATTATATATTATAAGTTATTATAATATAATTTAATGCTATAATTTAGGGGTGCCTGGGTGACTCAGTGGGTTAGGCCTCTGCCTTCGGCTCAGGTCGTGATCTCGGGGTCCTGGGATTGAGCCCCACATTGGGCTCTCTGCTCAGCGGGGAGCCTGCTTCCTCCCCTCTCTCTGCCTGCCTCTCTGCCTACTTGTGATCTCTCTCTCTGCTATAATTTAATATAATATAATGTAATATATAAAATATATATAATATAATTTAATATGATATATGATATAATTATATAAATAATCATACATTATTTATAGTACATAAAAATCTAATACTATTGTTATATATAATAATATATACATATATATAAATATATAGAAATAATTATATATAAATATATATTATAAATTACATAGAATTCTATATGAATTATATATGAATATATAAAATATTCTGTATGATAGCTATTATATACAATAAGATATTCTTATGTATAATATATATAAATCATATATATTATAAATATATATATTTTTTAATATGAGGGTCCAAGTTCTGATATAGCTTTATAATAATCACAGTATCTAGTGTAATTCAGGCATGTATACTTTTCAGTACCCCTTTAGATAATATACACATGCATTTTAAGTGGAATGCAAGGATATGGGGGGATTGGTAGAATAATGTAGCTTGAAGTTATTATCTTCCATATACAGAGAAAAGTGTCTGGCCTGGGTACAAGATTCTTTATTAAGGTCATAAGAAAACACCGGCATATTCAACATACATCTCGTGATTCAGATCTAACATATTAATAGCAGCAATCATCTTCCCAACATTAATCTCTGATTAGATACCATATAATCATCATGCTTCATTACTAGTCATAAACCATTTGATTGAACAAAATCTTAATTTTTTTCTCATTATTAGGAGACATCAAAGTTATTGGCAATTAAAATATACTTATGCTACAGATACTGCATTGACATTTGTGCACCGATTATTTGTCACCAAATATCAACAGTTGACAACAATTTCTCAAAATCACTGACCTGCCTCTTCATAATTTCTTCCATGGCTGTTAGCCTCTCTCTATTCAATTGCAATCATCATTACGGATATCTGTGCACTTATCTTCTGCATCCTTAACCCCTCACTTGGTTGTGTACGCTTCAAGGGCAGAGGCTACATTTGTGAACAAAATCTAAAACATTGACTTTGACTTGGAGACACTTGACACATCTTTCTTTAAACAGAGAATCATTGACCAACAGCATAGGAAAATGAGGATGCTTCTGGTTGGTGCTATAAAGAAGACTTTTTTTTACCAATTATACTGGGGAAATGTTGGATTCTAAAAAGTATAATAGATTTGTTAACTTCAGAACTTTCAGTGCTTTAATAAATATCCTATGCGACACATCAAGGTGGGAGGTAGGGTGAAATACAGGTTATACAGGTTATTGCTTACAGTGATTCTTTAATTTGTTAGAGATTTCTCAGCAGACTGCTTCTAAGGACTCAATTCTGCAGATCTCATTTTGGGAAATGATAGTGCAGTGATCAAGAGTATGGGCGTTCCAGTATGGGCTGTGTTTGACCTTTATCTCTGACATTCACTGACTGTGTAATCTTATATAAATTATTGAATTAACATCTAACATTGCCCTAATCCAATGTCTAATATGTGCAATGGAAACAATAGTAGTCACATGCAATTATGTTGTAAGGACCCAATACGATGACATATGTGAAGTGTTTACTACAACGCCAATATTTAAGAGTTTACTGATTTTTAAAAAAAAAATAATTGGGTTGATTAAATCATAGGTCATCTTCATTTTATTTATTCTGACTCTTAAATTTACTTTTTACTCGATCATTCTTCAATTTATCCTCCTCAGGCAATCTCTGTCTTTTTCCATAAGTCTAGACCTGTTTTAAAGGACCTTGTGAAATGTCTAAGCTCCAAGAGCCTATACGAATCAAGCCCAAGCCGAAAGGTTGTACTGTGGGGAATTTAAAATATCCTTTGGGATGAGTGGCAGAACTTCTCATGGCATTGAAATTCTTTAAGTTGCTAACCAAGCAAGCTCCTTTTTTCCCCATATGAAACAGTGTTTTGTTTCCCTTATGGAACATTATTTCCATTGCTTGACCCAAGTTTACTTCATTAAGTTATCCTTGGTCAAAGAACAAATTTATTTTCAAATATATATCCCAATGATTCTGCAAGCTCTTTTGGGAGCAGCTCTTCCCATTGCAGAAGGGTTTAGAGAAAATGTGCCCTTTCTCTAGCTATTTTCAGAAACTCTCCCTTTGTTTCAGAGACAATTCTGTTTAATTTTGGCCTTTTGTGCCTGTGCAGTAGCAGGTTTAATCCAATCAAGCGACAGCCTTCCTTCACTAGGTTATCAACTACAGCCAGAGTGAAGGGCTATTGTCTGCCCATGGACCTGACTTACACAATTTGCATGCTCCTTAATTCCAATTCTGTTCTATTGTACTGCTGTGCTTTACCATCTCAGCTGGAAGAAAAGTCAACCCAACACAGCAGTGTCTCAATCAACGTAGCACCACAAAAACATGCCTAAATCAGAGGTCACAATGTGAGCTCAGAGGCTTTGAAAGTAATCAGCAGAGAAAACGAAAACATATATAGAAAGCATTTTTCCCTCTTGTTGCTGCATTCTCTTTACTCTATCCTTCCCACACAGTAACCCTATTCATGAACGAAGTAATACCTACCTAGCAGCATGATGACTTCCCATTCGTGGCAAACTGAAAATAAGAACCACAATAAAGAGAATAGTCACCTAAGAATACACTTCAGCAGGACAATATAAGTCTTTGGCAAAATGAACAAGAGGTGCCAGAGAAACGGAGACAGGCTGTGCAAAGAAAAGAAATATGTCGTGAGTTCTACTTCTTATTCCTGGTATCATTTGACACTGAGATTTTTCTATTACAATCAACACGTAAAGCATACAAAAAGAGATACACAGCAATACCCTGGAAATGGAGCAGTTGTTTGCAAAGAAAGAATTTTAACCCCAGCCACAGCAGCTGAGGGATCCTTTAATAGGGGGGAATAGAGACATCGTCCAACTAACACTCAACCCAGGAAATGACAACAATCAATTTTCCCTTCTGCAACTACATCAATCATTTGCAGGTGTTCATAGGTGGAGGGTCTTTTGCACATCATTATCACATTCAAGGAAAGTGAAACAACTGACGTGTTCTATGTTGTTCAGAATCTGATAGAGCACAAGGAAGTGGAAAAACCCAGCTGAGGCATTAGAAACAATTCAAGAATATGATTTTGGGGGTCGTAAAACTTCTGTATTTTAAAGCCAGAATTTTTGAGCAACACATCCGAGCTGTGGTTGTAAAAATGCTTTGTGATTGATATAGCCATTCCAATGCAAAGGAATAAAATATAAAATGATTCATCTGCAGTTTGGATAGAGACCAAGGTAAGGTATTGATTCCCGGAAATACATACTGAGTGCCTACTACCATACTAAGTGCTAAAAAGTCAATGTGTGGTCAGCAGGATTCAAATCAGTATTTGGAGCTTTCGGTAGATTTTTTTTTTTACCTATCCCACTTGACTATGAGTTCTGCTCCATATTAGTGGGGGATGCAGATTACAGAGTACACAGTGGTACCTGAACAAAGGTAGTGTTGCCCTGATACCCTAATGTTGCAAGTTTGTTCTTCAACCTTAGACGTAATATAGTTACATCCATATTTTAAGGGAGAGTTACCCTTAAGCTAATTATTTACTCTACAAGAAGACTCAGGGGTTTTTTTTTGTATTAATTAATTATTCATTAATGATTGTTATTAATATAGTAAGTTACAGATAATTCTTTCTTATTATATCAATACCGCTTCTGCTATCTTGTTTCCAGATTGGCCACTATCAATTTCCTCTATCCGTGTGTGAGTATGATAGTCTCAAAACATTCCCTTAGATGGAGCAGAGCTTGATGGTTGGGTGGATGGATGTCAAGGATGGTGATCCTTGACAGAAAAAGTCTGAAGGATCAGAATTTGGCTGTGATTTCTGAAGGTTACGCATGTCCTGTTGATGCATGCGTACCATCTTAAGATGAGCATCAGTTGGATTTAATGGATTTAACCAGGTTCTTCTAATGCCAACTGTTGGTCATTTGATTTTATTGACATAAAAAATCTAGTATCAAACCAAAGAAATGTTTTTTCCTTCCCTTCTGTCAACTCAATAGATGCCTGCTATAGTCGTCATCTTATTTTCAGTCCACTTAATTGCTTATATTCTAGTAATTTCTAAGCTATGGTTTTATTGTATCTCTAGTGTGCAATAAAAATGCATACAACTCTTCAAGAAGCCAATATGAATTCTGATCAAGTTGTATACTCTTGTCAAATTTCAACCACGTGGATACTTTACAGACAGTAATTGATTTGGCTCAGAAGTTCATCTTATTTTGGCGGCACTATCTATATCCCATCCTTCTGAAAATATGCTGATCGTCTGAACTCACTAGTTTATGTATTACCAGTCAATGGAAAAGTGTGACTGGATCATTTGCCTACGGAAACCCTGGCTGTAGCAAAGCCACCTGCACAGCTTCCTCGGTATCTGAAGTTTTGCAACCTAATTCTTTTGGTGCATTTATTATAATAATACCTTCCATATCAGTTCAATGCAAAACAAGGTCATATCCAAATTAGATGAAGACCGAAAGGCAAAACCAGATAGCCACATGATGGAAAACAAGCCCATATAAGGTTCTCTATTTTCTTTGTACCCATGTCACAAATTGTTGTTGACATGCCTTCTTTTATTTATTCTTCTAAATACATAGATTCAAAAGGATCCTCTATAAATCCCATCTCCTTGTAACTTATTGCAAAAGGACTATCATTGAGTATAATAAACAGGCCTCCTACTGAGTCTCTTGTCTAGGTAGCTGATGACTCTATTCAGAAGCTAAATTTTTATGTAATCTTGAACAAAGACCTAGTATGGTGTGAGAGGGACTTGATCAAAGGATATGAGGTCCCTGGTGGGCTAAAAATACACCAGAGAACAAATAAATAAGTGAGTAAATAAATATATGAATCAACACACATAAATACTATAAGCTCATGGTATATTAAATTGTATCGCCACTACTTATAAAAACAATCCACCTTAACTTTTTAATTTGGAACAAAAGGTTAATATATCCAAATGGCAAAACAGCTGTACAGCACAACAAGGGAGGTCTCCCTGTTATCTCTGCCTTTGCTGCTTGCCAGGAAGCAGGGCATATCCCTGCCATTATTGTCACATTATAGCTTGCATAGTGCTTTAGAGATCAAAATATGATTTCACTTATAGTATCTCATTTATACTCAGCAGCCAACTTCAGCAATAGAGAGACAAAAGATTATACTTCACGTTTTATAAATGAAGAAACCGAGAGAAGTGATTTTTTTTTCCCTCTGAACTCATCCTATTGAGATGGAAAGCATATCTTAAAATCAAGTCTTCTGATTCCGGCATTGGAGCCTTTCATTTAATTCATGTCATAAAGGTAAATTCAGAGGGCTTGGATTGCCCTGAATCCCCCCAGATCACCTTCCGTTTGCAAGAGTGGTATCTTTTAAAAGGAAATGTACTCAAGATCAAAAGTTGGATGTGTAGTTGAGCCCTGAAAGTGGTCACACATGTCTAAGGAGTGAGATCCAGCGCTCTGGGAAATCTCTCTGCTTCCTCAGTAGACAACTGGGCGGGCAGTCGTGGAAGGGAAAGCAGGAGGCCATGCAGAGCCTCTAAATCTAGAGTAAAACTGGTCATTACAACAAAAGATGATTTATGCAAGTCAATAAATCAAACTGACACAACTTCAGAGATTTCTACTTTTTTCCCCCCAAAATGCAGTGCATTTAAATATAGATGTGGCTCGGTGGTGACTTCAAGCTCGTCTGATGCTTTCTTCTGACCCTGGAGCATAGGTGCTATTGCTTGGGGCCACTTAACTGCTTTATCTATCGGGGGACTCTGTCAGCGGGCATATCTCCCCACACAGCATAGTCAGGATGAGCAAGCCCTAGGCATGTCCCCAATTTTTATCTCAGTCAGCACTGCGCTGCCGGGTGTGCAGCTCCCTTGTCTCCAGCAGGTCCCTGGAAGCATGGTGACAGGTAATTATAAGAGTTAAATAGGCCTGGCATTGTCATTTTCAGAAACTGCTTGCAAAGCACACAAACTCCACTTGCTACACTCCCTTCTCCCCGACTTCAACATCCAAGACAATTTAAAAGGATTTTTATTTAGAATTTCATGTTCCACACCATTCTTTTTCCCCCTCTCCCCAGGGAGAACTTTCATTTGCTTTGAGTAATAGTTTTTTGTTTTTTTTGTTTGTTTGTTTTGTTTGGCTTTTTCGTTTTCAAACCGAGAATTTATTGTGGCTGGCCAACAGACCAGGCTATTACGGCCAATTAAGAATAAAGGATAGAGAGGGTTCAACTCCAGTGATGCAAGAGATAGTGGAAAACTTTGCACTCATCGTATTTCTCCAGCTTTCCCACAAAGGAATTTGTTTCTTAGGATGTCGTCTTAGATCTGAACAGCTTTTCCATTTCCCAAGGACTGTTCACTTCAATAGCAATTCAACACAGGTTGCTCTAATCTAGTGTTGGAGGGGTGGGGAATATTGTCATTATAAAGCATTTGGAAACATATGGTTTGGTATAAAAGAGCAGAAATACTCTGTATTGGCTTAAGTCCATTTGTTTTCATTAAGGGAAAACATGCTGGTGACTTACACACATTGGTCCCATTAGGATTCTTCTTTTCTATTTGCTGGCTTCTACAGTTTTAGCTTGAATTATGAAAGAACTGTTTTCTTGTGCCCTCCACATCTTAATCAACCTTTGAAATGTACATATCTCATAGTTGTCAGTAAACGTAGATTTTTGTTTTCAAGAGAGAGTCATGCCCTTCCTTCCATACATAAACCTTGCCCTTTTGGTCCATCTCAATTGCTTTAATCTTGTTACTTTCTCAATAATGCCATCATATAATTCAGTTCTCCAAAGTGATAAACTCAAATACAGCAGTGAATACATTGTCAATTCTAATTTGGGGAGAGCTGCTGATCTTAACTCCTGAGGGTGTCTGCATAGCACTTAAACTTGTAATTGAGTGATGAATACCGTTTTTCATGTTCTCTGGTAATCCAAGTCTGGGACTTCCAGTTATCATGACCTATCCTGGCTCTGTGTGAAAAGACTTATAAATTTGGCTTGGTGTCCAGAGGTCAGTTCCATAGGAGAGTCAGAGGAAGAGGAAGATTGTCAAAGTCAGATGTATGCCTGGGAGGATTCTGATAGTTTAGTTTGCTGCCTGAGCATCTGACCATTTATTTAGCTTTCCTGAGAGATTTGGTAACGTTTATTTGCTCTTTTGCAATTGGAGTTTTCCTACAGAGCTTGTGGAGGGGGACAGGAAAGATCAGAACTAGTTAGTATCAACTTGAAGCATCTCTTCAGGGTACTTAAAATAAATTGCATTCAAAGATAGGAAAGGGGGGAGGAGAAGACATGGGAGGCTTGTGGGAAAGCAGGGAGATAAGGCAGCATTCGTCTGCTTGAAAGCACCCACTTTCCGTCATGAATATCATAACAAGTAAGGCAGAATGAGACAATTAAGGTAATAGAGCTTCAGGGACTAACAAAGGCCAAAGTCTAAATCTTCTGGAATTGAAATGGACTAGAGTATGTATTCTCCAGCAGACTAAAATAATACTTTATTCATGCCAGATCTAGAAAGGTAATGTTAATGGGGTCAGATAGAAGAACTTCCATTGAAAACTTCACTTGCCCTGAGGGAAACCAGAGAACAGAGTTCAGAAGGGTAACTGCCTGCCTTCAAGCCTCCTGGATAGAAATCTCTGGGATGTATGTACTCTACACTGAAATTCTTAATTAAAAGAAAATCTCCAAATCAGCACTGGATGGGCCATTTCTTTCTGCCCCATGTTAGGTTTTGTGGGAAGTGTCAGAGAGTAAGCTAGGTTGTGATGCTAATGAAGTCTCCGTGAGCCCACTCCTCTCAGCCAGCCCTCCCTCCTGTATGAGCACAAATGGCAGCTCCTTTGCAGGCAGTGTGAAGGACATGAAACATTTTGAAACACTCTCTTATGGCAGTGCCAGAATCCCTCACATAGTCATTCACTGTCCTGGTCCATTTTCTTTTCCATCCCACACATGGAACTGTTGGCAACCTGACTCATTCTGAGGTTGTCTTTATCACCTCTAAACTGGTGGCCCATCCTTCCAACCCACACTTCTAACTACTTATACCATCTCTTGGTCACCTTTCTTTTTTTTTTTTTTTTTTTTTTTTTTTCCTGGTCACCTTCCTTAACAACTGGCAGAACCTCCATCTCAGTGTCCCTGGAACCCAAGGTATCACATGCCACAGGTGTCCATTCATCTTCTGACTTCCATACTAGAATCACTGGATCCCATTTGCTGATCCCAAACTCAGGAAAGTGTGCACTATTGTTTGACTCTTCTTTCTCTTCTGCAAATCACATCCAATAAATTCTCAGTGTCTTCCTCTTTTACTCTTCAGAGATAATTACCTTATCATTCTTACCTCCACTATCCTCCTGTTGCCTGAATAAGGGAGTAAAAATAATTTTATCTCTACCCTTCTAGGTTCTTGGCTAGGACACCCCTATTTAAAAAAAGACAGATTAATAGGAGCAAAATAGAAGTTTAATAACATATATAGCTCTTGTATACATAGAAGATACCCAGGAAAACTGAGTAATTCCCTGAAAGGGCCCAAGCCACCACCTTAGGTATCATCTTTGAGGACAAAAGAAAAATGTTGGGGGCTTGAGAGTGGCAGGGGCCACTTATGGGGAGTTACCAGGAAACCACAGTAAACAAAGATATGGTTTTCATGCAGATTTGTTGCTTCCTTCTTCACTCACAAGAGTTTCTAGAATTTTGCTTATCTCCTTCTCCTGCTACAGAGAGGGACACACACCTTATAAATGGAGATTTTCCTTAAACCTATGAATGTCTCCTATGAAAGGATAACTTCTCAATGTTCAGGTTACCTCTTATACTTGCTGTTTCTGAAAATTAATCAGCTTAAAATAGTGTTGGTGCCAAAGACGCATATGTTGGGGTGACATACTGTTTCCCTTCACCTGATTTAACTTTCTAAAGTACAACTCATTGATAGGAAGAGCTTGTTCTATATCCTTGAATGGGACCTACAGACAAAGGCCACTCACACACTGTTATGGTCTGGATCCTCCCAAAATTGATGTGTTGAAGCCCTAACTCCCAATACACCAGAATCTGTTTTTGGAGATAAAGCCTTTAAAGAAATGATTATGTTAAAATGAGATTGTTAGGGTGGGCCCTAAACCAATCTGACTTGTGTCCTTATAAGAAGAGGCAATTTGGGGCGCCTGGGTGGCTCAGTGGGTTAAGCTTCTGCCTTTGGCTCAGGTCATGATCTCAGGGTCCTGGGATGGAGCCCTGCATCAGCCTCTCTGCTCAGCAGGGAGCCTGCTTTGCCCCTTCTCTCTCTGCCTGCCTCTCTGCCTACTTGTAATCTTTCTCTCTCTCTCTATGTCAAATAAATAAATAAATAAATAAAAATCTTAAAAAAAAAAAAAGGAGATTAAAAAAGAAAAAAAGAGGGGCACCTGGGTGGCTCAGTGGGTTAAAGCCTCTGCCTTCGGCTCAGGTCATGATCCCAGGGTCCTGGGATTGAGCCCCACATCAGGCTCTCTGCTTAGCGGGGAGCCTGCTTCCTCCTCTCTCTCTCTACCTGCCTCTCTACCTACTTGTGATCTCTCTCTGTCAAATAAATAAATAAAATCTTAAAAAAAAAAAAGAAGAAGAGGCAATTTGGACACAAACATGTTTGCACACAGAGGAAAAGCCATATGGGGTTACAGGAAGAAGATGACCATCTATATAAGCCAATAAGAGAAGATACCAAACCTGCCAATACTTTGATCTTGGACTTCTAGCTTCTAGAACATAAGAAAATAAATGTATGTAGTTTAAGCCACCCAAACTATGGTATTTTATTACGGCGGCTCTAATAAGTTAAGACAAACATTTTAAAACTTAGTAAAACTGCACTATTCTCTAGTTATAGAACGATGATTCCAATATTTCTTGTCAACATTTTGTACACCATTTCTGGTATTTAATTCCTTTCCCCTATCCCTATACTTATTATCCTCAATGCTAAATTCAACTGTTATCTTTTTCTGGAAGACATCCTAGATTCCTGAACTTAGAGATCTTCCTTCTTTTGGTCACCAATAGCACTTTTTTTTTTTTTTTTTTGTAACTCTAGTCAGGTACTTACCACGTGACACAACATGGGAGAACTCTAGAAGAATGGCCATATTTGCATTTACTCATCACCTAGCCTCACAGCTCTAGCACAGCTTCTGTGAGAAGTAGTACTCTGTAAGTATTTATGGCACAAATATATGCTCAAACAAATTGATTAAAAGGAAGCTTAGAAACCAAGCAGTTAATTGTCCTCGTATAACAAGTAGCAAAAATGATATATCGAAAAGTCAATGTCTAACTTTGAGTTTTCTACTTAATTAGTTGTCTAACTAGGGCTACAATCTGGATCTCCTCAGTTCATGGCTGTTTGCATAACTCAGTATATTGCCTTCCTGGAATAATATGACTCCGTTAAAAAGTGAGTACATTCAGGGCAGAAAAACAACATGAAGTCATTAATATGTATTATATTTTGTTTATTATGTTACCAGCTTACTGGAGTACAAGGCTTTGCGAGAATGAGACATGAATAATCAAATGCATAAGGATTGACATTATCAGATGACAGAAAATATGGATTGATGCTTGACCATTTTCTCAAGTACGGTTTTTCACTGAGATGCCAGTTCCTCAGGAGTCGGGCATCATGAAGACATTAGACACTACCCATTTCTGCATATGCACGCTCACGTGAAAAGAAGCATTGCAGTTGGAGTTCAGGAAAACAGGGGGATGGGAAGCCTCTGATGACAAACTCAAATTACTTGTTTTATTTAGCAATTGTTTTTTATTGTTGTTGTTGTTGTTGTTGTTGTTGTTTTAGAGAGAGAGGGAGAATGGGAGGGGCAGGGGGGAAGGGAGAGAGAATTTTAAGCAGGCTTCATGTCCAGTGAGGAGCCCAACATGGGCCTGAGATTATGATCTAAGCTGAAATCAAGTCAGATGCTTAACCAGCGAAGCCACCCCGGTGCCCCAGCAATTGTTATGGTATATTATTTTATCCCTATCATTGAGTTCTACTTTAGAAAGTTAAATTAGTTGAAGGGGAAAATAATATGTCATCCCTAATAGATGCCTTTTTGGCATAAAAATTATTTTAGGCTAATATTTTTAAGCAGCAGCAAACATAAGAGAAGCTCAGAATACCAAGAAGTTACCACTTCCATAAATGGTTCCTGCCACCCCCTGAATGCTCTAATATTTCACATTCTGTTAGGTCGGGATCACTACTTACTAGTATAGTCTATTTGTAATAGACTATAGACTATAGAACTCATGTTATATTTGCAATGAAACTAATATTGAGATAAAGACATGTTTTTCAACAGCTAGTAGTTAATAAGCCTGACACTTTCTCATGCTTACCCTCATAATGCAAGATTTGTCACCCTTGGCACCATTCACATGTTGGACTAGATCATTTCTTTGTGGTGGGGGTGTCATCCTGTGTACTGCAGGATATTGTAAGATGTAGCATCTTCCCTGCTCTACACTCGCTGCATGCCAATAGCATCTCCCCACCGAGTTGTAACAATCAAAAATGTCTCCAGATACTGACAAATGATCCTTGGGGAATAAAATTATCCCGGATTGAGAATTACTGTTCATAATAGGAAAGCTTTTTGGAGAGTCTATTCTTTAAGGCAAACTAACTCCAATTCAAACAAACAAATAAAAACAAAAACAAACAAAAAATCCCCACAATTCCAGTGGCTAAACACAGTAATTTATTTCTTGTTTACACCAGTCTAATGTGGGTCTGGACTGGGAAGGAAGGAGGTATGCGGCTTGTCTCATGCAGTGACCCAGGCGACTGGTGGCTTCATCATCTTCAAGGTTGCCCTGTCTTTTTGATATACAGTCAAAAGATAGGAAAAGAGCCAGAAGGACTATGTGGTCAATTTCGAATGGCCTGGCCTGAAACTGGAATATGAACTCTCCACTCACATTCCATCAGTTTGAAATCAATCATACCTCTCTTAATTGCAAGGGAATCAAAAATGGAGTGTAGCTCTGTGAACAAAAAAAGGAAACAGTTTTAATAACATGGTTTCTTCTGCATGTCTAATAATGCTAAAAGGGGGAAAAAAAGTTGCTTTTCTACTGAATATGTCAGAGAGGAGGATGCTTTGGGCCTGTGTTGGGCCCAGGGTATAATTCATTAAGAGTAAAGGAGTGCCTTCTTATCCCTGAGAGTTAGTTTTCCAATTCCCAAACTAATGATGATATAAGCCAGAAAATGTCCATCCTGAATAACGTCTTGGTCCAGGAGTAGAGTGGGCTACGTGTAACTTAATACATACTTATGTAAGTGTGTAGTTGATGGAAATTCTTTTTGGCTTCTCTGAGATAATATGTATTTTTTTTTAAATCATCCAACATTTAAATCATCCCCCCAAAAAAATCCAAAGTTAAAGACAAAACTGGAGGGCATCTGGGTGGCTCAGTTGGTTAAGCGACTGCCTTTGACTCAGGTCATGATCCCAAAGTCCTGGATTCGAGTCCTGCATCAGGCTCCCAGCTTCATGGGAGTCTGCTTCTCCCTCTGGCCTTCTTCCCTCTCATGCTCTCTCTCCCTCTTCTCTCTCAAATAAATAAATAAAATCTAACACACACAAAAAAAGCAAAACTAGATTCTTATGAAGAAATCCTTAGTATATTCAATAGACATTTATGTTCTGAAGAGGGCAGAAAACTGAATCTCTTTTTCTCATTTTTGTTTTTATTTTCATTCATGGGACCTATGTCTCCACTCTTCTACTGAGAACAAATTCATAAAAGGGCTGGCCGGAATGGAGAGAGTCCTGTCTGTGATTGTGGAACAGAGAAAACTAATAGATCACACAAAAATCCAATCTGTGATCCCAGACCCATGATGTCTGTACCATGTTACAAGAACAAGGATCCAATCTGTGATCCCAGACCCATGATGTCTGTACCATGTTACACGAATGAGCTGACTCTAGATGAAATATCTTCCTTCCACTTAATTTTTTGGATATGTTCTACCTTCAGGAGCTTTACATCTCGTCCCAGAGCTCTTTTCAAACTGCTTCCTCTCAGACCAACATATGTTATCAAGAAAAATCATTCAAAAGCACATGCCTGTGCCACGGAGTGTTGCAAAATCACCACCTCTGTTCTCTCTAAAGAGAGAGCTGTGCAAACAGCTAACCACATTCAGCATGACAGAACAGCCTGACTCTAGCAGCTTTCACTTACTGCGGAGTGCAGGTGATGGAATAATTAAGCTTAATTGGGGGACTATTAGCAAATGACTCATAGAGAGGAGGGTAAGTGGAAACTTGAAGGGTATATGACTTTTAATAGTCTAGGGGAAGAGAAAAGATAATTGTAGGCTAAAGGAACAGTTTGATCAAAGGTACAGAGGTGTTTTTGTGTATCTGGTGTGTTCCGGGAAGGCTGAATAGTTGGCAACAGAAAAATTAGCTTAGCCAGAGGTCCTGAGCTTGAGATGGTCTCTCGACTCACCTCACCCTCGCTCCACAATTTCCATTTGGTCTCACATTCCCTATTTCCTTAAACACGACTGAAATAAAACCGGGCTCACTCTCATTTCCACTGCTCTCCTCATGCATGCTCACACCAACAAAAAAACGCACTACCTTCTAAATCTACACTTAGCCACTGTTAGTCTTCCTCCTGAAACTTGTTCCCTTTGATGCCAATTCACTTCCACACAACCCCCCAATTCACATATATTCATATCTTTCTTCCCACACCCATTTTTCACATTTAGAGGTAAATAAATTCATGCTATATAATCTCATTTCTGTAGATGTGGTATATTTCATTTCTTTTAACTGAACAATACGATACATATGGGCAACAAACATGACCTGTAATTATTGGCAACATCCTTCACTTCTGTGAGTGCAACTGCAATATAATTTGTTCCCAGCAAACTTTCTAAACAGGTCAGAAACTTGAGATGGTAACAGAATAAGCTTTGGTATTTAATTGTAACATTAAAATAGTCGTCAAAGAATGGTAGGCAAAGATCTATCTTGCATTCAGTAGTTAGAATGATTTAAATTCATCACTAAATGTCCCTCTACCCATCACGTATCTTTTGTTGACCTGGCAGAAGGGTTTGCATATTTAATCCACTTTCTTGTTCTGGACGGCTGCACTGTCACCAGGAAGATATTCTGAGAGGAATATTTCTGTGTCATCTAACAAGGGAAGAGAATATCATGTTCTTCAACTCATAGAATGTATCTAGAAACTCTGAAATTATGCCAAACAAAGATGTTGCTTTTTTTTTTTAATAGTAGAAGAGGACTGAAAAGAATTAAAAGGACAAATAAGTTTTTTCTAATTTTTTTACACAATATGTCAAATTTAACTTGTAAAGAAAGATTTATGGGGGCCAATTTAGATAACTAGGTAACATTAGATTAAATCTATAGGCTTGGGAGGTGGTCGTCTGGAATTTGAATTCTGGTTTTATCATTAGCAATTTTACAAGGTCTCTGTCTCAGTTTGCTCATTTGCAAGATGAGTTCTAATTGATGGTAGAAGTATACCAATGAACTTTAATTCATAGAACTCTGAATTGAGTTAATATATTCAAAATGCTTAGAGCAGAGTACAGCACAAAACAAAAATTTCTCAAGCATTAGAGAAATTCCTAGTCCTACAGGATTCCTTCATGTCACACTTTCACAATTCTGAAACAGAACCTCTCCTCATCTTTCCATTTTTTGCTTGGTTCCCTTGAGTTCCCTTGTTAATAGGAGATAAACCATGCTAATGTTTGATATGAATAAAGGGTTGACATAAATAAAACTTGATGTAGATAAAGAGTTTTAGGCAAAGATCTCAAAATTTCATAATTCTGTAATGGCAAAAGATCTACTGAAACGTGGAAAGAGTTCACTGCAATTAAAATTGCTCAGTCAGACAGAATAGAAGTTTGACCTCTTTGATGTAATTCTCCTTCTCTATTTTCAAAAATACAACTATAAATTTCCCCACTGGGGCATATTTGATTGATAAAATAATCAAACTTTTCTAAAATCTATTCTCAGAATATTCTTTGTACTGTATACCAGTCACATGTATGGAGTTGTGTTTCCCAATCATGGAATAAAAGCTCTAACCAGAATTTGGCAGTTTGGTAATACATGGGATTTGTCCTCTCTGGGCTGCCTCTGAGAGGCATCTTCAGTTTGCATCTGTGAGTGAGAGTGATGGTAAATAATGTCTCCTTTACTTCTCTAGTGAGAAGGCTTTTACTGAATGATCCTACAAAATGCCTGAAGGACTGAGTTCAGCATATTCTCAAAAGATTTATAAATATCCTCACAATTCAGGGATTTAAAAATACTATCCAGTTACCTTTCTTCTCCCAACAGAATTTAATGAAATAATAGGTGAAACTTAAATTTTCCTGGTGCTTACCAGTGTTTAATTCTTAACCAGAAAAGAGAAAGACTAATTCTACATATTCAAGCTCTTTTAGAAAACAAAACTGAATAGATTTACTGAAAATCTGTCCAAAGTAAATGGTAGATGTTGATGTACAATGTGATGCAATTTTAAAACTTCCAGTTATTTATGCAAATGTAGTTGTTGAATGAGTTTTTCTCCCAATATATACGTGAGTATCCACGTGACTATGAGGGGGTGTGTAGACCTAGAACCTGTGGCTTTCTTGACATGGGAAAGGAAATAATTGTAATTTATTCACTTACTTATGACAATTAAAAGATTAGCTCAGTTGATTTGCCAAGACTGTCTACAATACTGTCATTACTTTCAAAATTAGAAAACAGTAATGAGAAATGAAAAAAGCTGCATTAGCAGTTTTAGAAGCAAAAGGGCTTTATGTACCGAAAAAGAAAAAAAAAAAATCAGGATGATATAAGCATTTTATATTTTACCAAAAAAAAAAAAAAAAAGATCTGCTTTTTCATCTTCAGTATCCATATCTCTGTTATGCATATTTTATGGAAATTCATTTTTATGGTATTAAACTTGAAGCATTGATTTTAAGTTTTTAATAGCTGCACATATTTTGTTATATTTTACACAGAAACATAATATATTTAAAAATATAGACCTATTTAAGAGTGGCACTAAACCCTTCCAAAAAGATATACTTTCAAGGTTATCAGATGCATCTTGATGCATAATTTGGAGATGAATGTGTTCTCTAACTGCAAATCGACTATATTTGGGCTGCAGTTTACATAAAAATACAATTTTTAGAGAAAAATCATCATCTTATCTGAAAATGTTTCTGGGGATAGCTTGTTGTCCAGTGATCCATTCCCACAGATGATGGCGGATAAACTGCATATAGTTAAAGACAAGGAAAGGCACTCTCTGCTACGAGATGAATTAATTTATCGTTTTCACCTTAGGTGGTCCACTGGTGACTAGGACTTAGGAAGTGGATATCTTCATTGCAGTTCTGCTCCAGGAGAGCAATCTTCATCATTTCTCTGCTACTGCTTTCAAATTACATAGAGCACTGTGCAGGAATAAAGTGTAATGTATGGTTACGGCCCTAAACATGCGTATATGGCTTTACAGTATCATAAAATGAGAATCCTGTGCAAGCAATTATTATTTAAGCTGCTTTACTATTGAGAAAGGCCACATGCTGCATCTACATTTTTAGCTCTTTTTCATAGAGATTCTCCAAAACATTACTGCAAATTAACACGTTTCTATATAGGGCATAGAAATGGTCATAGATTAGTTATTGAGGGAAGGTGCTATATGGACTACCTGACAAATTGGCCTTCGATACAAATAACTTTATTATTCCAGATAACAAGAAGCTCAGGGCAAGGGTGTATTCAAAGGCTGGTTGACTCAGTCACCCAAAGGTGATATCAAGGACCATTTTTCCTTCTGGCTCGTTCCTTACAATCATCTTTGGAGTCTTGTAGTCACTCTTAGACTAGTTTTGTTTATTGTCACAAGGTGTCTGCTCCAGGGCAATGAAGGCAGAATCTTCCTTGTTTATAATCACTTCCTTGTTTGTAATCAATTACTTGTTTATATGAAAGCAATACAATTGAATATTCATATTTTTCTTTGATCTGGTTGAGCCTATCTTAGTTATATGATGACTTCCTATCCAATATATCTTATCCAAGCCAATCCAATCCAATCCAACCCAACCCAATCCAATCCAATCCAATCCAATCCAACCCAACCCAATCCAATCCAATCCAATCCAATCCAATCCAATCCAATCCAATCCAATATATCCTATCCAATATAGGTTGTGCCCCTAATGCTTTAAAGTCACTGGGTTCTGTTACTAGAGTGCTATCATTTGAGGCAGACTGAATACTTGAATAATTTCAGGGTGACTGTCAGTAAAAATGAAGAGTAAAATGATTGCTCTTCTATAAAATCAACAGTGTCCCCCAGAAATAACTGAGACAAACATGAGTACCCAATTCAAATACACTGTGTACTATGAACCTGACTGATCTATGGCAAATTATCAACCCCTGGAATTCATTTTTCATCTACAAAGTAAGAATTGCAATTCCTTCTTCCTAGCATGGTTTTGATGATTAAAAATAATGTATGGGAATAATGTAGTACAGAGTCCAACAAAAATAAAGGTACAAAAGTACTTGCTCAAAAAAGGTAGTAAGAAGTTCTTACTGTTTTTGTGACTACCGTCATAACTTGTCATATGGATGACCTGTCTGCTGGCATACAGCTAGGGGAACAAATTTATTTCAAGGAAAAGCAAATGTCACTCCCTAGAATATAACTAATTAACTTGTAAAGATTTTCATCAAGATCTACTGAGACATTTAGAAAATAGCTCTATAGATCCAGTGATAGCAGACGTCACTTCAGAAATAAGTTGGGGACTCTAGGGCCCTGGTTGTCACAATGCCAGCCATCACCCTGTTTCTCCATCCTGCCTAGGATAGGTTTAATATCTTCCATGGGCCCTAGAGCTAAATAGGATAATATGACAATTTCCCAAGGAATTCTTCCAATTGATCAATTCAGCTTTTCTCTTATTTTAGGGCAACGTGAATCTTGACTATATCTTAATTGATACATTCGTCATTTCTATTTAATGCAATTTTAAACCTGTGAAATTTATTCTAATGGTATCTGTTATTCTTTCCTTCTGGAAAGTTCTACCTACCTGTCTTTACGGAATGTAAAAAACTTTCTGTTTGGATTTCTACAGGACACATTATATAATTGATTCCTATGCCAAAAAGGTACAAGTTAATACTTTATTATAAATATAAATTATTTTCCAGACAATGACTCATTCATGGTTTAATTCAATAGATCTAAAATATATTTAAAGCCTGTCTGGCTACCTTCCTGAAAAATGCTGTAATCATCCTTCTAACTCCTTCCTTCTTTTCTCTCCTGTTTTTATCTGTTTATTCATATTTCAAGGTGCAACAGTGATGTGCCTCCTCCTCACTCTATATGTGATATACGATATGCACATTAAAAGGCAGCAATCAACTACAGGCATATTGATTAAATCAAGCCATCATGAGGAAGAGCTGAACAAATTTTACATTTATTTAAATTTCTCCATCAACTAAGTCTGCCTGCCACTGTCCTTCACAGGATATTTACTTTGCTTTCAGTGCATGAAGCGTGAGTTTCAGTTTATAAATTAAATATTTTGGAAGGCATAAGTTCACAATTGTTTCTTTAAAAATGGAATGTATCACACATTTGGCTATGAAGTAGAGCAATGTCTGAGTCTAAAGGAGCTGTTTTTGAGCATTAATAAAGCAAGGAAGGTAAATTAAAATATAATAAAAATATATTTAGCTTCCTTTCAAAAAAGATTTTGAATTTAAAGTACAAGAAAAAGATAATGGATAAAGCATACAGAAATATTAAAAGGTAAGTATGTCAAAAACCTAGGCAAAATATCTACTTACCATATATCTCAGTTAGTTTGGGCTGCTATAACAAAACACCATGGACAGGGTGGCTTAAGAAACAGACATTCGTTTCTCATAGTTCTGGAGGCTGGGAAGTCCAAGATTAAGGTGTTGACAGATTCAGCCCACTTCCTAGCCTGCAGATGGCCGCCTTCTGGCTCTATCTTCACACAGAGGAAAGAAGCACTGGCGTCTTTTTCCCTTATCATAAGGGCAGCAAATTCATCATGGGGATTCTACCCTTATCTAAACCTAATCACCTCCCCAGGGCCCCACCTCCTAATACCATTATTTTAGGGGTTAGGGCTTCAACATATGGATATGGGGGACACAAACAGTCAGTCCATACCCCATGTGATCTAACGATCTCATGACTAGGTGTTTATGCAGAAGAAAAAAACAAAAAACAAAAAACAACAAACTTATGTCCAAAGATCTGTACTTGAATGTTTCTAGCAGCTTTACCCATAATTGCCAAAAACTGGAAACAACTCAAATGTCTTCAGCTGTAGAACAGATGAATAATTTGTGATACAATCATAAAATGAAATACTAATCACCAAACTATTGATTTATATAATAATGTGGGTGCATTTCAAAAGCATTGTGCTAAGGGAGAAGGCAGACAGAGAAAGCAACTATGTGCTTCTGATATTCCAAAATAGGAAAAATTATAGGGACAGAAATTAGATCAATGGTTGCCAGAAACTGGGGTGAGGAGAGGGAATTGGCTACAAAGGAACATTTAGGAAATTTGGGGTTGATGAAAATATTGTACATATTAACTGAGCCCGTGGTTATCTGGTTATAAAAGTTTGTCAAAATTCATGTACATCTATATAAAAACTGTTCCTCAAAAAACTCAGCAGTAACAAAACCCCTAGACTAACATCATCAAAGGATGCCTTTGGAAAACTCCTTTAAACAGGCGTAACTATCACCAGCAATATGGTTACTCATTAAAAAGTAAATAGAGGGGTGCCTGGGTGGCTCAGTGGGTTAAGCCGCTGCCTTCGGCTCAGGTCATGATCTCAGGGTCCTGGGATCGAGTCCCACATCGGGCTCTCTGCTCAGCGAGAAGCCTGCTTCCCTCTCTCTCTCTCTCTCTGCCTTCCTCTCCGTCTACTTGTGATCTCTCTCTGTCAAATAAATAAATAAAATCTTTAAAAAAAAAAAAAGTAAATAGAACACTAATTTTTGAGCGCTGAGGTGACCTACACAGTATGCTAGTTCCTACTTGTGAGAAACGTCACTATGATGACCTGGTTGTCTCAGAGCTCCAGAATTACCCTAATGAACTCCAGTGCCTTGGGCACAGGCAGAATAGTTCTAACTTTGTGACTGTGTGTTGAAGAACCTCAAGCTCAGCCTGTTCAACAGTCTTCCCCCCTGGCGTGCCAATGGGCATGAAATTTTCATCAGTAACTCTCTTTTGGATTAAGGAACTGGAAAAGACACTGGGAGGGGAACTTTGAAGATGTTATCAAGGTTAACATGACTCATTAAGAGGCCACAGGAATTAATGAGACATCCCACGAGAAGCACATTAAAGGAGCATTCTAACACACATCTGTCCTGGTTCTGATCTGCTCTTTTCATTGAGAGGAAATATAATGTAGAATCGAGACAGAGGTGATTAAGAAGAGGGATTTTAAATGTTGGCTTTGCCCCTTAGAACGCTGCCTGTTAGATTCTTTAGCTACTTTAGTTCTCAGTTTCTTAGCTGTAAAAAGAAGAGTATGTACCACTAGAGTGGTTTACAGAGCACACACACATATATGCCTTATTATGATAACATTCAGTACATATATATACAGTCATTCATACATAGTAAGTGCTTAGTAAATGTGAGCTACCCATTCCAATTAGTACTGCATCATCCCTTCCCACATGAGGTCTTTTTAACCACCGATCAAGTGTATACGGCAGTGTTCAGTGCTTGTGGAGTAACACACCACCTCTATACTTAGTAGCTTAAATAAAAAATGCTTTGTTTTGTCAGTTGGGACATTCTGTGGCTCTGTGCCAGACTTCACTGATCTAAGCTGGGCTTGCTCTTGTATCTTTGGTCAGCTGGCAGAGTGTCTGGGGACTGGCTCTCATCAGGGATGACAGTGGTTATTGAACCTCCCGTCTCATTATCCGGCAGGCTAGTTTGGGCTTGTTCATACAATGGAGGCAGATTCCAAGGAGGTTGTTGGAAATGGGAAAAGCCTCTTGACTTCTAAGCTCAAAACTGGCACATCAGCACTCCCACACCAACTAGCCCCTTCTCTCCTGATGCTTACTTACTCTTAATATTCTTTAGTATTCAGACATCCTCTGGTTTTCTGTTGTTATTGTCATTGTTGTTTTTCTGATTCTCATTAGTTTCATATCAGATTTCCAAGCATGTTTAATAAAGTGTAGCCTATAGTTCTCACACATAGAAGCTCTACACAAAAAACTATGCACAACAGATACCTAGCATAGCAAAGTCATATATACCTTACATGTTAATTGATCAGTAGAGATTACACTTCTCCACTGAATCTCACACTTATCTATCATTGCTTCTTTCATTATATTATAGTTGTTTACTTATATTCATGGCATGACACATTATTTCTGGAAGACAGGGATTTGATTTTTATTCTCTTGGTATCCCCACTACCTGGAACATTTTATTTGTACAGCATATATTTTGTTGAATAAACACTATTAGAACAATCGAGTAGTAAGAGACAGAGAGATGACTTTGATCAGGGATTATCAAGGGATAGTCTAAGAATGAAGGTGAACCACGAAGTCTGGGAAAGCAATATATTTGGAGAAAAGTTTTAGTGGGCATTCCAGCCAACAGGGAGAAAACACAGACAGTGGGGATAAAATGATGAGCAGGGAAGACTCATTTATTTGGCTGGAGCAAAAGATGTGCCTAAAGCATTAATGCAAGTTAGGACTGGAAATAAAGTCAGAAAAGGAATCCAAAGAGCCCCAAGTTAAGGAGGTTACTTTAGATCCATTTATTATTTAATTAATGAGAGAAATTAACATATTAATTAAATAATGAGAGCTAATTAAGCCATTAACTCTCAATGCCCATTAAGCTTATCAGACTAGTTAGCCTTTACCTTGATAAACAAGGACATCAGAGGAATTTAACCAAGGTAATTACACTTGGAAGGGTGGGTGACATTGATGGAAACAGAGAATAATGTACTGTATGGAAAATTCACGTTCCTATGTATCAGGGGAGTCATTAGGAATATCTGAAAACTTCAAGGACTTGAAGAGAGAGAGTGGATACTGGAAGAAAGGTTATCTCACAGACTATGAAGATCCTCCATACTGAAGTCTCTGAAATGAGAGGCAGGGTTAGGAGGATATTTTCTGAACTAACATTAAACATGGTACACATCCATTTCCTGTCTATTTCACTGATCAGAATTTAGTTGCAAGGCCTCAATCTCCTGCAAGAAAGCCTGGGAATGTAATTCTTACGTGGCTTATCCTGTTTTGATTGCTAAAAACTTTACACAGGAAGCTGTACAATACAGTTCACACTTCTGTGCATGGCATAATGTAGCAGTTAACAAGGTATGTTTCATATATTAATGTGCCCATATGTGCACACAAACACATAATTTGGCATTGATAGTTTTGAATGTCTCAGATGGAGTTTCCACGCTAGTAAGTCATTATTCATAGCTGGAGGAAAAAATTCAAAAAGGGAGGATGACGTCAGAAAACAATAAACTGATAATTTTCTAATTTAAGCCTGGATTCAAACCATTTGAGGATCTTATTAAACATTCAGGTGCCAGGGCCCAATCTAAAGGAGTCTGATTTACGTTAAAAAGCTTTCTTATGTGGGGCGCCTGGGTGGCTCAGTGGGTTAAAGCCTCTGCCTTCGGCTCAGGTCATGATCCCGGGGTCCTGGGATCGAGCCCCGTGTCGGGCTCTCTGCTTGGCCGGGAGCCTGCTTCCCTTCCTCTCTCTCTGCCTGTCTCTCTGCCTACTTGTGATCTCTGTCTGTCAAATAAATAAATAAAATTAAAAAAAAAAAAGCTTTCTTATGCTTCTTAACATGTTAAGCTTCTTTATGTTAAGAAGTTTTTGAGAAACACTGCCCTAAATCCTTCCATTATTGGGTGATTCATGAAATGTAACTCCCTGTTTCTTCCATGTCTGCTGCTGATGCCCGTCATCATAGTAATGACAATGGCAATGGCAATGACAAAGACCAATCTAAAACTTGTCCAGGTGCTTGAAGGCAAACTGATTACTGGCTACATAAGCCCATAAGTTACTTCCCAATTTTTTTTTTCCTTTTCTCTGGAGGCCAACAACATATTTCCCTCAGAGAAGCTGTTGAAAAAGAAGCTGACATTCTATACAGTTTAAAGTGAAAAAAAAAAACAAAAACAAAAACAAAAAACCACTCTTTATCTGATGCATGGCATCTTCTTATTACATTTTTTCTGTTCTGCCAAAAGTAATAAATACCTTTTCAAGGTATTTGGGATTATCGTGTTTACTTTGGGCCAATACCAAAAAAAGGGGAAGAGAACCATTTTACAATGTTACCAAAAAACAGGTTTCCTTCAGCTGTCATGGGCAAGTTAGAAATGGACCGGCACACCACTGGTAACCCTTTATCTATGAGTCACCAGGAGACTCAAGGTCATTGTTCACTCAATCTGTCACAGAGTAGCTCCTGCCTCATGGTGTCTCATAACAATTTAACATATATGAACTTCCACTTTTTTGCTTTACCCTTGCTGCCTGTTGATCATTATACAAAATTTTGGGTTTTGCTATTTTAGCATAAGAGTTATTTGTAAACTTAAATACCCCCCCCAAAAAAAAAACACAAGATTTATTTACTTCTCAAGGACTCCTTTATTAGTAAAAACTAACAGTTGTATTTTGGTTATGCTTTCATATTAACAAATCCTGAATATTAGCTAAAATCCAAATGTATCTTCAAGACTTCATTTTCACTTCAACAACCCAACATAGACTTTTTCCTCAAACCTGGACTATTGACAAAATTGTTTATCACAGTTCCTTCATACCTTTATTTATTTTTTTTTGAAGATTTTATTTATTTATTTGACAGAGAGAGATCACAAGTAGACAGAGAGGCAGGCAGAGAGAGAGAGAGAGGGAAGCAGGCTTCCCGCTGAGCAGAGAGTCCGATGCGGGCCTCGATCCCAGGACCCCGAGATCATGACCTGAGCCGAAGGCAGTGGCTTAACCCACTGAGCCACCCAGGCGCCCCATTCATACCTTTAATATACGGAACATTTTATTTCTACAGCATATAAGCAAACAACATTCCTAAACCCTGCCTGCCTCATGCTACCCCTTTGATCCAGATTGTAATGGCTCCCTTCTTCCTAGAAGAGACATATCAAGCTCTTAGCCTTGCACTTCATGCTCTCCAAATTCAGAATCTAAATGTATCATTGGCTAAGCCTTTTTAACCAGACAGGTTGATGTATCCCCAGACATACCTTACTCAGCCTTTCCTTTTTGTTTTTACAGGTGATGCACTTCTTCCATCTTCTTCTGTCTTCCTCCTACCAAATCTAGAGGCCTCTGTGGAGCAGATTTCACCTTAAATCAGGACAACCTCATGAATCACCGTTCAAGAAATGGGAATTCAGCCTGTCTCTGTTTCTGTCTTGTTGTTAGTTCTGGAAAGCGAGCTTCCTGATTTCCACATTGTATCCCAGTTCCCATTAATCTTTCCAAATGAAGAGAGTGGTTTATTCCTGTGGATTTCTCCCCAGGCAGGAACTGGAGTCCTAATGCTGAGTAAGCCTTAATACATTAAGGCCATTTTACCTACTGTTTCCAGACTTCCCTGCCATTGACTTCCAGCTGGCTAGTCTAGGATGATGAATGTTCCTGGGCCATCATGAGTATATCCCACCTAACTGCCGGGTCACCCATGACTGCAGGTAAGAACCCCGGATGCCAGCTATTCTGATTAATCATTCATCACTGCAGCTTGCTAGTTTGGTGGAAACAGAGCTGTGATGGGTTCCACCTTGAGACTAGTATCGGGGCAGGAGCAGCTATCTTAGAAATGTTGTAAACATGAGGTACAGTCTAGGATCTCAGACCTAGATAGCATTCCATGGGAGGACTCAGGAAAGTTGGATGGGATGAGTATGATATTAAAAAAGAGAATATCAAAGAACTGGATTCTAGGAGTAAAACTTATAGAGGGAAGTATTACAAAATAACACTACCTAACATTTATTGAGGGCATTGCCTTCCTCAGGCACTTCTAAGCTCTTTACTTGCCTTAATTTACTTACTAGTCACAAACATCCAATTATGATGCACACTTTATAGATAAGGGAGATGATGCACAGAGGTTAAATAAGTTGCCCAACGCCACATGGTGTGTAAGCGGCAGAGCTTGTGTTTCAAGCAAAGGTAGTTTGGTTCTGGAAACTTCATCCTTGAACATTATGAAATATTGCCAATATGTGAAGTGCATCTTCCCAATTTTGTTAAGTATAAAACGTGGAAATATTATGCCTGTAATAAAGACTCCCATGATGCCTATTACCGCTATTGCCTGTTATATAGTAAATAACAATTATGTGATGGGTCAGTTAACATTTTAAAGCAAAGTTTCACTTTAGCTTCATAAAGTTTATTTTGAAGAAGACATATTGATGGCTCTTTCTTAAGAAATCCTGCTGATTATCCTAATCCACAATTTTATGACAGGAAGCAATTGAGCATTAGAGAAGGGAACCAGAGTTTATTGAAAATTTATGTTCTAGATAATTCTGAGATTGTGGACAAAGCTGATGCTGCCAAAACATTCATTGAGGCCTCCGAGCTTGGAGAGAACCACACAGCCATGTCCACTATGACAAGTTTTCAGCCATCGGTGGCTGGATAATGGAATCCAAGCTGGAACAAGCGGCGGGGCAGCTGTTATCTTTCCCAAGTTCAACCACAGTTCTATCCTCCCCCACAACTAGTGAGAAATGCCTGGAAGAGAGAATCACAAAAAAAAAAAAAAAAAAAAAAAAAAAAAACAAAAACAGGAGAAAAAAGTGTAAAGCGGAATGATCCCAGAGACCGGTGGCTTGGAGTGGGGCTCTTGGTCCTAACATGACCCTGTTTGAGTCATTGTCAAGTAATCCTGAGCTTCATCCTGCAGCTGCCCCAAGACTCTCTGGGAGCCTATTAAGCAACTGTAGCAAATTACCCATCTTCTGTGCTTCACAACAGCTAAAGGAAGAAGGTATTTTTGTTATACGAGCAGACGCCTTTATCATGAGACTCAACTGAAGCTGATGTAGGTTGTCATGTCACTAATACAATGTCAGGAGCTTTATATAAGATATCTCACTTAATTCAATAACTCAACAAAGCCGAACTTAGCATTTCCCTATCTTTAGTGGAAGAAAAAAGAGTAAGTCTCAAAACGTCTAACTTTTTTAATATTTATTCTGACATTTCACATCTGATGTGAGGGGCGAAGCAAAACTTTGAACTCTAGACAGTCCAAATCTTCTGCTCTTTCTGCTTCACTCTGCTGGGGAGAAAGGAAGTATCCTTGTTTTCTGTATGCAAATCAAGCTTCTCCACTTGGCAAAGAAGTTAAATTGCTTCAGGGGAAAAAGAGTAAGCGGAAAGTACACTCCTCTGATTAAGGGTGGTAAAGTTGTAGGAAGAAGTTACCTCCTCAGTGAAAAGACCTTCCAGTTATCAGTTTCTACTGCCTTGGGGAAAAAACAAAGGCAGGCATAACCTATCCGGGAAGGCATTCCTTGTCGCAAATGCAAATGATTTAGCTGAATTCATGAATAATAAGTGTCGAAGTGTGTATTTATGTGTGCGCGCTCGCATGTGTGCTCGTGCTCATGTGTCTGTATTTCCCTGAGAGGGAAGAATTAAAAAAAAAAAATACACATATAAAGAAAGAATTTAGAAGTGTAGAAGTGAATAATCACTTGTATATAGTACTAACTCTTTTTAATTATTATTATATGCAGAGTTAGTTTCAGAGCTTTCTGTCCACTGAATCTTTGGTAAGGGTCAAATTACGTGCATTACAAAAAGAGCTGGGATTTATGTATTAGGCAAAGGGAACATAGTTGACAATACTGAGCATCTATTCTGCTCTGTACTATGTCAGCATTCTACAATGTAGGAGTTTTAGGTGCCTTTATAGCTGAAAAAAATTGAGGCTCAGAAAAGTTAAATTATTTTCCCAAAGTTATAAAGTGAGAAAGTGGCAGAGCCAGGACCCAAATCCATGTCTGAAAAACAGAAAAATCCATGTCAATCTTCCTCCAAAGTTCATTGTCTTTCCACTAAAGATATTTTGTAGGTCCTTACACATTTATCATTTCAGGTAGACCAATATATTCAATCAACTCATTCTAAGGTACTGAAGCAATCTCCTATTTTCTGGTTTTGCCCTTAGTATTCTTCCGCTTCAATCCATCAATTATGTTTCTAAATTTCAGTGCTCCTAGTTCTCCCAAAAAGAAAATCCAAAGTTCCCAGTCTGCTCTCACTGGGCTGTCTAATTGTATCTACCATTTCTTACCACCTTAGATCTCTCATCCCAGCTGATGTCTTGAACTGTCTGTTGAGCATAAACTACACTTTTTTTTTTCCTTTTGAACATTTGTTTTTGCAACACTGACAGTCTAGGTTACATTTTCCCTCTCACCTTTGAGTTCAGATGACTATTCTCAAACTTGGCACTTCAGGCTTTCACCTTTTAGAAGTACTTGCCTTTTTTTTTTTGGTGCTACTTCTTACATATATTTATGTTTTGTTCTGCCACCTGACTGCCTGCTCCTGGAGACAGTAACTCTATTTTACATTTTAAGTGAATTTAACAAACAGCTTTTAAGAATGAATTATGAACCATGCCATATGCTGGGTGTTTTAGACAAGGAGATACAAAGATATGGCATCTTACTGAAAGATTTACCCATATGCTTCTCCCACATAGTGTCTAGAACCGTGGTTATCATACAGCAAGTGCTCAGTAAACACACATAGGAGGGAAAAGCTGAAATGAAATTAAGAATGATTTTCCATTCTGAATTATCTCCAAGTTCATTTAAGCTTACATATACACCATTAATGTCGCTCGGCTAATGGCATCTTGAGCTCGTAGGCTGCTCCGTGTAGCTCTGCCTCGGTGACACAGGTTTTTATCAAGCTTAATGGATGCATTTTCTTAAGTTCCTCCATGCTACACTTCTGCTCAGATCGTTTAAATGGCAGTTTGTTTTCGAAATGTGAGTTTGACCAGCAAGTTTCTCCCCTCCCTTTTCCCTTCTTTTTTCCTGTTAGTTTTGCCACAAAGGAGAGGCATTTGCTTGAAGAGAGCCATCAAACTTCCAGGAAGAATGTTACTAACAGAAATGAAAAGACTGGTTTGTCCTAAGCGCTGTCATTTTTTAACAGTCACAGAGGTTACTATTATGGCTCTTAGGGTCTGGATGGCATTCGTGAATATTAATTAACTAATTAGTAATACTTAAGCTATTGTGGTCTCAGAGCTTAGATACCCAAGGTCCATTGGCTCTCTTCGCAGTTGCAAAGCCCCAAATTAACAGTCTCATAATCACTGATCAAGTTCTTTCCCTTTAACTACTGAACACAGGCTTGATTCTAGCACTCATCTGTAAGACATCCAGGTACTTCCATCACCAGATGTTTTAGAAAAGGATGTTTTTTCCTCCTTTTACATTTCAGGAAAATAAAAGTTCTTCAGAAGAAATATATCAGAGTCATTTCACAGAATACCACTTAATAAAAGTGTAAAAACACTTGTTAGCAAATCAGTGCATAGTGACAACACCTAACATCCACAGTTTTAGTGGTTTTTCGCCTCATTTGGGCGAGAAAGTGTGTGTGTGCATGCATGTGTACATAGATACGTGCACATACATACCCACACTTACATGGGCATGTACCCATTGCATACATACACACGTGCACAAATGTACGCATGGATACATGTATATTTACATGAGAGTGGGGAATTATCCTATATTGTATATGGTTTGGTATATTCAACTTCAATATCTTTCTGCAATATTAACAATAACTATTTATTGAGTGCTTACAATTACCAGACTCTACACTTGAGATTTTACAAACACTATCAGTATATCCTGTCAGCGACACCAAGAGTTTTTTATTCCCCAGTTTGCAAATCAGGTAACTAAGGTTCACAGCAACGACGGTTAATTTGCCTAAGACAAAATTCAACCCTTGGTCTTGCATACTGCCTCTCAAATGATTTTTTATTTTCTTCTTTTTCCCCATCTGATTACTTGATTGTGCTTTAGCTGTCTCTCAGTTTCCTCTTGTCTCTCCATCTGGCTGTCCTTTAGCAATGTCCCCAAATCAACTAGTCATCTCCTAAGAATCCATTCCTAGGAACTGAGGGTGGCTTCTGGGGTAGGAAAGAGGGAAATGTACAATTCAGTAGAATTGGCAGCATTTAAATAGAAACAGGTACCTACTGCTTCACAGAGCTTCAGATCCTGAGAGTAAGAAAGTGGTTAATACTCAAATACCTACCCACTGTTCTACTTTGCACTGGATATGCACAGGTGACAAAGGTCTATAGTGTCAGTTGTGAGGATGACGTTGGCACAAAATTAAATTCACGGGCATAGGGTGTATACAGTTATTTCATTTCTTTTGTAAGTAAAAAACACACTTGGTGTTTTAGCTGAGTTCTTCAGGGATATTTTATTAAGTCCCATGGCTTCTTCCTCAATAGGAAAGTTAATTTTACTTTGCCATCCATTTCAACTAACTTTTGAATTCCTCCCGTGTGATTTCATCATCCGTATAATCTTTGGAGAGGCGCGGCTTTTTCTATGTCTGTGTCATATATCTTAGATTTCAAGCTAGAAACCCCATCAAACACAGAGAATCTAAGCATTATGATATATGAAATAGTCCTCTGCTGTGCTTTAATTTGGACAGAATTCACAATTTAAAAGAATCCCTGGCAAGTGAAAGAAATTAGCAGCAACAACAATTATCTAGTAGTTTACCAGCCTACCTGGCAAAGGTCATGGCCTTGCCTGGGGGAAGACGTGGTGTTCCAGGAACATGCAGCAGCATTTAAGTCAGAAATGAAATGTTAGTGTCGGGGGTTCCGAGCAGGGCCCCATGAGGATCTCCAACAAAGAGGAAGAGCAACATTAAGGGATCACCAGGAAGTCAGCATGCAGGATAAATGATACTTTGATACAATATTTGAAATATCAAAGTTAACCCAAAAACTCGTGATGAAACAAAATAGCGAAAATGTAAGTAAAGTTGGGAGACTTTACAGTGCAGAACCAGAGACCTTTTGGAGCCCAAGGCAAAGGGGAAACAGGAGCAATATCGATTCTGTCTTGATTTAAAATTTTGACTTTCTTTATGCTCTAGACTGCCCTTGCTTTGCCCTCATTCTGGCCCCATTTCAAAGAGATAGACTTCTGTTCACCCAGTTTACAGAAGCCCAGTGCCTTAACCAAAACCAGACTGAACTTAAACGACACGGTGACTGACCGTGAGAAACAAGACAAGATGACTGGCCACTTTTATTCTTCGATAGTAGCACTATTCACTGATAGATGAACCTACTAAAGTGAACCAAATCTCAAAAAGATGATAAACCCCAAGCAGGAGTTATGTAATGTGAGTCCCTTTCTGCAGCTTGATGTACTGAGTACTGAGCTTTTGTCCTCAGGCTAGGGCAATCTCTGCCAGAGAGAGGGTGCTGAGTCCTGCCCACACCATCCATGATTCCCCCTGAACGGAACCCACTGATGACTGCTGGTTCTTGCTGGCTCCCTTTGTTCATGAGCCAGAAGACTGGAACTAGAAGGCTCTATCAGGGAAAAAAAAAATTAATTTCCAAAATCCCAGAAACTAGTATGATGCCTGGCACACATATAAGTGCTTAATAAGTGATTGCAGTTCTGTCTTACTTTCTCATGTGTGTGTGTGTGTGTTTATTTAAATTCCAGTTAGCATGCGGTATAATATTAATTTCGGGTGTATAAATTTGCATATATCTGATCATAACTCAGAGGTACTGATTTTATAGTTTTGTTCTCAACATTTTAGAGATGCCTCAAAGTTTTGCCTACAAAACCTCTTTCTAAATTTATTTTGCTCCTGTAAGCTTACTTCATTTTTTATTTCCCATCATCCATTATGTTTTCCATATTTTCCTTCTATCATAATTCATATCGCATGGCTTCTTTCCATCTGTAGAAATTCACTTCATCTTCTACCCTTGCCAAGTGGGTACCTGAATGAACAAATACCACTTGTTTTGCAAACAGGTGACCAAAGGTTAAAGTTCATAGTGTTAAAGCTAAGAATATAATAAAATGTTTCTGTGACTTGTTTTTAAGAATCTGGCATCAGGGATGCCTGGGGGGGCTCAGATAGTTAAACGTCTGTCTTCCACTCAGGTCTGATCCTGGGGTCCTGGGGTTGAGCCCCACATCAGGCTCCTTGCTCACTGGGGAGTCTGCCTCTCCCTCTCCATCTGCCCCTACCCCCTGCTCATACTCTTTCTCTTTCTCTCTTTCTCCCTCTCTCTCAAGTAAATAAATAAAATCTTTAAAAAAAAAAAAGGATCTGACATCAGTGACTTAACATTGTATCTATTTATGTAGCTGGCTTTAATTGTTTTCATTGTTATTCATCTTTTTTTTTTTTAAAGATTTTATTTATTTATTTGACAGAGATCACAAACAGGCAGAGAGATAGGGAGGGGAAGCAGGCTCCCTGCTGAGCAGAGAGCCCGATGCGGGGCTAGATCCCAGGACCCTGGGATCATGACCTGAGCCGAAAGCAGAGGCTTTAACCTACTGAGCCACCCAGGCGTCCCACATTGTTATTCATCTTAAGGAGACTATGTCATCCACAACTTGAAAACAAGTTATTTCAGATTCCTAGTCAAAACAAATTTTTTCTTACTTTTCAAATATTGATCTTTGCATAATTAATAATGTATCAAGAAAAGAAAAATAGGATTTTTAATTTTGCAAGAGAAGAAGTTTCTGAGGATAAGTCAGTAAATTTGCAAATATTAATAAAGTGCCTTCTATGTGTGAGACAAAGGATTCAATGAAAGAGTAAAAAAAAAAAACTGCAAAATGGCCCCTGCCCTAAGAAGTTTACAATATAGTTAGAAAGAGGAGAAAAAGGCATTGCGATATAGATAGATAGCAGAAACTTTAAAGGGCAGGTTGAATTTATGTTGGATCCTTACCTGATTATACAAATTAAAATAAATAAAGGAAAAAGGAATTTTTCCCAGATGACTATTAAAATGTAAATTAAAGTTTGAAAGTAGTGATAGGCTATGAGAGTTCAAGGAATAATTAATAGATTTGTCCAGTTGGAGCATAAGTTATGTATATGTTGGTGGCAAAAATTTGGAAGTGTGAATTAAATTCAGAGAGCCTACTGCTGTGGAAATTGGGCTAAGGAGTTTGGACCGTCCTATGAATTAGACAAAAAAAAATCATTAGGAGGATTTGCATAATGAAATAACCTAGCAAATAAAATATTTAGGGGAGATTTGTCTGGGGTGGGGACCCTACTCTAAGTCAGAGAAAAATAGAAGAATCCAATTAAGAAAATTTTATAACGTTTCCTTTCAAAAGAAACCAAGACTCCATAAAGAAATGCAGAAAATGTACAGTTTGAAATGTATGGCATATCTTGACATAAGAGAAAGCAAGTCATTTAGAAAAGCCTACTATCTCCATGACATAAGAATTCGGAAACCATCTTGAACATGTTCCATGGTACAACATGTGACAATTTAAACACTGATAAAGATAATATAGGCAATAGGTCGAAACAAATAAAATATTTTTAAATTTCTCCATATATAATAATACTAAACATTGTATTAATAACCTTTGGAGGACGTTAGAGAACCAACTTCTTATTCTGAAAATAATAAAGGGAAATAATTATGATCTATATTCCATAGAAACACAATAGCAGAAAAGGAAAGGATTTCTTTATAAAGTGTTGCAGCTAACAAATGGGCACAAAGAAATAGAATATCAACTATTTGCAATCCTAACCTATTATTGGAAGCAAAGTTTCTAATGTCACAAAAAGAAAAATTACCAGAAACGATATGCCCCCTGATTAGACTACACAATGCCTATAAAGTGATTTTGCTAAATAAGTTGAATTTGATTCCAAATTTAGGTTGCATACGGATCACCTAGGAATCTAGTCAAAATGCAGACTCTGATTGAGCAGGTCTGGGATGTGGTGGGGGTGGGATTCTGCAGGCCTTGCTGGGGTTGCAGGTCCCAGGACCACAGCTGGAATGACAAAGCCTTATGTCACATGACCATTGCTGCCTTGATTCGCTCAGTTTATTCCTCAGGGACACTCTAATATAGTGTAACAGAGAAGCTAAAAGCGTGGGCGGAAGAGCCAGACTGCTGGACTCAAATCCTGTCTCTACCAATTCTGTATGGCTTGAAGCAAACTATTTTTTTCTCCATGACACCATTTCCTTATCTGTAAAATTAAGATAATAAAGTTAAGAAGATCAAATGTGCTGATATTCATAAGACACTTAGAACAATAAACTGTTCGATAGATTAATAGGCTTTTCTTCTTGCCTCTAGTCTTACCATCTACACTTTCACCAGGGTAATTTATCTAAAATGCAAATCTGATCACATCCCTTCCCAGGATGAACCCCTCATACCTTTACAATGACAACCTTTGCAAGGCAAAGCTATCTCTTTCTAATTTGTGTCTCTGCCACTCAAAGCCCAGTCCATGTGCCAACAACATTGGCAGCAAACACTTGGGAGCTTGTTAAACATGCAAAATCTCAGGCCCCACCCGGAACTTAAAGAATCACTACCTGCATTGTAATAAGATCCCCAGTGATCTGAATACACTGAAAAGCACTGCGGGAGTTCAGTCTTCTACCACAACACGTCCTACATTTACTGCACCAGAAACACCACGGATTCTGTTTCATGGAGCACATCATCTTTTCTTTCCAATTCCTCAACCTGTGAATCCTGTATCCTCTGATTGGAATGCCTGTCTTCTCATCTTTTCTCCGGGTCACTCCTGCTCAGCCTTTCAAATTAACACAGGAATCAGCTTTGCTAAGAAACTTTCCCTGTCCACTGCCACTAGGTTTCCCTCCTCTAAGCAATCCGAACACCTTCCTTTCTGTGGCCTTAATTTTACCACACTATCTGTAGTAAATATGTGTGTGTGTGTTTATTTTATATTTATATGTAAATAAACATATATTTACAATTATATATATATAATATATATACACACACATATATCCTGGAGTTACTATATATAGTAACTCCAAGATCTTAAACAATTCTGGAAAAACTAAGTACTTTTGATAAATGTTTTTGAATAAATGATATACCTTATTAACATACAATCAGTTGTTCTTGAAAAAAGTCAATAAATAAAAATATTCCTTACCCCCAACACAGCCCTTTTCTTATCAGTAGCCGTAGCTTCTTTAAAGTCATTGAATTACTTAAGAGAAGCCAGATATAACTGCTGTTTCCAGAATCTTAGAGAATGATAATTTTCTCTCAGTTGCAGCCAGCATTGTGACAGGGAGTGATGGAAACAGCTAAGGAACAAATGCGCTTGAGCAAAGGTTGACTAGATTAGATTGTTGAACAGAAATATTAAGTCTCACCTCCATGAGTAGAGTGTTTTATTTGCATTAATAGCACATTCAGACTCCTATTACTTCCATGTTACAACAATCCTTTCTCCTCCCCCCAACCCATCAGCTACTCTGTTCCGTCAGCATGAAAAACAGCAAAGTAGTTCAAGGAAAGGCGGAGGAACTATTCCCAATCTTTCATCCCCAATTTGGAAAATCCCGTCTTTAGTGGGGTCATAAGGCAGTCTTGCCTTTCCTTTCATAGGCTCTTGAGCTGAGATGAATCTGAGTTCCGCTCATATTTTGGTGCCAGTTTAATCAATTAAATACATCTAGAAAATAAAACAAAATAAATCTCAAAAATTTCAGCTCAGACTACTTACCTATATCACAGGCACAAAAGTGACTATAAAATGCTGAATGATAAAAGATAATTCAAAATGATAGAATGATAGGGGCGCCTGGGTGGCTCAGTGGGTTAAAGCCTCTGCCTTAGGCTCAGGTCATGACCTAAGGGTCCTGGGATCGAGCCCTGCATCGGACTCTCTGCTCAGCCGGAAGCCGGCTTCCTCCTCTCTCTCTGCCTGCTTCCCTGCCTACTTGTGATCTCTGTCCATCAAATAAATAAATAAAATCTTTAAAAAAATGATAGAATGATAAAGTAATATTTTTGAAATCATATGGAAGTAGACTTCTAGTCAAGGCATGTCAATTGCCATCTTAAACTGTAGCAAGTAAGGCTCATCTGGTTCTATTTATTTATCCATTTTTGTACTTCTCTTATAACACACATTGCTTTCTGAACAACAGGGTTCTAATGAAATGGAAAATAGTAGTGAAAAAAATTATGTACTAATATAGAATGACCTGTAACATGGGTCAGAATAAGTTATAAAATTGCTCAAATCTCGGTACTTCTGAGATCAGTAAGAAAGCCTGCTTCCTCACAAGCAAACTAATTAAACTAACTAACTAAACTAACTAATTAAAAAATTTCTCTTCAATGTTAAGTCTGAATCTGTGAATAAAGAAAACTAGTGCTGAAATATAAACTGTTCTTTGACATATAATTGATACTCATATATAAAAATTAGTACATTTATCATGCATCTCCCTACTTATTATAAAATCCTCTTAGATTATAAAATCATCTTATATTATGCTAATAGATACAGAATAACTATCTCAATGCCCATAATGTTTTTCACTTCCTAATATATTCAAATTCCATGTTTTCCCTTTTTTCACAATTTGAATTCTTTAGATAACCGAAGAGGAATTTATGCTTTCTCTAGTGTATAAAACTGTTGATTCCAGATTACTTAGTCCATCATTAGATACTTGCTCCAATTCTCCCAATTATGATAACTATACATATTTCTATGACTATTTTTATTGCTATTTTCTGCCCATGATCATGGTTATTTTCTGTTCACCTTAAACATTTTACTTAAGGGCAAGTTCTGTAGTTAGGCTCTGTCCAAGGCTTTGGCAAATAGCACTTTCAAAATATGTTTCAAAAGTTCCTTACGCTTCATCAAATTTGGTTAGAAGTCATTTGCCTGTCTCTTAATCACTCCTGGGAAGAGGAGAAATGTTTTGACAATAAGCTATTCAGGAAGTTCAGCTCATGAGATCTAATTAAAATAATAACCTGACATGCATGTTCCTCTTGGATTAGTGTCTCATGAATCGGTTGTTCACGACTTTCCAATGACAAATCAAATCAGAGCAAAACTGCTAATTAGAATGAGAAACTGGCTAATTCATAATCAGAAAACTGTTGACTTAAAAACATAAATGTCAAGTGTCAAGTGCAATGATTCACCAAAACATAAAGTAACATTTGCTCCTGAAATATTAGAAAGAATATCTTCCCATCATATAATAAGAGTAATGAAGGAGAAGAGGAAAAGGAAGAAGAAAAAGAAGAGGAACAAGGGGGAGGGGGAAGGGGAGGAAGAAGAAGGCAGTGAAGGAGAAAAGGAAAAGAAAAATAAGGAAGAGGAAAAGGAGAAGAGAAGGGGAAGGTCACATTATAAATGCAAGTAAATGATATTCACAATCAACATATTTCAATGTCCTTATGTGGAAACTCTCACCAAACTACATGAGAGATGAGCCTTAGAAAGGCTGTAGGACTCAGGTGATGCACAGTGAGAGAGTGAGAGACTGATAGAATCGGGAATAGACCTCATGGTTACTGACATCATTATTTGATATTTCAATATCATTTTCTCTATAGACAATTATGAAGGGAATCATACATCTAGATAATAAAAGTTTGTTGTCAGGGAGAATATTACAATAAATTTTCATTTTGTTTTTTGCATATCTAATGTCTATAATGTAATTTCTACTATGGAATGCAACACAGTGACTTTGGGGGGAAATCACATGTTTGGGAGTCAGAACAGATCCTAGATCTAAATATTAGCACTAATACTTACTGAACGGGGAAGTCTTTAATCTTCTTAAGTCTCAGTTTTCTGGGCTGTCAAAAAAAGAAAACACCAACCTCCACAAATTTTTTGGGTGCTGAATGAGACATATCTTTATTATTACTCAAGAAACTATTTTTGAATCTTATCTATTGAAGATATTCTGCATCAGCTTTGCTACTTTCTTGTCTTTACTTTCTTATACAGACCTACACTTCTAGCATTTGGATATATCATGGTGTAATAAATTTTAGCAGCTGAGTTCTTGCAGCTGGTTTTTATTTTAATAGCCAGTCTATCAACAACCCATTCTGAGGGACAATACGTGTAAAGAACTTAGCATGTCAGAGATTTATAGAGAAATAATAATAGTCATGATTCATGTCTTCAAAGCAACTTCAAAACAACACACAATTTTATGCACACACAGGCACATGCACAATCATTAATAGAAGAATAAATCAAAATAAAATAACAACAAAGATCACTGTCAAGGGAGTCCCACCAACAGAAATTAAATAATATCAGAGTCACAACACGACTACTGAAATTGTTCAGAATTTTCAACAATTGCTTATCACTCCAAGAACTAGGAACATGTTGACTTGAATGAGAAAAGACAATCAACAAAGCCATTAGTAATATGGCACTAAAGTTAGAATTTTCTAGCAAGGATTCTAAAGCATCCATCACAAGGATGTTTCAATAAGCAATTATGAACATGCTTAAATTTTAAAAGTAGAAAATATAAGTAGAGAAGTTGAAAATATAAAGAAAATCAAATGGAAGTTTTAGAAATGAAAAGGACAATAACTAAAATAAAACATCCAGTGGATGAGCTCCACAGCAAAATGGAGAATAGAGAAGAAAAAAATCATCGTATTTGATTTAGAATAGCAGTGATTACCCTATGTGGCTCACAAAGAGAAAATAGACATAAAAAATTTGAACAGTATCATAGGGGCATGTGAGCTTAGAATAAAAGATCTGCCATGTTTTTGGTTATCAGAGTCCTGGAAAGAGAAAGAAGGTAGGACAGAGAAAGTATTTGTAAAAATAATGGCTGGAAATATTTTAAATTTGCTAAAATACACAGACCTGCTGATTCAAGAAACTGAGAAGACAAACAGGATAAGCCCAAAGAAATTTGTTCCAAGGCACCTCTTAATCAAGCTTCTGAAAACTAAGACAAGGAAAAATCTTAAAAGCGATGGGGGGAAAATGACCTCTTACTTATAGGGAAAAAACAATCCAATTGATGATAGAGTCTCATCATGACCACGGAGGTCAGAGGGGAACAGCACAACAATTTGCTTAAAGAGAAGAATTGTCAAACCCCAATTTTATATCTGGTCAAATTCACCTTTAGGAATGAGAGAGAAATAAAGACATTCTCAAATGAAAAAAAAAAAAAAAAAGAAAGAAAATTTGTAACCAAAAGACTAATCTAAAACAATGGCTAAGTTAAGTTTTGAAGTCAAAAGGAAATAATAAGAAAACTTAGATCATCAGGAAGAAGAATAAAAACAATGGAAAGAACAAAAGGATAGTTAAAAAAAATGGGCTCTTCCCCTGTTACCTAAAATACAATTGAGGCTTGGAACAAAACACACAACATTATGAGATTTAGTTCCTCAATGCACAGAGAGGGAACATTTAGGGCAAGTATATTATATGGGAGGGAAGAAGACAAAGGGACTTGAAGGAGTGTCTATACTGGATCTGGTAAAGTATTAGTATCAGTAGATTGCAATGAACTATGTCTACATAACTCTTAGAACAACTACTAAAAATGTATCCTAATAGGTATACCCCAAAATACTACAAATAAATCAAATGGAATTTTTTTATTTTTTGTTTTTTGGACTTTTTTCAAGCAGCACACAAGAAGTATAGAGAATTGAAAAATAAAGGTAACAGACAAATAAAAAAGTAAGATGGCAGACTTAAGGTCTAATATATTAGTAATTATTTAATTTTAAATTATCTAACATGAAATAAAATTCAGAAATTGGCACAGTGGATTAAAAACCAACTCTATGTTGGGGCTCTAGTAAAAAAAAAAGCTAGTCTGAAAAAGTCACATATTTTATGATGCCACTTATATATCATTCTTGAAACAAAATTATAGAATGGTAGTGGTTGCCAGTGGTTAGAAATGGTTGAGAGAAAGAAGGGTGGATGTAACTATAAAGGGATAGCATGGGAGTTATCTTTGTGGTGATAGAATAATTACATATCTTGACTGGAGTGGTAGTTAATTGACTCTATACATGTAATAAAATGACATAGCACTCTACCCACACATTGTGCCAATGTCAATTTCCTGGCTTTAATACTGCACTTTAGTTATACAACATGTAATCATTAGGGGGATCTAAACCAATGGTATATGGGACCTTTCAAATACTTTTGCTAATCCTTATGAATCTATAATTATTTCAAAATAAAACGTATTTAAAAAGAAAAAAGTGCAAAAAATTAGAAAGGGAAACACATATATATATATATTTTTTAAGATTTTATTTATTTATTTGACAGAGAGAAATCACAAGTAGGCAGAGAGGCAGGCAGAGAGAGAGGAGGAAGCAGGCTCCCCGCTGAGCAGAAAGCCTGATGTGGGGCTCGAACCCAGGACCTGGGATCATGACCTGAGCCGAAGGCAGCGGCTTAACCCACTGAGCCACCCAGGCGCCCCGGAAACACATATATATTTTTATTTCAAGGAACTTGGAGAAAAGATCACATAGCACGTTGATGCTGGGAAAAGCAATGAAAGTTCAAGATCAATAATGAGAAAAATTATTGTTTTGAAGGAGTCCTGTTTTGAGTTGTGAAGAGGGACAATTATAATGGCAACAAAAATTATATTTAAATATCTATAAAGAGAAATATTTTGTGTATATCTGTGTGTGTGCCTGTGTCTGTGTATCAGACTGCAGCAAGGAGCAAAATGGGAACAATACAGTAACTAATTCTTAAAGAAAGATAAAAATTAATTTGTGTTTTTGAAGTTTTATTTTTATATAGGAGGATATACTAAAATTTATTAACTGAAAGACCTATTCACCCCCTAAGAATAAACATTTTCTTCTTGAAGGGCTTTGAAAATATTTTATGATCCATATCAAAGAGTTCAGGACAATTAAGAGGATTTTTGTAGCATCTTAGTTTATCCCTTGCGATAACTAAATCTCTAATATAGTTTACTTCTAAAAGATACTTGGCCTTTGAATTTCAATTTCCATCTATCTTCACTTTGCCTTGGCAATTAAGTATCCTTATAACACTGAGCTCACTTTATTGGTGGTAAAAAACTAGTAGAGATATAGAAGAAGCTCAAGGGTCATGGTAATTTTCTTCTTGCATAAAGATCTGTTATAACAAGTGAACTGAATTAAGGAAATAACTACAGCATTATTTCAAAGTATATCAGGGCTTAGTTTGGCTTCATAAACAAGAAAGATTTGTTGTAATTCTATTGAGATAATTTTCAAAAAACCATTCTTGGAGAAAACAGAATATCCCTTCAAAGGAAAAAAATACAACCAGTACCCATTTTGAGAATCGCTTTGACTGTATAAGGAGAAGAAAACTATAAGAACATAGTTTCTACCATAAAGAAGTTAGGCACATCAAATAAACCTTGACTCAACTCAGCTCAAAAAAGATAGATGGGCAACCAAATGAAGTTGATGGATTACATATGTTATTTAATTTAGTGATGGGAAATAAAGATTTTTTTTAAATGGTGAGGGAGGAGAGAAAAGCAATATCCACTAGAATTCTATAAAATAGAAACAATGGATATTGAGGCATGATTTTATTGCTCAAACTCTGAATTAAAAATTACAGAACTATTTTCTCTAGACTTTTGGCTTCATTCTAAGTCACATCTCCACAGGAAGGCAGACACAAATAAGTGGAAAGATATTCTGTGTTCACAGATTAGGGGAATTAATATTGTTAAAATGACCATGCTAACCAAAGCAATCTATGGGTTTAATGCAATGCCTATCAAAATCCCAAAGACATTTTTCACAGAAATGTTTTTAAAATACAAAATTTCACATGGAACCAGAAAAGACTCCAAATAGGCAAAGTAATTTTGAACAAGAACAAAAAAGCTCCAGGCACCACACTTCCTGATTTTGAAATATATTACAAAGCTACAGAAATCAAAATAGTATGGTACTGGTTAAAAAAAAAAAAAAAAAAAATTAGACATTTAGACCAATGGAACCTAATAAAGAGCCCAGAAATAAATACATGCGTACAAAGATAACTGATCTTGAACAAAGGTGTCAAAAATCCACAATAGGGAAAGGACAGTCTCTTCAATAACATGGTGTAGGGAAAACTGAGTATCTACATTCAAAAGAATAAAATGGGACCCTTCTATTTCATCAAACACAAAAATTAACTTAAAATGGATTACAGATTTGAACATAAAATCTGACTATAAAACTCCTAGAAGAAAACATGGGAGGAGAGTTTCTTGAAATTGGTCTCAGGAATGATTTCTTAGATGCAATACAAAAAGCACAGGCAACAAATGTAGAAAGAGATTAAGTGGGACTATGTCAAATGAAAGAACTGCAAATCAAAGGAAACAGTCAACACAGCGAAAAGACAACCTCTGAATAGGAGAACATACTTGTAAATCATTTTTCTGATAAGGGGTTAGTTTCCAAGATACATAAGAAATTCCTAAAACTTGGGGCGCCTGGGTGGCTCAGTGGGTTAAGCCGCTGCCTTCGGCTCAGGTCATGATCCCAGGTCCTGGGTTCGAGCCCCGCATCGGGCTTTCTGCTCAGCGGGGAACCTGCTTCCTCCTCTCTCTCTGCCTGCCTCTCTGCCTACTTGTGATTTCTCTCTGTCAAATAAATAAATAAAATCTTTAAACAAAAAAAAAAAAAGAAATTCCTAAAACTTAATAGCAAAAAAAACAAATAAACAAAACAAAACAAAAAACACCACAAATAACTCTATTAAAAATGAGTGAAGGACTTGAATAGACATTTCTCCAAAGAAGATACATGAATAGACAGGTATATGAAAAGATGCCCCATATTGCTAATCACGAAAGAAATACAAATCAAAACAATAATCAGATATCACCTCATATGTGTCAAGTGGCTATTATTAAAAAAAAAAAAAGGAAAGAAAAAGAAAAGACGACAGGGCAAGGTTTTGGAGAAATTGGAACTCTTGTTGATTTATTGGTGGAAAGGTAAAATGGTACTACGGCTATGGGAAACAGTATGGAGTTTCCTTTAAAATTTAAAATAGAACTACTGTAAGATCCAGCAATTCCACTTCTGGGTATGTATCCAAAATAATTGAAATCATGATCTTGAATATATTTGCATTCTTGTACTCACTGCAGCATTATTCATAATGGCCAATGTAAGGAAACAACACGAGTACTCATCAAGAAAAGAATGAATTAAAAAGGTGGCATATACATAAATAGAATATTATTCAGCTTTTAAAAAGAGGGAAATTCTACTACTTTCTACAACATGAATGGACCTAGAAGACGTTATGCTAAATGAAATAAGCCAGTCTCCGAAGGACAAACTCTGAATGATTCCTCCTCTAGGTGGCATCTAAAATAGTTGGAGGAATAGAAGCAGACGATAGAATGGTGGTTACCAGAGGATAGCAAGAGAGGGATATGGGGAACTGTTTTTCCATGAGTATAAAGTTACAGTATACAAAACAAGTTCTAGAGAGCTGGTGTACAACACAGTACCTAGAGTGAACAAGAAGTTATTGTGTACTTTAAAACTTGTCAAGTTAGATCTCCTGTTAAGTGTTCCTTAACACACATGCGCACCCAAAAGACTTCTATTATAGGGGAAACATAAGGAAACTTTTAGAGTGATAGATATCTATTACCTGGATTGGATAACACTATTTATTGTATATGTATGCCCCAAATCACGAAGTTGTACAAGTACACATGCGGTTTTTGTGTGTACTAATCAGAACTTAATAAAACTGAGGAAAAAAATTATTCAAATGACAAGGAACCAATATAACATTAGAAAGATTAGTGATATCAAAAAATATACTCTTAAGTTCGGTATTTCACAGACTTAGGAAATCAGAACAATTTATTTTAAAGAGCACGATACTATGAATGCAGGCTGTTCATTTCTAGGTTGCATGGACTTGGTTTATATTGCAAATTCTTTGAGAATAGCAACTATATACACCTTGCTTCTGCGTATAACTAACTTAGTACTTTGTACCTGATTCAGTCAAGTGATCTGTTCAATCTGCTTATTCTTAAATGTTTGCATTAAGATATCAGTTAAGATTTTTGCTGCTCCTTTGTAAAAGAACTAGGCTGTTTACTTCTGCTATGAAAAATAATAGTGAAAAAAAATTGAAGAATGTCACCAAATTTAAGATAAGTCAACAGCAAATTATTTTCTTCTCTCTCTTTTTTTTCCGTCAAGTTTTTATTTAAATTCCAGTTGGTTAACATACAGTGTTAGTTCCAGGTGTAGACGTTAGTGATTCATCAGTTACATACAATACCCAGTGCTAAAAGCAAATTATTTTCATCATATATATACATATATATGCCCATTTTTCTTTATTTTTAAAACTTTTAGCCAAAAAAAAAAGGGAAACAAATAAGGTACTAGGCAACGTTTTTAAAGTTCAGCTTGAATTGCTAAAATACATGATTTGTCATTAATTAGACTGATCTTAATTAGTCTTAATTAGTGGAAATTTTAAAAAATTAACTACAGGTAATCTGATTTTCTTCTGGAATTTGCATGTTTTATTTTTTGGCATTTGGATCTATAAAACATTTGGAGTTTAAACTTGTATATGGTATAAAGTATGGATCTAATTTTATCTTCTTCTAAATTCCCAATTGTGCCAGAAGTATTAATTAAAAAGTCTACCATTGCCACAATACTTAAGAAGCCACCTTTATCCTATACTAATTTTCCGTACATATTTGAGTTTCCATCTAGATATGTTTATCTGATGCCAGTTACAGTAGTCCGTCGCATGCCAGCACCAACCATATTGATTGAATTATAGAGGCTTTGTGCTTGGCTGTGATATTCTCCCTGAACGTTTTTTCTTTCTTTTTTTTTTTTTTTAAGATTTTATTTATTTATTCGACAGAGAGAAATCACAAGTAGGCAGAGAGGCAGGCAGAGAGAGAGAGGAGGAAGCAGGCTCCCTGCTGAGCAGAAAGCCCGATGCGGGGCTCGAACCCAGGACCTGGGATCATGACCTGAGCCGAAGGCAGTGGCTTAACCCACTGAGCCACCCAGGCGCCCAAGTTTTTCCATTCTGATATTTTTTTCTGGCTATTCTTGCATGCTTCTTTTTCCTATAAGAACTTTAATATCAAGTTGTCTGAATCCATTAGCACGTTTACTGGATTCATCTTTGGGATTAAATTAAGTGCATAAATTAAATTTGCCAGCAGTTCTACAGCTACATATACGCATAAAAGAATTAAAAGCAAGGACTCAAACAGATATTTGTACAGCAATCTTTACAGAAGTATTATTCACAAGAGCCAAAATATGGAAACAAGCCAAGTATCTTCCACAGGTGAATAGACGTATGGAATATAGTGTATACAAACAATGGGATAGAATTCATCTATAATACAGGAATGAAATGCCAATACACGCTACAATACGAATAAACCCTGAAAACTTTAAGTCAAATAAGCCAGACACTAGAAGGCAAATATTATATCATTCCACATATATGGGGTACCTAAAGTAAGCAAATTTACAGAATGTAAAATAGAGACTACCATGTGTTGTGGGGAGAAATGAATCAGGAATTATTTTTTTTTAATGGTTACAGAATTTCTGCTTGGGATGGTGAGAAAGCTCTGGAAACCATTAGTGGTGATAGTTGCACAACATTGCGAATACATTTAATGCCATGCCATTGTACATTTAAAAATGGTTAAAATTTTAAGCTTTATGTTATATTTTACCATAAAAAATTATTCTTTGACAAAAAAAAGAATAGCCAGAACTGACATCTTTATAATATTGAATTGTGTTATCCAAGATCAGTAGACCTTTTCCTATTTGTTCAAATCTAGCTTTGGGTCTTTGAAGAATGTTCTAAAGATTCCCTCCTACAGTTTTTACATATAATTCTTAAATTGAACCCTTAGTGCTTAATATTTTTATTTCTATTATAAATTATGATTTTCTTAACCATTATGTTCTCTGACTGGTTATTGTCTGTGTATGAAGACTATTGACTTTTATACTATATTGCTTTTATATTATATTGACTTTTATATTATAATTTTATAGTGTGGTATTTCACTGATTTTTTTTTAATATTGTTAGAGTTAGTTTCATCATTAATTATGTGTAGTTTTCTAGGTATACATTCATATCATCTGAAAATAAAGATACTTTAACTTCTTTAACCATTCTTATGCTTTACTAGATTTCTCTTATTTACTTTTTTAAGATTTTATTTATTTGAGAAAGAGAGAGAGATAGAATGAGAGAGAGCACAAGCAGAGGGAGGGACAGAGGGAGAGGGAGAAGCAGACTTCCTGATGAGCAGGGAGCCCTATGCAGGGCTTGATCCCGGGACCCTGGAATCATGATCTGAGCAGAAGGCAGACACTTAACTGACTGAGCCGCCCAGGCACTCTGATTTCTCTTATTTAATTGTATTGGCTGATATCTATAGCTAGTGTTAAAAGGTAAAGAAAAAAAAAATGGATATCCTTGCCTTGCCCCTATCTTGTGAAAAATGTTTCCCAGTTGCCAAAGAATTCCTGTCTCTCTTTGCCCATTTTTCTCCCATGGAAACTATGCATTTCAAAAATTCTCCTTTGAATCATACGTTAAGTCTTTTTTTATAGACCATGCTCTAATCTCCCAGGATAGTATTTTTATATTTTCAGACTTAGAGTATCCTTATACTTTGGGGAGTGGTTTTAGACCAGTCTTAGGCTAGCAACTCTCCTTTCTCTTCCATCACTTTTTCTTGGCCTACCTTTTCTTGCCATAAAGTTGTAGGGTAGGAAGGTCTTAAGAAATCAGTTGCAGTGATTTGGTGTTTTCTGTTACTTTACTTAAACTGAAGTTTATGTTCTCGGTTTTCATGGCTTGCTGTAGGGATGGTTTTGTGTGATTTCATTTTTCCTTCTTATTTTTCTCCATAGTTTTGAAGTAAACATTGTGAGACCCTTATCTCAGAGTTGCCATTGCTTTTAGCTACATGAATACTCCAAAGGGACTTTTTTTTGTTCTACTTTGCTGGGTACTATCAAATTGACCTTCAAAATTCTAACATCTACTCACATTCCCACCAACTATGTAATAGATTAGTCTTTCTAGCCTTTTGCATTCTAAAAGATGAAAATTGGTAGCCTGTTTTTGTTTAAATTTGCCTTCCCATGGTCACTAGTAATGTCATTGGAATTAATATGAACCTCAGGATTTTGCATCTCTTCTGTGAATTATCTGTGCATAGACTTCACCATCATTCTCCTAGATTCTTTCTCTCTTTATCTTTCTTTCTTGCTCTCTCCTTCTTTTATTTTTTAGAAGTACATTGAATAATAGTAATTAATCCTGTTAGTATATGTCGCAAACCCATACTGATTTAAAATATATTTACCCTCAAAATTAGAAATAACTGCAGAATTCAGTATCAGCCTTTTTTCTTCTGATATTTTATGCTTTGCTTAATGACCTTTCCTAACCTAAGCTAATAAAAATATTTCCTATTATTTTCTTCTATTAAGTATCTTTTTCTTCTGTTAAGTATATTTTTTATTTATTCTGTCACTTTAACTCATCTGGAGTTTATATCTTATTGTAGTATAAGGTAAGTTATATACAACTAAATATTTTTCTTCTATCCAAAGATCAGAGAAATACGCAAAATTATTTTATCTGTATATCTCCTACTATATTAGATGAGTAATGACTATTTGGAGAACATATTGTATAACGAACACTCTACGGACAAGCTACCTATCAAAATTATTCAGTCAAGTCCTTATATTATATACCTATGGTCATATAATTAATAACTGCAAGGAAGGAATTCAATCCATGGCACCATAGTAATCTGATATAAGAGAGTTTATAATAATTTTTAAAGAATTTGAATAAAGGGGTGCCTGGATGGCTCAGTGGGTTAAAGCCTCTGCCTTCCGTTCAGGTCGTGATCCCAGGGTCCTGGGATCGAGACCCGCGTCTGGCTCTCTGCTCAGCGGGGAGCCTGCTTCCTCCTTTCTCTCTCTCTGCCTGCCTCTCTGCCAACTTGTGGTCTCTGTCTGTCAAATAAATAAATAAAATCTTTGAAAAAAAAAAGAATTTGAATAGGTTTTGAAATTAAATTAAATTTACCTTGTTATATTTGACATCTTTGGAAGTAGTGACACTATTTAAAATAGTGATCTGTATTTATTAAATTTCTCAGTTAGGTAGTCTGTTCATTAGCTGATCATGCTAAATAAGGTCAAGCTTAGAACCCCATAATCCAACCACAATAAAGCAGCTTTCCATCTAAGAAGCCAGAGCTTATGTCTCCCATTGTTGGATTATTGGAGTTTATCTCTGTATGATCTACTTCTTACTGCAACACAACTTTCATATAACCTCTTTGCACAATGTAACTTTTGGGAGGGAACCAAAGATTTCAAAACTCTTCCCACACTAGTTTGAAACATTGATTTCCATGTTATGAGAATTTAAGATGAAAAGAGAAATTGGCTTACCATTTCTAGAAATAATTAATTAGAAAAACAAGTAAGGAGGGGTATCTCTCTCTCTCCCTCTCCTACCCCACTACCCGTGATCCTCCTGTGCACACATGCACTCTCTCTCTCAGAAAAATAAAAAATAAATCAATAAAAAGAAAAACAGATAAAAAATATTCAGGACATGGAATGTTAATAATAATAAATTTATTTAAAAATCTCCATTTTTTTCTGGATAATCAAATCTTCAAATAAAGCAGATAATAAAATCATGGTTTTTACACTGGAAATTTTTTTTTTATTTTATTTATTTATTTATTTATTTTTAAAGATTTTTATTTATTTATTTGACAGAGAGAGATCACAAGTAGACAGAGAGGCAGGCAGAGAGAGAGAGAGAGAGGGAAGCAGGCTCCCTGCTGAGCGGAGAGCCCGATGTGGGACTCGATCCCAGGACCCTGAGATCATGACCTGAGCCGAAGGCAGCGGCTTAACCCACTGAGCCACCCAGGCGCCCCGGAAATTTTTTTTTTAATTCTCATTCTAGACTTTCTTCCAATTTCAGGCTCCTTAGTAATTTGACAATGTAAATCATAGACTGACAAAATATAGCAGTAAAAAGAAATATTATAAATAATCTGTCTTTTCTTCACCTAATTAAATCTCATAGTTTTGCTTTCTTTCTTTCTGTTTTAACCTTAGGGAAGTCTATATCACTTCTTTCACAGAATAAAAGGTTAAACAACTTTATTTAAAACTAATTGCCAATTTCATTGTCCTTCTCTCTTCATTAGAAATATTCCCTGAAAATCACATCCAGTAGTGCATTCTAAGTAGCTCTTTTTGCCAAAACTTAATAAATAAACTAGTTTGAACAAGGAGGAATGTGAATCCCACTACAAATTAATACTTAATATCCTTTATGGTTGTAGGAAAATGTGCAGAATCAATGTAATTTTAGGCAAAGAAAATACATTTACAGTTTAATTTGATGAGAGTCTCTTTGAAAGAATATCATAAGAACTTTCTGCAGCTGAATGTTGTCCTGATTCCATTAAGGATAAATTCCCACTTTGCATTTATTATACATTTAGAGGGCCTAGAAATATCACTGCGAGATAACGAACCATTTCTACAATTTCAGAAATAGATGTCTACACAGTTCAGTATTGTTCAGCAATTTTCCAGAGGGACAGATTTCCAGGTCTAGTGACCATTCCTGTATTCATGATGGAATCCCCTTTCTTTTTAAAACTCACTGCAACTTCTCATCTCTCCTGCTTCTAGCCACATTAGAAGAGTTATGGATTGGGTCCATAACAGGCAGAGTGACCTTGGAAGTTTAGGAATAAGGACTTGAAAGATAGAGGAGACCTAATCAGTTAAAGTCACCTACAACAGGTGCCTGCTGCTATATCCCACTGGCGCTAGCCACATATGTAATAACTTGAGCCCAAACCAACACATGTGAATGGAAAAATGTTGTCCTAGAATTAAGAAATGGTGGTGGGGAAGGAGGTGGATCTACGCAGGTTATTCAAAGGACATGTGCTTTTCTATTTTGCTTCTTATTTAAACGGGTCTGTTCTTTCTTGCCCTTGGAAATCTAAGGTGGGCAGTATTTGGGCAGAGATCAAATGAGCTCTATGTATATCTGTGTGCCTAAACAGAGTGTTCTAGCACAGACATTTACTTCCTTTTATTTTTTTTCTCTATACATTTTGAATAATTTATTTTAACTTTAGTTATGGCTCTGGACAAATTTAGAAAAATAACAGTTTTCCCTGACTGACCATTTTGGGATTTTCTCCCATTTGCCCAGATCACCACCACCACCACGCCACCACTGCTGTGTTTATTGTAAATGATCTGAATACATTTCTTAGAACCCTTTCTGCTGCCTCCTCCATCAGAAATAAGTTATCGTCTCCTCTCCCAATCATTTAGATAATGAATGAATAGGTAATACACTAGTTTGAATGAAGGTATAAATTGCTGAGTAACCAAGGGAACAAACCAGTAAATATTTATTATTATTGGCAAATGAGAGGTTACTCTATTACCTGGCCCAGATTTCATGTGGACACTCATGGTATTCTATTTTAAAACTAAATAAAAAATGATAGACAATTAGGTTGAAATGGTAAAACATCTCTCTCAATGGGATTTCTCATACCTGGCTAGTGATTAGAATTACCTAGAGAGTTTTATAAACATAAATAAGTCCCCCAAGACTTATTGAATCACATCTGTGATTTTTTAAAACCACACATATGATTCTGATGCATACACAGGGATGCCGCCTAAGAAATTGTGGTCCTAAAGCAGCAGGCAGTATCAGCATCACCTAAAAGTTTGTTAGAATTTCAAAGTATCAGGCTCTAGCTCAGACCTACTGGATCAGGATGTGCTTTTTCATAAGAACTCTAGTGATTTGTATGCGGTTGAAGTTTGAGAAACAGTGAAGTATAATCAGCCACAATAGTCAGGGTTTAAAAAAAAATTATTTTAAAAATCAAAGAGGAGGGGCACCTGGGTGGCTCAGTTGGTTAAGTGACTGCCTTTGGCTCAGATCATGATCCTGGAGTTATGGGATGGAGTCCCGCATCAGGCTATCTGCTCAGCAGGGAGTCTGCTTCTCCCTCTGACCCTCCCCTTCTCGTCCTCTCTCTCTCTCTCTCATTCTCTCCCTTTCAAATAAATAAATAAAATCTTTTTAAAAAATCAAAGAGGAATGAAAGATGGAGTAAAGGAACAATGTAGAGCAAGTAAGGTCGGAATAGGTTGTGTGCGTAGTTGCTGGCCAGTTGGAGACATTTACAGTGCCTGAGCCTCACCATCATCTACCCTTAAAATCTTTTCTTGTTGGCTTCAGGGCTGTTCTGAAAGATGGTCAGAAACACTTCAGCCATCCCATCTTTATTAGCCCTTCCCCTGGCTGTGTAGAGTTTCTATGCCAGCCCCCTTATGGAAAGTTATCAGGTAATAGAAATCATGCTTGAAGTGAATGTTTCATAGAACTCATCCAGGTCAGGACTTAATGGTTAGCTAGAAAAGTAGATTATCTCATAAATAACATATATGAGAAATCATTTTATAGCTAGACTTGATGGAGTAAGTAGCTTTACCTTAAAACAAGCAGATAGTCTTAAAAAATAAAACTACACTCTAAACACTTACAATGACAACTGAACCATCTTATCTCCATTCTGAGTGAGTTCTAAATGGAGGTCTTCTCTCAATAGTCTGTTCTCCCAAATCAGAGAGTTGCAGTGTGAATATCCTCACATGAGTAAATGTATTCCATTGAGATAATCACCTAATTTAAACAACTGATCTACCCTAGGAGAGAGAAGAAGGCCACTTGACTGACAATTTCAACTTAGTTTTGAACTTTTCTATGTTCACCCAAGCTTAAGCTTCAAAAAGTTTTCTTTAATATGCAACATTGGCTAAGTCACACAGGAATGCAGAAAATTAAAATATTCAACACATTAGTATGTGTGGCACATCGTACTATTAAATATTTATTGAACACTAACAAGTGCTAACTCTACAAAACATAGAGTCAGATTCTGCTCCTTCCCAGGACAGTACTAAAAGACAATGCAAAACAGTAGCACCTGTGATAGCACACTCCATTCCAGCTCATAAGACACAAATTTAAAATAAATTACATCCTTTGAATCAGGGGACCCTTAAACAATTGATTTAGCCTTTCTGGGGGTTTATATTCATACAGAACATTCTTTCTGTCTACAATCCGCACCCTTGCACACTGTATCTTTCTGAAAATAACCAAGTGATCACAGATTGTGTTTCCTAATCCTGAAATAATTTCTAATCCCTCTCTAGAATTTAAACATTTGTGGTTGTCTGACTCAAATAAATCTCATAAAAACTCTCCTATGCCATAACAGAATTGTTCAATGATCATTATGCCTGGAGTCTTTATTTAATACTAAATTAAGACATAATAATACTCTTGAAATACAGATAACTTTGCAAGGCTCTACTTTGTTTTAAAAAAAAAAAAAAGCCCTCTTCTAGAAGTCTGATCAAGAAGGAATGATCAAAGTAAGGGGGTATTTATAGTAAGTCTTATATACCTATAGGTATTTTCATGGTTTGAAAATATCAACTACAACAATACCAACCATGAAAGTTGTATTAAAATGAAATATTTGCTTTTCCAAACAAACAAGAACTTCCCTTCTGAGCAGACTGGTCCATCTGTACCTTCTCTGTGGAATCCCATCTGTCTGCCAGTCTTGGTGTTTGCCAACACTCATTAAGAATATGATGAATCAATTGATTTCATTTTCTGTGACTCTACATGGCGGTGTTTCATTTTGGAACATGGCTGGGCCTGGAGACAGTATATTTCAAGAGAAGGTGGGCAGGTGTGAGGAAATCAGGGTGAGGCTTTTAAGAATTTTGAAAAGAATAATGAGGGTTGGGAATGCACCCCCTAAATTCAACCATCTGCTGAAATGCATACATGATTAAATAAACCAGATTGCCATTCATTCATTCATTCATTCATCATTCATTTAGCAATCCATTTAGCAAAACCATACTCACTGTCCTCCATACTGAAAATACTAACTCAAATCATAACTACTCCCTTGAGGAAGTTAAGCTCTAGTAGGGAATCATATTAAATTTCAACACTATTTTTAAAAACTGAAACTATTTCTAATCACATTTTCTAATCTTCTGGAATGCACTTATTCATTCACTAACCTAAATCCATATTTAGGACAGTATCTTTCTTCAGTGCTTGTGAATGAAAAAGGATTCTTGCTGTCTATTTTTCAGGATAGAAGATAAAGGAGGCGATCAAAAAAAAAAAAAAAAAAAAAAAAAGGAATGATTCCACACCATGCTTGGCATTAAAAGAAATTAAGAAAGTTAGAAACACCTTCTAGTGACCTTCTAGTGGTACTTCCATCTCCAAACCTGCTGCTCTTATCAGAATGATGGGCTTCCTTAGTCCCTGTATTAAGCACTTTCCATAACGCTTTCCAACCCTCTTTGATTAGTTTCCTTCGCCACAACCTTCATAGACCAACTTCAGTGATACTTTCTCCATAAACATTTCCTTGGTTCTTGCTCTACACTGTTTTCTACTTCTGTTGTTCCTCAACCAGTGGCCACACTGCATAAGAGGTTAAGCCTTATTTGCCTGTGGTCTTATAAATAATTGCTCCACATGTTTTCTTTACCTAGTTGAGTTTGAACTCTTAAGAAAAGCCAAAGCCTTACATGGTGTCCCCTGTTTGTGCCAGTGAATACTTACTGCACACACAGCTAAAGCACTACAATTAGTTATTCATTGATGAATTCATTGATTAGTCGCTAAGTAGCTCCTCTCCAGGATGTGACTCCTTTAAATAGTCATCACATGAATTAAAAAACAACCTTTCCACCTCATCCCCACCTTCACCACTACCACCACCCTCTGCTGGCATTTATTGCTACATATCTCTAGATCTTTGATTTTATCTTTTTAGGAGAACTTTCTCCTAAGATTTCTGTAATTTGAGATTCTGCTTCTGAGAATAGTGATTACTTTATGTTTCTGAGAAGAAAATAATTTATCCTTTTCCATTCAAATATTCCCTCATATCTTAATTATAAAATTATATAATTATAGTTTCTCATTTCTTAATTTCTATAAATAAAATCCTGAATTTTGAAACTTATGTCAGCATTTGACTCAAATGATTAAAATCCTGAAATAGTTCCCTCATTCACTCTTCACCTTTTGGTTCATATCTTGCCTTCTCTGGGCAGGGGGATGTCATAATTGGGTGACAGACATTAAGGATTGCACTTAATGTAATGAGCTCTGCATGTTATATGCAACTGATGAATCACTAAATTCTACCCCTGAAACTAATACACACTATATGTTAACTAACTTCAATTTAAGTAAAATTAAAAAAAAAAAAAAAAGCCTTCTCTGACCCAATCCCCCTATATTGGTATTTTATAGCAGAGTAACAAATTACCACAAATTTAGCAGCTTAAACCACACATTTATTATCTCACAGTTCCTCTGGATTGGAGGCAAGGCACCACCAACCAAGGTCCTTTGCTCACATCTCACAGGCAGCAGTGAGGGTGCTGGCTGGGGCTGGGGGTCTCCCTTGGGGCCCAGGGTCCTCTTTCAAGCTCATGGTTATTGGTAGAATTCAATTTTTTCTGGTTGAAGGGCTAAGTGCCCCATTCTCTTATTGACTGCCAACCACTGGCTGTAATTCACTTGTGGAGATTTCCCTCAATTTCCTGCCACATGGCTTTCTCCTCTCCCAACATGGTAATTAGATTCATCTCCTGGGCCAGAAGAACATTTCTCTGATGTTTCACCATCTTTTAAAGGACTCATGTGATTAGGCCAGGCCCACTGGAATAATCTCCCTATTGATTAACTCCAAGGCAACTGATTAGGGAACTTTAATTACATTTGTAAAATCTCTCTTGCCATATAATGGAAGTGATATATCATTAAACTCACAGATCTTCCCCCTACTCGAGGTGGGGGGGGATTATACAAGCACAAGTGTCGTTGAGGGGTCATTTTTTTTTTTTTAAGATTTTATTTATTTATTTGACACAGAGAGATCACAAGTAGGCAGAGAGGCAGGCAGAGAGAGGAGGAAGCAGGCTCCCCGCCGAGCAGGGAGCCCGATGTGGGGCTCAATCCCAGGACCCTGAGATCATGATCTGAGCCGAAGGCAGAGGCTTTAACCCACTGAGCCACCCAGGCGCCCCGAGGGGTCATTTTACAATTCTACCACACTCCCTTATTCTGTTCCTTTTTTCTCCTTTTTCCTGTACAATATTCCTTATATAGTATATCATATATATATTTATTTGCTGATATTATTTATCTCTTCCCACCAGAATATAAACCTATCAACAATAGGAACACTAGCATCTTCTTTTTGACTCATTTACAACTCCAAGATCCAGAGCAGAACTTGTTCCATTTTACATGTTCAATGAATAAGTGATAGATGAATAAGTGCTCAAATTATTCAATTTTTAGACTACTTAAAGAAATTAAAGATAGTTACATACTGTTGACAGGAGATATCTCTAAGATTTAAGGCCAGAGAGATTAGAATGGAAAAGATTGAAAAAAAATCATCTCAGAAATCCTACCCAGAAGACTGCTATAGTGAAACATACAGAGACTTCAAGGTAAAAAAGCATGATAGAAAAGGTCACCACACATTAAAAAAGGATAAAATTTACCTAGAAGATATAGAATTTCTAGAATTGTATTACCTAATAGTTTGTCTAAAAAGTACATAAAGAAAAATCAACATGGAAGTAGAAAGCAAATCCTTCATGGAAATCAGGCATTAAAATTAAAATTTGGGGGGGTGCCTGGGCTCAGTGGGTTAAGCCTCTGCCTCGGCCCAGGTCATGATCTCAGGGTCCTGAGATTGAGCCCCACATCGGGCTCTCTGCTCAGCAGGGAGGCTGCTTCCCCCTTCTCTCTGCCTGCCTCTCTGCCTACTTGTGATTTCTCTCTCTGTCAAAATAAATAAATAAAATCTAAAAAAAATATTAAAATTTGGTAACATCTAATAATTGTAGACATGCTCTATATCCCATCAACATTATTGTAAAGCAATGCTTTTTACCATTTTTAAAGTCCACAGAAGAAGATAATATTTGCTCGCATACTAGGGTAATGAGTGAGGCTGCTTGCTGTCCAAAGGATGCAGGGGGTCAATAAAGCCCCACATCCATAACGCAAATACAGCAGACTAGTTGGAAATACCGTCCTAGAGAGGGCCATGCAATATATATCTGGAGACTTGTACAAGAATAGCCATGGGGGCACCTGGGTGTCTCAGTGGGTTATGCCTCTGCTTTTGGCTCAGGTCATGATCTCAGGGTCCTGGGATCGAGCCCCTCTTCGGGCTCTCTGCTCAGCAGGGAGCCTGCTTCTCCCTCTCTCTCTGCCTGCCTCTCTGCCTAATTGTGATCTCTCTCTCTCTGTGTCAAATAAATAAATAAAATCTTGGAAAAAAAAAAAGAATAGCCATGGCTGCATTTTTAATAGTAGAAACTTAAAATTAAACCAATCTAAATATCCACTGATAGTAAAATATGTAAATAAATCATAGTATATTTATAAAACAGAGTAAATATGAACAAGTGTAAACAAAGATAAATCTCAGGAACAGAATATGGAGTAAATAACCAAGTCACCAAAAATGTATGCTGGGTAATTATAAAACTTAAAAAAGACAAAATTAAATCACAATTTTAGGACTACATACATTTGTTATTGTTATGGGTTGAATTGTTCCCCACAATGTTCCCACGCGGAAATCCTAAACTCCAGTACCTCCGAATGTAACCTAATTGGAAATAGTTATTGCCAATGTAATAGTTAAGATGAGGTCATACCATATAGGGCAGACCCCTAATACAATATGACTAGTGTCTTTCTAATAAAGGGAAATTTGAACACAGACACAGGGAAAAATGTCATGTGAACATAACGTATCAGGGTGACATACCTACATGATCAAGAATGCCAAAGATTCCAACAAACTATCGGAAACTAGGGTAGAACCATGCAACAGATTCTTTCCCGCAGCCCTAGAAAGAATACACCTAGCTGGCATCTTGATCTAAGACTTCTAGTCTCTAGAACTCTGAAACAATAAATTTCTTTTGTTTAGTCCCCATTCCATGGTACTTTTTACAGTATAGATATATGTATTGTATAAATATGTAAAATTTACAGACAGTCCCCAGCTTGCAATTGTTCAACTCAATGATTTTTCAGCTTTAATGATGGTGTGAAAGCAATAGACATTCAAAGGAAATTATACTTTAAATTTTGAATAGTGATTTTTTTTCTGGGGCTAGTGATATATGATTCAATACTTTCTTGTGATGCTGGGCAGTGGCAATGAACCATAGTTTTCAGTCAATCATACAATCATGAGGGCAAACAACTGATACACTACATTCTGTATGCATTCAACCATTCTGCTTTTTACTTTCAGTACAGTATTCAATAAATTACATGAAATATTCAATACCTTATCACAAAGTAGGCTAAATCTAATAAATGTATTAGATTATTTTGCCCAGCTGTAGGTTAATGTGTTCTGACCATGGTTAAGTTAGGCCAGGCTAAGCTATGACATTCAGTAGGTTAGGTATAGAAAATGCAATTTTGACTTATGATATTTTTTAATTATGATGGGTTTATTGGATGTAATCCCATCATAAATTGAGGAAAGTTCATATAGGTATTTTATACATATAAAATTGTAAATCTCTGATATATTTGGTAATAATGTTTTTTTAATTCAATGTGCTTTGGAATTTTATTATGCGTAACAAATTATTTATAATTGATTATGAAACACTTGTGAATTTATGGAGAATTTTTCTCTATACTAGAAGAGAAAAAGTTGAAAAGTATAGATTTTATATAAATGTCTATGTAACTGAAATAATAATTATATCTTTATCATAATTCTTTTCATTGTTAAATTAGTTAATGTAAGTAAAATACTTGAAAAGTGTTTGAAAAACAATGCCAAAAATACCTATTAATATTATGCATAACAAACATAATGATTATTATATCAATATAGACAAAAACACAAAATAGTTTTTCAGCTCCCAAATTCATAATTGATTCCATAATATCATATAATATACAATCCATGTTCAAATATACTTACTGGTGAAAGGATATCCTTTGAGCCTATTTTTTTTCATAAGGGGACCCTTTCAAGCAGGATCCTGTGTCTTTTTGAATGTCTCAACAGTCTTTGAGTACATCTTTGCTTTTGGCACCAAAGAAAATTGTTCCAGGATCAACTTCTACCATCCAAGTACATAACTGAAATCAATTATCTCTCCATAAAGCTCTGTTTTGTTTTTCTGGGGAAAGCACTTAGAAACCATGATATGGAGAATAAATTTGCCCACTGCTACTGGCATATCATTACTTTTACACCCTTTCTGTGGATAGAACTAAATAAATATACATATATTTTAAAATCCTGATTGAATTGCATTTCCAGTCACAGTGAAGTAACCAGTGTTGGACTTAATCTCTACCTTAAACAACTATAAAACTGAACAAAGTATATGACATAACTGCTTTAAGCATCGGACAACAAATAGCATTCATTTGTGATTCCATATGACTAGGACAAAGCCTGAAGTGAACTTTCCACCCAAGGACACTTTTCAAATCACAACAGGGATATGAAACCCAGAGAGCAGAATTTTTCTGGCCAGAGGAAGTAAAGTCTAGTGCTTGCCAAAAGAATGGATGAATCTTCGTATTAATATAATGAAACTCTACAGAGTAAAAATGAATGAACTTCTGAAACAGATAATATAGGTATCTCTCACTGGCATCATACTTAATATAAGAAACCAGACATAGAAAAACACATATGCATGATTCAAATCATTTGAAGATCTAGAGCAGACAACAGTAATCTATGGTTATTGAAATCAGAATGATAGTTGCCTATGTTGTTGGGGTATTGAACAGTAAGATGTACAAGGAAATAAGGAAGATCCATGCATTTCTCTCTATGAGAATTACATATTGATAAAGAAAAAATGAAAGCAAAAATAAAATCTTGAGTTCATGCTGAAATGTCCAGTTCAAATCCAACAGTCTAGAGTTTGTTGCTAATTTTTCTTTTCTTTCACTTCATATCTTCTATGCTAAAAACCATAGTTCCCTAAATCACAAATATATGTATTCATTTTCCCTCTTCTTCAAACAGAAAATAGTTTCAGAATTACCAGTTTCATTAACAACAATAAACTTACTAAATTAAGTTTGCCATTTTACTGAGATTCTTTTTGTCCTTAGAAGATATCCTTAAAGGATTTTACCAGGCTGCAGGATACACAATTTATTTGAACTACTAGTTGGGTGATTTTGTGTTTTTCTTCTAAACTTTGAAGTTAGTAATTTGTTTAAAAAAAAAAAGTCAGCTGCATTTATTTCTATTCATTTTATCTTTTCTCATTTAATTTTGTTCTTTTAATATGTGACATTTACATTTCAAGTTAACCTATAAAAATGTGTACTCAGAGATGTCTCACCCCTGTCCCTCTCTTCTCTAAACTACATTCCCAACTACTCTTTTTATTATACGCTTTCATCCTGTTCCAATTTATCTTTGCTGTATTCCTTTTTTTAAAAAAAAATTGACATATTTATAAATAATTGAATGTTTCATACAAGGTATACTCTCACAATGTCCTGTAAGTCATTTAACAATTTACTTTGGAATTCATACTGGATTTGTTTATACAGATCTTTCACATCTTTTTTTCTTTTTTCCTGCTGATTGCAATCTATTGGGTACATGTGTCATAGTTTAATCAAGCAGTCTCTTCTAGATGGGCATTTAGGTTACTTCATTTTTTTGCTAAGGAGAGTCATGCTATAATAATTGTCCTTTTGGATATATCATTTTGTACATATTGATTATTTGTCAGGAAAATTCCTTAAAATGAGATATAGATTTAAAAGTAAATGCATATGCAATTTGATTGGATATTTAAAAAATCCTTTCCACAAGGAATTGCAACATTTTGTACTCCTATCTGCAATGTGTAAGAATGCCCATTTCCTCAACAAAGTACATTGCCAAGTTTTTTTAATTTCTTCACATCCAGATTATAAGGAGAGTTTCTTCCCATGTTTTATTCTAACACTTGTACATTTCTAATTCTGATTCATTCAGAGTTTAATCTGATGTTCGGTGTAAGGAGGATCCAGATTCTTATTTTCTTTAAAATGACTATCCTCTGGTTTCAACACCATCCACAAAATGTCTCTCATTTTCTCAGTTATTTTATATTCAAACTTTGTCATATATTTGAATTCCATATGTACTAGAGTTTATTTCTGGGCTTTTTATTCTATTCTATTGGTTCGTGTGCCCAAACACACTCTTTTATTTAGAATCACTTGATAGAGGGCTTTACTCTCTGGGAGAGCAATTTGTCTCCACACTCCACCATTGTTCCTTTTTCAAGATTTTCCTAGTTCTTCTTGGTGTTTTAACCCCTGTATGAACTTTAGAATCAACTTACCCAGTTCCACTAAAAGTTACTGACATTTTATTGATATATTTATATATTAACTTGGGGGAATTGGCATCTTTATGATATGGAGTGTAACTGTTCAAGAAAAAAGTGTATCTTTACATTTGTTGAAAACTATTGTGTTTTTTGGAAGTGTTTAAGGTTTTGCCCATATAAGTTTTTCATCTTTAGTCCAATACATTTTATATATCTTGTTGCTATTATAAATTGTCTTCCTGTTATATTTTCTAAACAATGATTATTTCTATATGACCGAAGATTTTGCATATTAACTTTAACATCTACTAACTTACTGATTTTTTATTGTGCTTTATCAGACAATTTCCAGATATTTAAAGATAACATCTGTAAAAAGTAGTTTTCTAAACCATTGTCTTCTTTTCCAATTCTTATGTTGTTAAAGTTTTATCTCAACCAGTTTCACTGGATTCACTATTATTGAATGAAATTCACCAATTTCATTCAGTTCACTAACATAGTGCTTATTAATTAGGAGTGATTTTATTCCCCAAGGAATATTTGGAAATTTCTAGAGACATTTTTGATTGCAGGGTACTGGTGCTAATTGGCATCTCATGGGGAGAGGCCAGGAATGCTATTCAACATCCTGAAATGCACAAGAAAGTCCTCACAATGAGGAATTATCCAGCCAAAATGTTAGTAGAATAAATTGAGAATTTTTGCCCTAATTTAATATTAAACAGTACTAAAAATATTGAACACTCTTATCTTGTCCCTGACTCCGTGGGAATGCCTCCTATGTTTCTCCATTAAGTAGAAATTTTGACTTCATTGATGTTGTTATTATTGTTTTAGAAAGTTGTTTTTTTTTTTTTTCTATTCTCTGGAAGAATATAAATATCATTTGTGATTATCTGGAAATTGAAAGTTCAGTAGAACTGCCCAGTGAAACCCTCTGGGCCCATATGAACCAGATGTTATTATCTCTTGGAAATGTTATCTCTGGAAAGTAAAATTGTAGGTTAACAATTGAGAACAACTTAAGATTTTCAACATTTAAAAAATAAATTTAAGCAAAAAACTATGAACTGGAGTTTTATTAGATCCATCAATCAAAGGATATGTGTATGTATGTGTTATGCTTAAGATATATACTACATATATATGTAGTTAACTCTATGTAACTCTATGTACAGATCTAACATGGTCAATGATATATAGGTAGATAGACATGTGTCCTATGTGATTCAAGGATATTAAGAGAGTTTTCTTGTTTACAATAATACCCAACTAACCTGTTCATTTTATGCCTGAAATATAACCCAGAAAACCCAAGGGTTCATAGTATATTCACACATCAGAGGATTACCTCTTTATAATCAACAGGCATAGTCAGCATCATTATTCAGCCTAACTAGGGAAAATCTAATCTTTTTACCAAGTATTTCTGAAAATCCTTGGGATGTCTACTTCTATCAAACTGTTGTTCTGAAGATAACACATATTTTTGTAGATCAAACTGTTTAAACCCATGAATCCATTCCAGATGTTATTAAAATACTGAAACATAGAAAGTCATTGCCATGAAAACATTAAAAATCTAGGATTCATTTCATCTTAATTTTGTGTATTACAATCAATATTGATAGAATGCAGACCATAGGTATCCAAAATGTCAACCGAGACATTGAAGAAAGATTTTATTATGCTCAAAATAATTTATATTGTAAAACATTTTTATATTAATTACTCTAATTATTAGACATGGTAAATTACAGGTAAATTACAGACAACTACACACATAACTGATGAGTGTCTTATTGCTAAATCAGGATGGATAGCTAAAGATTTTGCTCAGTTTTTTAAAGCATGGCATGTATTTTACAATCAATATTTTCCATGATTTCTCAGTAGTCAGGTACTTCAAAAGTTAGTAGAAAAAATTGATGTGGGGCAATAATAGGTATGCATAATAAATGCTATCCTGTTTTATTTTTGAACCTTTTCTTTAGCAGTTATTTGCCATGTCTTGATAATGATACCATAGAGTGAGTCCATCCACATTTCATGTTTTATTCATATTAATTTAAAAAGCAGCTAGCTTTCAAAGGGTTAGCTCCAGAGAACAAAATTTTATGGTCACCTTTAAATTATATTAACATAGCCAGGAGCTAAGGACTTTAGTTGTATTAAACACAACCTAAAGCAAATTCAAATCTGTTTGATAAATGCCTCGTTTTCTCAGTAAAAGCCTTTTCTAAATCTCTTGTGATATTTCAGAATGCAGATAGGGTAACTATGACTTCAAAAAGGATAGAATGGTGCCAATGTCCTTTCATAATTTTCCTCTGAACACCCAAAGGAGGAATGAAATCCTAACCCAGGAATATTTTAAATGACCATATCATACAACAAATTACTAAATTGCAACTATATAACTTACTTTGAGAGAGATTATCTCGAAAAATGTTCTGTGTAAAATGTTTTAAGGCACTTCCCTCATCTTGAGTGGCAAGTAAACACTGAATTGATAATATTTCATTTGGTGAGTCCTATTTTCTTAAAGCAAGTAGTAGTTTATCCACCTGGAGATTCAAACACACGTTATTCATGTTACAGTTGCTATATTTGCTCATTTATGAATGATGCCATTTTTGGGTGAAGTGTTTGGCTTATGGGTTTAAAAATATATATAATATATCAGGGCTCCTGTTTGCAAATGATAGAAAACTTTGCCAAAGAACAGCCTGAAACCTCAGAACAGGGCTGACTTCTGCGAGCTCCATTTGGTTTCAAACACTATTTTTGCTATTGTTTCCCTTTCTGGCTCTTCTGCTTTATCTGCGCTGGCCCAATTTTGAGAACATTCCTACTATCATGCTATTAAGACATCATAAGTAATATCCTTTCATTTTTACATCCCTTCATTAATCCGAAGTGAGTCAGTAGGTCCAACCACATACCAGGGAAGAACATTACGTCAGGGCATGAGTAAGAGGAGGCAGGAGATTTGGGAGCCTTTAAGAAGTTACCCATTAAACCACAGTAACTCAGACCAAACAGGAGCTAGCTATGAACACTCTGAGTTGATAAAGAAATGTGAAGAAGATGAGCGGTGTGTGTGGCACATAAGTATTTTCCTTTGCACTCAAATGTTAAAAAGAAAGAAAAACAATTTTTTTCAAAAGGAAACCACTTTTAAATTATTTAATTGTACAATATTCTGGCAATCCCAATGATGGCTTCTGGGTGGAATACTGGTGATTTTTCTTTTCAGGTTTTTTTTTTTTTTTTTATAAACATATAATATATTTTTATCCCCAGGGGTACAGGTCTGTGAATCGCCAGGTTTACACACTTCACAGCACTCACCATAGCACATACCCTCCCCAATGTCCATAACCCCACCCCCCTCTCCCAATCCCCCTCCCCCCATCAACCCTCAGTTTGTTTTGTGAGATTAAGAGTCACTTATGGTTTGTCTCCCTCCCAATCCCATCTTGTTTCACTGAGGGACATCGCTCCAGAGGCTTAACCGGGGTGAAGCCCATGCGGGGTCAGCGTGGCCTCAGGTCCCGCAGGGTCTTTTCAGGTTTTTATACTTTTCAAATACCACACAATATGCTTAGTCTTATGCTTAGTTCTATATTTCAGCAGAAAAAAAAAAAAAAAACTACATCAAACTCTGAAAATAACATCTAAAGTCAAAGAAACTTTACTTTGTGTCTCATACTCTGGGATGTGCTAATTTATCTTTTGTATTCTTTATGTGTATATGCAGGCTATCTGCTATACTTTTCCATATGTTTTCACATTCAATGCACACAATAAATTTTTTCACCCTTTGTAAGGAAACTGAGATTCAGGGTGTTTAAAGTTGCCAAAGACCACACAGATAGTAAATTAGAATTTAGGGGAATAGATTTCCCTTCTTCTAACACCTGCTCTTCCTCATCTTATAGGCAGTAAACCAGAATATTAAGAGCATGAGCTCTGGACTCATGATGTTCCAATATTTTTGTTCCAGTATTTATTATCTTAAACAAATCTAGACAACTTAGATAACTCCCTATGTTTAAATTTCCTCATCTATAAAATGTAGATAATAATAGTACCTATTATATTAACTACATTAAGGACAAAACAAGATGCTACTTATGAAACACACAGAACACTACTGGTATGTACTAAATACATAAAACACAAGCTCATTTTAGGATATTATACTAAGGGCATTTGCTTTTCTCATTTAAAAATTAAAAAAAAAAACACGTAAAAACAGGTACAACTTTTATTAGCATTTTAGAGATGAGAAAAGAGAGAGTTAGATAAATCACATAAATAGCCCAAAATTGTACCCTGGCAGGTGGTTAGCCTGTATTTGAAATCAGTCAGTATGAGTCAGGAGCCTCTAGGCTAACCCACTGAGCTCCATCTGCCTGGTGTCAAAATTCCTCTCCTTCTCACCCTATTATGTTGCCTTACATTGATTGCTATATGGCTTTTACTGGTCCGAGTATTCCATGACTTGTCTCATTTCATCTTCAAGATATCTTATTATTATTTTTCCCTTATCTTGTAAGTCCATCTTGCAGATAAAGAAGCTGAAATTCAGTTAAATTACATGCTTCCCCAACTAACCTTGTTCAAAAGTAGCAGAACCCCAGGCTTTTGATACCTTGGAATGACAGCCTTGGCCTCGCTCGCACCCTCAGGTCCAAGGGTTGGCTGAGGTGTCACCTGCCTCCTAACATGGAAAACTTCTGACTTCTTCCAGGGGAATCAGCCTGTGTGAGAAACAGATAGAAAGAGAGAAAAACACATTGACATGTAAAACAAGGTGACTAAATTCAGGATATGTAATTCACTCTGTCTTTCAAATGTCCCCTGGAATTTATTACACACAACTTAATTGAGTTTCACACTATGTGGCTGAGTTTTATGACTGAACAATCTCACGGCACAGAGGAAGAGTGTTGACGAGGTTAAAAGAGGTAACACACGACTGAGATCATGTTTATTATAAGGGAGAAAAGCCTTCCATTTATCAGGAGGTAAAAGTAAGATTATTTGGCCTTACCCCATTTTTATTAGAATAATCTACAGTGATGGCTTCCATTTAGAAAAACATTAGTGCAGGTATGTTACCAAACCCTCTTCTAGAGCCTAAAGGATACAAGGACGAAGCCTCTGTCCATCTCATTTGTCTCTGTATATGCTGATATCTCAAATAATGTTTACTACATAGTAGGTGCCAAAATAACTAATTAATAAGATAATTAATTTGTCCAAAAGTTGTGTGGGCTTTCTCCAATTGTTCTGTGGTTAGTAAAGATTTCCAAATACTAACGTACCCCGGTTGTTGACTTGGGAGACAATACCATGCTCCAATGGATCATGTATTCTCTGCTAAATCAAAGCCATGTAGAACAATTCCTTACGTGCCTATTTTCATTACTTTATATGTTATGAAACCTTGGTTAAATCACTTGACCTTTCTCAGTTTCTCACTTTAAAAGATACTAAATGCTTCTACTAATATTAAATATAAGAATAAGCATATTATAAAATGAAATTAATGATAGCACCATTTCACAGAGTGATCCTGAGGATTAAACAAACTAAACTACATTAGACGAACTAATGCAGGATTAGAAGCAATTAGACACTGCCTGGCAGATAGCAGGCACTCAATCCATGTTGATTATAAAAATATGATAATTGGTATGCATTAAAATAAATTATTATATCCATTAAAATGAACTTTTAACATGCAAAGAATTAAAAACATTAGGAACCAGGAATGGATTTAACAGCATGGATATGTCTTATTCTTTATCCTATATGTGTCTTAGAATATATTCCCCTCAGAGGCATACATGCTTTGGCATACTTTTACACTGTTTAGCATGCTATCTTGTTAAGTAGATATTCGTATATATTTCCTGTTTAAATCCTTAGCCAGAATATACATCTAAAAGTAAGTGATCAAAGGACAAGATTTTTAGTATCTTAAATGGTCATTAGCACAATATTAGGCACATGACAGATTCTCAGATTATTCTGGCTCACTTTCTTGAACAATTATCAGGGAGGAGTGAAGATGGCAGAGAAGTAGCAGGCTGAGACTACTTCAGGTAGCCGGAGATCAGCTAGATAGCTTATCTAAAGATTGCAAACACCTACAAATCCAACGGGAGATTGAAGAGAAGAAGAACAGCAATTCTAGAAACAGAAAATCAACCACTTTCTGAAAGGTAGGATTGGTGGAGAAGTGAATCCAAAGCGACAGGAAGATAGACCACGGGGGGAGGGGCCGGCTCCCGGCAAGCGGCGGAGCAACGGAGCCCAAAATCAGGACTTTAAAAGTCTGTTCCGCTGAGGGACATCGCTCAGGAGGCTTAACTGGGGTGAAGCCCACGCGGGGTTAGCGTGGCCTCAGGTCCCGCAGGGTCACAGAAGGATCGGGGTGTCTGAGTGTCGCAGAGCTCACAGGTATTAGAACGGGGAAGCCAGCTACAGAGACAGAGCCGAGGAGTGACTCTCAGCTCAGGGTTACCTTGAACCGGTCGCAGGCTCGGTCAGCTCAGAGCGTGGCTGGAGGCCAGGGTGACGGGAGTAATTGGGCGCTGTTCTCTGAGGGCGCACTGAGGAGTGGGGCCCCGGGCTCTCAGCTCCGCCGGGCCGGAGACTGGGAGGCTGCCATCCTCCGGAACTCTACGGAAAGCGCTCAGGGAACAAAAGCTCCCCGAAAGCAAACCCGAGCCCAGCCCCTGGTAAGGGTGGTGCAATTCCGCCTGGGGCAAAGACACTTTAGAATCACTACAACAGGCCCCTCCCCCAGAAGATCAACAAGAAACCCAGCCAGGACCAAGTTCACCTACCAAGGAGTGCAGTTTCAATAGCAAGGAGAGCAGCGGAATTCCAGAGGAGGAGAAAGCAAAGCATGGAACTCATGGCTTTCTCCCCATGATTCTTTAGCTTTGCAGTTAATTTAATTTTTTTTTTCTTTTTCAATTTTTTTTCTCCTCTTCTGCCAATTTTTTTTAACTTTTACCGTTTTCTTTTTAAACGTTTTTTAACTAGTTTATCTAATATATATATATATATTTTTCTTTCTTATATTTTTTCTTTACTCGTTTTCTTATTTTAATTGGTTTTGTTCTTTGTTTTTTCTTTCTGAACCTCTTTCTGAACCTTTCTCCCCCCTCACGATTTGGGATCTCTTCTGATTTGGTTAAAGCATATTTTCCTGGGGTTGTTGCCACCCTTTTAGTATTTTACTTGCTCCTTCATATACTCTTATCTGGACAAAATGACAAGGCGGAAAATTCACCACAAAAAAAGAACAAGAGGTACTACCAAAGGCTAGGGACCTAATCAATACAGACATTGGTAATATGTCAGATATAGAGATCAGAATGACGATTCTCAAGGTTCTAGCTGGGCTAGAAAAAGGCATGGAAGGTATTAGAGAAACCCTCTCAGGAGATATAAAAGCCCTTTCTGGAGAAATAAAAGAACTAAAATCTAGCCAAGTTGAAATCAAAAAGCTATTAATGAGATGCAATAAAAAATGGAGGATCTCACTGCTAGGATAAATGAGGCAGAAGAAAGAATTAGTGATATAAATAGATAGAATAAAGAAGCTGAGCAAAAGAGGGACAAACAGCTACTGGACCATGAGGGGAGAATTCGAGAGATAAGTGACACCATGAGACGAAACAACATTAGAATAATTGGGATTCCAGAAGAAGAAGAAAGAGAGAGGGGAGCAGAAGGTATACTGGAGAGAATTATTGGAGAGAATTTCTCTAATATGGCAAAGGGAGCAAGCATCAAAATCCAGGAGGTTCAGAGAACCCCCCTCAAAATCAATAAGAATAGGTCCACACCTTGTCACCTAATAGTAAAATTTACAAGTCTTAGTGATGAAGAGAAAATCCTGAAAGCAGCCCGGGAAAAGAAGTTTGTAACATACAATGGTAAAAATATTAGATTGGCAGCAGACTTATCCACAGAGACCTGGCAGGACAGAAAGAGCAGGCATGATATATTCAGAGCACTAAATGAGAAAAACATGCAGCCAAGAATACTATATCCAGCTAGGCTATCATTGAAAATAGAAGGAGAGATTAAAAGCTTCCAGGACAAACAAAACTGAAAGAATTTGCAAACACCAAACCAGCTCTACAGGAAATATTGAAAGGGGTCCTCTAAGCAAAGAGAGATCCTAAAAGTAGTAGATCAGAAAGGAAAAGAGACAATATACAATAACAGTCACCTTACAGGCAATACAATGGCACTAAATTCATAACTCTCAATACTTACCCTGAATGTTAATGGCCTAAATGCCCCAATCAAAAGACACAGGGCATCAGAATGGATAAAAAAACAAAACCCATCTATATATTGCCTACAAGAAACTCCTCTTAAACCTGAAGACACCTCCAGATTTAAAGTGAGGGGGTGGAAAAGAATTTACCATGCTAATGGACATCAGAAGAAAGCAGGAATGGCAATCCTTATATCAGATCAATTAGATTTTAAGCCAAAGACTATAATAAGAGATGAGGAAGGACGCTATATCATACTCAAAGGATCTGTCCAACAAGAAGATCTAACAATTTTAAATATCTATGCCCCTAACGTGGGAGCAGCCAACTATATAAACCAATTAATAACAAAATCAAAGAAACACATCAACAATAATACAATAATAGTAGGGGACTTTAACACTTCCCTCACTGAAATGGACAGATCATCCAAGCAAAAGATCAACAAGGAAATAAAGGCCTTAAATGACACACTGGACCAGATGGACATCACAGATCTATTCAGAACATTTCACCCCAAAGCAACAGAATACACATTCTTCTCTAGTGCACATGGAACATTCTCCAGAATAGATCACATCGTCAGTCTAAATCAGGTCTCAACCAGTATCAAAAGATTGGGATCATTCCCTGCATATTTTCAGACCACAATGCTCTGAAGCTAGAACTCAATCACAAGAGGAAATTTGGAAAGAACCCAAATACATGGAGACTAAACAGCATCCTTCTAAAGAATGAATGGGTCAACCAGGAAATTAAAGAAGAATTGAAAAAATTCATGGAAACAAATGATAATGAAAACACAATGGTTCAAAACCTATGGGACACAACAAAGGCAGTCCTGAGAGGAAAACACATAGCGATACAAGCCTTTCTCAAGAAACAAGAGAGGTCTCATGTACACAACATAACCCTACACCTAAAGGAGTTGGAGAAAGAACAAGAAAGAAACCCTAAACCCAGCAGGAGAAGAGAAATCATAAAGATTAGAGCAGAAATCAATGAAATAGAATCAAAAAAAACAATAGAACAAATCAACAAAACTAGGAGCTGGTTCTTTGAAAGAATTAATAAGATTGATAAACCCCTGGCCAGACTTATCAAAAAGAAAAGAGAAAGGACCCAAATAAATAAAATCATGAATGAAAGAGGAGAGATCACAACTCACCAAAGAAATACAGACGATTATAAGAACATACTATGAGAAACTCTACGCCAACAAATTTGACAATCTGGAGGAAATGGATGCATTCCTAGAGACATATAAACTGCCACAACTGAACCAGGAAGAAATAGAAAGCCTGAACAGACCCATCACCAGTAAGGAGATTGAAACAGTCATCAAAAACCTCCAAACAAACAATAGCCCAGGGCCAGATGGCTTCCCGGGGGAATTCTACCAAACATTTAAAGAAGAACTAATTCCTATTCTCCTGAAACTGTTCCAAAAAATAGAAATGGAAGGAAAACTTCCAAACTCATTTTATGAGGCCAGCATCACCTTGATCCCCAAACCAGACAAGGATCCCATCAAAAAAGAAAACTACAGACCAATATCCTTGATGAACACAGATGCAAAAATTCTCACCAAAATACTAGCCAATAGGATTCAACAGTACATTAAAAGGATTATTCACCACGACCAAGTGGGATTTATTCCAGGGCTGCAAGGTTGGTTCAACATCCGCAAATCAATCAATGTGATACAACACATTAATAAAAGAAAGAACAAGAACAATATGATACTCTCCATAGATGCTGAAAAAGCATTTGACAAAGTACAGCATCCCTTCCTGATCAAAACACTTCAAAGTGTAGGGATAGAGGGCACATACCTCAATATTATCAAAGCCATCTATGAAAAACCCACCGCAAATATCATTCTCAATGGAGAAAAACTGAAAGCTTTTCTGCTAAGGTCAGGAACACGGCAGGGATGTCCGTTATCACCACTGCTATTCAACATAGTACTAGAAGTCCTAGCCTCAGCAATCAGACAACAAAAGGAAATTAAAGGCATCCAAATCGGCAAAGAAGAAGTCAAACTACCACTCTTCGCAGATGATATGATACTATATGTGGAAAACCAAAAGACTCCACTCCAAAACTGCTACAACTTGTACAGGAATTCAGTAAAGTGTCAGGATATAAAATCAATGCACAGAAATCAGTTGCATTTCTCTACACCAACCACAAGACAGAAGAAAGAGAAATTAACGAGTCCATCCCATTTACAATTGCACCCAAAACTATAAGATACCCAGGAATAAACCTAACCAAAGAGGCTAAGAATCTATACTCAGAAAACTATAAAGTACTCATGAAAGAAATTGAGGAAGACACAAAGAAATGGAAAAATGTTCCATGCTCCTGGATTGGAAGAATAAATATTGTGACAATGTCTATGCTACCTAAAGCAATCTACACGTTTAATGCAATTCCTATCAAAGTACCATCCATTTTTTTCAAAGAAATGGAACAAACAATCCTAAAATTTATATAGAACCAGAAAAGACCTCGAATAGCCAAAGGAATATTGAAAAAGAAAGCCAAAGTTGGTGGCATCACAATCCCGGACTTCAAGCTCTATTACAAAGCTGTCATCATCAAGACAGCATGGTACTGGCACAAAAACAGACACATAGATCAATGGAACAGAATAGAGAGCCCAGAAATAGACCCTCAACTCTATGGTCAACTAATCTTCAACAAAGCAGGTAAGAATGTCCAATGGAAAAAAGAAAGCCTCTTCAATAAATGGTGTTGGGAAAATTGGACAGCCACATGCAGAAAAATGAAATTGGATCATTTCCTTACACCACACACGAAAATAGACTCAAAAGGGATGAAGGACCTCAATGTGAGAAAGGAATCCATCAAAATCCTTGAGAAGAACACAGGCAACAACCTCTTCGACCTCAGCCGCAGCAACATCTTCCTAGGAACATTGCCAAAGGCAAGGGAAGCAAGGGCAAAAATGAACTATTGGGATTTCATCAAGATCAAAATCTTTTGCACAGCAAAGGAAACAGTGAACAAAACCAAAAGACAACTGACAGAATGGGAGAAGATATTTGCAGATAAAGGGCTAGTGTCCAAAATCTATAAAGAACTTAGCAAACTCAACACCCAAAGAACAAATAATCCAATCAAGAAATGGGCAGAGGACATGAACAGACATTTCTGCAAAGAAGACATCCAGATGGCCAACAGACACATGAAAACGTGCTCCATATCACTCGGCATCAGGGAAATACAAATCAAAACCACAATGCGATATCACCTCACACCAGTCAGAATGGCTAAAATTAACAAGTCAGGAAATGACAGATGCTGGCGAGGATGCAGAGAAAGGGGAACCCTCCTACACTGTTGGTGGGAATGCAAGCTGGTGCAACCACTCTGGAAAACAGCATGGAGGTTCCTCAAAATGTTGAAAATAGAACTACCCTATGACCCTGCAATTGCACTACTGGGTATTTACCCTAAAGATACAGACGTAGTGATCCGAAGGGGCACGTGCACCCGAATGTTTATAGCAGCAATGTCTACAATAGCCAAACTATGGAAAGAACCTAGATGTCCATCAACAGACAAATGGATAAAGAAGAAGTGGTATATATACACAATAGAATACTATGCAGCCATCAAAAGAAATGAAATCTTGCCATTTGCGATGACGTGGATGGAACTAGAGGGTATCATGCTTAGCAAAATAAGTCAATCAGAGAAAGACAGCTATCATATTATCTCCCTGATATGAAGGAGAGGAGATGCAACATGGGGGGTTAAGGGGGTAGGAGAAGAGTAAATGAAACAAGATGGGATTGGGAGGGAGACAAACCATAAGTGACTCTTAATCTCACAAAACAAACTGAGGGTTGATGGGGGAAGGGGTGTTGGGAGAGTAGGGGTGGGGGTATGGACATTGGGGAGTGTATGTGCTATGGTGAGTGCTGTGAAGTGTGTAAACCTGGCAATTCACAGACCTGTACGCCTGGGAATAAAAATATATTATATGTTTATAAAAAATTAAAAAAAAAAGGTTAGCTTTAAACTATTATCATTAACAATTAGTTATAATCTTCCTTGTCTGCTATGGGGTGCTATATGAATGTTAGCTATTATTATCATAGTTATGAAAAAGTTGTATAGGAATCAAAACATATATTCTGAGGATAAAAAAATTGAGTTGGTAATTAATTCTAGGAGCATTTGTATTTGTGTATTTATACATGAGAATGAGTAGTTGTATTTGCAAATTGAAAACATAGCCACCTGGGATGCCTGGGTGGCTCGGTTGGTTAAGCAATTGCCTTCAGCCCAGGTCATGGTCCCATGGTCCTGGAATTGAGTCCAAAATCAGGCTCCCTGCTCATCAGGGAGCCTGCTTCTCCCTCTGCCTGCTGCTCCTCTGCTTGTGTTCTCTCTCTCTCTCTCTCTCTCCGACAAATAAATAAAATCTTTAAAAAAAACAGCAGCCCATTATAAAATCAAGTTACAAAAATTAACTCAAATGAAAACAGAAAACCAAAGAAATTTTTTTTTTAAATTTTATTTATTTATTTGACAGACGGAGATCACAAGTAGGCAGAGCGAAAGGAGGCATCAGACTCCCTGCCGAGCAGAGAGCCTGATGTGGGGCTCAATCCCAGGACTCTGGGACCATGACCTGAGCCGATAGCAGAGGCTTTAACCCACTGAGCCACCCAAGTGCCCCAAAACCAAAGAACTTAATCACACTTTCCTTTCCTTTGATTTGTTATCAGTGAGAATCAATCTTAAACATTATTCAGATATTTCTCTCTCACATAAAAGAAGTCTGGGAGCAGAATCTCAGAGTGGTATTGTGAATCTATAGCTATTACAGATCCATTGATCCTCAAGGTCACTTCATGCTCCAATATAGCTGCTAGAACTCCATCCATCATGTATGAATTCCAAGAAAAACAAAGGAGCTTAGTCAGTTCTTTTTTAGTTGTTTTCCTCAAAGCCTCATCCACTGTATTCACTCTTCCATTTCAGTGAGTTAGGAACGCAGACTTGCATAGCTACAAGGAGATGGAAAATGTGTGTTAGGTGGACATACTGCCATCATGAATAAAATCTTGATAACTGAAAAGGGGAAAATTGGTAGGGGTAAGCAACTAGCATTTTCTGCTACAAACCTACCTTTCTTTTCTAATTCATGGAGAGAGGAATAACATTTTAAAGTTACATACAGGCTCATGTGGACACTAGTGTATTATTTATCTATGTATCTGTCAGGATTTGAGGAACAATGTTCTCTTATTTAAATGTTGGGTGTAATACTAAGTGAAAATGTCAAATTTAAAAAGATGGTATCCATGGAAATATGATCAACATCCTAATTATGGCTCTACAAAAGTAAAGAGTAAGATTAGCACAGATTTATTATTCACTGAATGATTGAAAGTTGTCTGTCCTACCTTTCACCCCATGAGAAAAACAAAAAAGATGACCTGATGTACTGAATTGCATGCTTCATTAAAAGGAATATCTGAGTATTAATACTGCAACATTTTAGTTACATAGAAATATGTTTATTAAGAAAAGGAGAGGAATTTATTTGTAAGTTTAAGAAGATCAAGGAAGGGGTGGCTAATTTACCAGTCAAAGAGAGGAACTAGCCATTATTGTACATGTCATGGATGTTGACATGATAGAAAAAAAGATCTGAGGCTTTGAAACAGTGCCTATGAGTTGTTAAAAAGCATTTAGGATTAAAAATGGTTGGAGACCCAGATAGTCCAAGATCTATGGCAAAGACTTTCTCTGAGCTGTCAAAAATAAATACTAGAGAAGAAACAGCGTAGTGTGTGAATATAAACATACTACAACATCAAAACAGTCCTATAGAGAGCACATTCCACAAACAACAGGTGATTTACATTGCTATATAACAAAAGGAAAAATAAAATTGTTGAACATGGTGAAGAATAATGATGAGGGAAGAAATGATCTAGAACGAACTTGTCCTTTGCCTCCTTTATTATTCATTATTAATCTTATTAAACATTTAGGAAAATAGAACTACATCCCCTACTGCCATAAAACTCTAGGGTATTTACTTGTATTTTTAGAAAAAATAAGAAGACAAAGGAGTAAAATAATGCATTAAAAGGGTAAAATATTGAAGCATAAAATCAGCAGGTTCATTATGGAAAGTGCTAGATGAGAAAGAAGGTAAGGGGGGTGGTTTAAAATTGTAAGAACAAATAATCATTCATTTTCTAGAGAAAATTAGTGGGTCAATCAAAAAGAAATTTTAAATTTTAAGATAAGTCTCTATAATGGCTAAACTATGATTTATGAAGAACCGTCAACTACTTGATGAACTGGACATGAAAGATAAAATTATATCCTCATTCAATATATTTAATGTGCAATACAAAACGGAATTATTTAGAGTTTCCTCCTGCCAGGTAATTTACAAAATAAAGAAGCTGAGACTTTAAACATAGTATTCTTTTTTTTTTTTAAGCATGGTATTCCTAATGAGCAAATTTTCTAGAAGGGTTTCTATATTCACGATTATACATAGGTAAGAACATACTAAAATAATCACATGCTGAAATTTAACATGAATTAAGATTTTTTTAAAAATACGGTGTTAACTCTAGAAGAAGAAAAAAAAAAAACTTTTATGAATAGGGATAAAACTCCAGGTCGAAAAAGAAACACCTTAAGTTCAAGCCATTTTAAAAGATGAAGCACACAATGCCTGTAATGACTTGAAAACAGCTGATAGGAATACGAAAGAAAAGTAAGAAACAAAGATAATTGAAAGAAAAGGAGAAAGACAAGGATCAAAGTTAAAACAATTGTGAAAGCAGACTATTTTACTAGTTAATGAAAGCAGGACATAGTGCAATGAAATCTGATAGATATTGGGAAACCAGTGAGTGGAGTTTTGAGCTGATGAGTCCCATAATGGATTTCGAATTTGCTACAAAGCAAATGGCAATCACCGAGTTCAAACTCAACAATAAATTCAATGGTATGATGGAAGTTCAGCTCTCTGTGAATGTGGTGCTGTCAGGTTTGTGACTCATGGAAAAGTTACCCAAGCTAAGGTGCCCATGATCACTGAAGAAAAAATGACAGGTTGTTTTCTTTCCTTGTGCAGGAAAAGAAGACCTTTTGTTTGTGCATTAATTAGTAATTATGAAATTTAAATCTTTGAGTTATCCCAAGAAAATAGTTCAAACACATATGCTGTCAACTAAACATATTTCCTTTTGATTTATTAACACTGAAGTCTATGCTGCCAAAGTGAAAAACCAAACGATGCACACGGTTTAACATACATGCAAAATGTCTTGATCCTTGCTGACAATTAGACTTCACCCTTTACCTTTTCCCTAGATAGGTGCAATCATGTATCAATGGCCTCTTCCTTTCAGAGACTCAAAGAGGTCTAGAGGAAGTGTTCAAAGATTGTTTTAGTTCTTTTAATACCCCCATTCTGCTCTATTAATTTTTCTATTCTTCACATCTTTGTTTTCTCATATCTATATTCTCTTCTCATACCCATATTCATACTCTCCTTGCAATTTTTCTCTATGTAGTGCCCACTACTCAGAGCCATTCCTCAAGTCACTAATCTCTCACACTCTCCCTTTGGTCATTATACCTCTTGTTCTGCAATTCAACCAATTCTGTATGTTCTTCTGCTGCTTGTGTCTTGGACATTTTTTCAGGGCTTAGGCTCCTACTCTTGACACTGTGTAAGGACCACAACTTTTATAGGCAATCTCCTTGAATTTTGCAAGAAAGTGTTCTTAAAAAAAAAAAAGAAAAAGAAAAAGAAAGACTTCTTAAAATTTAATAAGTGTAGAGAGAAATCTCTGGATCTCCAGCCTCTTTTCAATTACCTGCATTTATTTACATTTCTCATTTTGTCTATTCCCTTAAAATACCGCACTGACTCAATTAATTTTAATTGCCTACTAGTACAACTTTATTAAGATATCTTAGTGCAAGATAATTCGAATGCAGAGCATTTTTTTTTCCCATGGAAACATTTGGCAGTAAGCACATTTTTCTGTAAGATAACTAATAAACTTTTAGAAGATAATGAGAGAGACTGTGAGAAAAAGAAGATCAAGAAATTCTTCCTTTCTAAAAATAATAAATATTTTATCTTTTTTTAATGATGCAATCATATGCTTATTTCTCTAGCAGGCTACCAGTACTCAATTAATTATGAGAAACACTGATAGCACCTGGACTTAATTCTACTATCGCTTTTAGAGATAAAACAGGCATAGCACACTAGCCATCCATTGTTCTAACAACTGGAATCCTTTGATGTGAATATATAATCGTGGCATCAGAATTTTTCAGATAATGTTCACATCAAGCATATATTTCTCGATTCAAGACAATGTGCTAAAGCAAAACAAAACAAAACAAAAATCCATAATGCCTTAATTTAAAAATGCAAACAGGTGTTGGACAATGTTAACAGGAATAGGTTTGGAAATGGAATGATGGACTGGGAAACCATCAGGATAACCTGGCTTTAGGACTGAGTATTGCACACTGCATGCTGGTTCTATAATTTTAGGCAAGTCATAGCTCTCCAGCTTCAACTTTCTCATCTATAATATTCCAAGGACCAAATGACAAGATGATCATGAGTATATACGAACTAAAATGTATGACTTAAAGATGATATTGGGTGATATTCAGGCAATCAGAGGGAAGAGAATCTACCTGTCTCATCTTTGAATCTCCTGCAATGCTTATTATAATGCCTTCTACATGGCTGGAATTTTAACAGTAATCATTAAGTTTAATTGTTCCAGCCATCTCAAAGCTGTCATTTCTGATGTGTTGCACAAGCAGTTACTTACCAACGTACATTTTTCTAAAGGCATGAAAGAGCAGTAATAAATGCAGGTATCTGAGTCATGGGCCACTGTACAATACCAGGAAGATCTCTGTGGACCCCTCTGCAGGCCAGCTGTCTAAATTACAATGTTATGTTAGCATAAAGGGATCTTCTCTGGGCCTATGTCCCACTGTAGAAAAAGCAGGGATGACTCAAGGGAAAGCTTCCTAAGAAGTTTCAAGTCACGCATAAGTGAGTATCTGTTCAAAAGTCTGCTGCTTTCTGTGAATAAATCCTGCAACTGTAGGATGTGGTTGTCATGTTATTTTAGCCATGCTAAAGAGGGTGTCCTTGGAATTGTTAGGGGAAAAAAGCATCCAGTGCCACTGTGGTTGTAAGATTGTATTGGGGACGAAGATTTTTTTTTTCCCTTCTTCCTTTCTAGATTCGTGGATTGTCCCGATACTAAAAGTGATACAAGACAAACTAATAGGAGATAAACAAATGCAATTACATATGTACGGGAGCTCCTCAACAATGTGACACTTGAAGATAGGCAATTGAGGCTCATATACCATCTCAAGCTAAGGAGAAAGGACAAGGGGTCTATGGCTTCAAAGGAGAGGAAGATAATCATAAGAAGATGAAAAGAACAGATGTTTGGTAAACAAATGCTTGCCACATGATACAGATAAGTCTTTCTGCTATAAGAAGTTATTTCTGGAACTAGCTTTCTTCCTGATACAGATTCATCATCTAGATTCTTCTAGGCAGTTAAAGCAAAGTTAAAAGGCTTTTCCTGAATTTGCTGTCTCAATGCTTTCAGCTCAAAATAATTCACATGCCAAGGTGGCACATTTTGGTGTGGCATATTCTACTTCCCTTCAACTGTGATTTTCAGGATGTTAGAAATTTAAAAAAAAAAATTAATGTGAAAATGGAGCTTCAAAAACTAGGTCCCAATACTTTTAAAAGCCTAATGGAAATTGGACCGTTGTTATTCAATACTTGTTTTACATACTTAGTAATAAATGGCTCTGAAGATTACATATGCAGAACTAAACAGCTTAATATATGAGGTCAAAGGGAAAATAACAAAAGGGGAAAGATTAAGAACAATTGAACTACACATATTTCTAATGGCTAAAAATTCAGTCTTATATTAAAAATACTGAGAAAGAGTCAAGCTCTTATTACATTATTTAGCAGAAGTTAATAAAGGCTTCCAAATCTCTTGATACAGGGAAGGTAAATAGCAGTCAACAATTATGTTACACAAATCCAAAAAATGTACTCTGTATTTAGGTTAGATATCCCAAGACACCTCAAAATTCAACTTTGCTTATCCAGCCCTGCCTGGTTCTGCGGCTGCTGGCTCTGCACCAGTTACTGGCAATACACAGTCTAATTTATGAGTGAGGGGCTGCATTTAACTCATTCGAACTTAAGTAATTTGTGGGCAGGAATTTATCTGGACTTGAACCATTTGCTTCATTGTCTTCAAGGTCATGATCATTCTAAAGTGATGGAGCAGATTGCCAAAGACACTCTGAAGCAGATGCTTAGGGGACGCTGACTTACTGAGGTTTACCACGTTCCTCATCACCCCTGTGGCTCTGTATTCAAATATATTCAGTATAGTGAAATTATGTTACCAAGGTTGACACTTTAAAACTATGAGTCAGATATGCAGATATATATATGATCTCTAATTTTGTTTGTTTGTTTGTTTGTTTTAAGACTGAATTCAACTTTGCTCTGGTTAACATCCATCTAAAATGGTGAGCTTGCACTATTCCATTCCTGGCTACCCCATCTAACCCAGTATGTTTCAGCCATATTCAGGTAGCATTCTTTTAGACAGTGTCCCTGTGACTGTTCAGGCACTTCTAGGAAAATAGTCTTTCAGAGTTTCTTCACTTTCCCTCTAGGCTGGTGCTTCATTCTGGCAAAGATCTGAGTTTTGGAAGTGAAGTGGTGGGGAGAGAAGCTTTGCCCAAGGTCCAGAAAAGGAGCATACATTTGGTTCTTCATGGTCTCATTGAAGTGTCTCTTCCTGATTGATCTGAGCCTGTTCGCCCTGCACAGGGTAGACCCTGTCTGCACTTTGGATTTTTAATGCTGGAACTTACTACTGATGATAGAGGAGACTGCCACAGTTGGTAGCCTTGGAGGCCCCTACAGTCTATAGGCTTTAAAAAAAAAAAAAAAAGTTTTTTTTGTGGAAATAGTTTATCAATAATGACTGTTAATGTCTTAGAATATTGTTAACTGAAATTGTGAAGAAATGATTATAGACTCACATAAATATAATATGATTTGTAAAATCATAACTAATTTGTAAAAAATAATTCAGAGAGATTATTTGTATACTTTTGTATACTTTTCCTAGTTTTCCCCAAGGGTAACATTTTGCAAAACTATAGTTTAATATCACAACCAGAATATTGATGTGGATATAATGCACCAATCTTATTCAGATTTACCCAGTTTTACCTGTTTATATATAGGTGTGTATATTATGTTCTAGATAATTTTTTCACCTGTGTAGGTGCATCTGCCACCAGCAGTCAAGACAGTGAATAGCTCCAAAGTCATAAGGACTCATGGGTTGTCCTTTTACATCGCACACATTTTTCCTCCTGTGCCCATCTTCCTATCTCTAATCCCAGATAACCACTAATCTGTCCTCCATTTCTAAAATGTATTTATTTCAGAAATGTTATAACATGGAATCATATATTATATCATGTTTTCAGGTTTGGGGGTTGTTTTGGTTTTTTGGCCAAAAATATTCCCTGGAGAGTGATTCAAATTGTTAAGTGTCTCAATAGTTTGTTTCTTTTTACTGCTAAGTAGTATTCCCTTGTAGGTGTGAAACATAGTTTGTTAAACCATTCACCAGTTGAAGGATAGCTGGGCTGATTGCAGTTTTTGATTATTACAGATAAAGCTGCTAACAACCTTTACATAAAGTTTTTGTGTAAACATATATTTTTACTTTCCTGGGATTCATGCCAAGGAGTACAGTTTCTGGATCTTACAGTACTTCCATGTTTAGTATTTTCTAAGAGACTGTTTTCAAACTGATGGTACTATTTTACATTTCCAGCAGCAATGTGTGAATAATCTGGTTTCAGTTTCTTTTGCCAGCATTTGTACTTATAGCTACTATATATTTTAGCCATTTGATGGATATGTAGACCTACCTCACTGTTTGAATTTACATTTGCCTAATGATTAATGACGATGACATCTTTGCAAATGCTTCTATGCCATCTATCAATCTTCAGTGAAGTTTCTGTCCATGTCCTTTGTCCATTTATAGCCAAATTGTTTTTTCTCCACTATTGAGAGTTTATATAACAAGATCCTAACCATTTGTCAGAGAGGTGATTCTCCCACGTTCTAGCTTACCATTCCTTTTCTTCACATGGGCTTCTCATAGCAGGGTTCTTAATTTTATTTATATCAAATTTACTGATTTTTCTTTTTATGGATCATACTTGTTTGGGGATATGTCTAAGAACTTTTCACTTAGAGTTGATTCTGAAGATTTTATCTTACTTTCTAAATTTTTACTTGGGAATTTTTACTGTATTTTTATATGCTTATATTTTGTATATAAGTCAACAATTCATTTTGAGTTAATTTTTGTATAAGGTGTGAGGTTTCAACTTTCTGGCCTATGGATTCCCAGCACTATTTGTTGAAAAGTTAATCCTTCTTACACTTAATTGTTTGTGCACATTTATCAAAATCAGGCCTATTTTAGTGATCAGTTTCTAGGTTCTCTGTTCTGTTGTATTGATCTGTGTATCTATCCTCCTGCCAATGTTATCCAGTTTTGATTAATGTAGCTATATATGAAGTATTAATATCAATGCACTGATTGACCCCACCTTATTCTTTGTCAAGATTTTTGTTTTAACTATTCTAGGACCTATACCTTTCCTGTATATTTTAAAGCAAGCCTGCCTATGCCTTAAAAAAAAAAATCTGGGATTTTGATAGGAATTGCATTAAAACCATACATCACTTTGGTGACACTGACATCTTTGCTAAGTTGAGTGGTCCAATCTATGTTTCTCTCCATCTACTTAGATTTTCTTTAATTTCTTTTATCAGCATCTTATATTTTCAACAAACATATTCTATCCACGTATTGTTAAGACTCTCATACATACAATAAGTCTCATTTGGCTCAGCTCTATAATTATTTTTATAGAATGTGTGATTCTGTTTAATTATATTTTAATGAGAATTTTTGCATTGAATTTCCTGAGATATTTGTCCACAGTTCTATTTATTTATTTTTTGTGCTGTTTTTGTTTGGTTTTGGAATCAATGTAATACTGGCCTCATGCAGAGTTGAGAAGTGTTCCCCTTTCCATTTTCCAGAAAAAAACGAGGTGTTATTTTTTTCTTTAAATGTTTAATAGAATTCTCCAGTGAAACAGTCTGACCTGAAGATTTCTTTTTTGGAAGGTTTTAAATATGAATTCAATTGCTTCCATGGTCATAACTATTTAAATTTTAGCCATTTGATGGCTTATTTCCCCTTGGATGAATTTTCAAGGAATTGGTCCATTTCTTCTATTGTCACATTTATGAGCATAAACTTGTTTGTAGGATGTCCTTATTGTCTTTTCAGTGGCAGCAGGATCTGTAGTACTAGCCCCAATTTCATTTGATTTTGGTGATCAGTGTCTTCCCTCATTTTTTTTTGTTTGCATTCTCAGTATAATTTTAGCAAATTTCTTTATTTTTAAGATCACCTTTTTGTTTTATACTTTGTTTTCCTATTCAATTTCCTTGACTTCTGCTGTTATCATTCTTATTTCCTTCCTTCTCCTTGCATGGGTTTATTTTGCTCTTCTTTGTCTTGAGTTTGGGACTTCGGTTATTGATTTGAAAATTTTCCTTGTTTCTAATGTAAATATTCAGTGCTATAAATTTCCTTCTTGGCACTGTTTTTGTTGTGTTCTATAAATTTTGATATGTTGCATATTCATTTTTATTCAATTCTATGTATTTATCTCTTTTGAGGCTTCTTGCTCTCTGAATAATTTATAAGCGTATTGTTTAATTTCCACATGTTTAGAGATTTTCCTATTGTCTTTTATTCTTAATTACTAGTTTGATTCCCTTATAATCAGAGACCACATTCTGCAGTTTCAATCCTTTTAAATTTTTTGAAGTTTATTTTATAGCACAGCATATTGTCTGTCGTGGTAAATGTCCTATGAGCACTTGAAAAATATATATTTATATTCTAGGTACTGAAAGAAGTGTTCAATATATATTATTTTCCATTGGTTGGTTTTTTCATTCACTTTATCTATATCTTGCTGATTTTGTTTTGTATTTCCCTCAGTTACTTAGAGAGAAGCGCTAAAGTCCTCAACTATAATTATGTAATGTTCCTCCTCTGTATCTCCAGCATTTTTTTTCTTCAAAGTCTATTTTACCGGATATTAATATACCACTCATACTTTTTTTTTTTAATTAATGTGTTCATGTTATATGTTTTTCCATTCTTTGGCTTTCAATCTACCTTTTATATTTGTAAGGAGTTTCATGAAGACCACATACAGTTGGTCATTTGGGTCTACTTTGCTAATCTTAGTTTAGACCATTTCCATTTAAATAATTATTGATATATTAGCATTTAATATATTTAGTGTTATTTTCTATTTTCTATTTCTTTCCTCTGGTTCATGTCCCCATTTCTCTCTTCTTGCCTTCCAAAGACTATTAGAACTATGTTTGACATCACATCTTGATTTATTCTGTGTTTTGTATAGTTTCTGTGGTGCAGCTTTGGGTATTACAATATACTTTCCTGACTTAAAACTGTTTACCAGTATCAACATTTTACCACTTTGAGTGAAGTATGGAAACCACATTTACTTTTTGTTTCCTTTCGTTCCCCACTTTTACATGTTATTGCCCTCGGTATTGCCTGATGTCATATTTGCTTCAATTATCAAATACAATTTATTAAGCTTGTCAGAAAAAGTAGTCTATTGTATATTTTCATCATCCTGATCTTTCTGTTTCCTCTTCCCTGATGCTCCAAAACTTGTTTTATTCATTTCTGTTTGGAAAATTTCCATTAGCCAATCTTTGGGGGCTGGAGACAAATTCTTTTGACTTTATGTAATTAGAATTTATTTTCTTTCAATAAGAATTTCTTTCAATAAGAATTTATTTTCTTTCATTTCTAAATGATTGTTACATAAGTTGTACAATTTGTTTTGACATTTCTTTCAGTACTGAAAGAAAAAATATTATACCATTTCCTTCCAGCCTTCATTGATTCAAATAAAAAATACACTATTATTTGATTTAACATTTGTCTACAAGTAAGGTACTATTTAATTCTGCTTGCTTCCAAGATCTTTTCCTTATCTTAAGCTTTCCAAAATTTACTGATAGTGTGCCTTGACATGAATTCCTTTGAGCTTATCTGTTTGGGGTTCACTCAGCTTCTCGAATATGTAGTTTTGTGTGCTTCACCTTATTTGGGGAGGCTTTAGTCATATTTATTCAAATACTCTTTCAATCCCACTCTCTTTCTCCTCTCCTTGATGATGTAATTTTTGGATGTCTTGTTATTGTTCCACAAGTGCTTGGGTCTCTTCAGATTTTTGTTTTTGTTTTAAATCTTCCATTTCTCTCTGTTGTTCATATTACCTCACCTATATTGTTTTGTCCTCACATTCACTTATTCTTTTGTAGCCTCACCAGGTGGCACCAGTAAGAGAGAGTTCCATTTATGTGACTTTCTGAGGAGTTGAGCAGGTCAGGTCCATCAAAGAGTGGGTGGCCATCTCACCAATCTGCACAAGATAAGGGTCCCAGAAGCTGGTGTGGCAGAATACCTCTTGACAAGCTCACTTTGGTTGATGGCAGTAAGAACTGAGATTGGACCGCCTTCCCCATAGCTACAGATTAACCTCATGGTCACCATGCTAGACATGCATATTGCAATATGCATTGCAAAATATTTACTTAAGTTTTTGCTTTTAATTTTACTATTTCTTCCAATAAGGTTATATGGCTTCAAGATTTAAAAAACAGAAGTCTTCTACTGAGCTTACCCAGTACTTTTTTAAAATTTTTGTTATTTTATTTTTCAGTTCTATCATTTTTATTTGGTGATATTTTTATAACTTTCATTACTTTTCTGAAATTTTGATTTTTTTCCTTATTTCAAGAGATTTTATAATGTATTGTTAGAACCATTTATAATAGCTGCTTTACAATCCTTGTCAGATAATTCTAATGTCTGATTCTTCTCAATGTCACTGTCAGTTGATTCTCTTATTCGAATTTTTTTTCTCCTTGGTTCTTACTATGTTAAGTGAGTTTTATGGCATTCTGGACATATTGTCTATTATGCTATGAAGCTCTCTGTCCTATTAAAATATTTGATTTTAGCAGGAAGTCACTCTGTTTAGGTTTATCACATGGGTCTTTGGGCCTTGACCTACTTTTCTACTATGGTTCCAAGAGCAGTTTAATTCTCAGAGTTCTTACAGTGTAATTTTTGTCTGCTTATTTTATTCTATCAGAAACCGTAGGAGCCCTTATTGGTCCCTGAATAATGGGGCAGAAAGGTTTCCCAGGCTGGGCCACCTGGGTCTCCCCTTGGGTACAGAGTGTACTTGAATGTGTGGATTCTGCCATGTTGAACATGGTGTCCTGAGACCCCAGGCATTCTAAGCTTTGCTGGAGGACTGAGGTCTTCCTCTTTCATATCCCTACACTTAAATGAATATTTCTATCACCTAACCATTGGTTAAAGCCTACGGGAGGAGGTAAGGAATACAACAAAGATATTGCCAGATGTTGTGCATTCCTGCCTTTCTGTGCTCCTATCTACCCTCACCCCTTAGCAACAAGAGAAGTTCCTAGTTCTCCTTCCTTTCCTAGCAAAACTTGTGATTATAATACACCCTTCTCCTTGAATAGCTAATAGAAAAATGCCAAAAAATGAGGCTTGACTCTGCTTTTACCTTCTTCAGGCTCAGATATGAGATTGGTTTGTAAAATCTTTTCACTCAACAAAACCTCATTTTTGCAAACCCAAAGCTTCAGTCTTCATAGATGCTTAAATATGAGAAGACCATTTGTAAAAGCAAAGCCAAATATTGAATTTCTTATTCCAGCCCATATCTACCTTTTACCTGGAGTCATAAAAACAAATGTATTTTTATGGGTGCAGAGCTAGATGACAACTAGGAATAATTAGTGGGTTACTGGAAATGAAAATACTTCAATTTAATAAATTCCTATTATCTCTGTGACATACTATTGAGTCTTGTTGGAGTATTTTCCATTCATCCTTGTTTATTGAAATGTGCAAGACAAACAAGAGTAGAGGCTACATTTAAACCCTGTTTATTTTTATGACACAGCTAGATTTATCAGAAACTCTAGAACTGAATCACATTGATTTCTCATATAACCAAGTGAGATCCTGAACACAGACTGTCCAGTGTAGCAAGGAAGTGTTGATTGATTGTACATTTCTCCCAAGATAAATGGATGTGGAAGAAGCACTAGAAGCATGTCTTTTAGAGGACAGATTGGCAAACTTTCTATAAAGGGTCAGATAGTAAATATTTTAGAGTTGTGAGCCATAATGCCTCTGTAGAAACTACTCAGCTCTTCCACTGTGGTCCAACAACAACCACACACAATATATAAATGAATGGCTATGGCTATGTGCCTATATAACTTTATTTATAGACACTAACGTTTGAGTTTTATATAATTTTCACAAGCTATGAAATATAATTCTTCTTTTGATTTTTCTCAATGATGTAAAAATGTTTTAAATCATCCTTCATTCCCACGCTGCACAAAAATAGATGGAGGGTTTGATTTGACCCATAAGCCTTAGCGTGCCAACCCTGGGTCTAGAGCCATATAGCACTGACTTTGTACTCTATCTCCATAAGAACCATTAAAGTTGTATTACAAAGGAAACAATATGTCTTCTGTGAGTACCGTAGCCAAGATTTTTTCATCTCATTAGAATACAAAGACACATATACAAGAAAAAAAAAATGTCTCTTGCTAGTTACAACATTTTCTAACTGACTAGCTAAGAATAATGCCTATGTCAAGGGATACTTAAATTCAGTTTTAATGGTTTTATTATTTATATGCTATCTTATGATTCTTTCCTTTTAAGTTCTTAAAATAATAAGCTATAAACTTTTGTTATTAAGAAGTAGGAAACCAAAATTAGATTTTGCCTTAATAAAAAATGGCCACAAAATTTCTTCACTGTGCCAAGTGTCCCAACAAAATACTGATGTTCAGTATTCAGCTTCCTTGAGAAGTACATCTTTCTCTTTAGTGAAACCAACCAAGATTTCATAAACCAAGTTCATAATATAATTCTGAAATTTAGAGTGCTTAGTTTTAATTGGCAAGCCCATCTAGTGACTACTATGTGCTATGCATTGTCCTAGCTAGCTTCTTGGATTCAGAAAGGAAGAAGTGTTTTCTGCTTATACTGAGATGTGCCAAGCTAATTTGCTATACAGATTCATGAATACATACATTCAGAAACACACAGACTCACAGTCAGATGCAGGTATAATATAAAACAGAGATAGGACTAAGAAAGTGGAACAGTTGTCAGGGAAGCATGCCTATGCAGAACTGTAAAGAAGGAATAAATATTCTTCAGAATGAACTAGGGGAAGAGACTTTGGGGGACAGCAAAATAGATGAACCAAGCCCTGAGAATAGAGAAGCCTGACTTCCTCAGGGAATACTGAGGGTGATGTCATGGTTAGGCATAAATACACAGGTACAGTTTTAACACGCTCAAATGGCAAAATCCAAATCTGCCTGATGTTTTTTATAAATGATGTTTAAAAATAGTTTCAGAGAATGAAATCATGTGGTATGTGTCTTTTCCTGACTGACTTATTTCACTGCATTATACCTTCAAGGTCCATCCATGTTGTTGCAAATGGCAAGATTTCATTCTTTTTTTGTGGCTGCATAATAGATATCACATCTTCTTTTTTTTTTAAAGATTTTATTTACTTATATGACAGACAAGTAGGCAGAGAGGCAGGCAGAGACAGAGAGAGGAGGAAGCAGGCTCCCTGCTGACCAGAGAGCCTGATGCGGGGCTCAATCCCAGGACCCTGGGATCATGACCTGAGCTGAAGGCAGAGGCTTTAACCCACTGAGCCACCCAGGCACCCCAGATATCACATCTTCTTTATCCATTTATCTATCAGTGGACACTTAGGTTGCTTCCATATCTGGGCTATTATAAATAATGTTGAAATAAACGTAAGGATGCATGGAATTTAAGAAAACAAACAGACAAAAAACCAGACACTTAAATTTAGAGAAGGCACTGGTGGTTGCCAGAGGGGAGGCTGGCAGCAGATGGGTGGAACAGATAAAGGGGATTAAGAGTACACTTACCTCAGTGAGCTCTGAGTAACGTATAGAATTGTTGAATCACTGTGTTGTATACCTGAATCATCTATAACACTGTAGTTTAATTATACTTGGATAATTTTTTAATTTAAAGAAGGTAAATATGGGCCCCTGGGTGGCTCAGTGGGTTAAAGCCTCTGCCTTCAGCTCAGGTCATGATTCCAGGTCCTGGGATTGAGCTCCACATTGGGATCTCTGCTCAGCGGGGAGCCTGCTTTCTCCTCTCTCTGCCTGCCTCTCTGCTTACTTGTGATCTCTGTCTGTCAAATAAATAAAATCTTAAAAAAAAATAAAGAAGGTAAATATAAAAACAATAGTTTCAGAGACATGTGGGGCAAATTTCTCTCCTCTCCTCACATAGTAGCCCTGGTATCATAGGGTAGATATGAGGATGACTCAAAGAGAACGTCATCCCCATTCTAGTTCAAGAAATCTCAGCATGATAAAAGGACTCAATTTAGGATGTAAAATTAAAAATGTTAGTGTACACAGGTTCTAGGTTTCTCTGGGCATCTGCGTTTAAATTGGAGTTATTAAATTAGCTTGAAATCTAGAAGAAAATGCAAGAAAGAGGCATTGTATATAAATATTCACTTAGACTTCAAAAATGTCAGCAAAGATAGAAAACATAATCTTTGAAACTGTAAGCAGCAGAGTTATGCATTGTTTCAACCAAGAAAAAAAAAGATGAGAGAATTATGAGGGGGGAGAAAAAGAAAACATTAGTTTTCTAAGAGCAAAGTTTCTTCAAACAGCATGGTATAATCCAATAAGAGCATGGTCTTTCCAATGAGACAAACCTGGGCTGGAAACCCAGCTCCACAACTGATTAAATGTGATAAACAATACACATGATCGTTATTCTTCTCTGTGCCTTAGCTTCCTTATCTGTAAGAACATCTACCTTGTAAACTTGTAAAACTTACACATGTTTATCATGTTTATGAAATAATTAGCACAGTAGGTACTTAATAAATGACGTTCACTACCCTTCAAATTCCTGAAAATGTACATTCCACAAAACCCAGGGATAAGCTGGGTCTGAGGAAGAGTTCCAATACTGGCCTCCTCCTAGTCCTGCAGGGCTGAACTGAATATAAGATATAGTCTCAGCTCATTAGGAGAGTCTATATTAAAAATATGGCAGAGAATTGCTTAGAAAACCTTACAACGTTCCCTTACAACCCAAGAGTCCATGATATTCCAGGGCCAGAAAATGAGGGAGCCTTTCTTATTATGTCCTCACAGTTATGTCTTTGCTTTATTCCATGCATTGCTGCATCAAAGATGGAGAGATTAAACGCCTGGCAGCACAGTCCAGATTGATGGCCAGCCCAGGGGCAGAAGTCTGACTTGTCAGAGACTATGTTCTCACCTTTGGTTGGAAGATCAAACTCAAGTGTCAGTGTCTTGGTTTTAAAAAGATCAATAGTACCTGAGAGGGAGGAAGAGAAATATATTTCTCCTCTATAATCTCCTTCCCCCTTTGCAATTATTGAATTTTCATCTTCTGTATATTTTCCAGTTGCCAAATTGTTCATTCAAAATGCAAAGCAGGTGAGTAAAAGCAACCATTGCCTGGGATTTTTCAAGAAAGAAAGCCTCTGGAAGAAGCTGTTCATAGCTGAATAAAAGATTATTCAAAAAGTTCCATCTCCCCCTCTCTGCACTAATCAGCACTGCACAGGGGCCTGACCACATGGTCACAGTGACTGAGAGATCAGGAGGAGAGTCCCATGTCCTCACTTTCAGCAAGGGTCAGATGACTGCTTCACTCATGTCTCAGAGAAATTCCAGAACCATTTAAAGATTTATTTATTTATTTTAAAGAAAGAGAGAGAGAGCACGCATGGGGTGAGGGGCAGAGGGAAAAAGAGAATCTCAACCAGACTCCCCACTGATTGCAGAGCCTGACTTGGGGCTAAACGTCACAACCCTGACATCCTGACCTGAGGTGAAATCAAGAGTCTGATGTTTAACCAACTGAGACACCCAGGTTCCCCTCCAAAAGCATTTAAAAGCTCGACAGTCAAGAACTATAGAGTGTAGAACTTTAGAGGTACAGTAATGCTTCTGAGTAAACAGAGAATGATCATTAGAGTCTAGCGGTTTTTGGCTTTGGTCAACGTCTCAGCTTCACCCACTAAATGACCTTGACCAAGCAAATGAGAAATTGAAGTATCAGTTCCCTTACCTGTGAAGCAAGCAGCCACCATGTTCCTACAAAGTTAATACAAGATACAAACAATAAAAAGGTTATGACTGGCACTGACTCATGAAATATAAAGGGCAGTAAATCAAGAATTTGTACTAAGCAGAAAATCCATGTCTATTTCTTCACTGTAACACACATACATGCCATACGGAATCTAAGTGGCTAAATTGCAAAGAAGTACGTGCATTCCACAACAGATAAAATCAGTCATTTTTTTTTTCTTTTTTTAAAATTTCCATCTACATGGCTAGTGTCAGGTATTTCTCAGTAGGCTTTGAGTAAAACAATGAAAAATTCTAGTGAGTTAAAATGTTATCTCCTTCAATTGATAGGGTGCCCAAAGGAAGTTGTATCTGCATTACAATAAAACGTATCCAAATGAAAAATTAAAACCATTAGTCATTTCGACTTTCCCCAAATGACATTTGATCTCTGAATAATCCTATTGAAAAATATTCCGATTTTTGCAACTATTTGTAGAGTGGAAATGTACCGAAGAATGTATCAAAATCAAACAAATAGCCAGGAATGTGCAGTCACATTCCAAAATATTTAGCATACTGGATAAGTGGTAACAATGCACCTCTCTTGATCATTTAATAAAACCAACAGTGTCATGGGTTCATTAAATAACCAGTTGGTCAATCCATATTTTCCAAGTGCCTACTGCATTCCTAGTACATGATGTGAGATAAAGAATGAATATATTAAATCTTGCTAACAAAATATTTAAGTTCCAGAGGACAAAAAAATGTCTAACATGTTTCATATGGTGCTCAAGAAAAACTTAAGCAACTGATAATTTTTTTTTAAATATTTTTTATTTATTTATTTGACAGAGAGAGAGATCACAAGTAGACAGAGAGGCAGGCAGAGAGAGAGAGAGGGAAGCAGGCTCCCTGCTGAGCAGAGAGCCCGATGCGGGACTCGATCCCAGGACCCTGAGACCATGACCTGAGCCGAAGGCAGCGGCTTAACCCACTGAGCCACCCAGGTGCCCCAGCAACTGATAATTTTGATAACTATCATGTCACCAAAGTGAAATGAATACTGTGAAATATTTATCCAGACCTCTCAAGGCAAATGCAGGCAAATAGGACTAACTCCTTTATTGAGGCCAACTGTAGGGTGCCGGAATTGTGTGGTGGCCAACTAAACCTTAACATGAAATATATTCTTATTTTCCTACAAAATAGCCATGGGAGGCTCCTGTGACCTTGTCAAAATGTCTTGGTTAAAAGAAATGGAATTAGGGGGTGGAGTTATGGACATTGGGGAGGGTATGTGCTATGGTGAGTGCTGTAAAGTGTGTAAACCTGGTGAGTGCTGTAAAGTGTGTAAACCTGGTGATTCACAGACCTGTACCTCTGGGGATAAAAATATATTATATGTTTATTAAAAAAAAAAAAAGTAATGGAATCATCCTTCCCAGTGAACACCCATGATGTTTGCTTGAGGGGAAAGAGAATTCTAATCTGCCAGCTGCCTATCATGTTTCCTCCCAGTGCTGAGTAAGCAAATGAAAGTAAATGGCCCTTATCTCTGGCACAAGTAACATGGCTCAAACACCTTCTGCCATGTCAGATTGCTTAGTCTTACCCATCTCAAGCAGTGAGACTAAGTCAGTGTAGAGCCTCTTCCCCACAGTTAAACTTCCTAGTTTGATAGACACCAGAGTATGATGGGGAGATGACTACAGGCAAAGAGATGTAAGGAAATTATTTTGGGGAGGGGAGCTAAGAATGATTATTATGACCTGAATGTGCTATAGATCATAAAAACACTTTCAAATTGAGGGCTGCCAGGGTGGCTTAGTCAGTTGAGTGTCAGATTCTTGGTTTCGGCTCAGGTCATGACCTAAGGGTTGTGAGATCAAGCCCCGCATCGGGCTCTGCACTTGACTCAGAATCTGCTTCAGAATCTCTCTCCCTCTTCTTCTGCCCCTCCCATTTGTGTGTGTATGCTCTTTCTCTCTCTCTCCCTCTCTAAAATAAATAAATAAATCTTAAAAAAAACAAAACAGAACTTTTAAATTGAAAGATTGCGTATATAAATCCTTAGATGAGGAATATAGAGGAGACTTAAGAGAGACACACTAGAGGCAGGAGGCTGCCCTTTGATGACAGACTATTTGCCAAAAGGCACATGCTTTGGGTTTCCCTTCAAAACGGAAACAGATCTATGTAACAGACTGCCATTGTCAGAGTAGCAGAACTGTGTCCATTTTCCCTTTGCATTTTAAGTGTTGCTGTCAGATGTGCCCCAACTGGGCTTGTTAGCTTTTAATTTGCTTTAGAGACCATCTGCTATCTTGACCACTTTAAAGACATGCTATATCACAAGCATGGTTTTCCAATTAGCTGGGATGCTGGATCAGACTCAAGACCCCCCCCCCAAAATTCAATTTTACAGCTGTGAAAGTCAATTTCTGGGGGCAAGAGGTACCTGTATGATTTAAGAATTTAATAGTATTTGTAAGCCCTGGAAAGTTTATAGCTCCCTTTAATTGGCCAACCTATATAGAAAAGACTATTCACCAACCTGAAAACGATACATTTAAAACATGAAATGGAGGGGCACCCGAATGGCTCAGTCAATGTAAGCATCCGACTCTTGATTTTGGCTCAGGTCATGATCTCAAGGTTGTGAGTTCGAGCCCCAAGTTGGCCTGGTTAGGATTCTCTCTTTCTTGCCCTCTGTCCCTCCCCTACCTCTCTCTAACTCTCTAAAAAAGAAAAAAGTAAACGTGGAATGGAGTATTTTTCTTCTAAAATATAATACAAAAATTAATTGAGTAAATTTATCAATGTACATATTTTTTAACACCATTAGATTAACACACAGTAGCTGAAAACTGGTTGGCTAGCATGTCAGCACTAACATGAACCAAGTATTCTACTTTGTGATAAGTTCTATGACTAATATTGACTTATGTTTATTATTGCATTTCCAGAAACTACTCCATCTATACAATATTAGCCTATTTTAAAATTTATATTATGATTATTTTGAGTCTGACTTAAATACTCAAATTTATGATCCTCAAAATATCTCAGTTGCTAGAAAAGTAGGATAAAGCTTTTGTATCATTTTTTTTTTCATTAGTGATACAACAGGTGGCCTAACTACAACCTAAAAGGACTTTTACTTGTTTTTCTTCTATCCCTGACTCTCAGCATTTCCCCTAAACTTTAGAGTGCCTTGCCCACTACAACAATTTTTGTTTTTACCCATGGAAACCCTACTGAATTTCAATGTTTAGCTTAAATTTTTAAAGTATTTTTTTTTCATAAAAAAGCTTATCAAAATAACTATCATAGTTCTGCTCATGTGGTATTATTATTAATAACACCATTTTCCATTTAGAAAGGAAAGTTTTAATCTATAATATCAATGTAATGTTTTCTTATTTTCTACAAGAGACTCACTTTATTATTTTCTGTGTGAAGTTTAAGATGTACATGTGATGATTTGATACATATATATATTGTGAAATGATTAACACATAGGGTTAGTTAGCACCTCCATCACTTCACATAATTACCTTATTTTAAATAATAAGAACATATAACATATAGCAATATAGTTAACTATAGACACCATGGTGGACATTAGATCCCCAGAATATATTCCTCTTTAAAGTGGGATTTTGTGCCCTTTGACTAATCTCCCCATTTCTTCTATCTCCAGTTCCTGGCAACCACCATTCTACTCTGTCTCTGTAAGTTCGACTTTTTTGGATTCCACAAATAAGTGATAACATATGGTATCTCTCAGTCTCTGTCTGGCTGATTTCTTAACATGTTCTCTCAAGTTCCATCTATGTTGTTGCAAATGGCAGGATTTCCTTATTTCTCATGGCTGAATAATATTCCATTGTGTATATATATTTGATTTTTGAATTAAATGTATTTACATTTAAAGTAATTTTTGACTGGCAAGGACTTACTAATGTCATCTAATTCATTATTTTCTGGATGTTTTATAGTTCCTTTATTGCTGTTGCTTTATGAATTTATATTTTCTGTAGTGGTATGCTTTGATTCTCTTTTATCTTTTGTGTATTACTGTTGGTTTCTGCTTTGTGATTACTGTGAGGCTTACATAAAACATCCAACAGATATAACAGTCTAATTTACATTGATAACAGCTCAACTTTGATGACAAAGGAAAACTCTACACATTACTCTCCTTTTATGTTTTTGATATCACAGTTTACCTCATTTTATATTATGTATTTATCAAAAAATATGTAACTATACTTATTTTTAATATTTTTGTCTCTTTATTCTAGAGTTATTGGTTTTATATTAGAGTTATTGGTTAACATACCACCATATGACAGTATTAGAGTATACTGAATTTGACTTTATACTTACTTTTACCAGTGTGCTATATAATTTCATATATTTTCATATTATTACCTGGCATCCTTTTCTTTTGGCTTGAAGAATTTCTTTCACCGTTTCTTGTAAGGCAGTTCTAGAGGTGATGAAATCCTTCACTTCTGAAGGACATCTTTGCCAGATAGAGTGTTCTCGGTTGGGAGTTTTATTCTTCTGGCACTTTAAATATATTATCCTACTCTCTCTTTGTCTGCATGGTTTTTGCTGAGAAATCCATCGAAATAGTCTTTGCAGGGGAGAAGGGGTCCCCTTCTGGGAGAGAAATATTTTTCTTGGTGCTTTAAAAAATTATCTTTCTCTTGGGTTTTAAACAGTTTTATTACAATATGTCTTGGAGAACATAGTTGATTGAAATTTTGGAGTGACCTATTAGCTTTGTGAATTAGGCTTTACAATGCTCTCCCCAGATTTAGAACATTCTCAGACATTATTTCTTTAATTAAGCTTTCTGCCCTTCTCATCTCTTCGTCTTCTTCTTAGACTCCAGGAATTCACAGATTGTTTCTCTCACTGGTACCCCATAGTTCATGTAGGCTTTTTTAAAAATTCTTTTATCTTTTTTCTCCTCTAACGCTTAATTTAAGAGCTCCTGTCCATTATTTCACAGCTTCTTTTGCTAATCTATTATACTGTCAATGTCTTCTGTCATAGTTTTCATTTCATTCATTGTATTCTTCAGCTCCAGAATCTATTTGATGTTTTCTGATGATTTCTACATCTTTGTTAAACTTCTCATGTTGTTCATGAATTGTTTTCCTGATTTCATTGAATTGTCTTTTTGTATTTTCTTGTATCTCACTGAGCCATATTAGAGTGCCTACTTTGAGTTCTTTATCAGGTAAATTATAGATCTCCATGATTTGGGACTTGGTTACTAGAAAATTATTGTTCCCTTGGTGGTGTCACATTTCTTCGGTTTTTCACGTTCCTTGAAGTCTTTGCATCACTGTCTTCGTATTTGACATAGCACTCACCTCCTCTAGTCTTTACTGTGTTATAACATTCAATCTTGGATTATTTTTGCTCTAATAGTGTGCTGGAAATTCCACCAGACTCCTGGATTTTCACAAAGCCTATCTCATCCGTGGTGACTGTCTAATTCAGTGTTCTCCAGGGGCCTCTGGACTCTGACTAAGGGGGGTTGGAGCCAGTTCATGGGGCAATTCAGGATCTACTGTCAGGATAGAGGTCTATAGGACTATTGCTCAACATTCAGGTGAACAAGAGTCTTCCTGGGTCCCTTTGTGTATGGTGCTGGCAATAGGCCAAAGCCAAATGGGAGTGTACCAGAATCCTCAGGGGTGTGAAGTTGTCTCCAGGTTTATCACTGGGACAGTGGTTGGCAAGTGAGCAGCCTAGATGCAAATATCTTTTCTCAAAATTGCTCTCTTCATGCTTAGACTGCACTAGGGATTCACAGTCCCTATCTGAATCCCATAGCTCTTACAAACACACTTTTGTCTGGAGGTAGATACCAAATTATTGTTCTTAACGGGGACATATGACTAAGGAGGGCCTCATTCAGCCATCTTGCTGACATCCCTCCTCAGATGTGGTGCTTTTAAATTCAACTCCAATGACATAAACCTGAGTTAAGACCCTCCCTGGGCTTTGGTACTGAACTGACTATTAAAACAAAGAAATCTGAGATGTTAGTGAAGATCATGGGCAAAACCAAGTCAAAGGGCCTTTAGGGGCCATATATGCCCCAGGCTCCACACTGGGTTATTCTGCATGGTTTTAATGATATGAAATCAAGAGTATTGGAAACAGCACACTCTGCCACTGTCGTAACTCTCACTACTTATTTTCGCTTAACTCACCCTAGTTAACTCTATAAATATTACACAGAAATTTTCTGATCAAATTGAATTACTGTGTTTTGCCAGAGACATGACTGTATAGATTGAGAAGAGCCATCATAGTTTTTGAATGACTAGATCAGTCATACGGTGAGTTATGAAAAAATTAACTATAAGTAATGCATCTTTTTATGAAACATTGCCTAGCTTAGGCAGGCACAAAACAGCAGTCCTTCAAAGACTAATCTTATAAAGTGATATTTTTATTCCAATGTAACTTTTATTGTTCAAAATAAAATTCTCCTTTCGGATTTGCCTCCAAAGACCACTTCACATCCAGTCCTATTATATTTTAATCTCGTGTAGATATTTGGTCACCTGACTATTTCCCAACTGCTCTCCCATTTTATAAGAGTGAATCTTTAAAGCTTTTGTCAGCTTGCTGTAATCATAGTCATTCTTCCTTATTAACACCATTTGGCATCACTGATTATGTGTAAACAGCTCCTTGCTATGTATCTGTTCCCCTCCCGAACACGAGGCATGTGAAGTTAAGGACTAACGGAATGGAGTAAGAAAGATATGTGATGATTTGTCAGTTGGGCCTAACTGTGTAAATTGGAATGCAAGAAAGAAAGACTTAAGCAATACTTATTTCAGTATCAGAGACAGTAGCAAAGGAAACATTCTCTGGCTTGTCATTTAGAAAATAAAAACTAGAAGGAATTCCTTTTTATCTCTTTCAGATCTACTGCGACCTTGTGCAGTGAAGAGAGTCTGACTCAAAAATTCCTCAGGGAGGGGCGCCTGGGTGGCTCAGTGGGTTAAACCTCTGCCTTCAGCTCAGGTCATGATCTCAGGGTCCTGGGATCGAGCCCCATATCGGGCTCTCCGCTCAGCGGGGAGCCTGCTTCCTCTTCTCTCTGCCTGCCTCTCTGCCTACTTGTGGTCTCTCTGTCTCTCTGTCTGTTAAATAAATAAATAAAATATTAACAAAAAAAAATTCCTCAGGGAGAGTGTCCTTTGGAATTCCTATGAATGCAGCAAATGCTTATTCTACACAGAATTGAAGACCGAGAGTCTAAATGAGAGAGAGCGACTCAAAGCCTCTGCTATTTCCTATTACTACAAATAACAGGGTTTAAGAACATAGAAGGATTCATGAATTCCAAAACACATTTCTGCTGCTTCTCTCTTACTGAGTAGGCCTTTTATCCCCAGCTAATGAGGGCTTCCTCAGCAAGTGCAAACCATGCCTTAATTATTTAGAGAAAGAATGACTATTCAGAGAGATAACTCCTCCACACAGAGCTTTTGGAGATTGTTCAAATTTAGTGTAACATTTTGGTCTTATCACTGAATATTTTCAGGCCAAAAATTAAAACCCAAACATTTTCAGGTATGCAGTTATTTCAGAAGTGGAAACATCTTGATGTAGTAATAGTGAAAAATATATGCAACAGAGATATTTTCAAAATGTTTAGAATAATAGAAGCCCCATGGGACTAAATTAACTTCTGAGGTGATTTTTAATGACAATGAACATGCCGAGGAGCAATCGTTAGAAGATATATCATATGTCCTTATATTCTATGTTTAATAGCCTTCATTGGTTAGGGACACTACTCCTATAATCTCACTCAGTGTTAGGGAATCATTTTGTGACTTCCTTTTTGGCAGCAAACATGGTCACACTGTGGATGAAAGTGATCACTGTCTACTCTCATCATCTGGGGGGACACAAAACCAAATAAACTACTTCTCCTGCTATGTTTATATAAAGTCATAACATTGAGTTGTCAGAATTTCCTAAGGAGATACAAAATAAATTTTGAAGGAGATGAGTTTTGTTCTCATATTTTCCCCCATAAGCAAAATAGAGAGACAGGCAGACAGATAATCCATCCACACCAGCAATCCACTGCATTTATATCATAAAATACTTCCAGAATCTCCCCATCCTTAAGTTTTTTTTTTCCTCCCTCATCACTTATTAGCTGTTCATGAACTCTGTGCATGCTAGAAATAGTTTTATTTTATAAAATACATAGGAGTGTTGCATTAGACTAAGAATGTTATTAAACAATAATGTGAATGTGTACAAAATACTGGCAAACACATGCATAGGAACTTGAGATTCAAAAACCAAGAGGATGACTGCAAAAAAGCAAGTTTACTCATAAGAAGGAGGAAATGGGGGACGCCTGGATGGCTCAGTTGGTTGGACGACTGCCTTCGGCTCAGGTCATGATCCCGGAGTTCCGGGATCGAGTCCCGCATTGGGCTTCCAGCTCCACGGGGAGAATGTTTCTCTCTCTGACCTTCTCCTCGCTCATGCTCTCTCTCACTGTCTCTCAAATAAATAAATAAATAAAATCTTAAAAAAAAAAAAAAGAAGGAGGAAATGGTTCCTATGTAACTGCCAGTGTCTGACTACAGAGGATTTGTCATAGAAATTGGGACTGTCCTTTCCACTTTCATTTTAACGATCTCGATTCCCTATGTCGACGTGGAGTCTAAGGATGGTGACACATCATTCAGACATCTTCATTGCCCCCCTTCACTACATACTAGACTTGACCCAAACCCAGTGATAAAACATCAGAGTGGAATTTGGGAAGCTTTGGTTATGGTGTAAAAAAATGTCAATAGCTAACTCTGTTACCAGGGTTTGGACTATTTGTATGTGAAGAGAAAAGGATACTCGGTCCCACCTGGCGACTGCCTAAGAAGTGGGTTCTATGCAATAATAAGAAACCAGAGAGAGCAGACTAGAAGAAGAGTGTTTCTAAACTTACAACAGTATCTTTGTTTCACAAATACAAATTGAAATGCAAAAAAAAAAAAAAAATCAGAAATTCAACACCTACTGATCTAAGGGTCATAAAAAGAACAAACTACAATCCTGGGCTGGACTCTTTAAAACAGAGACACACGCACAAAGCCATCATGAATATGCAGCACTGTGCCTGTGGCTAAACTTGTCTGACCATCCACATCCTCCCTTGCAAAACAGAAGTAATATTATCTAAAGCATGTGTTTGTGTTGAGGACTCAATAAGTGTGTCCATGTAGGACACTGTGACATAGTAAGGACTCTGTATATGATCGGGGAAAAGAGGAGGAAGATACCAGCAGGCAGAGAAGGAGGAGGAGGAACAGGTTACTGGCAATTCTATCAGAAAAGAACAAGGCCCTTCCTGTCTGCCCAATCTCCCTTGAACACACGTTTTTTTTCTCCCTCCATTCTGATGCTGGAGATTCACAGTCTTAGCTGTACATTAGGACCTCCTGGGAGGCTTCACATCCCAGTGCCCAGGTTGCACTCCAAACCAGTTTCAATCAGAAGTGCTAGGAATGCCACCCAGGCAGCAGGAGTTTGTGAATCTCTATAGGAGATTTCAACATGAGCTAAGGCTAAAAACAATGACTCTGTTGCATTCCTCATCTTTATATTCGTAACCACGGCCAGCTGCATGTTTGCTGGCTCTGCCATGGCACCTGAAGCCCAGTAAATCATGCTGGAAACAAGTGTTTGAAAATGAGTATATTCGTTTAGCAAAGGAGAAGAGGGTGTATTAAAACACATACCCTTAGACTTCTGGGTATTGTTCTCTATGTTAGGCTTATTCTTAAAAAGAGGAATGAAGTTATCCCATAACAAAGTGACTCACAAATAAAAATGTCCTGTCTTGCTTGGAGAAGAATATGTAATGGGATGTAGAGCCAATGCCAGCCTCGTCTTTAAGGTTTATATGCATTTCCAGAAGGAAAAGTTTCAAAGACTGGACCTACAAGGATTTTTCCTAATGCTACTTCAATAAAACCTCGCTCTGAATGACTTAAATGCTTGAATGGAAAGTGGCTGTTTATGGTAAAATTATGTGCCATAAAATGAACTTGTAAAATTACACGACCAGGCAAGAGTTCTTAGAATCTCCTCTCAGAAATACCATATGCAAATTTTGGTTTCACTTGATGCTGATTTGAGTAAAATTTATTTCTCTCATCAATTAGAAAAATGCAAATAGATCTCAGTTTTGAAAGGATGTTAAAAAAGAAAAAAAAAAAATCACCTACCTGAGCATGAAAGAGAAAAAAAAAGATTTATGTTTTCTTACCACAATGGGAAAATGGTTACAATTATGAACAAGCCATTTAAGGTAATAAATGAATTTTTCATAAGACGTCATTTTTTCTAGCTGTTATAATCATTTTCTGCTTATTGTGTTCTCCAACTTGCCAATAACATCATTTTAACATTCTTATGCAACAAGCCATGCTCTACTATGTGGCCTAATATTTCACTTTAATATCCATTCATTTTCAACAGCTCAGGCTCTCCAAGGCCTTCCAGAAGCATTCTGTCTCTGGTGAGATGTCAGTTTAAGTGTGATGTATTATTCAGCTGGGTAAAGGAGGTGTAACCACTCAGTGGCAATCATGGGAATCACGGGAAAACAGTGTACAAACATCTGGAAACCAAAAGTCATTTCACTGGCTAATAGTGTCTGGGCTTTGCTAATGGATCTTATTTAAAGTGCAGGACACTATTTATACATTTTTAAAAACCCTATATAGCACAACTAAAAAGACATTCTGCTTCAATTACAGTAGTGTACATAGGGCAGAAAGCAAGACCCCAATGTGACCTCCTGGAATTTCTGAAGCGGGCCTCACAGGGAGGTTGTCAAGGAGCCCCCAGCATGACACAATTACCATGATCCTCTCTGATCACAATCGACATGCTCAGTGTGCATGCTAACAGACATAGGTTACTGTCCAGGCTATTGTCCCCACATAGCAAGAAGACAGTGTAGTAGAGGGTTAAAAACACAGGATATGGACTCAGAATGTTCAAGTCAAAAATATTACCATGTGACAGTGGGTGGATCCCTTAACTGTTCAGCACCTCAGCTTTCCCATAGTGTACATGACACTGTTGCTCAAAATATTTGCCGCTCTAACCTGGCAAAGAACTATACTCTCTTGCCTCATTTTCTTAAGCTTGCATGTGCCTTTTGCCACTGAACCAAAGTGGCCTGTGTCACTTAAAAGCAGTAGCGTTCCAAACCATGACAGAGATCCACCATGATCTATTTTCTCTGCACACGAGACTCACAATGTCCTGGATGGAGGCTTCCCCCTCAGTGTGGTTCCACAATGCAGGACTGCCTCTTAGCCCTGAGAGACACAGCATGAGCAAGAAATAATCCTCTGTGGATCGCAACCCAAACTAACTTATCTATCTCATATATAAAGAGGATAATAATAGTTCTTGGCCATCTAGGTTGTGTGAGCATTAAATGACAGTTTCCAGACAGTTATTGTAAAGTGTCTGGTACAGGGAGAGCATTCAGTGTTGGCAACTGCTATCACTATTATCACAAATATATCTAAGTCCAGGATGAGGTTGTAATGCTGGTATCTGCCCTCCTACAAGTATGATACTTTTATCCTTTCTTCATAAAAAGTCACAAATTTGGATTATGTCTTATCCTACTTCTCCATGTGGAAATTACTAACCCAGTTATAGTCATTCACTGATTAATTCATCTGCGGGGGCTCAGTAGCATTGCCATATTAAGCCAATTAAAATATAGGATCACTGGGGCGCCTGGGTGGCTCAGTGGGTTAAGCCGCTGCCTTCGGCTCAGGTCACGATCTCAGGGTCCTGGGATTGAGTCCCGCATCGGGCTCTCTGCTCAGCAGGGAGCCTGCTTCCCTCTCTCTCTCTCTCTGCCTGCCTCTCTGTCTACTTGTGATTTCTCTCTGTCAAATAAATAAATAAAATCTTTAAAAAAAAATATATAGGATCACTGGTTGTGTTTTAACTTCAGACAAACATTTTTTTTCCCAGATAAGTATATCACAGCCAAATATTACATGGGACATACTTGCTAAAACAAACAAACAAAAAAAGCCGTTTATCTGAAACTCAATGTAACTGGCGTCCTGGATCATATTTGGCAACTATAAACTGGAAGAATGTGCATTCTTGGTTTGATAGTAACAATACGACCTCTTTCATTCTTTTTCTTTAAACATTTATACCTTGAAATATGTAGAAAAACCCCTTAAAACCGCAGACACATTTATCTGTTAAAATTTAATTGTGTCAGTAGGATGTCCTGAAAGAAACACTGAGTCAAAGACCAGAGTATTTTGACTGTAGTCTGAGTTCTGTGACTAAGTAGCTTCATGTTCTTAGATAAATCACTTTGCTTCTCTAGGCTTCAGTTTCTCATTAGTAAGTTAGGCAAGTTGGATTTAAGGTTTCTAAGATATCTTTTAATTTAAAATTTTAATAATCTTCAAAAGCATATTTACAATGAAAACTTCCTCCTTAAATTATAGGAGTTCTCAGTAACTCACTATGCAAAAAGTCCCTATCAAAACAAAAGCAAAAACAAAAACAAAAAACAACAAAAAAGTCCCTATCAAACTGGAGTTCTTATAAAGACTTTTTTAAAGATTTGACTGATTGATTGATTAATTTAGAGAGAAAGGGAAATTGAGAACCAGGGGATGGGCAGAAGGAGAGAGAGAATCTCAAGCAGACTGGATGATGAGCCCAAGTAGGGCTCTATCTCATGTCCCTGAGATTATGATCAGAGTGAAATCAAGAGTCAGACGCTTAAATGACTAAGCCACCCAGGTGCCCCATCTTGTAAAGTTTTCTAAATAGAAGGGAAGTGGTTGGGGGTCGTCGGAGGGGGAGACAAACCATGAGAGACTGTGGACTCTGAGAAACAAACTGAGAGTTTTGGAGGGGAGGGAGGAGGCTGGGGGGTTGGGTGAGCCTGATGGTTGGTATTAAGGAGGGCATGTATTGCATGGACCACAGGGTGTGGTGCATAAACAATGAATTTTGTAACACTGAAAAAAAATGAATTAAATTAAAATTTTTAAAAAAGTTATACAATCATGCCAGTTAAGTTTTAGACCACAATGGTGTGTGTTCTTTACCTATGTACCATGATTAACAACTGTTCTTATGGGCTTTCTCCATGCCAGGCATTTCATATATATTAACTGATTTAAACCTCATAATTACTCTATAAAGCAGATATTATTATCATCTCCATTTTACAGATGAAACTGAGACCAGAGAAATTAAATAACTTGTCTAGGATCTCATGCCATGTATGGAAACTTCAAAATATGAACTTGAATCCAAATTATCTGGCTGTATCTTCTCTGTGGGATAATATCACACACCCTTTTCACTTAAGCATAAAACCAGACAAATAAATAATAAGGGCAAGTCTTTGATAACAATTAAGTTTGATGGAGAGAAGAGTGCATTTTTTTTTTAAGATTTTATTTATTTATTTGTCAGAAAGATAGAGAGAGTACAGGCAGGCAGAGTGGCAGGCAGAGGCAGAGGGAGAAGCAGGCTCCCTGCGGAGCAAGGAGCCCAATGTGGGACTCGATCCCAGGACCCTGAGATCATGACCCGAGCCAAAGGCAGCCACTTAACCAACTGAGCCACCCAGGCATCCCAAGAAGAGTGCATATTTTTTAATTTGAACAACTGACCTTCAGTGTAATTGAGTCACACTGAATGACAAAGAAGTACCTGGAGCTGTGCTCTGTTCTGGGCATTAAATGAATGCTGATGGATGAAAATTACAACGAGTTAATAAGGCAGCTTATAACTTGGGCTGGTTTCCCTCCACAGAGCCCTTAATCTTTTGACTAAGGTGTGTAGAAACATTGAAATTTTGTAGAACAATTTTGCATGGCAATTATGGCATGTCATATGCAATGGTGATAAAAATGAGTTTTTGAAAATTCTCAAAGGGATACCTATTTAGAGTCAGTGTCTGTCTTTAATTGCATTTGAGCCACGAGCATCTGAAACTGTGGCCTCTAGTGAATAGTTTTGTTTTCTGCTTAGGCCTATGGAGCCAGTGATAGAGACACTTAGTATCAATGCTTAATAATGGTAGCTTGCAAAAGGCCAAAGCATGAAGTGAGATTGTGATACAACACATATAAAAGTGAGGACACTCTCAGAAATTGAAGCAGGGTTATGGAATTTTGGGACACTACTAGAGGACACACACGGGGGCAGGAAATGTGAGTGCTTTAGTGTAAGTCAGTATTACTGTAGGAATGAAATTAACTCTAAATTTCTCATGAATTCATCTCATGGGATGGGTATTATTTTCCAAGGTGGTGCACATGTGTTTGCTGAGCCCAAAGTGTTCACAGAGCTCTTGGGAAGTCTATGGTCCAGGTATTCAACAAAGCTGATCTGTATCCTGAATACATCTCATGTCTCATACTCACTGTTGCAAATACTTGCCAAATTCATTTTACATTCTGTTGTGATTAATAAAATAAAAAATAAGCTATTTGGATTTTTAGGGGATCATTTTCCATTCAGTTTTTTCCCCCTCAACCGTGAATACTAGTCATGTGATCTGACAATTCTCTCACTCCTAAAAAGACCAACAAGCAACACTCAAAAGCACTTGATATTGAAGTGATTTTCTGCACAGTCTGTTGTGAGACATTTCAAGTAGGACCATTGTTCAAAGACGGTCCCCAGCCCAGGTATTTGAAATTTCACCAGCAGAGAGCTTCTTGGTGTTTCTTGGTGACAAGCATTTTGGGGGCAATTAGATTTAAGGGACTGTACATTTTCTTTAGATGGTCAGGATACACGTATCATAAGTCATAGATTTTGTTGTTTTCTAACAATCTAAACTGTTATTATATGACCCATTTCACACTTTTTTTTTAAAAAGAACTCATGTTTGTGGGCAGGTGTGTGTATGTGTGTATGCACGTATATGCTATATTTTTCCAAAAGACGTGCTGTCCAAATACCTAGTCCTTTTTGACAATCTCACATTTTGTAAGAAATTAGAAATGGACACTTTGTCAAGTGGTTTCCAAACCAATTCCATCAAATCTTGCTAAATTCCTTGAAGGGGTAGATGTTAACTCCCTCATTTTACAAACAAGGGAAAAGAAAACCAAGTCTGATCTTTTTGGCTCAGTGATAGTCAATATTGACCCCTGAGCTCTGAGCTCCTTCATCATTCCACAGTACTCTAAGGCAGAAGTGTCCTGTGGGCCAAACCCAGCCCATCACCTATCTTCTTTTTTCCCCCTAAGATTTATTTATTTGAGAGAGAGAGAGAGAGCAGGTATGCACACATGAGCCAGGGGGGTGGGAGGAGAGGAGCAGAAGCAGATGGACAGAGGGAATCCACAAGCCAACTCCTTATTGAGCATGGAGCCCTATAGACTTGGGCCTGAATCTCAGGACCCTGAGATCATGACATGAGAGGAAATCTAGAGTCAGTCATCTAACCAACTGAGCCACCCAGTCACCCTCCACTATCTATTTTTGTATGACCTGAAGTCTAAATATGATATTTGCATTTTTACGTGGTTGTACTTGAAATGGTTATATAACTATACACAACGTATCTGCCATTCTTTTCTCTTGGTCCACAAAGCCTAAAGTATTCACTGCCTGGCTCCATACAGAAAAAATTTTCTGAGTCTTGATTTAAGGCCTAGAGAATTTTGCTCGGCACTGTCTGTTCAAAATACAATGAGAGCCACATAAGCAATGTGCAATTTTCTGGTAGCCCTCTGTTTAAAGGTAAAAAGAAACAGATGAAACTAACTTTAATCCAATATATCCAACCTGCCATTATTTCAATCTGCAGTCAATATAAAAATAATTAATGAGATATTTTACACATTTTTTTCATAGTAAATTTTCAAAATTCAAATGTGCATTTTTACTCCCATAGTGCATGTCAGTTTGGGCCAGCTACATTTCAAGTGCTAAGTGTCCACACCTGCCAGTGACAACTATATTGGACAGAAAAGATCTAGACATTACCACGATTTCGTCCTTTCTACTCCTCTTTCATCATTAAGCATGTTTTCTCAGTTTTTCCATTAAAATTTTGGTACCAGTGAGGACCAAATGTAACAGTAGCACTTCCCTGGTATCATGCTATTGCCACATTCTCTCAAGTGTGAAATATTTTTGTTACCAGTACTTTTGTGTCAGCTTTCATTGAAATTAAATGGATAAAAATGACTTTACTAATACTCTTTAAGTTGGTATTTAAGTTTTTTAAATAAAGAACCTTTGTTATCTTCTGATTTGGGTTTGGGGAACAAGAGGTGTAAAGCCCATTAGCCACTCTCCAGTGCTTTACCCTGTTTTAATTTCTTCACAGCATCTACCATTCAGCCATATGTATGTATATTATGAAATTTCTCTGTACTGTTGTCTGCCCTCCATTGTAATTCAAACTCCTTAACAGCAGAGATCTCTAAGGTCTTGTTTGCTTCTATATTTCCAGGACAATATATAGATGTATAAGTCCTGTTCAAAAAATATATTTTGGGGTGCCTGGCTGGCTCAGTGGGTTAGTCTGCTGCCTTCAGCTCAGGTCATGATCCCGGGGTCCTGGGATCAAGTCCCGCAATGGGCTCTCTGCTCAGCAGGGAGCCTGCTTCCCTCTCTCTCTCTCTCTGCCTGCCTCTCTGTCTGCTTGTGATCTCTTTCTGTCAAATAAATGGATAAAATCTTTAAAATATATTTTTTTTGACAAATAAATGATTAAAAGGATCACATATATAAAGGAAGGTAAGCAGACGATATCTCTGAAAAGAGCAACGTAGTAAGGCATTAGCCCCCTAGTGTGAATTGGTTTACACCACCAGTTCGAGTAAAACCCTGGTCCCATTGAGCAAGAAAGGTTAGAATTTTTAAATGAGAGAAAAAAAATTGACATTAGCAGTAATTTGGGAGTAAATTTGGTTTGGTAATTTTTTTCTAGAGCTAACCAGCAAGTAAGTCACAAAAGCAAAAGATTCTAAAAATGACATTGGTCTCCCATTTTTATGGACTGCTGGCTTCTATTTTTAATTAGATTAACAATATTTCTACCATCAGGTCCTTCAGTCGAACAGCAGGTGAATGAAGAAAGAGCCCTATTTTTTTAGTGCATTACATTCACCAGCTATTTTCTTCTTAAAATTTCTGCCTACACTACATAGTGATGTTAGACTAGCAAAATGGAAACTGCATTTCAATACCCAGGAGAAAAGCCTTGAGAAAACTTCACAAAACAAAAACTTTAGTTTCCATTATATTCACCAGGCCTGCAGGTTCACCTAAGATTCCCTAACATCCTTGGAGACCTTTTAAATGCAGTAAAATGCCTGCCTCAGGTAAAATTGGCAACACTTTAGAACAAAGGTTTCGTAAGTGGTGGTTTATAACGCATGTAGGATTTGGAAAGTACATTTTTCTTGTCTTGAAGATATGTCTTATTAAGATGGCGTACCCCCTTGGAGGCAATATTACCTTTTCAATAGTTCAAGCTTGCAATAACACTATTTCTTGTGAGGAAGCTGGAGTATTTTTATCTAGAATAGAATGATGCTATTTGAACAAATATTATTTCAGGAGATTATAGATTTGCAGGTAAAATTGCTGGTCAGATTTTCAGCACAGAGGTGTGCTAAAAAGTGGAGAGAAAGGAAGGAAATTGTCATCCCACTGACAGCAATATTCTGTTATGAAAGTCAATTAAAAATGGTGCCCACATCAAAACTAAACCTCCTTACTGCTAACATTTCCTTCAGGATTCTCCACACTGTGGCTATTAAGGATGTGTTCGAGTTTTTCTAAAACAGATATGAATCACATAATAAGTAAAAATTACAAAGTATATAGGCAGTTCATTCAAACTGCCAAAGACTCATGCTATCTAAAGATTTGAATATTTGAGAAAGAGAGAGAGAGCAAGCACAAGAGGGGTGGGGTGAGGGAGAGAGGGAGAGAGAAAATCTCAAGCAGACTCTGCACTGAGTGAGGAGCCCAATGCTGAGGTCAGACTGCTGAGATCATGACCTGAACTGAAATCAAGAGTCAGACATTTAATCGACTGAGCCACCAGGATGCCCCTCACGCTGGATCAGCAGAGCCATTTTTAAGAATCTATGAACCCAAATTCTAATTATATGTATTATATCCCATACTTATACGATAATATATCACATATATTTTATATATATGAAAGTATTTATGCGTCTGATGCTTCTATCTCAAAACCTCGAATAAAGAATCATAATTAATTGATGTGTATGTGTATATGTATATTTTAAATCTCCTTTCCACTTCAGCAATCCATTGGACCCTGTCAAGCACTGGAAATACTCCATCTTAGAAATTTTAATTTCAAATTTTTAATATTATAAAAACATAACTAGGATATATGTATTCCTTAGGGAACTGTGTAATGAATTTCTCTATTTCATTACCACTAAATTTTTCAACAAACTTCTGGTTTTATTTTATTCTTTCTCAAGTAAAGATCCTATAGTAAACCTGTTTTGCCAGCACCTTCCATCCCTTTACACCTTTGGCCTTCCATTGATCCAGACCTAAAATCCCTAGGAAATCACCAATCCACTCACCTTCCTTCGGTACCTATTCTTGTATTGCCCCGCACAGCTGGAGAAACACACAAAAACTGAGCCATTTGCCTGACCAAGATTTTTAATATCCAAAGCGATCTGGATACCCTGTGTTGTACATGACCAGCTTCATTTACCATTATCTCAAAAATCATTCCAATCATTGATCTCATTCCTTTCAGCCCCAGGCCTGTGTTCCCTAATTTTTTTTTAAAGATTTTATTTATTTATTTGACAGAGAGAGAGAGATCACAAGCAGGCAGAGAGGCAGGCAGAGAGAGGGGAGGAAGCAGGCTCCCCGCAGAGCAGAGAGCACGATGCGGGGCTCGATCCCAGGACCCTGAGATCATGACCTGAGCCGAAGGCAGCGACTTAACCACTGAGCCACCCAGGAGCCCCTGTGTTCCCTAATTTATACAGAGAATAGACAGGATCATATTCTGCCCCCTTCTGTCTCCATTTACAAATACATTAACATTTGAATGTCTGATCTTTACTCCTATTTTCTATGCAAAGTGAATTGTTTTGTCTATGTGCTGAGACATTCCTTTTTTTCACTCTCCAAGATGTTATTTTATATCACTTTCTTTTTTCATTCTTCTTTGGCTCCATATCTTTCAACATACAAACATGTGTATGTCTCTTTCATCACTTAATAACCACGTTGCCTTGACTTGCTCAGAAACTAAGTACTCATTTATTTCTTCAACAAACATTTATTGAGCACCTATTATATGCTAAGCATTGGACTTGTATCAGCCTCTCTCCCTCAACCATGCTTTCCAAGAGTGGTTTATCTCTACCTTGCCTATTTTCCATTGTATCCAGGCATTCATGCTACCTAAAACTATCCTTTGGACCCCAGACAGTACTGAAACTCTTCTGACAATGCTCCATACATTGAATACCTTTTAATTTGTTGAATTTAACACTATCAATTACTCATTTGTCAACATGAGGAAGTCTTTTTCTTCTTTATTCTAATTCTCTGTTCACTCCTTCTTAAATTCCTTTAAAACCACTTCTCCTACTACACTCCTTAGATGCTATTACCCTGACCTTTGTCTTCCATACTTTTCCTCCCCATTTTGCTGCTCATTATGGCAACATTTTCAAATACCATAACATATGTGATTAGGATTGCCAAAGCCAGGGCTCCACTGGGGCCTATTTCCCGAGCTCTAGGTGTGTATGCCCACGGTCACAGCCTTCAAACTTAAAACCATTTTCCACCTCTTTCCCCTATTTTGTTCAATGGAAACCTCCTCTCCTGAATGCCCAAGACAGAAACTGGAGACTTTCTTTTAACCCTGCATTTAGCCTATTTCTACAAAAAAGTAGCAATTATGTGGATTCTCCTAACTAAACTGTCTCTTCAATCTTTCCTCTCATCTATTTTCAAGCCCTAGCTTCAGACTTTCTCATCCTTTGGCTCCTGAGTTACTGAAACAGCCTCTTAATTAGTCTCCCCACCTCCCATTTAACACCTTTTAATCCAACTTTCTACTCATACAAGTTCAATATATTTTTTTATTTTTTTAAAGATTTTATTTATTTATTTGACAGACAGAGATCACAAGTAGGCAGAGAGGCAGGCAGAGAGATAGGAGGAAGCAGGCTCCCTGCTGAACAGAGAACCAGATGTGGGGCTCCATCCCAGGACCCTGAGATCATGACCTGAGCCAAAGTTAAAGGCTTTAACCCACTGAGCCACCCAGGCACCCTAAGTCCAATATTTTTAAACTGTAAATCTAAGCATAATACTTCTCTAGTCATAGACTTTCAAAACAAAATAAAAATCTCTTATCATTCCCTTATTCATTCAGTCACTAAATAGGTATGAACAGTTAGGAACAAGAAACTGAACCAGGCACTGCAAATGCAGTGGTCGTACAATTGTACTGGTCCCCATCTCAGGAAAATGTACTAACTAGACCCTGCAAAACTCTCCACTCTTGACGCCTGATCTTTTCTCCCACATAATCAACCTCAGTCAAAGTTCTAACTGTGTTTTACTGTGTGTGTGATTGCGTGACTTCTCACAGACTACAGTTCCTTGAGAGTGGTGAGAAGTTTAACTTACCTTTAATTGATTGTCAAGTAAGTCTTTCTTTAGTTCTCTGTGTCATAAAAGTTGTGTACTTTAACTTCTCATAAAGCCAACAGGAGCTATGATTAGCGGAGTGCCTAAATAAATAAAAATACTCTTTAGTTCAAGTGATCTCTGTCAGAATTTTTTTTTTAAATAGAAATTTTAATTTCAAATTTTTCAAAATTCAGAGTTGGGAGCCTGATGCAGGACTCAATCCCGACACTCCTGGTTCGTGTCCTGAACCGAAGGCAGTTGCTTAAACAACTGAGCCACCCACACACGCTCTGTCAGAATTTTTTTAAAATTACTTTCCCTATTGAAAGAAAGACCCACAGTTCTTACTTCAGATATTGAGGTTTCAGAGATGGAATTTCTATTATTTGGTTTCCTCAACCAGGTGCCCTGAGGGAACCAAAGGAAGTATTAGATAAGTAACCAACAATAGGGAAATGAACAAGAGGGGGGAAAAAAGAAATCCCAGTTTATCAGAAAGAACCATGAAAGCAGGTTCATTGTTCTTTGATGGCTTTGATTTTTATGGTAATCAGGAGATTGCTTCTTACATCAGGCTTCTCCTGCCTTAGATCTGAGTTCCACCTTGTAGACATAACCAATCATGCATCTCCTCTCTCCTGAGACCCAACCAGACCAACTAATTGGAGAAGAAAATCGTAAAGGAGATAAGGAAAAGGATTAAAATGTACAAAGACAAAGATCTTTTATAAATATAAGGACCTAAAATTTGATAAAACAAAAAATTTAATTGAAGACAGAAAAAGCAAAGGTTTGAATAGGCAATTCATATTAGAGGATATCCAACATTGTTAGGGAAATTAATATTAAAATTGAAAGTGCAACTACTGTTTACCATGGTGGTTTCATTCTTGGATTACCTACTCCATTGTATAAGAAAGCAAATCAATAAAGATGTATGTATAGAACATTTATTATAGGGGTGCCTGGGTGGCTCAGTGGGTAAAGCCTCTGCCTTCAGGTCAGGTCATGATCTTGGGGGTCCTAGGATCCAGCCCTGCTGTGGGCTCTCTGCTAAGCCCCTTGTCTCTCTGCTTGCCTCTCTGCCTACTTTTGATCTCTCTGTCAAATAAATAAATAAAATCTTTTAAAAAAAAGAACACTTATTATAGAATTGTTTTTAAGGGCAAAAAATAGAAACAAACTAAATACTCATTAATAGGAAAATGAATATGCCATATATATTGAAAATAAAAGGCAAATTTTTAAAATGAATTAGCTCTGAGGGAACCTGGGTGGCTCAGTCAGTTAAGAACTTGACTCTTGATTTGGCTCATGTTATGATCCCAGGGTTGTGAGATCAAGCCCCATGACCGACTCCATACTCAGCTTAGAGCCTGCTTAAGATTCTCTCTCTCACTCTCTCTCTCTCTCACACAAGTAAATAAATAGATAAATCTTTTCAAAAACATATTTTATGTATTTATTTGTGAGAGAGTACCCATGGGTAAGGGAAGGGGCAGAGAAGGTTAATAAGCAGACTCCTCACTGAGTATAGAGCTACCTGGAGCTCGATCCTGGGACCCTGAGATCATGACCTGAGCCATAACCAAGAGCCAGACACTTAACTGCCTGAGCCACCCAGGTGCCCCAAATAAATAAATCTTTTTTAAAAAATATTTTTATTTATTTATTTGAGACAGAAACAGAGATGGCATGAGTTAGGGGAGGGGCAGAAGAAGAGGGACAAGCAGACTTCCCACCGAACAGGAAGCCCAACATAGGGCTTGATCCCAGAACCCCAAGATCATGTCCTGAGTGGAAAGCAGACATTCAGCCAACTGAGCCACTCAGGCGCCCCAATAAATAAATCTTAAAAAAAAAAAAAGCAGCAATGAGTGTTGCCACATCCATTGACTCTTCCTTTCACCAACAATTTCTCTGTAGTGTACAGTGCTGTTTAACAGCATTTTTATAAATTATTTTTATTAACATATAATGTATTATTTGCCCCAGGAGTACAGGTCTGTGAATCATCAGGCTTACACATTTCACAGCACTCACCATACCACATACATTTTACCCACAGTAGAACTCTTTTAAAATTGGAATCAATCCTCTCAAACCTTGCCACTGCTTAATCAGCTAAATGTACGTAATATTCTAAGTGCTTTGTTGTCACTTCAGTAATCATTACAGCATCTTCACCAGGAGAAGATTCCATCTCATGAAACCACTTTCTTTGTTCATCTATAAGAAGCAATGCCTCATCCATTAAAGCTTTATCATGAGATTGAAGCAATTCAAAAGTAATAATAATGGCAATATTTGAAGTATGGCAAGAATTACTAAAATGTGATATAAAGACACAAAGTGAGCCAATGCTGTTGGAAAAATGGTGCCAACAGATTTGCTCAAAGCCACAATCTTTCAATATGAAAAGACACAGTACCTGCAAAGCACAATAAAGTGAAGCATGATGAGAGGAGATCTGCCTGGATGTATTTCTAAATGAGAAAAGCAAGTTGCCAACAAATGTATAGAATGAGATCCACTTTTTTTTTTTTTTCATTGCTGAATCTGGACTTTAATCTTATTTTTCAGTATGAGTTATATGCATTTTAATATGCTATTCTTGAATAAAAACATTAACATCTTTAATTCCCTAATGATCTCCCTCCTCATTTACAAAAAGGGAAACAATTATTTATATAATGAATTAGTTATTATTCTACTGTTTGATTAATACAATCCTCCTAATAGAATCCAGATAAGTTTCCCAAGGGTTTTATAATATATTTAACATATTTCTACTCACAAAAGGTATTTTCATCAGTAACTGTGGCATTGAATTTGAAGATTTTATTCTTCAAAAATATGATTGTATTAACATTATGCATGACTGTTAAAATTTTCTATCATGTATTTTCCATTTTTTTAATTTTATTTTTTATAAACATATAATATATTTTTATCCCCAGGGGTACAGATCTGTGAATCACCAGGTTTACACACTTCCCAGCACTCACCATAGCACATACACTCCCCAATGTCCATACTCCCACCCCTCCAACCCCCCTCCCCCCATCAAACCTCAGTTTGTTTTGTGAGATTAAGAGTCACTTATGGTTTGTCTCCCTCCCAATCCCATCTTGTTTCATTTACTCTTCTCCAACCTCCTTAACGCCCCATGTTGCATCTCCTCTCCCTCATATCAGGGAGATCATATAATAGTTGTCTTTCTCCGATTGACTTATTTTGTTAAGCATGATACCCTCTAGTTCCATCCATGTCGTCGCAAATGGCAAGATTTCATATCTTTTGATGGCTGCATAGTATTCCATTGTGTATATATACCACTTCTTCTTTATCCATTCGTCTGTTGAAGGACATCTAGGTTCTTTCCATAGTTTGGCTATTTAGACATTGCTGCTATAAACATTCGGGTGCATGTGCCCCTTCGGATCACTATGTTTGTATCTTTAGGGTAAATACCCAGCATTGCAATTGCAGGGTCATAGGGTAGTCCTATTTTCAACATTTTGAGGAACCTCCATGCTGTTTTCCAGAGTGGTTGTACCAGCTTACATTCCCACCAAGAGTTTAGGAGGGTTCCACTTTCTCTGCATCCTCGCCAGCATCTGTCATTTCCTGACTTGTTAATTTTAGCCATTCTGACTGGTGTGAGGTGATATCGCATTGTGGTTTTGATTTGTATTTCCCTGATGCCGAGTGATATGGAGCACTTTTTCATGTGTCTGTTAGCCATCTGGATGTCTTCTTTGCAGAAATGTCTGTTCATGTCTTCTGCCCATTTCTTGATTGGATTATTTGTTCTTTGGGTGTTGAGTTTGCTAAGTTCTTTATAGATTTTGGACACTAGCCCTTTATCTGATATGTCGTTTGCAAATACCTTCTCCCATTCTGTCAGTTGTCTTTTGGTTTTGTTAACTGTTTCCTGTGCTGTGCAAAAGCTTTTGATCTTGATGAAATCCCAATAGTTCATTTTTGCCCTTGCTTCCCTTGCCTTTGGCAATGTTCCTAGGAAGATGTTGCTACAACTGAGGTCAAAGAGGTTGCTGCCTGTGTTCTCCTCAAGGATTTTGAAGGATTCCTTTCTCACATTGAGATCCTTCATCCCTTTTGAGTCTATTTTCGTGTGTGGTGTAAGGAAATTATCCAATTTCATTTTTCTGCATGTGGCTGTCCAATTTTCCCAACACCATTTATTGAAGAGGCTGTCTTTTTTCCATTGGACATTCTTTCCTGCTTTGGCGAAGATTAGTTGGCCATTAGCTGAGGGTCTATTTCTGGGCTCTCTATTCTGTTCCATTGATCTATGTGTCTGTTTTTGTGCCAGTACCATGCTGTCTTGATGATGACAGCTTTGTAATAGAGCTTGAAGTCCGGAATTGTGATGTCACCAACTTTGGCTTTCTTTTTCAATATTCCTTTGGCTATTCGAGATCTTTTCTGGTTCTACATAAATTTTAGGATTATTTGTTCCATTTCTTTGAAAAAAATGGATGATACTTTGATAGGAATTGCATTAAATGTGTAGATTGCTTTAGGTAGCATAGACATTTTCACAATATTTATTCTTCCAATCCAGGAGCATGGAACATTTTTCCATTTCTTTGTGTCTTCCTCAATTTCTTTCATGAGTACTTTAGAGTTTTCTGAGTATAGATTCTTAGCCTCTTTGGTTAGGTTTATTCCTAGGTATCTTATAGTTTTGGGTGCAATTGTAAATGGGATGGACTCGTTAATTTCTCTTTCTTCTGTCTTGTTGTTGGTGTAGAGAAATGCAACTGATTTTTGTACATTGACTTTATATCCTGACACTTTACTGAATTCCTGTACAAGTTGTAGCAGTTTTGAAGTGGAGTCTTTTGGGTTTTCCACATATAGTATCATATCATCTGCGAAGAGTGATAGTTTGACTACTTCTTTGCCGATTTGGATGCCTTTAATTTCCTTTTGTTGTCTGATTGCTGAGGGTAGGACTTCTAGTACTATGTTGAATAGCAGTGGTGATAACGGACATCCCTGTCATGTTCCTGACCTTAGCGGAAAAGCTTTCAGTTTTTCTCCATTGAGAATGATATTTGCGGTGGGTTTTTCATAGATGGCTTTGATGATATTGAGTTATGTGTCCTCTATCCCTACACTTTGAAGTGTTTTGATCAGGAAGGGATGCTGTACTTTGTCAAATGCTTTTTCAGCATCTATGGAGAGTATCATATTGTTCTTGTTCTTTCTTTTATTAATGTGTTGTATCACATTGATTGATTTGTGGATGTTGAACCAGCCTTGCAGCCCTGGAATAAATCCCACTTGGTCGTGGTGAATAATCCTTTTAATGTACTGTTGAATCCTATTGGCTAGTATTTTGGTGAGAATTTTTGCATCTGTGTTCATCAAGGATATTGGTCTGTAGTTTTCTTTTTTGATGGGATCCTTGTCTGGTTTGGGGATCAAGGTGATGCTGGCCTCATAAAATGAGTTTGGAAGTTTTCCTTCCATTTCTATTTTTTGGAACAGTTTCAGGAGACTAGGAATTAGTTCTTCTTTAAATGTTTGGTAGAATTCCCCCGGGAAGCCGTCTGGCCCTGGGCTTTTGTTTGTTTGGAGATTTTTTGATGACTGTTTCATTCTCCTTACTGGTGATGGGTCTGTTCAGGCTTTCTATTTCTTCCTGGTTCAGTTGTGGCAGTTTATATGTCTCTAGGAATGCATCCATTTCTTCCAGATTGTCAAATTTGTTGGCGTAGAGTTTCTCATAGTATGCTCTTATAATCGTCTGTATTTCTTTGGTGTTATTTGTGATCTCTCCTCTTTCATTCATGATTTTATTTATTTGGGACCTTTCTCTTTTCTTTTTGATAAGTCTGGCCAGGGGTTTATCAATCTTATTAATTCTTTCAAAGAACCAGCTCCTAGTTTTGTTGATTTGTTCTTTTGTTTTTTTTTTGGATTCTATTTCATTGATTTCTGCTCTGATCTTTATGATTTCTCTTCTCCTGCTGGGTTTAGGGTTTCTTTTTGTTCTTTCTCCAGCTCCTTTAGGTGTAGGGTTAGGTTGTGTACCTGAGACCTTTCTTCTTTTTTATTTTTTTTAATATATTATTTATTTATTTGACAGAGAGATCACAAGTAGGCTGAGAGGCAGGCAGAGAGAGAGAGGAAAGGAAGCAGGTTCCCTGCTGGGCAGAAAGCCTGATGTGGGGCTCGATCCCAGAACCCTGGGACCATGACCTGAGCTGAAGGCAGAGGCTTTAACCCACTGAGCCACCCAGGTGCCCCCCTTTCTTGTTTCTTGAGAAAGGCTTGTACCACTATATATTTTCCTCTCAGGACTGCCTTTGTTGTGTCCCACAGATTTTGAACTATTGTGTTTTCATTATCATTTGTTTCCATGAATTTTTTCAATTCTTCTTTAATTTCCTGGTTGACCCATTCATTCTTTAGAAGGATGATGTTTAGTCTCCATGTATTTGGGTTCTTTCCAAATTTCCTCTTGTGATTGAGTTCTAGCTTCAGAGCATTGTGGTCTGAAAATATGCAGGGAATGATCCCAATCTTTTGATACTGGTTGAGACCTGATTTAGGACGGAGGATGTGATCTATTCTAGAGAATGTTCCATGTGCACTAGAGAAGAATGTGTATTCTGTTGCTTTGGGATGAAATGTTCTGAATAGATCTGTGATGTCCATCTGGTCCAGTGTGTCATTTAAGGCCTTTATTTCCTTGTTGATCTTTTGCTTGGATGATCTGTCCATTTCAGTGAGAGGAGTGTTAAAGTCCCCTACTATTATTGTATTATTGTTGATGTTTTTCTTTGATTTTGTTATTAATTGGTTTATATAGTTGGCTGCTCCCACGTTAGGGGCATAGATATTTAAAATTGTTAGATCTTCTTGTTGGACAGATCCTTTGAGTATGATATAGCATCCTTCCTCATCTCTTATTATAGTCTTTGGCTTAAAATCTAATTGATCTGATATAAGGATTGCCATTCCTGCTTTCTTCTGATGTCCATAAGCATGGTAAGTTCTTTTCCACCCCCTCACTTTAAATCTGCAGGTGTCTTCGGGTTTAAAATGAGTTTCTTGTAGGTAACATATAGATGGGTTTTGTTTTTTTATCCATTCTGATACCCTGTGTCTTTTGATTGGGGCATTTAGCCCATTAACATTCAGGGTAAGTATTGAGAGATGTGAATTTAGTGCCATTGTATTGCCTGTAAGGTGACTGTTATTGTATATTGTCTCTTTTCCTTTCTGATCTACTACTTTTAGGGTCTCTCTTTGCTTAGAGGACCCCTTTCAATATTTCCTGTAGAGCTGGTTTGGTATTTGCAAATTCTTTCAGTTTTTGTTTGTCCTGGAAGCTTTTAATCTCTCCTTCTATTTTCAATGATAGCCTAGCTGGATATAGTATACTTGGCTGCATGTTGTTCTCGTTTAGTGCTCTGAATATATCATGCCAGCTCTTTCTGGCCTGCCAGGTCTCTGTGGATGAGTCTGCTGCCAATCTAAATTTTTACCATTGTATGTTACAGACTTCTTTTCCCGGACTTCTTCAGGATTTTCTCTTTGTCACTAAGACTTGTAAATTTTACTATTAGGTGATGGGGTGTGGAACTATTCTTATTGATTTTGAGAGGGGTTCTCCGAACCTCCTGGATTTTGATGCTTGTTCCCTTTGCCATATTGGGGAAATTCTCTCCAATAATTTTCTCCAGTATACCCTCTGCTCCCCTCTCTCTTTCTTCTTCTTCTGGAATCCCAATTATTCTAATGTTGCTTCCTCTTATGGTGTCACTTATCTCTCAAATTCTCCCCTTGTGGTCCAGTAGCTGTTTGTCCCTCTTTTGCTCCGCTTCTTTATTCTCTGTCATTTGGTCTTCTATATCACTAATTCTTCTGCCTCATTTATCCTAGCAGTGAGAGCCTCCATTTTTGATTGCACCTCATTAATAGATTTTTTTATTTCAATTTGCTTAGATTTTAGTTCCTTTATTTCTCCAGAAAGGGCTTTTATATCTCCGGAAAGGGTTTCTCTAATATCTTCCATGCCTTTTTCGAGCCCGGCTAGAACCTTGAGAATCATCATTCTGAAATCTAGATCTGACATATTACCAATGTCTGTGTTGATTAGGTCCCTAGCCTTTGGTACTTCCTCTTGTTCTTTTTTTTTTGTGTGTGGTGAATTTTTCTACCTTGTCATTTTGTCCAGATAAGAGTATATGAAGGAGCAAGTAAAATACTAAAAGGGTGGCAACAACCCCAGGAAAATATGCTTTAGCCAAATCAGAAGAGATCCCAAATCGTGAGGGGGGAGAAAGGGGATAAAAAGTTTCAGAAAGAAAAAAAAAAAAAAAGAAACAATTAAAAAAAGAAAACCAATAAAGAAAAATATAAAAAGGAAAAAAAAATATATATATATATATTAGATAAACTAGTTAAAAAACGTTAAAAAAAAGAAAAGGGTAAATGTTAAAAAATTTAGCAGAAGAAGAGAAAAAAAAATTGAAAAAGAAAAAAATATTAAATTAACTGCAAGGCTAAAGAATCATGGGGAGAAAGCCATGAGTTCAGTGCTTTGCTTTCTCCTCCTCTGGAATTCCGCTGCTCTCCTTGGTATTGAAACTGCACTCCTTGGTAGGGGAACTTGGTCCTGGCTGGGTTTCTTGTTGATCTTCTGGGGGAGGGGCTGTTGTAGTGATTCTAAAGTGTCTTTGCCCCAGGCCTAATTGCACCACCCTTACCAGGGGCCGGGCTGAGTAATCCGCTCAGGTTTGCTTTCGGGAGCTTTTGTTCCCTGAGCGCTTTCCGTAGAGTTCCGGAGGATGGGAATAAAGATGGCGGCCTCCCGGTCTCCGGCCCGGAGGAGCCGAGAGCCCGGGGCCCCACTCTTCAGTGCGCCCTCAGAGAACAGGGCCCAATTACTCCCGTCACTCTGGCCTCCAGCCGCGCTCCGAGTGACCGAGCTTGCGACCGGTTCAAGGTAACCCCGAGTTTAGAGCTCACTCCTCGGCTCTGTCTCTGTAGCTGGCTTCCCCGTTCTAATACCTGTAAGCTCTGCGACACTCAGACACCCCTGATCCTTCTGTGACCCTGCGGGACCTGAGGCCACACTGACCCCGCGTGGGCTTCACCCCGGTTAAGCCTCTGGAGTGATGTCCCTCAGCGGAACAGACTTTTAGAAGTCCTGATTTTGTGCTCCATTGCTCCGCTGCTTGCTGGGAGCCGGCCCGTCCCCCTGCGGTCTATCTTCCCGTCGCTTTGGATTCACTTCTCCGCCAGTCCTACCTTTCAGAAAGTGGTTGATTTTCTGTTTCTAGAATTGCTGTTCTTCTTCTCTTCGATCTCCCATTGGATTTGTAAGTGTTTGCAATCTTTAGATAAGCTATCTAGCTGATCTCCTGCTACCTGAAGTAGTCTCAGCCTGCTACTTCTCCGCCATCTTAACTCCTCTAGTGATCCACTTTTTATAAACAAAACTAAATATACAAAATGAGAACAAAAGCAGAAAACAAATCTGTATAAGTATTGTTGTATGTAGGATTGAGTCAGCCTAGAAAAAAACAAGGAAGGATACACATTAGGTAATCTCAGGTATGAGTGATGGTGAATACACTGAAGGTGGAAAGGATGGCAAACCACAGCCCGAGAAGAAGGGCCCATATGAAAATTACATTATAAATAAAATCTCATTGAAAAATAATAAATAAATAAATAAATAAAAATAAATGTGATCCCATTAATTAAAAAGTGTGTGTGTTGTCAGCTCTGTTTCTGTATGAAAGAACACTATACAATATGTTCATGCTGATATATTTAGTCAATGAGATTTCACGGAACTATGACTTTCTTTTTTAAATTTTTCTGTACTAGCCTGCACTGTTTTCACTTACATTTTTGGTTTTTACATTACATGTGTGTACAAACAAACAGACAAATCAAAACAAAATGTGGGTGAACCTATGTATGTATACCTAATAATCATTACTGTCAGTCTATGTTCAGTGAGTCAAAATAAGATAACATATGGAAAGCATTCTCTTCACTGCCTAAAGATGGGCTGCCTTCTTATTAGTGATAAATGGGTACAAAATGCCTTATAAAGGCTATAGCTGAAAATAAAGCCATCTAGCCATTAAAGACAATCCAAACATGAACTTAGTCATTTAATTTCATAGGATAGAAGTAAATATCCAGAGGAATAAATAACATTTGCCAAGGCAAAATGTAGGATTTCACAAAAAGGATGGAATTATGTGAGGGTGAGGATCCTAAGGCCACATTCTGTGACTTTTTTTTTTCCTAAAATCTGCTAAGATTTTGAATTTCTCTTTGAATTCCTCAAAATTAATGGCGTGTTTTTTTATAAGAATGGGTAATTATATGTATACTTTTAAGCCTAGAATGCAGATCACAATATTGAACCCCCATATATATTACCATATATTTGATCATTCTTTATTCATGAGGATAAAAAACTAACTTGAATAAAACATTAAACTGATAAGTCTTTGAAGGAGCTCTTCATTTAAATCCCCTTTCAAAAGCTGCAGAACCTAGCTCACCACCACAAAATCCAAGAAAGAACAAATAAATACCTAGGGAGCAATCTCTCCAGCCTTAAAAAACTATGTTTGTATCAATTACTGACATAAGTCACCTTCAACACTTCATTACAGGAAGTATTCATTTCTGTGCATACTGATTGCTGTCAAAGAGTTCAGTTCTTCCTTTAGGATAAAATACAAACGATATTGAATCTCTTGCAAGTCCCTAAGCTCATTCATTATGTCTGAAGGACCAGGGGATTGGTCTAGGGGGAAAAGCAGCCTTGGAAAGAAGTGCAGGCTGTTATGGCTGCAACAGGCCATATTCATCTTCCCCTTGTGGTGTATCCAATGACAGAGAGCAGCTCCTTCTCTGGGATGTCCACATTAAAGGAAGAATACCATCTCTTATTATAGAGAAAGAGAATGGCCAGATACATAGAAGATTATAGATAAATGATAGATAGATAGATAGAGAAAGAAAGAAAGAAAGAAAGAAAGAAAGAAAAAGGAAGGAAGGAAGGAAGGAAAGAAGGAAGGAAATATACCTTTTTTTTTCCCTACTGTGGGAGGTTATAATAGCATTATCATTTTCTGTAACCTTTATTTACATATTCAGAGTAATCTTACAATTTTCAATAAGACTATAAACTTCCTGCTCAGTTTTTCAAGTGTCTTTGCTTTTAAATGGGTCATTAAAAAGTTACTTTTGCTTTAATTAAATAAACAAAGTACTCATTTCATTCTTACACAAACCTCTAGGATTTTCAATTAGTTATTTCTGCATTAAGCTTGACTGAGTTGCTATGCTAATGTGCTTTTATCATTTTGCCAAAAATAAACATGTGACTGGTTTACAGGACAGGATGCCTCCAACTTTCATGTCTTTTGTCATTGGCATTCTGAATATAAGTACAACTTTCACTGCTCAGTAAACACCATTAATCTGCAGCTTATGCAAATCAGAAACCTATTATTTTAACTGTTTTAATAGCAATGAAATCAGAGCTATTGTTAGCCCACTTATCTTGAAGAGAAGTGTTCTGTAACTGCAAAATATTATTCCACTATTATCAATGGCATTGTTGTTATTATATTAATAAAATACTGCATGATATAGAGAGATTTCTGTGAAGTAAGATTACATCTAAGACAATGTTCTCTTTCAACAGCAAATGTAAAGAGGTTACAGTGATAATGCCACAAACACTTTGTTAATTTAATGCCATCCTGTTTGTGCCTTATAAAGACATTTTATTTGTCTGTCTTCTTCTCCTCATTATTTCTGTTTCATTTCATTTTTGGAGTAGAAAGGGAATGAAAAGATGGAAGAAAAAACTTCAACTAATTGTTATATAGAGACTGGTGGAAGGAAAATATTTTTAACAATGAAATCACTGGACCATCAAGAGACTTCAACTGCTGTATTGCAATAACTGAATATTGCCTGAACACTAAAACATTGCTATACTTTCATTTATGAAAAATGTAACAGTAAGTGATATGCCGAAGTTGCCCTGTGTGGCTCATAGATCCATAGATCCTCAGAACTTTAAAAAATACATCATTGCCACTGAAAACAAAATCATTTCCCTTACCCAGAATAACAGGGTGGATATTTGATTTATGAAAGTCCGTGACTGGGCGCCTGGGTGGCTCAGTGGGTTAAGCCGCTGCCTTCGGCTCAGGTCATGATCTCAGGGTCCTGGGATCGAGTCCCGCATCGGGCTCTCTGCTCAGCGGGGAGCCTGCTCCCTCCTCTCTCTCTGCCTGCCTCTCTCTCTACTTGTGATCTCTCTCTGTCAAATAAATAAATAAAATCTTTAAAAAAAAAAAAAGAAGGTCCGTGACTTATTTATGTGTGTTTCAGCCCTGGTTTTATGTAAGTTATTTGAACCCACTCAGTGTCACTCCACAGTATCTGCAGTTTCCCTGCATAGTACATGGAATGCAGGTGCTCAATAACAGGTGAGTTTAGTGAACAGTTAATCCAGATATAGCTTCAGGACCTCTGAATTGTATAAGCCCCTTTCAAGGCTCTTATCTAATTATATATTTATTACGGACATTTGAAATTTTGTATCTCAAGGACACCAAAATTGTCATGCCTCAGGCCCACAAAATCTCTGTCCACTTCTAGACTTGATGTATCTTCAGTGTCTAATTAAACTGATGGATGAATGGATCAAGAAGCCAAGTAATGAAGACCATATTTCCTTTCTCCACCATCTTACTTACTGATCACCAGGTACATGTGGGATCATTTTTTGTTCTCTTAAAATGTCAAATGTCTACAATTTTCTAGTGCTAAACTCCTCCTGATAATCTATAACTTCCCGGACATCACTTCTACCATTTTTCACTCAATCTGATAAATCCTCTTTCCCCTTATCTCCTGGAGAGCAAGAGGCTGAAGATCTTTCCTGTGTTCCTAACTATTGGTTGCCTTTTTAATTCATTTCCTCCCTGCTCAGCCGGGCTCCCATTGACAGCAATCTTAGAAACATAGAGACACTCTTGGACTCCCTACTTCGTCAATCTTGGGTTGCTGAGTCCTCCTGAAGAAAACTGTTAAGTGATATTGGGAGTCAGTCTTAAATCTTATCATATTCTTTTATCTATAACTTGTTGGCCCCCTAGTTAGTCCCCCATGGTACTAGTTTAAGTCTTGTCCAAATGTTTGAGACTCTAACTTTCCTATGGACCCCTCAGTCTTAGCTACTGCCTGTTTCTTTCACTTGATGATAGGTACCTTAGCACTCTGGATAGAAGAGCACCCAGCATCTACAGGTGAAGTCGAAATTACTGGAAACAGTTCCATCTGACAGGAAAGACTTTAGTATAGAAATTTTCAGATGGCATAGGTTATTAAAAAAAAAAAGAAAGAAAAACAGAAATGCAATTTCCATCTTACTAGGATTAATGCCATCTCCATGAAGAAAAAGTCTTCAGTTAAATTAAAAAGACATGTTAAGGAGACAAGTCACTAAAATGTTATTGGAGATTACTTTTTAAGAACTTAACGTCATTGAGGATTTAAATACTCTTCAGATAAATACATAAATTATCACTAACTTCTGTGATTTTTAATTTCAGAGTGTATCCCAAATAGTGTTGTTATGAGACATACTTATGTGTTCATGGCATTCCAACATATAAATTAAACTTCACAGTAAAAGGTTCAGATCTGATGTCAGCAATAGTTTGGAAAAAGAGTAAAACACAGGCATTAAAATTCTAATGGGAACTTTAAAATTGTGGAAGAATCTTTATTTCATGTAAGTAGACAGGAACCTCATTAAAATTGTCATATGCTGGGCGCCTGGGTGGCTCAGTGGGTTAAAGCCTCTGCTTTCGGCTCAGGTCATGATCCCAGGGTCCTGGGATCGAGCCCCGCATCGAGCTCTGTGCTCAGCAGGGAGTCTGCTTCCCTCTCACTCTCTGCCTGCCTCTCTGTCTACTTGTGATCTCTCTGTCAAATAAATAAATAAAATCTTAAAAAAAAAAATTGTCATATGCTTCTTAGCTTCTCAGAAATTGAAGGTATAAAAAATGTTTTGGTATAAAAAAAGCACAGCTGCTAATGAGAAAGGACTTAATTAACAGATCCACTTGGAAAAAGGTAAACACATTGCATTTCACAAATTTAAGAATTTTGTTGCCATATTTGATGCATACTAAATATTTTGTCAATTATAGACTAAATGATATTTCATATAGATCATTTGAATGATAATATAATATAATATAGACTAACAGCAAGATATTTCCATATAGATTGTTTGAATAATAATAGCTAACATGTACTAAGCTCCTTACTAAATATCCTATACAATTCTAAGTGCTCTATATGTATTTGCTAATTTATGTAACCAAACTAATCAAGGAAATACTGCTTGATCTTCATCTTGTGGATAGGCAAACTAAGCTCAGAGAGCTTAAATAACTTATTCATGGTCACACAAAGCTAGGTTCAAAACCTAGATATGACATATGATTCAAGATTTAGTTCGCTTAACCACCTCTCTGAAGGCAAATATGAAGAATTTATTTTCAAGTGTGTATTGTCATAAGCAAACAATGTTATTGGAGTCCCTTCCATTGCATCTGAAATGGAAAAGATTCATTATGACCAGTGGCCTTATCATAGACAGCTCAGTGGTTGTATTGATTTTACTGGCAGCTACAAGCCCTGGTGGAAAGCTCAGAGTATTTGGAATCAGACAGTTTCAGTTTCCAAACTTCTCTTGCCAGTCACTAGCTGAGTGGCTATGGGCAAGTTTCTTAGCTATTCTGAACTTTACTTTCCTTATTTCGTAAAGTTTGAAAAACAACGCCTAATTTTCAGGTTTTGCCTAATTATAAAACTAAACTATGTGAATGAAATGAGTTTATTTGTTCTGTCATAACCTGAAAACAGATAAAGAATTAGTTACCATTGCTGGAGTAAATGTTTAGATTTACAGCTTTAGAGTATAAATGTTTCTAGAAATGTTTCCAAGTCACTTTAATGCAGATAGATTAACAAAGACTTTCCTTCTTTTCTCCAAAAGAGAATGAATACTATAAAGAAAATTAAAACAATAATAAAAATATAAATATTAATTCAAGTTCTATAGCAAAAAAGAAAGGAAATCCCTTCATGCTAGAAGTAACAGTCCCTGGAAAGTCAGACCTTGTCTTAATATATGGACTCCAAGACCTTGCTTGTTTTGTTTAGGACACTGGCAGGGACTCTGGATCTGAAATCTGAATAACAATGGTTGTGGAATTAAACATTTCCTACCAACATAGGGGAGGATCCCGATGTTGAGAAACTAAACATTTAAGTCTCAAGTATCCTGAAATGTGAAACTATGGGTCCCAGAAAAGAAGCAAGAGTTAAATTTGGCAGGGAGGATTCTATAATGTGCAGCACACAACCATCCCATAGGGGAGAATATTTCCTGATGAATGTAGGTACACAATCAAAATCCTATAATGCAAGTGAGAAAAATTCCCCCCACCACGAAGGAAAGACGGCCAATACTAATTAATATTTTCTGAGCCTTTATCTAGGAAAATAAGTTTTTAAATAATGCATTATAATTTTTGGTAATTATGTAGTATTGAGTTATAGTAATATGCTTATATTAGTCAGAGTTTTCCAGAGAAAGAGAACCATTAGGAGAAGATTAATACCCCAGTTCAACAATCAGGCAGCAAGAAGGGGAATCTTGCCTTCCTCTACTCTTTTGTTCAAGTCAGGCCCTCGGGCCGACTGAATCATGCTCACCCACATTGGAGAGAGCACTAAACCCTGATCAGCCTACCAACTGAAATATCAGTCTATTCTGGAAATATGCTTAGAAATATATCCCAAAATTGGGGCGCCTGGGTGGCTCAGTAGGTTAAAGCCTCTGCCTTCAGCTCAGGTCATGATCCCAGGATCCTGGGATTGAGCCCCGCATCGGGCTCTCTGCTCAGCAGGGAGCCTGCTTCCTCCCTCTCTCTCTCTCTCTCTCTCTGCCTGCCTCTCTGCCTACTTGTGATCTCTGTCTGTCAAAATAAAATAAAATAAAATCTTTAAAAAATATATATATATCCCCAAATAATGTTGAAACAGCTATCTCCTGATTCATTCAAGTTGGTAAGTTAAAATGATCTAACATAGTGTCAAAGTATTTAAACAATCTGAACATTCCTTGATTCTTAGGACTAATGGCTTCTATAAAAAGAAATTACTATTTCAAAGATATAACTAAAAATAAGACAGTGTACAGAAGAAACACGAAGTTTCTTTTGTGGTCAATAGAATTGATAATATCTATAAAATTTTCCTAATCATAATGTTCAAACCAACCATAATTCAGGTTTTCCTAAGTCCCGTTCACAAAAAAGTACAATTTAATTCCACATGAAAAAATATGTTTGTAAATAACTTATACTTTTAAAACACAGTGTGCACACTACTATTGAAATTTCAAAAAACCAAAGCATTCTTATCAGTCTTAAATTCCCTATATAGAATACTGCAATTTCAGTATTGTCAGAATGTTTAACCATCAATTACTGACTCAACACTTACTAAAATCTTCCCTAGGTCATGAGAATGAGATGGACTGCAAGGTATATTATCCTGTAGTGTTCTAATTTCTCTTCATATTGCATTAGCTTTGAAGAAAACAGTGTCTCTAAGTTATAGAATGACTTTACAAAAACATCAATAATGGATTGCCGGTTTTTTACAATGTGACAATCATATAAATGGTCACCCTAAGAAGAGCTAGGTATTTTGAAAACTGATAGTTCAACATTTTGTTCTCTATGTTGGTTAAAGTTTCTTATTTAAAGATGCACATGAAGAAGCTAGAGTGACATGACAGGAAAGAGACGATCCCTACAGACAAAGCAAAATGCTTATTTTCTGAATTTGGATATACTTCTTTGTTTCCATTTTCCAGTTTTACTTTTTAAATGTTCACACCTAATTATTCTTAAGTCAAAAATAATTAAGATTTGACACAATAGCCTTCCCATTGAAGGGCTGGTGGAGATTGTCTATGCCTTTGTCATCATTCTTTTCTATTAAAAAGAGAATTAAATTATTTCACAATGGAACAAGGAAGCACATGGAGTGTCATTAAACAAAGTCAAGCTTTTTAGAAAAATAACATCTCACTGCTACCAGCATTATGAATCCTAAACTAGCTACATATTCCTTTTGCTAACACAAATTTGCATGTGTGGTATACAGTTAGAATGTGGAAATTCAAAATGTGGAGCTCCAATCTTTCAAAACAGAAATAAAATACAACGTATAACTGATGTTGCCAGGTTCCCCCCCCCCTTCTGTGTTGTCAGCATGCCAATATCTCTCATCAGTCTATGATTCAACTGGGATGCAGAAGGAGGCGGACACATATAGATTAAATCTTTGACAGTTCCCGTCCAGTGTTATATTCTTTTAATAGAGCTTCAAGAGGCAGCAGACACACACAATGCATGCCATGTATGATTGATAGCAAGTGTAGTTTGCTTACTCTAATACTTGACAATGAGAAGCAACACCTACTCTGGCATTACAAATTCGAGCACTGACAACCAAAGCAGGTACAGCCTGCCTGCAAACCCTCAAGCCAAACACAGAATTAATTCTCATCCATCAACAAAAACATAGATTTCTCTGAAGAACCTTAACGTATCTAATTTTATTAACAAATGATGAGTTTAATGGAACCTGGGAGTTTTTGTCTTTCTCAAATATAAAAGTTGATCATCAGTTTAATTCAACAACCACTTGTGAATGCCTCTGATTTGTTAAACAATGTTTGGAGCACTAAAGAGGTACATTAATAATTCCCCCATTCCCATTGTAGTGAAGGGGTAGGTTGAGGGTAGAGATAAAACAAGTGTAAAATTTTTAAAACACAAGATTGAGGGACGCTGGCTCAGTTGGTCAAGTAACTGCCTTCGGCTCAGGTCATGATCCTGGAGTCCCAGGATGGAGTCCCATATAGTCTCCCTGCTCAGCAGGAAGTCTGCATCTCCCTCTGACCCTCCCCATGATCATGCTCTCTCTCTCTCACATAAATGAATAAAATCTTTAAAATAAATAAAATAAAATACAAGATAGAATATATTTGTACTTCAAAAGAATGTGGGTTCATCTCTAGTTGACACAATGAAAATCTTCATAGAGTTTATCTTCATGTGTTGCAAAACAATAGCTTTAAAACTAAAAAGCAGTAATCATTTCACATTCATATATATGTGTTCTTGAAAAAAAGAATCACTTAAGGGAGACAACTAACTCCATTTTGCAAATGGGGAAAACCTATTCCAAGAAATAAAACAAGAAACAAAGCTAGAAAGCTGTACAATTTGGATGAAGGTGGTGACTCCAAATTCCTTATTGCTTGAAAAAATGTCATTGGTTGACATAGCATGGATTTGGAAAATTTGATCTGGGTTCTGATGATAGAAACTGGAATATGGGTGTGAGAGTGATGGGGGCTGGTTATTTAAATATGGGGGTCGGTATGATACCATAGAAGAGAACATAAAAAGAAAAGAGAGTATAACAGAGAAAAGAAGCTCAAGTGAAAAGCCATACTTAAACAGAGCACAAGGGCACCTGGGTGGCTCAGTTGTTTAAGCCTCTGCCTTCAGCTCAGGTCATGATACCAAGGTCCTGGGATCAAGCCCCACATCAGGCTCCCTCCTCAGTGGGGACCTTGCTTCTTCCTCTGCCTACTGCTCCCCTTGTTTATACTCTCTCTCTCTCTCTGTCTTTCCTTCTCTGTCAAATAAATAAATAAAACCTTTTTAAAAATAAACAAATGAAAATAAAAATAATAAACACAGTGTAAATTAAGCAGAAGAAAAAAATCATAAAAACAAAGTGGTTGGGACGCCTGGCTGGCTCAGTGGGTTAAAGCCTCTGCCTTCGGCTCAGGTCATGATCCCAGGGTCCTGGGATCGAGCCCCGCATCGGGCTCTCTGCTCAGCAGGGAGTCTGCTTTCCTCTCTCTCTCTCTGCCTGCCTCTCTGCCTACTTGTGATCTCTGTCAAATAAATAAATAAAATCTTTTAAAAAAATGGCCAAAGAATATTGGGAAAGAAATAGAAAAGTGTCAGGGTGACTAATAAAGAGAGTATCAGAAGAAAAATTGGTCAGCCATAAATGAAAACTGCTATGTCCCCAAAGTCACCACAGTGTCTAACACGGACTATATTCTCAATGATTATTAGTTAAATGACAGTTAATTATTCCTGATCAACAAATACTGAATTTCTTTTCACTCAATCTTCCTATTTGAACCTAAAATCTTGGATATGGAACACAGGATTTTTGTCCTTAATTTAATCCCTTTAGCTCACGGTAACTCTATACTGTCTTTATACACAAAACAGCACTCTTCCAAATCATGTTAGCAGCTGTGTCTATAATTTCATTATAGTGCTTACTCTACTTCTGCTCTTAACATATCTTGATCTTCTTTGCCCTTATCCCAACTAACTGGAGAACACAAAGTCAGCAAAGAGATATATACTGTGTATTTAGAAACAGAGATATTACAGAATTATGAGTCCATATTTCCAACTTCCATATTGGAAAGAAAGCTGTGAGCTACCTTACCCAGTGTCACTTAGCAGAAAAACTGAAGTAGAAAATATTTTAAAACAAATATTTGAAATTCATTTTCTTTGTAATAGTCAAATTCAACCATGTTTAATTTTTGACCTTCAGTTCTTTTTGGACAGCACTTTTCTCATAGGCAGCCCCATGTCAATACTTGAAAAGAAAGAGAGACAGGCTCAAATCCAGTTTGGTATAAGTATTATGGACAGTAAAGATACTGAAAATTTAAGACTATACTAAATTTCTTATGCTTTAGTCTATCTTTACCCAAATAGTCTCCAAATAGAGGGACTATGGCTATTTTGAATGTCAAATCAATCATATCGTAATTTAATTCTATCAAACTATTTATTGCTTCAGTTCAAGAGGTGACTCAAGTAAATCAATTTTTGGTCAGCTGGATTGAATGAACATCATACCTCTTCAAGTATAGCCTATACTTGCAAATGATGACTTCTACAGTTCTTGTGGAAAATAGTCTTGACTTAAGTAAAATAAACATAGTAGACAACTAAGAAGGTATAACCAGCAAGGTTAAGAGGAGAACACCTTCAGAATGTGTGACAGAAATCCCTATACTATGTATGAAATTAACAATCCAAATGCATTCTCAGAGGCAAACACAAGATGGGCTCTTATTGAATGTTGAGCTATTGAATATTGTAGAAGTGTCATGCAGTTGTCAAGGTGTGGTGGAAATATGGAAATCAGAGGTTGAGGGTCAACAAAGAGTTTAATGAATGAATACTATGAGTTGCTTAATAACTAGAGGAGAAATGTGATTTTAGAAAATAATCATATGTGGTGTGATTAGTGGAATCATGTAGCTGAGAAAAGTAAACTATCAAATCCAAACAAGTAAAACACATTTTTTTTAGATCTTCCCCCCAAGGATATATGATTATATCTCCAACAAATCTGGTGAGTGTTTCTGTTGTTGTTGTTTTTACTTTATTGAGAAATAAGTATGTATTAACCAAGCAATTTCTGCTTTGTTATTTGGTTTACTGAGGGGATCCACTCCATTTTATGAACATTATAGCTTCAAGAACTAAGTTCTTTGATAGCCTGCTCTCAAGTAATAATTAGCTTTCCAGTTAACATCATTTTTGCACACTTAGTTAGTAAGAGCCTGTTGTAGACTAAATGCTGTATGCCCTTCAAATTCATATATTGAAATTCTAGTCCTCAATGTCATGGTATTAAGAAGTGAGGCCTTTGTGAGTTTTACATGAAGTCATAAAGGTAGGGCCCTCATGAGTGAGATTAGTGCCTTTATAATTAGGAGCAGTTGTTTCCTCTCTCTCTCTCTCTCTCTCTCTGCTCATTTCTCCCTCTCTCCCACCCCTGTGAAGATACAATGAGAAGATGCCAGTCTGCAAACTAGGAAGAGGGTCCTCACTATACACTAGATCTACCAGTTCCTTGATCTAGACTTCCAAGCCTCCAGAACTATGAAAAATATGTGTTTGTTGTTTAAGCCATCCAGCCTATGCTATTTTGTTATAGTAGGCCAAACTAAACAGAGATTTTTTGTTTTCCTTAGGACACATGATCATCCTAGGAAAAAGCCACAGTCCAAAATCCTCTCTTCCCTAGCAACCATCCGATGATCAGTTTATCCATAAGAGACTTTATAACATCATATATTTTGATGGTGTTCTTAAAGAAATTGTGACCGTTAGTTATACAATGGCAAATGCTAATACTTACTATATTTATGTTTTAAGCCTATAAAATAAGTTTAAGATCCCAATTAAGATCCCAATACCTAACATCATTCATTTTCTTACCTCAAATTATATTTCTAAAGGCTACTTTAACAAAGAGACTTTTCATCTCATCACGTGCTATCACTCCCATCTCCTAACCACCTCTAATGGTACAATATAAACTTCCTCTGCCATGTGGGTCTCCTTGCTATTACCTGAAAACCATAAGGAGTTTCCTTTGCATGCCTTTTTATTCACCCCTTCAGACCATTTTTGTACAAAATTACTTCTGTCTCACTCTCCGGCCCCCCCAACTTCAGATAATGAAGATGAGATTCTTGCTGAAAAGAAGTGCAAAGACGCTTTTATTTCTGATTCCAGATGATTGACCAGGCATACATATTTATCTTTCTTCCTTTCTAAAGGAAGGATCCTATGTATTTGCATTGCTCACCACGGAAATGCTTTCTGGAATAGGATGGTGCTGCTGTGAAGGGAAGAGCACAGTGTCCTCACCACACAGTGTTCCTCTTCAGTCCTATTTCTGCCCTGATTACCATTGGGAGTTGATGAGTTGACATGTGGAAAATGAATTCACATATTTGGAGGGGACAAACCTGGAAAGAAGTTGCTATGGCAATGTGGAAGAGGTTACTACCTGTGTTTGCTTCTAGCATTTTTATGCTTTTGGGTCTCACGTTTAGGTCTTTAGACCATTTTGAATTTATTTTGGTGAATGGTATAAGAAAGTGGTTTGGTTTCTTTTGTTGGCATGTTGCTGTCCAGTTTTCCCAGCACCATTTGTTAAAAAGATGGTCTTTTCCCATCTAATAGCAAGAGCCATATCCAGAAGAAAAACACATCCCCAGTAGACTGGATAACTGAGCAACATCACTGGAGCAGAAACATTGAGAAATATCTGCAAGACACAAAATTATTTTGTATGAAAACACAGCTGCCCCAGCCCTGTGAGACAGGAGACAGCTGAAAAGCAGGAGAGAAGCCCCTGGTCCTGGAAAACAGGTTCAGGAAGCAGAAGCCCCACAAAGCCCCTTTAGGGTAGTTAATTAAAACTAAAGAATGGTTGGACTTAGTGTTAAAGAAGATAAAAGTAGTATTTGCTCTCGGGCTAGAGGCAGAAAAGAATATTTTCTAAATCACACAGCTCTTCTACATAGAACAGATAAGATGAGCCCATGGGGACAGAAAAAAAGGGAGGTGGCAAACTAAGTGTCCTTCCAAGGAGATGGATCTGGTACACAGAAGGCAGACTTGTGAATCTCCCAAGTACCTCAAACCACAACTTTCCCATAGTCTAAGGGAGTCATGACTTCCAGTGTTCTGAGAATTGCCATTTACTTTTCAAAACTAATAAATTATTTCCTTATTTAAAAAATGATGTAAACATAAATGGTAACCAAGGATCACCAAACCTTAGGAGAACATCATTAGCATGAATAAGATGAATAAGACTGACCTAATAGCAGAAAAATGAAAATGAAAACATTTAATTCATAAGTCATAAAATAACTTAAAATTATGAAATTGGTATCCTCATAAATCTTTTATAAAATATTATAAGACAAGATCTCATTCCTATGACAAAAGAATAATCATAGCATAAGAAAAGTTCTTAAAAATTAAGAAAAGCTATTAATGCTATTGATAGAAAGTTTAAATAAACAGAATTGAGGACTGAATTAATATAGATGATTGAATTATAGAATTCTCAAAAAATATAATGTAAAGGGATGGGAAAAAATCATGGGGAAGTTGAAATAAAAGACACAGAGGAGACATTCAGAAAATTCAACCATTATTTATCAGTGGGAGGACAGAGAAAAATATAAAAACATAATAAAAGAACATTTTTGACCTAAAAAATGAATATTTAGATCAGGAAACTTACTAAATCCCAGAACCATATTTTTTAAACATTGGCAAAGACACTATCATTTGACTATTTAATATACATTTTCCCTTCTTAACAACCTGGGTCCACTTATTTTCCAGAGTGGACTTATGCTCAGCCAACTAGCTGTATTTTCCAGGGTTCCCTGAAGCTATTTGTGAAACAGTAATGACCAATGATACAAAAGGAGGAATTACTAGAGGGGACCTCTACAACAAATTCTTTAAAGAGGTATGTTTTGCCCTCTGCCATCCACTCTCCTTCCTACCTGGGATAAAGATGCAGTGCTGGAGTTGATACTAAGTGAGATGAAACATGAAGACAAAATTCATAGGATAGTAAGAGCTGAGCAGAAAAACACAGAAGGAGCCTGAGTCAGTGCTGGAATTATAAATCCACCTCACAACTCCTGAACAATCTATCTCTGGACTTATTATATGTAATAAAATTAAGTGTCCTTTGGTTAAGCCAAAGGACACTTAATGATGTGATGAAGTTTCTATTGCACACATTAAATCCTAAGTGGGATGACAATCCTGAGTGGTTAAAATAAATCACTCAATACAGGGGTTTATGTAACAAATTGAATACAGCGAAACAATAGAATAGTGAACAAAATAGTGAACTGGATGATTTGCTCAAAGATGTTCTCAGAATTCATCAAGAAAGGACAAAAAGACCTCAACATGAGGCAGGAATCTATCAAAAGCCTAGAGGAGAACATAGGCAGTAACCTCTCTGACATCGGCCACAGCAACTTCTTTCAAGATATGTCTCCAAAGGCAAAGGAAACAAAAGCAAAAATGAACTTTTGGACTTCATCAAGATCAAAAGCTTCTGCACAGCAAAGGAAACAGTCAACAAAACAAAGAAGCAACCCAAGGAATGGGAGAAGATATTCGCAAATGACACTACAGACAAAGGGCTGATATCCAAGATCTATAAAGAACTCCTCAAACTCAACACGCACAAAACAGATAATCACATCAAAAAATGGGCAGAAGACATGAACAGACACTTCCCCAAAGAAGACATACAAATGGCTAACAGACACATGAAAAAATATTCATCATCATTGGCCATCAGGGAGATTCAAATCAAAACTACACTGAGGGACGCCTGGGTGGCTCAGTTGGTTAAGCAGCTGCCTTCAGCTCAGGTCATGATCCCAGCATCCTGGGATCGAGTCCCACATCGGGCTCCTTGCTCATCAGGGAGCCTGCTTCTCCCTCTGCCTCTGCCTGCCATTCTGTCCCTGTGCTTGCTCTCTCTCCCTCTCTCTCTCTGACAAATAAATAAACAAAATCTTAAAAAAAAAAAAAAACTACACTGAGATACCACCTTACACCAGTTAGAATGGCCAAAATTAACAAGACAGTAAACAACAAGTGTTGGAGAGGATGTGGAGAAAAGGGAACCCTCTTACACTGTTGGTGCAATGCAAGTTGGTGCAGCCATTTTGGAAAACAGTGTGGAGATTCCTTAAGAAATTAAAAGTAGGGGCGCCTGGGTGGCTCAGTGGGTTAAACCTTTGCCTTCGGCTCAGGTCGTGATCTCAGGGTCCTGGGATGGAGCCCCGCATCGGGCTCTCTGCTCAGCGGGGGGCCTGCTTCCCCCTCTCTCTCTCTGCCTGCTGCTCTGCCTACTTGTGATCTCTCTCTTCCTCTGTCAAATAAATTTTAAAAAAATCTTAAAAAAAAAAATTAAAAATAGAGATACCCTATGACCCTGCAATTGCACTACTGGGTATTTACCCCAAAGATACAGATGTAGTGAAAAAAAGGCCATCTGTACCCCAATGTTCATAGCAGCAATGGCCACAGTCGCCAAACTGTGAAAAGAAGCTAGATGCCCTTCAACAGATGAATGAACAAAGATATGGTCCATATATACTGTGGAGTATTATGCCTTCATCAAAAAGAATGAATACCCAACTTTTGTATCAATATGGACGTGACTGAAATAGATTATGCTGAGTGAAATAAGTCAAGGAGAGAGAGTCAATTATCATATGGTTTCACTTACTTGTGGAGCATAAGGAATAACTCAGAAGATACTGGGAGTTGGAGAGGAGAATTGAGTTGGGGAAAATTGGAGGGGAAGACAAACCATGAGAGACTGTGGACTCTGAGAAACAAACAGAGGGTTTTGGATGGGGTAGGGGCTTGGGTGAGCCCAGTGATAGGTATTGTGGAGGGCACGTATTGCATGGAACACTGGGTGTGGTGCATAAACAATAAATTTTGGAACACTGAAAAAAAATTAAATTAAGTTTTTAAAAAAATTAAAAGAAAATATCAAAGGAAGAATTAAGAGCTATGAAAACTAGACATGTATGTCAGTGGCCATGTGCTAGCTGTCCAAAAGGAAAGGGGAAAAAAAATAAGGAAATATTTAAATGAATATTGACCAAATTTTTTCCAGAATTAAAAATTTCTAAATCGTTATGATTTAAAGATTAAAGAACAAAAAGGATGGAAAAAACAACTACAAATGCATAGATAAAATAGGACAGATAAGTGATAGATAATTATACAATTTAAAAGCATCAGAAGCAAAATAAGTTCTAAAAAATCTTAAAAATAAGTATGTTAAAAGGGAAAGCATAGCACCAAAAGGAATATGAATCAGATCAACATCAGCATGCTCAAAACAACCTGATATACAAGAAAATGTAGAACTATCATTGCAAGTTTCGAAGGAAAATAACTTCAGGTATGCAAGGACTCAAAGACTTACCACATAGAACCCTACAGCTAACAATTACAGAATATACATTTTTTGTCAAGTATACACGAAAATTTAATGTACATTAGCTACATTTTAAGGCCAAAAACAAGTTATGACAAACTTCAAAAAATTATCATACATTCCATGTTTTGGACCACAGGGCAATTATACCAATAATTGGTATAGAATAGAACCAACAGAATAGATAACATAAAAATACATGTTTAGAAAATTTATACATTCTAAATATCTAATGAAACCAAAATGGAATTAAAACATATTTTAGAAATTATTGAGACCTGAATGGTCTTGAAAATGACCATACTGACACTTGCATATTAGACTAAACTACATTTCCCATGGAAATATAGAACCTTAAATTCATTCACTAGAAAAGAAGAAAAACTGAAGATGCATTAAATATCCAACAAAGAAGTTATAAAAATTACCAGAAGTAAACCCAAACCAAGAAATAGAAGGGAAATAAAAATGCTCAGATATGAGAGTAATGAATTAAAAAATAATGAGGCAATGGAGAATAAAACATGTCAAATCTGCTTTAGCGTATAATAGAAAGAACAGAACACAGCAAAAGTGATCAGAAGAAAAATAAAAATACACATAGGTGCCATGGTTTCTCATAATTATGACAGGGTCATTTTTAAAAGCATAACAATATGAAAACAGGGGCACAACAGAAAGGAATATATTACTTCCCTAAATAAAAGCAATTGGTTCCTAGAGCTTTGGTCTCCTCATATAGATACAGTAGCAAGATGAACTATTCAATGTTTTTGGGAAGTGAAGACCAAAATACAATTTTCACATGACATACCCCTTTACATCAAAAATTCAAGTTTCTCAACTAAAAAATTATATCCAATCTAAATTTCATAGATCACTTAGGAAATAATACAAATAAGAGTTTAATCCATACACCAAAAAAGAGTCTTTTTTTAATCCTACAAAATACCTAGAAATAAATTTATAAGATTAGTATATACAGCTCAGTTTGGGGTCATTTCATACTCATGCATAGAAAGGTTCATTAATGTAAATATGATCATTCTTTTAATGTATATAAATCTAATGCAATTCTAATCAGTGTTCCAAACTAAATTCTGTAAAAGATGAGTAATATGTAGCTTTTTGTGTATGGCCTCTTTCACTTAGCATAATAAATACTTTGTATGATTTCTAGTATTAAATGTGTTAGGTATATTTCATGAACCAGCACTTGGTCTGTTTTGGTGAATATTCCAGGTAAGCTTGAGAAAAATGTATATTCTGGGTGAAGCGTTCTATAAAAATGTCAGTCAGATTAGGTTGATGGATAGTGCTATTCAAGTCCTCTATATCCAGATCTTCTTCCTGTCTGATCTACCAGTTATTGACACAGGGGTGCTGAGGTCTCTAACGATAATTGTGATTTTGACTATATTTTTTCAGTTTTAATTATGTCAGTTTTTGCCATTTATATTTTGCTTTTGGGTGCACAACCATTAGAACTGTTATGATCCTAGAGAACTGATCCCTTTATCATTATGTGATGTCCCTTTTTATCCTTGATAATCTCCCGTGTTCTGAAGTCTACTTTGACTAAAACTAATGCAGCTATACCAGTTTTCTTTTCATTACTGGTATCATGATATATCTTTCTTCATTCCTTTAGTTTTGCATCTTTAAAGTGGGTTACTTGCAGACCACCTATAGTTGTATCTTATTTTTAGCCCTTCTGACAATCTATCTTTTATTGATGTGTTTGGACTATTCATATCTCAAGTGATTAATGATACAGTTAGATTAATACTTACCATGTCTGTAAATGTTTTCTCTTTCTTTTTTTTTCTCTTTAGTTCCACTTTTTCTTCTACCTTCTCTAATTTTAATAGAATATTTTACATGATTCAATTTTACCACCTCTCTTAACACATCCATTATACTTCTTTATTATTTTTAGAGTTTACCCTAGAGTTTACAATACCCATTTTTAACTAACCTAAGTGAAACTTCAAATAAATTATACCACTACATATATGGTGCAGGGACCTTATAACAGGAATTGTCATTCCTCTCTCTTCTCTTGTGACATTGCGGTCCATTTATTTCATTTATCCATATCCATATACTATAATCATGTAAAACATTTTAACTATTGTTTTTTAAGCAAGCTGTTATATTTTAAATTAAGAATGAGAAAAATTAAATACTTTTATTTTACCTTCATTTATCCCTTCACTGATGCCCTTCCTTTCTATATAAAATATTTACCTCCTCAGAATGAGCTTTTTCTTGCTTTCTAAGATGTCTTAAAATTTCTTGTTGAAAACTGGGTATGTTGGGGCGCCTGGGTGGCTCAGTGGGTTAAAGCCTCTGCCTTCAGCTCAGGTCATGATCCCAGGGTCCTGGGGATTGCATCAGGCTCTCTGCTCAGCAGGGAGCCTGCTTCCTCCTCTCTCTCTGCCTGCCTCTCTGCCTACTTGTGATCTCTTTCTGTCAAATAAATGAATAAAACCTTAAAAAAAACTGGATATGTTGTATCAGGTAATAGGAACTGAGTTAAATAGTCCTTTAGTGTAAAGATTCATGTTAATCTTTCTAGAAGTTATACAACCTTAGACTATCTTTTTTTTTTTTTTCCAGTTCTAGGTATCAGAGACTTTAAGTTCCTCTAGTGTCCTCATTTTTGTATCCCGTATTATTTTGGAGTTCACCAAGAACTGCTCTTTGAATAGAGTCTGCCTTGAAGCTCTTTAAACTGTAATCTACTGTTATTCTGGAGCCCTGTTGGTGTGGTGCTTTCTATAATCTTCCAATTAGGAAGCGTCTGCCTTTGGCTCTGGTCTTGATCCCAGGGTCCTGGGATTAAGTCCCCGCACTGTGATCCCTGTTCAGTGGGGAGTTTGCTTCTCCCTCTCATTCTGCCACCCCCCCTGCTTGTGCTCTTTCACTCTGTCAAATAAATAAATTAAATCTCTAAAACAATTAAATAAATAAAGTTTATACTCTTCCAATTAAATTCCAGTCTTTTATCTGTAAAAGTCTTTTACCTGTGTCTCAGTGTTGGGACCATCATAAGTGTTTCTTTCCTGGCATAGCTCCCTGACCCTACCCCCTACTCCCTTCCTTGGCTGCAGGATTATCAACTACTTTCTATGAAGTACTGCCTCTTATTGACTGTTTTTTCCCTTTCGCTGAGATAGGAAAACTAGAGGGGGCTAAATTAAGGAGGGATTCCCTTTCTCCAGCTGGAATGAACTGAATTTTGAATTTGAACTGAATTTCAGAACTGAATTTTGGCAGTCTTTTTACCTGGAGAGTGGGACTCCATTAAAAAGAAGACTCATTATTCTTCTCATTCTCCCTCCAGAACCACGAGGGGCTTTTTCTCAGATTCTTGTGGAAAGATCCTGATAGGGTTCCTGGAAGGAAAGCTCAGGAAAAAATATAGAGCCTCTTAAAAATCAGTTCCTAAGAGTCACTTTCGCATTAGTCCACACTTGGATCTAGGAATTCACCAAAGCGGTCATTGAAATGCTCCACCTAGTTTATTGCACCAGTACATTCTGACCCAGGTAAGTAGATCTTGGTTTCTTTTTCTCTCTCTGGTTCTCTCTCTCTCTCTCTCTCTTGCTCTAGCCTGGCTCTCTGGCTGCACATCTCTCTCCAGATTTGAGGGTGGCACACTGCCCTGTGGCCTCAGTTCTCACTTGGGTCTTGAGTTTCAGTTTATCCACCTTTTCCTTGTTGGAAGATTAAGAGTAACAACTTTTAAGATCTTTATGTCAGAACTAAAGCTAGAAGTCCCAATAGTGAGATTTTAACGATTTTGTTTCCGTATTTTATACTATTACTTTTATAATAAATTTAAAAAATCATACTTGAAAATGGAATTGGTGCTTGAGGAGGTAAGCAACAGTTGTCTGGAAAATTTATGGAGACACAAATCCTTGTTCGCTAACAATGTTGGAATGAGTAATGAAGTGTCTAAAGTATACAGATTTCAAGAATATAGCAGATAACCTTATCCAAAATTACTTATCACCTGCACACTTAGGAGAGTCACTTCAATTGCAGAATGATTCTCTGGTCTCTTAACTTGCTGTTTTTACTCCTGCAATTAGAGTATGCAAACAGGTCTAATTTGCATCAGAGTTCATGGTATTTCAGTCAATCTACTCCATGAGACAGTCTGAAATTGAATTTCTGAATTTCCTAGAGTCAGTACTTTGCACACGATAGGCCTTTAATATATGTTTTTAAAATGGAAATGAAGCAACACAAGAAATATATTTTACAAAATGTGAAATAATTCCTTTTTTTACCCCACATTCCCTATGCTTACTGTGAAGGATAAGCTCTATAAATGATTTAAGAGCTCACTAGCCTGATTTTCAGAAATACCTGAAAGTTTCACCCCCATTTTGGTTCCACAGCACTCGGTTCAGCAATGACTCTGGATCCCACCATTTTGTTTTGGAAGAGTCAAAACTGATGAAAACTTTGCTCATACCACCTTTATTGTGATCTAACTCCTAATCATATTAGGCCTTTGTGTAACTCTGAGATGGATGAAGTCACCCTGAACTGGCTGTGGTCATTGTCACTTACCCAGAAAGCCTATGTGCCAACGTCTCTGACTTCACTAAAGAATCACCATTATTCTTCCAGAGGCCTAACCTCCCCCTCAGCCACTCAGATGCTGTCATCTGCCTCATGTGTCCACTGAGATACTAGCACAAGGACGCTTCAACATATGAATTTTGGAGTCAATAAGGTAGCTGAAATCTTATTTCAAAATCCTCTCTTAGAACTGGTATTTTATGTTCTGCCAACTTTTCTTTCCCATACATCTTTTTTTTTAAGTACATAAAATTAACCACTTCCAATACCTCAAAAATCTAATTCTTCATCCTTAACTCCTATACACAGATGATTATTTCCCAGTCTCAAAATAAGTCTGCATAACCACCTGCTTTTAAATTAACAAGAATGCTTGTTAAAAATGTTTCAGAGTTTTCTGCCAAACTCTGACCCATTGGATCAGAATTGATGAGAATATAACATAACCCCCCAACAAAGCATTTCCACTTATTCCCCCATTGATTCTTTCTTACACCAAATTTTTTAAACCACAACTTAGGTTTCAGAAATAAATACAAGCAAAATGCTATTTAAACTACCATAACTTTTTTCAATATTATATTTTCACATTTCCATTTATTTCAATTTTAATTTTTTCAAAATTCTCATGCACTGATCTATCCTCACAGATTTCCAGCAATCCTGGGCTCTGACTCCATTCATTTTAAATTCAGTATAAACTAAAGATGTTCTTACTGCTAAAGGCAGCAGCCTCATGAAGCGTCTCATTTTCCTTCAGTTCTTAATGGCCACTTTTCTCTCATTTTGTGCTAAAGGTGACTTAAGTGGAGATTTTTTTTCTCACTTCAAAAAATATATAGTGAGTACTTACTAGGGACTATGCCAGGTACAGTTTCTTTAACATCAAGGAAGTTTTTTGAAAATAAATCTGAAGGTAGTTGCCATGCCTCATTTTGGGTGGGGTTCAGAGCAAGTAAGGTCATCAACAAATAGGAAGAAATAAACATCACTTTGAGACACCATTTTGTGGATTTATATAGAACAGTCTACTTCGGGAGTGTTCTAGCAATTTATGTGCTTTCATATGCCAGACCAGTCACACTAAGGTGCAATGTCTCAGGTGCTAAAAGGCTGGTACTTTTAAACACATCTTCAGTATGACATTGTCCTGGTTCTTTAAATGACCAACACTAAAATCGTGACTTTATGTTACTTCTAGTTATCTTCTAACTGCAGTGGTGAAAATATTAAGATGCCTCTCAAGACGATTTGATATGGAGCCCATAATATAATTTAGATGTTTATCACCAACGACAAACATGTTATTATCTTGACATTTTTGCTAACGTCTGGCCGTTGGCTCTGCACTAGCAGCACTGAAAGCATATGGCCACTCTCTCCTCAAGATCACAGACTTCCTCCAGGCTTCACTGGATTCCATTAAAAATGAGATGGATCAAAATATAAAGTTTAAGATTATATGAAAAAAGATCAGCCTCCATAAAGCCTATTTGGAATAGAACTAAATACCCACTACCATGTTCCCAAAGAACTACACCTACTCAACACCTTAGAGCAAAACTGAGTACCTGGTAGTATTTAGAATATCCTCATCTGTAAAGCATATTATATACATTTTTAAAATTAATTTATTTTTTCATCACATAGGTATCTTAATTGTCTCAAATCACAACAAGAAGGGTGAGTATGGTACCATGATTTATCATTCCTATATAATACCCAGTGCTCATTATATCATGTGCCCTCCTTAATGTCCATCACCCAGTATATATATATTTTATATTTGGGCTAAAGAGATAACTACCAAATTTAGCTGGGATAAACTTCCTTTTTTCTAAGTATATTTGCTTTCCAAAATAATTAGTATCTTTTACTTAATAAAAGAAGCAAGAATCACAGAATCACAAAGATACAATAGATTTTTGAGGTGACATTCCAGATTTTTCAAATTTTCTATAAAAACTGATTAAATTCCTAAGTATTTAGCAAGTATCATTACTTTTTAGGTGTCCTGTAAAATTGTTGATTTTTTTTTAAATTAGAAGGTTATCTCTCTCCAGTTATATTTTGTTTTTCATATCAAAAATATACTTGCATTTTAATGTGTTTCATGAAATATTTTCCTTGGAAGGACACATTTGATCCCAAATGCAATCACATTACTGAAAAACAGAGAGCATCTTCAGAAAGTAAGTGATAAAAGGAAGTAAACAGTGAAAGTGTTTCAACTTATGAATATGGAAATTCATTAAATGTCTTATGTATATGGGGGTCAAAACAGAAAAAAATAAGTTATATAACAATATCCACTATATTCATACTGTGCCTTACTCACAATACTTTATCATCATTTAATTTTATAATTCCTGCTATTTAAAATATATCATGAGCCAAAAAAGTGTCTGATTCTGTTCTTCACTAGTAATTGCCTGTTAGATTTTATTAGATTACACAAATTATGCTTTCCCTAATATAGCCATTTTAATTTTTTTATTAAAATCTTTCTTAAAACATTAAAAAATTTAAATCCATTTTGTTTCCCTACTACTAAGATAGAGTGGACACTATTATATTGAGTTGCTGGCCCAATCCATTTTGCCTCCTTCCTCTTGCCTAATCCAATTCACATAGCCATCCATCTCAACAAAGACATAACTCAGAGGAACATGATCCCATCTTAGAGATTCTATGTTGTCTAAGCTAATCATAATAATTCCATTCACCTTGCTAGTGATTGATTTAGAAATGAGCATGTGACCCAATGCTGGCTAATGAGGCATTTGGGCTAGACTTTTGGGCGGCTTCTAGAAAAGTGGTACAGTAGTAGGTGACTTCCGCTGGGCACTGGCGTAGCTGGATGAGAAATCTGGAACAGCAATCTATATATGAGTCTTAGGATAGAGACATAACATGGAGTAGGGCATATCCAAGAGAATCTGGATGCCACCCTCCCTCCATACTTCAGCTTAAGACAGTATAAAGCAGGTTTCTTTGTTGCGTAAGTGGAATACAACTAAAACACTAATCCTCCTTAAAAACAGACAACAATTGTATAATATTTGAAGATACCTAGCTGAGATTCCATTGCTTTCAGAGATCAGGAACCTTTTACCTAAAACCAATTATTTCTGGCCATTAGCCCAATCTTGTCTAATGCTATAGGTCACTATCATTATTTTTTTTTAATTTTTTATTTATTTTAGAGAGACAGTGTGTGTAAATGAGTGGAGTGGGGGGAGCAAAGAGGGGGAGAGGGAGAGGGAGAGAATCCTCACACAGATGCTCCACTGAACATCCCACAGATGCCCCATAGAGACCCACACAGGGCTTGATTCCAGGATCCTGGGATTAGGACCTGAGCTGAAATCAAGAGCCAGATGCTTAACTGACTAAGCCACTAAGGCCCTGGTCACTATCATTATTTTTGACAACCAGATGGAAAGAGACTAAAATTCTGTTAGAGACAATAGTGTTTGATTTTCAAAACATGTTTATTGAGCAAGAAGCAAGCTGCTTTTTTTAAGTTGGGCATGAAAAAAACATATTATTAGACTTAAATATGTAAAGGATTGTCTAGCTCCTTGGGGAGCAAGCACTCTTGGGCAGATTCCTTTTGTTCTGTTTATACCTTATTGATACAAAAAATGCCTCAGTAAACTACAGTACTGTGAAATCAGTAATTTTTTTAGAGAAGATAGCATCATACTGATGTGTCACAGTAAATGAAAGCACCTAAAAAAATACTGTTTTCTCTAGTAATCTTATAATCAAGATATTTTGCTTCCACAGACTGTGTTGATATTAAATGTTGCATTGTGGAGAGATAGAACAAGGATCTTTGCTAAAAATAAGTTAAGATAATGGAAAGGCAAAATTAAAGTAGACAGGCTTAGACTCCCCTTAAACTTTTGACAGAGAGAAGAAATATAATCACATTGTTCCATACCTTATTTCTCTGCCACTCCCCTCTGCCATGTTCTGGTACTTAACTTTCACCTTTCAAATGCTGATATCAAAGACAGCCCCATATTTACAAATACCATTGAGTAACACACTGGATTATTTAAAAAAAAAAAAAAGAAGAAGAAGAAAATCAATAGGAGGAGGGCAAAACAACAGAAAGCCATCAACAGAACAGAAATCTTTTGGAAGAACTGCTGAAAGATCTAATCTATGAAGAAACAAACATTTCAGAAAAGCGTGATTAAAATGTCTAAAAGTATTTTATGAAAATAGGAGAGTATCAGGGCTTCTGGCCTCAGAGTATACAAAATGAACACAACAAGAAGGAAGAGTTCCTAAGTTACTGATCATGGTGATTAATTTGGGAACTGCATTTGAAGGAACCAGGACAGGTGGCTGCTCAGCACCAAGTGCAAGGACAAAGTCTTATGTTCTGTGGCAGGCAGCACCAGTCTTTGCCCTTATATTGGACCAGTGAGAGCAAGGATGGAGAGGCAAGGTCATGTCTGGGGTAACAAGGGACCATAAAAAGAATGGGAAGTCCCCACATACTTTCATGAGCTGCTGGCCTGCCCTTGACAATTAGCAAAGGCCCATTGCTGGAAACAGAACAAGACCCGCTCTAGGATGTGGAAATCAAAATAGCTAGGTAGAAATCCAAGTCTTCTAAAACCATTACCTTGACATAGAAGGATCAAGCTTAACAAACAGAATCTTTATTCCCTAGAGAGGAAGAAATACTATGGTGAAATCACAAAGCTTGAAAGATAAGAAGAAAGCCCAAAAGGTTTTTAGAGATTAAATAAGGAAAATCAAATTGGTATCAAGATTTTCTATTACTAACATTGGGGGCTAGATCACAAGGGAACAACATTGGCAATCGCTAACAAAAACAAAAACAGAAAACCTCAAGTTGCAATTATATAGTCAAGTTAATGTACAAATGGGAGGAAAAACTAAGAACATTTAAGATGCAAAGACTATATATGAAGAAACTGCTGAAGACTACACACAACATATAAATTATGGATTCAGGTTAGATAAAAATAAAAAATACAAGAACCATTAGTGAAAAACTAAATCCTTTAATAAATTTATGTTTAAAAGCCCATAATAAATAATGTACAGTAATAACTGGGAAATAAAATTCCATGTGACCAAAATAAGAAGGGAGATAAGACTATGCTGAGTGAAATAAGTCAAGCAGAGAGAGTCAATTATCATATGGTTTCACTTACTTGTGCAGCATAAGGAATAACATGGAAGACATTGGGAGATGGAGAAGAGAAGTGAGTTGGGGGAAATTGGAGGGGGAGACAAACCATGAGAGACTGTGAAATCTGAAAAACAAACTGAGGGTTTTGGGGGGGTGGGGGGTGAACCTTGTAATGGGTATTATGGAGGGCACGTATTGTATGGAACACCGGGTGTGCATAAACAATGAATTTTGGAACACTGAAAAAGAATTAAATTAAATTAAATTTTTTTAAAAAAGTAGGAGGGATGCCTGGGTCGCTCAGTGGGTTAAGCCTCTGCCTTCGGCTCAGGTCATGATCCCAGCGTCATGGGATCCAGCCCCATATGGGTCTCCCTGCTGGGTGGGAAGCCTGCTTCTGCCTCTCCCACCCCCCCTGCTTGTATGCCCTCTCTCGCTGTGTCTTTCTCGGTCAAATAAATAAATAAAATCTTTTAAAAAAATAAAAAAATAAAGTATGAGAATGTTAAAAAAGAAAAAGATGGAAAGAAAAGCAAATGCATAGGAAACTCTGCAGGGTCTCCCATGTGCTTTCCACTAACATTTTGGAACTGCTACAGACACTCACACATCATCAAATCTAGATCAAATGTGTTTTCCTAGAAAAATTAAAATTACCAAAATTGCCCAAAGAAGAGAAAGAAAATATGAATAAGTACAATACAACTAGAGAAAACTGGAGATTCTGGATAAAAATCTACCCATAAAAGAAATATCAGGCTGAATCACTTACAGTGGTTGGGTCTAACAAAGATAATTTTTTGTTATACAAACCACTAGAGAATAAGGAATAAAAAGATGGAATTCATTCTTACACCATCTCTGAACCTCACTTCACCATGATTCCCAAAGCAGACAAGAGTAGTGCATATATATCCTGCTTAGTTCTGAACAAAAATGTAAAAACTTAAACAAAATATTGGAAATCATACCAATGAAACTTCTAAGAATGTCAAGGCTTATTTAACATTTAAAAAAAGTTAACAAATTAACTCATCGCATCAAGATGGTAAAAGAAAAAAACATCAACTCCGTAGATGCAAAAAAGATATTTCCAACTAAATAACCATGTTAAGATAGAAATAAATGGGAACATCTTTGAAGTTACTTAAGAAATATCTACCAAAAACTATGGTAAATGTTAGTCTTAACATTGGCACATTAAAGACATAACATTTAAAAAGGAAAAGTATAAGAACTTTATGAGTAAAATGAAGAAAAATATCAGAATATATATTAGGTATTACTATTTGATATTTCCTACCTTTCATGTGCTGAATAAAGGAAAGAGAATAATATAAGGAGTATCGGTATAGAAAAAAGACTAAGGATCTTACTAATTTAGGTGCCATTAACTTCTGTTTTGATAGTCGAAGAAAGGTATTGAATGTAGTTTAAGATAAAGGAGAGACTGTATAATTGTGAATGGGTGCATTATTTACTATGCGGTTTTGTGCCAGTAGGATGTATTTTGAAAACTAAAAATAAAATACTAGACCTCTACTTCATACTTGTTGTAACAAAAAAAATCATAAAGTTTAAAATAAGTGGCAAACTTTTAAAAAAAAATATTTGAAAATAGTCAACACTAAATAATACTAAGCCAATTTTAAAATAGAAAAAAAGCTAGCTGAAGAAAATGGTTAGAGGACACAAATAGGCAATTTCAAGAGAAGAATTTAAAACAGCCAACAAATATGCAACAGAATGGCAAAAGACAACTTTTCTCTCTCAAAATTTCCAGAGAAACTCATTAAACTATGACAAAACAATAGGCTTCAAATATCCCTCTTTCTAAACAGTTTGCTATGAAGAGATGAGCACAGCATGAGCCAAAAATGTGTTCCCCACAGGAGCCAAGCACTCTTCTCAGGTCTGAGCAGAGGTGAATTTGAAGAGGACTTGTGGAAAATATCTCTAGAGAGAATGGTTAGTACAACTTGAGTAGCTTTTCAGTGGGTTGAGAAGGTGCCTCTTCTTTACCTGAGATAGAACCAGAGTTCAGTAGAAGCGGATCACAGGAAGGAGAATCACACTGGTATTATCACAAAAGGAAACCTATAATCTTTTACTTAAGATAGGTTAGCCTAAGGTAGACCATTGTACTCATCAAAAATAACTAGAAAAGCTGGATCAAATACAAAAATCATCAGATTAAGGGTATTAAAGAAATATAAAGGCAGCATAAATGTGAGGGACTGAGATTCCAGATAGAAAGGAAATTCCCTGAGGCCAAAATATATCCCATGACAATTTTCACCTGTAACAGAAGCGAGGGTAGAAAGACTAAGAAATGAAGAAAGAAAGGGAAAGGAGCAGCTGCTTTAGGATAGAAAATCTTTGCAGAGCTTTTGGTATATTATAGAAGAGGGAAAAAAAATGGAATTCAGGGATACCGATAAATCAGGACTTTGTGTCCATGATCCAGGAATGAAGCAAAGTGCAGAGAAGGAATCAGACAATCCGATCCTCTTTTTCCTCAAAACATCGCAATTCTTTGGTATCTCAGGTGAGAGGGAGAGAAGCTGAAAAAACAGCTGCTAAGATGCTGAGAAGTAAGCAGATTGATGGGCGGCCTTACCTGGTGGAAGAGAATAAAACTGAATAAGGAATCGCCAAGATGGAGAGACCCTTGTGAAAATCTCATGTTTTCAGGTTGAATCACTTAAAGATGACCCTCTGAGAATAAAAGCAATCTTGAAATACAAAACTTCTGACAGACATTGAAAACTAACTTGAAATATATTTAATCACTGCTTGCATTATGAGATCCTATTGTGGTGTACTTAGCAGAAAATAAAAAAAATATTCTATAAGGAAATAAAGCATATTTAAAGCCTTTACAGTTAATTTATAATGCTTAACATTTAATCAAAAAATAGCAAGTATATCAAAAGATGACATGAGACAAAACCAGAAAATAGAAAGAGATCTTCAAGGTGATTCAGATTATTTCAGTTATCAGACATGGATATCATGTAAGTATGATTAACTATGTTTAAGAAAAGAGATACTAATATAGACAATTTCTCAAAAGGAATGCAGACTATAAAAGAGAATTCAATTTACATTAGAAGTGAGAAATACTTGATTGAATATAAGAATGCAGTTGATGGAATTAATTTATAGCTGCAAAGAGGATTCATGCTCTAAAAATAAGCCAATGGAAGATATCCAGACTGAGGTACAAAGAGGAGAAAACACAAAATATAGAAAAGGGTAAAGATCTAAAAGTTGCATAAGACAAGATGGAAAAATCTTACATAGATATCACTTGAATCTCAGAAAAATTCAAGAGAAAGAATGACACAGAATTAATATCAGAAAATCTAATAGTTGAGAATTTGCAGAATTGATAAACCATATCAAGTCACAAGATTAAATACATATTGTTCACTCCAAAGAGGATGTAAACAAAAAACCAAAAATCTATACTAAGTATATCATCGTAAAAGTACACAACGCCAAATAAAATAGAAGAAAGATATTTGCCTTCAGAGGTGCAATTTTGCAACTAAAAGTTGACTTTTTATTTTATTTTATTTATTTATTTGACAGAGAGCACAAGTGGGCAGAGAGGCAAGAGGAGGGGGGAGCAGGCTCCCCGCTGAGCAGAGAGCCCGATGCAGGGCTTGATCCCAAAACCCTGAGACCGTGACCCAAGCCGAAGGCAGAGGCTCAACCCCCTGAGCCACCCAGGTGCCCCTAAAAGCTGACTTCTTAAAAGAAATGACAGACAAAACAATAAAACGATTTTGCTAAAGGCTAATTAGGAGCCAAATACCAAATAAAAACATTCCCCGGTAATAATGAGACATAAATAAATCATCTTGCCAATCAAACTTAAAAAGATGAAAGGACGAACAGGATTTCTTCAGGCAGAAGGAACAGAATGCTTGGCAGAGCATGAAATACAGGAAAGAATGATGTGACTGTGTAATAAAAATGGTGACTGTATGAGTAACTGAAGGCAAATCTGAATTTTAAAATAATATACTGAGGATTTGAGGTAGAAATAAAATACATGAAACCAAAAACACAAAGGCAGGAGGTCTTGAATGGAATTAAATTTTTTTTGAGAATTAAGTCTTCTGCATACCTTGGAATGCATAAGAGGTAGATTCATGAAGCCCGTGAAGAAGTTTGCCTGTTGTAATCTCTAAAGTAATCAATTAAAAAAAAAGTAGCAGAAGAATGTGAAACTATGACAGAAGAGGAAAATGGAATAACAAATATACTTGAGTAACTGAAAAGAAAGAGAGAAGAAGAGATATATAAGAGCTGGAAATTTTTTAAAGAAATCATAGATGATAGATTTAAACTCAATATATGAATAATAAAATTACAAAATAACAGAGGCACCTGGGTGGCTCAGTGGGTTAAGCCTCTGCCTTTGGCTCAGGTCATGATCTCAGGGTCCTGGGATCGAGCCCCGCATCAGGCTCTCTGCTCAGCGGGGAGCCTGCTTCCCCCTCTCTCTCTGCCTGCCGCTCTGCCTGCCTGTGATCTCTCTCTGTGTGTCAAATAAATAAATAAAAATCTAAAAGAAAAAAAAAATTACAAAATAACAGCCTGGGGGAGGCTGGATGTTTCAGTCAGTTGAGTTTCTGCCTTCAGCTCAGGTCATGATCCCAGGGTTCTGGGATCAAGTCCCACATCAGGCTCCCTGCTTGGCAGAGAGTCTGCTTCTCCTTCTGCCCCTCCTCACCCACTTGCACTTTCTCTCTCTTGCAAAAATAAATAAATGAAATACTTTTTTAAAGTGACAGTCTGAATAACTGAAAGGAATGGCAAGACTATTAAAAATCTGACTATATGCTACTTTAGAAAGGGCACAGAGGTTGGAAGTTCAAGGGTAGAGAAAGGTGTGTGAAGCAAACACTCACCAAAGGAGAGCTGCTCGCCCATACTAAAGGAGAGGAAGCTAAGATCAGAAGCATGATTGGAGATAAACAGATAAAGCTACTTACAAACCAAGGCAATGATTACTTTGAGGAATGACGGTCACCAGGAAAGGGCACAAAGATGTCTTCCTGGTTGGCCAGTAAGGTTCTATTTGTTGATCCAAGCAGTGACTACATGGATATATTCACTCTGGGAAAAATCTTAAAGCTATACATTGAAGTATCTACTTTCCTGTATGGCCCATGTGCTTTAATAAAATGTTACTTTAAAAGGGGGATCCTTCTTCTCAAAAACAACCTGAGGATGCAAAAGGGAAGTAGACGACCGAAACCCAGAGTGAGGAGAACAGGTGACCTTGGGGTTCAGAAAGCTGGAAGAGGACCAGGGAAAAAACCAAAGATGGGAAAAAAGCCTCCTGCAAAAGAAAACAAAACAATGATGGTTTTATAGCCATTACCAAGAGAACAGTAACTAGAGGTTATGCCTCTCCCAGGATGATGAATGTGTCCTTCTTTCCTAATCTTTTTTCACACTATGCTAGAAAAATTGATTGAGAATGAGGAAGATAGAAGAATAAAATGGTGAGTTAACAAAATATGGTCTTTTAGCTACTAAAGATCTCCAGCTGGGAGAGGGGGAGAGGTTTAAAATGAGTAACAAACATTGGTGCTGATCTTATATGACACAGAATTTCTGAAACTACTGAGATGAGAATGTTTTGAAGGAATAACTCAAAAAAATCTATGACACCTACTCTAGATTTCATCCAGGGAAAAAGAAGCATACCATGGTGTGGTTTTGCAGGGTTGGCAGTGAGAAAAAGAAATAGAATGGCTCTGCACTGCATCATCTTAACAGCAGTTCATCCAATAAATATTTTATGTTTGAAAAAATGAAGTTGTATATGAAGGGATCAGGGAAATGGAAATTAATACATTGACATCAGTTTTCAGACTTCAGATTGGCAAAATTTAAATGACTGATAATATCCATTTTTGTAAAGAGGAAAGGAACTGAGAACTCTCCCACAATGTTGATAGGGATGTCAAATAGCAAAACATTTTTGGAAGGTAATTTGGAACTTTTTTTAGACATTTTAAATGTAAACCATTTAACTCCATACTTTTGGTCCTAAGAATTTATCTTAAGAAACTCTCATATGTGTAAAAAATATTTACAGAGGGATGTTTAAATGTTGTACCCTGGAATCAATCTAAACTTTCACCAGTAATTATATAAATTAGAGTATATGTATTTATGAAATATTATGAGTCATTAGAAAGAATAAAGTATGCATGGAGATGATGTTAGAGAGAGAGAGACAAAAGACAGAATCAGATTCAGAGATACAGATATAAATATAAAGGTAAAAACAGAGATGTATGAAAGTCTTTTAAACAAGTTTTATTAACTTATAAACAAGATAAAAATACAAGTTTTGAGTAATACAAGAATGTACCATCCATGGGACCCTGGGTGGCTCAATTGGTTAAATGTCTACCTTCAGCTCAGGTCATGATTTCAGGGCCCTGGGATCGAGCCCCACATCAGGCTCCCTGTTTGGTTGGGAGTCTACTTGTCCCTCTCCCTCTGCCCCTCCCCACAACTCACGCTCTCTCTCACTCTCTCTCTTTTTCTCAAGTGAATAAATAAAATCTTAAAAAAAAAAAATGTACCATCCACGAAATCAGAGATATTCTGAGTTTGGATCATGATAGGCAGTCTCTAAATATTTGTTTAATGAATAATAATGTCCTATTTATGTAAAAATTGAAATCAGAGGGATATTTAAATATTTCACTTTATACAGTTCTATTTTATGCAAACTTTTGAAATGAAAAGTTTTGTCATGTAGTACTCAAAATAAAATAGAATAAAGTGTTCAAATTAAAAAGTATGTGCTTCACATATCCTAGTTCTGACATTCTCTAGTTTACTGACCTTGGATAAGTGTACTAACTTACTAATTTACTAATATCACTGGACATTTTGAAAACAAAGATGATAAAATACAACTAATGGGATTTTGTGAGAATAAACAGCATGTGAATAACAATTAGCCAACTGTTTGATGCATTGTATATAATAACTAAATGGCAGCAGGACATTATTTATCACGCTCCTCACCTCCAATGTAACCTACTATCCTATGCTGTCCTTTTTTTAATCTAAGTTTCTCAAAGGTGGACCCAAACCAGGTCTGACATAACCAGCTAGTCCATCATTTTAAAATACCCTCTTATTCATTAAAAGCTATTTATTAAAAGTTTGTTTTATAGAGAAAACAAAAACAAAAATAGATGCTTACCACTTACCTCAAGTTATATAACAAAATTCATTACAGTGGAATCAAAGGCTAAGTGTAAATATTTTAGTAATAAAAATAAAGAAAAATATAGGCAATGTTAATCTGAACTCTAGATCTGCAGACTTTTTTTTTTAAGTTAACCGCAATTAGATCAATAACAAAGTAAACATGACTGCACAAAAATGGAAAACAGGGGCACCTGGGTGGCTCAGTCAGTTAAGCACCTGCCTTCTACTTAGATCATGATCTCAGGGTTCTGGAATTGAGCCCCTGTTGTCTAGCTCCCTGCTCAGTGGGTAGTCTGCTTCTTCCTCTGCCCCTCCCCCCTGCTCATGCTCTCCCTCTCTCTCAAATAAATAAATAAAATCTTTTTTGAAAAATGGAAAACAGTATTAATGCCATAAACAAAGTTCCAAACAAACATAAGGCTAAAAATTTTTCAACAAAGATAGCAATCAGAGATATAAAATGCTCTATTATATCTACTATAAAACAAAGAAACTTCTAAAAATATTTATACAAAAGACAGTATAACTCACTTCCCCCCAAATTGAGTGATACTTAGTTTTTTAAAAAAGTATTAACTCCTTTTTCATTCAAATAATTTTATCTACCATATTTTCCCAGTGAAATTAGCAATATATTAAAACAAAACTGCTTAATATGCCCTCAGTCATTGTTTGTATTTTGTTACAATTTTTCTGATAAAAATTTGGCAATGTGTGTCAAGATCATTACAAAAAGCTGTAATGTGTCATTTTATCATTTCACCTTTAGGAATTTATTCTAAAAAGTCATAAAAAATCATTTAAGGTCATCAAAGGATTCACAAAAAATATGAGGTATTATTTGTCACAGTGAAAATAGTAGATAGCACATAAATTTCAACCACCAGTACAGTGATAAAATAATATTGCAAAGCCATTATTAAAGATGTGGGCAAATATGACATAGCCTTAATAAAACAGAAAGGCTACAAAATTGAATGTGTAGTGTAACTGACATGTTTATTACAAGTGCAGATATCTATTACATATGTGTAATAGGAGATTAAAAAGAAGTCAAAGTATTTATCACTGAGTTCGACTAAGACTCCTTGACTGATGTGGGAAAGTTGTATTTCAGATTGAGAAAGCATGACTTTTGGAGGTAGAATCACGGGCTTTGAATCACAATTCTGACTCCTTGAAGAAGCAACTTAATATTTCTGAATATCATTCTCATCATCTGCTCAAAAAAAGTACATATATACATAATTTGTAATTTTTAGACCATTTGTGAACTAAAAATGTAAAAGAATTCAGTCTAATTCCTGAAACATGGAAAAAGCTGAATAAATATTAAAACTTTTAACTTTCTTGGGGCATCTTGGTGGCTCAGTGGGTTAAGCCTCTGCCTCCAGCTCAGGTCGTGATCTCAGGGTCCTGGGATCAAGCCCTGCAACAGGCTTTCTACTGCGCAGGGAGCCTGGTTCCCCCTCTCACGCTGCCTGCCTCTCTGCCTACTTGTGCCAGGAATTAGACTGGATTAGACAGGAATTAGACTGTCAAATAAATAAAATCTTAAAAAAAAAAAATTTAAACTTTCTTTATATATATATTTTTTAATTTTCCAAGTTTCCTACCAGTGAGCTTATAATTCTTTTTTTGGAATTAGAAAATTTTCTGAATGCTAATTATCCTTTATCCCACTGCTTTCCATTGTACCTAACCTTAAAAAAGCAAAATGTCTATACCTTGATTCCATTAATATTAGTTAACAGCCCAGTAACGTATAAAAACAACACATAAGTCAACTTATATTGTGCTTATATTTTGACTAAATCTATTAACTCTCTGGAAATACATAATTTAAAAGACTTTGCTTATAAAAGTCTGAGCCGCAAGCCTCATAGAATGAACACTGACTCTATTTTACCTCCCAGCACATAGCACAGAACCAACACTCAGATATTCATAAAAATCTATGAAACTAAATGGGTCTACAGATATGAAATTCCAGCATTTTTAGCAGGTAATGGAAAATATTTCCAGAGCAAATGTCCTTCTGGTTTGCTATATTTTAAATCAAGCAGAAAGCCACTTACTTAGTCATCTGTATCAATCAGGATCCAATCAGGAGACCAAAACAAACAAACAAACAAACAAACAAACAAAAAACCAGTAAATTACACACAGTTATTTAATAAGAGGAAATCTAATGCAAGCTTTGAAAATGTTAAAAAAAAATAATGGCACAACAGAGGATTTCTCTAGTAACAAACTTGGAACTCTGAAAAACATAGGAAGAGCTTGTATGAAGAGAGTATCCAAGGAAGGAGCACGCACATTCCCACCAACACCATCAGAGCTTGAGATACAGATTATAAAGTCCACTAAGTTAACACATTCTCAGAACTTGAATTGTCAGGAAGAGTCTCCTGTAGGGAAAGATTGAACCTCAGAACTCGGGGCAAAGGTGCCCAAAGGAGTGACAAGAGGATCCACTCACTGCTGGACACTGATGGGCACAGCTCACAGGAAGACTGAGATCTTGAGAAACCACCTGTGGCGTGGGAGCTGATAATGTTGGATCAACATGCCCTCTCATGGTAGCAAAAGGAAAATATTTACAGGGCCCATCCTCATAATCACAGAGTAAATAATGAAGGCGAGTCAGTAACTGACAGACAATATACTGGTAACTGGCACAGTTCACAATTTGTCTACTCGGCTTCCATATTCACATTTCTACACATATCTGTGCTTCTTTGCAATAACAAAACACCTCTATATTTTCTAACAGGGTAAGCTATTCTTTTTACAAGTAAAGAAGCCCTCAATTGCTTCCCAAAATGAGGAGAAACACAGTTTCAATACTTATTATATCCATTACAGTTTTCAAGAAATACTTCCCAAATTTTATCACAGTTCCAAGAAGTACTCTGTTGCCTAAGACTAAATTTTAAAGTTAACTTCCAACAACATGTATATAAAATAAAAATTAAAAGGAGGCAAGAGAAGAACATTATTAACACATACCAATAAATACACATATATAAAACAAGCAAAAAATATTTATACTGAGCTAATATATTTCTCATCCTTGTCATTGCTCACAAGAATATAATTAATATATATTGGTTCTTTCTTTCATTACTAATTTTATATTTCCCCGTCCCTCAGCCAGAATTTCAGTTGGTCAATTTTCTTTACCTTGTGGAGTGATATAAATCCTTTTTCCTGAAAGGTCTGATTTCCCAATCATGCTGCCATTGGGGGAAGAGAGGTGGTTACTGCAATTTCTCATTAATCTTTACTTGGGGGCATGGAAGTACTAAGAAACACCTTGAAAGATCCTTATAATATCCTCTAGATTTCGGAGTTTGTTTTGTTTATCCCATTTGTGTAACAAAAACACAAATTTCTCTTTGGTAACTGGGATAAATCATTCCTTCAATTAGAATATTCTTTTTTTCTACCTGTTGGCTCTGTGGCAAAAATGTCCAAGTTGGCCAGGTAGCAGTCTCATTTTCTCACTCAATAGAAAAACATGCCCCATAACTGAAGCAAGCCCAATTGAAAGACTAAGATTTCTAAGCCAGCAGAGTTCCAGATTGTTGGGTCAGGAGGCAAATATTCTGCAGGGGGATTATTGGTTATATAGTGAGAAAAAAAAAAAAAAAAAACTCTAATTTCCATCTCTTGATTCCCAGGTCCATGTCTTCTGGCTATGGCAGGCATAGCACCATATAAAGGTCTCTGCTTCCAAATATATACTCACTCTGTATGTCAGAACCTCATCCTCCCTGGGTGTTGTCACCTAGCTGGCACTGGAACTGAGTTTTCAGTAAGCCATTCCACATATTTATTAATCCTGCAATCTCTGGTTGATGAAGTATGTGAGAAGACTAGTTAATTCAATGGGCATAAACTATTGCTATACTTCTTTTGTTGTGACACCAGCTCTTTGATCAGAACAAATGCTATAGAACGACGTGATAGTAGCTAAGGTATTCTCTGGCTCCACAGATGGTTGTGCTCTCAAAAACACCAGGAAAGGAAAAATCTGTAACCAGAGTATGAGTCTATTATAGTGAGAACAAATCTTTATTTCCTCCATGATGATCTCCCAATATAATCAATCTGACTGGCTGGTCCACTTGAAAAATGTAGTATATTGGGGACCAAATATTTATTTCTGCTATTGATACATCATGTACTAAGCAGTACATTAGTCAGGTCATCACTGGTAAGAAAAATTCCACGCTGTTAAGTCATGTGTAGTCTATCCCCATTACCATGATAACTTTATTGATGAGTTAGTTGATCAAGCACTAGAGAATGTAGTGGAAAAAGGTTATCCACAAAATGTATCATTCTGTCCACCTGATTATTAAGATTCCCCTCCATGATGGGTAAACTCTGACTAGTATTCACTCATAAATTCACTCTGACTAGTATTCAGTATTATGGAGTTCATAAATATCTTCATATTTTGTTCCCATTCTGAGAGGTCCATCCTTCTTTTCCACAGACTTTCTTATTGACAATTATCAAATCCAGTTTCTTTCAAGTCCCTTGACCATCCAGCCAAACCATTAGTAATTATTCATAAATCCATGAAAATCCTTACCTCTAGCTATCCCTCATTACAGGCATAACAGGCAACCATATGTATTGCTTGAGGGCTTTTACAATGGGAAGAATTTCTTTGGCATTCAGAGGTCTTCCCTAAGAGGGGCTGTAATACTCTAGCTGCCCACTTTTGAGTGGTACCAGCATATGAATTAACTCATATTTTCAGGACTTGTCTTAGTTCAGTCTCTTATAGATCATTTCATTTAATGATATATTACTGCTGAGCATGCTCAAATTTATGACCAAGTATGTCAGAAAACGCCCAGCTCATGACGGCACGTGGTCACCTATTGTCCCATGGTTATGAATTCAATCTCTATGAAGGCTTAGTAGCAATCTAGTAGCTCTTTCTCAAAACAGCTGCAGGAAACAGTATAGATTTTCTCCAAAATCTTAGAGGTCTGAGCTATGATTCTCCTATTACTGCTTTTTAGAGATTCCATACAGCATCTCCATTTACCATAAACATGACAAATATCAATAGATTTGCTGAACCATAAGGAAGACCCAAGTGTAACTATTGCCTGGACGTGTTGCAGAGAAACTGTTTTTTATTAGACTTGAGCTTAAAGTTAAAGGACTTGACCTTGTTACTTGTTTTATTTTGTTTTATTATTTTATTTTCATGAATACTCAAGTTTAGTCAGAAGGATTCATCTTAAACCACAACTCTAATGGAGATTATTACTGCAATAATGGTCATAATTGACACATTGGTACAAAACAAAAACATTTTAGCATCTCTATTTTCTCCCAATAGGTAAATCTCCACCTCAAAGCATTTTTTTTCAAAGTCAATCTTTGACTTAACTGAGCTTTGTTTTTGATAAGGTTTAAATCAATTTAGAGTGATCAGGGTGCCCTTGGCACTTTCATGTGGATTAAATATCAGTTAGGCCCATTAGTTATGATTTTATAACAGTCCCTATCGTACTTTTAGATCATAGGCTTGATAGAACGTGGATCCCAATGGCTATTGTAGTATTTGTATTTCAAAAGCACCAGAGACCTGGATGCCCAGGTGTGTTTTCAAAACGTCGGGAAAGTATTTGTTCTCAAATTCTGAATAGAAAAGAGAAAATTATTTATTAAAATACCTCCAGTGCCCTTGCTTCTATTCTTGGGAAGCATTTTATCACTCAGTGAATTTGTAGATATTTCTCTCTCTTCCTAACCATTTAATAAGGCAGGGTGATTGGCTTTACTCTGGACTAACATAATCCACAAAGAGAATATTTTTTTTCCTTTCTTTACTCTTTAGATGAAAACAAAAATACTTCTATTTGACAGAGATAAATTGGGGCAGAGGATGAAGGTGAGACGTTGTTACCAGTTTGAGGACAGATATATCCATTTTCACTCATCTTCTCATTGAAGCGAAGACCTACAGGAAGAAAATGATTATAACTTTATCTGGGCCACTGAGGAAATAGAATCATTAATAACTAGGCAGTGTAGCAGGAGGCTCAGCTCTAAACCTGACTCCTGGGAAGCACCACAGGAAGAGGAAAACTATTGGAATTAAGAGAAACATCTTCCCTTCATCTGTTTTTATGGTATTTTAAAATATCTTACAACAACAAAAAAAGCTCATAAGTTTTATCGCCTCTAAAATAACATGCTTCTATGCCGACACAAGTATTCATGAAATGTTTCTCTTTACCCCAGTAACATTTCCTTTTAGGGGGTAGATGTAAAAAAAAGCTTCAAAAATGTTTGAACTCTCTTACCTTTCTACATCCAAAGCAAGAGACTTTGGAGTAATCTATGCTATCACTAACCCTGAGCCAAAAGAAACTTCAAAGGCAAACTTAACCCAATGCTGCCTCAACAGCTTCTAGTTGGAAGAGCTATGTAATTCAGAATCACTCCAGGAAGGTATAGCTTAATAATGACAAAAGGCAGTCGTCATGAAAATTTAAACATGATCATCTTTTATGATTGTTATTTAGCAAGCACTTGTAAAACTCATTACTTAATAAGGTTACATTTAAATTCATTTTTTCTCCAAAAAGTGAGAAAGTTATTGTATCCAAGCATTATTTATAATACGTTGCAAATGAGCTGAGTGGAATACAAACAAGTAAAACAATGGAAGATGATACAAACAACCGGAAAGATATTCCATGTTCATGGATTGGAAGAATAAATATTGTTAATGTCCATACTACCCAAAACAATCTACAGATTTAATGTATTCCCTATCAAAACACCAACAACGTTTTTCATAGAACTAGAACAGATAATCCTAAAACTTGTAGGGAACCACAAAAGACCCTGCATAGCCAAACAATCTTGAAAAAGATAAAGGTAGAGCTGTCACAATTCCAGATTTTAAGCTATATTTTAAAGGTTGTATGAATCAGAACAGTATGGCACTTGCACAAAAATGGACACATAGATCAATGAAACAGGAGAGAAAGCCCAGAAATAAGCCCATGATTAAATGGTCAATTAATCTTTGACAAAAGAGGCAAGACTATCCATTTAGAAAAAGACAGTCTCTTCAACAAATGGCTTTGGGAAAACTGGACAGCTACATACAGAAGAATGAAACTGCACTGTGCCATTTTCTTATGCCATATACAAAAATAAACTCAACATGGATTGAAGACATAAATGCAAGACCTAAAACCATAAAATCCTAGAAGAAAGTATAGGCAGTGTTAGGTCCATAATCAAAGGAGTGAGACTGGATACAAAGCGAAGGTCAAGCAAAGCTTTATTTCGCGCCAAGCATCGAGAATCAAACCGACTGGCCGGGGCTGTCTCTTACAAAGATGCGACCCCTCTCTGCCTTACAGACTAGCTTTTAAGGGCAAAGGCCATGTGGTTGGGCCTGGCCACGCACAGGTGGCCAATGAGATTGCAACACACACAGAGAAAGCTGCCCAGTCATGCTAGGTCACACACAAGTTACCAATTGAATTACAATTTACCCTATAGTAGATATTTGAACCAGCCTATCACCTTGGTCAGAATTGGTGCTCAATAGGCACCCAAAAGGTGGTGCCCACACTCCTTGGTAGGTAGGGAGAAAGTATGTGGGCCCAACTGATTGGATGTCTCCACCTGGCCTGACCTGCCCACCCTTGTATTTGGGCTTTGTTACCTGGGGCTGGTTTCCCTGGACTTGCTTTTAAGTAAGTCCCCTGGCGGGGGGGCGGGGGGTGCAGAGTCAGTTTAAGTTTTACTGCATAAACAACAAAATCACTGTTTAACAGGATGGAATCGCTCTGGCTAAATAGGCCCTTACAGGCAGTAATTTCTCTTATACTGGCCATAGCAACATTTTTTCTAGATATGTCTTCTGAGGCAAGGGAAATAAAAGCAAATATAAACTATTGGGATTACATCAAAATAAAAAGTTTCTGCACAGTGAAAGAAATAATCAAAACTAAAAGACAACCTACTAAATGGGAGAAGATATTTGCAAGTGACATATCCAATAAATGGTTAATATTTAAAATATATGGATACACATATATAGATATAGACATATATCTATATATATATAGATATACACATAAATGAATATACAACTCAACACCCCCAAAAATCCAAATAATCCAATTAAAATGGCAAAGGTATATATATGTGTGTGTGTGTGTGTGTGTGTGTGTATTAAAATTGTATATATATATACACATACAAATGTGTATATATATATACACATATATATAAAATTGTCTATTAAGTACACAGTGGAATATTATTCAGTCATAAGAAATGAAATCTTGCCATTTGCAACAACATGGGTGGATCTAGAGAGTATTATGCAAAGTGAAATAAGTCAGTTAGAGAAAGACAAATACCATATGATTTCACTCATATGTGGAATTTAAGGAAAAAAAAAAAAGGAAAGAGGAAAAAAAGAGAGAGAGACAAACCAAAAACCAGACTCTTCACAATGGAGAACAAACATAGCAGAGGGAGGTGGGTGGGGAGATGGATGACACAGGAAAGGGGATTAAAGAGTACATTATCATGATGAGCCTTGAGTAATATACATAACAGTTGAGTCACTATATTATATACTTGAAACTAATATAACACTGTCTGGTAACTATACTGGAATCAAAATAAAAAACTTTTAAAAAAAGGTAAGAGCAACCCAAAAGTCCATCAACAGGATGTCATTCAGCAACAAAAAGGAGTAAAGTACGATATAAGTTCTAATATGGATGAGCCCTGTAAATTTACACTAAGTGAAAATGCCAAAAGACCACATATTATATGGTTTTATTTCATTTATACAAAATGTCCACAGCAGACTAATCCATAGAGATAGAAAATAGATTAGTTAGTATTTGCCTAAAGCTAGAGGTGAGTTGAGAGGAAGTGAAAAATGATTATTGACAAGTACAGGGTTTCTTTTTCTGGTGCTGAAAGTATTCTAAAATTGATTGTGGTGATGGTCATACAACCGTGTGACCTAATAAAGTGTATTGCATTGCATACTTAAAATAGATGAATTATATAGTATAGGAATTGTATTTCAATAAAGCTGTTATTAAAGAAAGGGGGCAGGGAGGGAGAGAGATTCATCAATCAATTGCAATGTATAGATCTTCTTTAGATTCTGATTTGAACAAAGTATAAGTGAGGGAAATTTGACTCTACTATTTAATAATATTAAAGGGCTATTAAATTTTTGGAGTGGAAAAAAAAACCTACAAGAACTATCACTTGCCCTATAATTAATTGGAACTACATGAGATGTCTTCCAGACCCCTAACAGCTGAGTCCCACACCTTTCTGTAGCCATTTCCCATTACTGTATACTCCTAAAACTTCTTGATCAGCCTCACCCTTAAACCTTATTTCAGCCACAGTGATCTTGTTAGAAATTCTTTGCAAGGGTCATGCTATTTTAATTCCTTAAATCAATAGATGTACCAATGAGGCCAACGAGTGATTACATCCAAGAAGACTAAGGCCTCTAGGTCACACTGGTATACAAGGACAGAACTGAAACTAATGCCAGGGTACTTAATCTCAGTATAACTCCATTTCCATTGTCTGCTTACTTAAACTAGATACCACATAATTCAGAGAAGTATTAGCTTGATTTTCCTACCATGAATTTTCACAAAAAATGTCATCACTTTGGAAATTTATTTGAAATCATTTACTTTCAGGTATCAGTAGTCTGCTATTGTAAGATGAATATGTAAAAAACCAGAGTCAGACAGAATTGAGGGGGAAAAAAAAAGTTTAGACAATCTCCTGTGGAAAATAAATATAACCAAAGGTCAAGTAAAGTCTCAGTTTGTTTGTTTGCATAGGCTCTAATATAATTTAGAAGCAGAATCTCACATCTGAGGAAATGAGACAGAGCAGAAAGCATAAGATATGCGTTTGTTTTGTTTATAAGAGGGTTTGGGGGAAAAGGAAATACTGGGGTAGAATTGGATTTACCTTAATTTGATTTCATCAAGATAATAAAAAATAGAACAAGTCACCTTTACAACTCAGAGTTAAATTACAAGCTGAGTATGGACATGTGTGCCTTAATAATTTGTGTTAATCTCCACAGAAGCCCATCCTATTTCTGAATTTCATATACAAGTCCTCAGCATCCATGTACCTAGTTCTCGATACCAGCCACACAGAGCTCTTATCTGGCTGGCACGGTATATTCTCTCGCTCCAGAAGACTGACAATTTCAAAAATCATCCTTCATGGTGTATCTATCAAAATGTCCTTTGCTCTCTTTCTTCTTAATGCTTCTTTTTCTCTCCTTTCTTTTTATACATATAAAAGTCTTTTCCACAGATGATGTCTGAAAATGAGAGTTTTAAAACTCTGTTTTTAAAACTATCTCCCTCCACCAAAGCAAAGAATAAGCTGGCAAAAACTGTCAAACCCGAATATTTTGGGATTGTGAAACCTAATAAAAAACTTAAGAGAACCAAGAAAGTGCCTATTGAAGAAAGAAGCCACCAAAATTATGTGAGAAAGCATTCAAACTTACCTACCTACCATCCTTCACTCTCTATCTGGTTGGTAGGAATGAAGTGGCAATTCACACTTCTCAGCTAGTTAATGCCAGAGGGAACAATACAGAACTTGATCTCAAAGAATTATTGTTGTATATTTGACTGTGTGATGACTTCCTGAGCATTCAGTTCCGGAATATGCCGTTGTCTTACCCACCTCAAATCTTGCTCAGGAATAAAGTATACTCAGGGGGAGGGGTTTTTTTGAAAGAATGCAAAAGCAAATATACTAACTCCAGAGATCCACAGAGCAAAGGATAAAAGTCAAAGCAAGGAGTAAATAAACCCAAAAATGGGAAAGAAAAGGTTGGGAAAGAGAATGAAGAATAAGGGGATAAGATCTTCAAAAAATTATTGCCTACACTGTTGAATCTAGAAAACCATACACATCTCCAGGACAGATATATGCTCAAAAGACACCTGAGAAGATACTAAGTTACCTCTGACAGACCTTAATATATCATGTAAGCAGGCAGTGAAAGCTAAGGCAGAGATGTAAACAGCCTGCATAAGCATTGAAGGAATGTCCAATGCAGAGCCAATTCATGGTAACCAGAAGACTTAGAGTTGTAGTTGTTGTAGTTGCTGTTGCTGTTTTGACTGCAGGCTTTTAAAGAAACTCTCTGTGTAACTAGCTAGCTATTAATCTAATAGAAAAGAAAATTGAGTGGCTATACATGATAAAGAATGCAATCTTAATTAACAGTTTAGATGAGCCACTATGTAAACAAACTGCAATCCATAACAAGTAATAAAAGCTCTTGGGGAAGGGGGGAAATTGAGTTCTAAAGCTACCATATTAAAATATTCAAAATCACCAGTTCTCAAAAAGGAAAGGAAAAAAAATATATAACAAAACAAGAAAGTATGGCCCCTTTATCCACACACATACAAATAAATTAAGAGAAACTTTTGAAAGGAGCCCACACACTAGAGGTACTAGACATAAACTGTAAATCAACTTCTCAAATACGTTCAGAGAAGTGGAGAAAATCAAGAACAAAGTATAAAGGAAATAAGCAGAACAATGTATCACCAAATAGAAAATAACAATAAAGAGAGAGAAAGTAGGGGCACCTGGGTGGCTCAGTGGGTTAAGCCGCTGCCTTCGGCTCAGGTCATGATCTCAGGGTCCTGGGATCGAGTCCCACATCGGGCTCTCTGCTCAGCAAGAAGCCTGCTTCCCTCTCTCTCTCTCTGCCTGCCTCTCCATCTACTTGTGATCTCTCTCTGTCAAATAAATAAATAAAATCTTTAAAAAAAAAAAAAAAAGAGAGAGATAGAAAGTATAAAAGGGAACCAAGTAGAAATTCTGGAGCTAGAAAGTATAATAACTGATATAAAAAAAATTGCTAGAGAAGTTCAATATCAGATTGGATCAGGCAGAAGAAAGAATCAATGAAATAAAAACAGATCAATTTAAATTATCCAGTTGGAAGAAGGGACAGAAAATTGAATAATAAAAATGACCAGAGCCATATACAACATATACATAATGGGATACCAGAAAGAAAGAAGAGACAGGAACTGGAAGCTATGAAGAAATAAGTATCTCTGGTAAAGTTAAATACTTAAGTAAATATCAAAACCACATTATTATATTTTTGGTTGGTAACTCCACTTTTCATTTCTTACATGATTTTAAAGAGTATGCTAAAAAATAATTATAAATCTAGGGGCACCTGCGTGTCTCAGTCCATTAAGTGCCCAACTCTTGATTTCCACTGAAGTCATGATCTCAAAGTCCTGAGGTCAATCCATGTGTGGGGCTCCATGCTGTGCATGGAGCCTGCTTGGGATTCTCTCCCTCACTCCCTCTCTCTGTCTCTGTCTGAAGTAAATAAATAAATCTAAAAAAGTAATTATTATAGATCTATATTATTGGGCAAACAATATACAATGATGTAATTTGTGACAATAATAATTTAAAGAGGAAGACAGAGTTTTTGTATACTATTGAAATAAAGTTTTTATCAATTAAAATTAAATTGTTATAAATTTAAGCTATTAAATGCAATCCCATGGTTACCACAAAAATACACAAAAAGAAATGAGAAAGAAATCAAATAGTTCACTCAAAACAAAACAAATCACACACAAAAAGGAAATGAACTGAAAAGCTATAAAACATGGAGAAAACAGAAAAATGACTGAAGTGCTTCCCTATCAGTCATACTTTAAATGTAAATGGGTTAAACTATCCTATTAAAGTGTATAGAGTGGCAGAACGCATTAAGAAAAAAAAAGAAAACATAACCCAACCATATGCTACCTATGAGAGACTCACTTGAGATATAAATAGAAAAATAGGGAAAAGATGTAAAAAGATATTCCATGCAAATAGTAACCAAAGAGAACTGAGCTGGCTACACTAAAATCAGACAAAATAGATGTTATGTCAAAAACTGTTACAAGGAACAAAGATATTGCTATTTAAATTAAAGTCAGTCCACCAAAATGCCCTAGCAATTGTAAGCATAAATATATTGATAAAGAAGATATAAAAATTATATGTGCACCTAACAACAGAGCCCCAACATATATGAAGATAAAACTGACAGAATCAAAGAGAGAAATAAGTAGTTCTGCAATAAGTTGGATGCTTTAATACATCATTATCAGTAATGAATAGTATAAAGTTACAGAGTATTAATAAAGAAATAGAGAACTTGAACAATAAGAATAACCATCCAGACCTCACAGATATATATAAGAGAGTACACATTCTCCTCAAGTGCACATGGAACTTCCCCAGGATAGACCATGTGTTTATCCCAAAACAATTTTAATAAATTTTAACGTGTGAAATCATACAAGTTATCTTCTCCAACTACAACAGAATGATGCCAAACATCAATAACAAAAGGAAAACTGAAAAATTCACAAATATTTGGAAATTAAATAATACACTTCTAAACAATAAATGGGTCAAAGAAGAAGTCCCAAGGAAAATAGAAAATGCATAGAGATAAGTGAAAATGAAAACACAACAAACCAAAGCTTCTGGGATACAGCAAAGGCAGTACTCAAAAGAAAATTCATAGCTACAATGCCCTACCTTAAATCTTTTTTTTTCCAATCAATAACCTAGCTTTTCAACTTAAGAAAAACAGTTTTTCAGTTCCTCAATACATTGAGCATATATTATCATATTATTCGGCAATTCTACTCCTAAATACATATTCCAAAGAAGTGAAAATGGGTGTTCAAATAAAAATCCATACATCAAAGCTTAAAGCAACACCATTCATAATAGTCAAAAGCTGGAAATAGACTAAATGTCCATCAACAACTGAATGGATAAATAAAATGCAGCATATCCATTCCATGCAATATTACTCCACCATAAAAATGAATGAACCACTGATACATGCTACAATATGAATGAATATTGGAAACAGTGCCAAGTGAAAGAAGTCAGACACAAAAGGCTACATATTGTATGATTCCATTCAAATGAAATATCTAGAATGGAGAAATCCATAGAGGAAAAATAAAGATGTTTATGGTTTCCAGGGTCTGGAGAGGGGGGTGTATCAGGAGAAACTACTTAATAGATACAGGGTTTCCTTCTGGAACTACACAGCGGCAATGGTTGCATTACATAGTTAATGTAGTAAATACCACTGAATTATATACTCTAAAATAGTTAAAACAATAAATTTTATGTTATGTGAACTTCACCACAATAAAAAATGTATTTTTCCTCATAAACAGAACATTTTCTGTTTTGTAATTTAATTTTTACAGATATATTTCAACTTGCCTTATCTCCTACTAATTCTATGACCATTCCCTACTTCCAATCATTTTCTTACTAGCATCATTTGCTTTATCTATGATAACTCTCTTAAATCAAATTTCTTTATTTTTTGGAGGCATATTATGACAGGAGAAAAATGTTTGGTTGTTACATATTCAGGAACAATTAAACTTGGTCAATGTCATTTTCCTTAGTTGTATTGCACTGATTCCTATCTTTAAAATATGTTATCAAACCCCAATTTGAGTCTACCTCCTCCAAAAGAAAAATATTCCTTATTAATAGAATATTTCTTTTAATTGAATTCTGTTTACAATAGGGAAATAAATGAGTTGCCTATTTATATGGACATTTTTGAATGATGATAGCTAATTCCAAGGAATCTGTTTTCTGTGTTTTGTGAGTATGGACTGATACAGTATTATTTGTGTGCATCCTATTGACCTTTACAAATGGTAGAAAGAGGACACCTGAAAGATTCATGATTGGATTAACCCAGCTTGGAAGGTATTGAAGAATCTTCATCAATTCCAATTTCTGTGCACATGGCCATGCCTCAAATCCTATCCCAGAACATACCAGTTAAAACAAAACTACACATTGTCACTGGAAAGAAAAAGCCAGAGGCAACTCATAAAGTGCATTTGCTATTTGAGGTGGAAATCTGCTATTCTGTCTACCTAGAACTCATCCCCACTTCTGAGAATGCCATCCTTCACATAACTACCCCTCACCTCTTTTCAGTCCTTGAGACTCCGAAAGGGTCATTCTGATGCTAGCCACAGGAGTGGGTACAAGGCAGAAGCCTGCCAAAGATCTCTGCACAAGGATGTTACTCCAAATGGAAACACGTAACATGAGATGGAACAAAAGTCTTTGAACTAAGTACTGAAAGAAGTCACTATTTTACCAGGTAAAAATCTCAAACCAGGGAAAGGTGGGGGGCTGTAGTATAACCAAAGACTTCAAAGCAGAAGAGTATATGCTATTGGCAAGTAGTAGTTCCCAGAGAGGATAAAGTAAGCAACGTGAGCTAGGACTAGAATTTTGAGGCTTTGGGGAATCTGGTGGAGAAATGAACCCCAAAGTTGTCGTGAAGAAACAGCTCTAGAAATGTGGAAACCAAAGTTTGAAACTGCCTCTAATATTTCATGTGTTTTGTACTTAAGCTTCAATGACTTCAGGGCGTGTGTTCCTAGTCACCAGGGATATGAAAGTTTCAAGAGTCAAAGCAAAAGTCATTTTCTGCCTTAGGGATGTTTAGGTCTATGTTCAGCTTGGTTAATTTAAGTGCTTAATTTTTACTGGTTCACTTAGTAGAAGTTGCTGTTTAAAAAAATAAAAAAACACTGAATCTCAATTATTATATGACCTTTTGGGGATTTAAAAGACAGTCTTGTCACTGGGTTCAAAAGCATCCCTTGCCCTTTTAGGAAACTTTTTCTTCATAGAAAGAAAGGCTTCCCTCTCTTTATTCACAGTTGTGTGTTCTCTAATAAGTGCGCCTTTTCCTTTAGGGCTGACCTGCTTTCACTTCAGTGCATGTTGTTTTCAAAGAACCATTTGATGTACAAGAAACCTTTTGCTTAAAAATAAAAAAGGAAGCCGGAAGAGTGAAATAGAAAGAAAGGGATAAGGGAAAGGAAAAAAAAAAAATTTTTGTTGTGTTTGTTTTTTGTATTTGGGGATGGGTGGAGAAATAAATATAATGTAGAATTTTCCACTAAAATGTTCCAGCTTCCAATTAAGTTGTAAACCTTAGATATATGTTATTTCATTCTTCCCTAATTTTGTGCCTCACTTTGACCAACCGAGAAGGACATAAACAGACAAATTCCAGAGAAACAACTTTTTCTTTTGAAATAAGAGATGAAGAGAAATTATCTCTTCATTATCTACCTATAGAATTCAAACCCTTTTATATGACATTTGGAAATCTTTAGGTATGTCTGTGCCCCCACCCAAATATGTTTCCTTTATCATGCCCTCTGCATCTCAGTAACTTTAATTTCTGCGATCTCTGCCCCAGTAGAGTTGACATTCATATTGTATATAAATGACTTGCTTTGGTCTTATCATGGCTCTTGTATAAGCCAGTCTCAACTTCAAAAATATTCTTTCATTTCTTTCTGTCCATCCATCTACCAAATTCACTTATTCAAGAACTATCTTGTTCAGGAGACCTTCCTTATTTTACTACATCTCTATAAATTAACTTTATTTTCCTCCATAAAAGAATTTATGAACTCCAAGTTTCATATTCTACATACTCTGAAGCATATTAAGTATTTTTAATTTGTATTACATATTTGTTTTATTTGTTCGATTAGATAATATGTTCTTCAAGAGAGGAAACAATGTCATACCACATCCAATCTCCCTTTTCCTAGCCCCTATTAGGTTGTAACTTGTTATTGGTTTCCTGCCATATTATTAATAGGAGGGAAACTGGTTAATATCTTTTTGAAAAGGCTTAGAGTCAGCCAGACATATTTCACAGACACAAATACACAAAGAACACTGAGCTTATAAGTCTTTATCTCCTACATACTTTCACATTCTTAATAAAGTATATGAATTCCACACATTGTTCCTTTGAAAAATCATAATCCAAACTTACTTATATAGACATTTGTCTCCCCTACTAAGGATGGCAAATAAATCACTTCTCCCACCATTCTGCTTGTTGTTGATCAATTATTTTGTGTGGTTTATTCCCTTCATCAGCAAGGATTGTGTTTGGCTGCACAAAAAAGAAATTAACAAGAGACTCTTGAGCAAAGAAAAGCTTATTTTCTTTGAACAACAGAAAACCTGGAAGTAAGTGTTCCATAAATAGTCCAGATATTCAAGGAAGTGATGGAGGACCCAAGCTCCTTCCATTCGTTAGGTTCTCTTTGCTTTTTATCCTGATGACACAGTATGATTACTACAGTTGAGGCACTACATGCCAGTTTGAGGCCAGAAAGAGGGGAAAGGACAAAGAACAAAGACATGGGCTACCTAAATCTAAACCCTTTAGCAAAAAACTGATAATGTCCATATAAGATCCATCCTTCAGATATTCACTTCCACCCTACTGACCAGGACTCTTTCATGCTGCCAACTCTAGTTGCTATAAATCCTAAGATTTTGCTTGTTTTATTTTTATCTAAGCATATTACCCTAAACAAGGTCAGTTTTCTTCTAATGAAAAAAAAATTTTAGTTACCAACAGTCTATATCACAGTGCTGAACTGTTAGAGTGTAGAACAGTATCTGTTGCAGAGTACACACTCAATAATACAATGAATAAGTTAATCCACGAATTACTGAACACATATTGACTAAGTTTTATTTAATAGTGGGCTTTTAAATACTTTCATCTATGGTGTCTCATAGGTCAATCAAAAGATCTCAAACAATAAGTACTTAAAAAGTTGTTTAAGACTTCATTTTCAGCTCACATAGTACAGTGCTACATGTCATTAGGCATTTAACAAAAGTTTTCTAAATGATAACGGTGAAAATCCCAAGGGAAACTGTTTTGTTTCTCTTCAAACTTAACTCAATAACTCTAGACCATCTCTATTGGGAAAAGCACACTTCCTTATTCTGTCCTGTGTCATGGATTCATCTCCAGCTAAAGACATGCTTTTAGGACAGAAGTAAAAGTATTTCAATCTATGCTATGACTACTGGTATCTCAGGAAAGGACTCACTATTTAAATGCGAAAGAATTATTTGCTATTGCTTTGAGCAGGCAGTTACACATCTATTTGTTGATATGACCCATCACAATTCTTTAGTCTTGAACATTTACATTAGTTTAGGTAATCTCTTTGCAAGTAGGAAGTTTTCCCATTGAGGGAAACTTTATATCTACAACTGAGGACAGACTGATTTAATCTAGATTATCCTTTTTTAAAATTCTTAAAAAAGAAAGGAAAAATAAATTTAAAGAATAAGGTTTTTGTGTGTTTATTTTTTTTAAGTAAAGAGAATACATGCAACACACACATTCACAATAAAGGAAGGTAGAGTCAAAAATAAAGCATTAGAAAAATCATGGAATATCTCCAGAAAGGTAAGCCAAAATCACTTGTTTTTGTATAACAGTAAGAATAAGCAATGCATATAAGATTTACAGTGTAAGATAAAGTATAAAATAAAATACAACAGATAAGATGAAGTCATTTCCTGTTTCCTGCCACACTGAGGCTTTCTAGCAAGACCTCCAGGGTACCAGTACTGCTGCCAGTTTATCTTCAGTTTATCATTTTCTCATGTCCATCAACTAGTGACTGTAGAGGTCACTGTGTTTCATGGATATCAAAAAATTCTCTGTCACATCTGAAAGCACAATTTCAAGAGTTTTGCATATATCACTAGGCACCATTTCAAGTGATTACATATATTACCTCATTTAATCCATACGATCCTGCAAGGTAAGTACTATTGTTATTACTATTTTCCAGTTGAAGAACTGAGGTTTACATTGCTTGCCTACATGCCAAATGACAATCTTGAATCAAAATCCAGCTGTCTAGCTCCAGAATCAGTACTCCTAACCACTATTTGCACTTCCTCAACGGGCCTCAATGATACACTTTCAGGCACCAAATTTGAGAAGAGTCACATCTTCTGATTCATTGTTAATACTTTATGATAAGAAGAACAAGGCTAAGTGAGAGGAAAAACAAGTCAAAAGTAACAACATTCAGGTGTTAGAAGCAGACTGTTCCTAAGGGGCAACCATAAAAGACATCTTGCCCCCTAGGAAGCAGAGACACTTAGAAATTATCTTAATGATTTTGCAAGTATGTACTATCTACATTTCTATCAAATAGTCAGCAATTCCATTTACTGCATAATGGTCTCCCTGCTAAAGGATAAATTCATAAATTTGAAAATGCTCTTTCCTTTGAATTCTAAGAGAATGTAATAGATATTAGAAAGTTTAGAATGAATAATCTAGGACAGAATTGAGTGTGTGAATACTGGTATTACAAAAAAAATAATATAAGTCATGTTAAGCAGTCACATCCCAGCTCTGAAGTTCTCAATCAGTTATTCTATCCCAGGCGAAAAAGCAAGAAAAGTCTCTTTACCATCCACCAAGTGTTTAGCCTCTGTTGTTTTTAGTGTTGACATGTTTGTTGGTGCATTGAGTTAGGAATCTACTCATATTAATTAGATAGAGACAGAAGAAAGCCAGACAGAAAGCTTCAGGCACACATTCCTAGCCATTAATGGTGAGGAGTTGGCATGGATTAGACAATGTCCTCTCTACCACCTTAGTGCTGGAGAACCGAATCAGTGGACTTAATAGATTGGTTGGCACAGGCCCCAGATGGAAGTGATGTACATGAACTACTGTTGTTCTTGTGAATTCTGATGAGTCAGGGGCACATACTGATGCAGAACAATCTGTTGGGCACTTAATATAGCTCCATCTAGAAGGGTTCACCTTTCTAGACATTCCTGGACAGCATTCCTTCTCTTTGAGAAATACTCTGGATAAACTATGATTTTGGTTCCAAATATGGCAACCTTTTACACTAGTTAAGGTTTTTGGAATACAGTCAAAAGAAATGAATTCCAGGACCAGAAGAATCCCAGTTAGTTTGGGAATTGCCCAGGAATCAGGAATTATAAGTGTCCTAGAAGAAACAATCTGGTCACAAATCCACCAGGGAGAAAACATGGAAGTGCAGTTATTAGGAGTTTTTGTTTTTCTTTTCACTTACACAAATGGGACATTTACTATTTAGTGGACAATATGTTAAGAGCCTCTGCTTACATCTATCAGACTATGTCAGTGAGAAAAGGAATTCCCTCAAGGGTAAATCTGACTGTTTATAAGGAAGAAAAATGGTGGTAAGCTAGTTAGGGAAACCAATTTGTGCCAGTTTGCCTGTGATTTTTCTGGTTTTAATACAAAATATCCCATATGCCAGTCTCTGGAAAACTGGGATGGTTGGTCACCATAAGGCTAATTTATACACACTACACACATGCACACACGTGCGCACACACACACACACACCAGAATCTTCCGTGCTTTCCCATCTTTTTTCAGTAGTCACCACCCTATCACACAAAATTTCTTTCTAAAACCATATTCTCTGTTTTTCTTCTCACAATGAATCTTGGATATTAAACCAAAATCCTGAATCACTAGAAGTCTTCCATATCTGCCAAAAAGAAGAAGAAGAAGAAGAAGAAGAAGAAGAAGAAGAAGAAGCTTTCTTTTTTTTTTTTAAGATTATTTATTTATTTATTTGACAGACAGAGATCACAAGTAGGCAGAGAGGCAGGCAGAGAGAGAGAGAAGAGGAAGCAGGCTCCCTGCCGTGCAGAGAGCCCGACACGGGGCTCGATCCCAGGACCCCGGGATCATGACCTGAGCCAAAGACAGAGGCTTAATCCACTGAGCCACCCAGGCACCCCGAAGCTGCTTTCTTTCTCAAGAACAAGAGGAAGAGTTTTTCTTCAAATATTCATAGAGGGAGTACTATTCACAAGCAAGACAGAGTAAAATAAGTTTCTATGCTGAAGCAGATTGAAAGTCCCTGTCCTGTTATACACAACTGAGGATTTCCAGGAAGATAGAGAGCCACGGACACACACACACACACACACACCCCACAACAGTATCATTAGGAGACTTCCTATTAAAGAATGTGAAGTTGACCATATTAAACATTATGCTATCAATCAGGAAACACACCATTGTTCTCCATTGTGCATCCAAATGTCGACAGAGAATCGAGACCCATAAAACCCAGTGATCCACATATTCATTAGTTAATTGACATGAGAAAATGACAAAGTAAAGATACCCTGGGGGCAGTTTCGGTGTCTTAGAGGTCTTGCCAGAAAGCTCCAGCATGGATGGACACACGCAGCTATTTTATCTTACTTTCCAAATTAACATTGTAACTTCTTGAAAATTAAAGACATGAAAAGGCTGTTCAGTGGTCACATGACAAGATTAAATGGAGCGTAGTTTCTGTTGTCAAGTTATGGACAATACTGCCTAGTCATGTAGGAGACACACAGAAAACAGAAGCCCTGGATCTACTCTTGGTGGAGGTTGATGTCCTCTTGCAAGTTGCCTAACTCTAAGCCAGGGACTTAAAGCCAAAAAGACTATAGGGACCAACAAGGCAACATATATACACCAGGTTCAAAGAAAACTGATGACTCCATGGCACATCCAAATGGAACAGTGGATACACAACTCCTCATCACTGCCTTGCTCCAGAGTCAGACCATTTCCCTGATATTTCCAGGGTAGCTAAAAATCCAGGTTTTCTGTGAAATCCTCTGATTTGTTAATTTTAGCAAGCAATTCAGCACTTTAAAATATATCATGAATGTCAAAACACACCTACAAGCTTGTTCCGGCCCCCAAGTCACACCTTTGCTATTTCTGAGGTTTTATTTCATTAACTTTGATTAAATAGAACTGAAGGAAAAGGGAACCTGATAGAGTGTCTAGAAGCATGCAGGAGTCTCAGGGGCTCATGAAAAGTGGTGGAGAAGCTAGAAAGATCAACTTGACAACCAGCACTCTCTTCCAGATTGTCTCAGACAATCCCAATGACTTATATCTAGTGGTTACACATAATTTGTATTATTAAACAATACATATACAACTTAAAACAAATTTAAGTACTAATCGATTTCAACACAATACTTTATTTTTCTGTTAAAACAAAAAGACTCAAAGCTACACACCTTAGATTGTAATCCAGACCTCTTTTCTTTCATCCCATTGCCCTTTCCAATTAACTCCGCAAAATTGGGATCATACCCTTTCAATAGCAAAGTCTTGTTTGAGGAGTAAAGATAACATATATTGAAAATGTTTATACACTGTCAAGTGCTATGCGAATGTAACTTGCTGTGACAACATGAAGACCAGGAAGAATGTGGCTTGGCAGCTGGAGCATTCTGATGCAATACTTACACTAAAGTCCTCAGAAAAGGCTGTGAAATCAGGTGCTAACCTAGCCAAGAGGCAGACCCCAGAAAGAATAACTTTGTAAGTCTCTGCAAATATAGCCAATGCCATTAAAAATTTTTTTTAAAAAAGGTATACATTGATTTTAGAGTAAAAAATAACAAAAGGACGTTTTAGTAAGGAACAGAATAATTAAAAATCGTTGTCATTTAAAGGCAACTATACAGAAATTAAATTATTCAGACTTAAATAAGAGACAAGGACCCTCATAGGTTCATTTAATTCTCTGTTAAACCCTTTCATTCTAATGACAAAACAAGACATTCGAAATTATTGCTGCATATCAGCTTGTGGAAGGGAGACAATGAAGGAATGGAAAGCTCTCTTAAACAAAACCAGGGTTGTCAAACCACATTGTTGATTAACTATTTTCTTAAAACACATACTTCTAATTCAATGAAACCATAAGGGCTTTTTTTCCATTTCATTTTTTTCTTACATAGCTTCAACACTTTCTAAAACACAGGTGCAGACCAAAAACAAAACAAATACTCAAATTTGGTGAATTTCAGACACAGAGGTAAATCATTTTCTTCACAATTTACAGCTAAATAAGTATCATACCTATTTTTGTTTTCCAAGCTGAACCATGCATCTGGATTTAATTAGATAAGCAAGAAAACAGCATCTGGAGAGGATCAGGCCAGCCTGAATTTGGGAGGTTTTTAGTTTGTTTTGTTTTTTTGAAATTTTAGAAACATTAAGAATGAAAATCTCCTTTACGTTAATACCTAACTTCAGAAACAAGACCTCCTAAATGAAGTTATAAAATGTTCTACTCTGGCTAATATAACATTAATATCTTCCATGATGGGTATTATAACCCATAAATGCCTCTATTATGACTTTTCACAATTCTATATAAATGCTCAGAAATTTCTTCCTTAGAAACTCAAGTCTGTAATGACAACAGACCCAAATGGCCTGTGGACTGAAATCAGTATGCCCCTCCCTCTGTCCAAGCCTAATGCTGCCTCGGCTCCCACCCTTCTCTCCCTCTCTTGGACTGCTTTCCATCCATCATCTTCTTTTCCTTCAATCACAGCCTTTTCATCCTGATATTTCTTAGACACAGCATACAATTATTTTCAAACACTGACCATTTAGGAATACTTCATCACCCTCTTCCTTGTCCGGCCACTCTCTTTCTCCTCTCTTGCATGGGCAAATTTTGACAAAGACCAGTTAACCCTTGAGGTCTTCACTTCACCTCCTGTCCTCAGTCTACTATCTGGTTTCTGCTATCACCAAGCTATAGAACTTCTCCCCTGATGTGCTACTTACTCATGTGTTTGTCGAAATCATTAGTTCTGGGTTCCTGGTTGGCTCAGTTGGTTAAGAGTCTGCCTTTGGCTCAGGTCATGATCCCAGGGTTCTGGGATCAAGCCCCGCATCAGGCTCCCTCTGCTTGCTTCTCCCTCTCCCTCTGACTGCTGCTCTCCCTGCTTGTGCTCTCTCTCTCTGACAAATAAAATCTTAAAAAAAAAAAAATCAATAATTCTTTGCCTTTTTTTTTTTTTTTTTTTTTTTAGTCTTGGTGGCATTTAACTCCGTTGGGTTTTTGATTTGGTTTTGGCTTTGGTTTTTGTTTTGTTTTCAGTATTCCTGATAAAGATAACACTATTATAATTTTACTGCCCTTTGTCTTGCTACATTTTCTTCCTCATACCCACACTTACATGCTGATATTCCCTAATGTTTCATCCCTAGCCTTCTGATCTTGTCACTTTACAAATTTTCCTGTATCACACCTATATTTTCACTGTTAAGTCTGTGAACTTTTCCCTAATTCATATCTTAACTTCTAACTAGATATCTTCACTTGAAGGCATTTAAAGCAATATATAAAATTTCCTTTCCCATTCAAACCTGATCTTTTCCCTTCCTTATTCAATTTTTTTTTTCCTTTGGAGGGAAGGAGGGAATAAGGTGGGTCAGTATTATCAAACAAGAATTAAATATGGACATCATTATGGAATTTCTATTTTCCTCACATTTATTTGTTTACACATTGATAGCAATTCATTTTCTGCATATGTTTTTTTCTGGTCCTTCTCTAATTAATTATCTTCATAATGCCAGTTGTGTAAATTGGAACATGTCACTTCCTACACTAAAATCTTTCAATGGGTCATTTTATTTGGAGGATGAAGTCCATACTCCTTGCCATTACATAAAACACTCTTCATAATTGGACACCTGCTTACTTTGCCAGGTAAACACGCATCAGTTCCCCACACAGACCCTCAAGTCTAACCACATGAAACTATTTGAAGGCTGCTGGCTATAGCTTGATCCTCCATGCCCCTAGGATTAAGTGCTCTTTCATATTCATTACCTCCTTCTGCCCTTACCTGCTTCTCCACCTGTGTATCTCCTTCAATACTCAATTCAAAGCTCACCGCCTCAAGAAATATGCTCTGATGTTCACTTACCATCCTCAGTGCTTTCTTGTCAACTTCTAGTGTAAGAGCTGCCCATAATCATTCTGACAGCAGTTGTAAAAAGTGTTTTCATGAATCAAAATTGGTCTAGCTGCTCCATGTAGAGTCCTGGTTGTCTACCTCTTCCTTTGAATATATGACAACCTGGTCTCCTTGCAATAAATTTATCTTTGCTTAGAATCGATGAATAGCAAGCCTAGGTAGCATGATGACATGACTGCCCTAATGTTATTAGCATGATCTTGAGCAGGTTATTCAACTTCTTTAAGAATTAAGTATAAGCTAATGAGCCCAGCTCCTGGGCAGTGCCCCATAGATGAGATGCCTGTGCCTCTCCTGGCAGAGCACTTAGCACATTTACACACTGCATCTCATCATAGGTTTTTTTGTTTGTTTTTGTGTTTATTTTTTAATTTTTTATTTTTATAAACATATAATGTATTTTTATCCCCAGGGGTATAGGTCTGTGAATTGCCAGGTTTACACACTTCACAGCACTCACCATAGCACATACCCTCCCCAATGTCCATAACCCCACCTCCCTCTCCCAAACTGCTCCCCCCAGCAACCCTCAGTTTGTTTTGTGAGATTAAGAGTCACTTATGGTTTGTCTCCCTCCCAATCCCATCTTGTTTCATTCACTCTTCTCCTACCCACTTAAACCCCCATGCTGCATCTCCACTTCCTCATATCAGGGAGATCATATGATAGTTGCCTTTCTCCGATTGACTTATTTCTCTAAGCATGATACCCTCTAGTTCCATCCACATCGTCACAAATGGCAAGATTTCATCTCTTTCGATGGCTGCATAGTATTCCATTGTGTATATATACCACTTCTTCTTTATCCATTCATCTGTTGATGAACATCTAGGTTCTTCCCATAGTTTGGCTATTGTAGACATTGCTGCTATAAACATTCAGGTGCACGTGCCCCTTCGGATCACTACATTTGTATCTTTAGGGTAAATACCCAGTAGTGCAATTGCTGGGTCATAGGGTAGTTCTATTTTCAACATTTTGAGGAACCTCCATGCTGTTTTCCAGAGTGGTTACACCAGCTTGCATTCCCACCAAGAGTGTAAGAGGTTCCCTTTTCTCCACATCCTCTCCAACATCTGTCATTTCCTGACTTGTAATTTTAGCCATTCTGACTGGTGTGAGGTGATATCTCATGGTGGTTTAGATTTGTATTTCCCTGATGCCGAGTGATGTGGAGGACTTTTTCACTGTTGGCCATCTGGATGTCTTCATTGCAGAAATGTCTGTTCATGTCTTCTGCCCATTTCTTGATTGGATTATTTGTTCTTTGGGTGTTGAGTTTGCTAAGTTCTTTATAGATTTTGGACACTAGCTCTTTATCTGATATGTTGTTTGCAAATATCTTCTCCCATTCTGTCAGTTGTCTTTTGGTTTTATTAACTGTTTCCTGTGCTGTGCAAAAGCTTTTGATCTTGATAAAATCCCAATAGTTCATTTTTGTCCTTGCTTCCCTTGCCTTTGGCAATGTTCCTAGGAAGATGTTGCTGCGGCTGAGGTCGAAGAGGTTGCTGCCTGTGTTCTCCTCAAGGATTTTGATGGATTCCTTTCTCACATTGAGATCCTTCATCCATTTTGAGTCTATTTTCGTGTGTGGTGTAAGGAAATGATCCAATTTCATTTTTCTGCATGTGGCTGTCCAATTTTCCCAACACCATTTATTGAAGAGGCTGTCTTTTTTCCATTGGACATTCTTTCCTGCTTTGTTGAAGATTAGTTGACCATAGAGTTGACGGTCTATTTCTGGGCTCTCTATTCTGTTCCATTGATCTATGTGTCTGTTTTTGTGCCAGTACCATGCTGTCTTTTTTTTATTATTATTATTATTTTTAAGATTTTATTTATTTTATTTGACAGATAGAGATCACAAGTAGGCAGAGAGGCATGCAGAGAGAGAGAGAGGAGGAAGCAGGCTCCCTGCCGAGCAGAGAGCCTGATGCGGGGCTCGATCCCAGGACCCTGGGATCATGACCTGAGCCGAAGGCAGAGACTTTAATCCACTGAGCCACCCAGGCGCCCCTACCATGCTGTCTTGAGGACCCCTTTCAATATTTCCTGTAGAGCTGGTTTGGTGTTTGCAAATTCTTTCAGTTTTTGTTTATCCTGGAAGCTTTTAATCTCTCCTTCTATTTTCAATGATAGCCTAGCTGGATATAGTATTCTTGGCTGCATGTTTTTCTCGTTGAGTACTCTGAATATATCATGCCAGCTCTTTCTGGCCTGCCAGGTCTCTGTGGATAAGTCTGCTGCCAATCTAATATTTTTACCATTGTACGTTACAGACTTCTTTACCCGGGCTGCTTTCAGGATCTTCTCTTTGTCACTAAGACTTGTAAATTTTACTATTAGGTGATGGGGTGTGGACCTATTCTTATTGATTTTGAGGGGGGTTCTCTGAACCTCCTGGATTTTGATGCTTGTTCCCTTTGCCATATTGGGGAAATTCTCTCCAATAATTCTCTCCAATATACCTTCTGCTCCCCTCTCTGTTTCCTCTTCTTCTGGAATCCCAATTATTCTAATGTTGTTTCGTCTTATGGTGTCACTTATCTCTCGAATTCTCCCCTCGTGATCCAGTAGCTGTTTGTCCCTCTTTTGCTCAGCTTCTTTATTCTCTGTCATTTGGTCTTCTATATCGCTAATTCTTTCTTCTGCCTCATTTATCCTAGCAGTGAGAGCCTCCATTTTTGATTGCACCTCATTAATAGCTTTTTTGATTTCAACTTGGCTAGATTTTAGTTCTTTTTATTTCTCCAGAAAGGGCTTTTATATCTCCCAAGAGGTTTTCTCTAATATCTTCCATGCCATTTTCGAGCCTGGCTAGAACCTTGAGAATCGTCATTCTGAACTCTATATCTGACATATTACCAATGTCTGTATTGATTAGGTCCCTAGCCTTTGGTACTGCCTCTTGTTTTGTTTTGTTTTGTTTTGTTTTTGTGGTGAATTTTTCTGCCTTGTCATTTTGTCCAGATAAGAGTATATGAAGGAGCAAGTAAAATACAAAAATGGTGGCAAAGACCCCAGGAAAATATGCTTTAACCAAATCAGAAGAGACCCCAAATTGTGGGGGGGAGAAAGGGGATAAAAAGAGGTTCAGAAAAAAAAGAAACAATTTAAAAAAGAAAACGAATAAAGAAAAATATTATATATATATATATATATATATATATATATATATATGATAAACTAGTTTAAAAACGTTAAAAAAGAAAAGGGTAAAAGTTAACAAAAGTTAAGCAGAAGAAAAAATTTGAAAAAAAATTGAAAAAAAAATTAAATTAACTGCAAGACTAATGAATCATGGAGAGAAAGCCATGAGTTCAGAGCTTTGCTTTCTCCTCCTCTGGAATTCCGCTGCTCTCCCTGGTATTGAACCTGCACTCCTTGGTAGGTGAACTTGGTCCTGGCTGGATTTCTTGTTGATCTTTTGGGGGAGGGGCCTGTTGTAGTGATTCTCAAGTGTCTTTGCCCCAGGTGGAATTGCACCACCCTTACCAGGGGCCGGGCTGAGTAATCCGCTCAGGTTCGCTTTCGGGAGCTTTTGTTCCCTGAACGCTTTCCATAGAGTTCTGGAAGACGGGAATGAAAATGGCGGCCTCCCAGTCTCTGGCCCAGAGGAGCTTGCTTCCCTCAGTGCACCCTCAGATAATAGCGCCCAATTACTCCTGTCTCCCTGGCCTCTGGCCGTGCTCCAAGCTCACCCAGGCTGCGACCAGTTCAAGGTAACCCCGAGCTAAGAGCTCACTCCTCGGCTCTGTCTCTGTAGCTGGCTTCCCCATTCTAATACCTGCAAGCTCTGCGACACTCAGACACCCCCGATCCTTCTGTGACCCTGCGGGACCTGGGGCCACGCTGACCCCGCGTGGGCTTCACCCCGGTTTAGCCTTGGGAGTGATGCCCCTCAGCGGAACAGACTTTTAAAAGTCCCGATTCTGTGCTCCGTTGCTCTGCCACTGGCTGGGAGCCAGCCCCTCCCCCCGCAGTCTATCTTCCCGTTGCTTTGGATTCACTTCTCCGCCAGTCCTACCTTCCAGAAAGTGGCCAATTTTCTGTTTCTAGAATTGCTGTTCTTCCTCTCTTCGATCTCCCGTTGGATTTGTAGGTGTTTGCAATGTTTAGATAAGCTATCTAGCTGATCTCCTGCTACCTGATGTAGCCTCAGCCTGCTACTTCTCCACCATCTTGACTCCTCCCTATCCTTATCATAGGTTTTGCTGACTGCCTTCTCTGTAGCCTGAGCTCCTTGTTGTTCAGAGTACTTGCTACTTAGTGCATACTCGGCAAATGTTTGATGAAAAAAATTAATGAAAGAAATTACTTTCTTAGTGATTATCTGTGTTTTGTTCTCCTCTATCTGTTTATCTCCTTTTATTGAAAAGATTACCTAAAATTTTTTAGACAATCATCTTTCCCTGATTCTTGGTCATTGTGGCCTCACCCCAGACCCCAGACCCCCGAGATAGGCCCTGATTGAATTAAGCCTGTCAAATATCTTTTTTTCCCTGATTGCAGTGAAGGATTCATAATGGAACCACATGTAACTGAAATAAAGCAAATAAAATATAAAGAGACATTTATCAGGGAATTCTAGGATAATTCACTTCCATGATGCTACCATTTCTCTATGGCTCTTTTGGTGTGAAATATGAAATTTGGAATTCAAAATTCATTGTGTTAACATCCAACAGGGTATCGTTAGCTGCCATGGTCGTTCATGGGCAAGGAAAGAGATAAAGAAAAACCAGGTCATTTCTAAAATCTACACAACTACATCACCAAGTCCTGCCTTGAACCAGACCAGCTTATGAACTATTCAGTTATGTGAGCTGATGAATTTCTTTTTTTATTGAAGCCACATTGAACTTTTCCTCTTATTTGCAACATAAAGAGACTTAACTGATATGACTTATTTCACTCATTTTACTAGCTCTATATTTTCTGGTAGAATCATTTTCTCTAGTAAATGTTCCTGCCTTTGGCAAGTCACTAAACTCTGATTCCCACTTTCCACATTAATTTGCTCAATGGCCTGTATTTGACACTTTAGCAAAAACTCCATTATGTGGATATTTAGGGGTACATTGCCATTCTCATATGGTCTTACTCAGGTGTATTTTTTCTTCTGTTTATGGAATCATATTTTCAAAGCCGAAAATTTTCTTAGAGATTACCTTATTCAGTGACCTCATTTAATATACAAGGAAGCTGAAGCCCAGAAGGTTAAATATCTTTTTCCAAAGCCACACAAAATACATAGTTAAGAGGAAATCTATGTCCACACTTATGGTAATTAATCTACCATTGACTTGAGTAAACTGGTCATTTCTTAAAAAAAAAAAAAAAATCTAATTTATTTTCTCTACCCAAATACAAAGATTCTGATAACACATTTCCTACCCACAAGTCTCTTACTCCTTTAAAGAAAGTAAAATAATATTTTACATTTGTGACTACATGGGTATGAACAAACATCATAGAATTTGGGAGGGTTAAGAATCCCTTCTAACTCTTCATTCACTCCTTCATCAATTTATCTAGCAGATAGTTTTTGAAGATTACCTATTTTCTATGTTTTCTGGTTAGTAAAGAAAGCCCGTGGATCAGGTTAAAATTTAACTAAGTCTTTAAAAACAGGTTTAATTTTTATTTAAGCAAATGGGATTAAAAGGAATTCTTAGGAAATAGAACTTTTGTTAGCAAGGACTCAAGGGAGAAAAAAAAATCAGTCATATTCACAGAAAGAAAAGCAATGTTATTTATCTGGAACTTACAGTCAGAAAGGAAGCTGACTGAGCCAGGTGATGAAAACCTAGAAATAGGTGAGTGGGTGGTTCAAGCTTCCAGTAGATATTTCCAGCATGCATAGAAAACAAGCATCTTAGCTGGATGCCTTAGGCTTTACCGCGACCATGAACAATGAGTGCTTAGTGACTGTATGCTGTGTGTCACTCAGCCAAGTTCCTTTTCATGTCACATCTCATAAATGTGCACCTCTGTACTATGAAATAAGCATAAATTCAACAGAGAAACAAAACCCAGATGGGAAAATAGAAGTATCCAAGCATGTTTGAACCATGATATATTCTAAAAGCTCAAACATTTTGACTCAACCTAGATATGGCAAAGAAAACCTAGATTCCAACTAAATCTTCTTTATCAAAGAATTACAGGTAGGGAATGAGGCCTCCCACCATTAGAGAGAAAAATCACTTTCCTGTGACTGAAAGTTGACTTGAATTGACAATATTGATGGGTTGATGCCCTTGTACATGTTAGACTGAATGTATCAAATATCTTGCCACCGAGACAGGTTTTGGCCTGTTTAATAGTGGTGTCTGTATTTCTTCTGACTGTCATTCACCCAGACAGCTGGCTAATATTTTTTCAGAGAATATTGAACATTATATCAATGGTACCACCAATTACAGCTGTAATCAATTATGTAAGACTCTGCTTATAATCTCAGAGACTGTGTCATATTTATGGCCTTTGCATGAAGACAGTGCTAAAATGACACCCTGATGCCTGATTGCAGGGAATAGTGGCGAAGAAACATCACATTGCAGCAGACTTGAGAAAAGCAAATCACACTGTGCCTAAAGTTCAGTGAAAATTACAAGATGAGATTTCCTACCATTTAAAGCTGTAAAAATAGTGGGGAACCTATAAATAGAAAAATATCAATTTACAATGATAGTCACCGGTGCAATCACATACTGAATTCATAATTCCGCTGTTTTCAAAACTAGTTCAAAGACATGAACTACAAAAGATGAGGAAGTGTATACAGGAAAACTTGGAAAATGTGACCAACAAATTGCACGGACACACGCAGAAATTCACATCGACCTCCTTCACAACAACCCACAGACGTGGCTCTCTCCATGCTGCTGAATTAGCTGCAGCTTCCAACTCTCTCCACAATCCCTTCCTCATTTTACAATTCAGTCCTGTTTATAATTTCAACAAAATAATATTAACTTTAGCATTCTGAAAGACAAAATTACTTTAAATCACAGAAAGAACCTAAAGTCTGCATGAAGATTTTTGGAGGAGTTTGGGTTCTAAATTTGGATCTCAACTATACAGCAAAGATCTTGTCTCCCAGCAAAACAAATGTACCTCAAGACTGAAAGAGAAGTAATGACAATCTTTTCTATTTGCCTGCTATGCAACAGGCTTTTCAAGCAGAAGGCTCTATTGCTTTGAAAATTAAAAACATACAAACACCAAGCTGCTGAAAGATTATCTAAGTCCAGTAATTTGCCTTTCTACTTAGCAGACAGGCTGCTTAAGGGCACATCACAGGAACATACAATTTGTTGCATAACGGTAGTGATATTTTCAACCATCATTATTGTTAAAGATAAAAGTCAACCAAATGTGTTATGTCAAACACTAAGGTGGTGATGATCTGAATTTTAAAAGCATATTTAAATAAGAAATGGTGAAATGATCATGAAGAAATCCAGTTTTGCCCCTTATTTTAATAGCAGCACATTTGAATTAACAAGCCAAGCTTACCATTTCACAGGTACTAACCTGAGAGTTTATTTCCCATTGACAGTTAATATAAAATGTTTTCATTTCACATTTATAGAACATCCATATTATTATACTATATGCACAGCTTTCAGAGGGTATGAAAAATAATTTTTAACATAACAGTCTCAGTAATGTTCCAAGTTCATGCTGGTAAAATTTTGGAAACCTTCAAGATTTTTCCCATCATCTTTGTTAACATCAAAATCCTGGGGCTTACTGCCATATTGAGGTGTGTATTAACACAATAAAATGTCTTGGATATGATTTTATTTATCATGATACCCTCCATAGATGCAAGAAATATAATCAGTGTCTCTTCATCTCTTCAATGGTAAAACAATAATAACTAATACCAATTAAGACTTTTATATAAGTCACACACAAGGCAGAGTGAAGGACTTTGTGTTAACTACCTCACTTACACCTCAACACAACCATGTGAGGCAATACTATTAGCATCCTCATTTTATAGGTGAGTTAACTTAGACACAGAAATGTTACATAACTTGTCAGTAGTCACACAGGGGCTAAATGAGGAAACCTAATCCAGACAAAGTTAACTCGATTACACTATGTCAAAAGTAACACACACATACTCACTCATCCAACAAATATTAACTGAATGACTTCTGTGTTCTTTACAGAATCTTTGGTGTCATGATACTGGTCACTGGAGGAGGTCGGGGAGAAACCATTTTAAACAAAACAAACAATTTCTGCCCTCACAGAGCATATAATCTATGGGAAGAGAGATTAACTAGGTTTGTCAATACAAACCATGCTCTCTTTACTTGTACTAGCACTTGGGAGTGTAAGTTAATATTATGTCTGGCTTTCATATTTAAAGATGCTATGGCAAAAATCAGACCTTGTAGACTCCCTTTTTAATATGCTCTGGTATATTTAGGAAGACTCTGTAATGGTATAACTTTTGTTCTGCATAAACTTTGGCTCTGACCTCAAAAATCTCAAAGAAAAAAAGGGAGCCATGGTGGGGTTGGGGGGTTGGGAGATGTGGGGGTGGGAGGGGAATAGGAACTTAGAATCTAGAAATCCTTATGGATGACTCCTATTTTGCCTCTCCAAAAGCATGGATTCCTATTGAGATCATTTATATCTATTTTAATTTTTGTAACCATAATCTTGTTCTGTCACATGATTTGTGAACGAAAATTACTATACAGAATTAATGTTGATTTGCTTTATTGAAAGTATGTGAAGAAGGATTTTGGTTTTTTTGTTTGTTTGTTTCCTATATTCTAAGCATGATCAGTTCAAATCACAGTTCAGAAATAAAATTAGCCTCCCGTGTTTATAGCAGAACATTTTAGAAGTCAGAGTTTTGAGTCTGACCTGTCTCCATCCAGCATGCCAGATCTTTCTGATTCCGGTTCTGTCTCCTTCTGTGCCCTCCATAAGCGCTAACACGTCTCATCTTTCTCCACCTTATCAATCAGATGAACATATTCCATTCATTGGGAGCAGGTTCAATAATTATCAGTTACTTCACCAGGACAATACATTCACATTTTATCATGGATATCCAAGGCATTAAGGCTAAGAACAAGAAACATGATGAATTCTGGCTAAGAAGATAACTTGGAAGGCAATTTGAAATAGGGAAACTTGTTAGTAATTCTCAAATCATCTTTTATGGATGTAGGCAGTGGTATGTTGCTGGCAACTCATACCTGCACAGAGGACCCAACCTTTCAGTTTCAGGAATTTTGTCAGTCCACTCTCAAACACATCCATTATTAAAAGTAAATGAAAGTAAATTGCATAAACTGATAATTCTCTAATTTTTAGAAAACAAAGTTAATACTCAAAACTCAGACTTCCTAAATATTTTACTACTATTTATACTCTTAAGGTTTTTTGCATCTATTGTATCTGCATGTTGTAAATACTAGAGATCAGCATGCTACCATTCATCTCTTCCCAACATTGGTATTTTGAAATTGACCATGGTAGAAGGGAGGATTTATACCACAAAAATAGAAAATACTAAAAATCAGGAATTTGTTTGCTTTCTTGGAGAGTCTATTGCTAAACTTTTACTATCACACCACTGAATATAGGTTGTCATCACCTAGACAGATTTATTTGCGGGTCTGAAATCAAATCCTGGAGGAACAAAAGCCCTTGAAATAAATGTTATGGTACTACTGGGTTTTATTCACAGGAAATAGAACAATCACTCTGCCAGTTAGGTAAATGCAAGTGAGGAATGTTCTGGATAACATATAGGAAGTTTTGCACCAAACTGAATATTGCCTTCAAAATCTCTCCCTGTCAACCTTGCACATTTCCCATATCTGAGTGCTTCTTTGCTGTTCCTCTTTTGGCAAATCAAAACGCTCCCATTTCATACATAACTACGAATTTCATTAAGAAGTCCTCTTCTTGTTCTACAGAAGTTTAAGTGTCTGTTTTATGTGAAGCCTCTGTTTTCATCATGTATTAGCCATGGAACAGAACTTAGCATGTTGTCCCATTTTCCAAAATCAAATAAATTTCACAAAGCATCAATGCATGTTATAGACCAAAAAGAAAAAATGTGTGGGAGGAGGGAAAGGAGAATATTACAATGCATGTCACACAGCAAATTAATCATTAGGTATTTCTGTCTCCCCAAATCCTAATTTCATTGCAAAGCACAGTCTTCATTGTTTTGTTTTTAATTGACCCTTTTTTCCCTGTCTTGTCATCAGGTCTTTCGACTCTAATGCCCTTCTGTATCTATCCTATATTATGCAGAAATTTCAACTAAAAGTCCATTTCCTATGAGAAAAAAAGTGGTAATGTCAACTGCTAAGAAAATATTTTCTCTATAGTTTGCACAGTATGACCTAGATATGAGTTCCCCAAAATGTCTGGTAAGGTATAACTGGGGAACAAACGTAGTCAATGGTTAATTCAGTTTGGGAAATAATGGATCCAAAAATTGTTTTTAAAGAGGGTCTTGTTATTTTTTGCCTTCCAATTCTCAGTCTTCACTTTGCTAATATACATATTGAATCTCTAAGATAGGAATTTTCAACAATTTGACTTTGAAAGCCTGTTTTTTTTTTTTTAAGAACATATTTTGTGGTATTTCCCTTGCACTAAATGCGCTTTAAGAAATGCAATACTGAGATTTCTAGTCTAAGTAGACAGCAAGGGGGCTCTGTGGACTCAGGTGTTATCTTTGATACCAGAAATAATGGTTTCACTAACGTTTCCCTTCACTGAATTATACCTTTGACCCCTTTCATAGGAGTGAAATTCATGTGGAACAATCTAACTTCCAGGCAGGAGAAAGAGTTATGTGGTCCAAGAAAGGGGAGGGAGATGTGAGGGAGGAAGTAAGCCGGGAGGCCTAGCACGTTGATGAGAAAACCAAGGAACGTGTGGATAAAAGGAAGAGAGAGACAGATGGAGAAAGAGAGATGTTCAGAATTGACTTTATTGTAAAAACCTGTGAGACTTTCAGCATAATACAGTGTAAAAAATGAATATAGAAAAATATAACTTTAGACCAGTCCATTGAAGAAAACTTCCAGTAAAGAACTACATTATTTGTGGTTTCTGGAATACAGTTTGAATTTCATTTTGCCTATGATTCTTACAAAGAACAAGGTAGGACCCTTGCTTTCATTTAGACTATTTAAAAAATTTTTGTGTGTGTGACAGCAAGCATTGATGAGTATGCTTTTCTTAGTGTATCACATTCAATTCCTGAAATAAAAAGTTTTATGAGGTGGATATCATTATTCCAAATTTAGTTGAAGTAGCTGAGAATAGGCTGACAGGGTCACATAGCTAGCTACAAGGGAGCAGGATCAAGATTCTGCCTGGCAGCACCAAGTAGGATTCAAAAGCTCTAGTGCTAAATAACCTGAGAGCAAGAATAGATAAAACCAGCAACATTGTTTTAAATTCTAGGAAATTTTCTCAGTCTTACTTTTGAGTAGGTAGTTGCTGTTGGTTTTTCCTAGTTTACGTTTCCCATGTTAACAGAATACATCAACAACACTAGTCTGCATTTATTAAAAGCATTAATTTTTAAGGGCACAAGACACACAAAAAATGGTCTAAATCCAGACAAAAATGATACATATATACATACACAATTTTTTAAAGCCCCAGCGAATACAGTAATGTGTCAAATGAACAGTAAAGGAAATAAATACTACAGGATATGCCAAAACAAAGCTCAGTGGTGGAAGAGATTGGATATGCATTGAGTCTGGATAATGTGTAAAAGAAACATAAGGAGAAAGGAGAATGTGTACGAAAATTAGGGAGAGAGAGAATAATGTTAATTAAGCACAAACCCACGGTTAACTAAAAAAATCATTCATAGCCATTAAGCTAATATACCATTATCTTAGATGGATCCCAAAGAAAAGAAACAATGATAGATCTGCCTGCGTGAGGTTATCTGGATCCAGCTAAAATGCAAATTCCCATAATTGTCTTTTCCTTTTCTCACTCTCTATGCTACATATTTTCTGTTTTTTTTTTTTTTTTTTTCCTCTTTATTTTCTACCATTCTTCATCTTGCTCTGAGGCAGAAAATTCTGACCTCAGTAGACGATGTAAATCAGACCCTCATGCCTTCTGGCTTCTGCTGAATTCAGCCAAAGGAAGGCCCTGGAAGAAACTGTAAGGAGTGATGAGAGAGAGGTCAAGGTATTTACCCGCAGCTCCTTCCTTGAAGGCTGTGATCTGGCAATGACTGCATTCTTCTACCTAAACCTGCAGTTACCATAACTGGCTCAGCTGTCATGGGGTTCTTGCAGGAAAATGAAATCCATCAAGAAAACATGTGAACTTCTATTAGATCAATCTCCCCCCTCAAACTTTTCGCAATTTCCTCTGTCTTGTATACCCTTGAGTATAAATAAATCTAAATTTAACAAAAAGTGAGGGGGAGGGAAAAGACAGAGGAAGAAAAATGGCATAGAAAAGATGGATAATGGAAAGAAATGAAAGTTGAATTGAAAGCTAAAAGAGTGCTGTTGACTGACAATGAGGTGGAGGAAACAGAAAAAGAAAGATTTCCCATTTTGTAGCTAAATTCCAACCTTGCCCGCTTGGCATACTGAAAGGAATAATCAAGGCAAGAATGAATTTCAAAAACCTGAGCAAGGTGCTCCATTTGAATGTCAGTCTGGATGTCCATTTGTCTTTAATAGATGATCTATCACTCATCTTGAAATTTGGGTTATCAGACTGATGAGAGCCAGAAGACTTAGCAGGCCAACTGAAGCTCAGGATGCCCAGGAGGAAAAGGGAAAGCAAAGACTGATCCCTGTGACAGACAAGTTAAAGAGAGGCAGTATAATTTTATGTCAAAGCCAGCCAGTGTCTCCAGCCTCCTTCACCCTCAACTGGCCTGAAAATTACTCCTGTCCCTCTAAGCAAGAACACATGTCTGACCTACAAACAGAATTCAGCTCCTTCACTCTCAGTTTAGCTGCTTTCCCTTTTGTCCCCACACCCTCAACTTACAATGTTTTGTAGACATTTTTAAAGCTCACTACCATTTAAAATTGTCAAAGAGACTTGGTCAAAATAACTGAACTTGAGATACTTAACATTTATCTCTTTTTAAAAATCTGATGTCAAGTACAGACTTGCCATATGCCAATGGAAAGAAGACTTTATTTACTTTTGGTTTCCTGATCATCAACAAATTCTAGTCTTTTTTTTTTTAAATGGATGTCTTCCACCCTCAAAACCTCAAACAATCCCAAGTCATAAATATAAAAGAGAATTGGGCTAAAAAGGGGAGTCTCTTGCTGGAGAGAAGTCTGGCAAAAATAGGACAAAATTGATCCAAACCCCACAAATAAAAGAGAATGAAGGAGAGCTCTTCAAATAACCCAGAGAGGGTGAAGCCAAAGGGTACCTAGAAAAGCTCTGATGTGCAAGGAAAAAAATCATCAATCCAAAATAGTGGTAAAATATTACAGACCTGTTTTAAAAATCATCAGGGCTATTTGTTCCAAGTATTCATTTGTGTCCAATTTTCCATAAATCTGCATAATGTGTTGATAAGCCCCTAAGTCCAAGTATGAAATATCAAATCAAGTGCATTAATTAGTATGGCTGACTAGAGCTGAATCCAAAATCAATATGGTTAGCTCTCAATTACCTGCTTTATTGGAGAGAAACAGCACTGTGGGGGATAATCCCCTAAGCAGTTCTTTTTGGCGCTGGCATGTATTATAAGGCAGGAGTTTTGTTGGATGATTTATTTGTTTTTAACAATGTTTTCTTCCTAGTTATTTTTACTTCAGTATAACACAGTAATTCATCTTCCCAAAGCACTAGTTGACTGACTATTAGTAAGCATATTGAAGCAGACCCATGCACAGAATTTGGGTAGGGAGAACAATTGATCCCGGTTACTTCTCCTCCTTTCTGGTGCTGCATTCTCCAGCTCATGAAACTGAATCTTCAAATTCTCCGAAGGACGTGCTGCTACTTCCAGGACTTCCAAAGTCATTATAGGGTGGATGAGACCTAATTCCCACCCTATCCAATGATTCCTAGCATTTATGAACTGTCAAGGCAAACATTTTGTAACTATAGTCATAAAGCTTATTTTTTCATAAAATTGGGTGTAACTTAATTCTTCTTTTAGTTCTTCTCTTTTTGATCTTCCTTATCTTTGAAGAATCTTGATAGAATATGGTATACATTAAAATTTTGTTGGGAGGGTGCCTGGGTGGCTCAGTGGGTTGAGCCTCTGCCTTCGGCTCGGGTCATGATCTCAGGGTCCTGGGATCGAGTCCCGCGTCGGGCTCTCTGCTAGGGAGGGAGCCTGCTTCCTCCTCTCTCTCTCTGCCTGCCTCTCTGCCTACTTGTGATCTCTCTCTGTCAAATGAATAAATAAATGCTTAAAAAAGAAAAAAGAAAAAAAAATTTTGTTGGGAAAGCCAGGTCTAGTCTAGATGTCTTTATGATAGGTGAATTGATAACCATGAAAAGCTATTTAGGCCATATTTTGTCCTGTAAAGAACGAATAACATGATCTATGATAATAAATGTCACTTTCCATGTAGAATATAAACATTTTAATATAGGAACAGGAAATTCCACAGACCAAGCCTTAACCAAAAGAGTGATATGTTATATAACCTTATTATAGAAAAGATGACTGAAGGCAGTATTAAAAGATAAAATAGGTTTCTTATATTAATTTTACTTTTTATATGTTTACTTTGTAAATAGGGCTCCGTGGTACTCTGAAAACTCTCATGTAGCCCCGCTCCAGCTCCCCCCAATTCAGGTGGTGGTCCAGACAAGGGGAAAGGGGAAATTGGCCTGGATGTAGATCTCCAATCCTCAAGATTGGAGCACAAATGAGAAAGAAAAGGTGGAAAAAGCCAGGTGATAAGTATAATGAATTCTTCTAGGGAACTGCTCTTATTTAAAGTTTATAGAACTGAGGTAATTAATAATTGGCAAGTCATTTAAAATATTATTTACGTATTAAAATGCACACAAATATTAAAGATAAAATTCTAGAGTCATAACATAGATGTAGTAATGACTTTGCTCTGTTTCAAAAACTACAGTGGCTTACTGATATCTAAAGGACAATCAATGGCCAATATATTCAGCATAGCCTAGAATGCCCTGAATGCCACATATACCTCTTGATCAGCTCTCAAATATTCCTCATGCCATGCTAATTCTTAATTCTTGATTTCTTAATACCTTTGCTCCTGCAGTTTCTTTTGCCTGGAATGATCTTCAACTCATTAATATCATTTGGATCTCAAGTCAAGTATCACCTACCCAGACATTTGAGAAAGTGTATCATTCAAGGCTAGGTTGGATCTTCCTATCACCTCTGTCAGAGTCTTCTGGGTTCTTATTTCACAATATTTATCCCAGTTGGTAATAATAAGGATAATAGTAAACTTACATAGATATGTGTATGTGGGTGTTTTTTACAATGTCTTTAATATCTATACCTTCCACTAAACAGAAATCTTCTTGAAGACTTTTGTCACATTTGTTTAGATTATCTTTTTAATATTGTAGACCTGCACTTAGTGAACAAAGAAATAATTGTTGAATTAATAAATACATAGAATACCATAGGGCACACCAATTCCTATTTCCTAGAAAACAAATCAAAGTGCATGCCTTATTGCTAAGTTTTCAGAAGGATCATTCTCCCATGTAAGTAATATATAGGTCTTACATCTCATGTCATTGTAATACTGACAGAGACCCACAAGTCCACTGGATTATTGTGTGATGGCTGCCATAATAAAGTACCACAAACTCAGTGGCTTAAACAACATAAATATATTGTCTCACAGTTCCAGGGGCTTGAAGTAGGAGACCAAGGTGTCTGGAAAGCCATGTTCCCTCTGACTTCTAGGAAAGGATCTGTTCAGATCTCTCTCCTGACTTTGGGTAGGTCCTTGACTTATGGCAGCATAACTCGAATATTCAAATGGCCATCTTCCTGTGTGCATGCTTTTTTTTTTAATAGTTCTTTTTATAAGGATATCAGTCATATTGAATTAAAGACCCACCTTATTTCAGTATGATATATTCTTAATTAATTACATCCTCAACAACAACCCCTTTTGGTAATAATAAAGCCACATTATGAAGTACTGGGGGTTAAGACTCCAATATAAGATTTCAGTGGGACACAATTCAACAATAACATCCAGTGAATGTTATTACAAGTCAGAACTTACCGTAACGTTGAATATAAGGGAATCAGTCTACTCATTTGTGCTTTTCGTTTTTTTAATTCTTCTAATTCTAATTATAGATCTATAATAGATCTATTACAAATCTGTTATATTTCATATATATAATATATATTAGAATAATTAATTCTTCACTATCTTTGGAGAAAATAAATATTACTTTAGAATGAGTCATCCAAAAAAAATTGATAAATAAAAGTCATCCCTGAATGCATTGCTGATAGATATAACCCTAGATTCACTTACATCCATCTTTCTTCTATCAGTTCTTTTTTTTTTTAAAGATTTTATATATTTATTTGTGTGTGTGTGTGTGTGTGTGTGTGTGAGAGAGAGAGAGAGAGAGAGAGCACAAGTAGGGAGAGTGGCCCGCAGAGGGAGAAGCAGACTCCCCACTGAGCAAAGAGCCTGATGCAGGACTCCATCCCACGCTCCTGGGATCATGACCTGAGCCAAAGGCAGACACTTAACCGAGTTCACCCAGGCATCCTTCTATCAGTTCTTGGAAAATTTCCACAAATAGACATAACTTGTTATGGCATGAAGGTCCCAAACAAGTCCAATGAATGTTTCTAAACTACTTGGTTTCCTCACAGTCTATATAAGGAAAGCAAAGCAAAGGTGCTTGATGTCATGGATATACTATACTGTAAATTAGACTTTTATATGCTAAGTTAAAATTTGAATTTAATTATATTTTCCAGGAATGCGTAGGTAGTTCCATCGGTTAAGCATCTGCCTTGGGTTCAGGTCGTGATCCCAGAACCCTAGGATCAAGTTCTGCATCTGGCTCCTTGCTCAGCAGAAAGCCTGTTTTTCCCTGTCCCTCTGCATAGCACTCCCCCTGCTTGTGCTCGCCCCACCCCCAGCAAATAAATAAATAAATAAATCTTTAAAAAATTAAAAAATTACATTTTCTATAAAATATTTTGGATTTTCTCTATAGATAATTATATCTTCAGTGAATGAAGCTTCACTTCTACCTTCTAATTCTTACAGTTACATTTATTTTTCTCATTTTATTAAACCAGTTAGGACCTCTAGTGTAAGTTGTATAGAAGTAACTGTGGCATTGTTTCATTTCCAAACTCAGGGGAAGGGTTTCAATGTTTTACCCTTAGGAAAAAACATTTTTGTAGTTGTTTTATGCAACTCAACAAGTTAATGGAGTATAACATTGACAGAATCAGAGACCTCCCCATTTTGCTCTTTAATACTCTCTCAGAAGTGGTTTTATTATGTTTCATTTCTACCTAAGATCTAATGTTTCTATTTAAATTCTTCAGTATAAATTTTGGTTCATACCAGCTGATTAATACAATAGTCTCTCAATAGTTAAGAAGACTGGATCAGATATTTTAGATATTTTTAAAATATATTTTCTAGACTTAACATATAAATTGGAAATATCTATAAAGACATATCAAGGTTATACCAGTGATTATATAACAGATCTTCTCCCCTTTTTGCAACAATAGTTGTAACAACCCCTCTCTCCAAAACTTAGCAACAAAATCCAACAATAATCATTTATGTTGATCTTCAACCTGAGATAATATGGGCAGAGCTCAGGGGACACAGCTTGTCCCTGCTTCCCGTGGCATCATCTGGGGCAGCTCAAAGACTTCCACAGCATGTCTGGTTGTTGATACTGACTGATGCAGCTGGAGCTGTTGGCTAGAACACATCCATGTGTCCTCTCCATATGGCTGACTGGCTTCCTTACAGCATGGTGGCTGGGTTTCTAAAGTAAGCAACTCAAGAGAACCAGATGGGAACTATATTGCCTTTCATAACCTAGCTTTAGATGTCACATAACATCATTATTGCTATTGTTACAAGTATGTCCAATTTTAAGGGAAAAAAAGTCATATATCCCAATCTTCCTATAGGAAGAATATCAAGATTATGTTTTAAGAGGTGTATGGGGGATGAAACATAATAGGGTTCCCATTTTTTAAAAATACAATCTGCCACAGATCTTTTCTTGAAAATTTATGAATAGGACAACTTTCTGAAAATATATCATATCTGAAGCTAATAATGTGTGTATTATTTTTTAAAGGCTCTAATAAAAATATTCAGTTAATGCTTTAATCATTCCTTTAAAACAAGTCAATATTTACTTTCCCTATTTGCTAGAAATGGGACTTCTAATCTTTAACCTAGTTTAAAGTATATATATATATATATATACATATATATATATATATATATATGTCACCCCTAAGTTATTATGCATTTTATTATTCCATGTTTAGTTATACATTAGTTATATTCTTTTCTAACCATTTTTTCTTAAGTGATATAAGTTATTTTGCTGAAAACTATCATTGGCACTGGGTGTCAAAAGTATTGCTAACCTTTTTCCATTGTTTTGTGTGATTTGGATTTTTCCCGGTATATCTACCACATGGACACTGCGTTTACTCTCAGATTCTGAGATGTACACTTAAGAAGCTCCATGGAACATCTTCAAGTTCAAAAATGTCATCTGGCCCATAGTTCTTTTTTACAGTATCTCAAAAATATTTATCAAATACCTTCAAAAACATTCAAGATGAGCTAAATTTTCTAAATCTAAATATAGAACTGTCAGACAACTCCACAAAGACTCATACAACAGTAACAGTAGCTTATATGACAGAAATATAAGGGAACATCACAATCTTCAGGCCATGGCATATTTTGGTTTCCATTCACAAGATGAAGAATTCCTGACAAAAGAAGGATTGCTATTGTCTTCCAATACCATACATTCCCCAAATTCTAAGATCCTGGGATGTGCTAACAAGAAAAATTATAGTCATATCTACAACTCATGATTAATACTATGTGAGACTTGTAGTGTGTGGTCTCCTTCCTTCTCTCCCACCTCTAACATTTATACTAGCTCTATCCTGGAAAGTCTTGAACTCTCAAAAATATTATGAAGCAGAAAAGGGAAGACGATTGGTGGTAGCAGTTCGGTGAGGAAAATAATCAAAATCTGTATTTTAAGTGGAGGTCAAAATGGAAAAAAAAAAACTTAGAATTTGATGAAAATTGTAAATTTCAGACATAGACTGGGGATAGAAAGGTGATGCCACGTCAATAGATCAGAAGTACATCAGAAAGACTTTTGAGTGGTTGATTGCACAAGAAACATCTAACATAGCATTTAACTAAATTACAGAGAGTAGAGACAAATCTACCAATTACCATAAACTATAACCCAGATCCTCCATCTCCACTTATAAATAAAAAGCTCACCAAGAATAATTAAACAGCCTGAATAATTCATAAGCCAAATTATAATGTACAACTGCAATTACAGGTTAAGGAAATGTACTTACAATGAGAAAACTACATATGGAAAATCATTAAAATTATAATCAGACAAGTAGAAATCCTAAATTATTTTTAAATAAAGAATGGATAAATGTTAAAATTTAAATCAAAAATCTAGAAAAATAATTAGAGGTAAGTAGGAAGAATAAAATAATACATATAAATGCATTAGGAAAATTTTAAATTAAAGATCTGGCTTACTGAATGTTTTCATAAAATAAAGTTCTGTCCAGTCTAAATAAGTAATTGCAATCTGAAATAAAATGAATAATTTTCTAAGGAAAAATATGTAATACTAAATATAAATTACTAAAATATATATGACATTCATATAATATAAAATATATGCTTATTATATATAATTCAAAAGAAATATGGGTAAGAATATGATAGGATGGATGGAGAGAAAAAGTATCTAGAAAGATAGCTGTCAAATTGTCAGCAATTATCTCCTTTGAGTGATAAGACTGGAGTTGAATTTTATTTTCTTGAAAAATAATAGGAATAAATTCACTAAAAACACAAAAGCATCTAAATTAGAAAAGAAGTAAATTATCTTTATTCACAAATGATTAAGTGCTATGTTAGAAAATACAGAAGAAGGGGTACCTGGGTGGCTCAGTTGGTTAAGCATCTGCCTTCAGCTCACTTCATGATCTCATGGGTCCTGGGAATGAGGCCTGCATTGGGCTCCCTATTCAGTAGATAGCCTGCTCTTCCCTCTCCATCTGCCCCCATTCATGCTCTCTCTCTCTCTTTAAAAAAACTAAATAAATAAAATCTTAAAAAGAAAGAAAAGAAAGAAGATAAGAAAAATACTAAAATTAATAAATGAGTTTAACAAAGGTATATGCTACAGTATCAACACATATATCAGTTAAGTTTCTGTACACCAGCACTAAGAAATTCAAAAAGGGAATTAAGAGGGAAATTCCATCTACAATGTCACTTAAGATAATAAAATACCTAGGAATAATTTAACCAAGAAGGTGAGATTATACCACTGAAAACTACAAAATATTACAGAAAGAAATTAGAGAAGGACTGAATAAATGGAAAGACATTCCATGTTCATGGATTGGATGACTCAGTATTGTTAAGATGTCAAAACTACCCAAAGTAAACTATATATTCAATGCAATTTCTCTCAAAATCCAAGTAGCACTTTTTTGGGGATGGAAAAGTCAAACTTCAAATTTACATGAAATTACAATGGGCCTTGAGTAGCTGCAACAATCTTGAAAATAAAGTTGAAGGACTCATACTCCCTCATTTCAAAATTTTCTACAAATCTACAGTAATCAAAATAGTATCATTCTGGCATAAGAATAAACATATAGACCAATGGAATTAAATTGAGAGTCCTTAGGGCGCCTGGGTGGCTCAGTGGGTTAAAGCCTCTGCCTTCAGCTCAGGTCATGGTCCCGGGGTCCTGGGATTGAGGCCCGCATCGGGCTCTCTGCTCAGCAGGGACCCTGCTTCCTCCTCTCTCTCGGACTGCCTCTCTGCCTACTCTCTCTCTGTCAAATAAATAAATAAAATCTTAAAAAAAAAATTGAGAGGCCCTAAATAACAATACATCTATAACCACCTAATTTTTCAACAAGGGCATCAAGTCTATTCAATGGGGAAAGAATAGTCTCTGTATACAAATGGTGCTGAGGCAGCTGGATTTTTACATGCAAATAAGTGGAGTTGGACCCCTACCTCACACCATATACAAAAATTAACTCAAAATTGATCAATGACCTATAAAAAAAGTAAAAACCAGAAACATGAAGAAAACATAAAACTAAATCTTCATAACCTTAGGTTTGGCGATGGATTCTTAGATATGACACTGAAAACATAAATAACAAAAGAAAAAAATACACAAATTGAATTCGTCATAATGAACTTTTGTGCATCAGAAGATATTACCAAGACAGTAAAAAGACAATCTATGGAATAGGAAAAAATATTTGCAAAGTATATAACTAATAAGAGTTTATTATCCAAAATATATAAAGAACTCCTACAATTCAACCACAAAAATACAAAGAACTTGATAAATGATGAGCAAAAGACATTTCTCCCAGTAGACATTTCTCCAAGGAATATACAAATAACCACTAAGTGTATCAAAAGATATTCAGTATAGTCATTAGGAAAACAAATCCAACCACAATGAGATACCATTTCACACCTACTAAGATGGCCATGATCAAAAAATAAAACATAACAAGTGTTGGCAAAGATGTAAACTGGAGCTCTCTGCATTTCTGGTAGGAAAATAAAATGATGTAACCACTGGGGAAATATTTAAGTGTTTCCTTGAGAAATGAAACATACAATTACCATTTAACCCAGCAATTCCTGGGTATATACCAAAAGAATTAAAAATAGTTATGCAAACAAATATTATGTTAATATTTACACCAATATTATCCACAATAACCAAAATATGGAAATAACACATGTATCTTTCAAGAGATGAATAGGTAAATAAAACATATACATACAATGGAATACTATTCAGCAATAAAAAGAAATAACTTCCATTAAATGCTACAATGTGGATAAATATTTAAGACATTATGCTAAGTGAAATAAGCCAGAAACAAAAGAACAAATATTAGATGATTCCACTTATATCAGATATCTACAATAAACAAATTCATAGAAATAGAAAATATGATCACCAAGGGCTGGGAAGAAAGAGAAATGAGGAGTTATTGCTTAATGGTGATAAGTTTCTCTTTAAGGTGATGAAAATACATAGTGGTGCTTGCACAATGCTGGAAATGTAATTAGCATCACTGAAATGTATACTTAAAATTTATTAAAATGACAAATTTATCTTATATATTTTTATCATATTATATGCATAGTATGTTATGTATGCTTATATAATATATATTTTATTTTAAATATTTTTATACATTATAAAATAACATGTACTTATCTAATTATATATAACATATGCTATATACAACATATAATTGTTATATACATTATTTATAATATATTATATATTCTGTATTTATTTTATAGTATGCTATACATATTTTATTGTGTGTGTGTGTGTATATATATATATATATATATATATCATAATTAAATAAAATGGTTTCTCATTTCAGGTTGGTCTGGGTTTAAATTTTACCTCTACTACATTTTGTGTAATCTTAAACAAGTTTTTTAATATCTCTAAGTATGAATTTCCTTCCCTTTAAAATATGAATCATAATAACAGCACCACACCTCCTTCATAAGGCTCTGGTGGTGATTGGCACAACCTGGTACATTTGTTATCCTCCACACATGCTCAAGATGTTTATTATTAATACTCTAAGTTCTCAATTCCAAGATGTATTTTTCCATTCCTTCTAAAATCAGATTGTGTTTTATGATTGACAGGCATGTGTAACAAAATATCTTTTCCTCAAAAGTAATATTAAATATTGGTGTAAATTTCAATTATCATCTTATAATTGAGAAAAGACTACATTTTTATGTACATCTGAATTTTTTTTTAAAGATTTTATTTATTTATTTGACAGAGAGAGATCACAAGTAGACGGAGAGGCAGGCAGAGAGAGAGAGGGAAGCGGGCTCCCTGCTGAGCAGAGAGCCTGATGCGGGACTCGATCCCAGGACCCTGAGATCATGACCTGAGCCGAAGGCAGCGGCTTAACCCACTGAGCCACCCAGGCGTCCATACATCTGAATTTTTTTAATGAGCATCTATTCTTTACATAATAAGAATATGATTAGAATTTTGAAAGCATGTAAATAAACTATGGAGACTAAAAAATAAATAGATTAATGGCCTAGAGATTTTTGTAGGCAATCTATAAATTGATATCTAGAAACAATATGAAAGTACTATTCAGTGGATAAAAATTAGTTTTTGTAAGCACATTTAGTGTTACAGAAGCAGAATCTGGGGAAAAAAAGATTAGCAAATAATATATATAGTATGACTCAAAACCAAAATATTAATGATGATGGGTTGTTTTTTGCTTTCCTCTTTTGCTTCAGTATTTTTTGTTTTTTTGTTACTCTTTTTCCTCTTTCACTCAAAAATATTTATCATTTGTCTATTATATGCCAACCACATATATATTAAGCTAATAGTTACTTTGTCAATGTTAAAATGAATTAATAAGTGAATGAAATTGAATTTAAAAACGAGTAGATGGGCACACTTCAACAATAAATTAATACCTTAACATTTAGTAAGTTGATTGGTAAATTTGTCCCACCTGCCCCTTGCCTGGTGTCACTGTTCTGTCTTTGAAAGGTCTAACCTTTGACAGACCCTTTATAGACTTGCTCTATTTTCCAATCTGGGAATTATAAGCTGAACTCAAATTTAAAAATTTATTTCTCAGTGACTGTAATTATTTTTTGTGGATGAAGAAAGGATCGACCTTCCTAGTACTTCCTCCTGATTCTCAATATGTGATGCTTACAATGTCCTCCCTCACTCTTAAATCGGTCTCTGCTGCTTCCCAATTGGCCGGTAGAAAGTCAGTGGGCCTATGATCTTTCAAAAACAGCAAGAATAAACATGTTTTAAACCTGCACTTTAAATAATATGAATCTGACTGCCCTATAAGCTGAAATCTTCTGCACTGAACATTTTCCTGATTTTTCCATTGGTTTCATACAACAGATGTGGATACTCCATTGTAGGAGATTCTGTTTGTGAAGCCAACGGTTGGCAAGAAATTCCCTTGTCTAGCAGACAACATATAGACATGCAAGTTTGCATCGTTTATGAATTTCAATCCATGTGCCTCTAGCGTATCATGCCTAAGATAATTCTCTGAAATCTGTTATATCTAAAACATATGTTCTCACTTATGGAAAGTATAATTTGAGATGGCAAGGATCCTTTGCTTCATCTCTGCATACAGTTCCTTTTTCAAAGACATCATGGCATTTACTTCAAAGTAATCACAGTAGAGAATTTTAAGAAATTTAGAGTTCAATTTAAATAAAAGATATTCAGGTAAAGCATATTTCCTGATCCTAAGCCTATAGTGCTTTCAGTTAGTTATAATTTCTACACAGCTTATTCATTTATATTCCCATTTATCAGTAACTTGTCTCCTGGGACAAATAAATAGATAAGGAACCTTTGTCATCTTGGCCCCCAAAATGTTGGCTATTTTAATTAAGTAAATTATTTTGGCTGTTTCTTGCCAACCTGAGATTGTTTTGATCCACTGATATTTTCAGAGGAATTATGTAAAACTTTTTTTCACCTAATTGTTTTCTCTCTCAAATCAGTACTGCCCCAAATTTATACTCATGCTTCCCCAATAATGAGAAATACAGAATTGGGAGAGAACCAAAGTTACCTTACTAAGGAATTTCAAGCTCAAATGCCTTGAGAGCTAGGTAGAAAATACAAATGTGCAAAGCAGCAAGTTAAAAGATTAGAATAGCAGGTCTGTGCAAACTTGAAGAACAGCATTCATAAAGCATTAAAAAAATTAATTAACACTATTCTGGCCCAAATAATCCACATTTGCTAGCTAGATTAGTCCCAAAACTAATAAGTTTTCACTTAATGCAATCTCTCATCATACAGTTGTAGAAAGTAATACTCAAGGACAAGTGACAAAACCACCATGAATTTTGTAAAATAACTATAAAATGAGAAGGATTCACATTTTTAAAGACCAGCAAGACCCGTACTTTCTGGACCCGCCCTCACTCTCCAGGCTTCTCTCCTGCCATACCCACCAGTCACCCCAGTCTGGCTTTGGTGACCCTGACCTTATTCCAGACCCATCTTCTGTCCCCATCACCTGCCTCAGGGCCATGCTCAATGCTGTTTTACTTAGGTGGTATCTTTTTTTTTTTTTTTCCCTAAATTACTTGAGTTTGGAAAGTTATGCTGTCTATGGTAATCTGATCACACTGAAAGCACCAATTTTTTACCTCAGTCTGCACACTCTTTGAAATGTGACTTTGCACATCCTCTTACTAAAAGAGCAGTCTCTCACCCTGCTCTTTGAACTGGTACCACAACTGAATGTTAATAGAGTGACACAGGCCCAGCCTAGAAAGCTCTGGGCATATCTGGTCTTTCTTGCCTTCTGCCAGTGTTATGAGAGTAGACCAGCCTCCAAGAGGAAAGGTAAGAGACATTTCAGTTTTCCTAAGTGAAACCATCTTAGCTCAGCCCACAGCCTGCTGACATGTAAACAAGTCCAGCCAATCTTGACAAGTCTGCCTTGCAGGGGCACAGCAGGCCATGGACACAGGAGCAAACACAGACCAGATCCCAGTGAGCAGACCAGATCAGATGAACCCCACAGACTCTGAAGCTAAATGTTTTTTATTGTTGTTGTTTTAAGGATTTTATTTATTTATTTATTTATTTGAGAGAGAGATAGCTAGAGAGAGCACAAGCAAGGGGTGGGAAGAGGGAGAAGCAGGGAGAGCCCCATTGTGGGGCTCAGTCCCAGGACCCTGGGGTCATGACCTGGACTGAAGTCAGACATTTAACGGACTGAGCCACCCAGGCACCCCAGGAGCTCAATGTTTTTATTGTTGGATGTCACTGGGTTTTGTGATAATTTGGTACCCCACATTATTGTATAAATAGATAATTGATGCATTCACTTCATAATTCCTGAATACTCCATCTACAGCTACCTCTAGTGGAATCATGTTGACAGAGAGGCATTCAGCTAAGTCTAGGGCCAGTGAGACACAGGTAGCATAGATAGGCAATGAACACTTGCTTAGGCTGTGAATAATCTGGAGGCTCAGATGGCTAGTGTAATTAATTCAGAAATGGTATCTAATTGATAATTATATTAGATCAGAAAGCAAGGAGACTCAAGACCCAGAACACGCTTAGAATATGGTCAGATTCATGCCAACCAAATGATGAGAAATCCTCTTCAAAGGCAGCCCAATAAATAAAGCAAAGAAAACATATTTTACCCACAAGTAGGATGAGTTACTGCTGGTATTAATTGGTTATAACTATAATAAATAGAGGAATAAACTCATTTTTAACCAGATGAATTTAGGATAGGATTGCCAGATAAAATATAGGATGCGATATTTAATATGACTTTTAGATAAACAACAATAAGCAACATGAGTATGTCTCAAATATTACATGAGGTATACTTATATTTTAAAAAAATAATCATTCATCTGAAATTCCAATTTAATTGGGCATGATGTATTTTACTTGCTAAATGTGACAACCCTAACCAATATTGTAGTGGTAACTTCATGTGTTCATTTCTAGTGCATTGTCTTCTATCCCTGGGTTCATTCCTTCACTCAGTATCTTGGGCATTCCTTGCAACAAGGAAGTGAAAACAGCAGAAATGATGAAGGAAAATAGGCAGTCAAAGTCATGGAAAAGATCTGCAGTACAAAAGCAAAAGCTGAAGAAAAGTGATCAGAAAGAGAAATGTTCTCTGCCACCAAGAGTGAAAAAGACCTCCCATGTTTGAGATAATGGAGACAGTTGGATGAGATATGGGAAAGTAAGAGATTAGTTGGTACATCATCAATGGGGGATAAGATCTGAGCAGAGTCTACAAAGAAGCCAATTCAGACCCTATAGATCACCAGAGCCCCACACCTCCAAAAGGCAGACAGGAGGTGATGGTGCTTACCACCGCCCAAACCCCTCCATGGGTAGGGTATATCACCTATACCCAGGAGCTATGGGAGCTTCACTTCTTATTGACTCTAGGGAGAATCTTCCCTTAAAATCATCACCATTCATCAGGCAGACAGGCTACCAAGCCATGTGTGCCCTGAGATTCTTCTTGGTCTGCAACCAGCCCTCTCCATGTGGATGATTCTCTGAATTTCTGAGTGCTGTCTCCAGATTAGAGCCCAGGTCTCTATACCTGGAGGGGAGCTGATTGGGAAGCAAAGTCCAGCATTACCTGTCTTAGGAAGAACTAGACAGAATTTAACAGAACTAGCTGGTTAAGGGGAAGTCATCCATCTGAAACAAGGACAGTGGTAAAATATACGCAAGTTATACATGGATACCGTTTTGGAATATTTCAATTCTTCTAGGACTCTAAAACAATCCTGTAACTGTTGGAACACAACCCAGATCTTCACCAATATGACTGGGGTCATGACAGATCCGGTGAGAAAACTCCAGGAGACGGAGGGCAAGAGTCTTCCTGGGCCAACACCCGGAATAGACATCTTGTCACCTTCGTGAGGTGGGGATCCTGGTGATGGGTGCCAAAATGAATGGTGGGACTACCAGCTGATGATCAGTAGATGCCTTCATTCCTTACAACCAGTTCTTTTATACTTTACACAAGATCTGGTTACAAACAGGATATAGATTTACATGCAGGACGCAAACTGCGTGTGAGACATGAGCTACATGCAGGACGAGGGCCATGTACAGGCAATCAAGTGTGACAAGTGAACAACAACAATTACCTCTTAGCTGTACATGACAAGAGCAAGTTAAGGATTCACCACACATATCAGATTCATCTAAAGGAGGACATGAAAGCACCCCGGGGATCTTCCTGTGTCTATTCCAGACGTCGGCCCAGGAAGGCTCTTGCCTTCCATCTCTTGGAGTTTTCTCACAGGATCCGACACGACCCCAGTCACATTGGCAAGGATCCGGATTGTGTTCCAACATATACCTACCATTTGCTTCTTAAGAATGTGGGTTCTTATGTCACACAGACCTGGATTCAAATCCTGGCTACTTACTAATAAAATCCATGTAAAAGTACACTATCTGTTAAATAGCAAAGAACAGCTGTAGAGGTATGTTTGATTTCATTGTCTCTCTCTGCAGTGTGCTGTAATGTTCTTTATTTTACTACAGATAAATTTTATATGTACAGATACATTTTATTTCATGAAATTATAAAAAAAAAAAAATCCTGGCCACTTACAAGTTATATGACCATAGGTAAATGTATTAATCTCTCAAGTCTTAATATTCCCATCTATAAAATGTGAGTCGCAACCTTATTGAACTATTAAATAAGTTACTGCAACTGACACAATTCACAGTTGAAACCATGCCCAGCATACTACAAGAGCTCAAGAAATGAGAGCTAAAAATAAAAACAAAACCAAGAGAAATGGAGAGAGATTAAGAATGAAGATCCTAATACTGTGGCTGGAATAACAGCACTGCTAACTTCATTCTTCTAAACTAAAGTAACACCTTATACAAGTAAATCTTCACAGTTTTCTCCATGGCATTTTTTTTTTTTCTTTAAAGGCAACTGAGTAGAGCCTGAACTTAGCATTACTTGTAAAACTTTAAGAAAGTCTCTTATCTTGATGTCCTTTTTAAATATTACTATTCAGTAACCATTCAAGAAATGTTCATTAAATGCTTTCTCATGTGTATAAGACATTCAAAAGGTACAAAATGCATACTACATGGTCGCTGCCTCTGAAGGGCTCACAGGCCTGTAGGGAAACAGATAGGTCCACAGATAATGGGTCCTTGGTCCTGGTCCTCCTGAACAGCCCAGCAGAACTGCCATTCCTTGCCAGTCAGCAGTGTGGGAGGAGTCCAGATGCTAGACATTCTGAAAAACATGGGACATTTCCAAGTAAGCAAGGATCATACTCTGAACATCAGTGTTGCTCCCTGTGAAGATCATTGAGACAGCAAGCATTTCAGGGAGCCAGCAGAGTGTAGGGGAATAAGCACTGTCTCAGAATTCAGACAACCACAACTGTATGTCTAGCTGTGTGATTTAGACCACGTTGCATTAACCTCTCTGAGCGTTGTCTCTTGATTTGCACAGTGGAAATAATTATGCCTGTCTTCCAAGGATGATGTGAGAAATTAATAAGACAATCTATTCCAACCATTTTGCAAAACATAAGTGAGTACTTTTAAGACTCAATAAATGGTAGCTATTATTAATATTTTCATAATCATGAAGTGATACATAATAAATTAAGGAAAAAACATAATCTGTGTAAGTGAAAATTTTCTCAGAGAAGAAAAATTAGAAGAAAACAGAAAAAAATAGCTTGTTAATTGGAAAGCATGAAGTCAATATAAGATTACATATTATAATTGTAAAAGAGACATAAACAGAAATATTTAAATACATATTAAACTCTGCCTTTAAGTCATCTCTCAACCAGCACTGTTTTGAGAGAAAAACATTGATGAAAGTCTTCACCTTTGTTTGGAGAGGCATCTAAATTCTACAAATGTAAACATAATAGAAATTCTTATTATCTTTTTTTTTTAAACCTCTCTATCCATCCTTTTGGAGACATGTTTATGGATTTCAGTTTCATTTGTCAGCTAATGAAATCCTCTATTCTATATTTTTGGTCTTCCTATAATAAATTCTTTCTGGACCCTTGAGAAAAAAAATGTAAAATAGATTCCAAAAAATATTTTGACTGTCAGTTATGTTCTGAGAAAGGACAGATTAATCCCCACAGACCTCACAGTTGACAAAGTCCTGATTTAATGTGTTTAGCTATAGTGCTAAGAGGGATTTTGATAACAACACCTTGGATGCCTCATTGCTGTTACATGAAATAATTACCACCCTGGGGTATTGAGGGTAATCAGATACACTGGGTCCCTGAACCTCAGGGAGAAGGAAAGGGACAAGGGTGATTATCTGTCTGTAATACTAATGCCTATTACGTATCATTTCTTAAATTCGTTTCAATGAAATGACACTTTTTTGTTTTCCTTAAGTGACCATTATTTCCCTAGTCTCTACTTTTTTGTTTTGTTTTGGTTTGTTTTCAGCATGAAGAAAGTCAATTTGTTATTCAAAAACTGTGAAAGAGGAAGGTGTGATGAGGACAGGGTACACAAAGAAGTCTTCTACACTGCCACTGAGAATACCAAGGATTCAAAACACCTTGGAAATATTTTAGGATTATCTAGTACTAAAAAAAGAAATATCAGGTCCAAAATGGAGTCACCTTTGCTAATTGTAATTTCAGCCTTTTGCAGGAGTGGAATTTTAAACCAGTCAGTCTGGAATTTCCTGATCAGCACTAGTGAGGTAAGGACTTTCCTCCAAGGCTCTTTCCTCCAAGATATGGTCACGTTGTGTGAAACAATCCTTTCTTTTATTTTGCTAATAATCTCCTTGTTTTGCTCTTTTTCTGCCTATAAAATCTTCCCATTTTAAATAGCTCCTCAGAGCTCTCTTCTATTTGCTAGATGGGATGTGTCCAATTCATGAATCACTGCAAAAGGCCAATTAGATCTTTAAATGTACTCAGTTCATTTTTTTTTTGACATAGTTAATTTCACAATATACATATCCACACCTAAGGATATACTCTAAAAAAGCGGGGAGGGGCTGCTCCAAGAGACAAACATATAAGAATAAGGATGATAGTATTATTCATAACATCCCCACATTGGAGGGAGAATGTCCTATCAAGAATAGACTCAATAACTTGTAATTATATTCATCATTTGGGATGTTAAATTACACTTAAAAGGAGTAAGTGCAGACATATGCAATAGCATGGATAAACTTTCAAATATGTAATTTTAGGTAGGAGAAATTGGACACTAAAGAATTGATACTAGGGCTCCTAGATGGCTCAGTGTGTTATGTGTCACCTCTTGATTTCAGCTCAGGTCATGATCTCGGAGTTGCGAGATGGATCCCACACTGGGCTCCATGCTGGGAGTGGGGCCTGCTTAAGATTCTGTCTCTCCCTCTACTCCTCTACTCCCCTCTCCCTATCTAAGAAAAAAGAAGAAGAAGGAGGGGGAGGAGGAGGATGAAGAGGAGGATGAAGAGGGAGGAGAAGAAGAGAAGACGTACTATCTGATTCCATTTTACAATGTGCAAAAATATGCAAAATAAACTTATGTTGGAAACTTGCATTTTGAGGCTTTAAACTCTCCAAACAGGAAGGGTTTAAGATTACCATGGAAGTCGAAAGAGTGGTGACTGTTTTGAAAGAGAAGTCACTGTGATCAAGAAGAGGGTCTGCCAGAGGCAGGATTTGGGGGCACCAATGATGTTTAATTCTGGACCTGGTATTCAATATATTAACTTGTTGGTCAATACATAATCAATTAATCTCTATGGTTTTGTCTTAGTCACTTTTCCATGTGCTTTTATATTTCACAATAAAGATAGTTTAAAAGAAATCTTTTTTGTTTGTTTTTGTTAAGCGATTTTCCCTAATCAGAGGAAAAGGGATCGACATTTACAGGGTTCTTAATGATCTTCCATAAGTACAACCTCTTCTAATTTTAATGATAATAACCCAGTAAGAGAGTTATCCTCTTCCTCACTGAACAGAGAAAACAGCTCATGGAGTCCCTGAAATTTGCCCAGGGACACATAACCAGAGACAACAGATTCAGTAACTGAACTCAAAGCTTTGATCCAAAGTCCATGCTTTTTATTCCCCATTATGCTAATTATATCCACACTCAACATAACTTTTTCAATAAAAATTTCAGATTCTCTAATCAGTAGCTTAACTATCGCACACTCAGAAGTTGAGTTTTGATGAACACCTTTAAATATTTTAAATGAAATCTAAGAGATAATTATTTTAAAATATATGTAGCTAATCCTGCGCTAAAACCAGACCATTCTGTGGAGTAAACGTGTTATTTATTAGGTTAAATTATGTATATACTGTTCCTGTCACAATGCAGGTGGAGTCAGTAGCACTAGCCAACTCCTCTTTCAAGACATAACACAGGAGCCGAGGCCAGAAAGAAACTGGAGGGAACCACACAGCCACTGAAATGGAGCGGAAATACTTCAGGTAGAGGTAACAGCAAGTAAAAATTCCTAAGTTCAAATTATACTTGATGTTTTCAAAAACACAGGAGCAGAGAATGACTGAAAGACAGCATAAGAATGTATCAGGATTTGATTCAGCTTCAAATAACAAATGGTCTAAGGTAACAGTAGCTTAAATAAAGATCATCAGTCTAGAATTGGAAGAGCAGCTTCAGAAAGCTATCAGGAACTCAGGTTCTTTCAATACTGTGGCTTCAGCATCCTCTTTGTGATCTAAAATGGCCAAGTGAGCTCCAGCCCTCACAACTTAATTCCAGCGACGGGCAAATAGGAGGAATGAAAAAGAATGGGCCCTCTTCTTTTAAGGATGGTTCCTGGAAGCCAACACAACACTTTCATGTATATCCCCTTGACCAGACCAAAACAAAATGAAACAAAACAAAACAATCAAATGGCTAATTTAACTAGGAAATCCCAGCAAAAAAGCTTAAAATATTTCTTTCTTTTTCTTTCTTTCTCTCTTTCTCTCTCTCCCTCTCTCTCCCTCTTTACTAAGGAATAGAAGGAAATGTATATTTAAAACAACAAGAAATTTTGTCACAGAATAAAAGACATAGGAAACAAGTATGGAGAGGTAAGTAGGGGTAACTCTACTATAGTAATTGGAATAAGGAAAAGAAGGATCACACTGTCCTAGATTAATGCCTTGCTTAAATGGAGAAGTCACTAGGGATAGCACATATTTATGTGCCCTGCACATAGTCACTTCTTCAAGCCTATCTCAAGGATTGGTGGTCAGGTGACTCTTCATTTTTTACCTCCACTTTTTTCAAATGAGTTACCATGTCCTATCAATTCTATCAAGATAGTATCTCCTGCACAAAGAATGGAAAATCTTGATAGAAATGTGAAATGTTGAGTCCAACTACTACCTCCAGTAACCTTCAAGCATGAAAGAAAAAGAACAAAAAGAGCATAGCTTTCTGCTGTGGGTGAAAGAAGGTAAGTTGAAGTTCTAAACCCAGTACCTGTGATGGGACTTACTTGGAAATAGGATTTTTTTTTTAAGATTTTATTTATTTGACGGGGAGACAGATTGAGCCCAAGCAGGAGGAGCAGCAGGCAGAGGGAGAAGCATGCTCCCCACCAAGCAAGGAGCCTGATGTGGGGCTCAATCCCAGGACCCTGGGATCATGACCTGAGCCAAAGGCAGAGGCTTATTCAACTGAGCACCAAGACACCCCATAGAAATAGGATTTTAAAAGATGTAATAAAGTTAAGACAAGGACATCCTGGATTTGATTCACCTTCAAATAACAAACTGTTATTTGAAATCCAATGCCTAATGCCAAATCTAATGCTTGTCTTCCTTCTAAGGAGATCAGATGAAAACCCAGGAACACAAAGACACACAAGAAGAAGGTCAGGTGTGACAGAGGCAGAGCCTGGAGCAATGCAGCTGAAGGCTAAGGATTAAAAATCACCACCAGAAGTTAGGAAGAAACAAAGGAAGATTCTCCCTCAGAACCTCCAGAAGGAACCAACTTTGCTGACATCTTTATTTTGGACTTCCTGCCTCCAAAACTTTGAGAAAATAAAATTCTATTATGTAAGCTACCTGGTCTGTGGTATTTTGTTATGGCAGCCCTGGCAAAGTAATACGGAATTTGGTTAAATGCAAGGGCAAGAATCTGATTCTTTATTCTACTTTATTATTGGCTAAGATCTTCCAGGTTATCTTTGGAATCTAAAGAAAGGACCTGGCAATTCAGAGGAACAACCTGTGTTTGTAAGCTTGAGGTCTGTGTGGGTTTTGACTGGATCGTCCCCCACATCACAAAAATAAATCCTCATCACATTAGCTTCTGGTCAGATTCCTCTCGGCAGGGGCTTTGAAGGGAAACCATACCGTAAATTCCATCTGAGTTCTCCATTCAAAGCCCTCCACCAACACTATAAACCATACATGAAAGAGAAATCGTGAGCACCTTAAAAGGACACAGGGCAAACAAGCAGGTCCTCCTCAGATCCTTCGGAAGGCTGATTTATTGGCTCAGCATTTAAAATCTCGATGGAAATGTTCATCCTTTACTCAAGTTGCTTAACCTCCATCATAAAGGTTTTTGAGAAAACTTAACTGACTGCAGAGAGATTTCCAAAAACTGTCCTCCAAAATCTAATTTGCTTTGGTTCTGAACGTTCCGAAATGCCCATTCTTGCTTCAAATTTTTTTAAAAAGATTTTATTTATTTATTTGACAGACAGAGATCACAAGTAGGCAGAGAAGCAGGCAGAGAGAGTGGAGGAAGCAGGCTCCCTACCGAGTAGAGAGCCTGACTCTGGGCTTGATCCCAGGACCCTGGGATCATGACCTGAGCCAAAGGCAGAGGCTTTAACCCACTGAGCCACCCAGGCACCCCTCTTGCTTCACATTTTTTTTTAAAGATTTTATTTATTTATTTGACAGAGAGATCACAAGCAGGCAGAGAGGCAGGCAGAAAGAGAGGAGGAAGCAGGCTCCCCGCTGAGCAGAGAGCCTGATGTGGGGCTCGATCCCAGGACTCTGAGATCATGACCTGAGCCGAAGGCAGCGGCCTAACCCACTGAGCCACCCAGGCGCCCCTTGCTTCACATTTTTAAAGGACAGTCAGACTCACCCTACTTTCACTTACAACCATGATTGGAATCATGCCCTCCAGGTATATACAAGATACATCTTATCTCTCACACAGCACGAAAAATTCAGGATCACCGATGGAAGCAAGAGAAGTTAATGATTCTCTTTAACTTGGCATTGTCTTTGTTCTCACTTCAACCACCCTTCACAATACATGAAGTGCGTCGTCAGGTCCAGTCATTTGTTTTCATCATTATGCCTCTAGAATCTACTCTTTCCATTTCATCCCCTAACAACTTTCACCCAAGCCCTCATCACAGTGCATCTAAAATTATGATTCTGACCTAATTGCTTTTGAAAAACTACCACTCTCTCCAATGCCTTTTTATTCACTTTTCTTATTGCTTTCCATCCATCATCTGAGTTTTTGCAGACTCTATCTCCCCACAACATTTCCAATAACAAAGTCAATACATCATATATTTGGAAAATGATGCCATGTTTTCCTTTTAGTTACTGACATAATTTATCCATAATGCCTCTGATGACTAGAATAGAATTGAATAAATGACACCTTGGTCATTGGTGGCTGTGGCCAATGTTCCAAGGTCCCAGCAAGAATGTTAGTGAGAGCTAACCTTTATTGAGTATTATTCTGTGCCAGCTGCTATGCTCAGCATTTCACATACATTCACCTGAATTTTTTTTTTTTTTTTTTCAGAAGAAATCTATGAACTCAGTCCTATCTTAATTTTCATTCTAGAGATCAGGAAATGAAGATACACAGAAAAGAAAGCAACTTTCTCAACTCACAAAATACCCTCAAATTCAAGCCCAATATGTTGCTCTGTCTGCTTCAAAAGTTAAAACTCTCATAAGGAAACAATGGGGAAGGAATTTTCAGAGGTAAATTTCTTATGTCTTTATAAATCCTTAAGAGCATGTGGTTAGCCACACAGGAAAAAGTAGATAAAAGCCCTTGTCTAAGAGTGAAGAAATGTGTTCTGGTTAAAAATCTGTTGCTGTGTTATTATGGGTAAGTCACTTCTCCTTGCTTGGCTTCAGTGTTCTTATCTGTGAAATTAGGGTATTAAACTATGTTATTGCTAAGGTACTTTTCAGTGATTCTTATTCTCCCCTCCTCCAGCATATATATAGGATATATAACCTCTCTGATACTACTAAACCTAGATTAGTGTGTGTACGTGTGTATGTGTGTATGTGTGTGTTTTATGACAGGGAGAGAGAGATTTTGAGAGAGAAATAGGAAATTGTAAAAAGAAGCAGAAAGCTGGACTAACAATACATAAAAATGTATTTTTCCTTTTTCCTCCCATAATGGTAGGCAATAATTAGTATGATTTAGTACCTTAAAGATTTTGAGGGCCTGAAGTAAGATCTCTACAATGATCTTGGCCACCTAGTCATGGTCTCAAGATTAATATAGCAGTAAGATGGGGTAGGAGGGAAACACTTTCTCAGGAATTCCCTAGCAAGACTTCAATAAACATCTTCTTGGGTACAACTAGGTTATATACTTGTCCCTAAACCTGGGATTGAGTCTGGTTTCCTTGAAATCAAGGAATTTCCAAACAGTCTTGGAATAAAAATATTAGGATAGTAACATTTGGGGTAGTCAACCAAATGTAGGCCCCAATCTACATTATCATATACACAGATGCCAGAGAAATATTTCTCCAACGCATACATGGGAAGGTCACTTCACATTTCAAATCTCTTCTTTGGTTGCCATTAAAGAGTCAACTCTTAGAGAAACACTAAACACTTTTTATATATAGTTCCCTTTTCTCAAATTTTATCAGTCATCTTGGGAAACCAATGTTTTCTAAACATCACATGCGAATTCCAACATCTGAAATAGAGACAAGAGTGACCATCAAAGTGAGTCTTGCATGACAAATAGCAGACCAACAAATGCAGACATGGATGATGGAAGAAATGGATATTGTTCTTATGGAAGAAAGAGAATGAATAATGAAGTGGATATAGGAACCTTGAGATTTGCTCAGAAGCAGCTGGCACAGAATAATACTCAATAAAGGTTAGCTCTCACCAACATTCTTGCTGGGACCTTGGAACATTGGCCACAGCCACCAATGACCAAGGTGTCATTTATTCAATTCTATTCTAGTCATCAGAGGCATTATGGATAAATTATGTCAGTAACTAAAAGGAAAACATGGCATCATTTTCCAAATATATGATGTATTGACTTTGTTATTGGAAATGTTGTGGGGAGATAGAGTCTGCAAAAACTCAGATGATGGATGGAAAGCAATAAGAAAAGTGAATAAAAAGGCATTGGAGAGAATGGTAGTTTTTCTTCACTTGAATTTCAGGTAGAAACTGTAAAAACAAGCTAGGACAAGCTTAACATAGGCAAGATGGTACCAGAGAATGGAGGGTTGTGGGAATCTGGGCTCTAATCAGTTGACTTTGGATTCAGGGAATGGTAGTGCGGAAGGATGATCAAAGGCTTTGAACCAGCCAGTAACATAGTCAGAATTTCAGTTAAAATGGTGAATCCGCAGGCGCATGGGTGGCTCAGTGCGTTAAAGCCTCTGCCTTTGGCTCAGGTCTGCCTACTTCCCCCTCTCTCTCTGCCTGCCTCTCTGCCTACTTATGATCTCTGTCTGACAAATAAATAAATACAATCTTAAAAAAAAAAAAAGTGAATCCAGATGTTGTGAAACACAGTAGAACTGGAATGGGAGGAGACCACCAAAAGAAGGAGAGCTAAGAGGCTGGTGCAACAAGTGAAGTGGAAGGCAGAAGAGAAACGCATTCAGTCCTCTGGCCAAGCACCCTCAATACCTGAAACACAGATGGTGTGTGTTACTTTTCACTGAGCGCAAAGGTGGAAGTTACAGAAAAAGAGGAGGAAGTGTGAAAGTTGGATGCAATGGCTGGGCGTGGGCAACATGAAGAGAATCCAAGATGAATTCCATCTCTTACTGAGGCTGTGAAGTCTTCCCTGCACCCAAATATTTTCCTAAGTCCGCGGTCTCTGTTCCAGAAAACACACCATTTGCTCTTCCTTCTTTGCTTCTCTTATTCTGCTGTTAACTTTCTCGCCTACCTTTCTGGATCTTACATAAAAATTTCATGCAGTTGCTCTTTTTCCATATTATTCAGCAGGGGATCTTATTGCTTCATCATTCCAAACTATGTTCTGAGGTAATATCTTCTTAGGAATTAACAGTCGCATAATAGAGACCACAGCAAGGGAATGTCATGTTTCCAAGAGAGATGACCAAGAAGCTACACAGCGAAGGGAAATTTTATTCAAAACCCAGAAAACAGAAGGTTCATAATAAGGCCAGTGATTTCAATTTAGAGTTTGTTAAAGGTCCGACTCCCAACACACACCTTTATTACCCTAATTACCTTTTCTCTTTGATTCTTCGCTCTGAAAATCTGGCCTAAACCACAGCCTTTGTCATCCCCATGGGCACAGAGATTTAAGAGCTCCCAACTCCATCACAGATTTGTCTCAGATCAATGAGGTGACCTTGAAAGAAACCCACTCTCAGTGCTTCAGTTTCCTTGCAGACAACACAGGAATGCTACCAAGTTTTCATACTTGACTAGAAGCACAAGGGCAAAGCCCTCTGAGGACATAAGGTGCTAAGTAACAAACAAGATGGAATATGTAATTCAATCAATCATGTCCCAACCCTGGCTGTGCCCATTTATTATTACTTTTCAATTTCTAAAGTGATGGCAAAATGGAATTTCCACTAATTTTTCGAGAACCTAAATCTGATTCTTATAATCCCAGGCTTTATGTTGCTGATATATTGTAGATATAATTTTTGTGTGTTCCAAGAGGCTTTCTGCTCACAGGGCATTGCTGTAAGTTGTGGATAATTTATTTTCCCCTGCTATTATATTGTGTAAATTACCATGTTGGCAATATTTTAGCCTTTCACACTTTGAATCAGTGCCCAGAATAATTCTAACAAGATTTTGATTCTCCGGAAGCAACTCCAGGAAGAAAGCCCTTCAGAATGCCTGCATATTCATTTACACTTCAGCTGAGAGAAACATCTCCTCCAGGTCAAGTATAAGGTGCACCTGAAGGGTAAGTGATACTTATCTCATCTCCCTGCTGATATCTATATCCTCCTCTGCTGTCAGGAACAATTGTAGAACCTTGCCAGCCGAGCACACATTCTCTGGCATTTCCACCTCAGGATGCAAGTTCTAGAATTGGAACCCAGTTTGAAGCCTTCCAGAAACCTCAAAGATGAATTTAATTCCAGATGTCCAGCCACATAACCAAATTCTGTGGTTTAATTTTACCACCCAAATGAGATATTTTGGTTTTCATCCAGGAAATGCCTCATTTCTTAGAACCAGGAGTAATCAGGAAGGGCAGAAAATGGAAATCAGGATGCCCAGCGAGGGCAGACGGGGTACTGCGGAAGCAGACACAGAGCCACGTGGTCATGAAAGTCTGAATAAGGACAGGGATTCCGTGCAACTCTTCCTTTGCTGTTGAATAAAGAGACAGCCTCACACAACAATAGGAAAAGAGGAAGCAAAAAGCTTCGATTTTGTTTTGTCCCCTCCACAATCCCACTCCTATACCAACTTCATGGGGAAAAAGTTTCTAGAACTCATTACTGGGACCCCAGGGACCAAATCTGCCTCCATCAAACCTCCAGGTCCAGCAGAGAAGTATGCCCTCCTTAGGTGGTCTGCTTCAATCCTGACAATCTGAGAGTCCTGGGAAGGTATTCTTTCTTAATATTCTCCATTTTAAGAATGTGGGAATGTTGTTAATAATGTGCTAATCTCACAAGGATGTTGTGAAAATTCAATAAGCAAATGTCTATGTGCCTTGCCCAGTATATGACACAATACAAGTTATCGACTGTTACTATTGCGAATTGTTCTCATTTATATAACATTAATAATAAGGATATTCTAGCAATATAAGGAAAGAGACAACATCTCAATATCAATGACTGGTATTGTTCCTTAAGAAGCTCCCACTCCAAGTCAGGATTGATTATGAACACCAGGGAAGGGAGGGCCCAGCTAGAGGGAAATAAATAGTCTCATTTCCCCCTTCGCATACTCCTCAGAAATACATATCAACTTTTATTTGTTTTAGCTAAGCTCTTCTTTTATCTATTCATGCTCCTATCTAAAAAATGCAGAAGTAGTTTGAGAAAGGAAAGAAAAGGCCCTTAGAAGTACTTTTAAATTTCTTCAAGTTTTCTAATGAACTTAATAAGCTCCCCAGATACATCTTACAAAGTAAAGAAACCTTCGAAAATATTAAAGTAATTTTGTTTTCTCCAGTGGTGATAGAACATTCTAGGTGACTAGTAAGCTTTATCATCATCAATTTTACAAGTGTTCAGTTAACAGTGAAAGGAAAATCACAAGAGAAAACACTTCCTCTTTGATGTCTTTTAATATATTTGGATGGCGCGCTGTTGCAAGATTTTTCACTGGACCAGTTTCTCTGAGTTTGCACCTCAAATTCCAGCTCAATGATGACAATTCCAAATGTTCCTCCTCTAACTGCCTGGCAGGCCAAGCGATTTTTGACACCACCAGGAACTTGCCAAGATTTTTGATCAAAGGAATAATACACTAAATTGAAATCACTGTCACTCTTGTTGCTATCCTTACTTTCTCAGCGAATGCTCCCATGAGAAGGCCACTGCTGTGGGCACCAAGACTAGAAGAAACAAGTGAAATACCTTGAATTTTGCCATCAACATCATAAATCTCCTCCAAATGACAAAAAACACATCAGAGTCCAAACCAGAAGAGGCATAAAACCACATATGAAGTACAGATCCATAGTCAGAAGCAATATCTAAGATGGAGGGCACCTTGCTGGTGATCAAGTTCATATGACTATTTTTAATGTCCGGTTGGCTTTCTGCAGACCAGATATCAGGAATTCCTTGCCCAAAGCTCGTAACAGGCAGGAATGTGTTTTATTCCCCACTGTCTAGGCAGGGCGTAGATTTATTTACTAGGCAGTATTTCCCTGATTGCAATCTCTGGGCCACTTTTATCAATCTCACTCCGGCTGCTTGATTAAAATCCAGATTCTTGGGCTCTCAGTCTAAGCTTCCTCAACCAGAGTCCCTGCCAGAAGTCCTGAAAATCTGAGTATTTAGTAAACTATCTAGGTTATTTCCAGGAAAGCATGCATTTGAAATGAGAACCGACATTATAACCCATGAATATCAAAGCTACATGTACTCCTTATGTACAGAATCACTTCCAAGGTGATACTGGGGGGTTCCAAGAAAGAGAAGTCATGCTCAACTGCCCTCAAGCAACTGAAATGCAACCTGATATGAATATCTATAAAATAACTAATTAACCCTGAAAGGGATCAGAGTAAAGTCAGCATCTTCCTTAGGTAAGTGGCCAGTAGCCTGGTCACAGAGTTGTGTCACTGTTCTTGGCTAAAATGGTTTCCTGCTTTGTTTTTAGAATAGAATTGAAGAAAAGGGTGACTCTGGCCTCTGTAGACAATGTAGATCTGCAAAACTGAGGATGCTTTCTTCTTGAATGTCCAGAAACTCCTGTTTCTAATATCCACTAAAGAAGGTATGAGGATTAGGTTCCTTTGGAATGGTGACACTTCAACCAGGAGATGAGGCTATGTGTCCTTCTTCTCCCCATGCTGCTCTGCAAGACCACCCCGACTCTCCAGGGTCTGGAGCAAACTCATCCCTGCAGCTTCAAGGTCTACTTGTTCCGAGCATACAATCTAATTAGAGGGGGATGGATAAAACAAGTCTATCAAAGGCATTGTGTTGACTATCAGTCACTCGAATCAGTTTCTAAGCTGCTCTGTATTAATGAACTAAATAGATATCATCTCTCAGAGCTTATCTTCTATGAAAAATTTCTAGCCTTTAAATTATAACTAATTCATAAAATTATGACTTCCTAAAGCAGGAAAGAAATGCAGAAATTTGTGCATTACTTTGAATATAGGCTTTAAACAGACTTAGTTCATTATCTCATGCACATTAGATGCTCCCCAAAATTTGGTTTGATTTCTTTGTTGTTGTTTGGATTGGTGGATGTATTATGGAGACAAGAACTTCAAAGCCCATTTGGACTCCAGGAATGAAGGAGAATACTTGACCCACCTAAGTCAATAATAAAACAGTACTCAAAGCAGGTGTTTTCCTAAACCACTATCGCTGAGCCCAAACAGAGGGAAAACTGAGTTCCTTCTTTCTGGAACATAGGGAGGCACCTATATGTAATGTTTGGGGTCTTAGATTTTTCAAGGTGATGTCAATAAATGTTTGGGTATGTATCTGATTCAGCTTTCTGTAACCAGCGCTACAGTTAATATAGATTTGTGCTCCCTGCATGGGATTTCATATCTATAGATCAGAGAGCAGAAGCCTAAGCTGGGATCCGAGAGAACAGGGGGAGCTGCAGGGGCAGTGTGACATGCTGGGATGAGCTCTCTGTCCCTGTCAGAGCAGTTTCTCACTGAGCCAAGCTCCTGTCATCATGTGCTATTATCTGTAGGAGATGAGGCAACAATTCTATAAAAAGGACATATTTTGAACTATGCCTATAAAAGTGTAAAACATAAAGATGAATATTTTCCAGATAAATAAATCTCCAACATAAATCCAGCAAAAAAAGTAAATAATGAGACTGATTCTGGGACAGGTACTTAGAGAAAATGAGAAAGGTCTGGAACCTGCTGGGGGCCCCTTCTGCAGGATTAAGCAGGAGGGCCAGAATACTTTTTCCCCCACCTCTGAACAGTGGTTTCCATGATATCCACTGCACTTAGGAGCATAAACTCTACCCAGAAGGAGACAATCATAAGGATGCTACCTGAAGCTACTACTAGCATTGCATTTTCCAATTAGCTTGAATAATAAACAGAAAACAGCATGGTGTGAGAATACTTAGACTAATAAGCCTGCCACAACCCTTGAAACAATCCAAATCTTGAAACTATTTGGAAGTCCAGTTCATACAAGCACAATTTTCTTAATGAGAGTGAGACTACCATTGTCTTCCATTTCCAAATCCCAAGACCACTTACTGTTGAGTAGTCTAATATCTCAGAGTCTTTACATTAGGATGCTAGCACTCACAAAATCACTTTTAATGAAAGAAATTGGGAAACTCTTCTAAAGCAAACAGTCAAATTCTGATCCATGGACTCCTGGGAATTCCTGAGACCCTTTTGGGGGCATGTTCATAGGATTAAAACCATTGTCATAGTAATACTAAAAAGTTATTTGCCATTTCATTGTGTTGACGATGCACTGATGGTACAAAAGCAGTAGTGGACAAAATTGCCGTAACCATAGCAAAAGTCAGATTAGAGGTACTAAGCTGTGCTAGTAGTCACGGTATCTTCCCCACCAAACAGTTGCAGAAATCAATTAATCAATTAAAAAGAATAAATGTTAGCTTCACTTAAGAATTTCTTTGATCAAACAATAACAATTAATTTCATTAAATCCTGACCCTTGAATACATATCTTTTTGATATTTTATGCCATGAAAAAAGAAGCACACAAAAAGTATGTATGCGGCTTACCAAAGTCCAAAGGTTATCTCAAGTAAAAGCATGGGTGTGATTGAGTCATGAGCTGTTCTAGCTCATTATTTCACATAAAATCATTTCCACTTGAAAAATAAATGACAGATAACTATGGTTACCATTTGGGCATTTGACAATACAGATTAATGAAGTAAGCTTTCACATCAGGGTAAATGAATGACAATGTGTGTTTTTAATGAGAGAATTTTCAAGTGAATATTAGAATTTCAGAAAACTTGTAACCATACAAGTTATAAGCCACACAGTTTCCTCATACATAAAGACTTTTCTGCTGAGAACAGTGGTAATATTAACTAATATGTTTTGGGGATATCATTTAATGAAACATGTCAATGTCTAGAAGAAATGATCTATACATGATACTACAAAATAATGCATGGATACATGATCCAGTCAGAGTGCAAGATCGACAAATAGATCGTGATAGAACTGAGGATGAAAAGGTTTATTTTTAGCATTTCCATTTCAATGTTTCAATTAGCCTCTAAGAAATTACCACTTGACAAGGTTGAATGTCACAGCAAAGAAGAATATCTACAATTATCTGACAAGACATTAAATATTCCTCCCTTCCAAATAGGTATCCAGATGATACCAAATTTTCTTCATATAGTTTATCCAACTAACAGATGGTAAGATATTGAATACAGAAGTAGATTTGAGAATCCAGTTGTCTTCTATTAAGTCAGTCATTAAACAGATTTGGAAAGTGCAAAATATGTCATTTTTCTCACTATTGTTGCTTTAGACTTTATATGGTTTATTTTTCATTAAAAAAAACATGGTATTTATACTAATAGGTATTGGCTATTACTATTTTTAAATAAAATAAAAGGGAAATGTTTTAGAATTCTTTTAGTTTTAATTTCTAATGTTGTAACTGTCAATTGATATAAACAATTAAAAAAAAAAACTCTCTCTAGCCCCCAGTTTTTAAGAGAGGAAAGTGTTCCTAAAACCAAACAGTATAAGAACCACTGCCCAAAGTCAAGGGAGGAACAATGGGTCTATTCCCCATTCCAAGAAAATCACAAGGAGATGAGAGTAAGCAACATAACAAAGAGCAATGCAAATAGTTTAAGAACCATTATTGTTTTATATCCTCTAAACAAAAAAATGTAGAAAATGCAAAACATAATGATAAACTGTGAGACAACTAGACCACCTTTTAGTGGCCCAAAGAGCAGCAAATGCTTATAGGTCAAGTCACTGGGAGAACATAAGAGGGTAATTCTACAGAACTAAAAAGTGAGACCTCCTTTCTCTTAGATTATAAAATCTATCACTTTTGACAGGAATCAAAGCAGAGGACAATGATTAATAATGAAAGAAAGAAAGAGGGTCTCCGAAGCAGGGATGATAACGGCAGGAAAGGCAGTCATCTGTTTGAGTGGGAAAAGGTCATCCCAAAGAATGGTAAGAAGGAAGTTAAGACAAAAACACTAGCATTTGAAGGACACTTGTTAGGTATAGAATATGACCTCTACCCTTCACATGCACCATCTTATTTAATCTAAAGGGCAAGACCAAAAGGTAGGTATTGTCATCACAGAAGCTGCAGCCAAACATCTTTCTTCCAGATTTCTTCCTCACAAACTCTTCCCAGAGTTCTTCAAGACATGAAGATACTCTGCTACTTCAACTTCTCTGAACTCCTCCCTGGGGCGAAGAATTAAATAGAATAATGTCTGTAAAGTTAGTAAATTACTCATGTTTATATTCTTAAATACATAGCTACTTGTGAAAATGCTTTTATATTTTCCCTTTGATATTTTTTGATATTTATTTGGTAGAATTACTACACTTTCAGATTGTGGGTACTTAAGGTACTTAAGAGCATGCTAAATTTGCAGAAGGCATAGTGAGCAAAGCAACAAAATGTACAAAATGCAAAACATAATGAGGAAAGTCACAAGGGAATGGCACAAATACAAACAACTCTTAACAATCATCTCTGAGGGGGCGCCTGGGTGGCTCAGTGGGTTAAGCCGCTGCCTTCGGCTCAGGTCATGATCCCAAGTCCTGGGTTCGAGCCCCACATCGGGCTTTCTGCTCGGCAGGAAGCCTGCTTCCTCCTCTCTCTCTCTGCCTGCCTCTCTGCCTACTTGTGATTTCTCTCTGTCAAATAAATAAATTAAAAAAAAAAAATCTAAAACAATCATCTCTGAGGCATTAAGCTTCTCAGAATCCATGTATGGAAATTCATGTTTGGTGCCAATGGGATCAATTCATAAAGGTCCTGTATTTAGAACTCTGAGCTGTTGCGTGCACCAGTGACTTACGATCATTTACTATAAATATAAGTTAGCCTTCCTGTCTGAAGGTCCTAGCAGCCCAGCACCCCCACACTTGAACCTAGGATTGTTTCAGCCGTAGGAAGGTAAATTTGCCTGTGGCTCTCTGTGTTCTCCTCAGTGCTGCTGATTACTAGTAGCACGACTGTGTGAGCTGGTTGCTAGCACTAAATCGCGTGCCCTCTGGCTACAGAACAAAGCTTACCTAAGTGGTCGATGCAGGGATCAAAACTGCAAATGAGTTCTTGCTTAGCACTGAGTTGACACAACTAAAATAAGCAGCCAGCATAATCAAAGAATCCTATGAAAAACATGTTAGTGTATTAAAATCCAACATTTTTATTAAATACCTACTTGCAGAGGCCATCATGCTGCTCGTTGTCAAGTAATTAAACAGGCACCAACATTAGGGGTGATTTTAGCTAATGTCAGAGGCATTCCTCTCATTAAAGTCTGCCTAATCACTACATCGTGATTGCCCGAAAAAAGTAAAATTCAAAATTGCTGAAGGCGTAAACAAAATCTATTTTCATATTGCCTAGTTATCTGAGGTGTGAATATAGATGATTTCACAATTTGGGGAGCAGAATCTCCTGGATGATTATATGCAGCAAATTTCTTTTTATAACTGTGAAGGAAAAGTTTCCCAAATCCAGGGGAAAAAAAAAATGTTTGTTAACATCTGTATTCAACATGTTGGGAATTCATTTATGCAAGGTTTGCACATAAGTCCTAAGCATATTTTGCTGCTTTATTACAACAAAGACTATTCAAATTTTTATCTTTCATTTCCTCTAAGATTCTTCAGTTTTCTTGGTTAAAAAAAATGGTTCCTGCATGTCAAGTTTCTTAAGCTCAATTTCACTGCACATAACAAGCAGAATACATATTTCAGAAGCTTATAAATTTTCCCAAATAGCTAGTAAGTTCAGCATACTTGTCTTGTTGTTCAGTTCTGCATAACTTTTTGTTATATTAAGAAACATAATAGAAGATAAGTAAGTTCTACTATAAAATGGACATTCTTCTAGTAATTTAGCAAGAATCTGCATTTATTAAGCATTTCTTAATATCGGTCTAAATATCTAATGTCTAAATATCAGTCAATCATTCAGCAGGAATTTAACAAATCCTTATTTTCTGTGTATTGTGGCCCTGGGCATTACAGGAGATCTAAAAATACTAAAGCTGCCCTTCTTTAAGGAACTTAATGGGTATTATGAGAAGTAAAAAGGACTATGTCAGAATATTTTTGGCATGCTAAATCATAGAGGTTTTTACATATTTGTGAGTGTTTTTCTACATATTCTGAGCCATTTCTCCCCTCTCCCCAACGGTGCCTCCATATTTAAATATTTAGCTAGGCACAAACGCTTCCTATTTTCACTTTACATATGAGATGTGACAGCATCAAGTAGAGGAAAAAATACATTTTTTCCTTGTCTTTTGATTTTCAAAAGACTAGCACTTAGGAGAATGCAAAAGATTACACATAGAAGAGAAGGGTTTTGCAAAACACAAATAAAAGTAAGCCTGCACTGTTCCCGATCTTTGTCCACCCGGATTAGAATAGGATGTCTAGCACTAGGATGGGGAGGAAGGGAATGGACAAAGGCATAAATATTGATGCATCCCAAGGATAAGGATCACATACCCACGTGAAAAGTAACAAAATTCTAGGAAGGCTTGTGGGATCAGAAAGCAAGAGACCTGTACCTCACTTCTCAGATAAAGACACGAAGAGGCAGCAGGACTCCTTCCCAGCTGAAGACATGGGAGAGGAGTGGCCACCTGCTGCACATTGGCAAACACAGCCTTCTGTGGCCTCTGGGATTTCTTCCCCTTTCCTGGCACAGGAGCACAGAATGATGGCCACGTGCCAAAGACGACATCAAGGCAGCAGAGAGAGCAATGGACATGCCAGGGCCATATAAATAGGATACAGATACATCTCCAAAACACCCTAATTACAGGTGAACGCTAGCAGGAAATATACCACCCCAAAATATGACTGAAGGAGCTCAGGACTTCCCAACACAAAATATGCTGCGGCATATTGATTGCTTTGAACCATAGGTACTGGAAAAATAGCAAATGTGGGGAGAAGATTTTTCTGAACTCCCTTTATTACCTAAAGACAGATATCCCAAAAGAAACTTACCTGTCACAATTCCCCTCCCTAAGAGTTTCAACAACCAAGGAAAATTGACTCTTATGGCAGGAGAAAGAGACTTACACCACACTTAGACAAACTGTCATAAACCATCATGCCTCCCACCTATTCTTCTGAGGGCCCATTCATCTTTCTTAAAATGTACTCTCTCCTAAGAGACCTCTATCTTCCCTCCCTTTTATCTATTAAAATGGTATTTAAATAAACAAACAAAAAAAAAAATCCCAAACACACGTTCCCCAGGCAGATGCCCAGACAGCACCCAGCAGATGGTAAGCATTCCACCTCCAGCCTCTGAAGACAAAAGACCTTGCAAGTTAAGGGCACTGGAGAGGCTGCCCTGAGAAGCCGCTCTTGGGCGGTTCTAGGAACACAGACCAGGAGTTTGGCCCCTGTTGCTGTTTTTCCCTAGGGCCTCTTTTGAGTAACAGTGTTTTTCTGAATAATATAACCAAACTTCTGGACTAGAGACCAGATATGAATCTTGATCTTCAGAAATGTGGGTTTGGTGTCTCTGTCTTTAAAGACGCTTGTACACATGACAGAAATAACCAGGTTTGGGGAAATGCCAACCATCCTTTGAGAGATTAATAGGAGCAATCATGCCTCCTTGCATAAGGAAACCTGCATAAGAAGTCAGTGAATTCCGTAGGCTCTTTTCCTGCACTCCCCAGTGCAGTTAATACCTCATTTTCAAAAACCGCAAAATCATGGCAACGTTACAAAATGATCATGTCCTTAGATTAGATTGTAAGCCCACCGGGCAGGTACTGTGTCTAATGTTTCGTGTGGCGCCTCTCGCATTGTTAGAGATCAATAAACATTAAACAACAACAACAACAAAAAAAAAAATGGTATTTAAACTTGAATTCTTTTTTTTTTTAAGATTTTATTTATTTATTAGAGAGAGTGAAAGAGAGAGACCAAGAAGGGAGAGGATCAGAGAGAGAAGCAGACTCCCCGCCAAGCAGAGAGCCCCACACAAGATTACATCCCGGGACTCTGGGATTGTGACCCGAGCCGAAGACAGAGGCCCAACTGGCTAAGCCACCCAGGTGCCCCTAAACTTGAATTCTAAGTTACCTCAGAAACTTGGTCATTTTCCCCTGGGTATCTCCTATATATACATGAGGTATACATGTTAGTAAATTTCTTTTGCTTTTCTTTTGATAGTCTCTTTTTAGCATAGGAGTCCCAGCCAAGAACTCAGAAGGGTAAAGGGGAAATTCTTTTCCCCTACAACTGAATGGCCAAGGCAGTGAATACATTAGTGGATTTGAGTTTTGACACTGAACATTGAAGATCTAATGACCCAACACCCACTGCAGAATTCCTAAGGCTTTAGGATCAGATCCTGTAGAGTTTAGACAATACTGGGGGGAAAGGGGAGTATAACTTCTCACCGGGATTGTATGTTGATCACCCCAGTAAGACAGTCAAAAGGGAAATTCACTATTACAAGAAATGAACAAAGTTGTATTTTTCCCATATTTGAAAAGTGTGGGCTGATATTTATAGCCAGCGTTCTAAAGCAAAATCATTAGCATCTGATTAGATCCTACCCTACAGATAGTAAGAGCTCTCAGATCTCCCATTTATGGAAGGCCACTTATGTACCTGCAATGTACAGTAGCATTGCTACTGAATAAAAGTAATCTGGAAGGGTTTCACAAGATAGAATGAACCAGAGCTGGTCGTTGGAGGACAGGTAATGTTTAGGGAAGATGAGTATCAGGAAGGGAAACTTTCTTGATAGGAAAGAAAGAACAAAGAAAAAAGGAGCAAATGGGATCAGCATTACATGTCACAGAGGAAGATGAGTGACCAGCTAGGAACTGAACATGTATGGATGGAGAATAAAATGAAAATATTTGACTAGGGATTGTAAGGTCATATGAGCTCGAACACCAATGTGTTCTGCATGACCGTACATGACAAGCAGCGAAAAGCTCAATCAAGGTTAGGATTCTCTTAAATATGATCATTTTCAACCTTTATAACCAGTCTTAAAGATGAGGTTTTCTGAAACAAATGGGCACACCAGATCCTTCTTCTCACTTTCCCGAGTGTTTTGTGGCTGGAGGTACAGATAATAAACCACAGAGCAAAACAGTATAATCAGCAAGGAGGGGGACTTTGAGGGAGGGTCTTTCATCACCAGCACTATAACAGAATAGCATTTACATGAAATTGATTTTCGGTGGTAAAATTATGGTTGTGATGTTCCACTGTAAATATTGACAGCATTAAAAGGAATGTCTAAAAGACGGGCACTAAAATGTCACCAGAAAAAGGCTGACTAGTATTTATGCTAAATTCCTCAAATTGCATCCCCTTTTTACATAAGTAGTGATGCCTCAAGAAACAAAGCAGATAATTCTCTAGAGCTATGAAGTGAAAGGAAATGAATGTGCCTACATTCATGTAGGAAGACACCCACTGCCCCTCTCGTCATAATGACGCAGGGTGCTTTTTCTCCCCATCTTTGAGGATTTTCAGATAAGAAAGCTTACATGTTTCCTATCTTGAGCTCAGAGGATGAATAGACAAAATAAATCACCATAGAAATAAAGTACCCTCACAAACATGAAAGGATTTCTAATCCTGAGTAGAGAATCATTTATTGATGGGACTTCACATTTGAACTTAGAATCATGTTTATCTATTTAATGAGGAATTAGACGAGCAACTTGTTAATTATGGGAGGGGATAAAATCAGACTCTGCTGCTTCTCTATTAGTTGTCATAAAACAAAGGCTAAAAGGCATAATCGGAGGATTTCACTCAGCTAAATTTCTAAAAGCTTTTTGTATGTCCTCTATCATCTTCTCCCTCGACATCTAGCAGTTTCATTATGAACCGTTGGTAACCTGTGTACTGTCTAATTCAAGAAAATAGGCTGCAGTCTTGTGATCTCCAATATAATTTTTAGAATTATATGCAATTATTCTGAAAGAAGAAACTGAAGAACTATCCTGGAATTCATTTTAAGAATATTATTTCTCACATAGTACATTTATTAAGTAATTTAGAGCAAAATATTTTATTGGGTTGCTAATTATATTACAGAACATTATATTATATTTTTGAGCTTATGCTAAAATATCCTTGGAATGAATCATAATTCTAGGATTAATAGACTTACAGGTTTTGAAAAAATGAAAGGTTCTCTTTGAAATATTGCAATTAGTGCTTTGCATTGCTACTGAATAACACTTTCTTCCTCCAGTTATTCTGAGGAATGTAATTTAGAGTGTTTTGTACAGAATCTTATTATAAGTTTGAATTTTGACAATGACATTTCACATCAAAAGGCAAACTTGTTGAGAAACACCAAATGCAGAAATTCTAAGACCGCCTCAGAAAGGTAAATACCTTCTACTATGATCAATAACAAGCAGAGGCATAAAGGTACAGTTGCCATCTCATAAGAAGTCTATGGATTTCACAAAGAATCACAATCAGCCATTTACTTGGGGTCAGCTAAGTAGTAAAGCTACTTGTTTAAGTTGAGTATTTGTGCCAAAGCGACGGTAGAACTTATTAAAACAGAATAATTGGCAGAAAATAGACCTGTTCTTCAAACACCCTCAGAAAACTTTGGGCTATGAGAAAGTTCAGTGCTCATTTCCTGGAGATCTATTAGACTGTGGCTTCCTAACATGAAGATGGTAGGTGAAATCAATGAAGAGCCAACGACACAAGTTGCTGGCCTCAGGGAGAAAGTTGGAATGACTTGGCTAAGGTCACCTGGGGGCAAAACTGAATTCTGAGTAGAAGCTTCCCAATTCCAAAGTGAAGTCTACACACTACGGTCCTACTGATTTTTTTTTTTTCAGGAAAGGAAATAGAGGATATTGTACATTTATTTATTTGTCTAGTTATGTATGTGCTTGCGTATGTGTCTGTGATTGCAGGCTGGAACGGGGTAAACTGGCTACCTATTGGGAAAGAAGCATAGGTTGGGAGCTCAGGGTTGGAGCCTGAATTAGAGCCTAAGGCCAGAGGTTTAAAATCTGACTAAAGGGCTGCTTTAATGATCAATGAAAATAATGCCAGTGTGAAATAGTGGAAAGTTCATGAGAAAAGGAATAGAGAGATGCAAGCTTTCGTTGCAAAAACAGTTAAGTCTGTATGATTAGCTGTCTGTGGGCAAATAACTTAACTCCTAGATCCTGAACCAGTAAAGTAAAAAAACTGGAATAAAATCACTTTGTATTACATGAGATCTTTTGCATTTGTTCTATTTAGGACAAACAAAACACAATTTCAACCTTTCTTCATTTTTTCATTAGTTAAATAAAAACTTCAGATATTTTGATTCATCCTTAGTCTAATCAAGGTATTGTGCCTCATAAATACTAAGCTTGCAAAATACTCTGTTCAATGAATGAAGTTATTTCTGAACAAATTAATAAGTAAAAGGTTTCATAACATAGGATATCATTTTGTAACGGACAATGAAATCAACAGTAACCAAATTGATTTCTCATGCTCACCACTATTTCTCTATGACTGTATCTTACAGGTCTGTCTGAATGTACATACACTATCTCTATTCCTCTGAAACACCCTCCAATCCTGGATTTCCTCTTGTTATCTATTTTGAACACCATTGTGTTCTGGGGCTGCAATCTGTTTGTACCAATGATAAACTCAATGGCTCCCAAACTTTGTCAGCTTCTACAAGGCAAGGAATACATCTGTCTAGATACCCCTTAAGCAATTAGCTATAAATTATATGGTTTGAGAAGGGAGTAACTGGTATGTTTGCTGAAGAGTTCATCCAATATGATCCCCAAAATTACCAACCTAACAAGGCTAAAAGTTTGATATCCAAATATTCTAGTCATTTTAGTTACTAAATCATACCACCAAAAAATGTTTCTAATCCACAACTATGAGATTAACCTTAAGAGTAGTTAAATTGACAGGATTTACCCTCAAAGCCTGATGAAAATAGAATTGTCCCATTGATCATGGTTAGCATGCCTCCACCTTAACCATTCTCTGGACCCTGTTCTCAGGCCCCATTACTTAAACCTGACACGAGTTTAGAGGAGAGAAAAATCACTGTCAGGCTAGGAAAAAAAAAAAGTTCAGAGTCCATCATTGTGTTGGAATTATTAGTAGGATCCTAAGTAAACCAGGCCACCTTGGAAGGACCAAGAGACCAGAAAGCTAGGTAAAAGACCAGAGATGGAAACTGAGGGGAGACTAAAGGAATCCTAAAGACAGTCTTTGCCCATTTAAATTTTTCCAAGGATCAGCTCAACTCGCTAAATTCAAATACAATTTTTGCCATTGGATGAGAACTCTAAGGTAACATTATAACGAAGAGAGACAAGGTGTGTCTACAGTTTTTGAGGATTAAATTGGGAGGTAAAAGCCAAATCATTTATTATCTATCTTAATTTGATCTAGCTACCTTTTTTAGAAATACATTTTAAGCCAATTCTAAATGAGGGTTGGATCCTAAATCCAGGTTTGAATCACATCAGGTCACTGGACACCGCCTAAAAATTGAGATCTTGAGAGAAAACTGAGTTTGTTTTTCCCTGTAAGATATCCTTAATATGCCTTAACAACCTGGAGCCATAAATTTTAGTGTATGTATGAAAGGTCTACGAAGGAAATTTTAGCCTCGGAGCTGGGTCAGCAGCATTCAGTTGAAGCCCGGCCATTCAGCATTTATGCTCCTTACCAAGTGGCAGATACCTATAAAGGTAATGAGTTTGAGTGGCTTCATCTAACGTAGTGGTGCTTTAAGCCAATGTCTAACAAAAACTCATTTGGAAGTTAGAGAGGAATCACTGCTTGGTTGGGGAGAAAACAATAAGGTATTTCCATCCTCAGCGGAGATAAGAAATGAAGTGATGACCGCAAAGTAAAGCAGCACCCTCCGAAGGGGTAATGTACAACCGGTGGCTCTAAGTGACAGGATCTGGCCATGGCCCGGGGTGCGAGAGGCTTGTGTTTGGAGTGGGCCGGGCCAGGGAATTAGTCATGGAGACCAGGAAGATGGGAGCAGAAAGAGAGGAGAGAAGAGGGGAAAGGTGAGGGTGGACAACCAGCAGGAGACTGAGGCAGGAAGCCAGTACGGTTGGGTGGGGGGGAGAACAGTTGGGGGAACAGCCTTCAATTAGCATCACACTCCCACAATTTACTCAGCTATTTTGACGTCCCAGATTTCCTCTAAGTAAGATCTCCACAGGATCTGCTAAGTACAGATCATTTTTCTGTTTGTCCTCTCTTCCCTTTCTTCTTCTAAGGGCCTAATGAAATGAAAACGTGGGAGAAGAAAAGAGATTTTTAAAATAACATTATTTCAGGAATACAGACAACAGCCACGTACCCCCCTCGGTATTGACCCAGCACTCTGCCTTGCCAGCCTCTTTTTAAGTAATTTTAGAACAAATGCAACTCAACAGGTCTATGAACTACCTAGAATACATGAAGAAAATAGGATAAGAGGCAGAGTACGCTAAAGATCCCTGTAATCCCTGGTCACCATGGGCTTTTTTCAAAGCTTATGCTTATCTTACTTAATTACATTTTCTCCTGAGAAGAATGGAGTGTTAAGAAGTTGGAAATGAAATCAACTAACCTATATTCCTTATATTATACCAGAAGAAATTGCACCCCAAAGCCATTGAATGAGTTGTCCTAGAACATACACAAGTCTGATAATGATAACAAGGTAATGCCCAATTTTGCTGGTATTGTCACAGTATTAAGGATGGTATCTATGCACACTTAAATGGTTATCTGTAGTTCAGTACACTACTCACTCTTTTCTTATTCACACAACAAAAAACTGTTGGGGCACCTGGGTAGTTCAGTGGGTTAAGCCTCTGCCTTCAACTCAGGTCATGATCTCAGGGTCCTGGGATTGAGCCCCGAATCAGGCTTTCTGCTCAGCAGGGAGCCTGCTACCCCTCTCTCTCTGCCTGCCTCTCTGCCTACTTGTGCTTGCGCTCTCTCTCTCTCTGTCAATTAAATAAATAAAATCTTTAAAAAAAAAAAAAGCTTTAGGAAAAAATCTTTTATTATATTTTATTTTCCCTAATCCATGCTTCCTTGATCTCCTGAGACTAATTCTGAGCAAACAAAAACTTTATAAACAAGTCTTAGAAGTGTGATTTCTTTAATGCAGTGTGTATTAAAATGTAATTACCAATAATCTTAAATTGATAACATAATGAAGAATTCACTTTTATGGTTCTTTCTGTCTTAAACAGTAGGTTGAATCTTCAAGAAGTTTCTTAAATGAAAATGAATGGCCAGTTAAGAGTTGAAAAATGTGTTTGAAATTTTGAATATAGTCCTCTATTATTTCAAAAAATTTTCAATATTCAATGACAATGTATTCCACTAAGATGTCTTCAATGATAACCTGAAAAAAATAAACACAAGTTAAAAGGATAACATCAGGGGCATCTGGATGGCTCAGTCCATTGAGCACTTGGCTCTTGGTTTTAGCTCGGGTCATGGTCTCTGGGGAGTCCCGCATCAGGCTCCGAGCTCAGTGGGGAGTCTGCTGGTCTCTCCCTCTTCCTCTTCCTCTCTATGCCCCTCCCCATGCTCATGTGCTTGCTCTCTCTCAAATAAATAAATAAATCTTAAAAAAAAAAGAAAGGATAATATCAGTATGCCACACTAATATGAAGAAGAAAGTGTGACAGAAAATAGCCATTAGTCCTTTGGCTGAGAAAAAAATATATTTATATAACTTCTCTTAAGTTTAGTTCTGTCTTTACAAAAAAAAAAAAAAACAAACAAAAAACAAAAACAAGAAAATAGTGTAATTCTTTTAAAATGTTCACTGATGAAATGGAAACTCTGTAAAAGGGTATGTGGAATGTAAAGCATGAGAACTTACTGCCATCTTGTGGAATGTTTGTATTCTGAAGTATCTTCTCCCCTTTATTTTCTGGCATGTCATTTTCCCTAGCTATTAGTTAGAAAACGACTCAATAGTTCCCCAGCAACTAACCAGAACTAATATTATTTACAAAACAAGACTCACGAAAACTCATGCATTTTGCATGATGGAGATTTTGATTCCTTAGTTGAAGATTTGGTTTCCTCAGCACCCCTTGTTTTCAGCCATTTACTTACCTACTTCCCCTAGTAAGTGGATTTCCCTCTTAATTTAATATTTTTACTTGTCAGGGATTCAGCATGGAAGAAGAAAAATGTTAGCAGAGTGTTAATTGGCAAAGAAAAAAAATCAAAGAGCACATTCTATTCTCAGCATCTAGAGCAATTTTTAGAGTCGTTCCATCCACACTACCCAAAGCGTTGTCCCGGGCCTGGCATCACCTGGGAGCTATTACTAATACAGAAACCTGGGCCCTATTCCAGACCTGCTGAATCAAAATTTGCATTTTTATGAGATCCCCAATTGATTCACATACACAGGAAAATTTCAGAAGCACTAGCATAGGTTACCATATTTCCCTCCACTTCCTTAGAGCAAAATATGCATACACACACACACACACACACACACACACACACACACACACACACACACACACAAAATGTTGTTTGGAGTTAAGAGAAAAGCCAAGCATCAAAACACCTGGACTCAAGTCCATATTACTTAATTGTGTGCATCTGACTTTAAGGCCCAGTAATTTAATTTTTGCGAACCTGAGATTCTGCCATCTGTAACGTGGAAGAAGGTGTTTACAAGATGATTCTAATGTCCCTTCTCATTCTAAAATTGTTAGATTTATTATTTATGCATCAGTTGTTCATTGGGTTAAACATACATGCATGAGCAAATTGACTGTCTCAATACTGATTTTTTGATGTAATGATTAAATTTTAAACTCATAGCTGGCAAACTGTTTTGTCCCAGGAGAAATGTTTCATCTGGTAAGCAAGGTATTTTTAAAAATTTGAAATTATTTATCAACATTTTTTTAAATTACGATTTTACCACAGACCTTTTGGATTTTCTTCTCTTGAAAAATTAGAAAACCTGTCAATTCTTAGCTCATATTTCCACATGGAAGCAATTACCAATGGTGGGCTCCCAGTCTGCCCTAGTCTCCACTCACCCCTATTCTTTACATTGATGGTGGTAGGCTTTGGAGTCAGTAACCTCTGGCTTTGGTGGTGTCCTCAGTCAAGTCTTTTAACATGTTCAAAGGCTATAATGGACTAAATGAAAACCTGCCCTCTTTCACAAACTCTAATCTTCAAATCTGGATGGTCTATTTCTTCATGGTATTAATACTCTCATTCGAAAGTGACGGCTAGAGGTATCTGGGTGGCACAGTCAGTGGAGCTCTTGATTTCAGCTCAGGTCATGATCTCGGAGTCATGGGACCGAGCCCCCCATGGGGCTTTGCGCTCGGTGGGAAGTCAGCTTGTCCCTCTCCCTCTATTCCTGCCGCTGCTCGCACTCCATCTCTCTCTCAAATAAATAAATAAGCAAAAATCTTTTTTTAAAAAAAGATATTTTTCTTTTCTTTTTTTTTTAAAGATTTTGTTTATTTATTTGACAGACAGAGATCACAAGTAGGCAGAGAGGCAGGCAGAGAAAGAGGGGAAGCAGGCTCACTGCCAAGCAGAGAGCCTGATGGGGGGCTAGATCCCAGGACCCTGAGGCCATGACCTGAGCTGAAGGCAGAGTCTTTAACCCACTGAGCCACCCAGGTGCCCCTAAAAAGATATTTTTCAAAGGTAACCCCTAAGTGCATTTAAACAAGTAGAAGCCACATGAAATGCCTTCGATCATAGGGGTTTTCATACTGCAAATATTTATTGAACAATGCCCAGAGTGGTAGAACAATTTTACACAAGACAGAACAATTCCTGTTCTGTCTTAAGCCTTACAGCAGAGAGATATAAATGAATGAGCAATTCTAATAACATATGATGGTGGTTTTGATAGAGAATTTGAGCTGGTCTAGGCGTTTTGTTCACAACAGCCTTTAAGCTGAGGCCTAATGGGCAATAGTAGCTAGTGACCAAGATGGGAAGAAGGTTCCAGAGAAGGAACAGCATGAGCAAAGTCCAACAGGGAGAGAGAGCAAGGCAACAAAGTAACTAAAAGATAAACAATGCTGCTGGAATGAAAAAGAAAGAAGCAGAAACCTGACATGAAATGAGCCTGAAGAGACGGGATAGTTTCTCGATGTTGGATATTCTCCTAGGAGCCATGGAAGGTGACTGATGGGCCTTAAGCAAAGAGTCATTTTTGAGCTTTTAAAGTATCACTCTGAGTTAAGTATACATCTATGAGCTTGCACAGCCACAGAAATTACGGACATCAAATAAATTCGTAAATGCACCACCATCAGATTCATATTTTGCCAAATGGATGAAAAATATGAATTTCTCACGCCCTAGAAACACTGTGGCATAGGACTAGGACATAGCTTTCACATTTTACAACATATTTTTCATCCTGTTATGAATCTCCGAGATAGTATGTAGAACTTCAATGGGGGGTAATGCTGAAGTCTCAGTTTGCGCCCTGTGGATGGAGAGGCAGGTGGAGCCCAGTGCCCCCCCAACCCCCCGCCCCGGCCCGGCACTTCTACCACAGGCTCTGCTATACCAAAGGACTACAAGCATAGCCAGTGACATTCACTCCTGGGCGCACAGGAGGGTGTATGCATTATCCCTTGACCTCCCGGCTGAAAGCCAGTCTTGTCTGGATGATCCTGCTGTTTCCAAGCAGTCCACAGCTGGGTGACTCATTTAGGATGGCACTTCAGGGTTTTGAAAGCATTCCTTCTGTTCAACCGACTTATTCCATCCCACTTAATGCAACGGCTAAGCACCGCTTGGGTCCCCTGCTGTTGGACATTGACTACACGTTTCCGTCTGAGCAGAGTAAGATGGAGATTACAAATAACAGAGAATGCCCAAGTCTCCGAAATTAATTGGGAATTACTTTTTTTTTAAAGTTGCAGAAATCTGGCCCACCCTCCCCCACCCCCCAAATTGTCCTTCATTACTCGATTTTACAGCCGCTTTAAAGATTTTATTTATTTATTTGACAGAGAGAGATCACAAGTTGGCAGAGAGGCAGGCAGAGAGAGAGGAGGAAGCAGGCTCCCCGCTGAGCAGAGAGCCCGATGCGGGGCTCGATCCCAGGACCCTGAGATCATGACCTGAGCTGAAGGCAGAGGATTTAACCCACTGAGCCACCCAGGCGCCCCTTTACAGCCGCTTTAAAGGGTAGAGTGGGCTTCCTTTTTCCAGGCCATTATTACCATGTACTAGCAGTTTTCATGTCAATTACTTGTCATAAGAGCCTTATCCTAGTCAAATTGTGAAAGGGTTGTTTCTTCCACTACAAAAATATTTTTCTCTGTTTAGCTCTAGACACCTGAACCAGAAAAATCACCTTAAGTGATGAAAAGCGTGGTGTGCAAATCGATTTCCGGGTGCCTGTAGAGACATTCACATCCAGGTAAATAACTCTTCGAACCCCCTGGTCAGGACTTATCAGCAGAGGCCCTTCCGGGCAGGTAGAAGCTGAGATGCAGGCGAGAGCAGATGCGTGCAGTGCAGCTTCAAAAGGCAGGCAGATAACTAGACAGATCTGCCTCCAGGCAGGTCCTCGACAACAGAAAGCGTATCAGACAGGCAACAGCTCTTGCCTGCCTAGAAAATAAACTGGAAGCCACCGGCGCTGGGGTTCTGAGCTGGGAAACTCCCTCAGCATGTCCTGGAAGGCAGGTCCGTGTGAGGTAGACGGGGCCAGGGGGCACGGAGCCACAGAAGCCCACCGCGTAGGCTCCTTTCAACAAGCCTTCTCGCACCGTAACAGTATCTCTGGAATAAACATAATTTCTTTTAATGAAGTACTGACTTAGACTGTGAGGCAATGCCGAGCTGTCTTGCTCTCAAAAGATAAAGGGGAGGGTATAAGCGCTAGCGTGTGTTGTTGTGTGGGGCATATACCTGTGTGTGTATTTATGAGTGTTCTGTTCATACGCAGTTGTAGCATCGATGCACAGCCCCGTTAATGATTTTATTATCTTATCTTGAGCTCACAGCCTATGATTCCAGGAAATTTATTTTTAAGTCGAACCCGGAAATCAAATAGAAGAAAGGAAATACAGCTGGCAGATTATTGAAAACAGCCACAGCAATAACAACTTATATATTCTTGAATTTCCTCAGAGAGGTAATGGATCGGAGAGAACAGTGATTAGAAGAGATCCCCTGAGTCTGTCTTGCACACCCCAACTAGGGCTGCCCATTGGCTAGTTGTCTCTGTAAAGTCAAGTTAGAAATTTGGGAGTCTCAAAAAATAGACCATGAAAGGGCTGAGCAGATAATTGTGACTGACTTAATACCAGTGAGACAGACACGATGAAGACACGATGAAGACTGAATCAATGGTTTGATATCATGTTGCTCTAAATCTCCTGTCTTTAAAACAAATTAGAGCATGTAAATTGAGTTGTAGTACACAGTGTATCTTCTAGAAGTTTTTGGTTACCCAGACTGGTAGGAGGCTAAAGGAATCCCAGCCCCTAAATGCTACCAATATCCCAAATCTAGATCAACTCCACTTCCACTGGAAGCAACAGCCATTTCTAAGAGCTTGTCTGTGACTATCAGTTCAAAAGGTGACTGCTTCTAATAGAGAAAGAGGAGGAGAAAGGTCAGAGAAATAAGAACAATGTGATCTTAGATAAAGGCCCTGGATAGAGCTAGGAAAGACATGTGAGTAGAACGTTTAAACACCCGGAAGAAAGTCAAGTATGAAAAGCGAGAAGTATAAAGAGATCAACACAGATGGGATTTTTTTTTTTCCTATCCTGCGTTAATAGCAACTTCTCCAAATGTATATATATATATAATGCATTATATGACCAAGTAATGTTAGAAAGAAGCCAGGTCACTGGGTGTCAAAGTATGAAATTGTGAGAAAACATTCCAAAATGTCTATAGTCCAAACAATTAAAATCTGGATACTGGAGAAATTACATGGAAAAAAAGCACTGATCCAAAAGACATACATACCACATAGTTCCTATCACATTCCAACATATCATTAATTCATCCAGCCATCCAAGAAATGTTCATGGAACATCGCATCTGTTGTCTTAAGGCACACACATTCTAGTAAAGGAGACAGAGAAAAACATAAACAAATATGTGACATGAGAAAAGATTGTGATGACTTTTAAGGTAAAATGCATAGGGTTAATGCTTGGGTAGAATATGAACGGGGAGCTCTGGTAAATAGCTCTTCTACACAGGGGTTTGAAAAGTCCTTCACTGATTAACATAGTGAAGCCAGACCAGTGAATATCTGGAGAAAGTCACGTGAAGCAAGAACAATGAGGGTCCAGCTCAAAGAGAGTGATAAGTGTCAGATGCTCAAGGAAAAGGAAAGAGCCAGAGTAAGCAAAGGGAGAGTTGTAAGAACTGAAATAAACAGATGGGCAGGGTGACCCAAGTGGGGCTTTGGAGGCTATGGTAGGAAGTTTGGCTTTCTTATTCTACATGCATAATTAGAAATCACTAGGGATGTGGCATGATCTGTTTTTTGGGTTTTTTTTTTTTAAGATTTTATTTATTTAATTGAGAGAGAGAGAGTGAGAGCATAGCCACAGGGAGAGGCAGTGGGAGAGGGAGAAGCAGACTCCCTGCTGAGCAAGGAGCCTGATGTGGGACTTGATCCCAGGACACTGGGATCATGACCTGAGCCAAAGGCAGATGCTTAACCAACTGAGCCACCCAGGCACCCCAGCTGCTCTTTGTTTTTAAATGATTTTTATATCTCCTGTACAGAAACAAATTATATCCCAGAAAGAATCAATGAAAGCAGGGAGAGCTGCTGATAGGATGCTATCGTGGTAGCCCAGTAAGAAGATGATGGTATCAGAATGCAGTGATGGGGAGATGGTAGAATGTGGATTATGACTTCAGTTTCTCTGCACCTGAGAAACCTAACAGAATCACTATATTTCAATATACAAATTATCTCAAAACAGGCCTCTCTATTCCATCAATTACTTTGTACCCCGGGGCTGTGTTCCTCTGATAATGGGGACTACTTCAGCACCCTGACTGAGCCTTCTCCTGGAATTTCTGATTCTGTAAATGTGGTGGTTTCCAGAAATCTAAGTTCTCTAGGAGAATTTAACGATAGGCAAGTTGGGGAGTGCTGGCTTTAACAACTGAATTTCCTTATTTTCTGAATTAATATAGATAACTCCGCCTCCCAGTGAAACAGCGAATCCTCATGATTAAGGATATGGAGGATGTCACCAAAGACATGGCTGCTGGTTCTGGATGCACTTCAGAATCACACAAAACCCTGGATAAAAATGCTTTCACTCAGTAGAACAGAGCAGGCATGTGGTTTCACTTCTCCTACAGATGTCTTCTATTTCTACTTGTTACTATGCTGATTCAGATTCTTATTATTTGTACTTAATTTCATATTTTAAAAACTCTGTCCAGAATTCCATTGTCAGTTCAATCTTCATAGTACACCGTATTAAAAAATATTTTCCCCCTGCTTAGAAACTTTCCTTGGGTCCCATTTTCTAGAATTCCCCAAACTTTGGTTGACTTTTCAACATGTATGACTGAGCCTCTGCATAACTTTGTAGTTTTCTCTGTTCCATTTCCCTTATGTATCCTCCTATTCTGCCCTTTTTGGCGAACCCTAACAAGGACTTCACATTTTCTTTTGTTTGCTCATGTCAGTTTTTCCTTCTTTCGAAAATGGTGCCTTTCAAAACTTTCCCCTTCCTTCAAGGCCAAGAGTGGGCTGCCATACTCTACTAACTGTCTTGGAACATTTTAGCTGGCCAGAAGTGATTGCTCCTTTACCTCAACTCCTATGGAATGACTGTTTAGGCCTTTTCAATGGCTTCTCAGCTCCATGTTGTGGCTGTGAGTTTAGTGTACATTGCTCAGTGATGATAAGTATTCTTTTTCAGGAGAGTCTATCATATCTAATGGATATTTGTTTATATACCCAATTGGTTTTGCATAAATCAAGCGTTTAAGTTCTCCATGATGACATTGGAAACCAGAGGAATGAAGATCTAGAAGCTTACGGCAGTTCCCTGCACAGGTCAGGTGTATCTGACCTCTGGAGCCTGCCATGGATGGTATGGATGGTACACTGGGATGTGGAGCCTGCTTCCCTCTCCAGTCTCATGTCTTCTTACTAGTCTCCTCCTAGTTGGTACTCCAATAAAATCAAACTGCTTTTGTTTCCCCCAGCACAACAAAGGAGTCTTGTATTCATACTGCAGCTGGTACAGTCCTTTGTCATGAAATTCCTTTCATTCTTCTCCATCCTGCTTGTTCCTTAGCATTCTACAGTGAGGACACAGCTCAGCAGCTGCTTTATCCAGGAAGCCCCTCTTGCCACCAACTGCACCCCTTCTACCACTAGGTTAAAGGACCGACCCCCCCTTCCTTCTCACATAATTTGAGAACTAGATATAGAAATGCTTTTCATTAATCTCCTATCAGTAAACTGTAAGCTTCTTAAAGTCAAGAAATATGTCCTTTTTTCTTTTAATTTCCAATATCTGACACAAATATGGTTCTAATAAATATGATACCATATAAATATACATTTGGCAAAATAAAAAATAAGCATATTGACAATGTGTCCTGAACTTGTTTATATCCTTCTTATTCCCCCAGGTGATTCTGATGTGCACCTGGATGCAGCATGGCCTTAGACCAAATGTCATTGGCACTAAGTAAAAATCAGCTGAATTCCCCAGCTGGACAACACAGCCCACCAATTCTAATAAAAAGCAAAAATGTCTATACTATAAAGCTTAGTCACAATTAATGTTCAGGATTGAAGCGACTTCGTAAATAATCTAGAGGTGTAAAACCTTCCAAAACAAAGTTGTCTGATTTGAGTTGTCCCTGTGTTCTCTATAGATTGATCTAACTCACTGAAAAATTAATCTCATTTTTACTTCTTCCAGCCTCGATAGGACACAGCTGCACTAATGTTCATCTCAATTGATGGAGTGAAGAAGCCTCATCTTTATTCAGTGTGAAGCAGCTGCCAAGAGAAATGGCCTTTGAGAGAGGTAATAAGTTCATGAGGATCACCTGTGTCATGCAAAACAATATTTGATTTTTTTGAACGTTTAAGCCGATTGGAAAGAACATATGAATTAAGTATCTAGCTTTTGGGTGAGAAGTTTGGCTGCAGGGTGACAGAGTGCACCATCAAGGTGATACATTTCAGACATCGCCTTCCTGTGACACGAGGGAATCGCGAAGCAAATGGAACAGAGGAAATTATGACCCACTGGCCAGAATGGATTTGTAACACAGGAATGCCACACAAATATGCTCTGTTCTTATCTCGGAGAGTAAGACTTCAGACAAATAAAACAGATGCCAAAATATAGGCTTCCTCTGTGAATGAACATAGTCTACAAAACAAGGGCGTGATGGAAATTTGTGATATATTTGGTAGACTAGTCTCTGCTCTTCCACAAACGTCTCACCTTTCCTCCTTATTTTCAAATTATAAATTTCTCCCTTTCTTCCTATTCTATTTGGTTCCAAAGCTTCTTGTTTGACTGCTCACAAAACCTTTGTGTTATGCTCCAAAGGAGGTTCTCTCTGCTGCTGTCTGTCAAACAGATGACATATGTTCAGTTTAACAGAATTGCTACCAAGGGGAGGCACACACTCTCTAAGAATTATGAAGCCATTCTCTTAGACTCATCAAGGTTTGACCTTTTAATAGAAGACAGTGTTTACTTTAAGGTGCTATTATATTGAAATCAGGAATGAAATATTGAGTTCTTTCAGCTGGAAAAAAATGTGGAATGAAGATAAACACTGGCAAATTTCCCAATACATGCCATGGACAGTTATAAGTAATTTACATATAGCTATTAATTTGCTTTCTGTAACAACCCTTTAAAATCCCATTGTATAGATGAGGAGGTAAAACAGAAATCACAAAGCCAGGTCATCCAGCTAATAAGTGACACAGCCAGGATTTGAAACTGGGTGGTGTGGCTTTGTCATCCCGATTTATCCTCTTAAATACATTATGTTAAACTTCTACAATAGATTTTGGTTGGGCAATGTAAGCATTCATAAACCCTTGAAAAATTTCTAGCTAAAGTGGTAATTTTTCTGATATAAAGAATCTAAAGAAAATGACATAAGATTGTCTGGGATAATTATAAAGTAGTCCATCTTCTCAGCAAGTTATTATACTGATTTTTTCTTTGTGTCCTTCCTGTTACATTTCAACAAGCAATAGCAAAAAATGTGATAATTCTTTCTGCTCCACCTCCAGTGGAGCTCTCCAATGTACTTAACATCATTCTTAAACTTGAACCCTTCTTGCTATTGCCCCCCATTCTAAGCACAACTCAGGGAAAATCTCTATATGGATTTTGTGTTTTCTCATTTAGAGTGAGTTAAGTATTCACTTACTCAGTTACCCAGAATAAACAAAGTTTTAGATTACTTTCATTATTATTCATATTATTATGAATCCACTCATAGTATACACTCTCATAATTTTCATTTAAATTACCTCATTATTACTTTCAATAAGGGCTGTATTCATCTACAAGGAGAAGCCTGAGCAGGTTGGTCTAAGAGATCTAAGCACAATACTAAAGATAGTAGACAACAGGTGGAATAAATTCCCATTAAAGGTGGTTCTTGAATGTATTTGCAAAGGACTGTTATACCAAAACCAAAACCAAAAATTACTCTTTAAATCTTAGGGAAATTTCATGCAAATATATACCTTGGTCATTAAACAACGTTTAAGAGGATAAGCTCAATGTTGTCCTCAAGGTTAATAGAAAAGCAGCTCACAAAGCATGTCTTTTATGCCAGATCATATAACATAAAGGTACTCTAGGAGTGGCCTCAAATATATGTAAATACAATTCAATTGACAGGAGTTGGCAAGGCTGGACCTAAGAGAGATACATTGAAGAATAAAGTGGTACCAAGAAAGACTGTATGCCTTAGGGACATATATGGCATAAATGAAGGACTGAGCTTCCTTCTCAGACTCATGTTTCATATCAGGAGAGAAAGCCAGGCATTGGAAAGAAACCATGGATCCTGGTGCCACTTAATGTCAAGTTAATAAAAGGGAACTTTATTATGTAAACCATGGCCTGAAGATCAGAGACTAGAAAATGGTTGGTACAAAGGTGGTTATAAGAAGCCCACTCCTCTAGCTTGTGAAATGGCTCGAGGGGACATCCTCTAAGGGACAGCAATGGAGACTTGTGCACATGGGCTAGGGAACTACATAAGGACATCGGTACCTATAGAAGGTACACTACCTAAGATACATCAGGTCCACCATTCATGGTACATGGTTTTCCATCCCTTCCAACTCTTTACAGATTAGAGAGATAATTATAAAGTAATGGAGAACTTAATTGGAAGTCTGCTTGAATTTATTTACAATCTCTGTGAATTCACCTCAGAGAGAATAATGGAAAAGTTAATATATGGCATCACATGGCAGTCACTCTGGGGCATCTGGGTAGCTCAGTCAGTTAAGTGTCTGCCTTCGGTTCAGGTCTTGATCCCAGAGCTCTGGGATGGAGCCCTGTGTGGGGCTCCCTGCTCCGTGGGGAGTCTGTTTCTTCCTCCACCTCTAGGGCTCCCTCTGTTCATTCTCTTTCCTCTCTCTCTTACTCTTTCTCTCAAATAAAAAAATAAAGTCTTAAAAGGGGAGGCAGTCACTCTCTGTTACTCTCCCAGCTCTGTCTCAATCACCCCAACATCAGGCAAAGAAGATGCCTTTACTGTGAGACACAAGGCTGAAAAGTAACTCACTGGCAGATGTCAGTCGCTTAATTTTGCCACCTCCTCAGAAAATAACGACAGACATGTTCTGTGGCCCAAGAATTACTTAACCTGTCACAGAAGTTACAATTAAATATTTCAAAGTTGAAGGCTCATGTAGACATACATGGATGTTGGAACTTCTTTGCCCAAGGTCTCCGAGGTGCTCACAGCCTGCTTCTCATATTCCCAAGTTGTTTAGCTTCCATGTACTCCCTCATTTCAAAAGACTTAATTCCATGCCTCGATTTTGTGATGAGCTTTGAACACCTTACTTTGGTTCTCCATAAGTAATGCTATTCACTACTGCAATAGCCCTTTCTTTTCCTGACCTTCCCTCCAGGGAATCACAATTAAATCTTTTCCTGCATCAAACAAGAGATTCCTCTAGGCAGTTCTGATTATTTGCTCTAAGAGTTACATAGTCAAGAACAAAAAGCAAATCACTACAAAGAGTTGCTATGTCTGTGTGGTCAGAAGGCAATCTAGTCCTTTCCTTCAAGGGTGGATAAGGCTAATTCTCCCAGGTCATATCAGCCAGGGAATAGAATAAATTCACAATAACATTTTCCAAACCAGAACTCTCTGGCCCATCTCTCTCCAGGAATATAGTAAAAATAGCACACAGTTCTTCTATTTTACATATGGAAAAGCAGATGATTTTTCTGTATATTGAGACCAATCAAACTCAGAGGGGTTCACCAAATGTCTTACATGCATGCTAAATAACTATAGTAAAATACTTTATATGCTACATGACATCAACTATTTCCTCTTTTGTGGTTCCCCAAAATACTTAGGAACTTACATTTCTTTATTATGCTGCAGTAATTGTTCCACAGAGGTAAAGTACATGCCCTTGGTTCACACTCTCAATATGCTATAAACCACAAAATCAAGTTTCTTGTGCTCTGACTTTATTGCAAGATCTTTAGTTATACTACATATAATTTCGTTAGCTCTCATTTAATCCCTTTTCCATCACATCCTTCTGGATTACACACCCTGGGGTTTGCCTAGAAGAGCATTCTAGTCCCTTTTCTCTCTTTTTCCTATGACCCTCTAATAGATGTCTACCCACTAAGCCTTTTCATGTAAACTCTTTCCTCAAGAAAGTTCCTTCTTCACTAGACCTACAGCAGTGTAGGTTACTGCACAGATAAATTCCGTCCCTTAGTAGAAACTTTAGGGACCATGATATCGGGGCCAGATCAGCCTCAATACTGTGATTTTTTAAACTACATGGGTATTCTATCTGCAGTTAGGATATACAAGGTCTAATGGTTTTGTGCTATCATTATTTCACAGTTTCAAAGTCTAAGGCCTTTACTTTTCTTTGTATGTAATGTCCATATTTCAATGGACTCAAAGGACTTCAAAGGACTATAAAGAAGCAAGAAAATGTGACCCTGGTCAATAATCAAGAGAAAAATCAGTTAATGAAAATAGCTCAAATTCTGGAATTACAAAAAAACATAAAAATAATGCTGATAAAATGTGTATGAGACTCAATCAGATATTATAAATATAATGAAATTTCAGGTAAGATTTAAAAACCACAAAAGAAAACCAAAATATAAATCTTGAAACTAAGATGTAAACATTTGAAATAAAATATTGACTAAATGTATTTAAGAATATACTGGACAGGGACGCCCGGGTGGCTCAGTTGGTTAAGCCGCTGCCTTTGGCTCAGGTCATGATCCCAGCGTCCTGGGATCGAGTCCCGCATCGGGCTCCTTGTTCTGTGGGGAGCCTGCTTCTCCCTCTGCCTCTGCCTGCCACTCTGTCTGCCTGTGCTCGCTCGCTCTCTCTCTCTCTCTCTCTCTCTGACAAATAAATAAATAAAATCTTTAAAAAAAAAAAAAGAATATACTGGACACAATGGAGAAAAAAAATCAATACACTTGAAGAGAACATTAGAAATCACTCAAACCAAACCATAGGTAGAAAAGATTTAAAATAATGATTAGAGTGTAATAGTATTAAACAGTAAAACATATATTATTGTCATCCTACTAAGAAAGAAGGAGAAAATGACACATAAAAAAACATTAGGCAAGATAATGGCTAAAAACTTTCTAAAACTGATCACAAACATAAAATCAGAGATCCAGGAAGTTTAGTAAATACCAAATATAGTAAATACAAAGAAAACCACAGCCAAGAATATCATACTCAAATGACATAAAACCAAAATAAAGAAAAAAAATCATATGGAGGCATAGGAAGATCCTAAACTCACCCCCTCCCAGGGACACACCAAATTGCAGTTTGCATATGTATCATTTCCCTCTGAAAAAGATCTGAAAACTAGATGAACAGGTTCTCTACAATAAAGAATAAAAGAACCACATTGAGACCAGTAGGAGAGGTAGAGACATAGTCTTGGCAAAAGACCTCCCCGCAAGCGCTATCATAGACAATAGAGAGAGATCTCACCAGTCCAATACTTCTGCGGGAGGAATAAGGGATTCGTTCCCCACATCAGGCACCTCAGTCCTTGAGAAAGGACATGAGAGATGAGTTTCCAAAAATGCCTCGCTTACAAAACCAATGGGGTTAAGGGACTTAAAGTGCTATAGAAACTGAGATTCTCCCTTAAAAGGGCTCATCTCAGGTCTTGCTTGCCCCAGGATCCAGTGCAAAAGCACCAGTTTGGAAAATGCCCAGACTATATGTGAAGGAAATTCATTTTCTGGTCTAGAGGCATCTGCTAGAGGGACAGGGTCAGTTGGGGCTCTCTCCAAAGACAGAGGCATTGGCAGATGCCATCTCTGTACTCCCCACCTACTTGTTAGCACAGCTGGGCACACATGAGGCAGTATCCTCCTGCTGCCTCCCCAGGACAAGCAGAGGCACGAGGATACGGCACTGTCCCACTACCTTGCTGAAGCAGAAAGCATGGTTGCTGCAGTGATCCTTAGCTCATGACTGGGGCAGATGATTTCCAGTATTCATGACATCCTCCGCCCCTCAGCCTGGGGCCTGCATGTGTCTGTAAACAGGGTACTCTCCCCTAGCATTACTGGAGCCTGAATGAGCTCGCAGTCAAGACATTTCTCTACTGCCTTTGTAAACCCAGTGAGTGTGCCCTGTCCTCCCACTCCTCCAGCTGCACTTCTAAAGCCGGTGGGTACACACAAACCACACAGGGTGGCCAAGGGGGCTGGTGCTCCGGAGCTGATTTCAGAAAATACTCTAAATCTACAGAAATTAAGGGATGCCTGGGTGGCTCAGTCAGTTAAGCATCTGCCTTCAGCTCAGGCCATGATCCCAGAGTCCTGGGATCATGCCTCACATCAGGCTCCCTGCTCAGTGGAGAGCCAACTTCTTTATTTCCCTCTGCCCTGCCCCCCTTGCTCGTTCTTTCTCTGTAGCTTGCTCTCACTCTCTCTATCTCAAATAAATAAATAAACTCTTTAAAAAATAATTCTAAAATAAGTAACTATAAAGCTACAATGATTAAGACACATGGTATAGGCAAATGGATAGAAAAATAGACCAGTGTGCTAGAATTGGCTCTACAACTGGAGCCCCATACACAGGGTTCATTGATTTCAACAAAACTTCCAAGATATTGAGGAAAAAATCTCTTTTCAACAAATAGTGTTAAAACAACTGGATATTCATATAGGAAAAAAAAAATAGGAGACCTACCCCTTCCTCATACTATATACCAAAATTAATTTCAAATGGACCAAGACCTAAAAATATAAAGAGACTAGAAATATAAAGTATACAGAAGAAAAACATTAAAAAGTTATACAGACATAGTGAACAGAAGGGCCATCTGTACCCCAACGTTCATAGCAGCAGTGGCCACAGTCATAAAACTGTGGAAAGAGCCAAGCTGCCCTTCAACAAACAAATGGATAAAGAAGATATGGTCCATATATACTATGGAGTATTATGCCTCCAACAGAAAGGATGAATACCCAACTTTTGTGTCAACATGGACAGGACTGGAGGAGATTATAGGAATGAAATAAGTCAAGCAGAGAGAGTCAATTATCATATGGTTTCACTTACTTGTGGAGCATAAGAAATAACACAGAGGACATCAGGTGAAGGAGAGAAGTGACTTGGGGGAAATCGGAGGGGGAGACGAACCACGAGAGACTGTGGACTGAGAAACAAACTGAGGTTTTGGAGGGGAGAGGAGTGGGCGGTTGGGTGAGCCTGGTGGTGGGTATTAAGGAGGGCACATATTACATGGAGCACTGGGTGTGGTGCATAAACAATAAATTTTGGAACACTAGAAAAATAAAATTAAAAAAAAAGAAATTGCAAAGATTTCTAGACATAAACTAGAACCATATTGATAAAATAAACTCATAACCTCATAAACTCATAAACTCATAACCATATTGATAAAATAAACTATCAAAATGTAAAACTTTTGTTTTTCAAAAGGCAAGACAGATTGGGATAAGATAGCCTCAATACATATGTATGGCAAAGAACTTGTGTCCAAAATATATTCTTAAAAACCTCTTAGAATTCAATAATGAAAATTAAACAACTCATTTAAAAAATGAGCAAAAGATTTGAACAAATACTGCACAAAAAAATATTCCAGTGGCTTATAAGCATATTAAAAGATGCTCAAAGTCATTCGTCATTGGAGATATGCAAATTCAAATGACAGTGAGAAAAAGCTCCAGTCATACTAAAATGGCTAAAAATGGAAAGACTGACAGTACCAAGTGCTAGAGCAGATGTGGAGTAACTGTGCTTCTGGTAAACTTGGAAAATAGCATAATCCCTTTGGAAAACAGTGTTAAAACATAAACTGAGGCATATTAAAAATTTAAGAGTTTATCTAAGGCAAAAATCTATTTCAATTGGCTAGTGCCAAAGCAGAAGCTCTACCAAAGGAGCTCCTGGAGAGATTTTACAGAGAAAAGGGAGAAGCAAAGTAAGGCAATTTCTGATTGGTTATTGTTTAAAGCTTAAGTTGGCTCTTCGTGATTGGTTGTACTTAGGTGTCGATTTTGTAGCCTTGAGGCATTTATAGGCTTAGATTTTAGTTTGCAAGCATTGAAGATACCTCAGTCTAATGTCTCCTTGTTAATTATTCTAGTAATGGTTAACCATTTTCTTAGAAAATCAAACATAATGTTGCCACATGACTCAGAAATCCTACCGCTAGGAATTTCCTTGAGAGAAATAAAAACATAGGTTCACACAAAAACTTATACAGGTATATTTATAGCAGTTTTATTCACAATGGCTCCAAACTGGGAACACTCAGGTGCCCATCAATTGGTAAATGGCAAAACAAAAGTAATAACAAATAAAAAGGCATAACTTGTTGATACACATAATAGCAAGGATGGATCTCAAAAGCATTATGTAAAGTAAATAAAGATGGACAGAAGAGAAGATACTATATGACTTAATTTCTATAAAGATATAGAGGAAACAACACTAAGCTATGAAAATAGTAATCCTATCCCTCAGAATAAGGATTGAAAATATAGAAACTGATTTTATACATATTGATATGGTAGGGAAGAAGGTGTTTCTCTTCCAGCTACTAGCGGTTAATGATAAAGGCAAGGGTCCTGCAGCATTTCCAAAATGAAGGCAGTGAAAATAAGAAAGCATGGTCTGTTTGGCTCCCTGGTCTATTCCCATTGGTACTAGGGTGACCTCGCACCCAAGGGATAGTTGCTAAAGGGAATAATCCAGAGATATGGAGCTTCTGATTTGTTATGGGTTTTTGTTTTATTTTGTTTACTCCTGCCTCCACACATGTTCTTGACTGATAACTGATTCATGTCCCTGAATTAAAATGACTGACATATGACAGCATCAAAGAAAAAAAAAAGTATAGAAATTGCCTCTAAAGTAGGGTATTGGAGGCATTTTGGGATGATGGAAATATTGTATCTTAAATAAGGTGCCTGTAACATGGGCATAGTCATTTGTCAAAAGTCATCCCACTGTGCTCTTATAATATGTACATTTTATTCTGCGTAAATGATACTTTAATAAAGTGATTAAAAATTAGAGAGGAAGAAAGAGAGAGAGAGAAGGAATAAGTAGATATTGTTTGCACAAATAGACCCCAGGTTGATTTCCAGATGTGCACCTTTAAACCCTTCAGTCCTTTTGTCTGGGGTCCTTGTTATTCTCTAATGCTTTGGAAAGGCAATTTCCCATTCTACGAGTGAACTGGGGAAACCTACTCTAATTGATTTGATCAACAAACCCAAACCCACCTCTGTTTAAAGAGAAACCAATTTGAACATTCTATAACTACATGCAGATCCTGCCTTGCTTGAAGGGGTCTGCCTAGCAATGCCATAACACATAACTCTGCTTCAAATGAGATTGTGGGTACTGAGGCAAAGCAGAAACATTTGCTGTGCTTATTTGCATTAACCAATAGTCAGACTGGCCTTGGGGCTCAAAGCTATTTGTGGAAGGCTCTGTGGTCTACTGAGCTGATGAAATGTAGAGGTATGGACAAAGGGGAGTTGTAAAAAACAAAGTCAGCATATGTAAGATGGGATTTTCCTTTCTAGCTTTTTTCCTTTTTCTGCTTTCTTTTAATTGTTTTCACATTTTTAGTGAAAAAGTTATATGTGCATATGATGAAAATCATAAAAATAAAGCAATTGTACAGAAGACTGTATAGAGAAGAGTAAGTATCACTCCTATCACAAACAGCTCACCCCTAGTCCTTCTCTATCTAGAGGCAAAATCTATTACTGTTTTCATAAAGAAAGTTTCAGAAATAATCCACATATTTGTAACTATATTTGCTTCAAAATGTAGCAAACATGAAAAGCAGGAATTCCCATGTTAGCCTGCCTGAAAAAGCATGCTATCCTATTGTGTCCTGAATAAAGATCACTGAAGGTATGCTCTCAATTCCCTCATTTCTAAATCGTGCAAAATAATCACACCCATTTTATGGGGTGTGGTGAGTATTCAGCAAGTCAACCAACAGTAAGTTGTCCCCTAGAATAATGTGTATTCCGTGCCTTGCTTTTGCCACTTAACGAAGTGGTGTGAACACTTACAGGTCAAACCATACAGAGGCATATCAGAGCTTCTGACCCACTTCTTTTTGTTTCCATTTCACAGTTCCTTTTCACATCTTTCTTTCCCCCTCCAAAATGACCACCAATAGTTTGAGTTGACTGTCAGCCCTTTTGCTTCATATTGTCAATAGCTTAATTTTTCCTATTGTACAGTCTTTAATTTTCTTCTGTTGATATTTGTCCTGGCTTCTCTAGCAAATATTTTAAACATTCAGAGTATTTTCTTGCTCTTGCCAGACTGTTACTACTGAGAGAATATGTGAACCAGACTCGGACTGCATGTCAGAATTCGGTTTTTCTTCAAGCTACCTCTCCCTTCTCTCAAAGTTGATATATATGTGCTCTTGATGTACATATGCTGAGGGGCTAAATCAGCAGCCTTCTCCTTTATCACATATTTACTTTTTACCTACACATCTGCTAAGTGTAGGATTCTGGTCATGGAATATTACTGCTGATAGTAGTAGCAAATACCACATTAACACTTGTAATAAGGCTCATTTTGATCCAGCCATTTTGAAATTAGACATGGCCAGAAGCACAATGTTTACTGTTGCACAGATAAACCAGGCTTCTCTGAGGACCCAAGGTTGAGATTGGAGATTCTTGGAAATACAGCTGTTCGTTTAAGGAAAACAGACACACCATTTTTATGCATTTATTATTATTCTTCAGTCTGGAAGAAAATGCCATTATGGAGAAAAGACAGTCTTTGTTAACATAGGGCCAAAAAGGGTAGGATCAATGTTCATAATCCTTACCCTTCACGAGAAAAAATGAAGTCAGAATCCTAGTGGTGCTTTCATATTAACCTTTGTCCAGGAAATTGGGAAATAAAGGCTAAGCACTATAGCTTGAGCTTTTCAATGTTGCCACAAGACTCTGTTTTCTTACAAGTAAAATAAAGAGTATAATATTATCTACCCTCATAGGTCTGCTGTGAAAAATAGAAGTTAGAGCAGCCAAGTACACAGATAGAACTCACTAAGCATTAGCTACAATCATAAATGTTTGCCAATAAAATCTTCCAGTGATGAGGATTTATCTGTTGATTACCCAGGAGAGGAGCAAAATGAGACTGCGTGTACCATGTCTACGTAAATCTTGGGATGAGAGACCCCAAAAAGGTGGGCCAGATGTGAGGCAAATGGTCTGAGCAATAAGTCAGCTGCAATGAAATGAAAACCAGGGAGCAGGTGGGGGCCTGAGGAGAGTCTCCATATTTAGGGGTATAGCAACCCAGGCAGAGTTTCTGGATTACAATCCAATAATGTAGGTTGAATATGGATTGCACACCATGAGATTAAGTGAATTGTTCAAACGTATACAGCAAATCTGCAGTAAACAGGCTGAGGATCCAACCCTTCTTTCTGAAGACAGGATCCATTTATCAATTCAAGCAAGATTCAATGAGTGGAACACAGTGGATGCCATGCTTTTTTTTGGAAGTACATCAAGATTCAATCTCTCCCTTAATCATGGAGTGAGGGGGAAATGCACTGAGTTGACCCTCTTTCAGGGCTGCCCTTGCATCCCCTTGCTTGGCAGCCAGCCAGCCTCACAGGGTAGGAAAGGGGTAATAAGGCCACCCTTTGGGGACACTCCATACAGTCCTGGAGGAAAGATATGTGGAATCATATGTGGAAAAGGGGACAGCGGCAGAAGACTTTACACTTATATACCTCCCCAAACCTCTGCTTATAACTTTGGCAACTGATCCAATTTTTTTCTTCAACACCTAATATACATCTTTTTTTTTAAACTACTAAGTAACAGGCTCCTGTTTTGAAAATAATAACCCTATACTACTCTTAATCATGCTTTGATATTCACACATCTATATACTGCACATTTTTCTTACCTAAACTCATTATTTCTCTAAATGAAATATTCATGCTTGTTACGATTTTAAACAGACTAGGTATATAGGCACCTCCATTAGATTAGAATTTTTTTCAAGATTTTATTTATTTATCTGAGAGAGAGAGCAGGAGCAAGGGGTTGGGGAGAGGGAAAGCAAACTCCCTTCTGACTGGGGAGCCCAACAGGAGCCTCGATCACAGGACCCTGAGATCCTGACCTGATCTGAAGGCAGATGCCTAACCAACTGAGACACCCAGGTCCCACTAGAGTATACTTTTTGTCTTATGTCCTTGGGTTTCAGTCTCCTCACCTCCATTTGTGGGGCATTAGGTTCCTTCCAATTCCAGAACTCTATGAATCCTACTTCTCTTGGAGGATTTTCACTGTGTGAACTTAGCTAAGCTGACACTCCACTGCCTCAAATTCCCTTCATGGCGCAGCTTCTGATTATCAAGGGGCCATGAGAGATTTTGTGCAAGAGTTTGAAGACAGAAGCAATATAATGGCCAAGTGCTTTTAGATGGGGAAGTCAGCACATGGAAAGCTTTCTCAGCACAAGTACATGGCACTTACCTGCTGCCTCATTTTGTTGGTGTCGAGCGGCATCTGGGCCCACAGCAATTCCAACTCCTTCCAGATTTTTTTCAGCCTAACTCCTTAGTCAAGGTGTGTTTAGCTTCATAACAAAGGGCGGTTGCTTTTCCAGCAGGATATTCCCATTATAGAACATGGAGGCTGGAAGGTAGTGAGACACTAATGTAAGTTCTAGTCTGTCATTGTGGTCCCCTCCCCCCTCATCCTCATTGCTTCTAGTCTGTTCCTGAATTACATACTTCACAGCCATCTTCCCTTCCTAACTGCCTACCCTCAGACTTCAGGATCCTGAGACAGAAGAAATAGCCTCCTATGACTGTTTAGCCAGTCTCTATGGCTTTTCAAGGTCAAAGTGCTATAATAAATCCAGAGATAGACAGACGACAGATCGATACATAGATAGGTAACACATGGATGATAGCTGGATAGAACCCTTGTAATTCTGCTTCTCCTCCCCTCATCAAATCCTAACCTCCTTTCATCTCTTTTTATTTTGTATGTTATTCTCCACTTTATCATATTCAACTAAGCTCCTTGAGGATAGAAGGCTGCATATATGTTTGCTGAATACCTCAAATACTTACTAACACAAGGCTGGCACATAGTAAACTCTGAACCAATGGATCCTGTTGTTCACGGTGTGATGCTTTGTCTTAATATATTTACATGTACCAACTAACTCCCAGTCTTCCTAACCTTGTGGAATATTTCACCTTTTAAAACCTTGTAGTTATAGTCATAGTAATAATAATAATAGTAACTTGTACTTATATGGTGCTCACTAACTGCCAGACACATATATTACCTAACTGAATCTTCACAACAACTCTACGCAAATCACAACCAGGCAGGCTAGCTCTCAAGTCTGTGTGCCTAACCATTATGCTATCCTGCCTTTCAATGCAATGGTTTGTGATATACAGATTTTATACTCTCTAAGATTAAGCTAACCAAAATTTCCAGTGAATGAAACTTCTATTTGTAGGATGTATCTTTTTGAGTAATACACATGTCAGTCAAGGTCCCAACAGGAAACAGATGGCACACTCAAAATAGGATAACTGCAGAAGATGTATTTACAAAGGGAAAAATTACATAATGAAGGTGTAGAGGAACTAGGGGTGGTGTGTTAAACAGTGCCTTCATAGCAGCATGATGATGAGTATGCATCATCCCCTGGGTCTGTAGAAATGAGCAGGCCAGTTTCTGGAAGGAGAAAGAATTATAAAGTGTGCCACCATGAGAGGTCAAGGTCACAGCCAGTCTGAGGTGACTTTGAGGCAGGAACTAGAGAAAGAAACACTATGAGTTTTCCTTCCATTCTCCAATCTCCTTTTGGGGATTCTCCACTGGTAAAATCCAACTGAAGGTCAGACAGGTGGAAGGGGTCTGTTGATGTGTCCTGTACCCATCAGCCTGCTAGAATCAGAAAGTGGAGGTGGCGGAGGGGCGCAGGGGACGGGGGCGGTGATGATTAAATATTCTGGCATGGGTCCACTCTGAAATGTTACCAAATAAAAGGCGTGGGGCAACTCACATGCTCATCACCATCTTCCTCCCTGGGATGTGAAATATTTGTTTTCAAAGAAGACAAATTAAAACCTATAAATTGGGTAGTAGTACAGATTCTCTCTCTGCCAAACAATTAAGCTATATCTAATATATGTAAACTTAATTTTAAAATTTCTCCTTGATCATAGATGAATTTCTGCATAATTTCCAAGATACTCATGATTCAGTTCTGCTCCAAGTTCATCCTGATGACAGCTGGCTTTTTCTATGGCTTAACTGTGTCTTTAAAAGCAAATCTCCAGATAACCATGTCACACAGAATAAAGAAGCCATTTCCTTTTCCCCCCTCACACTGCAACCTTTTGCTTTCTGATATTGGACACATGCCATGCATTTTGCATTAGCTCTGTGGCAAATGTCTAGTGTTACAATCCAAGCACCAGTGCTCATTAGCCTTTTTAGGAGCTTGGAGACCAGAGTTGGAAAGGTACAACTTGGAGAAATAATTCTCAGTGAGCAAGTAGCAATTTGCCAAGCAGACAAAAAAACTGAGGAAGGGGGAGGAGGAAACCCAGACAAAGTTGTCTGAGTTAATGAACCAGAGTCTGAACTCATGACAGCAAAGGAAAAATAAAAATAGGGAAAGAACTCCTGCACAGCATGCTGTAAAGAATAAAAAAGGATGCCACAAGTAGGATTCTGTGAGCTGTTTCTTGTAAATTCACTGACGCTTAGCACCTATGTCAAAAGAGAAAGGGCCAAGTGGTTGGGGAGTGAAACTGGACCATCCTGAAAGATGGAGGGGAGGGCAGGTCATCAGGAGGCCATATCGTGTTGAAAGAGGGCTGGGTGCCCAGCCTGGACACCAAAGCCTCTGCCCACCCTGGGCAGAAATACCTCCAACTGGAAGGATAGGACACAGGTAATGCCAGCCTCTGTTGAAAGACCAACCCATACCTGCTCTATTCCCATCTTCATTCAACACACATACATATAATCATGAATACCCCAGGCACCTTTCATGCTTGCACAAACATTAAAAGAATTACATGTTAGCTGAAGCCAAATACTACAGAATATTCTATGAATGATGAAACAACCAAGTCTGCTGGGGTTCTTTGTGTTTATCTGGCATGATAGAGCCTGAGGAATATTTAAGAAGAGTCTTGCCAAGGATTCACTACAATTCTAGTCACAAATTACAATGTGTGGGTGATTTTTTTCACACCACCAAGCAATACTTGGACACCAGCATGGTGTCCTACAATTCAACTCAATTCTAACACTATCTACCCGGAGAGCATCAGATTTCAAGGGTTGGGGGCTCAGTCAGATTTATTGTTATAAATTGCAATGTCACAGCCACAAAAGCAAAAGACAGAATTTTAATCATAGAGGAATATAGACAAATAGGAAACTTGTCTTACTCATTATTGATGTTTTTCCTATTCTTAAAAAGATGTGGAATTCCAAATTTTTCCCAATCCATTTAAGGAAGCAGAAGGTTGATATAATGATAAACTAGATGGATCTGTCAGGATGAAGAGTCTTTTTGAGAATTCTTAAAAAAACAAGTGTCATCCCATGAACCAAGGAATGGGGGCCTTCTGCTCTATAAGTGAGAACCTTCATCAAAAAGCTATGTGTGTCTTAAAAAAAATGTTTAATTATAAATGAAAAGCTGTGTATCCTCTCCTCTTCTTCTTCCCATGGGCAGGGAAAAGAATTGGGATCAGTGTCAAGTTCTATAGTAAGTTTAACAGAGTACAATTATCATCTCCCTACTTACCCCTCTTATCCAGACAGTGCATAGAATGGGACCAAGTTGTCATGCACATTTTGTCTGCCCTAGAGATCAGTGGAAGTCCTTGTTCTCATCATCTTGGTTCACATGATCATTGTTCTCCCTGTTGATATCACCCATTAGGAAGCTTCGTAATCATCCAGTCTAGCCTTATCCAGACCACAATACATTTCTACCATTTCCTCAAATTACCAGAAATTTCCTATATCATGAACAATCTAATAAACACATATGTGGAGAGGAGTTGAAGTATATACATTTCAACTCAGAGTTGCTTACTACCCTTTTTTTTTTCCCTAACTCTAACCTACTCTAGAATGATCATTATAAATTGTGGTGGCTCCATACTGAGTACTTTTTCGTTAAGTAGGCATTGTATCTGCCAGTAGATTCTTGTCTGTGTGGTTCTGAGCTTGGTTTGTCACAGAGAAATATTCATGAGAGTTGGAAGGTAGAGTTGAAGGAGTGGCCATTTCTACGGTAAGGAAGTTGGCCACTGTGGCAATAGCCTACAGGTTCCATCACTGATCAGCAACTTACCTTGTTGGGGGAGTGACAAGCCAGCCCTCGGAGGCCCTCTCTCTCCTGCCATGTACCCCCCTCCAACTTCTCCAAGCCCTAGGCTGGATATGTGTACAATTCCATGGTAAAGGCACCAGCTTCTTCTGCAGTCGCCCACACCATGAAGATTTAGAGATGGCGAACTTCAGATGTGGGTTCCACTTTGTCCCCATGGATTCTAGTTGGTCCTTGAAGAAAATAGTTTGTCCTTGCTCTTTCCAACTTCTTATTCTGATGTCCTTTTCCATTACAGCCAGTACATAGTCACTTCAGGCCCAACACCTCACATGAGAGGAATAGCCTTGCAGAGACTAATCCCATGATTTCATAAGGCTTGATCAAACTCCAGCTGAGACACTAAGACACTGAGACATACTTAGATTTGACGATTAAAGGTATCTGGATTCCCTTCAGTTTAAAAAGAAACTTTGGGCAAATATTCAGTTCAGTGTTTAAGATTGTCTCTTGACTGTCAAGGTATTTCTTTCTCATCAAAGTGAAACCAGAATGCAAGGTGCATGTAACACACTCCCAATGGCACCTTGCTGGTACACATTACTGGTGTCTTACAGTATACTAGGCCTCTCAGCATCAACATATCTATCGACCCACCCTAGAGCACATGGGACATCTGGATAAGTAACAGACCCCTTGGGGAACTGAACACATGACCCACAACCCTCCCTAGACCCTTTGTTCTGCCAGTTTTGCAGAACTTGGGCTCTGTTGGTCTGAACAGCTTGCCAGAAAAGAGGCCTTCGCTAGGGAACCGCAGGCCTGATGTTCTCAGACTGTGCTTAACTTACCTGGTTTTCTGCCTTTTCCCTATTTTAGGGGAACTGGCATTATCGGAGAGCCAGAGCACTCCATTCGATGCTTACTCTCTTCCCACCCACCTCTACAGATTCTTCTACAAGCACAGGAAGCTGATGACCTTCCTTTTATTAGTGAAGAAAAGAACACTTCTGTTTCATTATACACTTTTCCTTCTCCTCTTATATTCTATGACTTCTATAAAAACTCTATTATCTGAGTCAGCCAGGCTTGGTTCCCGTTAGAAGAGGGATGCTTTTGGAATTTAGAAAACCCCCTTCCCTCTCAATAAAGCCTTGCTCTGAAGACACTGTGTCACTGGGACCTATAAAACGCCAATTGGAAACTAGAGTTCAACAATAAGCCTCCTGTTCTAGGCTTCCTTGAAGCAAATAAATAAATAATTGCCTCTGAATAAATGTCATTTAGGTACTGGGGACAATATAGAAAAAAAACATCAGTGTAATGTCTCAATATTATTCTAGCATTATACCTTTCAATTTTAAATTATCATATGTAATAGTTTATAGGGATTATAGGTGAAAGTGAAATAATGAACTCTTAAATCCATAGATGCTTAAAATTAAAAAAGACCACAAAGTTGGGTGGTTGACTATACATGTTTCTGACAGGAATTGCATTTGGCTATCCATGAGAAAGGCGGGAAATGCAAAAGTCTATAAAAGATGGAAGTTTTGTTTGTTATTTTTTTTTTCAGGCTACAAAAAAAAAGGAGGTAGGCAGTCCAAGCTGATAAGGCCCTGAGGAACTGAGGCTGTTTCTGTCTTTTTGTCCAACCATACTGAATGTGTCTCCTTCATCCTCAAGGTCATACCATCATTCTAAAGACAGCTGGAGCCACCACCAACACATCTGCATTTCAGGTAGGAAGCCAGAGAGAGACAGGAAGGACAAAAAGACTATGTCAAGAGTTCCATCCAATGATTGTTCCTTATTGATCACACTTATCTGCAAGGAAAGCAGGGAAGTGTACTTTTTCATCTCAAATAATAATTTCAGATCCTGTCAGTAAGAAAGAAGAGAAAAGTTCCTGGTTAAGTGCTGAGCCATCACTGGTACAACACATCTCTACCAAATCTTCATCCAGTTTTGGGTGATCATCTGCAGTGATGGAAAATCTGCCACAATGAAAAGAAAACCAATTTAAGAGCAGACTGATTTTTCCCAAGTCCACCTGAAATCTGCCTTCAAGGTGCTCCTGCCTAGTCACCGGCTCTGCCCAGGGCAGTGATGAGAACAAATAGCATTCCTCTTCTACATTTGCCCTTCAGATGCGTGAAAACACATATTTCCCCCAAAACTTCTTATTGTTGTCCTTGTTATTTTGTTTTATTTTATATGTTCTACCAGACTTCATCTGAAATAGTCTAGATTAATTCTTTTCTTTTCTTTGAAAGTTTCTCTGAAGGCAGAATCTCAAGTTCAACCTATCAACAAACAGCTCCAGGTGTTGTACCAGATCTAAGGAATTGATTGAAATGGACACTTTCTTAGTTGGTTAGTATACTGAGTTATAATTAACTAGTCTTTGTGGAAATAGTGGCATCAATCCAGAGCAGTTTCCACAGAACTGGTATACATTGACTCTGTCTTTGTGTTTTAACAGAAGTGGTCATTTAGTCTCCTGAGTGCAGAGCTAGCTATAAATACACAGACATATAGAAACGAACAACATTCCATAGCTACAGCATTGTTACATTACTGAGAATATAATTCCATAGCTTAAAATGAGAATAACATGAATAAAAAAGCCAGAAAAAACTCTTGTTCGGACTATTTTTACCTCCCACTCGGTACCTCCCACTCTGGCTTAGTCCTCCCTTCCCTAAGCCTGGACCAAACTCTCATTTTGCCATATGCTGCCTGGAGTTTGAGCAGTACACTTATTTCTATATGACATGGAAATGGCACTCAAGAGGAACTAAATGCCTTTGACTTACACGACTGAGTGAGAATTTGGAGGGAAAGGGCCCCTAGATGCAGATGGAAGAGGTACACACATGCGGCTCAGCTGTAATTGCTGGAAGGCTGGGTTTGCTGAGGAATAAAGATGCTGACAATAGATACCCACATAAAAACCAGGCATGTTAGACCTACCAATCTTTAGGTCTCACTGAGGAGACAAAGCGGGACAATATTCTCTACCATATGGCTGCCATTGATCATTCTTCCAGAAAAACCCAGCCAGTCCCATAAATCCAAGTCACCAGAGAGAATAGCAACTCCATCCTTCAGCTCACCTGTAGTCCCCTGGTACCTGAGGGAGGGGCTGGCATTGCTGGTTTACATTATTAGGAAAGTGAGGTGTTCATCAAACCACTCAGAGACAATAAACCAACAGGAAACCAAGCCACAATCCATGTGTTCAAAATATTGCCCATTTAGCATGCCCCAGATGCCAGAAGACATTTGAATATGCCTGTCCAAGAAATATGCCTGTTGAGGCTATAATGTTTACTATGAGTTATCACTGGTTTTGCCCACAAAATCTTGGGATTTTGTGTTGATCCCAAACTATTTAATTCATTACAAACTGTATGAGCAAATTTGCATGCTAAATCCACACTAAGCACTTGGAATAGTAAAATAAGACATGGTCCCTGCCCTCAAGAAATTCACGATCTAATGGCGGTGAAAAGGGAGGAAATAAAATTTGAATATGCTAAAGTGATTTCAATTTCAAATCAACAAACTAGACCAAACTGGACCGAGTAAGCCAAAAGAAAGAACTGTATGTGTCAGGAGGCAGACAGAATTTATTGACAACAAAACTAGATGCACCTGGTTTCTTCCACAGATGGATGAAGACAGGTACTTAAACAATATCATCAGGACTCTGGCAATGTCCTGGACCCATTCTCCTGTTTTGCTTTTATTCTCACACTTGAACTCTTCCCAAGATGTCAGGGATGACCCCTCCACAGCACCTGATTATATGAAACTTAGTACCCTCAACCTCTGAAAGAGAAAAAGCTTCTCTACAAACGATTCCAACAAATATCCCAGAAAAGTGTTATCATTCACTAGCTTGGTTCACATGCCCTGACCAACTTCCCCAAAGGGCAAGGGGTTTGGGAGACATGGCTTCACCTGCACTACATGGTGGGGAGGAGTCCCTCAAGAAGATGAGCTGTTCTACCACCAGAAGAATAAATAGACAACTTGATGGACCAAGGCAAGAAAGGATCTTCACACAAACAATCATATGGAATAAGAATTATGCAAGATAGAAACACAGCCTTATGGAAGAACAAAACAAAACAAGACAAAATAAAAAGCTCAAGTGCAGAGTATGTGAGCCCTGGATGAATGAAGCTGGATTCACACCACCAGTGCTGTTGACCTTAGGAATGTTACTTCAACTCTCAGCTTTGGTTTTCTCCGCTGTAAAATGAGGATAATAATCCTTCCTGAATGACATGTAAATAGGTACTCCACATAAAATGCTTAGCTCACAGCCTATACAGGAATAAGTGCTCAGTGCGTCTCCATCATCATCATCATCATCATCATCATTGTTATTACTATTATTATGGTCATTATTTTAAGAGAAAAGAGGAAACTAAGGGCAGGAGAGGGGTGAGAGTTTAGGATAGGCCTGATGTTTTGTGTTGATTAGGATGGTATTGGCATTAATGGACTGAGGCTGGGACCAGACTTTGTGCTACAGTTAGGGGACTCTAACTCACTGCATGTCTTGCACTTTGATACCCTAGAGAACCATGAAATTCTTCTAGAACAAGAAGCTGCAACAGAAGAGGCTTCAGGACATCACTATGAGGCCAAAGGACAAGGCTTGTGGCCTAATGGCTACAGGTGGGTAGATAGCAGTCGCTCAGCCCAACTCTCCACTTCCCATTCCATAATCTGCACATCTTGCCTCCGCAGGGAGAAGGTAAGTTCTTCCTGTCTTAATAAACCTCTTTCTTGCCTCTCACCTCTACCGACCTGCCATCACTAGCACTAAATGTAGTGGTCACTGCTGGATATCTTTGCCTATTCCATGTGCCCCTTACCAGTTTGGGTGACCTTTTCCTTCCTACTGCCAGCACCGCTGGCTCTTCAACATACTGCCCCAGGCTACTGACGATGCTTTGTGCTTTCTTACAGAGAGCAGAAATTGCTCAGGAATTCATATTTCCCAGGGAAACCTTTAGACAATGAGGAATGACAACTGTAATGACATCCCAGAGTCCCCTGCAGGTGGGGCTGAAGCCACCCATCTCAGTACTTTGTCCGAAGCTATGCCCTTTCTTGGCTTCTGTGCCTTCCCTTTCCTGCTTCCCCTACTTCCCCACCACATCCTTCTGGATTTACTACCTTTGAACCGGGGTCTCCTTTGGGGACTCAACCTAAGAAAGTTGTTGACCATCCTACCCCTGGGTGATATTCAGCAATGTGGACAGCTTTATATGCTGCCCTCTGTCATGGGGGTTTCTTAAGTAAGCATAAACAAGAATTTATTGGAAGCTATGGATTCTGCCCAGAGATGGGGGGGAAATATATATATATATATATACACACACACACATATATATGGTTCCTGAGCTCCCTGAAACTTACCCATGGACTTCAGTTTCCAAACTATTGATTCTGACACATAATTTAAGACCAGGAAAAAAAATATATAAGATACCCAAATGCCAGAAAGAATAGGAAAACACACACTTAGTGTTTTTCACGTCTCAAGGCCATATTAACTATATATACTATCTCGTCTCACTTTACTTTTTCTTAATTTTCTCAAGTTGGCAGTTGTACTGGATGTGTTTAATTTACCCTTCAGAGCACTTTTTCCCACCTTCTCTGTGCTTCAGTAACTGCCCATGTGAGCTGCCTTGCCCTCTGGAATTCCACTTGGCCAATGGGAGCAACCACTCAGAGGCAGGAAGGAAAGGGCATAAGAATGTCTGAGGTTTCTTTTCCTCTGCAAGGTAACCACAGACAGGCAGTGTCCTCCGACCCAGTTTCAGAGCTCTATGTCATGGGACCCTCTCCATAGGATCCTCCTGCTCCACATTCTGGAAACGACTTCCTCCCCTGTACCTTCAGGCTAATTTTAAATTCCTGGGGTACCCCACTCTCTCATGTGGTTTCTCTATTGCTTACACAACTTTGTAAATAGCCCTTTTATTAAATTCACATTAATTTACTTCAATTTGACTGCCACCTGTTTCCTGATAATGTTTTAATTGATGCATAATAATTCACCGAAAGGCACTGACTACTTTAACTTTGTCAGGGCAGATGGAGGTAAGGACTAGGCTTGAGCTCGGGTTAAGATTGGAGTTGGAATAGCTGACACTAGGCAGGAGATATAGAAAAGTTGTTTAAGAGAGGAAATCACCACAAGGAAAAAATGTGGGGTTTTTTCCCTGTTTTTTTTTCCTCTTTTTTTCTTTTTTTAAAATTTTAATTTTATGTATCTGAGAATGTGGCAGTCAGCTGAACTTATTGTGGTCATCATTCCAGGAGAGATGAAAATCAAATCATCACGGTGTGTGCCTTAAACTTACTCGGTGACGTATGTCAATTATTTCTCAATAAAACTGGCAGAAAAAAGAGTAGAGCTGAAGAGATAGTAGCTATAAGGATGTGACCTCTTGTTCTTCTTTCTCAGCTAGGAATTTCAAGTTCAAACATCAGCCAGGATGAATTTGATCTCCTCCCGTGAGCTACCAGCTGCATGACTATTGAGCACTTAACACATGGGGACTGATTTGCTGAGACAGAAAAATACACACCAGATGTTGACAACCAAATATTAAAGTGAAGACCGTGAAATATCTCAATAATTTTTAAGTTGACTTCATGTTGAAAGAATAACATCTTGGGTATATTCGGTTAAATGTATTATTAAAATTAATTTCACTTATTCATTTTTACTGTTTTTACTAATACTACTAGAAAATTTTAAATGACATACACGGCTCACAATGTATTTCTACCAGACACCGCTACTATATTGTCACCTGGTTATGTTTGTCTCTCTTTAGAACCGCATACATTTCAGTCCCTCACAGCTAGTTACTCTCCTTAATGCCCTGCCCTAAGTGCCCTGCTACATATTCACCATTCTACAGAAGCTCCTTCTAGGAACTTCTGTCAGTCTTAGTGTCATCTATTTTAACTTCGCTGCTTTGTTGCAAAGTACATGGTCCATCGAAAACACAGAAAGCCAAAAGTATAACACCCAGCGTATAATCACTCCTGTCTAGAACACAGGCTCTGCCTCTAATTTACATTTTTTATATGCTCTTGTTACACTGAGAAAGTAAGAAGTGCTAATCCGTTTAAAGTGCACAGAGCCAGCCATTCAACGTGATAGGAATTTTTGCAGGCATTCTACTGAAGGGTGAGCAGATTTAGGCAACAGGGCAACACTCACAAATTATGTACATGTAAAAATATCCCATCTTTTACTGAGAAAACAACATATGGATTTCATACTTTTATAGTGTAAGAAGTTTTTTCATGGTATCTTGAAAATAAAACTGGGCAGCAAACAAGTGTCACACATAGTGTGGCCGTCACCTTAGTGCTAGAAATATTAAACCTAATACACAGTTCTGCTAAAACTATGCCATGTGAAGTAACATGAACTTCCAAGCAAAGACTCTGTCCTAGTCACTATAGAGCCGAGTAGGATACATCTGTTACCTTTAACATGATGGGAAAAACACGTACATACACACTAGGCTCTTTTTAGGAGAACAATAAGATTTTCTTTCAATGCCAATGAATTGTACAGAACTCTCAGTGGCAAATAACCCAAAGCAAACAGGTCCCGTTGGGAAAACGGAGTTTATCACTTATAATGAAAAAGTGTTCAAAGTCATATAAAATCTGTTTCTTGCTATCTCTCAGTTCTTCTTCCTTTGGCATTAACTTGTTTTTCAGAAAACCTCTTTCCATGTGTTGACAACAATAGCAACAAGCTAATCAATTCATATAGTCTGCCATCTCAGCAACCTGACCAGAAAGGAGTCACCTCTTTCCCAGACGTCCAGCAGAAGCCTCAAGGAAGCCTGCTCCTGAGTAGAGCCCTGCCCTTGCCCTCATCAATCACCAGGACTCCAGTTGGCCAGGCTGCAGTCATGAGCCTGACTCTGAAGTAAAAAGGAAGGAAAAATTAGGCTTGAGAATGTGGAAATAGCATTACCCAAAAATGAAGGGGGACTCAATTAACAGTGTAAGAATTACTGGATCTGCCAAATTATCAGATGTGCATGGCAACAAGAAAATAAGCAAATGATAAGCTAAAGGGAGAAATAAAGCCCTCTTTCCTTAATCCAAATTGCTTATGACACATCACAGGCCAAAATTCTTCATTTCTTTTTAGCTATTGTTAGTGAGACAGGGAGAGACTTTATCAGTGAAAGTTCGAGAAAGGATGTTCTTTCCTCAACCATTAAGCCTAAACTTAATTCTGAATAAGAAATGGGTGGGGGGTGCTCTTTTCAATCTAAGTGTATCCTAGGGAATCATGATGAGTAGAAGCAGAGGAAATTAAAATTTTCAAATCTAAATTTTAGATTCCACCCCATTGTGTCACTCAATCCCATTTCTGTTTGATACGTTCCTAAATTGATGATCTGTCTTTGTCCAGCAGCACAGAAGCAGTCCTAGACTAGAAATGTTGACTATGTTTAGATTACTGTCAATCAACAAATAGACTCTTAATGTTTGCTGTGGGGCTGATGCAATGCTCAATGCTCTGAGAGATACTAAAAATGCCTTATACATGAGCCTTAGCTTTAAGGAGTTCACCATTAAACTGCAGAAATAAACTAACGTGCATGAGCCAAAACCAGACAATATTGAACAATGGCAAAACATAGAGCTAAGTGTATCTGCTGCAGTTCAATGCTATGGAAACTCAAGGCAGAGGAACATCACTAGTCATAAATTATCATGTAAGAGTGAAGAATCCAATACTTTCAGCACATACGGACTTACAGGAAAGAGTAAATAAAGGTAAAAGGCTAAATTATTAAATTCTGACTTCCTATCACTTAGCACTCTATTTTCTAATTGTTTACAAGAAATGCATAAACATGTTTTTAAGCATTCTCTTTGTTTTTAGACTATTTCTATGCTCTTGAACCTCTTAAACATTTATGAATACAAGATCAAGTGATGTTCAAAGAAACAAAGAATCAAGGATAAAGAAAACCTCAGGCAGATTGTTGAGATTGTGTAAACATCAAATTCTTTTCTTAGGGTCACTATCAATTCACTAATTTTCACTTCAAATGAATCCAGTCCTCTACAGTAGCTGTCATAAGCAAAGACTGGGCAACTGATATATGTTTGTTGCATAAAAAATAAGATAGAATCTTTCTGTAAGAATCCATCGCATTGGTTAGAATTTGGGGGGTGTTTTGTGTATTTCATCTCATTAATTGTCTGAGGTAGGTGTCTGCTACGGCTGCTCCGAGGGGAAGTCATTTATCTTTGGTTTCTGGAGCTACAGAGGAACCAAACTTTACTGATCCAAGTACTCAACTGGCATTCCCTCCACTGACTGGCAGTCTGGAAGTCCCAGTGGGATATAACAAATGTGTAAGGTTTGTAAAGGTAATTTACTAATCTAGCAAAACTGTAATACTGTTTCAAAGACAATTATTGTGAAAAATCACAACTACCCTTAATTAGATTTCTACCTGATTGTTGAAAATGATAAGGAATCTTGGAAGGTGCTTGTAAATATGTCAAGAGTTTTAATGAATTTATTCTGTAAAACAGGTTTTTTTTCATGATGCACTTTTAAATGCACATATTCTTTCTTTCTTGCATTTTAGCCAGAAATTTGACTCCCAAAATTCTTTTAATTTTAACCTGTCATAAGAACATTTTGTTTTTTTTATTTATTTATTTTTTAAGATTTTATTTATTTTTTTGACAGAGATCACAAGTAGGCAGAGAGACAGGCAGAGAGAGAGGAAGGGAAGTAGGCTCCCTGCCGAGCAGAGAGCCCAATGCGGGGCTCGATCCCAAGACCCCGGGTTCATGACCTGAGCCGAAGGCAGAGGCTTTAACCCACTGGGCCACCCAGGTCCCCCCATAAGAACATTTTAAAAGTCCTTTTCTAATTTATTACATCAAATATAAATAAATGTTGTTCAAGGTTAAAACAATTTGATGCTGACAGAAATCAGATACTATACATTGTTTAATTTAGAGCCTAATAGTATATAACTTATATCAGCTTGCATTTATGTCTATTTAAAGCAGCGCTAAGTGACTAATAATATCATATGATTTATATTTTTATATGTATAGTCGAAAACCTACAATTTTATATACTTAAGGCTTAAGTATGGGTTACAAACTACAAATGTTCTCCATTGAAGATCATATTATATTAATAAAATAAATATTTCTGTCTTATTCTTAAAGATGCATATTAGTTTTAAATCTAATCTCTTGCCCACAGAACTGATGCAGTTTCATTTTTATTTAATAAGCAGTTTCCTTAAGAATTTCTGTCATTATTTTTTTAGTGTTCTGCTGTATTCTGATAAGCAGATATTTTAGCTCTGAGTATTATTTAGCTTAGTCTTCTGCCTTCCCATTTCTTCTATTCGAGGCTCTCCCACAAATATATATCAAGAAATGGCTTTTTGGTTTTATAAATGCCAGCCTCCACACTAAGGTTAAAAAATGAAGTTGGCTCTTTTTAGGATATCGATAACATTAACTTGCCTTTTGAATACTTGTGCTTCTCAAATATTTTTGAACACAGCAGATTTAAATTGGGCAAAACTCAACTGATGCAATACTGAACTGAGTCTCACATTCCAGTGGAAATAAAACAGCATGAAAAAGAATTTGAGAGGACCTCATACAAATTAGTTATTATTTACTTTTTTTTTTTAAGATTTATTTATTTATTTGACAGACAGAGATCACAAGTAAGCAGAGAGGCAGTAGAGAGAGAGGAGGAAGCAGGTCCCTGCTGAGCAGAAAGCCTGATGCAGGGCTCACTTCCAGGGCCCTGGGATCCTGACCTGAGCCGAAGGCAGAGGCTTTAACCCACTGAGCCACCCAGGTGCCCCATCATTTACTTTTTAAAACAGGGGTCAACGGGGGAGCCTGGGTGGCTCAGTGGGTTAAAGCCTCTGCCTTCGGCTAAGGTCATGATCCCAGCGTCCTGGGATTGATCCCCGCATCGGGCTCTCTGCTCAGTGGGGAGCCTGCTTCCTCCTCTCTCTCTCTGCCTGTCTCTCTGCCTACTTGTGATCTCTGTCTGTCAAAAAAAAAAAAACAAAAAAAAAAAACCCACAGGGGTCACAAAACTGAGATGTGTAAGCCACACTGACTCATCAATTGCTTTTGTAAACAAAGTTATTTTTTGTTTTTTGGTGGTTTTTGTGGTTTTTTTTTTTTTTTTTTTTTAGGGCAAAAGTAATTTTTTTTTTTTTTGGGTATACAACTTTTTTTTTTTTAATTTTTTATTTTTTCAGCATAACAGTATTCATTATTTTTGCACCACACCCAGTGCTCCATGCAATCCGTGCCCTCTACAATACCCACCACCTGGTGCCCCCAACCTCCCACCCCTCCACCCCTTCAAAATTCTCAGATCGTTTTTCAGAGTCCATAGTCTCTCATGGTTCACCTCCCCTTCCAATTTCCCTCAACTCCCTTCTCCTCTCCATCTCCCCTTGTCCTCCATGCTATTTCTTATGCTCCACAAATAAGTGAAACCATATGATAATTGACTCTCTCTGCTTGACTTATTTCACTCAGCATAATCTCTTCCAGTCCCGTCCATGTTGCTACAAAACTTGGGTATTCATCCTTTCTTTTTTCTTTTTTCTTTTTTTTACAGCTTTATAAACATATATTTTTATCCCCAGGGGTACAGGTCTGCGAATCGGCAGGTTTACACACTTCACAGCACTCACCATAGCACATACCCTCCCCAATATCCATAACCCCACCCCCCTCTAACCATGCCCATTTGTCTATTATCCATGGTGGCTTTTGTGCTACCTCAAAATTGAATAGAAGTTATAGACTCCTCAGAGTCTGCAAAGCCTATATTACTTACTATCAAGCTCTTTACAGAGAAAAAAAAGTGCCTATCCCTTGCTTAAAACAAGTAAAACAGCATATATACTTGTATATAAGAATAATAATGCTCTATGAACTTATAATCAACTGATTAATTTTATAGGCTTACTTTGATCATATGTTCAAGGTACTTCACAGCCCTAGCCAGTGAACTGTCATAATAGAAGTAAAGTATAGGGGCAATGTCAATATGTCTGCTTTAGGAATTTTCATATGGGTAGAACCATAGTGCAAAAATTTATTTTTTTCCTTTGTGTCATATTTTTTTTTAATTTTATTTTTTTCAGTGTTCCAAAATTCATTGTTTATGCACCACACCCAGTGCTCCATGCAATACATGCCCTCCATAATATCCACCACCAGGTTCACCCAACCCCCCACTTCCCTCCCCTCCAAAACCCTCAGCTTGTTTCTCAGATTCGCCAAAGACAAAGGAAATAAAAGCAAAAATGAACTTTTGGGACTTCATCAAGATCAAAAGCTTCTGCAGAGCAAAGGAAAGAGCCAACAAAACCAAGAGGCAACCCACGGAATGGGAGAAGATATTTGCAAATGGCACTACAGACAAAGGGCTGATATCCAAGATCTATAAAGAACTCCTCAAACTCAACACACACAAAACAGATAATCACATCAAAAAATGGGCAGAAGACATGAACAGACACTTCTCCAAAGAAGACATACAAATGGCTAACAGACACACGAAAAAATGTTCATCATCATTAGCCATCAGGGAGATTCAAATGAAAACCACATTGAGATACCACCTTACACCAGTTAGAATGGCCAAAATTAACAAGACAGTAAACAACAAGTGTTGGAGAGGATGTGGAGAAAGGGGAACCCTCTTACATTCTTGGTGCAAATATATTTTAAAACTTCATTTAGAAAAATGTAAACATGTTATATGTCAAAGGGTTAATTATGCATAAACTAAATGGTGGTGATATAATGGCAATTTATAATGACAAAGCAAAAATAGCTATTGAAAGCCATCACTAAGGCAAGACAATATTGATACTACCCTACTAATAGCTAAAAGACCATCCTACTTTGACACATACATCTGTGCCTAGAAGCTTTTTTTTTTTTTTACTATTATGTTATGTTAGGCACCATACAGCACTTCATTAGTTTTTGATGTAGTGTCCTATGATTCATCGTTTGCATGTAACATCCATGGCTCATTGCAATATGTGCTCTCCTTAATACCCATCAAGGGGCTAACTCATCCCCCCATCCTTCTCCCCTCTGAAACCCTCAGTTTCTTTCCTATAGTCAACAGTGTCTCATGGTTCATCTCCCCCTCTGATTCCCCCCCCTTCATTTTTCCCTTCCTTCTCCTAATGTCTTCCATGCTATTCCTTATGTTCCACATATAAGTGAAACCATATGATAATTGTCTTTCTCTGCTTGACTTATTTCACTTAACATAATCCCCTCCAGTCCCATTCATGTCGATGCTAATGGTGGATATTCATCCTTTCTGATGACTGAGTAATATTCATTTGTATATATGGACCTCATCTTCTTTATCCATTCATCTGTGAAGAATATCTTGGCTCCTTCCACAGTTTGACTATCGTGGACCTTGTTGCTATGAACATGAGGATGCATGTGCCTCTTCTTTTCACTACATCTGTATTTGCTGGGTCATTGGGTAGCTCTACTTTTAACTTTTTGAGGAACCTCCATACTGTTTCACAAAATGGGGGTACCAACTTGTATTCCCACCAACAGAGTAAGAGGGTTCCCCTTTCTCCGCATCCTCTCTAACATTTGTTGTTTCCTGCTTTGTTAATCTTTGCCATTCTAACTGTGTAAGGTGGTCTCTTAATATGGTTTGGATTTGAGTTTCCATGATGACTAATGATGTTAAACATTTTTTCACGTGTCTGTTAGCCATTCACATATCTTCTTTGGAGAAGTGTCTGTTCATGTTTTCTGCCCATTTTTTGACTTATTTGTTTTCTGAGTAATGACTTTGAGAAGTTTTTTATAGATCTTGGATACCAGCCCTTTATCTGTAATGTCATTTGCAAATATCTTCTCCCATTCCATGGGTTTCCTCTTTATTTTATTAACTGTTTCCTTTACTGTGCAGCTTTTATCTTGATGAAGTCCCAAAAGTTCATTTTTTCTTTTGTTTCCCTTGCCTTTGGAGATGTGTCTTGAAAGAAGCTGCTGTGGCTGATGTCAAAGAGGTTACTGCCTATGTTCTCCTCTAGGATTCTGATGGATTCCTATCTCATGCCGAGGTCTTTCATCCACTTAGAGTTTATCTTTGTGTATGGTATAAGAGAATGGTCAAGGCCCCTCCCCAAGAAGACAAGGTGGAGGAACAAGAGGACTACAACCCTAAGGTCCCTATAAAACAGCTGCATCTTGCTTGGGTGGTGGTTTATACTTTGGACTCTGTACATTCCCTCAACTACCCCCAACAGAATGACTAAGAGGAGGAACCCCAAAAGAAGAAAAGATTCAGAGACTGTGACCTCTGCAACAGACCTAATGGATATGGATATAAGCAGATGTCAGAAATAGACTTCAGAGTTACAATTATGAATTTGATATCTAGGCTTCAGAAAAATATTAGCGACAATATAGAATCTCTAAGGGCAGAAATGAGATCTAATCAGGCTGAACTTAAAAATGTTATGAATGGTGGGGCACCTGGGTGGCTCAGTGGGTTAAGCCGCTGCCTTCGGCTCAGGTCATGATCTCAGGGTCCTGGGATCGAGCCCCACATCGGGCTCTTTGCTCAGCAGGGAGCCTGCTTCCTCCTCTCTCTCTGACTGCCTCTCTGCCTTCTTGTGATCTCTCTCTGTCAAATAAATAAATAAAATCTTAAAAAAAAAAATGTTATGAATGAAAAGCAGTCTAAACTGGCTGCCAGAGTAAACAGAACAGAAGAATGAATTAGTGAGCTAAAAGATAAGATGGTAGAAAAGAGGGAAAATGAGAAAGCCTGGGAGAAACAGATTAAAGCCCAAGAGAAGAGACTCAGAGAGATTAATGATGCCATGAAACATTCCAATGTCAGAATTATTGGGATCCCTGAGGGAGTGGATAGAGAGAGGTTGAGAAGATATATTTGAGCAAATTGTAGCTGAGAACTTCCCTAATCTGGGGAAGGAAACAAACATTCATGTCCTAGAGGCAGAGAGGACCCCTCCCAAGATCAATGAGAACAGATGGTTGCCCTATGCACAGAAGCGTTGCAACAAGACTTTGAGTAGAGTCCTGAATTCTGGGTCTCAGTAAACACTAGCAATGAAGTAATTTTACATTAAGAGGAGATGTTGGAGGGCACCTGGGTAGCTCAGTGGGTTAAGCCGCTGCCTTCGGCTCAGGTCATGATCTCAGGGTCCTGGGATCGAGTCCTGCATTGGGCTCTCTGCTCAGCAGGGAGCCTGCTTCCCTCTCTCTCTCTGCCTGCCTCTCTGTCTACTTGTGATCTCTCTCTGTCAAATAAACAAATAAATAAATAAATCTAAAAAAAAAAAAAAGAGGAGATGTTGGTAACCATTAGTCAGTCACCTGTGAAAGCAAAAGTCTTTAGAACTATGAATTAGTTTCTTCTAAAGGTCCAAAAAGGACTTGTCCAAGGTCCACAGTTGCTAAGCTGTGTACCAGTACCCCTATCAAGGTAGCTTGACATACAGGCCCTTAGCTGGTTAGTTGGCTAAACTCAACAGCACATTCTAGGAATGGGTATAGTAGATCACCCATAATACAGAAAAAATAGAAGGACTACTTCACACTCCTCTTCTGTGATTCTCAGTTATCACTGTTCGTCAAGCCAAGGCCCAAATGGAGGGAAGAGTCTGAGACAAGGAATGAACCCAAGCAACACTTTCAGCATGTTTTCTTTTACCATGTTTCTTTATAGTGTGAACTCCAAAGAGATAAAATCTCCACAAGCCCAGATTGCAAAAGTTATAAGCCTGTTTGATCCTGCCCCAGTATTTTGCAGATGAGTACCCACAGCCAAATGCAAAGTGGTCTCCTCAACAATAGGTCTCCTGATTCAGGCCAGATGCTCTTTCTCCTACCAGTGGTACACCCTTCTTAGATGCCTGGATTGCTCAGCACATGGAGAGCATACTGGCTCTGAGTTCTAACAGGGAAATCCTTGCAACCCCATTCTCTCTACCCACAATTATTTCCCCTTCCCATCTCATTGATCTCAAACTGCTCCAAAATCCAATGAGCCTTGGTCTGTAAAGTTCTTTTAGAACCTCAATTACAATCTTCTTTGTATTGAGACACTACAGGTTTCATACTTTATGGGTCAAATAAAATTATATATATTTTTAGATTTATTTTCTTACAGAAATTCAGAAAATTTCTAAACTGCTATGCATTATTTTTTCTTCATTTTGTTTCAGTTCTTCTATGAAATGGACTCTTATTCTTAAGTCCTTTGGTTGATGTGTCCACGGCAAAGGGATCTTTGTCTTGCTTATTCTGTCATGAAGGTTATCTAGAAGGGGATATATGCATGCCACTGCCTTCAGATGAAGTGCTGCAGATGGAAAGAGGGTGCTCAGGGGAGAAGAGAAATGAAAAGCTGGATCACATTGTGTACTTCATTAATATTTTGTAGAAAGATTATGGTTCAGTGGGTTGAGAATATCACATACATCTATTTTCCTAAATGGTGAATAAATTCAAAGCCTATGTCTAAACTAACTTCAATTCTATAAATATCATTCAAAAGCTTTCAATGTACACATGATGGCATATACTTGCATTGCCCTGGATTGAATACCTAAAGCAGGAGCTCATTTGTGGGAGGCAGCACAGGGTGGTGAACATAACACTGGCCTCACAGACAGAAAAACAGAACTCTGAAGCATGCCTGCCCCCAGCTATCATTAGGAAACCTCAGCAAGTCACTCAACTCACCTTGGACTCGGGGTCCCCATCTTTAAAAATGAGATAATTGATTAAAGATAAGCACAGTCAACTCTTTTCAGTACTAACATTATATAAATCAGCAAATTTCCCAAAAATCTTTGCCCTGAAAGAAATTGGACTTGAGCAAAACAAAACCAGGCAGTGCCAGTTGCTAATATTCCCAGAATTACTGAAATGATACCAGAGTCTGAGAAGGCAATGAAATTTGATTCAGATTAGTGGAAGTCTATCTGAGCCTACTGAGTAAGTTAGTATAATTGAGAATCACCTTGGGAGTCCAAGTAGCCAATTCAATACTGAAACCATATAACTGAGAAGGGAAATCACTTTTGCTCAAAGCTTCTATTTCAGAAACCAGAAAATTATTTTAGTAAGATGACCACCTGAATTTCTACTACAATCTTAAGAATCCATGTACATTCTTTTTTTAAAGATTATTTATTTATTGGGGCACCAGGGGGGCTCAGTTGTTAACCACCTGCCTTCGGCTCAGGTCATGATCCCAGGGTCCTGGGATCGAGTCCCACATGGAGCTCTCTGCTCAGCAGGAAGCCTGCTTATCCCTCTTCCACTCCCCCTGCTTGTGTTTCCTCTCTTGTTGTCTCTCTCTTTCTGTGAAATAAATAAATAAAATCATTTTTTTAAGATTATTTATTTATTTATTTGTGTGTGTGTGTGTGTGTGTGTGTGTGTGTGTGTGTGAGAGAGAGAGAGAGAGAGAGCCCAAGGGGGTCAGGAGGATAAAATCTCCACAGATTTTATATAAAATATTCACAGAGCAGAGAGAAGGGTAGAAGTAGACTCCCTGCTGAGCAGGGAGCCTGATGTGGAAATTTATCCCAGGATCCTGAGATCATGACCTGAGCCAAAGGCAGACACTTAATTCGTTGAGCCACACAGGCATCCCAGAATCCTCATACATTCTTAAGTCAGTCTATATTTTCTCCACTTGGTGTAGATGTATGAAGCACAGCTGGAATAGAAGTGGTGCCTGGTCAAATCCGTAAAGAGCTGACACTCTGTGAATATCTTTTGGGAAGGTGACTAATGCCATCACTTTAGAATTTTTGTTACAAGAATCACATTTTTAATCAGCATCTTTGATTTTTCATTCTTATTATTTGGCTGGCAGATTCCCATAAGCCCCAGTGTTGGTTTTGCTGTTGTTCAAGAACAAAACTATGGGAAATTTGTTCTTTTATTCATTTATTCATTTAAAAAGAAACCACTATTGAAATTAAAAAGAAACCACTATTGAAACCATTTATTTATTTAAAAAGAAGCCAGTCTATGCATCTCCTGAGAAATATAAAAAAATATCTCTTTTCCATCAAGGAACACAGCCATATCAAATGACAGCAACATATCAGTGCCATAATAAAGATATACAAGACACTGAGAAATCACGGGGGAAATGCATTTGATTCTTCTTGGTGTGGGCAGGAGAGCTTCACAGAGGAGATGACTGTGTTAGAGAAGTCAAGGATTCTACGCAAAGAGAATAGCATTTACAAAGGCAAAGTGGAAGCTACTGTAAGTCACCTTTAAATAGCTGTTTGCATTTAGCACCCTTAAAGCTAACAATAAGAAAGTAAGTATGTATCTGGTTAGCTGTAGCCCACACCCTCAATAATGTAGAATATTCATTGCTAGGAATTGGAAAAGAGAGGATGGAGTAGTGGGAGAGATGTTATTTGTCAAAAATGTCACACATTCCAAAAGAAAGAAGAGTAAAATTGATAACAGGAGAACAAGGCTACTTCCACACAGCCCCACCTCGTTCTATTAATTATCAGTTTGTCAGGGTGCCTGGGTGGCTCACTCAGTTAGGTATCTGCTTTCAGTTTCAGATCATGATACTGGCATTCCAGGATCCAGCCCCACTTGTGGCTGCCTGCTCGGTAAGGAGTCTGCTTCTCCCTCTCCCTCTGCCCCTCACCCTCTTCCTCTCTCTCTCTCACTCTCTCTCAAACAAGTAAATAAAATCTTTGAAAAAAATTATCAGTTTGTCTCCAGGCTACGACTGTTGTCTTGGATCTCAATTCCTGGTCTATAAAATGGGGTTAAGTTTTTATACTATACTTTTATACTATAGGATTATATACTTATTATATATATGCTTATTATATATATGCTTATTATATAGGATTATATAAAAGTATATACTTTTATACTATAGGATTAGTGGGGATAAAAGTTCCTGGATATTCTGTAAAAAACAACCCCCCCCAAATTTGATATTATTATTATTGTTGTTGATTTATTGATGGTCTATATAAATTCTGCTCTTTCATTATGCTTCTGTTTTCTTATTTCTTTTTTTTTTTTTTTTTTTTTTTTAAAGATTTTATTTATTTATTTGACAGGGAGAGATCACAAGCAGACGGAGAGGCAGGCAGAGAGAGAGAGAGAGAGGGAAGCGGGCTCCCTGCTGAGCAGAGAGCCAGACGCGGGACTCGATCCCAGGACCCTGAGATCATGACCTGAGCCGAAGGCAGCGGCCCAACCCACTGAGCCACCCAGGCGCCCTGTTTTCTTATTTCTAAATCAGGAACAATAATGCTGCTTCTCAATAATGTGTGTCATGTAACTGTCTACCAATCAAATATTAAAATGCTTCTTTCATAGGTGACTTGAAGAAGCATGTCTACTGCCACTCAATTTCAATTGCACTAATATTTACTGAGAATATACCTTATGCCAGACATGGTATTAACTAGCAGAAATTCAAAGTTGAAAAAGCCAAAATACCTGCAAATTACACCTGTGGTATAATTTAATCTCTTTAATTTTTAGAAAGTTACACTGGCTTTTACTGTATAAAAAAATACCTTCAATATCTTCAAATTTTATAAAGAAAACCATTATGTATATTTATGGACACATGCCAATATGCATTTATGATTAATTGTGACTGATTTCAAACTTGTAGTTCTGTATTTGTTGTACAAATTCAGGTATTCTTTAATTTGTAGCTTTAAAAAAAAGGATATCTGCCTATTGAAGCCAGTTGTATTGACTTTTTCTCTTCTGACAAAACACAAGGTTCATTGATTTCTCTATATTAGATATAGGTAAATGTATTTAATTTAATTTAATTTAATTTAATTTAAATGTATTCTGGAAACTTAAAAAAAATTAAGTTTGAATTAACTGCAATGAAAGTTTATTTCCACTTATACAGAATTTTGTTTTCTTAAAATAGACTGGGAAGGAAGATTTGCTTCCTGAAGCTTACTTGGAAATCAATCAAAAGGAGTATAAAATCTAATGCTCTTCACAGAGAACAATATGACTACTGACAGTTGAACTGTATTTTTCCAAAGAGTTTTTTAGCAAACAATACAGATTGGGTGCTGTTAGTCTCTTCCAATGTGGGAAATCAGTCTTGAACCTGGGAATTCTCTCTAAATACCAGTGACTAACAACCATTGTTCTAGTAGCCTAGGAAAGGACATAAAAGCATGGCATTCTTTATTACTGTCAATATCCTTCACCTTCTTCAGTCCGTATTCTATTTTTGAGAAATCTTCCTTGACCCAGAATAATAGCCTTTGCCCGGAGACCAAGCATTTAATCTTTCTTCCACTTCCTTGACATTTATGCATTCTTGTACCTTTACTTTCATTTCTTTATGTCTTTCACCCCTCCTAGACCAGAATCTTGCATTTATTTCTCATAGCCTCTGGTACACAGTAGGCACTTGATGTGCTTCCTAATGGTCCTTTTATTCCAGGAGGTACCAAATGAGATAGAAGGTGGGGGGAGGTAAGGGAAAGAGTGGCTAACAGAGCACACAGATATAAACAGGTCCATTTATTCATTCAAGTGATATTTATTAAGCATGATTTTTTCCTAGTTCACCAGACACCATTCAAGGCATTGGAAATATGTCAAGGAACAGAACAACAAAGTCTCTGTTCTTCTGAGTTTACATTTTAGTGGGAAGAGATGGACTACAAAATATCCATGTATCTATGTACCCATACACACACATTTCAAGGGTTGATAAGTGCTAGGACAAGATCTATAGAGAGCTCATATATTGTCAATGGCTGCTTTTTAGATAAGGCATGGGGAGGTTAGACTGAGGGCAGCAAAAGAAGAATAAAGAGGACTTAGGAGGCTACCACCTCAGGAGGCGGTTATCTGATGAGATAAATCAGACTAGAACACTGGAAGTGGTAAGAAGGGATCCTATTCCACATGTATTTTGAAGATATATTTAACAAGATTTGTTCTTGGATGTGAGATGTGAAAATAAGGTCAGAGTTGACATTAGGATTTTTACCTGAGCAACTGGAAGGATGGAACTCCATGTACTAAGATGGTAAAGCTTAAAGAAGCTGTTGTGGGAATAAAATTTAAGATTTCTGGTGTTATGGACTGAATTGTGTCCCTCCAAAATATGGTGAAGCACTAACTCCCAGTATCTTAGCATGTGGCTCTATTTGGAGATAGGGACTTTTAAGTGGCAATTAAGATTAATTGGGTCATAAAGATGGGGCCTTGATCCAATCTGACTGGTGTCCTTAAAGGAAGAAAAGGAAGAGACTCCAAGGATAAACATGCACAGAAAAAAGTCCTATGGGGACATATCAGGAAGGCATCTATCTACCAGCCAAGAAGAAGCCCAAGAAAACCAAAGCTGACACCTTGATCTTGGACTTGCAGCCTTCAGAACTATGAGAATACCCATTTCTATTGCTTAGGCCACCTAGCCTGTGGAATTTTGTTTTGGCAGCCCTAGCAGATGAATACATCTGGATATATTGCCTCTTATAATTATTTACAGTTGTTTAGAGGCTAACAGACTTCTGGTGTTACCATATTTGCTCACTTGTTTAGTATTTGTGCACATGAGTTTGCCTAACTGCCTGGGAGGGCCACATGACGGGCCACAGGGAGGGCACACAAGTATAAAACCTTCATCTTGCCAAAGTGTCTTCCTCATCAGATAACATGCAATTCCTCCTTTCCTTTTGAATTAGCTAGTTTTGATTTCTTGATCTTCCAGCTGGTAATCATTGTTCTTGTCTTCACGGTGTATAGTTTTACAAGAGTTTCACATATATTCCATTGCATTCTTTCAGACAGGTTGCAGGCAAAGTCTTAATACTGAATTCTGGGGCATCAGTACAAATGCCTGGTTAACTTTTAAATCTCTGATTAAATACCAGAGCTATTGCTTGCCTCTTTTATTCTTCGTTATGTCCTGGTAAACACACACACAGAGGCTTTGATTCTTCTGTTTCCTTTGTATCACAATTTGAACTCATATGGCTCCAGTATTTCTGGACATGCAGAATAGTATAAACTTTACTGGAAGTTGAAGGCTCGAGATAGACATCAGAGGCAAAGAAGGGAGGACAGTATTAATTTTCTACCAAAGTAATTCAATTCTCCACCTCACTTAGCTTGTGCAAACCTGGCTTAAAGACCTGGTTTTTAACAGCACCATCAAGGCCATTCCTAGAAATTGGAGCATTTGCTAACCCAGAGGTAATGGCTTCATCCCATGTGCCTCTTTCAGTATTGAATTCTAGAGTGTGCATAATTGCTTTGGTGAAATATTGCAAAATGATTTTATACTGCGATTAAAATATTTTCACAACTGTTGTCAAGGGAACAGTGCAAACAGATTTTTTTAGTCTGATCAACTAGATAACCCTGAAGCTTAATGATGTGTCCCTGGCTTGGAGCAGGTTAGCATGAAACTTAATTTGTGGTAATCTGCCTCAGACCAATGGAGGACAAACTAACCTCTAGCTGAAGTTCACCCAGCTTCCAGCACACAATAACTCAAGGTTGGCATCTCTCTAGAATGGTGCTTTCCTGTGCAAGGAGGTGAAGGGGTGTGTCTCCCCAGAAGAAATCATTCACCAAAGCTTGTCAGTTCTCCCTTTGTTATAACTCTCCCATTCACAGCTTCCTCTTACCATTGCTGTCACCCTTCTTGAGGCTCTTGTCACTAACTGTGGGTGAGGAAATGGCCTTCATCTTGGATTCCCTACTTCTCTCCACCGTTCCATCTATTTTGCTTATTTCCACCTGGTGAATCTCCCTAAAGTATGTATATTACCATGAAGTTTCTTACTGAGAAACATTCAGTGGCACATTTAACCTGGCATTTGAAAACAGGTGCCTTTCCAGACTTTGCCTCAGTGAGTCATGGTTTAGCTCTTCTACTCTATCCAAAGAGCATACTGACAGTCTACCCAAAATACAATGACTTTAACTGTCCCTATGGTCTTTCTGTCAGTGTCACACCTACCTCGAATGTACTTTTCCTGCCATTCTTCCTACCCATCATTTGGGACACTTAAAACTGTGCCTTAAAGCTTTTCTAATCTCAGCCTTGGCCAAAAGTAAATTCATTCTCACCCTGACTGTGCACATCATTTTCAATATTCGGTCACAATGAAGCATTTCTTGTATTACCTTCACCTTAACAAAATACATATTCTTTAATAGCAAAATACTAGAAGTTGGTTATCTGGAGTGGGTGAAATAAATAAAGGTCAAGGATGTTGTGTTGAAGCCAGGGATTTAATTAGTGTTATTAAAATGAAATTTGAAACACTTTAATTGGAAGCATCAGTCAGCATTTGCCTTCAACACAGCCTAATGAAGAACTATCTTTGAGGAATCTGACCAGCCCCCAGGAAAAAACCTAGGTATTCTGATTTGAGGATTCTTCAGTGAAAGATGCCAGTTAAATCAAGCTCCAGCAAAAACTATAGTCAAATTACCCCATGCATGGACATAAAACTTGGAGCTTTTTATGACACTCTCTTAAGTATAATGAGACAGTGGCCACATTTCAGAAGAACTCAAATACTGAATACAGAACCTGAACCAAAGAGCAAGAGTAAATGTGGAGAAAATAGAAAATATGAAGCAGAAGAAAGATTCACATACAAATAATTATTTTTATTGTCCTCAGAGATAAGATGATATTGCTGTCATAAGAGAATGCCATAAACACAAATATTCAGAGAATAGACTGGAGTTTTTAGAAATTAAAAGAAAGATGAAGACATTTAAAACTCAGAAGAATACTTGGGTGATACATTTGAGGAACTGTGGAAGGGAAGGAAAAAGAAGGGAAGAAAATAAAAAGCAGGGGGGCACACATTACCAGCCTTTGAGACCTAATAGCTGAATTATAGGAATTTCAGAAAGGGCATGAATGAAAACAGAGTAATAAATTATCTCCAAATAATAATTAAGTTAATTTCCAAGAACTGCAGGCCTTGGGCTCACAGAAAGCAAGAGACCCTCACAGTGCACACAAATGCTCCCTACAGCACAAGAAACCAAAGCAGTCACACACTGTGGCTCATCATTATAACATTTCAGAACCTGGGAGCAAAGAAAAGATCCTCAAATCTTCCAGAAATAAACAAACATATCCTCCATAAAGAATTGAGCAATATTGTTGGAAGAGGTCACTGAAAAGACATGACCGCAGGTTGACCTGTGAGCCGAACTCAGGCAATGGGACTCTCCTCACCCCACAAACCCTCACCCCCTCCCACCCCAACCCCCCAACTCTGGCTTCCCCAGCCTGCTCACCTCCACCCACCCCCTCAAGCTGCCCCAAGGACACAGCCTTCAGGTAGTGCTGTGTGCTCACACTCTGCACAGTGTTCCTGAGGGAACCCAGTATCACTTTTAAGATTCGTCAGGCAGGGGCACCTGGGTGGCTCAGTGGGTTAAAGCCTCTGCCTTCCGCTCAGGTCATGGTCTCAGGGTCCTGGGATCGAGCCCCACATGGGGCTCTCTGCTCGGCGGGAAGCCTGCTTCCTCCTCTCTCTCCGCCTGCCTCTCTGCCTACTTGTGATCTCTCTCTCTCTCTCTGTCAAATAAATAAATAGATTAAAAAAAAAAAAAAGATTCGTCAGGCAGGCGCAGAGAACCACGTGTCCCAAAGCCGCCCAAGACAAGCCTCATAAGTTCCCTTTGCTTATTAAAACTGCCACCACCAACCTGGAGTGGCCCGCCCATTTCTTGCATATCTTCCTGTCCCCAGTGTACCCCGGGCAGTTCGAGATGATGCCGGGATGCTCCCGAGTTGCTTGTGTGTTCACAGAAACTAGAATGCATTGGAGGAGCAAAGTCTTTGAAATTCTGAGAGAAAATAATTTCTAATGGAATTCTACATTCAGCAAGACTATCAGTTCAATGTAAGGATGATATCAAAAAGATGTTCTGGGATGTGCAAAGTCTCAACATTTACCTGCCAGGCATTCTTTTTCAGGACTGCTGGAGAAATCTGAGAAGTGGGAACACAGGGGACTCAAGCAACAGGGACTCCAGGACGAAGAGAAGAGATCCCAGGAGGACAGCGCCATACAATTTAGCAGTGGAAACAGCAGGACTGGAGCAGGTAAAGAGGCTCAGGACACAGCGCTGGAGAAATTGAAAATGACAGGATATTGATGGCGAATGAAACACTGAATTGCTATTATACATCTGGGAGACAATTTTGGAGTAAATTGGTCTACTTTAGTGAAAAACTAAACAAATAAAAAATAACATAAGAGAACAATCACCACAGAGAAATAAAAGTTGATCAAGAAGGGAAGAATCAGCATAATCAACTACAGAGTTCAGCTAAGAATCATATTTACATAATCATAGTGATGCAAATCCTGCAAATTAGTGTAAATTATAATTATGATGGGAATTTATTGAAGCTAATGACAGATGTGTGTTTGCATACATGTGGGTGTGAACATTTGCTTGTGCTTGTGTATAATAGTTGTGAGGAAGTGTGTAAGAGGTGTGAGAAAATGTGCTTCTTTAGTAATGGGAATTTAATATATTGGTAAGGACTACAAAAGAAAAATTAAGAAGTCGCTGATTTAGAGACAGAGATATTATTTTGAGAGATAGATAAAAAGTTTTTTTTAAGTGTCTAAAGAGTGGAAAACATTGAGAGATGTTTTGGGAAATTGTCCAAACATTCTGTAGAAAAAAAAAATGTTCATATATGACTTGGATAAAAATTAAAACTAAGTTTAAAGGGAAAGAGGAAGTAAGATGGCAGAGGAGTAGGAAACTGAAATAGGACTACAAAAGAAAAATTAAGAAGTCGCTGATTTAGAGACAGAGATATTATTTTGAGAGATAGATAAAAAGTTTTTTTTAAGTGTCTAAAGAGTGGAAAACATTGAGAGATGTTTTGGGAAATTGTCCAAACATTCTGTAGAAAAAAAAAATGTTCATATATGACTTGGATAAAAATTAAAACTAAGTTTAAAGGGAAAGAGGAAGTAAGATGGCAGAGGAGTAGGAAACTGAAATAGATCCCAGGAGTTCAGCTAGCTAGTTATCAAGCCATTTTGAATACCTACAAACTCAACAGGAGATAGAGGAGAAGAGCAGCAATTCTAGGAACAGAAAATCGACCACTTTCTGAAAGATAAGAGTGAGGAGAAGTGAATCCAAAGCGATAGGAAGATAAACCCGGGGTGGGGGGTGGGGGTCTCCTGGCAATTGGTGGAGCAGTGGAGCACAAAACAGAACTTTTAGAAATCTGCTCCACTGAGGGACATCAATACAGAGGCTAAGCAGGGGTGGAGCCCTTGCGGGGACAGTGTGGTCTCAGGACCCGCAGGGTCACAGAAAGACCAGGGGTGTCTGAGTGTGGCAGAGCTGCCAGGGAGCAGGGAAGGCAGCTACAGAGCCAGAGCCGAGGAGGGAGCTCTCAGCTTGGGGTTACCTTAAACTGTGATCCAGGCACAGTCAGGTCACTGTTCTTTGAGCAGGGACGCCACAAGTAGCAGATGCAGAGAGACCCCTGCCTCCTCCAGGGGAAGCAGTGTAGAAATGCAGGGCAGGAATCTGCTGGGATGGGAGACTCCAAATGGGGCTGTGTGCCAGAGATAGAAACAGTAGGTCACAGGCCTGGTGAGCATGGAGTGCAGCCAGAGACCAGGGAGACAGGAGGGATTGACTGCTATTCTCCACTCCTCTGGGCCAGAGACTGGGAGGCCGCCATCTTCATTCCTGTCCTCCAAAGCTGTATGGAAAGCGTTCAGGGAACAAAAGCTCCTGAGAGTGAACCCGAGGAGAAAACTTAGCCCGGCCTCTGGCAAGGGCAGTACGATTCCACCTCAGGCAAAGACATTTGAGAATCACTGCAACAGGTCCCTCCCCCAGAAGATCAGCAAGAACAATTCAGCCCAGACCAGGTTCACCAATCAATGAGAACAGCAGAACTCCAAGCTAGGAGAAACCACACATAGAATTCATAGCTTTTTTCACGTGATCCTTTAGTCTTGCAAAGTTAAATTTTTTAAATTTTGTTACTCTATTTTTTTAACTTTTCCTCTTTCTTCTTTTAACATTTTTAAACTATTTTCTCTTATCAATACCTTATTTTTTTTAAAAAAAGTCTTTTTAAATATTCACTGCTATAGTCATATTTTATCCCTTCATTGTATTTAACCTTATTTTTTGTACACATATAGGTATTTTTCTTTACACTTTTGGGATATAATTTCTTCTAATAGATCAAAATATACCTTAAATCTAGCTCCAGCCTGATCACATTCTCTCCTCTTTTTTTTTCCCAACCAACTTATCTCATCAATTCCTTTTTTAGAACATTTTTTAAATTTCATCTTTACAGTCATATTCTATCCCTTCATTATCTTTACCCTTATTTTATTTTATATGTAGGTTTTTTTTCTTTAAAATTTTGGGGAGGTAGTTTCTTCTGAGGTACCAGAATACACCCAAAATCAAGTGGGTGGCTCTGTTCTACTCACCACTCTAATACATATTTTCTTTTTAATTTTTTTATTTTTCCCCCCTTTCTTCTCCCTCTGGTTTCAGGACTCTTCTGTTTGGTTAGCATATATTTTTTCTGGGGTCTTTGCCACCCTTTTAGTATTTTATTCTCTCATTCGTATATTATTACATGAATAAACTGACAAGGTGGAAAAACTCACCACAAAAAGAAAAAAAGGGGGCAGTACCAATGGCTAGGGACCTAATCAATATGGACATTGGTAATATGTCAGAACTAGAGTTCAGAATGATGATTATCAAGGTCCTAGCTGTGCTCAAAAAAGGCATGGAAGATATTAAAGAATCTCTTTCTGGAGAAATAAAATCCCTTTCTGGAGAAATAAAAGAACTAAAATCTAACCAAGTTGACATCAAAAAAGCTATTAATGAGGTGCAATAAAAAATGGAGGCTCTTACGGCTAGGCTAAATGAGGCAGAAGAGAGAATTAGTGATATAGAAGATCAAATAACACAGAATAAAGAAACTGAGCAAAAGAGAGACAAACAACTACTGGAACACAAGGGGAGAATTTGAGAGGTAAGTGACACCATAAGACAAAACAATATTAGAATAATTGGGATCCCAGAAGAAGAAGAAAGAGAAAGAAAGTATATTGGAGCAAAATATAATAGAGAATTTCCTTAATATGGCAAAGCATCAAAATCCAGAAGGCACAGAGACACCCCTTCAAAAATCAATAAAATTAGGGCCACACCTTGTCATCTAATAGTAAAACTTACAAGTCTTAGTAACAAAGAGAAAATCCTGAAAGCAGCTTGGGACAAGAGGTCTGTAACATACAATGGCAGAAATATTAGACTGATAGCAGACTTATCCACAGAGACCTGTCAGGCCAGAAAGGACTGACATGATATATTCAGAGCACTAAATGAAAAAATATGCAGCCAAAAATACTATATCCAGCTAGGCTGTCATTGAAAATAGAAGGAAAGATAAAAAGCTTCCAGGACAAACAAAAATTAAAAGAATTTGCACACACCAAATGAGCCCTTCAGGAAATATTGAAAGGGGTCCTCTAAGCAAAGAGAGTGGCTAAAAGTAGCAGAGAGGAAGGAACAGAGAAAATATACAGTAACAGTCACCTTGCAGGCAATACAATGGCACTAAATTCATATCTTTCAAGGTACCCTGAATGTAAATGGGCTAAATGTCCAATCAAAAAACAAAGGGTAATAGAATGGATTAAAAAAAAAAAACAAGACCCATCGATATGCTATCTTCAGAGAAACTCATTTTAAACCCAAAGACACCTCCAGATTTAAAGTGAGGTAGTGGAAGACCATTTATGATGCTAATGGACATCAAAAGAAAGCTGGGGTGGCAATCCTTATATCAGACAAATTAGATTTTAAGCCAAAGACTATAATAAGAGATGAGGAAGGACACTATATCATACTTAAATGGTATGTCCAATCTAAAAATTTTAAATATCTATACCCCTACCATGGGAGCAGCCAATTATACAAACCAATTAATAACAAAATCAAAGAAACACATCAACAATAATACAATAATACTAGAGGACTTTAACACCCCTCTCACTGAAATGGACAGATCATCTAAGCAAAAGATTAACAAGGAAATAAAGGCTTTCAGTGACACACTGGACCAGATGGACATCAGAGATATATTCAGAACATTCCATCCCAAAGCAACAGAATACACATTCTTCTCTAGTGCACATGGAACATTCTCCAGAATATATCACATCCTGAATCACAAATCAGGTTTCAACCAGTACCAAAAGATTGGGATCATTCCCTGCATATTTTCAGACCACAATGCTCTGAAGCTAGAACTCAATCACAAGAAGAAATGTGGAAAGAACTCAAATACATGGAGGCTAAAGAACATCCTACTAAAGAATGAATGGGTCAACCAGGAAATTAAAGAAGAAATGAAAAAAATTCATGGAAACAAATGAAAATGAAAACACAACTGTTCAAAATCTTTGGGACAAAGCAAAGGTGGTCCTGAGAGGAAAGTATATAGCAATACAACCCTTTCTCAAAAAATAAGAAAGGTCTCAAGTACACAACCTAACCCTACACCTAAAGGAGCTGGAGAAGGAAGAGCAAAGAAAGCCTAAACCCAGCAGGAGAGGAAAAATCATAAAGATCAGAGCAGAAATCAATGAAATAGAAATAAACAAACAAACAAAAAAGTAGAACAAATCAGTGGAACTAGGAGCATTGAAAGAATAAGATTGATAAACCCTTGGCCAGACTTATCAAAAAGAAAAGAGAAAGGACACAAATTAATAAAATCATGAATGAAAGAGGAGAGATCACAACCAACACTAAATAAATACAAACAATTGTAAGAACATATTATGAGCAACTATACACCAGCAAATTTGACAATCTGGAAGAAATGGATGCATTCCTAGAGACCTATAAACTACCAAAACTGAACCAGGAAGAAATAAAAAACCTGAACAGACCCATAGCCAGTAAGAACAGTGAAGCAGTCATCAAAAATCTCCCAACAAACAAGAGTCCAGGGCCAGATGGCTTCCCAGGGGAATTCTACCAAACATTTAAGGAAGAATTAATACTTATTAGCCTGAAACTGTTCCAAAAAATAGAAATGGAAGGAAAACTTCCAAACTCATTTTATGAGGCCAGCATTTCCTTGATCCCAAAAGCAGACAAAGCCCCATCAAAAAGGAGAATTACAGACCAATATCCTTGATGAACACAGATGCAAAAATTTTCACCAAAATACTAGCCAATAGGATCCAACATTACATTAAAAGGATTATTCACCATGACCAAGTGGGATTTTTTCCTGGGCTGCAAGGTGGGTTCGACATCTGTAAGTCAATCAGTGTGATACATTAATAAAAGAAAGAACAAGAACCATATGATACTCTCAATAGATGCTGAAAAAGCATTTGACAAAGTACAGCATCCTTTCTTGATCAAACCTCTTCAAAGTGTAGGGCTAGAGGGTACATACCTCAATACCATCAAAGCCATCTAAGAAAAACCCACAACAAATATCATTCTCAGTGGGGAAATACTGAGAGATTTTCCCCTAAGGTCAGGAACACGGCGGGGATGTCCACTATCACCACTGCTATTCAACATAGTACTAGAAGACCTAGCCTCGGCAATCAGACAACAAAAAGAAATTAAAGGCATCCAAATTGGCAAAGAAGAAGTCAAACTCTCACTCTTTGAAGATGATATGATACTTTATGTGGAAAACCCAAAAGACTCCATTCTAAAACTGCTAGAACTCACACAGGAATGCAGTAAAGTGTCAGGATAGAAAATCAATGCACAGAAATCAGTTGCATTTCTATACACTAACAACAAGACAGAAGAAAGAGAAATTAAGGTGTTGATCCCATTTACAATTGCACCCAAAACCATAAGATACATACCAATAAACCTAACCAAAGAGGCAAAGAATCTGTATTCAGAAAACTATAAAGTACCCATGAAAGAAATTGAGGAAAACACAAAGAAATGGAAAAACATTCCATGCTCATGGGTTGGAAGGACAAATATTGTGAAGATGTTTATGCTACCTAAAGCAATCTACATATTGAATGCAACCCCTCTCAAAATACCATAATTATTTTTCAAAGAAATGGAACAAATAATCCTAAAATTTACATGGAATCAGAAAAGACCCTGAATAGCCAGAGGAATGTTGAAAATGAAAGCCAAAGTTGGTGGCATCACAATTACAGACTTCAAGCTCTAATCCAGAGCTGTAATCAAGACAGTATGGTACTGGCACAAAAACAGACATAAATATCGATGGAACAGAATAGAGAGTCTAGAAATGGACCCTCAACTCTATGGTCAACTAATCTTCAACAAAGCAGGAAAAAAGACAGTCTCTTCAACAAATGGTGTTGGGAGAATTGGACAGCCACATGCAGAAAAACGAAACTGGACCATTTCCTTACACCACACACAAAAATGGGCTTAAAATGGATGAAAGACCTCAATGTGAGACAGGAATCCACCAAAATCTTTGAGGAGAACACAGGCAGCCACCTCTTCAACCTCAGTCAGAGCAACTTCATCCTAGAAACATTGCCAAAGGCAAGAGAAGCAAGGGCAAAAATGAACTATTGGGACTTCATCAAGATCAAAAGCTTTTGCACAGCAAAGGAAACAGTCAACAAAACTAAAAGACAACTGACAGAATGGGAGAAGATATTCACAAATGACATATCAGATAAAGGGCTAGTATCCAAAATCCATTAAGAACTTATCAAACTCAACACCCAAAGAACAAATAATCCAATCAAGAAATGGCCAGAAGACATGAATAAACATTTCCGCAAAGAAGATATCCAAATGGCCAAAAGACACATGAAAAAGTGCTCACATCACTGGGCATCAGGGAAATACAAATCAATACCACAATGAGATACCACCTCACACCAGTCAGAATGGCTAAAATTAACAAGTCAGGAAATGACAGATGTTGGTAAGGATGCAGAGAAAGGGGAACCCTCCTACACTGTTGGTGGGAATGCAAGCTGGTGCAGCCACTTTGTAAAACAGTATGGAGTTTCCTTGAAAAGTGGAAACTAGAGCTACCCTATGACCTAGCAATCACACTACTGGGTATTTACCCTAAAGGTACAAACGTAGTGATCCGAAGGGGCACATGCATCTGAATGTTTATAGCAGCAATGTTCACAATAGCCAAGCTATGGAAAGAACCTAGATGTCCATCAACAGATGAATGGATAAAGAAGATGTGGTATATATATACAATGGAATACTATGCAGCCATCAAAAGAAATGAAATCTTGCCATTTGCAACAACATGGATAGAACTAGAGGGTATTATGCTAAGCGAAATAAGTCAATCAGAGAAAGACAATTATCATATGATCTCTCTGATATGAGGAATTTGAGAGACAAGGCAGGGGGTTGTGGGGGGTAGGGAAGGAAAAAATAAAACAAGATAGGATCGGGAGGGAGACAAACCATAAGTGACTCTTAATCTCACAAAACAAACTGAGGGTTGCTGAGTGGTGGGAGAGTAGGGATATTGTGATTGGGTTATGGACATTGGGGAGGGTATGGGCTATGTTGAGTGCTGTGAAATGTGTAAGCCTGATGTTTCACAGACCTGTACCCCTGGAGCAAATAATACCTTATATGTTAATAAAAATAATTTAGAAAAAAAAAAAAGAAAGATGTAAGGGTCTTAAAATCACTAGTAAATTAATTTAACCATTTAAAAAAAACCCTAAGTTTAGAAATTCAATTAACCATACACACACACACACACACACACACTCCCACACACACACTCCCACAGACACAGATTGGAAAGCTTCTGTAGGCACACCAGATTAATTTCCAGCATTAGAATAGCTTGTCCCTACAGCATTAGATCAATGTCATATCAATTTGAAGTGAGAAAATTCCCACAGATCTGCCTTCCCTGACTCCAGGACAGATATCTCTACTAGCTCCAGGCCTTGAACTGCCCTCCAACATAGGTAGAATATCTCAACCTTTAGGTCACAACACACTGGTATAGAAAGATCAATTAATTTGTAAGTCCTAGAGAACTTGTTAATAAAATACATTAATTAGTGAATAATTTTTTTGTTTTCTGAGTTATTGTAGTGCAAATTTATTCCTATTGCATAGTGAAGTTTTTACACATTCTTTTATTCTATTTTCTTGGGTGGCAGAAAAATGTGTGTAATTACAGAAGTTATGGCAGAAAATTGGCTAAGCTGAAACTTATCTAATTAATGTTGCTACCAAAATATGAGTAGTCTGAAAAATCATCTGTCATGTGTCTTTTATTATTTTTTTTAAATGTGAGTTTCTTTGGTGTAATTAGATGTAAGAGTATATAAGAATCAACTTTGTTTGTTGCAAATGACAGAAACTGCTGAAATTAACTTAAAGCAGGAAGAGCTATATTAACTCATGAAGTTTGAAAGCCAAGGGGTAATACCTTCAGGTATGGCTGGATCCAGGTGTAAAGACATTGTCAATATGACTCTTTATTTATATGTATCAATGCCAATTCCAATTGGTTATTTTCTTTCCTAAAAGAGACACATTTTTTCCAAGCAGCTAAGATTGATGGGAGTAAAATAATCCAGGTTTTCCTAACCATAATTTAGAAACTCCAATAAATTTCTTTTTTTACTTCATGTATGAATTTAAATAAAGAATTCTGATTGATATTCATGAGTGATATGCCTACCACCTGGACTAATTGCTTTTCTGGGAGACAAGGTTCAGTGATTGACTAAGCCTATATTGTATACATTCTTATGGTATACTAAGATCACCAGTCCCACCAAAATTACACAGAATGGAAGTAGAGCATTTATTTAAAGAAATGAACTTTAATGCACCCTCAAACCTATCACCTACTCCTTCACTGGTATATGACACTTGTCACATCATTAGAACTAAATACTTTTTTAAGGTTTTGATCTTTTTTAAAATATAAATATCACCAAGACAGGAACCTGTTTAACCTATAGACATATAAACTCTCTGCTCCAATCAAAGTGCTAAGAGCAAGTTTGATGGGTTGAAGGAGGGGCATGGGATTTTTTATGGTCAAATTCCAAAATAGACGTAGAAACAACATGAAATTACTAGGAGTGAAGGCACTTTAAATACTTTGAGGGCACTTTGATTATTTTGTCTTGATTTCTGTTCCACTTAGCTGTGAACACAAACAAATTGGTCCCAAAACCTAGGTGCTTAAAATGACCATAATTTTGCTCTTATGCCTCATGTTTATGAAGGTTGATGGATATATGTGTAAAGATTCTTACTTGGCATCTGCCATCCAGAGAAATTCAGATAGTAGCTGTGGCTGGAGTTACTCAAAACTCCTCACTTACATATCTAATACCTGGCCTGGAAGAGTTGGCAACAGGTCAGCAACTCTCTCGTCATGTAGCCTTTCCTACCTATCATACTGTGGAGCTTCTCCACAGTATGCAGGTTAGTCAGAGCACTCCCACTCTTCATGTGACATTCGCCTTTTACTATGGTGTGCATTCCAAGAGAGCCCGGCAGAGCTCCCACTTCTCTTAGAGGCTAGGCTCGGAACTAGTTTGGCATCACTTTTGCCATATTGTTCAAAGCAGTCACAGACCAGCCATACTGAAGATGACTGAGGAAGAGTTTCCATCTGTTAATGGGAGAATGGTTAGCACATACAGGGAAGGAAGGAATTGACAGCAGCCATTTTGCTGACAAGCTGCTATAACTACCAGGTTCTGGGATATTTTCTGGAAACAGCAAGCAGGAAGTCACTTTGTACCATCCTAAAAGGTATAGAGGACCACTGACAGTTCGTTTGCCCACTCCTCACTGCCTCCTCTTACATTCTTTTTACTTCAGAGAGATGGATGGAAGTTTTCAAACCCAAAAACACTGAGTTGTATAATATGGTGAAAAGTTGCATATATTACAAATCTTAAAATAATGCAATTTTTGGTGGGGTCTGGAGGAGCTTTTAGTTTGCGTATTGATTTTTTACCTACCAAGTTAGCAAAAATTTAAAAAGCGTATTCAAAGTTGAAAGTGTGATATGAAGGATATGGTTTCATATTTTATAGTTGAGAATATAATATCAGGAATACAGCAATGTAACTATGAGTGTAAAGAATATGAAGTGTTAATTTTCTTTGCCACAATAACTCCTATTTTGGGAAATCTATCCTTAGCTAGTTACTTGATAAGTATCGGGAGAACACACAAAAAAAAGTTGTATATAAAAAAGCATATTGTTGCATAATTATTTATAATTGCAACAGTTTAGAATAACTTAAGTGCCCAACCATGAAAATATGGATAATAACATTGGTATATTAACTTAATGGATCTTATTTAGTCATATAAAAATGTGTTTATAAATAATATTATGAAAATATTTTTGGTTTCATTTTGAAAAACGAAAAGAAAACAGGATGTAAAATCATACAGAGAGAGCATAATCACAAGTATGCAATACAAAGGAAAAGCTATACTGAGGAAAAAGGACTAGAAACAAAACCATCAAAAGATCAACAATGTTTAGACAGCTAGATGCTTGAAAATCATCTTGAAATCATTTTCTTTTTCTGACCTTTATTCCTGCTCTACCAGGCACCACGGATAGGGATATGGGAGAGCTAACTTTGGTAAGAATTCTCACTTTTTGCCAGCTTCTTCCAGTTTTCCCAGGATCCCTCTCTCTAAGCTCTGGAGTGAGTGATCCCATCCTTGCCACCAGAAAATACAGAGGAAGAAAAATAACTTTCCCTCCATCCTGAATGGTCAGGGCTTGGCTGAGACCCCTTTTCTCTAGGACACCTCATAAATGGATAAGCTTATCTAGGTTGAAACTATTCCACTGTGACCACTCTAAGTCAAGATTTTCTTTGGTAAGTTTAACCTGCTTGTTCAGCCTTAAAACAACATTCTGTTCACTGGAGACGTCACACTGGATGAAGCAGTCCAGCTGAAATCAGACCCGGTAGACCCAGTTCATTTCCAAGTCCAACCCCATCCAACACCAGCCAGTTTCTGGACCCAGTCTGGAAAAGGAAATAGTCAAATGAAGTCTGAAAGCTCATAACGAAAGAGCCTTGAGGTGGGGTCTGAGAGGGACTGACTCATCCTCACTAGAAAGCGGCAAGCTGGGGGGTTGGGGGTTGGCGCGGGGAAGGGGCTCAGCAGGCACTTTGCCTTGTCGTTGCTGGGTCAGGGGGACTCTGGGGCTCGCTTTTGGTTTCTTCTTCTGACACCAGAACTAGTAGAAGGTAAACTGAGACATTGTAAACATTAAGTTTATTTGAGCAAAAATCTATTTAAATCAGGCAGTGACAAAACAGAAGTGGTTATGAACCTAAATTTCTGTAATGACAAATGTCATTCATGTTCTTTAAAAAAGAGTGCAGCCTTTCTCCCCTTACCTTGATTTTCATGTAATCAGGCAGCCTCCAAGAAGATAACACCTTGGCAAATGGAAAGAGAACATTGTCTCTCATCACTCCGACCGGGGGAAAAAAATCCAGATGAAGATGTCAGGGCACTTGACCCGATGGGAAGTGGAGTCTCTCCCTCTGTACCGGGCTTACACTAAACAGTGACCTTTCCATACTGAAGTAGAAAGTCATTGTGCAGAAACTTCAGGCATTTGTTAAAAGTTCAAAGGCCCTGAGGAAAAGGAGACAGATGGGCTTTAAATCATCAAAACACTATAGTCTGATAGCAAATCATAAATGATCCCAGAGTCTGAAAATTTTACTGCTTTATAGACCTTGGCTGTAATTTGAACAGAACTTAGATGAATTTCTGCTGAAAGTTCAGACTCTAAAATGCTTATGAACATGTTCCAATTCATTCAACAAGCATTTATGAGATAGTGTGAAAACATTTTGTAAACCTGACGTGCTAGACAGCCATGAGGAGTAGATCATAAACCGACACCATGGGTGTAGCTCCACCCAAGCAACCTAAGTGGGCAGGGGTTAATCAGAGAAACAGGAGTGTCACTCATAGCACCATGTCCCCATAATCTAGTGCACCGTGTCCCCATAGTCTAGTACAACCAAAAGGTGGCAGTGGGGTGTTTTCACCCCTTTGAGAAAGGAAAGTAAACCCAGTGCGGCTTTACTTGTGAAAAGCCACGTGTTTTGCCATATCCCAAAAGAAGGTGATATTTTCTGCTTAGAAGAGAAGCAGAGATTCCGTCTCATGTTTTCACAACAAGGATTAAAGCTTCTCTTGTTTTCTTTAGCACCTTAAAATGAAGTAAAACAAGCCTTTCTGCAATTTGCCATCTCATTTTTCTAATGAAAAACTATGGCCTAAATTAGAACACATGGCCTCTGACAGGAGATGTTCCAGGTCTTAGAGGAGGCATTTAATTACTGTACCTGTTTGAGTATATGTGGGGTTGACTGGCAGTCATTGTCCATAGGGACAGAGTCCCATTCACTCTAGCAGAGCGGAGCTGAGGTTACACCCAAGACCCCATTTTCTTTTTAAGGCCCAGTACAAAAACAAATGTAGGACTCTTGTTTAAAAAAAAAAAAAAAGTATTAAGAATTTTAAGGTGAGATGAACACTAAGTGAAGCACTGGGCCCTTCTGACCATGGATCCCTTCTCAGCATGAGACCCTTTTGAGTCAGGGGCCTCTGTGACAGCATGAGTCACATGCCTATGAAGGTGGCCCTCATGACATCTATCCTTCCAGGCTTGCATCCTAAATTCCTTCTTCTTTGGATTCTCTAATAAAATGCTCATTGTACATCTGCATCCTAGGCTGGCCTTCCTCAAATTTATAAGTAATGATTTCTGTTTCCACCCCCATCTCTCCCTCTTGCACGCCTTCCCACAACTCCCAATAGTCAGTGATTCTCTGCTTTTACCTGATTGCTCACAATCTTCCTTGATGACATCCTACCCAGGCCAGACTCTCCGGAGAAGACTCCTGCTTAGGACAACCTTTTGACCCCCCAAGATGATTCATTCAACAAATATTCATTGAGCATCTACTTTTCACATTGCTCATTACTTTAAAAAATATATACAAGATTATAGCACAAATATTGTCTAGACATGGCTTATCACACCAGTTGTCTCAAGTCAAGTGTTTTGAGAAACAGATTCTGAGATGGTTTTTCTTTTTTTTTGTTTGTTTTCTTTCCTTTTATTTCAGTATAGTTGACATGCAATGTTACATTAGATTCAGGTGTACAAGTTAGTGATTTCACAAGTTTATATGTTATGCTATGTTCACCACGAGTATTGCTACCATCTATCCCATTGTATCTCTTACAATACCACTGTATTTCCTGTGCTTTGCTTTCATTCCCATGACTCAGTCATTCCATTACTAGAGGCCTATATCTTCTACTCCCCTTCACCGATTTTTGCCCAAACCCCCACTCCTTTCCCTTCTGACACCCAACACTTTGTTCTCTATATTTATAGATCTGATTCTGATTTTTGTTTGTTCATTTTTTTAGAATCCACTTATGAGTGGATCATATAGTATTTGTCTTTCTCAGCTTGATCAATTTCACTTGGTAATACCCTCTAGGTCTATACATGACTCAAATGGCATAATCTCATCCCTTTTGATGGCTATGTAATATTCCTCTGTGTGTGTGTGTGTGTGTGTGTGTGTGTGTGTGTGTGTGTGTGTGTGCACGCACCACACTTTCCTTATCCATTCACCTATTTGTGGCCACTTAGGTGTTTCCATGTCTTGGCTATTGTAAACAATGCTGCAATAAACATAGGGGTGCATATAGCATTTTGAGTTAGCATTTTCATTTTCCCTGGCAAATACCCAATAGTGAAATTATTGTATCATATGGTATTTCTATTTTAATTTTTTGAGGAACTTCCATACTATTACCACAGTGGCTGTACCAGTTGGCATTCCTACCAACAGTGGATGAGGGTTCCCTTTTCTCCACATTCTTGTCAATACTTGTTGTTTCTTGTCTTTTTGATTTGAGCCATTCTAACAGGTATGAGGTGATATCTCACTGTGGTTTTGATTTGCATTTCTCTGTTGATGATATTGAACATCTTTTTTATCTGTTTGTTGGCTATCTGGTTGTTTTCTTTGGAGAAATGTCTACTCAGGACCTCTGCCTATATTTTAATTGGGTTGTTTGGTTTTGGGTGTTGAGTTGTATAAGTTCTTTATATAGTTTGGATATTAACCCTTTATTGGATATATCACTTACAAATACTTTCTCCCATTCCATAAATTGTCTTTTAGTTTTGTTGATGGTTTTCTTTGTTATGCAAAAACTTATTTTGATGTAGTCCCAATTGTTTATTTTTGCTTTTATTTCCCTTACCTCAGGAGACATATCTAGAACAATGTTGCTACGGCTGACATCAAAGAAATTATTACCTATGCTTTCTTCCAGAATTTTTTTTTTAAGATTTTATTTATTTACTTGAGAGAGCATGAGAGGAAGGAGGTTCAGAGGGAGAAGCAGACTCCCCGCCAAACAGGAAGCCCAGTGTGGGACTCAATCCCGGGACTCCAGGATCATGACCTGAGCCAAAGGCAGTCATTTAACCAACTGAGCCACCCAGGGTCCCCTTCCAGGAATTTTATGGTTTCAAGTCTCATGGTTTTGTTTTTAATCCATTTTGAGTTTATTTTTGTGAATGGTATGAGAAAGTGATCCAATTTCATTCTTTTACATGTAGCTGTCCAGTTTTCCCAGTACCATTTAGTGAAAATACTATCTTTTCCCCACCGTATATTCTTCCCTCCTTTGTCATAGCTTATTTGTCCATATAAAGGTCAGTTTATTTCTGGGGTCTTTATTCTGTTCCACTGATCATTGTGTCTATTTTTCTGCTAGTACCATACTGTTTTGATTCCTACAGCTTTGTAGTATTATCTAGAAATTTGGAATTTGGGAATTGTGATATGTTCAGCTTTGTTCTTCTTTCTCAGGGATGCTTTGGCTGTTTATGGCCTTCTGTGGTTCCATACAAATTTTAATATTATTTGTTCAGGCTTCACGGAAAATGTTATTGGTATTTTGATAGGAGGTGCATTCAATCTGTAGGTTGCTTTGGGTAATATGGACATTTTGACATTAATTTTTCCAATCCATGAGCATGGGATACCTTTTCATTTTTTTGTTTCATCTTCAATTTCTTTCATCAGTGTTTTATAGTTTTCAGAGTGTAGATTTTTCACCTCTTTCATTTAGTTTATTCTTAGGAATTTTATTCTTTTTTGGTGGCATTGTAAATGGTGGGGGGTGTTTTAGATTTTATTGATTTATTTTTGCAAAGGAGAGAGAGAGAGAAGGAGAGAGCAATCAAGTATGAGTGGGGAGAAGGGCCAAGGGAGAAGTAGACTCCCTGCTGAGCAGGGAGACTGACGTGGAACTCCATCCCAGGACCCTGGGATCGTGACCTGAGCCGAAGGCAGATGCTTAACTGACTGAGCCACCCAGGTGCCCCAGTTTCTTTCTTTCTTTTTTTTTTTTTTTAATTTCTCTTTCTTCAATTTTGTTGTTAGTATATAGAAATGCTACTGATTTCTGGGTATTAATTTTGTATTCTGCTGCTTTACTGAATTCATTATTTCTCATAGCTTTTTGGCATAGTCTTTAGTATGTTCTATAGATAGTTTCATGTTGCCTGCAAATAATGACAGTTTTTCTTCTTTACCAATATGGATGCCTTCCATTTCTTTTTCTTGACTAATTGCTGTGGCTAGGACTTCTAGGATTATGTTAAATAAAAATGGCAAAAGTTGACATCCTTGTCTCATTCCTGACCTTAGAAGGAAAGTTCTCAGTTTTCACCATTGAGGATGATATTAGCTATGGGTTTTTCATATATGGCCTTTATTATGTTGAAGTATATTCCCTTTAACCTCATTTTGTTGAGAATTTTTGTCATGTATGGATGTTAAATCTTATCAGACATTTTTTCTCTATATACTGAGATATGATTTTTTTATCCTTTGTTTTATTGATGTGGTATATGACATTGATTTGTGAATATTGAACCACCCTTGCATCAAAGGAATAAATCCCACCTGATTGTGGTGAATGATCTTTTTAATGTATAGTTAGTTGTATGCAGTTTGCTAATATTTTGTTGAGGATTTTTGCATATATATTCATCAGAGATATTGGCCTGTAATTTTCTTTGTATGTGTGGTGTCTTTGTTTGGTTTTAGTATTAGGGTAATGATGGCCTCATAAAATATATTTGGAAGTTTTCCTTCTTCTATTTTTTGGAATTGTTTGAGGAAAATAGGTATTACCTCTTCTTTAAATGTTTGGTAGAATTCACTTTGAGTCCATTTCATCCTGGACTTTTATATTTGGTGGTGTTTTGATTACCAATTTCATTTTGTTACTTGTAATCAATCTGTTTAGATTTTCTATTTCTTCTTGGTTCAGCTTTAGAAGATTGTATGTTTCTAGAAATTTATGAATTTCTTCTAGGCTGTCCAGTTTGTTAGCATATAATTTTTCATGATATTTTCTTATAATCCATTGTATTTCTGTGGTGTTCTGTGGTGTCTGTTGTTAATTTTCCTCTCTTGTTTTTTATTTTATTTATTTGGGTCCTCCTTTTTTTTCTTGATGTGTCTGGGTATGGGTTTGTCAATTTCATTTATCTTTTCAAAGAACCAATTCTTTATTTCACTGATTTTTTTTCCTTTTCTTTTAAATCTCTATATCATTTATTTCTGCTCTGACTTTTATTACTTCCTTTCTTGTACTCACCTTGGGCTTTTTTTTTTTTTTTTTCTTTTTTCTAGTTCCTTTAAGGCATAAGGTCAGTTTATTTAAGTTTTTTTCTTGTTTCTTGAGGTTAGAACTGATTTTGCTGTATCCCAGAGATTTAGGACCTTTGTGTTTTCATTTTCATTTGTCTCCCTGTATTTTTTTTTTGACTGCTTCATTGACTCATTGATTGTTTAACAGCAAGTTATTTTGTCTTCATCTGTTTGTGTTTTTCTGATTTTTTTCCTTGTGATTTATTTCTAGTTTCATATCATTGTGATAGGGAAATATGCATGGTATGATTTCAATCTTCTTAAATTTATTGAGGCTTGCTTTATGTCCTAATATGTGATCCATTCTGGAGAATGTCCCATATGCATTTAGAAAGAATTTATATTCTGGTGTTTTGGGATGGAATGTTCTCTATCTATCTATGTTTTTCTGCTGGTCCAATATGCCATTCAAAGACATTGTTTCCTTATTGACTTTCTGTCTGGAGGATCTATCCATTGATGTAGGTGAGGTGGTTAAAGTCTCCTACTATTACTGTATTTACATTAGTTTCTCTTTTGTGTCTACTAATATTTGCTTTATGTATTTAGATGCTCCAGTATTGGGTGCATAGATTTTAAAATTACTGTAAGGTCATGTTGGATTGATCCTTTTATCATTATGTAATGTCCTTCCTTGTCTTTTGTTAGAGTCTTTGTTTTAAAGTCTATTTTTGTCTGACATAACTATTGCCACCCCAGCTTTTTTTCATTTCCATTTGCATGGTGAATATTCTTCTATCCGTTCACTTTTAGTCTGTATGCATCATTAGATCTGAGGTGGGTAAAACAGTGTATAGTTGAGTCTTGGTTTTTTTAACCATTCCACCATGTGTTTTGATTGGAGCATTTAGGCCATTTACATTTAACTTAACCATTGATAGGTATGTACTTATTGTCATTTTTAAAATTTGTTTTCTGGTTGTTTTTGTAGCGCTTCTTTGTTCCTTTCTTCTCCTCTTGATCTCTTTCTTTGTGATAATTGAGTACTTATAGTGTTTTGCTTGGCTTTCTTTCTCTTTATTTTTTGTGTGTCTATTGTGGGTTTTGGGTTTGTGGTTACCTTGAGGTTCATATATAACATATTATATAAATAGCAGTCGATATTAATTGAATGTTCATTTAAGTTGAAAGACATTCTTTAAAAAAAAAACAAAAAGAACTGGAAGAGATTATGCTGAGTGAAATAAGTCAAGCAGAGAGAGTCAATTATCATATGGTTTCACTTATTTGTGGAGCATAAGAAATAGCATGGAGGACAAGGGGAGATGGAGAGGAGAAGGGAGTTGAGGGAAATTGGAAGGGGAGGTGAACCATGAGAGACTATGGACTCTGAAAAACGATCTGAGAATTTTGAAGGGGTGGAGGGGTGGGAGGTTGGGGGCACCAGGTGGTGGGTATTGTAGAGGGCACGGATTGCATGGAGCACTGGGTGTGGTGCAAAAATAATGAATACTGTTATGCTGAAAAAATAAAAAAATTAAAAACAAACAAACAAACAAACAAAAAAACCCACCAAAACTAATTTTTCTTTTTCCCTTTCTCTTCTCTTTTTATTCCCTTCTCCACATTTTAAGTATATGTGTCATATTTTATATACCTTTATTCGTATTTTTCCTATGTCTAATTATGACCATGTCTTTTCCATTTACATAAGTCCCTTTAATATTTCTTGTAAGACCGGCTTAATGGCAATAAACTCTTATTTTGTTGTCTGGGAAACTTTATCTCTCCTTCAAATCTGAATGATAACCTTGCTGGATGAAGTTTTTTTTTGGCTATCTGTTTTTGGTTTTGTTCTTGTTTTTTCCTTTTAGAACTTTGAATATATCATGCCGTTCTCTTCTAGCTTGCAAAGTTTCTGCTGAAAAATCATCTAATAACTTTACAGATTTTCTCTTGTAGGTAACTTTTTGTTTCTCTCTTGCTCCTTTTAAGATTCTATCTTTAACCTTTGATATTTTAATTATTATGTGCCATGTTGTGGACCTTCTTGGGTTTGTCTTGTCTGGAATTAGATATCAATTTCCCCCCACTGGGTTAGGGAAGCTTTCAGTTATTATTTCACCAAATAAGTTTTCTTTTTTAAAAAAATATTTTTATTTATTCATCTGTCAGAGAGAGAGAGAGAGAGAGAGCATGCACAAGCAGGGGGAGCAGCAGGCAAAGGGAGAGGCAGGCTCCTGGTTGAACAAGGAGCCTGATTGGGACTTGATCCCAATACCATGAGATCATGACTTGAGCTGAATGCAGTTGCTTAACTGACTGAGCCACCCAGGCATCCCTCATCAAATAAGTTTTCTATACTTTTTTCCTCTCCCTCCATTTTCTGAGACCCCATAAAGCAAATGTTTGTTTGCTTGATTATTCAAGAGATCTCTTAATCTATCCTTATTTTTTTTTTAATTCTTCTCTTTCTTTGCTGTTCAGTTTATTTCTTTTCATTACCCTATCTTCCAGATCACTGATACATTCTTCTGCATCCAAGTCAACAAATGTATTGTTGATCTCTTGTAGTTATTTTTCATTTCATTTATTATATTTTTTCAACTCTGGTTGGTTCTGTTTAATATTTTCTGTTTATTGAAGGCCTCTGAAATCTTCCATTTTTTTCTCCAGCCCAGTGAGTGTCTTTACAATGATTACTTTAAACTTTTTATTAGGCATTTTGCTTCTCTCTATTTCATTCAGTTCTTTTTCTGAGGTTTTCTCCAGTTCTTCCTTTGGAGCATATTTCTTTATCTCCTCATTTTGCTTGACTTTCTGTGTTTGTTTCTGTGGATTAGATGAAACAATTACTTCTCCTAAAGTTGAAGAAGTAGTCTTGTGTATGTTGTCCCTTATAGCTACTGTGTGCACTTGGCGACCTTTCCTGACTGACTGGAGCTGTGGCTGTACATACTAGTTACTCATTTATAGAAAGAAGAAAGAAAAATAATAATAAAATAAAAAATAAAATAGTAAAATAAAAGAAGGAAAGAAAAAAATAGAGAAAAAGAACAAAACCAAAAGAAAAAGAAAAACAAAATAAGAGGAGACAACATTTTAAATAGTTAAACACACACACACACACACACACACACACAAAACCATGGCTCATATTCTGGGACCCAGCACCATAGGGAGGCTGGTTGGGGCTTGCGGACACTTAGCTGGTTGAAGTCACAAGTTCATTGTGAGCCAGATTCTGCTCCAGCCTGGCCTTTTAGGGTGCAGGGGGAGAGAATATTCCCACAGTTTTTCTACCCTTTGAAACCATGGCTTTTTTTCTGTACCCCAGTGTGACTGGGGCTGATGTGGGCATGAGGACTCTGGGTTCACTGAGGTTGCAACTTCCCTGTGACTACCAAATCCACTAGTTATGGTGCCTGGATATGGTGTTGGGCCCTCTAATTACAGTGTCTGAAACTCCCCGTTATGGCATCCAGGCCCTGATCTGGTCTGCACTTTTAAGGCAAAGGTTTGGGGAACCTTACCACAGTTCCTTGTCCCTTTTAAACTTCAGCTTTTTTTCTGTGTCCCAGACATACTGGGACTGGTGTGAGCTTGAAGATCATGAGCTTGTTGAGGTCACCAGCTTCCTGTGATGATCTGACCCACCAGCATCAGGATCTACTAATTATAGGGTCTGACCCTGATCCTTAATGGCAGCCAGAATCTGCTCCAGTCTGAGCTTTTGACATAGAGAAATAGAAAGGGCTCCTACAGTTCCTCAGCCCTTTTACACCATGGCTTTTTTCTGTGTCTGCATGTGACTAAGGGTGGTATGGACAGTGGAGCCTGGGCTCACTGAAGTCACAAGTTCACTGAGACAACTGGATCTGCCTATTATAGCTTCTAGACCTTGCTCCCATCTAGGCATGTAAGGGGGGGGTGGTGAGAATGTAAACCCTGTTGATCTCCAGTACCTCTGACCAGGAGTGCTTCCCCGCGCCTCCTCTGCCACTTGGCAGAGTTCTAGTATTGTCTCTTTTATATGTTAGCTGCTCTTTTAAACTGCAGTGCTTTCTTTATGTGTCCAAGGACAGGACTCTGTTCCTCCTCCCTCAGTATTATCCCTCCCCACTGCCCTTTCCAGTGTGTGTGTGTGTGTGTGTGTGTGTGTGTGTGTGTGTGTGTGTGTGTGGCGGGTGGGGGAGTCCCCTTTGTTACCATGTCTCCATCCATCTTTCCTGCTGTTCTCTTGCTATTCTCTCTAGGGCTGTTCAGTAGCTGTTCAGTTAGCCCTCAGTACTTCAGGAATTGTTCTCTGAATAGATATAATTTGGTTGCTCTGTGGAGGAGGAGAGTTCAGGATCCTCCTACAACCTTATCTTGAACTGAGATGGTGTTTTACCTGAGATGGTCTTTCACTAGGGAAAGCCCTTGAGATTACACTTAAGGAAGAAAGGAAAAAGAAGAAGAATTAGTCAGAAGGAGAAACAAAGCTGCAATTTAGGCAAAATGTCAACTTTAGCCAGTCGCATGGGGTCTCTGGATCTAGAAGTCCCACACAGAGAAATCTCAAATAGAAGCAAAAAGGTCAGACATTTAAGCTCCATCATCCATCAGTCATTGAGTTTGTGCAATCCTAGTAAGGGATGGCTCTTTTCAACTGAAACAATCCCTAAAGAACCTAGCAGTTGCTTCCACTACACCAGCTGTTAAAACACTGAAATACTCCTTCTATGTCTAGTGTGACCAACGACTATGCTCCTACCTGGGCCACCCCAGCATCTCCTGATCTCTACAAATGATCTAACCATATGTTATGACTAGTGTCTGTTCTGACTGATTAGTGCTCGTGCCATACCAATGGTTAAACATTTTGTTTTTGTTTAATAAGTCCTTTTGTGGGCTTTAAAAAATTTTTATTTTAATTACAGTTAGTTAGCTTACAGTGTTAGATTCATTTCAGATACACAATATAATAATTTAACACTTCCATACCTCACCCTGTGCTCATCACAAGTGTACTCCTTAATCTCCAATCTCCATTTAGCCATTTGAATATCACCTCTAGACCACTAAGAATATCAGCTGAAATCAAAGGGTAGGACCATGATAAGGGAAGCTTAGATTTATACATCAGGCTATTTGACACATCCTTACAAGAACTTAAATTTGGTCTGATTGCCTTTAAGTTGCTGAAAGGGATCCTATGTATAAATACTTAGCTAAAAGTAAAGTTTACTAGAAATTGGCATTCTGGATAAATTAGAGAAGAGAATCTGAGAGACAAATAAGAAATATAAAATGAGGAGGGAGGTGGAGAGCTCTGGAAATGTGTTGAATCTAAAATATGCTAAATTCAAATTTTGGGGAATCAAAGTTTACCAGTTCAATTTTAGATGATGAACTCCAAATTTAATTATCTTTTTTCAGTTATAATTCATCGATTACATGAAGTGCTCTGCATTTCTGTCTTAATTAGAAAGATCGCTTAATTTAATTTAGGCCTGCTGACCAAAAGACGACTGATGAGTTTTTGAATTCACAGTGCACAGTGACAACCAGGTTATAGGGATTTTTCTCTAGAGTGTTACAAGATGGATTCATTAAGCAGCATTCAAAACATTTTGTTAAACCAGAATTTCTGAATCACAGCTAATTTTAAAATTTCCATAAAGTATTTCAGAAGATTTATAAGGTCAAATTGACATTTTGTGATCAACTCTGGAACTGAGGTGAGAAACCAGTTATCAGTGTGAGGTTAATTTACTCCTATGAAAGAACCGTTTAGGAAGAGCAGGTCAGAAAGGAACACAGAACAAAAAGTCCTAAACACTTTATTGTCTCATTGGCAGACCCATCACCTCAACTGTGCTATTAACTCATTCTCATATTCAACACAGAGACCTTCCATAAATAACGGAAAAACATGGAGCCTGGGACACCTTAAGACATTATTTTCCAATGGTGCTCAGTGAGCGTTAGTAAATATGCAAAATGCTTAGGGCGCTTACAGAGGAACAAGGGGTGCTGTGCAGGGACCTCCACTTCAAACTGACCTGGTCTCCTGTATTTATGTTTTTAGAGAGACTTCGTACAAAACATTTACCTAAAACAAAATAAAACAGATTCCATGGTTTAAAAAAGTTTTCAGACAACTACCATGAAGTGGCTTAAATTAGAACTAGAATAAAAATTTACAAATACATGTCATTTTAAGATGACTAAATATATGCAAGTTGGATAAATTGAGAATTCATAAATTGATCATGTATAGTAATGTAATCCTAAATCATGATCACATAGCCCTTTTCACTACATGAGGGAAAAAAAAAAATAGGTCAGCACAGAAAAGTTCTGACTAGCCAAGAAGGAAGGTTTAAGAGACTGACCCAATTTCAAGGTAAATTTGCATACAGTTTGATACTTACAAGTGATTCTGATTAAAGCAGGTGAGATGAGCCCTTACTTATTGTTAGTAAAGAGTCACATTCGCATAATTGGTTTAAAGAAAATTTAATGACATGTCAACATGTCTAATACAGGAAATATTTTTACATTGCTGAGAGTAACCTTTCAATTCAATCTGAATTAATTACACATAATTATGGGTTAACTTAGTTAATAGAAAAAATATACAGCTAAGTAACATAATCATATAGGCAAAAGCAGAATTACCTGATAGCTAGCAGCCATAATAAGTCAAGAAGCCTTAAACTGAGGAATGAAAAAAAGAAAATTTAATCATAATAATGTTTGTTTTATTTAGAAAGTATCTGCTGAGTGTGACACAGAAGAAAATTAAACCCGGCAGAAAAAAAAAAAGAAAAAAGCGTGAGTTTCAAATGTCAAACTGCTTGAGATTTGAGATGATAATCCTTTGATTCAAAGTATTTTTCTTTTAACATTGAGTTAAGAAACTGTTATCTGTGAGGAACATTTCACAAGGAAAATAACAGTTACATTTACTCTTAAAGAATGATTTCAATTCCTTCAAAACAAAAATTATTACCCTAGAACTTGACTCTGGTCATGAGCTCTGATCTAACAATCAGCCTGTAGGAGACACAAGCCCCAGAGAAGCAAATACAATGATACCATGGAGAAGTGGACAGCAAAAAGCAGAATAAGGGGCATGCTATTTAGCCTGGACTTGTCCGCAAATCAATGGCAGGAAGAAACAAAGAGAGAGAGGACCTTGTAGACTAAGAGATTTAAGAAACATTGCAGTGAATTATAATGTATTTTTCTTTTTTTTTTTTTTAAGATTTTATTTATTTTTTTGTCAGAAAGAGAGCAAATGAGCACAAGCAAGGGGAGCAGCAGGCAAAGGAGAAGCAGGTTTCCTGCTGAGCAAGGAGCATGATGCTGGACTCGATCCCAGGACGCTGGGATCATGACCTGAGCTGAAGGCATACACTTAACCGACTGAACCATCCAGGCGTCCCTACAATGTATTTTTTCTTATTTAGATCCTCATTTAAAAACCTAAACAAGTCTGTGAAAAATTTGGACAGTGGGGAAATCTAAATACAGCCTAGGTTAAGATTCTCAAATGTGGGGTGCCTGGGTGGCTCAGTGGGTTAAAGCCTCTGCCTTCAGCTCAGGTCATGATCTCAGGGTCCTGGGATCGAGCCCCGCATCAGGCTCTCTGCTCATCAGGGAGCCTGCTTCCCTCCCTCTCTCTGCCTGCCTCTCTGCCTACCTGTTATCTCTGTCTGTCAAATAAATAAATAAATAAAATCTTTAAAAAAAAAAAAGATTCTCAAATGTTAGAGATATATATTAAAACATTTGTGAAAAATAAGATTTTATAAATTTCCTTCAAAATAATCTTGCAAAAAGAATGTGTATCGCTGTACATGAAACAAGACTGGCTATATGTTAACAATTATTGATACCGAGTGAAGGGCACATGGGGTTTATTGTGCTATCCCTCTGCTTTTCAGTCTGAAATTTTCCAAAACAAAAAGTTACCAATAAAATGAAATAACAAGACAAATCATATTTGTCTATGTAAAACTAAAATGATTGAAATTTGTATATAGTAGAAGGAAATTCTACATGTTTTATAAGCAGTGGAACCAGTCTTGTTCTGTGTTGATTTCCACTGGTCCACTGCATGTCAGCTTTATACCTACAGCTTCTTTGGCTAAAGGTGCAAAGTAAGCAGGACACAGGAAACTGAGATCAGATTTAGATCTTCCCATCAATGAAGTAAGCAGTTAAAAGTATATTACAGACAGACACACACAATATTTCCTGAGAGTTCTCTAAACTGGCCTGCCAAGGTCAAGGTTACAATAGTATATGTACTACATACATTAGTATCCTCAAACTCAATCCATGCCTCGGCTCACTTTTTTTCTCTTGTCCCCTCATGATCACCTCCCAGTCATTTGAATCCCCCGTAGACAGGTGTCTAGCCCAACCAGGATTTAACACGGCATCAGGCTCCTTGCTCCACAGGAGGCCTTCTTCTCCGTCTCCCACTCCCCCTCCCTGTGTCTGTCTCTCTGTCAAATAAATAAAATCTTTTCAAATAAATAAATAAATAAACAAGCAAGCTTGGAAAAATAAAGCCAAATGGCACCATAAAAAGACTCTTAAAAACTGTAATATCAGGTGAAGCAGAAAATATATTCTCCCTTTCTTCCTTCCAAAAAGACTTCTGTATACTTAATTAAAAACCTTTCCAGACTCTCTCTCATATAGGGTTGGCCATATAACATAGTCCCTGCCAAAGTTTAAGTGAAAGATTTTGAAAGAAGATACTGGAAATAGTCTTTCAAAAAGAACCAACTCATTGTGTTCTTCCCTTTCCCATTTTCCTGTGTGGATTGTAGCATGATACCTGTTGCAGCAACTGCCATATTGCATCCATGGGAACAATAGCCACATACTAAAGATGACAGAGCAGGAATAAGAAAGGAGCCTCATTCCTTAAATAGCTGGCCAGCCATGAACTACCTACCCCCCAGGCCTTATGACATGAGAAAAATGGATCCCTATTTTATTAAACTACTGCAGTGAGATTTCTGCTATATAGAGCTAAAAACAATCCCAAAATGATGTATCAGCCTTCTGAGTGGCTAAAATGTGAAAAACATTATTCTTATTATTAAATTCTTGGGGAAAAACAGCAAAATCCAAAAAGTCAATCTACAATGTTCTGTAAGTATAAATCAAATTGTAGTAAGGTAAAAAATGCTGTCCTGAAAATCTCTCACTGGGCTTGATCTCAATGACAAGGTCCTCAACCAGATCCCTTGGAATTACAGATGTCTTTTCTACCATTAATATTCCGTGTGCCCATGACTCAGTTTAACGATGTTTTATTGAGAACACACTATATCCTCACCTTTTATTTGGGCTAGCAGTAAAAACAGATGTGAAATGTAAGCTTCTAATCTGAGAAACTCATACTTTTACTGGAAAGAAAAACATGCAAATGTACTGATTCAAAATAAACAAAGATTTACAGCATCCTGTTAACCACACTGTAACATAAAAGGTCAGAATAAGGCAGCACCACCACAAGACCATATCCTGCCTCGACGCAAATTAGAAAATCATGCCTCTTACATGGAACATCTTACTTCTATCTGATCTGTATTACACAAATAAACAAGGATGATATACAAAATATATGATGTCATCAGCTCCCCTGGAGATAGGCAATGTACAACCTGCCCAGGGATCTATCTGCCCAATGCGGAAAAAGGAGAAACCACTGTGGGCTGAAGAAATCAGAGACGACACATACAGAAACAGTTTTGAGTTGAGTCCTCAGTAGATTAGTAAGACAAAATAAAAGTAGTGTCAAATTTTGTGTTTTAAGGATTTTAAATCAGATTTTCATTATTTTGAGAAAGAGTGTCTATCCACAGGAGACAGTAAACCCTAGCTCCAATACCGATCCCTGTATCCTGCTAAGTCTGGAAAAGTAAAGAACTATTTAATTTTGCTATTAGAAATGCACAGATGCCTACTTTCCCATGCCAAAAATGAATTCACTCACAGAGTGGCACTAAAACAAATTTCAGGAGAGCTTTTTATGGCCTTGAGAATCACACATTTGCTGAGGAATGAACATATGTGGTGGGGGGAGCAGAGTAGCGATCGCCCATCCTGTGACAGTCCACCTGCAGCTGCGCATATCTGCGTGGCCACTGGTGAGGCCGCAGCTCTCCTGGCTGAGACCCCCGAGTGAGGGTTTCATTTGGTTTTGTTCTAAAGAATAGAGCTTTTAAGCCCCTCCTGAACAAGACTATCACAAAGCAGAGGGTCTTGATTTAGTGGTTCTTTCCAGTAAAAATCCTCACTTGAGTGCTCTGGAAAATGCCCTTCTGAATTTCCCTATGGCTCTTTTCAAATAAAAAAGGGGCAGAAAGGATGAACTCATCCTTGGGTGGAATCAGGTAGAAATTCATTTCTAGATAGCTGAAGTCAAGAGCACTGAGCTTGATAGAGCATCCAGTCACCTGCGGAGTTCACAAAGCCAATGAACCCGCCCATCTCACTCCTTTCACCCCTGCGTGGAACCAAGAGTCTGTAATTTTTTAAATAATTCCATACATGATTCAGGTATTAGTGAGGTATTAGACTGATAAATCAGTTAACCTTTTTAAGAAAGTAAACCATCTCGTTATCCTGGTTCACATTTATTTTTCTATAAGACAATGTTTTCCGATTTCTCTTGGGCCATGTCACTCATTGAGAATAACCATATTTATAAAGCACACTGCATAAATCGATGAGGTTGTCACAGTCAGAGACAAAATATCTGGGGGTCCTAACATTGTAGTCTCCGACCAGTCCCCAAAGATCGAGAAAATCAGGAACGTATGAGCCTGGTCCCAGGCTTACCTATAACCCATTCAAGGAAGAGAAGGAAATCTCATGGCCATTATTTGTAACTTAGAAAAAGAAAGAAAGGAGCCAGGACATTGGGGTCCAACTAGTTTTCCTCTCCCCCTCAAACCCAGAATGGTTTTAACCCTCTTTAAGCAGTAAGGAAAAAAAAAAAATATATATATATATATATACCTAATTTTGCTCTGCCTGTATTATGATGTTTAGAAAATATGTAAGTTCCATTCCATCTGGTTTGGAGTATATAAACCCAACTCCTAGTGAAACTTGAAAATCAAAAGCATTGATTTTAGACTATTATCTAGCTATGGACTTTAAAACTTTAAAAACTTTGAAACTCAAAGACCAAGGAGGCTGCTTTGTTCTAGATGGAATTCACCTTCGACTTCCCCAGACAATACATTTCAGCTTCAAGGCAAATGCCTCAACATAGAATACAGTGAGGAAATTTATTACACATTGTATTATGTATTCCTTTATTAGGTGAAGAGGTGATTCTTCAATAGGATATGAACCAGAAGGTTACATATACTAGAGAAGAAGAATATGCAAAGGGTTCTTGGAAGTCCTTAATTGAAGTGATTTTCCTAAAAGGCAAAGAATATTTTGGGAGGTATTAATCTGATATTTACTCATAAATATTCATTATATGCACATTACTTTTCATTTCAGCAACATGTTCCATATGCACAAGGCACAGTAATGCTTAATTAATTTAACCATTGTCAATCAACAAGAATTCAAGTATATGAATTTTCTAGACAAGTACAGCCTACCTCCTAAAGATGTGATTCTAATATTCTGCTTTACAAGCATGGGGGCAGCAGGCAAAGGGAGAGGTAGAAGCAGGTTCCCCGCTGAGCAGGAAGCCTGATGCCCGACTCAATCCCAGGACTCTTAACCAACTGAGACACCCAGGGGCCCTTTCCTTCTCTTTATCTTATCTATACACACTATAGGTTTTTGTTTTGTGGTTATACTAAGGCTTACTTGAAACACCATCATTTATATATATATACATATATATATGTATATATATATACAGACACACATATATATTCATACATATATGTGTGTGTGTGTGTGTGTGTGTATCAGTCTTTTAAACTGGTAACAACTTAACTTCTATTACATGCAATAACTTTACCCTTTCATTCCCCCTTATAGTGTATGTTTTTGATAACATAATTTACATATTTTATATTCTGTATCCATTAGCAAATTATTGTAGCTATGGCTATTTTTAGTACTTTTGTCCTTTAACACTTATACTAGAGTTAAGCGGTTAATACACCACCATATCACAGTATCAGAGTATTCTGAATGTGGCACATACTTGCCTTCACCGGGGTGTTTCCTATTTCCATATGTGTTCAATTACTAGTTAACATCCTTTCACTTAACTTGAAGAACTCCTTTCAATATTGTTTGTAGGTCAGGTCTAGTGGTGATGAATTCCCTCGGCTTTTGTTTGTCTGGGAAAGTCTTTCTTTCACTTGTATGTCTGAAGGACAACTTTATTGGATAAAGTATTCTTGGAGGTTTTTTTTTTTTTCTCTGAGCATGTGAATATATGAAATATATCATCCTATATATTCATGGCCCATGGCCTTGTTGCTGAGAAATCCACTGATAGCCTTATAGGACATCCTTTGCATGAGATAATTTTTTTTCTCTTGCTGCTTTAAAAATTCTCTATTTAATTTTTTAATGTTTTTATTTAAATCCAATTTAGTTAACATATACTGCGTTAGTTTCAGAATCTAGTGATTCTTCGGTTGCATATAACACCCTGTGCTCATTATATCAAGTGCCCTCCTCAATACCCATCACTCTATCACCCCATCTCTCCACCCAGCTCCCCTCCAGCAACTCTGACTTTGTTTCCTATAATTAAGAATCTCTTACGGTTTGTCTCTCTCTCTGTTTTTATCTTTTTTATTTTTCATTCCCTTCCCCATGTTCATCCATTTGTTTCTTAAATTCCACATTTGAGTGAAATCATTGTGGTATTTGTCTTTCTCTGACTAACTTATTGTGCTTAGCATAATATACTCTCTAGTTCTATCCACATTGTTGCAAATGGCAAGATTTAATTCTTCTTGATGGCTGAGTAATATTCCATTGTGTGTGTGTACATATATGTACACACACACACATCTTCTTTATCCATTCATCTGTCAATGGATGTATAGGCTCTTTCCATAATTTGGCTATTGTTGATAAAGCTGCTATAAACATTGAGATACATGTGCCTCTTTGTTTTTCTTGTTTGTTTGTTTTTTGTGTTTTTTTTTTTAAGATTTTATTTATTTATTTGACAGACAGAGATCACAAGCAGGCAGAGAGGCAGGCAGAGAGAGAGGAAGGGAAGCAGGTTCCCTGCTGAGCAGAGAGCCCGACGCGGGGCTCGATCCCAGGACCCCGGAATCATGACCTGAGCCGAAAGCAGAGGCTTCAACCCACTGAGCCACCCAGGCGCCCTACATGTGCCTCTTTGAAACACTATGTTTGTATCTTTTGGATAAATACCTAGTAGTGCAATTGCTGGATCATAGGATAGTTCTATTTTTAACTCTTTGAGGAAACTCCATACTGCTTTCCAGAGTCTATTTCTGATTTTAGTCAGTTTTATCATAATGTAACTTGGAGTTCATTTTGGATTGAAATTATGGAGTGACCTATTAGCTTCCTGAACTTGGATGTCCAAGTTTCTCTTGGAAGAACTCTTCAAGTTCTTAGATATTGTTTCCTTAAATAAGATCTCTCTTCTCTTTCTGGGGCTCCAATGATACATAGATTATTTTTCTTGATGGTGTCCATAAATCCCATAAGCTTCCCCCCCCTTTTTCCCCCTAGCTAAATTCAAATAATCTGCCTTCATGCTGACTGACTCTTTCCTGTATTTGGTCCAGTCTGTTACTGAGACCCTATTAAATTTTTAATTCATTCACGGTATTCAGCTCCAGAATTTATTAGGTCTTTCTTAAGTTTTCTATCTCTTTGTGGAACTTCTCATTTTGCTTTTGTATTGTTTTCCTTATTCTGTTACACTTATCCATGTTCCTTTGCAACTCTCTGAGCATTTTTAAACAATCATAGTGAATTCCTTGTTGGACAATTCTTGAATCTCCATTTCTCTCGGGTCAGTTAATGGAGTTTACTGTGTCACTGTGTCCCTTTGGTGGTGTGATGTTTCCCTGATTTGTTATGACCCCTGTAGCTTGTGTAAGTGTCTGCATATTTGAAGAAACAGTCACCTTTTCCTGACTTCATGGACTAACTTCAGTAAGGAAAGGCCTTCTACCAGTAGGTGGGGATATGCTAGAACATTCCATGACCCAGAATCTCCTGATGTGGGGTATTAAGTGCCAGGGTGTGTGGTGGCTCTGGGTCTGGGTAGGACATGGCTTCTCATCAGCTCAGGCTGCTGGAGTCCCAGCATCAATAACTGCATGGTCCTTGGTAGCACCTGGGTTTGGGGGTGCAGGGAGCAGAGTGCCTTCGAGAGCTACTGGGATCTCCAGTCCAGCATCTCCAGCATCCAGATTGTTATGGACTAGGGCAGACAGTGGGGCTAGCAGTGGGGACTAAATACAGATGTGTGTAGTGGCAGGGACTGGTCACAGGCACATATAGCACATATAGCAGTGGGGACCAGGGCCAAATGCAAGTATGCTGGCTGGTGCAGAGGCTCTGGCTGTAGGCATGCACCCTTGTGGCTCCAGGTGCATGTTCTCACAGGTGCATACCCGGCAGTGGAAGAGGAAGGGAATCAGGCCAAAGTGTGCAGGTGCATAGCTGGAGGGACTAGCTGTGGGTTATTCCAGTGGTGCAGGCCAATGAGTGGAGATAAAGCCAAATCTGGTCCCACAGCAGTTGTGGGGCCTTGGCTGTCAGCACGTACTTCCATGACATCAGGATCTCACCAGCATACACACAGCAGCAGAGACCAATGAGAGGAACCAGGCCGGCAACATACAGGAGCACAGCTCGGGGGCTAGCCCCAACTGCACACACACACACACGGGGTCCACCATGGTGTCTACACTGGTGTCTTGCACTCACTCTGCTGCAGAGGTCTGGCTGGCTGCCTAGGCAGATCCCAGGCTCCAGTTTGGGGAGGGAGGTTAGGGAGAGACTCGGGTGGCTGACTTTGGTGAATGCAAGTATCTGGAAACTGATGAACTCTGCAGGAAGTTCACGGGAGTTTTGCCAACCATCAGTTCCTTCAGAGGGTGGAAGGTGCTGGGGTCCTTTTCACAGCAGGTCAGGAACTATAGTCACTCCTGCTGTGTGACTGATATTGGCAGCCCTTGCTCATCTTCCTTGTTCCCAGTTGTCTCTATATGTCTCAGCTTTGCTGCTTTCTGAGCGGGATAAAATTGACATGGGTCCTTGATGAGGCGTCCTGAAAGGCTCAGGATGCTGGTCACTTACTCTGCTCTCCTTTTCAAGTCAAGAACTCCTTGTGCCTGGAAAGTGGTCTTTTGGCACCCAGCAGTGCTGGCCTGGGGGCTGGGAAGATACAGGCACAACAGAGCTGCTCTCCCTTCACTTTTTGTGCAGTCGTTCCCAGGGTTTTTGTACCTTCCACTGTGCTGCTCAAGTTTCTTAAGTGGATGCCTCAACAGTTGCGGAGCTCACACATTATTGACTTTTGTTGGGTGTGGGTGGAGATCTACTGTTGCACCATCATGGTGCCATCACTCTTATTTCTGCTGATTCTTTTTCATGTTGCCTTGTTTCCTTATGTTCCCAGTTATCTTTGACAGTTTGCTGATTATTGCTTTTGGACAGTTATTTGTGAGGGTTCCCTAGGACCAGGACTTACTCTGTCCTCTGCCAATAAGATATTGTGCCTGCTTCTTCCAGGTGCTGGGGAAACTACCACGAGTGACCTTTTTAATCCAAATTCAAAGGTAGTAGTTCCTTGACCAACTCCAGCAATGTGTAACCTATGACCACAAAATCCTAGAGGTGATATTAATTTTTTTTCTGTTCTACTCAAAGCAGGATAGATTTCTTCGAAATTCAGGGTGTGAGGTTAGCATTTATAATTAAAGTATACCCAGTTAAATTTGAATTTCAGATTAACAAAAAATCATATTTCTTAAGTTTAAGTATTCCCCCAGATATAATATGGAGCATAATTAAACTAAAAAGGTTTTTTAATGTTTAGCTAAAATTAAAATTTAACTAGACAACCTATTTTATCTGACATTCCTAATAATAGGTTCAGTTCTTGTTGTACTTATGCTGTTAGTGTCCACCCCTTCCGCCCCACACCAGTCCTCAGACTTTGGCTTTTCTCCCTCCTGTCCCAAAAGGCCGCACATAAAGTAAGGATACAGCAAGAACAAATGTCCCCCAAGACAAGTGGCTTTGATGCCTGGGTATTCTTTTCTTTTCTTTTTTTTTTTTTAAGATGTTATTTATTATTTATTTGACAGAGAGATCACCAGTAGGCAGAGAGGCATGCAGAGAGAGAGAGAGGGAAGCAGGCTCCCTGCCAAGCAGAGAACCCGATTCAGGGCTCGATCCCAGGACCCTGAGATCATGACCTGAGCCAAAGGCAGAGGCTTAACCCACTGAGCCACCCAGGTGCCCCGATGCCTGGGTATTCTGTTTGCGTATCTGATTCAGGTTGTCTTCCCGAAACTGCTCTGGCAGCGAGCCACTATCTTCTTAGCTTATCGATGTCTTTAAAGAAATGGGATTTGTTTTTGTGGGTGGTAGTAACTTCAACCCACTGTTTTGTTCATGTTGCTTAAGCATAAGCCAAGGAGGCTTGACTTGGATAATCTAGTCCCACTGGCCCAGAACATCGGGGGGATCATCTTCAGTCACTGAGGCCTGAGGACTATCTTCTAAACAAGACAACCATATGCAGTGTAATTGCATATTAAGTGTGTAAAAAGGGAGCTGCTCCTCAAGAGGCAGGCATAGATTCATTTAGCAGGTATTTTTTCATACGTGAAGTGTAAGTGAATTGAACATGTAAAACTGAAGCTTTCATCCCAGCTGGAATTAATTACACCTTCCTCAGGGCTCTCAGAGCAATTTGTAACTCTAATATGGCACAGACACCTTCCCTGAGGTTATCAATTTGTGTAGACATGTCTGCATTTCTGTTTCAGTTGAAAGCTACTTGATGGTATGGTTTTGTGTCCTCACCTTCAGAGCCCAGAGAGCCCTCGGGATGATGATGGCTGACACGCTTTCTGTACTCAAAAGGTATGTGCTAAATTACATGGAATGAAAGGGAAAGTGGTAGAGATTTTATCCCAAAGCAAAAGCAATGCGCTTTCTGACATTAAAAAAGTAGAGATGCAAACAAGCAAAACCAAGCTGAAGGCAGCCCTTCTTTGTGAGTATTATCTAAGACAGGCAGCAGAGCTGATAAATACTATTAGCACCTCATTCCAAATCAACTTGCTAATGGCCCAGGTGGGGACAGTACTCGGAAAGGATGACACAAAGGATGGATATATGTTAATGAAGCCAGAGAGGAGGTTATGTCTAGAGTCTGGGAACCACATGAACTGTTGGGGGGCACAGCGTGGGACCTTAGAAAACCAACTGCCAACAAGGGATGTGCTGGGAAGTGGAATGGAGCAACAGACCTGAATGTGTAGAACTGGAAACAGGAACGGGAGAGGAAAACTGTTTGTACTGTCAATGGTACCTAGCATGTGCAACCATCTTCCACCAATGGCCTTTATAATGCTGGCTGAGGGCAAGAGAGGCGGGGCAGATAAGAGCAGGTCCCAAGAAACTAGATCTAACCCTCCTTGGCTTATGTCCCCATGATAAGGAATTTGGGTCCTGGGGAGCTGTTTGGTAAGTCATCTGTATATTTCTCTGCACTCACAGCAGTCTATCTTGCCCTTCCGTGTCCCTGCCTCGATCAGGGGACTTTGAACATAAAGCTCCTGCTTTAGGGCCTCAGAGACAAATAGAACAACGAAGCGAAAGAGAGGATTAGTGTCAGTAAAGGGCATCGCAGGCAGTGCCCAGAGCAGAGCAGCCAATCATCATCTGATATATCATCCTGCACAGGGCAGGGGAGGCAGGGCAGACACCACAGGAGCCCAGATAGAAGGCAGCAGGTAGGGCTGGCTGAAGACTTTCCTTTTGGAAAAAATGTGTGAACATATGGTTTTATGGCTGTTGTGCGTTTGGCTGGTGTTTCTAGGTTCTGTCAAATGACAACTGCATTTCCCTGCCTCAGGTGTGATGGGCGACTTTATGTGTCAACCTGTCTGGGCCACAGCATGCCTAGATGTTTGGTCAAACATTATTCTGGGGGTTCCTGTGAGGGTGTTTTGGGACGACATTAATGTTTGAATCAGGAGACTCTGAGGAAGGTCAGTCGCCTGCCCTTATGTGGGTGAGCCTCATGGTACCAACTGAAGGCTTGAATAGCACAAAAGACCAACCTCCCAGAACAAGAGAGATTTCTCCAGCATTTGGCCTTCAGATTTCGTCTGCATCATTGGCTCTTTCTGGTTCTACGGCAGACTGCCTTCACTCTCGAAGTGGAACAAGGGCTTTCCTGGCTGTCTAATCTGCCAGCACAACCTGCAGTTTGGGACTTACAGACTTTCATAATTGAATATAAGGAATGAGCTAATTCTGTATGTTATATCTCTTCATATATGCACGTCTTATGTGTTAAGTTTCTCCAGAGAACCGATACAGAAGGATACAGAAGGACACTTACAGAGGCTGAGGAGATGGCTTATAGGCAAATAGAATAAAAGTGGCTCCACCCTGCACCCAAGAGAATGGCCACATGTAATATTTTTGAGTAATTTTTTTTAAAGATTTAATTATTTATTTGAGAGAGAGAGAGAGAGAAAGAGAGCTTGAGGGTGAGTGGGGGTAGGGGAGAGGGAGACAATTTCAAGCAGGCTCCCTGTTGGGCACAGACCCTGATCTCAGGACCCCAAGATCAGGACCTGAGCCAAAATCAATTGTTAACTTAACCCTTAACTTCACTTAACCCACTGAGTCACCCAGGTGCCTCTATTTTTGAGTAATTTTTATGGCCCATTTCTCCATTTCCTTCTAGCTGTAACTCCTTAAGCCCTGCTGTGTCTTTTAAAAGAGCCTATTGTTTGGCACAATATGGTGAGTTCATTACACATGTAGTGTCCATTTCAAGGAAATCCAGTCTCTTACCAAGACTGACTCCAAGAGATTTTTCACAAAATCTTCGTAAACATCACTATCCAGAAGCACTACCAAGTTTTACCATTAGAGAGGCCAAACAGTTTTTAAAATACTACCCTTTGACTATGTGACTTATGGTGTAACTTATGGTGTAAGAAGTACTTATGGTATCTCTATGTGACTTATGGTGTAAGAAAAAAAAAAAAGCAAAACAAAATACTATTTTCAGAAATTTTACCCAACTGGGATGGTTGGTATCCCACCCTCTGTGGGAGGGTGTAGAACCCTGTTTCTGTAAGAAACAGGATGTGGGGGAAGGATGTGAGGATAATGGAGAGCTGCTGGCTCATACATCAATAAACTTTACACAGAGACCTTACAGTTCATGCCCAAACTTCAAAACTCCCTCATTTTAAATGTTTTATATATTAGAGAAAGGAAAACAGTCTTTCTTCACTTATCTTACCTATACCCAACTTTATGGAGGACTCTACTTGACCACAAATCTGTACAGGAATGAACCACCTCAACACAGAAGGAACAAAAGAAAGTCATGACATAGGTACCAGTCCATGCAAAAGCATTGTCTCAAAGGCCATTGGAAGTGACAGAGTCAAGGGGTTACCCCAAAAGGATAATTTCATGTTTAGGTCTATGGAGATATATCTTTATGTATATAAACGTTGTAATTCCACTAATTTACTCCACTACTTTAAAAATAATGATCATCCTGGTTCCAGATGATTTGGGTACTGTAGGACAAAGTTGCGCAGCACATGCAGTGTGGTATAGCAGTTAGGAGCACAAGCTCTGGTGTTGGACCACTGGGTGCAAATCCTGGGTCCACCACTTGCTGGGTGTCTATGGCTAAGTTATTTGTCCTCTCTTAGCATAAGTCTCCTGTTTTTAGAAGAGGGAATGATGAAGTACATACTTCAGGGGATTGTTGTAAGGATTAAACAAATCAACTCATTCAAAGTGTTTAATACTTGGGAAATGTTCAGTAAATACTATTTATTATTAGATCATTATTATTCCCAGATAGTTCATGTACATCAAGAGTCCTAGCAAAAGTTTGGGGTAGACAATAAACCAAAGAGGTAGGAACCTTGCATGAAGTGGCTGTGTCATGAAAAAAAAAAAAAAAAAAAAAAAAGACCTGCTTAGCATTCCATTAAAAAAAAAAAAATCACCTAGCCAACTATTTTGTGCTTGTTACCATACAGAACCTGGTCCATCTGTAGATAGCTACAGGCCTTGCTTCAATATGGAGAATCACTAGGGTCATTCAGACCCTAAGCACCACTGGCTTCAACTTCAAATAAGTCAGATGAATAAAGTCCTGACCCATTAGGAGCCAACTTTGGTTTAGAATATTTTGCAAACTGATATATCAAAACTGGTCTGAGTTATTGCTTGACAGCTTCTTTATTAGCTTTTTACAACTATAGAAAACTTTTCTTATTGAGATAATTCATAAATATATTAATATTTTAGTAGTTAATAAGTATTTCTTATTTTTTTCCCAAATTAAAACTGATGGTGCTTATTTGCAGCTGTATCATTTCATACCCATGTGCTAAAATGCAAGTAGCAAAAAACAAAAATGATGTAATGTGAGCTTGATTTTTACCAGAGCTGAAAGAACTGAGTTATGATGGCTCTCAGAAGGCCTCCCTGCTGGGAGAACAAAGCTCCAGTGGGAGATAACAGCGTGCATTTGTTCTGTTTGCTTTGTTGGATTTCCAGGACACTCTTCTGTTCCCTATCTCCATTCTTCACTAAAAGAAAAAAGAAAACTGATAATTTGTCATTCTTATCCAGATCATGTATTCTGCCTGCTAGCAAGTGAATAAGTAAGTTTGAATTTTCCAGTGTACAAGAGGAAGGATTTTGAAAAAAAATCCGCTCCAGAGTTTCTCATGGTCCATTGAAAGTGAACTAACTCTCTGCTATCTGTGGTGCATATGAATTCTTATTTGAAAGCTATCATTCTTGGGGTTAACAAAGACTCTGGACCTGCCAGGATCAAGTGCAGCTATGAGAATCTGTTATAAACATCTCATCATAGGAGAAGGCCATTCATTATTTCCTCATCTTCCTGAAGGAAGAAATTCATCCTTCAACCTGAACTTGGCCTTGAGAGAGAGAAACCACAGATAGAGAATCTCTGCTTCCTGACTATGAAGGGAAAAGATGTCTTGGAGGCAGGCTTGTGCTGGAGAATGTTAAAGATGACAACCTTCCTGAAGTCACCCTGCAGTTAAGAAAGGATGAACCATGGGAAAGTGACTTGGAAGATGCCCAGTCCTTAAAGAAACTGTATCAATTTCAGTACAGTTTTTCTTGAAATTTTGTGAGACTTTCCAACAAGTTCATACTGGAAGGGAAGAAGTAAAACTATCTTTATTGTCAGACAACATGATAGTGCATAAAGACGGTCCTAAGAAATCTACAAAAGCTACTAGAACTAATAAGTGAGCTTAACAAGGTTGCAAGAAAAAAGGTCAAAAACAAGGATTAATCGCATTTGTATATATTGCAGTATATGAAACCCTTAAAAATTAAAATTAAGTCAATAATTCAATTTATAATGGTATCCAAAATGTGAAATACTGAAGGATAAATTTGATTAATATGTGATAATTACTGAAACTACAAACCATTATTAAAAATTTAAAGACCTAAATACATGGAAAGATACACCACTTCATGGATTGGATGAGTCCATATTATTAAAATATAAATGCAAGTCAAACCAAAATCATATCAGATACTTTTGCACAAATTCACAAGCCAAATCCAAAATTTAACTGAAAATGCAAAGGACCTAGAATAGCCAAAACAACTTTTTTAAGAAGTACAAAGTTGAAGGACTTAAACTCTTAATTTCAAGTCCTACTTTAGGGCTAGAATAATCAAGAGAGTGTTGTATTGATGTAAGGAAAGACATACAGAACAGAATTGAGAATGCAGAAATAGGTACACACATTAATTTTTCACAGACTACCAGTAAAAAAGGGAATGTCTTTTCCATAAATGATGTTGGAAGTGAGAACAACTTGAAAAAATTAACCTCAATCTTTACTTCAGTGCACTCATAAAATTAATTCAAATAGCTTATAGACTTATATGTAACAGTGCATACTATAAAACTTCTAGTTGGAAATATTGTGATCTTGAGGCAGGCAAGGATTTCTTAGGCACAAAAAAAGTACAAAGCATATTAGAAAAATTATATATTGTATTTGATAAAAACGAGAAACATTTGTTCTTCAAAACATACTACTAAAAAAAGAAAAGGCAAATCATAGACTGTAAGAAAATGTTCATAGCAGATATATGTGACAAAGAACTTGTATCTAAAGTTTATTCCATTTCTGTTAACAGACAGCTTAATTAAAAGCACAAAAAGATTTCAATCGACACTTCACAAAGTAAGAAATTTGAGTAGCCAATAAAGACTTGTGAAGCTGTCCATCTTCATCATTCATCCAGAAAATGCAAAATGTTAACTATAGTAGACTCCCTCTCTGTACCTATATGCATAGCTAAAATTAAAAAGACTAACAATACCAAATGTTGGCAAGGATATGGAAGCAACTGGAACTCTCAAGCTTTGCTGGTGAGAATGTGAAACGGTCCAAGTACTATGAAGAACAGTCTGGTTGTTTCTTTAACTCTTGTACATACTCCTCCCCTATGATCCAGCCACTCTACTTCTACATATCTACCCAAGAGACTTGAAACTATATATCCACAGAGTCTTGCACACAAATGTTTATAGCAGCTTTTTAAATAATATCTCCAAACTGGATGCAACCCAAATGACTACCAGCAGTTGAACAAATAAATTGTGGCTTGTCAATATACAACAGGGTACTGCTCAGCCATAAGGTCCAAACTACAGATACATGCAACATGCATAAACCTTACAATCACTGTGTAAAGTGAAAGAAATGAGACTCAAAAGAGAATATACTGTTACATTTATTTGAACTCTAGAGAAGATTAATCTAATCTGTAATGACAGAGGCAGGTCCGTGTTTGCTTAGGAGTTGAGATGTTAAGGGAGTTGACTGAGAAGGAGCAAAGGAATCTTTCGTAGTGTTCAAAACATTCCATATTTTGATTGCACTGGTTATTACATGGGTATATACCTTTATCAAAACTCATTAAGCTATACATTTAAAATGAATACATTGGATTATATGTAAATTATACCTTAGTAGTCAATAATCATAAACTTCACTGAAACAAATGTCAAAAGGTAGCCTCCAAAGTCTGTTTCTGCCTTCTTTTCCCATTGCCATTTTGCCTTCTCTCAAGCTGTCTGTCCATCACACTTAGAAATAAGAGTACATTGGTACCTGTTAGAGTTAACCAGTCATGCATACAGAAAACTAAATATCACGGGGGAGAGGGGCAGGGAGGGGAATCAGTCTATCCTGAAAGTCATTTAAATTTTTGGATGCTTAGAGTTGATCACCATAAGCATAATTTTTTTTTTCATGTCATTGGTCCACTTGTTTGTTTGTTTTTTAATTTTTATTTTTTAAATTTCTTTTCAGTGTTCCAGAATTCATTGTTTATGTACCACACCCAGTGCTCCATGCAATACGTGTCCTCCATAATACCCACAACCAGGCTCACCCAACCTCCCACCCACTTCCCCTCCAAAACCCTTAGTTTGTTTCTCAGAGTCCACAGTCTTTCATGGTTCATTTCCCCCTCCAATTCCCCCAACCCTCTTCTCCTCTCCATTTCCCCATGTCCTCCATGTTATTCCCTATGCTCCACAAGTGAGTGAAACCATATGATAATTGACTCTCTCTGCTTGACATTTTTCACTCAGCATAATCTCTTCCAGTCCCATCCATGTTGATACAAAAGCTGGGTATTCATCCTTTCTGATGGAGGCATAATACTCCATTGTATATATGGAAGATATGGACCATAACCATTATTTAAACATTTATTTAGGGACACGTGGGTGGCTCAGTCGGTTAAGCAAGTTCCTTTGGCTCAGATCATGATCCCAGGGTCCTGGGATCTAGTCCTACCTTGGGCTCCTTGCTCAACAGGGAGACTGCTTTTCCCTCTGCCTGCTCTGCCTGCTGCTCGCCCTGCTTGTGCTCTCTCTCTCTGACAAATAAATAAATCAAATCTAAAAATATAAATAAATAAAAAACAAAATAAACAGTTATTTAACTATATTTCCTTTCTTTTCATTCAGTTGTAGACTAAACCAAGAAAATAAAAAGGCATAGATAAGCAGTAAATAAACATTTATTATTATTATTATTTTTAATCGTCTGCCTGAGTGATTTCATCAACACTGGGGATAATTCTGCCCTGTATAGAATGACTCGGCAGGCTACTGTACTAACATGAACTCGGTCATGTTTCTTGTGCCCCTCAAAAGTGCAGACAACACAAGGAGAAAAGCTGAAATCTCTGAATACACTGCTCACCCCTGTCCATGACTTACACACCAACTGTGGGCCTTTGCACTTTCTCATGTTTTCAACTCAGCATGTGCAGGATATCAGAATGACCATCTACTGTGCAACTGACCCTTAGCTGAAGTTTGAAGAAAAAAAAAAAAAAAACCTGAACAAAATCAGCTCCTGTTTCTTCTGATTCCCAGCCCCTGGGGCTCAGATATTTTATCAAGACACAGACGCTGGGAAGAAGGTCAGTGGAAATGTTTGGTATGACAGGATCTAACAAACACTGTTGGGATTCCCACTGTCTGGGAGATAAAACTTTATGCTTGATTAAATGGAAGAAACATCAAATATGAAAAAAATAAATATACTTGTTCTCTCTTGCTTTTTTTCGGAAGAATGTTTAATCTAGAAAATTACTGTTCAAATGCTCTTCCAACCAGCTTTCACTCCCTAGTGCTAACTTGCTAGCATGTGAAAAATGCTGATACTGGAGGGGCTAAAGGTCACAAAGAAGAAAAAAATTGGAAACCAAGAAAGATCTACAAGGGCGGCTGCAAATAAAAGGAAAAAATATATAATAGTAATATGACCAGGCTTTCAAAAATGAGCCCAACTCCCATTCGGCTACCAAAGATTGCCCAGTCCTTTCCCCTTTGACCAGTGTTGTGGAACTGTTCACATTACTGATCCCTCATGCATGTGCAACACACACACACACACACACACAGCAATATTCTTGCCCTTATCCCCTCACTAACCTGAAGAACAAAACAATGTTCCGCAGAAGTACATTCCCAATTCCGTCTCTGCCATCACACAGATTCCTGCAGCGAATTAACCCCCAAACTAAATCATCAATACATTCATGTCTTTAACACATTTTTAAGATCAGTTAGATACCTTACTGACCTTGTTTCCAAATACTTTTCAGCACATCAAGAATGCTTCTGGTCCTTAGTTCTATAAGGTCAAAGTATGTTTGAAATTAATGGATTTTAAATGTCAGCATAAACAGAAAGTCTACTCTAAGGATGAAGAAATGGGAGAAGAGAAAAGGAAGTGCATCAAAGGACATCAACATCCATTGCCCAAGTTCAGTCTTCCATAACTTAGATGAGGGCCTCATTCTGGAATGTTTCCCTGGGGAGTGCCATCAACTCAAGACTGCAGTATGGACCAGTGACTCTGTGTGAATGGTCTCTGTCTCCTTCCACCTGCCCACCTTCCTTCTTCACTTCTTTCCTCCTTATTTCATCTCTTCTTCCCTCCCTCTCACTTCCTCTCCTTCTTTCTTCATTAATTTTTTGAAAATTCAAATCACCTATGAATTCTTTACATCTATAAAATACGTATGCTTATTTTGCACATATTTATGTTTCTTTGTAATTTCTCTGCCATTTTGCTTGCCATACGGTTTTTCTCTCCACCTCTTTTAAGCACTTGGAGGACAGAGTCCACAAATCCTTTTTGTCAATGTCTTCCCTTTTCCACTTGCTTCAACGTCCAGTTTACAAATATAGGTAGACTCTTACAAAAGCTTCTGCTCAAGATTGGTTCTTGGTACATTCTTATTCTTCAAGTGAGGGGCATTAGATAAGCCAAATAGAATTACACTTACCATGTGAAGTCATGTAGGTATATTAAAATTTCATTAAAAAGAAACAATCCTTTTTCAAATGACACTGAGTTGTCTAAACATAGATTTGCATTTATCATATTTTTTCAAGTTGACTCTAGGAGGAGAGTCTTTTTCTAATCCTGTATCATAATGAAATATTCACAGGATTAATTTAGTAGATGCAGTGTACTGCATTAACAGTTAAATGACATCCACTTCGTATCACTTCACTCATTGATCATATTAAAATCCTGAGACTACATTTGAATTACCTGTAATTTTGAGAACTTCAGAAATATTCATATATTCCACACTTTCAGCTTCCTAGTCTTGAGAAGATCAAAGAGATTTGTTCAACTCTGTAAACCTTCTTAAGAGCTTTCTGAGACTCTCCACATTATACACATTTCATATATAAGACACGATTTAGGAGAATTTAGGCCATGTCAGATTCATTTGCTTATAATATAAATAATGCAAATATTCTTGTATAGCAGGCATGAACAAATTCTGCTTTTTGATGAAATATAGAAGCAGATGGCCCATTCATGGTGTAATGATTAATGCTAAGTAAAGTATTTTAGTCTGACTAATTAGGGAAAGAAGGAAGGAGAGAAAGTGGAAAGTTGAAAGAGAAGAAAGAGACAGAGAGGTTCTATTTAAATAATATTTATAATTAGAATTGCTGGTGATAGATGATCTGTTCCAAACAAATTTAATTTTTCAGGTGGGGAAACTGAGGCCCAAAATTTAGAATTAGCTTGCCACTTTCCTTATATTTCATTTGCTTATTAGAACACCACTTGCCGGGCGCCTGGGTGGCTCAGTGGGTTAAGCCGCTGCCTTCAGCTCAGGTCATGATCTCAGGGTCCTGGGATCGAGTCCCTCATCGGGCTCAGCAGGGAGCCTGCTTCCCTCTCTCTCTCTGCCTGCCTCTCTGTCTACTTGTGATCTCTGTCAAATAAATAAATAAAATCTTTAAAAAAAAAAAAAAAGAACACCACTCGCCTTAGTAAATATATGCTACAATGTCCTAAGAAACAGTCAACCTGTCATCTGCTAGACTTAAAGAAACATAAGACTCCCTTTATCTTACTGGAATCCCAAGTTAAAGTACTTTCATCCTGGTAAAAACAAAACAAAACAACTGCATCTATTTAATAAATAAGATAAAATAATGAGCCTAGGGTCAATCTCTAGATCTCGAATGAACATGGAAGTGGGAAACTGGTATATTTACCCTAATATATTAAAGGAAACCATGGATGAAGACTGAATGCTTCCTTAGGCAAGAGTTCAAGGAGTTCAGGGGAAAATAATGGAAAATAAATAGGCTTTGGAATTAAAAATAATAGTAATAATAATAACTGAATTTGAATTCCTCATCTAATCCCTAATGGTTATGTGTTATGGAGCAGGGAACATAACTAACTTGATCTTGGTTTCTCTCATCCTTAAAATGAGTATAATGTCCATGTTATGCAATTATAGTGCAGATGGTAGGAGACAACACATTTAAAAAGACAGTACACAGTCTAGCATGTAAAAATCATCAGTCAAGGGGCACTTGGGTGGCTCGGTAGGTAAAAGCCTCTGCCTTCGGCTCAGGTCATGATCCCAGGGTCCTGGGATTGAGCCCCACATCGGGCTCTCTGCTCGGCAGGGAGCCTGCTTCCCTTCCTCTCTCTCTCTGCCTGCCTCTCTGCCTACTTGTGATCTCTAGCAAATAAATAAATTAAATCTTAAAAAAAAATTTAAAAAAAAATCCTCAGTCAGCATTATTATTGTGATGTGTATTATTTACCATCATCTTTTTGGCAGCATTGTTTATCACAATATTATTGGTTCACCAAAAGAAAATCACCTAATCTGTGGCCAGATCCTCATCTTTGCAGGAGATTCTAAAGCTTAATTGTCTCACACTATCCAAACTCACAAGTGATAGATTTGAATATGAGAATGTTTATATTTTCTTTCAAAATGGACATTGGTTATGGATGGGGGCTGCCACTGTACTTAAGAGACAAAATTATATATCAAGGCATGTTTGATAGACATAACAAAAGAAGGTGAAAACCAGTAATAATAGCAAGTATCAGTTGGCGGTCACACTGTGTGGAACAGCTTTCTCATATTCTTTTACTTGATCCAGTATAAACCCTGTGAACTAGGCATTTCCTGTATCTCCATTTCACAGATGAGATAAATTAAGGTATGGCGATTCAGTACCTTGCTCAAGTTTACAGAGTTGAATTTGAAGATAAGTGCTCAGCTAACATTATATTAATGTGAAAGAAGGGGAAAACCCTCAGCCTACTCCACACCATCCCATTTCTGTCTACTTATTCTAGGAGTAAAGATTCAGAGTCTCCTCTCCCTTGGACGTTGTTATGAATATACTGACACGTTCCATACTCTGCATTTACATATCCCACTATAATTGAGCTTGCTTTGGCATTAACATTTTTCCTGGCCAGTGATGTGTTACTGGTCCATGATTTTTAGCTCATTGTGCATTAATCATACATGCTACTCAGCCATAAAAAAGAATGAATACTTGCCATTTACAATGACATGGATGGAGCTAGAGGGCATTATACTCTGTGTGTGTGTGTGTGTGTGTGTGTGTGTGTGTGTGTGTGTGTTTCTGTATGTATATATAGAGAGAGGATCATGGAGACAGACTGTCTCCATGATCTGCTGTCTATGGGGCTGGCAATCCAGGAGAGCTGATGTATACTTCCATTCTGAGCATAGAAGACCAGTGTCCCAGCTTAAAAATAGGTAGAGGACAGAAAATTCTTCCTTATTCTGCCTTTTGTTCTGTTCAGGTCTCCAAAAGGATTGGATGAAGCTCACACGCATGGGGGAGGGCAATCTGGTTTACTTATCTCCCAATTCAAATGTTAATCTCACCCAGAAATATCCTTAACATGCCTAGAATAATGTTTAACCAAATATCTGGGCACCCATGTCCCAATCAAGTTAATATATAAAGTTAACGATCACAGGAGCCAAGAGACACATAGAAAGATGTAATCAGTGAAATGTGAATCAAAACTACAATGAGATTATCACCTCTTACCTGTCAGAATGGCTAAAATTAACAACCAGAATTAACAAGAAACAACAGGAGTTGGTGAGGATTCAGAGAAAGGGAAAACCTCTTGCACTGTTAGTGGGAATGCAAACTGGTACGGCCACTGGGGAAAACAGTATGAAGGTTCCTCAAAAAGTTAAAAATAGAACTACCATATGATTTAGCAACTGCACTATTAGGTATTCACCCAAAGAATACAAAAACACTAATTCAAAAGGATACATCCCCCCGATGTTTATAGTAGCATTATCTATAATAGCCAAATTATGGAAGCAGCCCAACTGTCCACCTATGACTGATAAAAGGATAAGGAAGGTGTAGTATACATATAATGGAATATTACTCAGCCATTAAAAAAAAATGAATGAAATCTTGCCATTTGCAATGACACAGATGGAGCTAGAGGGTATTATGCCAAGCAAAATAAGTCAGTCAGAGAAAGACAAAATACTCTATGATTTCACTCATATGTGGAACTGAAGAAACAAAACAGACAAGCAAAAGGGGAGAAAAAAGAAAGAGAGAGAGAGAGAGAGAGACAAACCAAGAACCAGACCCTGAACTATAGAGAACAAACTGATGGTTACCAGAGGAGAGGTGGGTGGGGGATAGGTGAAATAGGTGATGGGGATTAAGGAGGGCACTTGTGATGAGGACCGGGTGACATATGGAATTGTTGAATCATTAGGTTGTCCACTGGGACTACTACACCATATTTCAGCTAACTGGAATTTAAATAAAAACTTTAAACTTAAATTAAAAAATTCACCACCACAGGACTGGAGATACCTTAGAATGAAAAGATAAAAAGGAGATCTTAATAAAGGAATTGCTAGATTTGCTAAGCTGTTGGAAGAGAAGGCTGTGATATGAGACCAAACCCCAATCATCTAAATGGACTGGAGAAACAACTATCCAGTGACCGAAGACTTATTAGACAATCACCTCACTAACAGTTAGGGGAAATGGGATTATTTCCTTCCTGAAAACAAAACAAAACAAAACAAAGCCAAAATGAGTGAACCGCAAAAACACTGTGAAACACTATTCTATGCGTTGTTTTTTATTTTTCTTATTCTTTTAGGCAATGTCTTCAGCAAAAATTTATAAAATCATAACCTCCTCTTGACTTTGGTCTTTAAAGTAATCAAGCTAGCTGGTTTTCTTTAAGTTCTGCCAACTTGGAGAATAGCACCACGGCAACAGGATCAACTGTGTTACCTGTAGAGGACCCCAAGGGTCAAAATGTGGTGATTGTTCCCTTAGCAAAGTTTATTTAGAAAGTCACTCCATTTTATTTTTCCTGCCAGAGTCAGAAAACAATGCAACAGACTCGCTTCAATAAGTACTGGAAAATCAAATGGAAAACCAGACAAATATCAGAATGGGTTTGGAACAAAGTGGCAGGGTTTCTGGGCCTCCATGGGCACAAGGTTTCAAATATCCACATCATGCTGTTCGGAAGCAGAAGTAATCATGGCTCTGCATCAATGTCCTTTCATTCTCCAAAGAAAGTGCACTCAGAAGCTGAATGAGAAGGGACACCAACCTGAGCCTGATCAACCACCCTAAAACAGAGACATGCGCATGTCCCCCCTTGGGGGTCCCCCTGCTGCCCTGACGAGTAGACACAAGCCTTTCCAAAGAAGGACAAAGCTTTTGGAGCTTATTGCCCTGACTCTGATAAAGACCGCTAACTGCACTTGTTGTACCCCATGAAACTGGATCTTCTTGGTGCACTGTGGATTTTCAGAGGGTCTCTGAATGCTGCTTCAAATAACATCTCTTCCTCAAATGGTGAAGATTCTTCGTGACAAATGATGGACCCAGGGGAGAACAGCATCACAGACAAGTTGAAATTCAAGTCGTTCTCACTGGAAACCGACAGCAACCTCACACTGAGGCTGAGATGTTGTTTTATTGAGCATGGAGAGAGTATCTGCTTAACAACCTTGAAAACTGAATTACTCGGGAACGGGGTGCTTTGGTTTATTGGACGTCTGGTTCTCTGAAAGCCCTTGATATTTCAACTTTTATCACTGGAATTCTTTGAACTTGGAAGAGTCAGTTTCCCATGTTAGTATGTATTTTAGGAGTACACTGAAGATGACTGAAGCCGTGGATAGGGACTTGGCACAGACACTTGAATTGTCAGTAGGTAATGGATGAGGAAGGTATGAGGGATTGGAGCTGAGTAATACTGACCCCAGGACATATACCAAAAGACCATTAATTCATTAAGCAAATAATTATTCAATTTCTATTCTCTGTCAGGCAAATACGCCTGAAAGGAAGAGGAGGAATCAACAAAATATTTCACAAATAAATATTTAATCACAGCCAGCTGTGTTTAATGCTATAAAAGCAGTGAGCAACTGACAAATTACAAGGGGATGTTGTAATTCCTGCCCTGGTAGTTAGGGAAGTCTTCCTCGAGGAGTTGATGTTTAACCTAAAACCAAGCAGAAGAAAGAGAGCTTACAATTATTTTAAAAGCAAATTTCTGTTATTTTACACTATTTTTAATATAAGCTGCAAAAAACTACAATATACAGAAAAACAGAGTATCTTTTTCCATAGTTGAATATGGTACCCAAATAGCACACTTTACTAGTAAAATGTATTTGCAAATATCGTAATTGCTTCAAATTGCATTTTTTATTGTTTGTGAGGCTGAGCATTTATTCAAATATTTATTAGCCATATGGATTTTCCCTCTGGATATACCTATTCATAACCTTCATCCATTCTTTTGTACTTTGTCATTTTCTTATTGATTTGGGTCACTTCCCCTGTTCCAGAGATGAGCCCTTTGTCTATACACTGCAAATCTCTCTGATTCTGGTGTTACCATTCTGCTCACAGGCTTTTATCTTGTGCAGAGATTTTTAATATTAACATGGTCAATATGAACAATCTTCTCCTTTAATTTGTGCATGTTTTAGGCTTTAAGATATCGTTTACTCGCAGCTTGTAAAGGTGTTCTGAACATTTTTAAATAAACCTTTCAGAGTTTGCTATTCACAATTGCTCTACATTTAATGTGTTGTCTGGTGTGAATAAAGCACATTGTTTTATTTATTTTATATTGTGGCCAGGATACCAATCACCACAGCATCATGTATTGAAAACATTTTTCTGGGGCGCCTGGGTGGCTCAGTAGGTTAAGTCTCTGCCTTCGGCTCAAGTCATGATCCCAGGGTCCTGGGATCAAGCCATGCATGAGGCTCTTTGCTTGGTGGGGAGCCTGCTTCCCTCTCTCTCTGCCTGCCTCTCTGCCTACTTATGCGCTCTGTCAAACAAATAAGTAAATTTAAAAAAAAAAAAAAAGAAAATATTTTTCCTCATTGATCTGAACTGTCTCCTCTGTCATTTATCGAGTTCCAGTAACTGTTCCTGGGCTCTCTAATCTGCCCACCTCCCTTTATTTCCATTTGGTTACCTCATGACCAATACATAGTATCTAAATACTATAGTTTCATAACCAGTCATGCTATCTAGAAGAGTTGTTCCCCAACTTTGTTTTTTTTAAAGAGAATTTAGGGGGCTTTGGCACTTCATTCTGACATCTGAGTTTTGGAATCTCGTTATTAGGATTATGATTGCAATCATATTGAATTGGGGGGACAGCACAGCCATCTTTAGATGCCATCTTTAGAGACACCTGGGTGGTTCAGTCGGTTAAGCATCTGTCTTCGTCTCTGGTCATGATCCTGGGGTCCTAGGATGGAGCCCCACATCAGGCTCCTTGCTCAGCAGGGAATCTGCTTGTCCTTCTCCATCTGCCCCTCTCCCTTTGCCCCTCACCCCAGCTCATGTGCTCACTGTCTTTCTCTAAAATAAATAAATAAAATCTCAAAAAAAAAAAAAAAAGAATAGCCATCTTTATTATATTGAGACTTCTAGTTCATAGATCTGGTTCATACCTCAATTTTCTCATTATTAAACTTTTTTGCCATTTGATTCCACTTTACAAAGAAATATTAGAAAAATAAAATTCTGATTATCTTAGTTTTCAGATGCCTGAGGTTTGAACCTTAAGACACAGGGGCTTCCAAAGAGCCTTGGAAGTGGTGGCTTGGACTCAGAAGAGTTAAGTTCCTCATTCTGAAGTGTCCTAGATGACAACTCTAGGAAAATCACAGTTTCTAGCAAGTACAATGTTTTGTGAACCATTCTTAAGGATTACAAACACTATTTTATCTCAGGAATTTCCTTTTACTGTGATCTTTGTCTGCTGAGTCTTGGGAGATTTTTTCCCTATTGCCGTTCTTATTTCTAAATTGGTTTTAGCCAAGAAGAAAATTGCACATCTGCAGGAGATACAGCTCCGCTGCAGTCTGATTCAGTTCTACAGCAGGTATTTGATTTCAGGCCAAACTTCTAACAGCGAGTATAGCAAATGTTGAGAAGAAAATGAAAGTATAGTATAACTTCATTATTTTTATTTACAGTCATTTTGGTCTTGAAATAATCTTTCCCAGCATACAAACATCTGTTATGTTTCTTTTTCTTTCTGTTTTTCTAGCTCTCTACTAATTCCATTTTACATTTTCTAATAGATAGACAAGGAAAGCATATTCTCTAGAGTTCCAGCAGATGGCAGCATAGAGCTATTGTTCTAGCTGGGATGCGCCCTCAGTTCTGCAGAGCAGAATCAAGACTGTTTAACAGTAGTGAGTCCCAGATACAAAATGTGAGCTCAGTGTGTAAGCCAAGTCCAACCCAAGTGACAAATATAACATCCCCAAATTTCCTGTGCACCATCCAATGAGGCTTCAGAGTGAAAACTGTAATATTGCAAATAGCAAATAAAAGGAAAACAAATATACTTCTTACAGGCTGGCTGGTTCACTGGAATTATTTGGAAGGCAGTAAAAAGAACATTTATGAATTTGAATATTCTTTATTGGTCAGTTAGGAGAAACAAACTAGAAGCCTAAGTGCTTCCTGCTGATTACTTTGTAACCAGGACTGAATAAAGGTAGTTAGCTGCTCGTAGGACTCAGGGTCCCCAGCCATCAGAAACTTGCCTGACCCGCCAGCGTAGGATACAGAGAGACTCATCCCCTTACTGTGCTTGAGGTCTGAACTACATCGGTCTTCCTGGAAATAACAAAAGCCCTGGAGACTTATTGCAGGGCGACTTGGGGATAACTTAAAGCTCTTTCCCTGATGACCATCTTTTCTGACTCAATTTTTTCACTTGCCAAATTGCAATTATAGGACCTTCTCTGCTTCCCCTATAGAGCTGTGGTGGGGACTGGAGGAGGAGGCTAGTAGCATGGTACCAGACATCAGGAGGTAGACTGAGGCAGCAGAATCTGGGAATACAACTGTAGACTCTGTAGCCCCCTATAAGGGCTTCAACCCAGAGTCACACCATTAATCATTCAACTGTGGACAAATTATTCAAGCTAAGTAAGCCTCAGTGACTCCCATTGTAATATAGGTCTACCTTGTAAGACTAGAGTATATTTATTGTTTTCTTTGCTTAATACATATTAGCTCTTATTACAAAGAAACATAAATTTTGCCCTGGCCTTTCCATTAACATGTCTGTGGACTTGGGTATATCACACAGCCTCTCGAAGCTTCAGTTTCCTTATTCTAAAATAAAAAGTTGGATTTTAACCACATTTGTTTCAAATACATATTATGTATTTGTACATTAAAAAGCACCATATAAATAAGAAACACCCTTACTGGGCGCCTAGGTGGCTCAGTGGGTTGGGCCTCTGCCTTCGACTCGGGTCATGACCTCAGGGTCCTAGAATCGAGCCCCACATCGGGCTCTCTGCTCCACGGGGAGCCTGCTTCCTCCTCACTCTCTCTGCCTGCCTCTCTTCCTGCTTGTGATCTCTGTCAAATAAATAAATAAAATTAAAAAAAAAAAAAAAGTACCTAAGTGGAACTCTGAAGGAAATAGATAAACTCAGCTGACAGGTGTATTCATGGAAGTGGCCAGGTTTGGGGACTGAGTTAATCAGAGGCTTGTTCCCACGGTCTATAAATAGGGCTCCAGGTAATCGGAATACAATCATCTATTTGATGGCTGTTAAATAGGTGATGGAAGCCAAGGGCAAACCAGTAGCAACCGCTCCTGGAACGCTGGCCAACGCTGGGCCATTTGGGCTTGAGGAGCTGCAGGTGCTTCCTGAGGGGAAGAAACTTCAGAGCCAGGCACCATTTGACACTGACACTAGAGAAGACTCTGCTAGGCCCTTTACTGTAGTTCTGTGAATGTCAGCCCTGGCTCATCCATGGCTTATCCTGGAGAGTCAGAGAATATGGATTTGTAGCATTTACCCACCCCCCCAAAATCAACTCCATAAATCTGCCAGAGGTTTCCAAAATTAAGCCATTCCAACGAAGAAATGGACTTCTTACCTGTCAGATGTTACAAATCTGGAATGTTTCTTTCTTGTTACTTATCAGGAGATCAGAGCCTGAGGAAACATCATGAGCCCCTTCAATGGAGTGATGAGGAGAAGCCATGGTGAGGCGCTCAGGCTCGGAGCCTGCTGGCGGAGTACCCCAGTGAGGAGCCCAGGACACATGGAGGAAGCTGACGCCTGACAGATGGGAGAGTTCACCCAGGTGGGAGGAGAAGATGAGAAGTTCACCAACACTTCTCCAGGCTCCAGAGCTGAATCTATCATCACCAGTCATCAGAGAGCTCAGTGATCTAAACAGAAGATGGAAAGGCCTGATAAAATGGATCAGAGTGGTTCAATTTCAGTCAAGAGTAAACCATATTTTTTTTTAAAGATTTTATTTATTTGACAGCGAATCACAAGTAGGCAGAGAGGCAGGCAGAGAGAGAGGAGGAAGCAGGCTCCCTGCTGAGCAGAGAGCCTGATGTGGGGCTCAATCCCAGGACTCTGGGGTCATGACCTGAGCCGAAGGCAGGGGCTTTAACCCACTGAGCCACCCAGGCAGCCCCGAGGGTAAACCATATTTTAAGACATTCCAGGAAAACCGAAAGAAAGCCAGAGGCTTCCCGGTGAGTGCAGTGAATTGGAGCTAAAAGACATCTGGAGAAGATCCAGGCCAAGGATGCTGGGGAGAGCACCATCTTGGCTAGGGTCTACAGACATCCCCAGTACTCCCACTGTCCTTTACTGATGGACAGTTGACCTCACGGTCCTCCCATGATCAGCAAGTGCAGGTTGGACGAAGGAAGGAAAGTTTTCTCGCAGGTTTCTCCACCATGCCTACAAGGCACTGCAGGTGCTTCATTAAGGAACAGCTTCTCTCTCCTACCCGCCCTTTTCTCTGATGCCACCAAACGCAATTTCCTGCTTTTAGTCTCTGACAAACGGTAAGGATTTGTATTAACTTAACCCTCACCACAACCTGATGCACATTATAAACCCCACTTTATTCACAAGGAAGATGAGAATCAGATAATTTAAGTAGCCTAATGCATGATATTTAGTAAACAATGTTCAAAGGTTTGAACCCAAGAGATCAATCCCTGAATCCATGTTTCTAACTACACCAAGAAGCTGGCAACAGCAAAGCTGCTCAAATATATAGAGATTGGGAATTGAAGTGAAATGTGGGCTTTAAAATCCCTGCTATCATTCCCTTCAATAATCCTCTGTGTTATCCCCTGAAAATAGCAATGTTATCAATCCAATCTAGATTAAATAAATTAACAAGCAAGATCGTTCATCATATAAAGAACTTTCAATATTGATATACATGGTGTTCATTCAAAATTAACAATAGGAATTTAATATATGAAGTCAGTTTTTCACTCACAACATTTTGTTCTATTATACTGCAGAATGATCAAAGATAGGAGTGTAATAGTGATTCTCTATATTAATCGTCTTATATTCACAATTGGAAAGAACAATGTGTATTGTTTTCAATTTTTCATTCCTTTTTCCTATGTTGCTCTTTCTTAATTACATTTATTAAACTGTAATTTTGCCTATTAAATCTAATAATAAAGAGTTGAGACTTGCATGTGTAGTTTTATTTATTTCATTATTCTAGTAGTTAATTTTTAGTTTATTTTATGAAAGTGCCCACCCCAGTGGCTTGAGATGGGAGGCTGGTGTTTTAGCATAGTTAATTAGAGAAACACTAGTGTTATGTATACAAAGGTAAGTCAGACAAGAATTTTCCTGCAGCAGAGTCTAATGGACCTATCAAATAAGAAAAACTTCATTTGCCTATGAACAAAACCAAAACAGTTGTGTTTTAACCAAAATAGATCTCAAGACCATTTCCCAGCCCAGAAGGGCTGGTGCATTTAAGCTACTACCTGCATTCCAGACAGCACAAATGAAGTAGAAAAGAATGGCTTGCCTCCCAGCTTTTATATAGATTTCCAGATGTCTCATACATTTCTGCGTATGTATCTTTGGACAGACCTTAGTCAAATGATCAGTTACTGCAAAAGGGGGCTTTCACTAATGCGGGATTCTATTACTCAGAAGCAAAGCAGGGAAAGGTGCCTGAGTAGGCTCTGTTGGTTGAGCATCAGACTCTCGGTTTTTACTCTGGTCATATTCTCATGGGTTGTGGGATCAAGGCCCGAGCGGGAGGCTCCATGCTTAGCTGGGTGTCTCTGCCCCTCCCCCCACTCTCTCTCTCCCTCTCTCTCATAAATAAATAAATCTATTTTAAAAAAAGGGAAGAGGGAATAAATGCTAGATCAGAAACTAAACTAACTCTGTCACTCTCAGTAAGTTACAAATTGCATGTCAATAAATAAAATTAACGTACCATCTAAAGGCCATGAAAGAAATGCAGATAAAAAGCTAAGGGACTTCCAATGGGAAACCTTCATCTAAAAGGAAAGGAGATAACACTGCTGAATACCACTATCTATTAGGTATTGTGCTAGGCGAATTACATACTTGACCTCGTTCTTTCCCATAACAATCCTACCAGATATGGTAAGTAATGGTTTCAAAATTACACAGTGGGTAAGTGGTAGAATCCTGATTACAAAAGAAGGGACAAGAATATTCTAGCCATGCTGAGTGAAATAAGTCAAGCAGAGAGAGTCAATTATCATATGGTTTCACTTATTTGTGGAGCATAACAAATAGCATGGAGGACAAGGGGAGATGGAGAGGAGAAGGGAGTTGAGGGAAATTGGAAGGGGAGGTGAACCATGAGAGACTATGGACTCTGAAAAACGATCTGAGAATTTTGAAGGGGTGGGGGGTGGGAGGTTGGGGGCACCAGGTGGTGGGTATTGTAGAGGGCACAGATTGCATGGAGCACTGGGTGTGGTGCAAAAATAATGAATACTGTTATGCTGAAAAAAAAAATTAAAAAAAAAAAAAAAAAAGAATATTCTAGCCAAAAGAAGCATGACTAGATGAGGAAAGATAGGAAATTGCATTTTTCTTCTGCACCAGTAATTACTTCAGTTTCTCTGGAACATGGGGAATAAGGCTGCTGGGTTAGCCCAGCCTGGATCCGGCATAGAATGGATGAATCCCAGCCTCCAGAATTGGAAGTTTAGTTTGTCTCTTGACAGGATTGTGGAACATGCCACAGATTTCGGCCTGGGAGAATAAGAAGATAGGTGGTGGGGAGTAATCATTTATAAAAATAGAATCTAGAGGGAGGAGAGCAATTCAAGTTAGAAGACATCTTATTAGGTGGTCAGGAACAATACTTACATTTTAGAAGTGGCCATAATAGGGATTATCTAACACACTACAAGCATGGATTAAACATGTGTCTCAATTGTATCAAAGTAGACAGATGCATTATCTTTTTATAAAGAGTGGTAAGAATTCCTCATTCTTTCTTGTATAAACTACTTCTTAAATGCCTCATCTATAATTTCCAGGCTTTTCACAGATCTTAATAACATTGTGAAGCAAAGTGAGTACAGAGTCATTGTAGATTTTTACAGTTCCCCAAGAAACTTTTAGATATAACTTGACATCATATTTTAACAACTGGGCCTTATTAATTCCAAAGCACTAAACCTATTTTTCATAGAAACAAGAAGTTTCTTTCACACTTGAATTTCATCACTTAGTCATGTAATTATAGTAACAAGTTATATAATCACAATAACAACTCCAACGGGCATAAACAGGTTTGGGAACCAACACAAGTGACCATTGGTAAGAATATGACTCAGTGGATGGGTGCATAATTTCGGGGCACCTGATTAGCCATGAGATATGTAAGTCAGACACTTATGGACCCAGCCAATATAACGTATGTCAAGGAAAAAGAGAAACTGGTCAGTTAAACAACTTAATGGGTTAAACAGAAGTCAGGTAAGAGAGCATCTACTGTATTAGATATGAGGTATCACTATTCATTTTTTTTTCCTTAAACTTTTCCCCCATTATTTTGCTCAATTTTTTTTTTTTTCAAATACTTTCCTCGGGGAGTTTCAAGCACCTATGCCACGTGACATTATTTCTATTCCTCAAAACTTAACTCATGAATTGCTTTTGCACTAACTCCAAAATGATACATATGATATGTTCCATCCTAATCCTCTCTGAGGTACTGACACAGAGTTCACACACTCTTCTCAATTCAAAAAAGGGTTGAGGTAGAAGGGTTTTAAAGATCATTAAGTTAAACACCTACATCCTCTAAATGAGTGTTGCCCAATGGAAATATAATACAATTTACAAATGTAAATTTTCAAGTAGTCATATTAAAAAGTTTAAAAGAACATGAAATCAATTTTAATGTATTATTTAATCCAATATATCAAATATTATAATTTCAACATGTAAACAATATAAAAACAATTATCGATGAAATATTTTACCTTTTTTTTTATTAATTTTATTTTTTATAAATATATAATATAATTTTATCCCCAGGGGTACAGGTCTGTGAATCACCAGGTTTACACACTTCACAGCACTCACCATAGCACATACCCTCCCCAGTGTCCATAATCCCACCCCCCTCCCAACCCCCCTCCCCCCATCAACCCTCAGTTTGTTTTGTGAGATTAAGAGTCACTTATGGTTTGTCTCCCTCCCAATTCCATCTTGTTTCATTTACTCTTCTCCTACCCCCTTCACCCCACATGTTGCATCTCCTCTCCCTCATAACAGGGAGATCATATGATAGTTGTCTTTCTCCAATTGACTTATTTCGCTAAGCATGATACCCTCTAGTTCCATCCACATCGTCACAAATGGCAAGATTTCATTTCTTTTGATGGCTGCATAGTATTCCATTGTGTATATATACCACTTCTTCTTTATCCATTCGTCTGTTGATGGACATCTAGGTTCTTTCCATAGTTTGGCTATTGTAGACATTGCTGCTATAAACATTCGGGTGCACGTGCCCCTTTGGATCACTACGTTTGTATCTTTAGGGTAAATACCCAGCAGTGCAATTGCTGGGTCATAGGGTAGTTCTATTTTCAACATTTTGAGGAACCTCCATGCTATTTTGCAGAGTGGTTGCACCAGCTTGCATTCCCACCAACAGTGTAGGAGGGTTCCCCTATCTCCGCATCCTTGCCAGCATCTGTCATTTCCTGACTTGTTAATTTTAGCCATTCTGTCTGGTGTGAGGTGATATCTCATGGTGGTTTTGATTTGTATTTCCCTGATGCCGAGTGATGTGGAGCACTTTTTCATGTGTCTGTTGGCCATCTGGATGTCTTCTTTGCAGAAATATCTGTTCATGTCCTCTGCCCATTTCTTGATTGGATTATTTGTTCTTTGGGTGTTGAGTTTGCTAAGTTCTTTATAGATTTTGGACACTAGCCCTTTATCTCATATGTCATTTGCAAATATCTTCTCCCATTCTGTCAGTTGTCTTTTGGTTTTGTTAACTGTTTCCTTTGCTGTGCAAAAGCTTTTGATCTTGATGAAATCCCAATAGTTCATTTTTGCCCTTGCTTCCCTTGTTTTTGGCGATGTTCCTAGGAAGATGTTGCTGCGGCTGAGGTCGAAGAGGTTGTTGCCTGTGTTCTCATCAAGGATTTTGATGGATTTCTTTCTCACATTGAGATCCTTCATCCATTTTGAGTCTATTTTCGTGTGTGGTGTAAGGAAATGATCCAATTTCATTTTTCTGCATGTGGCTGTCCAATTTTCAAAACACCATTTATTGAAGAGGCTGTCTTTTTTCCATTGGACATTCTTTCCTGCTTTGTCGAAGATGAGTTGACCATAGAGTTGAGGGTCTATTTCTGGGCTCTCTATTCTGTTCCATTGATCTATGTTTCTGTTTTTGTGCCAGTACCATGTTGTCTTGATGATGACAGCTTTGTAATAGAGCTTGAAGTCCGGAATTGTGATGCCACCAACTTTGGCTTTCTTTTTCAATATTCCTTTGGATATTCGAGGTCTTTTCTGGTTCCATATAAATTTTAGGATTATTTGTTCCATTTCTTTGAAAAAAACGGATGGTACTTTGATAGGAATTGCATTAAATGTGTAGATTGCTTTAGGTAGCATAGACATTTTCACAATATTTATTCTTCCAATCCAGGAGCATGGAACATTTTTCCATTTCTTTGTGTCTTCCTCAATTTCTTTCATGAGTACTTTATAGTTTTCTGTGTATAGATTCTTAGTCTCTTTGGTTAGGTTTATTCCTAGGTATCTTATAGTTTTGGGTGCAATTGTAAATGGGATGGACTCCTTAATTTCTCTTTCTTCTGTCTTGTCATTGGTGTAGAGAAATGCAACTGATTTCTGTGCATTGATTTTATATCCTGACACTTTACTGAATTCCTGTACAAGTTCTAGCAGTTTTGGAGTGGAGTCTTTTGGGTTTTCCACATATAGTATCATATCATCTGCAAAGAGTGATAGTTTGACTTCTTCTTTGCCGATTTGGATGCCTTTAATTTCCTTTTGTTGTCTGATTGCTGAGGCTAGGACTTCTAGTACTATGTTGAATAGCAGTGGTGATAACGGACATCCCTGCCGTGTTCCTGACCTTAGCGGAAAAGCTTTCAGTTTTTCTCCATTGAGAATGATATTTGCGGTGGGTTTTTCATAGATGGCTTTGATGATATTGAGGTATGTGCCGTCTATCCCTACACTTTGAAGAGTTTTGATCAGGAAGGGATGCTGTACTTTGTCAAATGCTTTTTCAGCATCTATGGAGAGTATCATATGATTCTTCTTCTTTCTTTTATTAATGTGTTGTATCACATTGATTGATTTGTGGATGTTGAACCAACCTTGCAGCCCTTGAATAAATCCCACTTGGTCGTGGTGAATAATCCTTTTAATGTACTGTTGAATCCTACTGGCAAGTATTTTGGCGAGAATTTTTGTATCTGTGTTCATCAAGGATATTGGTCTGTAGTTCTCTTTTTTGATGGGATCCTTGTCTGGTTTTGGGATCAAGGTGATGCTGGCCTCATAAAATGAGTTTGGAAGTTTTCCTTCCATTTCTATTTTTTGGAACAGTTTCAGGAGAATAGGAATTAGTTCTTCTTTAAATGTTTGGTAGAATTCCCCCAGGAAGCCATCTGGCCCTGGGCTTTTGTTTGTTTGGAGATTTTTGATGACTGTTTCAATCTCCTTACTGGTGATGGGTCTGTTGAGGCTTTCTATTTCTTCCTGGTTCAGTTGTGGTAGTTTATATGTCTCTAGGAATGCATCCATTTCTTCCAGATTGTCAAATTTGTTGGCGTAGAGTTGCTCATAGTATGTTCTTATAATTGTCTGTATTTCTTTGGTGTTCGTTGTGATCTCTCCTCTTTCATTCATGATTTGATTTATTTGGGTCCTCTCTCTTTTCTTTTTTTGATAAGTCTGGCCAGGGGTTTATCAACCTTATTAAATCTTTCAAAGAACCAGCTCCTCGTTTTGTTGATTTGTTCTATTGTTTTTTTTTTTTTTGGTTTCTATTTCATTGATTTCTGCTCTGATCTTTATGATTTCTCTTCTCCTGCTGGGTTTAGGGTTTCTTTCTTGTTCTTTCTCCAGCTCCTTTAGGTGTAGGGTTAAGTTGTGTACCTGAGACCTTTCTTGTTTCTTGAGAAAGGCTTGTACCGCTATATATTTTCCTCTCAGGACTGCCTTTGTTGTGTCCCACAGATTCTGAACCGTTGTGTTTTCATTATCATTTGTTTCCATGAATTGTTTCAGTTCTTCTTTAATTTCCTGGTTGACCCATTCATTCTTTAGAAGGATGCTGTTTAGTCTCCATGTATTTGGGTTCTTTCCAAATTTCCTCTTGTGATTGAGTTCTAGCTTCAGAGCATTGTGGTCTGAAAATATGCAGGGAATGATCCCAATCTTTTGATACCAGTTGAGACTTGATTTAGGACCAAGAATGTGATCTATTCTGGAGAATGTTCCATGTGCACTAGAGAAGAATGTGTATTCTGTTGCTTTGGGATGAAATGTTCTGAATAGATCTGTGATGTCCATCTGGTCCAGTGTGTCATTTAAGGCCTTTATTTCCTTGTTGATCTTTTGCTTGGATGATCTGTCCATTTCAGTGAGGGGAGTGTTAAAGTCCCCTACTATTATTGTATTATTGTCGATATGTTTCTTTGATTTTGTTATTAATTGGTTTATATAGTTGGCTGCTCCCACGTTAGGGGCATAGCTATTTAAAATTGTTAGATCTTCTTGTTGGATAGTTCCTTTGAGTATGATATAGTGTCCTTCCTCATCTCTTATTGTAGTCTTTGGCTTAAAATCTAATTGATCTGATATAAGGATTGCCACTCCTGCTTTCTTCTGATGTCCATTAGCATGGTAAATTCTTTTCCACCCCCTCACTTTAAATCTGGAGGTGTCTTCAGGTTTAAGAGGAGTTTCTTGTAGGCAACATATAGATGGGTTTTGTTTTTTTATCCATTCTGATACCCTGTGTCTTTTGATTGGGGCATTTAGCCCATTAACATTCAGGGTAAGTATTGAGAGATATGAATTTAGTGCCATTGTATTGCCTGTAAGGTGACTGTTATTGTATATTGTCTCTGTTTCTTTCTGATCTACTACTTTTAGGGTCTCTCTTTGCTTAGAGGACCCCTTTCAATATTTCCTGTAGAGCTGGTTTGGTATTTGCAAATTCTTTCAGTTTTTGTTTGTCCTGGAAGCTTTTAATCTCTCCTTCTATTTTCAATGATAGCCTAGCTGGATATAGTATTCTTGGCTGCATGTTTTTCTCGTTTAGTACTCTGAATATATCATGCCAGCTCTTTCTGGCCTGCCAGGTCTCTGTGGATAAGTCTGCTGCCAATCTAATATTTTTACCATTGTACGTTATAGACTTCTTTTCCCGGGCTGCTTTCAGGATCTTCTCTTTGTCACTAAGACTTGTCAATTTTACTATTAGGTGATGGGGTGTGGACCTATTCTTATTGATCTTGAGGGGGGTTCTCTGAACCTCCTGGATTTTGATGCTTGTTCCCTTTGCCATATTGGGGAAATTCTCTCCAATAATTCTCTCCAATATACCTTCTGCTCCCCTCTCTGTTTCCTCTTCTTCTGGAATCCCAATTATTCTAATGTTGTTTCGTCTTATGCTGTCACTTATCTCTCGAATTCTCCCCTCGTGATCCAGTAGCTGATTGTCCCTCTTTTGCTCAGCTTCTTTATTCTCTGTCATTTGGTCTTCTATATCACTAATTCTTTCCTCTGCCTCATTTATCCTAGCCGTCAGAGCCTCCATTTTTGTTTGCACCTCATTAATAGCTTTTTTGATTTCAACTTGGTTAGATTTTAGTTCTTTTATTTCTCCAGAAAGGGCTTTTATATCTCCCGAGAGGGTTTCTCTAATATCTTCCATGCCTTTTTCGAGCCCGGCTAGAACCTTGAGAATCGTCATTCTGAACTCTGGATCTGACATATTACCAATGTCTGTATTGATTAGGTCCCTAGCCTTTGGTATTGCCTCTTGTTCTTTTTTTTTGTGGTGACTTTTTCCGCCTTGTCATTTTGTCCAGATAAGAGTATATGAAGGAGCAAGTAAAATACTAAAAGGGTGGCAACAACCCCAGGAAAATATGCTTTAGCCAAATCAGAAGAGATCCCAAATCGTGGGGGAGGGGGGGAGAAAGGGGATAAAAAGAGTTTCAGAAAGAAAGAAAAAAAAATTACAAAAAGAAAATCAATAAAGAAAAAGTATAAAAAGGAAAAAAATAGATATATATATTAGATAAACTAGTTAAAAATGTTAAAAAAGAAAAGGGTAAAAGTTAAAAAAAATTTAGCAGAAGAAGAAATAAAATTGAAAAAGAAAAGAAAAAAAAATTAAATTAACTGCAAGGCTAAAGAATCATGGGGAGAAAGCCATGAGTTCCGTGCTTTGCTTTCTCCTCCTCTGGAATTCCGCTGCTCTCCTTGGTATTGAAACTACTCTCCTTGGTAGGTGAACTTTGTCCTGGCTGGGTTTCTTGCTGATCTTCTGGGGGAGGGGCCTGTTTAGTGATTCTCAAGCGTCTTTGCCCCAGGCGGAGTTGCACCGCCCTTACCGGGGGCCGGGCTGAGTAATCCGCTCAGGTTTGCTTTCCGGAGCTTTTGTTCCCTGAGCGCTTTCTGTAGAGTTCCGGAGGGCGGGAATGAAGATGGCAGCCTCCCAGTCTCCGGCCCGGAGGAGCGAGAGCCCGGGGCCCCACTCCTCAGTGCGCCCCCAGAGAACAGCGCCCAATGACTCCCGCCACCCTGGCCTCCGGCCGCGCTCTGAGTGACCGAGCCTGTGACCGGTTCAAGGTAACCCCAAGCTGAGAGTCACTCCTCGGCTCTGTCTCTGTAGCCGGCTTCCCCGTTCTAATACCTGTGAGCTCTGCGACACTCAGACACCCCGATCCTTCTGTGACCCTGCGGGACCTGAGGCCACGCTGACCCCGCGTGGGCTTCACCCCAGTTAAGCCTCTGGAGCGATGTCCCTCAGCGGAACAGACTTTTAAAAGTCCCGATTTTGTGCTCCGTTGCTCTGCCCCCCGCGGTCTATCTTCCCGTCGCTTTGGATTCACTTCTCCGCCAGTCCTACCTTTCAGAAAGTGGTTGATTTTCTGTTTCTAGAGTTGCTGTTCTTCTTCTCTTCGATCTCCCGTTGGATTTGTAGGTGTTTGTAATCTTTAGATAAGCTATCTAGCTGATCTCCCGCTACCTGAAGTAGTCTCAGCCTGCTACTTCTCCGCCATCTTGACTCCTCCCCTCAATATTTTACCTTTTTTTGATACTAGGTCTTTGAAACCAGGCATGCATTTCACATTTATAACACATCTCACTTCAGACCAGCCACATTTCAAGTGTTCATTGGCTGCATGTGACTAGTGTCTACTGTATTAGACGGTGGAACTCCAGGTGACTGGAATGGATGAATCTCTCCTTCAGGAAGTTTAAACGGCTTGCCGGAGGTCATCTAACCATGATTAGTCTTAGCCCATCAAGACTCTTCATTCCTGCCCCTAACATCGTGGGTAAGGAATGGTGCTAATGTAGATTGCCAAACCTAACAGAAGGTTCACAGATCTAATGACTTACCTAATATTGCATTTTTCTGATTATAAAATGTAATCTCAATCTCAGGGTCATGAGTTTGAGCCCCAGGTGGGGTGTAGAGATTGCTTAAATAAGAAAACTTTAAAAAAAAATAGTAAAATCAAATGTAATAGAATATAATCTTATGAAAGAGAAGGTGAAAAAAATCTAGAAATACATATAGGAAAAAATTTAAAAATCACTGCTGAAAACAACTACAAATATATTTTTTAAGAATTTATTTATTTATTTGACAGAGAGAGATCACAAGAAGGCAGAGAGGCAGGCAGAGAAAGAGAGGGGAAAGCAGGCTCCCCACTGAGCAGAGACCCCAGATGTGGGACTCGATCCCAGGACCCTGAGATCATGACCTGAGACAAAGGTAGAGGCTTAACCCACTGAGCAACCCAGGCACCCAACCACAGATATTTTTTAAAAATACTACAAACAATACCATACTCATTTTAAAAACATAACTAAATATTCTAAATACTGTTTTGAGGCTTATTCCCTTCCTTTCCTAGTCTTGACATATATTTCTGTGTTCTCAAAGTTTTCTCTCTTCTTTTATTTTAAATTATTCTGTCTCTGCATTTAAAATTTTGTGTAATTTTTTAATCCTACTACCAAAAGAGCAGCTGTCCAAAATGTCCATTTATTAGCATAGGGGCAGAGAAGCACAGCTAGGATCTGGCATCATTGTATATTTAAATAGTTCTAATGATCCCAATGTAGGCCTGCCAGAGTCTTCCAGCTGTTAAGAAAGGTAGATGCCAGTTTTATGAATTCATGTATCCCAAATCAACTTATTGTTAGATTCAAATATTTTTTTCAATAAAATAAAATTTTTTTCTCTAGAGCACAGCCTGAAATATGTCACTGGGGCTGAAGTACCTGGTAATTTAAACATAGTATGTTCATTTATATTTAGTTTTACACAACAACCCAACCAACGGCTAGATACAATAGAAAGTCAGAATGATCTGTGTAAGAATCACATTCTGCCACTCACATGGAGGGCCCTTTAGGTGCTTATACACATGAATATATATAAAGTTATGATTATAAAAATAGAAGTAAAAAGAAGCGATAAAGAATGAAAAGATTTTGGAAGCATATGGTACATAAAGAGAAAACTCAGGACATCAAATCACAGCAGAGAAATACAAAGAAAATTGAAAAAGTGAATTAGAGGAGGTAAAGGGATAATTGAGTTATTTCCAGCTAATATCACCTAATTGTGACCAATCCAGGCAATACCAAATGCTTATGCTAATCGGCCCCTTGTTGCAGCTGGGGAGTAACGCAGCATAGATGGAAGAATTATTGGCCATATTTGTAGGAGGGGACAGAGTTCTGCTTTTAAAATGCACTCCACAATCAACAAGCAAACCCCTCCCTGAGCAACGTGTGTTGAAGCACACAGAGCCAAATTCTCTGACAGCCAACTACTCCCCACAATTCATCATATTTGGCTTCACGTTTCTCAGTCTGTTCTGGAACATTTGACCTGGCTTTGGTTGTGCATTTAAAGGCGATCTGTTCTGACTTGGGCTCCCCAGCTGGGCAGGAAGGTTTCATGGCATCAGGCCATGCTAAACAGGGAGCATCTCCACATCTCTGCCCGCAGACTTTCAGCAATTGTTTTAGAACGGAAAGGAGGGCTGGGAACCTTTAGGGGAGATTTCTTCTATATTTTTAGTGGCTTCTAGAGTTCGAGGAGGTTGTTGATTAAAATGGTTTCAGAGGGTAATCTGATACCCATTGCAGTTGGCCAGGAAAACAAACTGGCACCGACATCTCCCTGAAATTTACCTGAAATATCCATCCGTCTTATCTCTTCATAAACATGTTAACATAACCCCCTTCTGGCTAAATTAGTTTGTTTAATATCACCTCCACACACAAGGCTTTTAACTTCTGCAACCTTCGTTCATGCGTGAAAAGCCCTTCCAAGCTCAGGCTGCCGCCCAGGGCTTCCCAATTCGGATGGCCCAACTGAATCGCTCACGCGTGAAGCTTTTCAGGATCTCCAGAGTGGAGTCCAGGCAGCTGAAGTTTCCAAACCTACCATGGATGATTCTGAGCCACAATCAGTTACGAATGACTGCTTCAAGCCACGTTCCCCAAATATCGATGTGTGAGAGAAATAGAACACTGACACAGTTGTTCAACAGAAACAAACAAACAAAACAAACAAAAACTAGTCAGTTAGCCATTTCTGTGTTACTCCTTCACAAGTAATAGGAAAGAACATGTTTACCCCTGGAGGAGCCCCTCTCCTATGGGGGCAAAACTAAAAAGGCAACAACACAAACAAAGCCTACTTCTTTATGCCCTCAGGTCAAAATCTGCCGCACTCAGAAGTATCTTGCTACTGTAGTTTTTTAGGGGAAGCAGCAATTTAAATATGAAGATGGTGCATAAATTTGAGAATAAAAATAGCTGATTACATTGCAGGTGGCTGTTTTTCTTTGATATCTAATTTTGAATATTTTTTATTGTTCATTGTCCTTTCAACGTATGTCTTTTCCCCCATTACATATCCCCAAGAGTTGTTCATTAATTTTTCACTGGTGACTACAGAGGAGGATTTGGAATGAGTCCTATTACAGCCAGGAATCAGCCAAAAACTTGTTGACTTAAGGTATATATTTTATTTCCTAAGCCAGACCTAGCTGGTGTGATGCCTGCGGGTAGAATGCCTGGCCTGAGTTTGCAAGACTGGGAAGACAGCAAAACTAATTGTCTCTCAGTGTCACAGCTAAAGGAGCTAAAAGACCTTAGCTCTTGGCATTCAACAATCTCTCTCTTGAGGAGAAAAAGTAAAGATAAACCAATGTGCAAAATCCAAAATGAGAAGTCAAGAATTTCTCACCCTAAACCAAATAAAATAGGGGGAAAAACGTGAAAAAATTCTCATCCTACAATTTTCATTTGTTCACCAATGATCGCCCAACATCAAACACAATCTGGAACATAGGAGGTGCTTATTTGTTGAATGGCGAATTAATTCATAAATAAGTTAACTACTTCTGAGAAAATGCTGGCTGATACTCTGATAGACTTGGAGCTTGAATATCAATAAGACCAAAAGAGAATAATTTAGATGGATTTGTATAATAAGATATGTATGATTATCATTTACATAGTTCTTTCATTGCAAAAGACACCTTAGGTTAATCAAAAAGTATAGCAGACTAGTTAATAGCATGGATATAGTAAGCATTTTGGATTTGACACTAGGTAATTAGACAACTTTGGGAAAATTGCTTAACCTCACTGAAATTCATGTTTTACAATGAATATACATCAATTTTATAATTAGGAAATATTAATAAATTTTAAGATTAAACACTGTGCTACATGCACAAAAATTGGTTACCCAGCCCTAAAATAATATATAAATACAGTAAGGTGCTAGAATTGCAAAAGGAATAATTATTTGGAAAATGAGATATTGACCAGAGATGAAAGGGCAGCAGTAGAAAGGGTTTCCCTCCCTGCCCCCCAAAATAGAAAATAATTTAAAGAAAGGAATGTGTGGTAACTCTAGTAATTATAAAGACATCACATATGAAAATGACTTACCTGATAGGATATGGACTGGTTGGGATGAGACTGGGGCTGAGCTCAGCAGAATAAGAAAAACTAAATTTTATAAGAGGCAAAGGAGGAGGAGAAGGTGGAAGAGGGAGAAAATCGTGCCATTAGGAACCCCCACTGCCTTTCCCTGAAAATTTCCAGGGAAAGTTGGACACAAGAAGGAAAAATTATTTTCCTGCTGGCCGAGAAGGGCCAGATCCTAAAGGCTGACTCTTCAGAGATGGCTAGTAAGTCAGCAGCTGCAAGGGGCTATGGGAAGCACAGCTGTAATGGTTTCCCCAAAAGAAACCGGAGAAGAGCCCTGAGAAGGACAGCTGCAGACATGCAAGCAGTAGCTCTGATTGTGAGTACGGGTCCTCTCCTGCAACCTCCCACCCCACCATAACTAGAAGAGAGGTAGACCTCTTGTGAGTCAGGCTGACCATATTTAAGTGTCAGTGTAAATAACACCAACAATGGTGTTATTGTAAAAGGCTCCACAGTGGGGCGCCTGAGTGGCTCAGTGGGTTAAGCCTCTGCCTTCAGTTCAGGTCATGGTCTCAGGGTCTTGGGATTGAGCCCCGCATTGGGCTCTCTGCTCATCGGGGAGCCTGCTTCCCCCTCTCTCTCTGCCTACTTGTGATCTCTCTCCTCTGTCAAATAAATAAATAAATCTTTAAAAAAAAAAAAAAAAGCCTCCACGGAGCTTCTTGATTAATTGGGTATAAAGAATCGGGGTAGAGAAAGTTCAGCAGAATGCTGTGACCCTATAAATACATCCTGTCCAACTAAAATACATTGAACAAATTATAACCAGATGTTACATGTAAATGCTTCCTGTGGTATCGAAGGACCAATGAGAAATCCACGCAACTTAAAATATATCTCCCATAATCTTGTTCCATGTGGAATATTCCCCATTCTTGACTCCACAAGTGACCTTTCTAAAGAGAAACAACGCTTATAGCCAGTGAGATGTGGTATAGTAACTAAAAGTCCAGGTCTTAGAAGTAATCAGTTTGAGGTTCAAACGCCAAATTGACTACTTCCCTATCTTATGACTTAACAAAACGTTCTTTAAATGAAGTCTTCACTTGTTCTTATGAAAAACAATATAGTAACACCAGAAATTTAGACTGTTTTAAGGATTACGTGAAAATGTGCGTAAATCACTTAGCTCTGTTTCAGACATACAGAAAATGTTAAATAAATAATAGCCATTACTATATTCTCAGGGAAGGATTATAGAAAAACAGGGACAAGGAAACTAATGTGGAGTGTGCTTCTCAGCACTATATATGCTTTTAGCTATATATGCTTTTAGTTAAACTTCACAATTCACCCAAGGTCACAAAGATAGTAGAGTTTGGATTTGAATATAGAACTATTTGACATCAAAGACCTTGCCCTTCTCACTAAAATTCCCAACCCGAATTTTGTAAGTGTATCATCAGATCAGAATCCCTTTTCTTTTTCTGATCTCCGCACATCACTTAGAAAAGACAGTACCTTTGTGGACATGGTACAGCTGAGAAGGAATGTTTGATCAGAAGAACGAAATAAGTAGTCTCATAAATTTGGCCCCTCCATAGAGGATCTAACACAGGGGACCCCCCCCCCCAGTACCATGTGAACTCATCCAGATGCCAAGGGAGTAGGGGAGATGAAGAGGAATGAGGAGAAAATGAAAGAGACAATTTAGAACCAGGGAGATGAACTGCATAAACAGCCCTACCCAAATCCAAACACTTCCCAGGCCAAATACTTAAATTTGGAGTCCTATTAGGCGTCTTAATATTTTATTATAGTATCAAACACTGAAATTTCATTCAAATTTGTTAATACTTAGAGATATCAGTCATGTACACCACATACTCTCACATTCTGTAGAGAGAGAGAAGAACATAAATACCATCTCTCCCTTTAGGGAGTTTGCCAGGTGGTGCTTCTGATAAGAGAGTCTCAGATAAAAATGGCACTAACAGACATCACAGGTTTGAGAAACGTCTAATGAGTGGTGCTCACAAATGTATATGGAAGGAATGTAGATACCAAGATACGACCACCAGTTGTGTAACCCAGAGAAAGTTTCACTTGAGTTACACCTTGAAAATGGATTTGAAATAAAGGGGGAGGTGGAATTTTGGAAGAGGCAAGGGAATAAATTACTGGGCATGAGGATAGCCCTGTGTGTCAGAGAACTCAGAGCTGCTAGTGATTTGCTTTGACTGGAGATGAGAATCTAGGTTGAAAATTTATAAAATATAAGGTTGAGAAAAAGAAGTTGTTGCTGAAGGATAGACGACTTCTGGTCTCAGGCTATAGGAAGGAGCCTTTGAAGTTTGGGTTTTGTTTGTTTGTTTTCTTAGTCAAGAAATGATCAATAAACTTAAAGATTCTCTCTACTAACAAAAATGTTCCTTATCTTTCACCAAGCTTTCCTCTGGGTGCCTAACAGCGGTTTAAGGACATTCATGATTTTCATCTCCCTTCAAAGGGAAGAGCTAAACACAAAACCAAAAAGAGGTAAACACAAAACCAAAAGGAGACATCAGATTGCTAACAGCCAATCTCCAATCTCCAGGTTCTTTTTTTTTTTTTAAGGATTTTATTTATTTATTTGACAGAGATCACAAGTAGGCAGAGAGGCAGATAGAGAAAGAGGGGGCAGCAGGCTCCCCGCTGAGCAGAGAGCCCGATTTGGGGCTCCATCCCAGGACCCTGAGATCATGACCTGAGCCAAAGGCAGAGGCTTAACCCACTGAGCCACCCAGGTGCCCAAGTTGAGCTGAATCTTAACAAATGTTTGAAAGCAAATCAGTGGAGAAAGGCTTTCAACAAATGGTGGTAGAATAAATGCACATCCATGCAAAAAGCAAACAAATAACTTTGATTCATACCCCCTGGTATATTTAAGAAAACAAACAAAAAACTTAAAAGGATCATAGACTAAAGGCAACATGTAAAATTATAAAAATTCTTCTAGAAGAAATCTGCATTACATTGGGTATGTCAAAAAGTTTTTAGATACAACTCTAAAAACACAACACATAAAAGAAAATATTGATTACTTGGACTTTCAAAATTTTAAACTTTTCTCTGTGGAAGACACTGCTAACAATATGAAAAGACAACCCACAGAATAGGAAAAATATTTGTAAATCATGTATCTCATAAAAGTCTTGTATTGAGGATATATAAACACTCCCCAAACTCAATAATATAAAAACAAAAACAAAAACACCAGATAGAAAATGGGCAAAACAGGGACGCTTGAGTGACTCAGTTGGTTAGGTGGTTGCTTTCAGCTCAGGTCATGATCCCAGCATCCTGGGATCAAGTCCCACATTGGGTTCCTCGCCCAGTGGGAGCCTGCTTCTCCCTCTGCCTTTGCCTGACACTCTGCCTGCCTGTGCTCTCTCTCCTCTCTCTATCTCTGACAAATAAATAAATAAAAATCTTTAAAAAAAAAAAAGAAAAGAAAATGGGCAAAACATTTGAACAGACACATTACCAAAGAAGATATATAGACAGCAAATAAACATATGAAAGCACCCTCATCATCATTACTTTTTAGGGAAATGCAAATTAAGAACACAATGAGAATTTACCACCTACCAATTAAAATTGTTTAAAATTTTAAAATCTGATAATGTCAAATGTAGATGAGGATGTAAAGCAACTGTAACTGTCACACACTTCTTGTGGGAATTCAAAATGGTACAGACACCGGTAAATAGTTTGTTGGTTCCTTTTCAAACTTAAACATACGTTTAACATATGATCCAGTAATCCCACTACTAGGTATTTATACCGAGCTAAACTGAAAAACAAAAGTTCACACAGCTTTATTCATAATTGCTCAAAACAAGAAAAAACCTTGATATCCTTCCATAGGAGAAACAAACTCCAAAACATCTGTCCAACTCAACATAGAAATTATCTATTTAGTCACAAAATGACATGGATGAAACATGTGGGCATTTTGCTAAGTAAAAGAAGCCAGACCCCAAAGGCTACATATTTTTTGTTGTCCAGAAAAAAGGAAAGCCATTGGGATGGAAAATAAATCAGTGGCTGCCAGGGTTTGGGATTGTGGGTTAAGTACAAAGGAATAGCTAAAACACTTACAAGTGTAAGGAAATTGAAACTATGCATTTGCCAAAGTCCAGGAAATCATACACAAGAAAGAAAGAGTTTTACTGTATGCAAAACAAAAACAAAAAGCATCCACTTCTATTCCACACTAATTTTAATTTTCTCAGAGCAGAAATACGTTAACTATCATTAAGGGATAAAACTAGTTATTACAAAACCTGGTCTCTTACCAGGTCCAATAAGTAAGTTTAACTCACAACCTTTGCTCTCATTTTTTCCTTCCCCAGGATCAATGCAGAGACAAAAATCCAGACATATTTGACTTTGTAAATGACCCACTAAATCTCTCTTGTGTGCAGAAAGACAAGGCTTTTATGTGGTTCTCTTTGTGTCTCCCAAAATATGTGTTTCATTACAGTAGTCACAAGAGAGGCACTCAAAAACTTCCAAGAAAAACAAATTAAGGGCTTTAAATAGTCTTTGAATAAATCAGTTTAATTTTATTTCATCTACTCTTCCCTAAACTTGGTTGAACTCAGAATTTTTTCTTCATATCTATTAACTTTTCTTGGAGGTGTTTCAGTGAAATGTACTTTGAGAAACACTTATAGATGTTGAAATACATTTTTGCACTTTGGATAATACTTAAAAGATTAATTTTGGATTCAGAAAAAGTATTGAGGTCTCCAGAAATTTGAAAGATTTGAGTGAATTATTTTGACTGACAGTTTAGAGACCATGTGGCATTTATGAAGCCTATTTATATTCCTATAACCCTTACAAAGTCACAGCCACGTGCTTCAGTCCCCCAGAGGGGTCGTAGTTTAAAGAACCCAATCCATGGGACTGAAACTAATTTCAAAATAACTCAAGTTATTTACTTCATAACTTATTCATTTTACTTAACCTATTTACTTAATATTAACTTAATATTTTGAATACCATGAAAAAATAATCTAGTCCATTTAACATTTTTAGAATCCCCCCTTTTCCCTTTGCACTGTGTTTAGATACTAGAACTACTTCCACCTCTCTCCTATTAACCACTCCTGGAAACCCCTCTAACCTCACTACCCTACGTCTCCTTCAGTTCTGCTTCTCTCACCATTTACTCTTGAACTGCCACTTAGGTCCAATCTCGCAAGGCAGGGCTTTCTTCCCGGAGGAAAAAGGGGGAAACAATCAGCAGGCCCAAGAAGAACCCTCTTTAGCAGGCAGAGGAAGGAAAAGCCAAGAAATACTCAGTAGTAATATTTATTCCATTAAAGGCTAAAAGAGGAGCACAACACTCCCTGAGAAAGACTTTTTTGCAGTCAATAATCAGGCAATCATCATCAGGGAACTGAGCACCTCAGTGCTTATTAACCAATTGTGACCACTGTGGCCAATTTTCAGCTGGGTAAATATAAAAAAGGAAGATAAGGGGCGCCTGGGTGGCTCAGTGGATTAAGCCTCTGCCTTCAGCTCAGGTCATGATCTCAGGGTCCTGGGATCGAGCCCCGCATCGGGCTCTCTGCTTGGCAGTGAGCCTGCTTCCTCCTCTCTCTGCCTGCCTCTCTGCCTACTTGTGATCTCTCTCTCTCTCTGTCAAATAAATAAATAAAAATCTTTAAAAAAAAAAAAAAAAAAGGAAGATAAAACTGAGAGATGATGTCAACCAAGATTCAGTCAGGATGGGCTGCCTGGCTTTCTCAGTCAGTAGAGCATGTGACTCTTACCTCTGGGTTGTAAGTTTAAGCCCCACATTAGGTGTAGAGATTATCTAAAAATAAAATCTTAAAAAAAAAAAAAAAGGTTCCATCTGGATATCAGGCTATTCTGAGAAGTCAAGTAAGGTCATAAAGGGGAATCCATAAGGTGATCAGGGGAAGATGTCCTTATGACCATCACTCTGTGGATCCACACCAAGTATCTAGAGAGGGGCCTGGGGCAGTGACTGGCCAGCGGCAGAACCCTTGGGAAGAGTGGGATATGGTGGAGGAGAGAGAGAGAGCAGGCTAGAACTCGTGCGTCCCATCTCTGTCCCTCTGCTAAAAATCGAAGACATTGGGAGAATAATGGCTGTGAGCTTTCAGATCCCATGCAGACATAGATCTCTTTGGCCAGATCTACCACACAACAACACAAGAGAAAGGACATTGGGAAATGTGGTTCCTAGCTTGATGGAATCTCATAGAACAACCTAAATCAGGGGTTATTAATGAAATGAAAAGAAGTAAAACATCTCCTTTCTGGTTGAAAACAGCATTTACATGATTCAGATTTAACAAGTTTTGGGGTGATTCTCACTCAAAGTCAACATTGTGGCAGATATTAACATACATACACATACACACATGTACACATAACTTCTTCAGTGGTATCAAACTATATGCCACTTTTCCCCATTTCTGTTGTTTAAAATAAGAAAAATGAAGAGTTTGGGCAGATCTGGAACTTCACCAAGATGTAAACAACAGTAGGAGATAATATTGTGTGATGATTAGGATAGAACGTTCCAGATCGTCTGGGTCTAAATCCCGGTTCCTGTCATCTAAGAGTTAAATGATCTTTGGCAAAATACTCAGTTCCTCTCTCTATTTCTTAGCTTTATCATTGCAAATTTCAGATAATACCCACCTTACAGGGTTGTTATAATAATTACATGTGATAATATATGTACAGCACCTGGGGTTAAAAAAAAAAAAAGAAAGTCCAATTTAGGAATGATTAAAAATAAGTATTAGTAAGATTCCTGCTTGTGCCTATAAAAATAATTTTTTAAATATTCAATTGCTGAAACAGAATGGTTATATAGTTATGTATTTATAACATATGTTCTCTTTTTTGCTATCAATCAAAATGCTGATATGTATTATTTAATAACATACAGATAACTCAGTATGTTGCATATATCATACAACCCCAGAATCCAGGATATTTAATTTCTAACTTTAGTTAGAAGTAGAATACATAGACATGAACTGACATGCACAACTCCAAATTACTGAATAAACAACTGAAAATAATTGCGTTAAAGGCAGCACAAGTTGTATTTTAATAACTTAAAAATTCCGATAGGACACTCTATTGCCCTGTATATTGTTATAACTACAGCTTCATAAGCTGGATCTTTGCCTAAGTTTATGTCAACCCATTAGGTCTTTCTCTTTATTATTTCTTGATAATCAATAGCGATCTCCTGTCCTTGGTTCTTCCTTTATAGCTATTTGTCCTAAATGGGACAATCATTCATTTTGCTATAATAAGTAAGATCTCATGGCTCTTTGGCTGTGTCTCTCAAATCACTTCACATTGACTCTTACTTGTTCACTCTCCTGATATGCTCTTTTCTGCAATCCTGATTAAAGCATAATGTACATCTCTAGATAATCTATAAGATTCTTAAAAAGGAAAGACCCTGGACAGAAAATATGGTTTCGTGAGCATAAATCGGATGAATTTTAACTCACACAAAATATTGGCTATCTCTTAGCTTTCAAGTGTTCTGATCAATACTATTAGTATTGGCATGTGCTTTTTACCTAGTAACAGTGCAAATTAACTGGAAAGGATTTTTTATTAACTTCTCTCTTCTTCCTTTTCATACACATGAAGACATGGGAACATTGATTGATTCCGTACACCTCATTTTAAATTAATGGCTTATATTTATCCATTCACATTACTCAGGAAAGTGAGAATCAGATTTAGGCTACTGATAGTCATCCATTTAAAGGAGGGACAAGCAGGCCAGGCCCGTCTGTTACATTTCACTTACGTTACACCTGTATGACTCCTAATTGAGGGATCCCCTGATCTAGAAGACAATGAGTGATCCCTAGCAATGAAATCACTCAAGAATTCAGGTCCTCAGTGTGTGTCAATATGTGCTAAAGAGTATGATCCGTATTCAGTCCCTAAACAAAGTCACACTTAAAAGAGTCATGACAGTTTGCCAGCAGCTCATGCTTTATGAGGCAATGCCATATTTGGCCAGTAGAGAGCACTCAAGATATTTCAATAAATGAAGAGACAGTCTCTCGGTGCGATTATGAACCCTGCCAGGGAAACATCAGACAAGTTCATTTTAGATCAGCGAAAGGGCAATAAATGCCTCCAAATGCTTAGAAATTGGGATTTTTGTACCAAATCCCAGTAGCCTTTTAATGTGAATCTGTACTTCATTAGGGTAGGAAAATTAGCCCACTTGTTTCCTAAGACAGTTGTCATCAGAAGGCAAGGAGACTACCATGCATTTGACACAGCTTGAAATAAAACAGGAAGGCAGCACTGGAATAGCAATGCCCAGGTTCAGAGGGACCACAGAGTGCAATACGGCAGTTGCATTTCACAAAACAAGACTCAAAATGTAGTAGACATCCATCCTGCCAAAGAGCACAGTTCAAAAGCGACGTGTATTTCCGAATGCAACGTTTGAATAACTAAGAACCTGGCTGTAAACAAAAACTGAGTCATAATTGCTGGGAGCCCGTGCACAGTGCCTTGGTGTGGTTACACCTACTGGTAAGTGTGGCTGCGGCTATGCCTGCCTTGGTAAGTGCCGGCCTCCGTGGTGCATAAGGAGGAGCTCTTGTTCTTTAGAGGCAGGAAGCGGTGAAGCTAGCTGCTGCTGTGATTTTGCACGCTCAGTTCTTCTGATACAGCAAGTGTGGGTCTGTGCTTACAAACCAGGTGATGGGTACTGAGGTTCTGTCCAGGCCAATACAGAAAACCCGGATTGTGAGCAGTTAGGAGATGAGAGTCATTCAGATATCTATCAGAGAAAACTGGAGGCACTTTTGAGCAAGAAAAGACCATGTTAAGGAAAAAAAAAAAGAGACATCTGAAAAGAATCAGTGAGGAAACTAAAGAAACAACTTCAGCTTCCTTCTGCAGATAATTGGAGGTGGTTGCAAGTGTCAGGCTATTACAAAAGTCAGCTCCTGGGAGGACTGGTTTTATTCCCTCCTCTCCGGGGTCAGACCTCAAGCTGTCTGCAACTGCTACCCCCAGCTCACTTTAATGCACTTACACACTCAAGATGGCCAACCCAATACTCTGCTCAAAAACTTCTAAATCTAACCTCAAATTGAGTGAAACTCCTTCAACCTCTGAACTTCCATTCATGGGAGCCATTACATGCTTCTGTTGTCATTGTTTGATTTAAGTCTGGGTTTGGGCATGAGCAACCAAGAGTGCTTTGTTAATATGGGGTGGGGGTGGGGGAGTCCTCTCCAAACTTTCTGCATCCCAGATTTCTGAACCCTAAGCATTCAGTTCCAATTGGAAAATTTCCATTTGATTACCCAACATAGTATTGTATAAGTGTGTTTTTCCTTTGCTGTCTCTTTCTTAATCATTGTGGATCAGCTAGGCACTCCATCCCATCCCAGAATAAGCCTAGTACAGTTGGTCAGAAGAGCAACTGATCTGGAGTCTGGTGTTCTCGGGCCATGGCCTGGCTGTATGACCTTGGGAATATTGCTTTCCCTCTCTGAGCCTCAGTTTCCTTATCTATAAACTGAGGGGTTAAGCAAGATGTTATAATTTTAACTTTCTATGCTCTGTTCTTCTGCCTTCACACCACCTGGGAAGCAACATCCAAAACAGGCTAAATGACTTTCTAGTTGTGATACCCATCATATTTAATGTATAAGTGGAAAAGGTGATTATTCAGTCCAATAATCAAACATATATGGACAATGCATGGAAACATACATGAAACAATAATGAAAGGTTTATAAAAAAAATCATTCCGATTTGTAGAGATGTAGTGAGATGTAGCACTCAGGGAGAGGCTCTCTCCTGCCTTGTAAGACTTGATGTCCTCTTTACCCAGCAGCCCTCCCATCACAGGACCCACTGGGAACCCCAGGCCACCTGTTTCCCCACTACCTCTCCTTTTGTCCATCAACCAGCAGCTCACTCCTGGTTGCACCTTCTAACATCCATGGATGAGATGGTGAAGACATACTGTTGTGGCCACCAACTGTGGAGAAAAAAACATTTCACTACAGAGGAATCTTTTGATTTGTGTCTGAACCAGGAGCCACTGAGATGTTTATGTGATAAAACTTTTATAAATTCCCCAGACATGGTGCAAGTATCTACACAGAAGATCTCTAGCTCTCTCCTGGCATGTCCTATGTAACTGAGAATGTATTCCATTAAAACAATATTCCATTAAAACCTCAATGCATTCCAAAGTTGGGGGGGGGCTACAATTCTGTAGGGGAAGGAAGGAAGGAAGGAAAGGGAAGGGAAGGAGGGGGAAGGGAAGAAAAACAGAAGGAGAAAGGGGAGAAGGAAGGAAGGAAAAAATACATTTCTGGTAGACTAGTACTTCTCAGCCATGACTGTATAATGAAAACTGGGTGAAAAATATCAGTGCTCAAGCCCATGTTAGAGATGTTAAATTCCCCAGTGATTCCATGTGCATTCAGGGTTTAAAATCAATGTAATGTGGCATCATAGTTTATTAAATAGTGACTCAATAATATTCAATTACTCAACAAGAGTGGCAACTAAAACGGATTTTAAGTTGTTAAGAATTGCTACTAAAAGCCCACCAGCTTATTACAGGGGTCTAAGAGCTCCAAAGGCTCTCTGAACATTCTCTCTTTCCTTGGGGTAGGTACTGCCATATTCCTGAGTCCTGAACCCCACTTCCCTGAGGGCTGCAAAGGAGCCCCACACCATGTAATTCTCCTCATGTCTCACTCTTCTAAAATTGTTCCCAGATCGATGCTTCAGGCTCAGTCCAGTCACACATCTTTTCCTAATAATAAGACTCTGGGGCTTTTAGCATCCATAGATCATTCCCACAACTCTTATTAAGTAAAGGTTCATTCATTCACTACATCAAAACTTTTATAACTGCCGGCCAGTTGAAAACTACCTGAGGCAGAGTGATGAATTGGAAAGAGCACCACCACACAGGAAGCAGAAGACCTTGAATCAAGCTTCAGATCCATCTTCCGATGACCTGCAGCAAGTCACGTAACACTTGGAGTGTCTGTTTCCTTAAACATAAAGCGAGAAAGTTGGTTAATGTCTACTATCTATTGCGACTCTGAAATGCTACTCTGCATAGAATGTTCTTATCCATGTGCTGGTGAGGGTGCCAATGGACAATAGAGCGAGAAAGTAAGTACAGGGAAGCCTAAGAAGAAAGCTAACGGTCCAGATGAGCAACAAGTTGACAAATTTGCTCTCAAAGCATTGGCAGCCCTATAAGTTGCCTGTTTGAAAGGCTACAATGGAGTCATATGGCAGTAAAATTTGTTAGGTTCCACTTTCTGCCACTTGTCTGTATGAAAAGACAATTTTCACTCCCCTCACACTGTGAAAACCACCCTTGCAAAATGAAAAGGCAATGATCTGATTCTCTAGCTGTTAAATTGCCTATATGAGAGAAAGTGGTGATGTTTAAAGTGAAGAAAAAAAAATTCCTCCAATATGCCAGGAAAGTTTAAAAATATTCCAACCCCAAGTTCAGTTCACTGTTCCTTTACAGCAGCTCATGCACCCATATCTCTGCATTCTTGTCTTTCCAATGACCATGACCATCTCATCACGTGACCTCCTCCTCAAGACCACCCTTCATGTACATCTTTGCCACTTGATGTGACTTTCCTCCTCCAAAAAGTTGTAAGACTCCTTATTTCCTGCAGATCAAGCTAAACTGTTCAGCGTGGCATTCTCAGATCTCCAATGTCTAGCCCATAACCTAACTTTCCTCTCATTTTTCCTCAACATATTTCCTCCAGCCACTTTGCTCTACTTATTGTCCATCTATCAATGATAGCATATGAAGCCCCTGCACTTTGCCTTGCTCAAGCTCTTCCTCCCACATGGAATGGCTCTTCCCATTTTCTCCCACATAGACTCATTTTGGGCATTGGCAACTGAGCCAGCTCCCATTTCATCTCTGCCATGAAGCCTTTGTGTTGGTTTAGAATGATCTTTCTCCCCTCAAATTGTACGAAGCAGCACTTAAGCTTACACTTTCCTGTAATGTCTACTGTGTTGTTTATTATGTGTTTCCTGATTAGACTGTATATTCTGAAGGACAAAGCAACACATTAAATGCTACTACTTTCTGCCTGTTTCTCCTCCTTTCTTCTTTCCTTTCTACCTTCTTTTCCTTCCTTCTTTCCTTCCTTCCTTTCTCCTACTTTCCCATAGTATGTACAGCAGAATAGAATAAATTATCAGTAGTCACCTTATTAAAAAAAAAAAAAACACAGTAATACCAGACCTTAATCAATGAGGCCCTTGGTGCTTCTCTCTTACACAACCTTATCAATGGAACACAAAAGTTCACTCATGTCCCTTAGTTTTTAGCTTGGAATTCGACACCTTTCAGCGTATTCCTTTGTGAGTATACTTTGTACTACTCAGACACATTCCAAGTTTAGGTCCCTTTAAAATTGTGTGTCCACAAAGGTATAGAAATGCCCCAAGAAATATGAACCAACTTAAAAAGTTAAGTATTCCGGGGCGCCTGGGTGGCTCAGTGGTTAAAGCCTCTGCCTTCGGCTCAGGTCATGATCCCAGGGTCCTGGGATCGAGCCTCACATCGGGCTCTCTACTCAGCAGGGAGCCTGCCTCCTCCTACTCTCTCTCTCTGCCTGCCTCTGTGCCCACTTGTGATCTGTCAAATAAATAAAAATCTTTAAAAAAAAAAAGTTAAGTATTCCAGTAATTAAATCACTTAATTATTTTTTCAGTTGAGTGTTAAGTCAACCACTCATCATTTAGAGAGTTAAGGATAACAGAATTAGAAACTACTAAGTCAGGAAGGGAGCCCACCTTCTGGTTTTATAGATGAGTCAGCTGAGGCTCAGACACCAAGTCTAAATGAATCTAAATCTTGCAAAGTCCTTTGCCCTCCCCTTCCTCTTCTAGCAGCATGTCTCTAAAAAGAGGTTCTTCTATGTCTGCCAAACCCTTCCCCATTTAGTCCTTTTTGTTTCCCAAAGACTATCTATAAATAGCATGCAGCCTTACACAGGGACCTAAAGTTGGACAAGAGGATCAACTCATAGAGATCTCTTCCAAATTTTGAAATGATCTTATTTATGCTTCTAGGATAGAAAAGCTTTCTAGAAGCAGCTTCTAAGCCTTGGTGAAGAGAGAATTTTTACAGACCTGAGGGCTAGCTATAAGAGGTGAGTTATAGATTTAGATATGTAAATAATGATTGTGTCTAAGAGGCAGTTGCACGGAATAGTAAGAGTCTGAGGACAAGCAGAAGTGGGACAGAGCTCGTGCATCCTTTGCTACTGGGTTCTGGAACTCCCAGTCAGGCTTGGCAAGGGGTCAGGAAGAACACATGGCCCTCCTTTACCTTCCTCCCTCCATACACAGAATGGAGTTGTGTTAGAGAGATACCCCACCTGTAGCCTCAGAAACAACATGCTTTTAAAGTCACACTGGGACCCCAGAATACTCTCTCTCTTCGTCTGTACAATCTTGGCACACCCAGTGAAAAGGTGGGACCTTGCTGCACCCAAGGTAATCCTACTATTCTTGGGACCTACCTGCAAGACCCCCCTGCTTCAAACGTGGTCCTGGACCATTCAAAGACTTTTAGACTCCCCTTCATTTCTATTTTAGGATGGGAGGTGGGTTGTAAGAGGAGAAGAAAGGTTTTCCTAAAATTCCCCTAGGAATTTCCCCTAACATTTCAGCCCAAACTTCATTTTTGTTGTTTAATTTTTTGAAGACTGGAAATCAATTGCAATTCTTCTCCCTTGCCTCAACATGTTTTTCTTCTATAAGTAAGAGTTTTGCGTTTCTGGAAGCAGGAAATAACCTTATTTTGCTCATTCTTTTTGAAGCAGCGGCCTCGAGACTCATCCCTGGAAAAGTAGTTTTACCTCTCTGGATCTTAAATTTCCCACCTGCTCAATAAAAGGGTTGATGAGCAATGGTTAAATTCTCATCCACCATAAACAGTGGAGGAGTCTGAGGCCCACTGCCCTTTGACTTTTCTCCTGGAATGTCCAGCACAGAGGTAGCTGAAGGTTAAGGATCTCTCCAATGCCAAGTGGTTAACATGGGGGTGAGGCTCACTGGCTGCAGGTTTGCAGCCTCTCCCCGGCTCAAAGACACCCCTCTCCAAGATTTCTCGGGTGTGAAGCTGCTGCGGGGTCTTCTCCATTCTTTCCCGCGTCTTGGCGGAAGGTTTGTGTGGCCCAGCTCTGTCGGTCTACCGGCCACCCAGCTGTCTATACCATTTTTAAACCCAGTCGAGGCCGCACCGCACACCTAGCTCGGTTTCTCACGGTTCTGCCACTACCCCTCTCCTCCAGGTGCCTCTCGGTTCCCACTATTTCCCACTTCCAGAAATCCCTTCAGCCGCACCAGCCACACTTTGCACCCCTCGCTTGGGGCTCTGGAGCTAGGCGCGGAGGTGAAGTGGGGCGCTCTCCCGGGGCGTCCCGGGCTCCAGCTCCACCTCCACTTCCCCACACCAGCCTTTCTTGTTCGCTGCCCCCCACGCCCCGCCCAGACCCCTGCTGCCTTCGCTCCAAACTCCTTGGGTGTTCTCCCGGAGCCCTTTTTCTTGCATCCATGTAGGGAGACTCCTCCCCGCCCTTACCTCCCCAGTAAAACGGGAGCGGGTCAGTGGGTAGGGCGGCTGGCCCAGCCGAGTCACCGGACCGGCTCTCTGCTGGGCGGGGACGGGGACAGAGAAGGCTCCGGGCCTTCCCCCGGCTCCGGGGAGCGCTGAGCTCTGTTGGGCGCACCGCGGGACCGGATCACTAGAGCAGCCTTGCGCGGGAAACCGGCCCCAAAGCGTCCGAGCCGCCGCCTCCAGCCCGCGGGCGTCCCCCGCGCTCACCCCGACTCCGGAACGCCAGAGCCTCGGGCGCCCCTGAAGCCCAGCTCGGCCTGCGGGTCTCGAGCGGCACTACACGCTCTTTTCCAGGCCCCCAACAAGGAGGGGCGCGCGGGGGGCCCCCAGAAGCACCTCCCGCCAGCCCGCCCTCCCCCTTCCCCGCCCGCGCACCGGGTCCGCGCGGCGCCGCGCTGCGCTCGGATTCCGGGAGGAAAGCGCCGCGCGGTGTCCCTGGCGTCCTCAGTCCTGCCCCTCGAAGTGGAGATGCGCGAGAGGCAGGCGAGGGCGCGCAGCTCGTGAGACGCCGCGCCAGCCGGCACCATGCGCCTGCGGCCGCTGCCCTTCGTCGTGGTCCCCGGCTTGCTGCAGCTGGTGAGTGTCCGGCCTGCCGCGCGCCTAGCGCGCGGGGCACGCGTTTCGGCGGGAAAACTGCGTCCGTGGCCGATTCAGAAGCCGAGACTGAGGTTGCACGGGACCTCGGCGCTGGGAGCACGCGGGATGGAAGGAGTTTGGGGTTGCTTTAGGGGTTGGAGGGGAAGAATCGCGGATTTTAACAGAGGGGACCTTGAGGCGGATGGAGGGTTTAGCAAGGATTGGGACTTGAGGGCTGGGGTAAAGTGGGCAGAAAGTGGCCAGGGTAAGAAGATGCGAGAGGGGATGAGAGTAGAGGGGTACTATGAGGATGGTCTGAAAGATTTGCCTCCAGGCCAGAGTTTGAGGGGCTTGGTGGTTTTTGTGTTTCACATGGTATTTTGCCCGGATGCCTGCAGACACTCCTTTCAAACCGGGCATCGTGCATCCTTGTTCTCAGGGTCAGTTCGTAGCTCCTTGCTAGGGGAAACTTGGGCAAAAGACAGATTTGGGAATCGGGGGGAGATTGGATTTGTCTTCGTTTTCCGTCTGGCGCAGGGGACTGGGATGGGGTTTTGCGCCGGTGGGGTTGCGGAATGTAACTTTCACGCCCAACTCCATGCTGGAGCCCCCTCTCGGGAATATCGTGAGCAGTATGCTGCCAAAGACCTCTCCCGCCTGGTCTGTCTGAGGGGGCTCTGAGGCAGATGAAGGCCGTGAGAGGGTGCTTCAGGGTTCTCCGGCGAGGCTTTGGGTGACTGTTAGTCCTTTAACTATCTTCTCTCCCTGCTTTTCCCGCGCGGCGCCGCGCTCTCCTCCTTCCGAAATATGCCTCCATAATGTATGTATTAGTTAATTATACTTAAGGGAGATCCCACGTAAAACCTTCCAGAAGACAACTTTTAAAGTAAAATAGGGAAAGGGACTGCTTTTGCCTGTGGATTTCAATTGTTCTCTAGGTACTTAACCTTGATACAGTGCTGTTAAGGGTTTTCTCCAGGTTCCACGGTTTCTTTGGTCCTTCTACCTAAGATTTTGCTCAGTTAGCTATGGGCTGTTAAAACAAGGTTAAGGAAACCAAGCTGTCAGAAAATGATGATCTCTCCCTTTCTCCTCTCTTCTCTTCTCCTCTCTTCTCTTCTCTTTCTCTTTTCTCTTTCTCTTCTCTCTATTATTTCCTTTTAGAGGGAAAGATCAACTAACTTAAGAAAGTTTCTCTGTGAGATATATGATACTGTAGATGCCGAGGTACTTGCAAATTTTGAGGATGGAAGGGATTCTAAAAGGTCTTAGTGAAGGGGAGAGGATAAGGAAAGGCCTGTCCATTCTGGTTACAACAGAGATTAGCTTTACTTGCACAGCATTAGGTAAGAAATTCTTCAGTGACATCAAGAGGAAAATGCCTTGATGTTCCCAAATGTCCTTCATGGAGCCATCACATCCTGCCTATATACAATATTGCATGTTAAAATAAATTTTACATCTAAGGCATTGTGCATGCAACATATATGCCACATTAGACTTTAGTATCACTTGCTTTTTTAAAATGTTTAAGCTGGATTCCAATAAAAGATGGTCTAACCAGCAGCATTTGTATGGTGTATATAAATAAAACTCCAAAGGCCTAGAGAAATCAGATACTTAGGTAAGATTTTCAGGATATCTTCATGAATCTCTTAGTTAATTTAATTTTGCATTCAGTGATCCAACTGTGTATCTGTTTTGCTGTGTTAGACTCTTAAAGATGAGGAAATATATTTGGGCATATGATGGGAAAAAGTTCTCCTATCAGCCACCGTATTGGAAATGTTACTTTTTTTTTTCACACCACCATAGTCAATAAGAAATAGGAAATACATCTTGAAGGGATTATATATCCTCCTTAAGAGCTAGATTCTAATATTACAGCATGGATTGATTGATTCATTTTTAAGGAAGCTTATGTCAAATTCTAATCCGTTTTTGGATTGTGCTTGGGTTGTAATGTTTTTTTCCTGGAGCACTTTATCATGGTAAGTGAGGTGTGAGCTGCAGCTGTGTGATAAGCACACATTCCTTACTCTGCCATCCTTTTGGACAATAAAAGGCTGTTTACATTCTCCACATTCTTAGAGCTGTTTCCAGCCACACAACACAAGGGGGTTAGGATGTGAGCTGAAAACAGAGTGACTGAGGAAGGTAGACCTAAATGAAACATTCCCCAGTCCCACCATGTACCCCACCCTGGCAGGTATCAAGGAGGGCAGGTCATAACTGGACCCTTTGGATGACTCACAGTTTTATTCTACCTTTTCCAAGCTGGTATTGGACTTACTTGCTCAGTCCCAACAGCAAGTGGATAAAGTGTTTTCTAGATGTGAAAACTGGACTTTTAATTTTCTAGGAACTAGAAATAGTTGTATTTAGTAGATCTGCCATGGGGGGAGTGCAGAAGTGGGGGTAAGGTTGGATTATTGCTGGAATTGGATTTTATTTTTTCAACCACCTGGGCAACCTGAAGAATGTACTTTTTAAAACACGCTAAGTTTTTTAAACCAGTAGTGGATTCATTTGGGGATTTTTAAATTGAATTTTAAGAAAATGGTCTGTTTCATCGAAAACAGTCACATGGAATTGGGTCCAAATAAGTCACTAACCACATGATACTGGTACAATAACTAGAATGTTTTTACTTGTTTTTGTAATACTTAAAATTTCTGAGAAAACAATTGGATGAATTGGTAAATATTGCAGGTAGCCTATGAAGTACGTGCGTGTTACCTGCCCTTGTCCAGTTCTCCTTCCTGCGTCCAGTGTTTTAACAGATAGATTGCTCACCTAATTAATAGGATTGCTAGGCAGTTGCAAAATTTAAATATCAATCCTGAATGTATTATTTTCTCCAAAATCCTTATTCAGCAACCATTCTTTATTATAGTATTAACAACACATTATTTCTTTTCTGCCATCTAATGATAAGAAAATTAGCATTCGAAATTAATATTATAATATAATGAGTGTTATTTCCTGACATGATGCAAAGTAAAGACTTCTCCAGATGACAACTTCTTACAGATTTACATGATAATTTAGGACTCATAATAAGTGTGATTTTTGCCTTTAAGTAAAATGCAGATTGTAAAAGATTAAATTTGAATTTAAATAGATTATTAGCTTGAGTTTAAGTTAAAATTCAGTGATGATTTTAAAAATAAGTTTGTCATACATTTCAACTTGTTTTTCTGTGTTACAATGATTTTATAAAGTAAAATATAAATTAGAAGTGATGTAAGGTAGCGAATTTTTAGAATTCTATAAAATCAGAGCACTTGTGAGGAAAGGTGTTACAATTTTAAGTTTATCCTCATTGTGTAGTATCGTCCCACATGAACTTCCTTTGTTTATCTTTTAATAAATTAATAATTTTAGGATTTGTTTACTATGACATTCATAACATATATTATTCTCAGCTCCGTATTTACAAGAAGTGGTAACTCATGACTGTCTTCCATTCAAAAATCATAATTTCCCTCATACAGTTCTGATCAATAAACATTAAAACAGTATTTTCTAGTGTAGGATCAATAGTCTCTTGGCGAGATGATGACAACGCACAGGCGTAAAAATACTGCCATATCATGGCTACGACTTAAGAGTTGACATGGCATTACAATTAATTCCTCGTTAAAAACACCGTTATCGGGCGCCTGGGTGGCTCAGTGGGTTAAGCCGCTGCCTTCGGCTCAGGTCATGATCTCAGGGTCCTGGGATCGAGCCCCAAATCGGGCTCTCTGCTCAGCAGGGAGCCTGCTTCCTCCTCTCTCTGTGCCTGCCTCTCTGCCTGCTTGTGATCTCTCTCTGTCAAATAAATAAATAAAATCTTAAAAAAAAAAAAAAAAACACCGTTAGACGTTCTTAAAAATGAGAATTAGGATTAGACAGCTAAATCCTCTATTCTCGCCATTCACCTCTCCGAGCCTGTTGTGTTCCCTTGGCCTGTTCTAAGATTCATGTTATCTGGTTCAGTGTTAAATGCCTTCCACATAGGAAACTGACTCCTCTTAGGAACTTATTTTATAGCTTAATAGATTTCCAAATGGAAAAGGAAAGCTTTCTTAATCTTCGTTGTTGTTTGTTTTTCTTTAATATTCTTTTTGTATTGTTTTTGATTAATGATCAAAATGCTCAATAAGGCAGAAGGCTTTTTGGAAAACCTTTTAGAGGTTTTACATTGTCAGCTTAAAATGTGTAGCTCTTGCAAATCGAATGAATTAAGAAATGTTGATTTTATAATACGTTGTCCGCCTTTTACCTGTTAAAGAGCTAATCAATACATTTTGAATGATTTAGACATTTGGTAGTAGCAATCAAAGGTGAATATAAATGTGTCACAGGTTCGTGATTTTGTAAAAGCTCTAAGACTGTCGCTTACTGTTTACATATTCTGTGGACTCCTTTACCTGAAGCATTGCTGGGTAAGATTTGAAAAAAGAATTACAGCTGCACACTCAAGTGCCTACAGTTAGGGCTGTGTCAGCGTTTCTGTAGAGAATCTCATTTCCATCTTAGCCATAAGCATTATTGCTGGTAAGAAGTTGGCATTTAATATCTTGATCTGGGAGTCAATTATTTTAAAGCTGCTTTAAAAAATTGGTCCAAATGATCTTGAGCACTCATCCATGTGAGGTTACTCTCACAGTATTCGTACAGTACGGAAGACCATGATTTTACAAACTGATTTCTGTATTAGTCTGGCAAGACATTATAATGTTTAAATTATTTTAAATAATCCTTTTCCAATTAACCCATTTATTGCACTGTTGTAAGACTTTGAAACACTATTTCATCATAAGTGTTTTTTACTGTGCCAAAATCAGATGACCTAATGATTATTTTTATGAGTTTTTACTTGCTAACAATCTACTTGATTTTTTAAAAATTATTTTTGAAATGACCAATGGTGTTAATACAACTCCATTCCTTATTTCAAAACCCTGTTCCATTAAAAAAAAGGATTTAAAACAATTCACAGCATAGATTTTCATATTATAGAAGGAATTCTAAGATATGATTGAAAACGTCCATTTTAGGTTATTTTTAATTTATGAAAATCTAGATAAAAACCTTCAAACAACTGTTTGGTTCATTGTGCTATAAGATCAATATATAATAAGGGATTCGGATTCTGTTTCTTTGTAGAATGACCATTAAAAATTAAAATGTCATTACCTAAACCCAAAAGCTACAAATCGTATTTTCCTTTTTTCCTAGCCAGATCATTTAAGAAGTTAAAATAATGTCTTTAAACTTGCCATTCTTATCAATTTTGTCTGTCCTAGATTTATGGATGTACGGTAAGGGACAAGGGAAGTTTTGTATACTTAAATTACAACAATAATGCTGTCTTAAAGTTGTACATACTTACTATTTTCAATTTTCTTCTATACAGTTTACCATGTTCTGTTCTCCCAATAAAACTATAAGATCAAGAGGGACATTTTAAATGTCTCCATTTGTGTATTGGAATGAGCAATGCATTTGGTGTTCCATTTTTAAATAAATTGCACATTCAACAAATATTGACTGACTGGCTGTTTTGACCCAGACAACCACACCGAGACAACAGCAGACATTGGGGACGTACCAGTAAGCAGAGTACGACTGGTCTGAGAGTGTGAGTATGTGGATGTGTGCGCACATTTGTGTGTATGTGTCTTGTGCAAGTCCCTTAACAACCTCAACCCTTCATCTGTAAATGAAGTCATTAATGATAAAGTGGATGAAAAGTGCTTTCTTGCATCACTTTCCTTTTTATCATACAGTAACAGTGTTTCTGGATTTTTCTTTTTATGAATTATATCTTTAATTACTGTACAATTTAAAGTATGTCTTAATACAAACATAATTGTTTTAAAGATAAGTTTTACGTGGAGTTTATGCTGTGTAACCACATCACAAATGATATGTGTATTTAGAAGTAGATTTAAAACACTGCAAGATTGATTAATGTTATCACTGTTTATGGGAAGAGAAAATTAGTGAAAGTAGGCAAAGGGAATTGATGAACATTTATTTAACCCATATAATCAACAAAATCAATAAAATTTAAATTAAAATGGTGTATTCAGGCTTTTTTCCCCCGTGTGTACTATTTTTAAATTGTAAACTACTAAAATCTAGTTATTGCTTTAATTTAAATAAAAGTAAATTGATACTGAGTTAAATTCTGATAATTAAGATAAACAACGTAACGGTGTGATACTGTACTTCAACCAGAAAATGATCCTGTGACTTTTGTACACCTCAGTAGAATCCAGCCTATTTAAATCAGAAATAGTTTTAACTAACTAAAAAGGTTTCAGGAGTTTGGATGTAAATGGTATGGAAATTTTAAAAGAAAACCAACAAAGAACTGGCATGTGAGACCCTGTCAAAGGTAGAGAAAATGTCAGTGGTCTTAACATTAGGAAACGAGCCATCTGAAACAGACCTACTAGTCCTGGGGTTCACTCCAATTACACATTAAACAATGTAAATATCTTTAAAAATGAACCCTGACGGGGGCACCTGAGTGGCTCAGTGGGTTAAGCCTCTGCCTTCGGCTGAGGTCATGATCCTGGGGTTCTGGGATCGATCAAGCCCCGCATCGGGCTCTCTGCTTAGCAGGGAGCCTGCTTCCCCCTCTCTCTCTACCTGCCTCTCTGCCTACTTGTGACCTCTCTCTGTCAAAAAAAAAAAAAAAAAAAAAAAATGAACCCTGACGTTGTGATATTACTGTTTGGGCCAGATGAAGTAAGTTTATGGTCATAAAAACACTTGTTTAATTCTCTTCATGCAAGAATATGCAAGATTATGACTTTCAAGCATTGTAGTATAATACTGACAATATAAAAATCTTATCAGTTTTACCTTAAGTTACATAGTTGTATATTTATTCATTCACAATAGTAACTTAAGAAATAGTCTAGATTATTTGCAGAGAGAGACCGCATGTTTAATTTATATGGTTCTATAAAGTCCATGTGATTTCCATTCCAGAATTCTACCCCTCGTTTGTGTGTGCAGACTTAACCACTGAAAGTATTTGATTGAGTATGACAATCGCATAACATTTTGAATGGATAATGTATACAATAAGAGAATAGGGACTCTAAGGAACTATTTAACCTTTTGCAGTAGTGATAACAATCATTTTTATTAACAAAGTCTTACATTTTGATAACCCAAACAGAAGACAATTGGGATCAGTATAAAGAATATTGCTACGGAGATAAAAAAAAAAAAAAAAAGGGAGGTGAGGTTTTCAAAGGTGTGTTTTCCATAACTGTGAATTCACCCGTTAAACCCTCGTCGATGACTCCCAAATTTGCACCTCAGTCCCTGACCTGCTTTTCAGACTCCAAGACCATATCTCCATAGCTCCCTGTTCATTTTGACTCGGATGTTTTATTAGCAACTCACACCCGCTCACCATGTTCAAAGTCACACACATCTTTTCTGAACAAGTGCCTTCTAACATTCATGGGTTCAGATCTTGAAGTCACAACCTCCCCCTTTTTAATGTCTGGTATCTTTGTGTTCAGACTGTGGAGACAAGTGACTCGGTATAAAGCGCTACATGGTTTACTAGATTCTTTTCCCATGTGATCTTGTGTTTTATCTTCGCATCAGCTCTGAAAGGTAAGCAGAACAGTAATGACTTTGGTGCATCCACTTTGCAGATGAAGAAACAAAAGCGTTGAAGGTTTCAGAAAAGGGCTGTAGACGAGGAAAAGATAGTTCAGCTCTAAGGTCAGGGCAGTATCCACTCACAGCAGAAGGTCATGAGATCTGACTTTGACCTCCAGAACGCCTTACTCTGTTCAGTATCCATGCTGAGGTAGAAACCTGAACTCATTCATTTTAGGAAAGTTTTAAACAAGTTTGTCATAAAGTCAAAGAAGGTAAACACAACAAACAGGTTCTTGGATCATGTCCTTTGGTCAGCAGTTCCATTTAGAATTTAATCTCCCAGAGTCCAGTTTGCCAAGTACTTTGGCGAGTAAATGTATCTCCAGTTAGGATCAACCGAGGATCTGAGAGTTCCTCTAATTTCTCAAGATCTCAACCTGCACCACTTGAGATAAAAAAGATGAACAGGAAGAGAGCAAAAGGTCTTAATTTCTGTTAAGGGCCACTTAATCCCAGTTGTCTAAGGGGAAGGTCGGAATGTGAGAAGGAGCCTGGGGGATGGGGCCGGGCTACATAGTAGGTACTTACCCTTGTGCAGAACTTGGGAGCATCCATATGTGATTGTTCTTTAGCAATAGCAAACTTCCTCTTGTTCTCCCTTCCCTTTCTTACATTTGTAAAGGTAGCTTATTGTTGACTCTCCATCCTGATCTCTTTGGATCTCTTTTTAACATTTCTATGCACAACCCCCTCCCCTCCACTTTTTGATTTCCATTCTAACTCTGGGCAACTGTAAATCTCCTGCAGAGAAGTACCCCCCAGGTGCTGGTGTTGGATGCACCTTGCCAGGAAGCACTCAGAGTCAGAATGTCCTTCTGTTCCCTTCCCTCCCCCTTCAGCCAACTTTTAACAAATGACTCACAGGTGCCAGGGTTGTCTTGCTCGGAGACTTGGCGGAATATTCCAGAGTTTCCTTTGAGGCAGCAGGTTGAATCTACCTCAAGTGGATTTTGCCTGAGATCATACATTTCCATGGCTTCCTTCCACTCTCTGACCTGCAGCTCCACGCTCTTACCAGACTTCCCTGGAACCTCTTCATTAGAAATCACTCGCTCGGGGTCTGCTTCTGGGGAAACCGACCTAAGATTTCTTTTAAATGTTTTTTTTTTTTTTAATATTCAGAAACTTTTAAAATAGGTATTCTCATCCTTTTCTGCTTTCTGCCATCTCACAGTAAGAGATAATCAGTATGAATAATTTAATGTGTATTTTTCCAGGAATTATGGATATGTATGCTTTTATCATAATTATATCAACACAACAATGTTCTATAACATTTTTTGTTATAGAATATATATTATGGCCATTTTTATGTAATATAGAACAGCTTATATTTTTGAGGATTCATAGTATTTCATAGCATTGACATACCATAATGTATTTGATCAATCCCTTATTAATATTTTGACTGTTTTGAAGTTTTTGTATACACTTGTAAATATGTAAAATGAATTCCTAGAGTTGAAAATTCTGGTTCAATGCTGGGAATGTAAAATGTGATTTTTGATAAATATAAATTGTCCCCTAATTGGCAATACCAAAATAGAGTACCACACACAGTGTATTTGCACATGTGTGTTCCTATCTGGATAGTATTTTCTCTTTTTTTTAACTTTTCCAATCTATTAGAGGAAAATACCTCATTGTTTATAGGGAAGGTGAAATGTGTTTTCATATTTAACCATTTGTATTTCTTATTCTTATTAATTTTCTTAATTTTTCCATTCTTTTTTTTCTACAGCTTTAAATTTCTATGTCTTTTATATTGCTCTTGTACAATTGTTGTTTATTTTATTTTATGTATATGTTTATTTTTTAAAGATTTTATTTATTTATCTGACAGAGAGCGACACATGGAGAGAGGGAACACAAGCAGGGGGAGTTGGAGAGGGAGAAGCAGTCTCTCACTGAACAGGGAGCCCGATGTGGGACTTGATCCCAGGACTCCGGGATCATGACCTGAGCTGAAGGCAGACACTTAAGGACTGAGCTACCCAGGCGCCCTTGTTGTTTATTATTCCTTGGATAGTTTATACATTATGGGGTTGTTGTGGATACTGTTTCTATGCCTGACATTTTAAAATTATTTTTTGCTTGCACACAAGGAAAGATATTTATTTTAATGTATTTATGTTTGTATGAGTTCTATTTCTGAACTAGATTATTTTTAATAATCCTTTAATTTGATTCTCTTAGATTTTACATATAGATAATTATATTACCTGTAAATAATCTTATATTTGTCCCTTTAGTAAACATTGATGCCTCTTGAGTTAAAATCTATTCTCCTAGTGTACTGAGTAAAACCTTCAGAATACTGGACTAACACTGGGAAAGACAGAGTTCTTGTATTTCCAACTTCAGTGAACACTTCACTCGATATGTTTACTTTTAGCTTCTGGTAATCTATCAAGTTAAGAATATACTTTTATATTGTACATTAAAATAAATTGGTTGATCTCAGAGGTCAATTTCAAATATGTTTTTAGCATCCTTCAAAATGATCATATTATTTTTAAAATGCTAACCTCTGTATATTTCTTATTTATATAACATAATTTTCCTAATATTTTTCCTAAAATTTTCCCAATATTAAGCTGTTTAAACCAAGTTAAATGATCTATATTTTAATACACTGGTACATGTGTTTTTATCTTCTTAGTATTTTATTTAGGAACATTGATAATAATACATAAGTAAAATACAGCAAAAGTGGTTTTACATCAGGATTATTTTAAGATCATAATTAGAAAGACTTCTATTTTTTTTTCCTTAGTTCTGGGAGAAATTAAGATGAGAATTGCTTCTGCCTTGCAAGTTTGTTGGGAATCATTTTAATCCACTTGAGCCTTTTTGTTTCAGGAGAGATCTATTAGAAACATTTAGTTGCCATTATGACTACTTATCCCCTCAGATTTTTTTTCTTAAAAACTTTATTGAGTCCCTTTTGTTAATTTTAAAAGAAAAGTATGCATCTTTGCACATCTTCAAATTTATTTAGCATAATATCATATATGCTATTACTTTAATTTTTAAAAATTTACTTCACATCTGTGAATTTACACCAAATCCCCCCCATCCCCCTGCCCCAACCAAGTTTGTGTGTTTGGGAACAGTAGTTGCTGGGGGACGGCCTTCCTTCTTTTTGTAGATCTATGGCTGTAACTAGAAACTTTCTGTGGCAGATTCCAGAGTTAATTCTGTAAGCTGTCCAAGATGAATGAAGCCTCACGTTAAAGGGTGAGCATCTAGAGCCTCAACCCTCTTTCTGCTCACTGGAAGACATTGCAGCCTTCTGGGAACAGCCCTGGTCCCTGGGTGCACTCCCAGCTCCCCCTGGGCTGAGCTTGGTGGTGGGAAGAGGGTATTCGTTGGTGGGGGCGGTGGGAAGGGGCGGTTGGGAGTAAACCCCAGCTTACTGCTCAGGCGTTGTTCTTCTTTGTCTTTGATTACGGGCTGCTCAGCACATCTGGCTTTTGCATCATTCTGATCCACTCTTCTTTCCTTCCTCTCGAGGTTCTCACATCTTGTGGACTCTTGGCCTCCTTTCCTCTTTCTTGCACCACTATGCATTCATTCTTGTTTTTGCACTCCTAGTTCATGTCATGGGAAATTTGGGAGGGAGGCAAGGTAAATACATTCACTCAGCTTTCCCCATTGCAACTGGAAATCTTTTAGTCGTTTTTGGCTCATTTTTCTTCATCCCCTACAATATCCATTCAGTCACAAAATCCTATGAAATTTCCTTCCAAATCCTTCTGTAAACTGTCTCTTCCTCTCCACCTGGTGCCATTTCATCACTACAACAGCCTCCTAGCTGGTCTACTTTATTCCAAAACAAGCCTTCTAAATTCACTCCACATGCCATAGAATCAGCTTTCTTAAATCCTCTTTTGATTTACTGTGTCACTCAACTTTTTTTTTTTTTGAAGATTTTATTGTTTATTTGAGAGACAGAGTGAGTGAGAGAGAGAGAGCACATGAGCAGGGGCCAGAGAGAGAGGGCGAAGCAGACTCCTTGCTGAAGAGGGGGTCAAACATGGGGCTTGATCCCAGGACCCTGGAATCACGTTCCTAGCCAAAGGCAGACACTTAACCAACTGACCCACCCAGGTGCCCCTGTAACTCTACTTTTAAGAATGAGATTGTGGGGGCACGTGGGTGGCTCAGTAGGTTAAAGCCTCTGCCTTCGACTCAGGTCATGATCTTCAGGGTCCTGGGATCGAGCCCCGCATCAGGTTCTCTGCTCCACGGGGAGCCTGCTTCCTCCCCTCTCTCTCTGCCTCTCTGCATACTTGTGATATCTCTCTCTGTCAAATAAATAAATAAAATCTTTAAAAAAAAAAAAAGAAGAGGTATCACAATTAAAAAAAAAAAAAAAAAGAATGAGATTGTGATTCCCGTTTTCCTAACACGTGGTATCTAAGTTTTTTTGCCTGGGTTTCTAGCCTTTAATCTCTTGTCCAATATTCATCACATGCTACAAACTGCAGCCAGGTCTGTATCCATAATACTCTACGGATACTTTAGAATAGAGGGAAAGCATAGGTTTTGATGACAGAACGATTTGGATTCAGTGCTTTCTTTGGCATCTTGGACAAGCCAATACATCTACTCAATGTCAGTTTCTTCATAAAATAATGTCAATTATAGTTATTTCATAAAGTTGTGATGATTGTCTAAAAAATGTAAAATGCGTAGTACCTAGTATTAGCTTAAAAAAGATCAGCGTTCCTTTCCATCTGCTATATCTTAGCTTCTTGGTATGCAAGCAACAGAAGCTGACTCTGATAAACTTAAGCAGAGAAGAAATTCATGAGAACAGGGCGACTCACGGGAAAATTTGGAGAACCAGGCATGTCTAGAGCAGAATCAAGGATCTGGGTATCAGGAAAGTATCATTTAGGCAAGAAGATGAATAAATGCCAACTTTTTTTTTTTTCTTCCTCCAGTCCTTCTTTTGCTTCATTTAAGATGTCATGTTCAGGTTGAGAGCGTCTGGTAGACTTGAAAAAGTTGGACTGCTTAGACCAACAGTTCTACACATCCTAGGGAATCAACACTCCGTGTTCCCATTAGAGAGAGCTTGTGATCAGAACTCCTGCTAAAGGAAGAACTCTATCAGAGGAGGAGACCCAAACTCCTCCAGCTCTTCATCTTGATTAGTGTGATTTTTTTTGACTCATAGATTTAAATAACCACAGATCACCAGACATTTAAGAGAAATCATTGACAAAAAGGAGGAGGAGGAGGAAGAGGAGCTACCTTGCAGGGAACAAATAGTATAGGGGGTAGATTTCAATTTGAAGGATTCCTAATTAGTATTCTCAGAAACTCAAGAGGTTATTGCATCCTGAAAATAAGAATAGACTGCTATGAAGAAAGATCAATTACGCAATGAGAAAGAATTCCTGGAAATGAAATGTATAACTGATGAAATTTAGAAGTTGAGAAGATTGAAAAGAACGGGGCTAAAGTTCATGCTGGTGAACTCTTTTTTTCTTTTCTTTTTTTTTTTAAGATTTTATTTATTTACTTATTTGTTTGATGGAGAGAGAGAGGGAACACAAACAGGGAGAGTAGGAGTGGGAGAAGCAGACTCCCTGCTGAGCAGGGTGCCTGATGCAGGACTCTATCTTAGGGCCCTGTGATCATGACCTGAGCTGAAGGCAGACGCCTAATGACTGAGCCACCCAAGCACCCATGCTGGTGAACTCTTAAGAGGAAGTCAGCCACAACAGAACCAAAAGACCAAAATAGGAAATAGGAGTTAACAGTGAAGAGACACAGAAGACAAGTTCAGAAAATCCAGTAAGATGCTCTAGAAACAGACACTGTGAGGGGAGGGAACATAGTAAAAAATAAAAAACAAAAAACAAACAAACAAACAAAAAAACAGTGTTGAAGGGGCTGATTTAAAAAGAAAAAAAAATCTGGTGAAATTTCTGAACTTGAAGGAAAAAATAGAAAATCCTTAGAGTTTTCAGAGAAACAAGAGATTACTGACACATACACACACACACACACACACACACACACACACACACACACACATCTCATTAACCACACTGGATGTTGGAAGCAAAGGAATAATGCCTTCATAGTTCTGAGAGGAAAGGGATATTGAACCAATAGCAAAACTATAAAGTATGAAGGAAAAAGGAGGAAGAAAAAGCAGAGAAAATCAGAGAAAACAAAAAATGACTTGGGCATGCAAGGATCTCAGGGGAATTACTACTCACTCCATATGGAACAATTTTCAAAGAAATACCTCAGCCAAGCAAGTAGAAATATAGAACGGGGGGATGATGTGGGATATAGTGGTGTCTGAGTATGAGTCAGAAGTGAAGGAAGCTGGAAAAGGATCCGTTAGCCTCTGACCTTGGAAAGGTATGGGGTTCCGTTTCCTTTTCTAGTTCAGTCACACTGTGGCTCTACAGGGATTTCCATTTCAACCGTTTCAGTTCTATAAATGCTATTTATTAGTGTTTAGAATGGATTTACACACAAAGCATGAATGATTTAAATATAGTCTAAGAATGGAATGTAACCGCAATGAATATTAAGGAACTTAAGTAACAGAATATTTTAAACATTTGGAGGTAAATGGAAGACACAGGTGAAGATAAGCAAGCATGCCAGTTTCCTTATCTTTCATAGGAAGAAGTTGAGAGGAGCTGTCTAATGTTAAAAAAAATTAAGAAACAGACTTCAAGTGTTAAAAGCTACCAAACAATAGAAGAATTAAAAATAACACAACAAAAATTCTCACGTAAATTTATTTACAGTGCGCTTTTATTTTTCCTGTCATATAAACAGATTAGAATACTAAATTTAATAGTAACATTTGGAGATGGGATTTTGACCTTCAAATGTGATTGTATGAGTGCACTTCTTTTTGTGTAGTGTTTTTGACAAATATTATCACTATGAATTTCAAAATAGGGAGGTCTTCTTCGTAAAGGGAGCTTCCCAGCAGTTGTAAAGACATGCATGTGAGGTAATGTGTGCTTCACTGGGATGTGACAAGTATGTTAATGGTATAGATTGTGGTGGTATTTTCACAAGTGAATACTTATCTCCAAGTGTATATGTGATAAATGTATAGCTTTTTGTATGTCCATCATGCCTCAATAAAGGATTTGAAAAAAGGGGTAAGCAGAGGTCATCTCTTGGTTGGTGCCATAGGGCAGGGTTTCCCAACCTCAGCACTATTGACATTTTGGGCCAAGTAATTACTTGAGTGAAGGGTTGGGGTAGTGAAAATGGGGCTGCTCTGGACATTGTAGAATGTTCAGTAGCATCCCTAGCCTCTACCCACTAGATGCCAGTAGCACACTCTCCCAGTTGTGACAACCAAGGATATCTCCAGACATTGACCAATGTGTCCTGGAGGACAGACACACCCGGACTGAGACCCACCACTGTAGGAGATTCCTGGCTGTGAGAAGCTGAGCCACGTGACCTCTTTGGCCTATGCCAATTCAATACTCTATCTTTGCGCTATTGGGAAGGGATCAACATTTTGCATAGACCTAATTTCTTAACACTTTTTTTTTTTTTTAACCCCATCTCAGCTTCCTTCAGTTCAGTTTTCTTCAGTTCAGTTCAATTCAAACAGTGTTTTTGAGTGCAGCTCTGTCAGACACTCTGCCCAGGGTACCCACCTCTATTTAACAAATTTTCATTTTTTTTTAAATTTTTTTTAAAGATTTTATTTATTTATTTGTCAGACAGAGTGAGCACAGGCAGACAGAGAGGCAGGCAGAGGCAGAGGGAGAAGCAGGCTCCCCGCTGAGCAAGGAGCCCGACGCGGGACTCGATCCCAGGACGCCGGGACCATGACCCGAGCTGAAGGCAGCCGCCTAACCAACTGAGCCACCCAGGCGTCCCAACAAATTTTCATTTTTAAGGCAAATGGATGAGTGATTCCCCTGATACTGCCCTCCTGGATAAGATTTCCCTCTTAGTAGAAATTCACATGCTTCATTTTGCCTCAGGTACAGCTCTTACCAGTTGTTAGGGCTGGCTCAGAGAGTTTTAGTAAAGCCTTTGAATTTCCATATTTTAAAATGTGGCAATAAGAAGTTTAAAGACAGCAAATAAAACTGAAAATGGTGATCATCAATGATAGTTGGCTAATAAAAATGTGAACTTAATCACACTTGATGTATGTATTTGTTACAATTAAAATGTAGTGGGATTACAGTCTTCAAAGCGTTTATCACAAACCCAGATTACATTATGCATATCAGAACCAGAGAGTAGCACTTTTTTTTAAAGATTTTATTTATTTATTTATTTGTCTCAGATCGAGAGAGAGAGAGAGAGAGAGAGCACACATGCGCATAAGCAGGCAGCGTGGCAGGCAGAGGCAGAGAGAGAAGCAGGCTCCCTGCCGAGCAAGGAGCCTGATGTGGGACTCAATCCCAGGACTCTGAAATCGTGACCCGAGCTGAAGGCAGTGGCCCAACTGACTGAGCCACCCAGACGTCCCGAGAGTAGCACTTTTGAATGGAAAATTTGATTCAGTGTTTTTGAGATTTTTAAAAAGTAGCTTAAAACTATTAAATTCAACTCTTAGGAGCTAGAATGTTTCCTTTTTATTGAAAAATTGGGGGCTTTCAAATTTGCTGAAATGTAAACTCTGAGGTACTCTATTTTTATAAATAGTATGAATCACTTTCTTCTACATTGGAATGCATTTTTAATTAAATTTCTTCTTTAAGGCAATTCTTAAAAAAAAACAAAAACGTATCTATGAATGTATACTAGAAGTTGCATCATCTCCCCTAGAGATAAACACGGTAATAAACAAGTAAACAGACCCTGGCTGGTGTTAAAATTTGAAATATATTTTCATGAAATTACAGATATGTATAAAAGGCGACTTTCCTTATTGGGATAAAGTCTGGGAACCACAGTGGACTATGCGCTATGCTTTTCTGTCTATGGTGGATGAGCCTCTGCATAGGCTCCCATAGCCTCTGGAGTGAGTGTGTTGCTCACCCCCTGGGCAGGCCAGTACGTCCCTGTTCCTGCCCTTATACACACACACATGCACACAGATAAACTCTCCTACTGAACTTTTCCCACCACATCAAAAGTGGTATCTTTTGATTGGCAGGGAGTATATTTAGTCTCTACTTCGGCAGTTAGAGACCTGCTTATACTGTGCTAATGTCTCTGCAAATGCCCAAACAAGCCATGATTTACTGGTACACTCTTAGCTTCCCTCAAAGGTTAGCGTAGGAAATAGCCATAGAAAAACATTTTTTTGGTAACACATATATTCATATTTTCATTCACTGCTTTGTTTGCCAGTTTAAGGGTCTACTGTAGGCATAGTATTCTGCCAAACTTTTCTTTAGAATATATTCCTAGGGACAAAAGTATTTTTCCTGGTAAGTCAAGAATCCTTACGTAAAGAATAACAGTTTTCAACTCAGTGTTTCCTATTAACTTTTCCTACCAGGAAGAGCAGAGCTAATTTACAGCTCATTGCAACAAGTATCTTTACTAAACCCAATTTTCTTCAAGTTTTTCTCTCCCACTATATAGTTCTTGACCTTCTATTCTTTTACATACAGTCCTATTATGTATAGCTTATGTCACGTGCCTTGAAAATACTTTTTGAAAGTATTAGAGCTGAAATTTTCTTTGCCAGATGTTTCTCCATTGCTGTTCTAATGTTCTTGAAATTTGGTGGAGTCTTTTCACTTCTGTAGGTATGAATTTCCTCAAAAGATTTCCTTGTGAAAACTGAGGTGGTTCGATTCCACTGTCCTTGTATGCCAGCCCCTGTGACAGCCACAGCGAGAGAGCCTATTCAGGGCCTTTGGGCGTGTTACCTCAGCGTCTCTGGGTTGCGGCCAAGTCACCAGGTGTTGCTGGGGCCCAACCAGGTTTAGGAACCCCTGGACCAGATGGTCGCCTAGACGTTCTTTGGGCTTATGAATTTACAATGCTGTTGGGAGCCCTGGCCCCCAGTGGGTGGAATATAAGCCAGCCCCAGGGAAGGAGCCTAACTCTCCTGATTACACTGCCACCTTTACAGGAAGGAGACCCTCAGGTCACACAACAGGGGTCTTCCCAGCTTTTACAGACCTTTCCTCCCGAGGCACTTGAAGCGCTTCTCTCTGGGCTCCTGCACACAGGGCACACCTGCGTTGGAGCGTTTATGTGATGGTATTTACGGATGTGCACCTTTGTATATCCCACTGAACTTAAGTACAGTCCGCAAACAGGGAGCGTGGCTGTCCATCTCTAAGGCCACAGCCAACCACCGGTAGGTATCCAGTAAATGCTCAGGTGACTGAATGAATGAGCTTTTGAGAGAAATCAGCCAGGAACCCTCTGCTAAGCTGTGTTTCAAAGCTAATGGAAAACCACCTGGGTGACAGATCACAAGGAAGAAATTTCAGTGGCATATTAAATCTAAGCCTTTAGATGTCAACGTCACTGACCTCCTTCCAAGCGTACCTGAACCCCTTTGTTTTGGAGCTCTGGATTTCTACAGGAGAGGGCTCTTAACTTTTCTTAACAGTATTAAAAGGATTCTTTGGGACAGAACTTTTACACCTAGGTTACACCATCATACAAAAATAGATTTATTTGTTCTGTCTGTTATCTTCTACTAGAATGAAGAAAGGATATTCTCAATAGTCAAGGAACTGATTGATTACATTGTTTACTCTTTTATAAGGCAATATAGATAAGCACAATTAAAATTTGTTGTTCATTAGCAAATATGCACCTTATAATGCTTTATAATCTCTTCCCATCCTTATCATTGACTCATGTTTTTAGTAAAATATGCTTTGCTGTCATTCTTCTTAATATATTAATATTTAAATAATTAGAGAAATAGATAATATAGGAAAGTTTTTAAAAAATTTTATTAACATATAATGCATTATTTGCTTCAGGGGTACAGGTCTGTGAATCAACAGTCTTACACAATTCACATATTTCTAAAGGTTAGAGTCAATCATTTGATAGAAAAAAATATCATGAAAATAAGGATTTAGATATCCAACAGTTTTATTTTTTTTAATTTTATTTATTTATTTGACAGAGAGAGGGAGATCACAAGTAGAAGAGTTAGGTGGAGAGAGGGGGGGAAGCAGGCTCCCCACTGAGCAGAGACCCCGATGTGGTGCTCAATCTCAGGACCCTGAGACCATGACCCGAGCTGAAGGCAGAGGCTTAACCCACTGAGCCACCCAGGCACCCCCATCCAACAGTTTTAAATTTATGATCAAGTTTTCTGATCTGCTTTTAAATTCTGATATTTTAGTGCTTTTCCACACAAATCTCCTTATTTCAGCTATTTATTATTTTCTGAGATCGCAGGTTTAATCTGTTGCTATTTATATACTAAGGCCACTTTCCTGGTATAGCTTAATTTACCCCCTTTTTAGATTGTAATCATACATCAGGTTTTTATTTAGTGTTAATTAAGGTGATTATTTCCTCATTGAATCTTTAAAAAATCTCAAAGGCCACATATGGTTTTAGCAATCATCACCTTACCTATGAGTAAGCACCGTAACCTCCTTGTAACAATGAGCTATGCCCCAATTCTCCCACCTTATGTATAAGTAGATGTAATGTAACACAATGGCACATGTAAGTAAGCATGGCCTGACCCGAGGAGCCAAGCATGGCTCTGTAGGGAATGGTGCCTCTTCTCATTATACTAAACAAGCATATTTCTAGCAGATAAGGGAGCAGGTCTACTTTCAGTTGAAGATTATTATGTGTAGACAGTTATGGTTTAAGCAGGACACAGCTCAGCAGCTCCGGGTGATAAAGGCATCCTCTGTTTATCCACAGCAACACAGACTGTCAGGGAAGGTTTTTGCATTTTCATTCGGGACCAGCTTTTCTTCTCGATTCTGAACAACAAAATATTATGGTATAAGAAGCCCTTTTAATACGTTGTACCACACTTAAGTTAGCACATCAAAATTGATTCAACGAAGGCATATGACCAGATCATTAAGCAAATTCTTTTTATAATATTTAGTTTTGATTTGTTTGTCTTTGGGTTTATACTGGAGAGAGGTAGAACCAAATCAAATGTATCCAAGTGGTTATGAAATGACATGCCTGCAGCTGAAGAACAGTAGTTCACGAGTGCCTGCAGTGAGCAAAAGCTGTCATCTTTGAATGTTATTAATGAGAGACTTAAAAGTTTCTGTTAAGAATTCTGGGGTGCTAGAGACTGCTGGGTAAAGTGTGAATCATGGGGGGAGATGTGCCAGTATTGGTGTGAAATCTGGTTGCTTTAGTGATGTGATACATGTCATAGCTTGTGGACTCCCATTATCTCGAGCTGACCTTGTTGATGACATAAATACAGTGTAGTTCAAGGCTCTTGTCTCCAGACGTGTCAGAGAGAGGTTACAGGGTATGCTTGTAACAGAAGCAAAGGTCATGCTTTTTCACTTTACATCTGTTGCCTCTTCTCGCCTCACATACACCCAGCTTTGAATCTACTTAATATGCTTTCTAACAGAAACTTCTACTAAACTCTTTCTCTGGGGACCCATGTGGTCCTGGCTATTTCCCAATTCTGTATATACCGTAATTCTCTAAGACAGGAAAAAAAGCTCTCTAAATATCAATTGTGCCTAACCTGTATACTACTCTGGATTTTAATAAGCCTAATCTAGGATTTCAACCTTTGTAACCTTATACTGTGAAATGGGACGACGTTTTGTGTGGTTAGCTCTGCTCCCATGTCACCCTCATGAACACCTACAAGCATCTTAAATGGTTAACCTCAGATGCCTGGCTTTTAATTTTCTAAATCTCAGAGCCCCTAGGTTTCTCTTTAGCTGAATCTGCCAACCTTCCTTTTTATCTTCAGATAATCCGTACATTTGAATGCACATGATGAAATGTATTTTGCTTTAGATAGGTACTTCAATCAGAATCTTTGAAAGTTAAATTTTCTTGTATCTGCAAGTGGCCAGAAAACCACTCTCCCAACTTTATTTTAGTGACATATAGGGGATGGAGGAAGATGTACTTGGGTACTAAAGCCCAAGCCAGGATCCTCCTTTCTCAGCTTCAAATGGCACAGGAAACCCCCATCAGATTTCCAGCATGCTCTCTCAGAATAGCACTCATTTCTGTTGCCACAGAACATACTTTGGCTTCTTGCTGAGAGCCAACAGGAGGCACAGCAGATGTATTAGTAAATCACAGAAATTACAAAACTATGAAGAAATACAGCCACAGGACATTGAAAAGCTCTGCTGCATAAATGTGACTGGGAGTATATTGTGGCCCCTGACTGTTGGGGACTTGGCCAAGAAACTGGGTGTTAAGGTCGTCCCATTGCTAGGACAATCAGCCATAGGTGAGTGGTGAGATCAGGTACTACAGATCAGAAAAAATGTGAGGCATGGGGGTTAACCATGGGCAGCCACAGAATGTTTTCGAGACTGGCAAAATGACTGAGGTTAGGTAGGGCATAGTCAGGGAACACTGGAATGATCTGGAGAGGTTCAAATTTGAACCTCTGGAGAAGTTCAAGTAGAGGGAAGGGTTGGGGCAGGTAGCAGCAGTAGGTCAGGCACAAAGACAGAAGATTTGGTCCATTATGGGTCTCTAAGTTTCAGGTAGAGTTAGCTCTGGCACCCTGAACATCTCTGTAGGACAGGCATCTACTTGGTGGCAGTGTTATTCGGTTGGAGGCTTGTATGTGCCACAGGCTGGTTTCATCTGGTGGCTGCTCATGCCCTGATATTTGCTTAGCAAAGGGAGCTCAGGACTTTATCCTCAGCCTTGTTCCTGTAAAAAAGTGAAATTATTGTTCTTTCAGAATTTGGCTTCAGAAGGAATGTCCATGTCTGGTCTGACAATTCTGCCAGCCTGTCTACTCTGCCTTGAGGCTGGCATATTAATCTAAGAGACTGGTCCTCAACTTTTAATTTGCAACCACCTGGGAAGCTGCCTAAAACTGCAGGTTCTTAGCTGCTGCTCAAGGAGATAGATACCAGGTGTGTAAGGTGAGGCCCAGGAGCCTGGATTCTAAGCAGCATCTAAAGGGTTTCTAAGCCTTTTAGATTTAGAAATAATTGGAGAAATACTAGCCTAAAGGGAGCTGGTTCTACTTTATTTTAGAAAAAATGTTGCTCTAGGGCCATTAATGACCGAGCATTATCTAAGGATCCTGACTGAATTTGTTCTCCAAAGCAGGGACCCTCTGCAACAGATGAGATGTAGTTCTTACTCATTATAACTTCCCAGGATTTCACCATTGCTAAGCGTGTTTCTAACACACAGTCTTTTTCTTTCTGAAGGGTCAGGTTGAGTCATCTTAAAACTTAAGCAGATATTGAGTATGTGGACAGACTTTGAATATGCAACAGAGCAAATAGGAGAGTGGCTTGCAGATAGATTTATTATTCACTGGTAATTGGGGAACTAGTGGCCCATTTATTTTACTGTTGTGTCTCTTAGACATATGGTATTTATCCAATTTAGGGTTGGCTTTGTTAATTTCCTCACTTGTCTTTCAGAATGAACAAATTGCAGGTAAATTTTAGCTTTTCGATTTGGAAAAAAAAAGTTCAGAATGGCTTATGATTTGAAGCCTTTTTCAGAATGATTGTTAATTTAAATACTTTATAGAAGAATAGTGGTGCAAGTGTCTGTGACAGATACTACTGGCTGGCTGTCATAATCACCATCTACAATCTCTTTGTTCTTTGTAAAATTCTGGCACAAGTAGAATTGTAAAATTCTTACAATTCTTAGAAGATATTGCTAGGGCCAGTGGCATACAGGTAAAAATTTGCCAGAAAACCTTTTGCTTTTTTTATTAAAATAAGAATATATTTGGTTGGAATGCCTTTTGCCTTTGGCACTTTACCTCCTTTCCACTTGGATTGTAGAATTGTAGCGAGGGGGTGCAGCAGCCATCCTGTGAACATGAGGCAGCAAATGCAGGCAGAGAGCTACATCTTGAGGACAACAGAGAGGAATGATGACAAAGCCTGGGTCTTTTATAGCTTTGTGGCGCATCTGTGTCAGCAGTTGCCTGCCTGTCTTAGGGCTTCTTGTTTCTTGAGTACCTGACTATTTAAGCCACATATTGTCCTAATTGATACAGGATGCTAAAACATTTTGTGACATGTTCCACCTTAATAAAAATACCCATTATTGGGGCACCTGCGTGGCTCAGTTGGTTAAGCATCTTATTTCAGCTTAGGCCATGATCTTGGGATCCTGGGATAGAGCCCCACTTTGGGCTCCTTGTCTATGCTCATCGTAGGAGTCTGCCTCTCCCTATTCCCCCTGCTTCTGCCCCTAGCTCACGTGCATGCTCTCGCTCTCTCTCTCTTAAATAAATAAAATCTTTTAAGAATTTTTTTAAAAATTACGGGCGCCTGGGTGGCTCAGTGGGTTAAGCCTCTGCCTTCGGCTTGGGTCATGATCTCAGGGTCCTGGGATCGAGTCCCGCATCAGGCTCTCTGCTCAGTGGGGAGCCTGCTTCCTCCTCTCTCTCTCTCTCTCTCTGCCTGCCTCTCCATCTACTTGTGATCTCTCTGTCAAATAAATGAAATAAAATCTTTAAAAAAAAAGAATTTTTTTAAAAATTAAAATACCCATTATCAAAGATAGTTGCAAACCATTATGAACAGGATATTTTAGTTAAAAAGAAAGGAAGAAAGAAAAATTTCTTACAGATCATTCATTAGAGCCTGGTGGGATTCAGAAAGAATTACAAGGAGTTTCGAATGACAGTCTGTTCCTCTTAACAGCATACATGATGGCAAATTACTTTGTGACTTGACGTAGTGACTACAGAATATCTCAGGATCTGAGATGGTGAGTTCTGCATCTTATAAAATAGTCAGAGGAAACACTTTCATAACATAAGCGTATTATGATGTAAGAACTGGACCAGCTCTCATCCCCTCAAAATCAGAGACTGAAAATGGAATGTTTCAGTACAGCTCTTCAGTGAACTTTTGCTGGGTTTCTTGGTGAGGGACAGTTGGTGTAAATAAAACCTAAGTACTTAAGAATTCTCCAGACTTGGTAAACCAGTCAGAGAATTAGATCTGCAAGGCCACATCTCTAATTATGAGTCTTTCAATTTTGAGAAATGGAATTTGGAAAGGTTATCATGTGACTTAACAAACTTGAGATGTTTCGTAGTGAGATGGGGCATGTTTCAACCAGAAGGCTTATGTAGGAGTTCATGGGGCTCAATCAAATAGAGACATGAGTCAAGCACAAAAGTAGTATTGTGTAAGGAACTCTGGACTGGGGACATGAATTTGAACTTGAAAATTAAATTCTTGTTACTAGCTGCTTGACTCAGAGTAAGTCATATCACTCAACCTCGGTATTTTTTCCTGAAAATGTTATATACACTTTAAAGTTATGCTTAGGCTTAAAATTCTATGATTCTACAGTAATTTCACAAGGACAGAGGGAACAGGTCCTTTGTGTCAGAGCAGATTTCAAGCACAGGCCCCCTACATACCTGAATAGCTCCTTGGCCAAAATACCCAGGTGATAATATTAAAAATTCAGTGATCAGTTTTTTCAAAAGAAGTGCAGTCTTATTCAACTATGATTTTTCATTTTTCTGGAGTTCTCCGTGTTAAAAGAGCTTTGGCCTCTTTTCTGAGATCTAGTCTGTGGAATATAAGAGATAGAAATTTCCTTAAGAAGTTGTGTCTGAGAGTCATCCCTGATTCAGCCTGTGCCTCTCCATTCTCTCATCACACATCTTGTTGAAAACTACATCTTAACAGTGGTGTTCCTTGGACCACCACCCTTGTCACTCAGAAGTATGACGCTGGGAGAAAGTTCATTTGTGTGCCTTAGTCAGGCTTCAAGTAGGCAAGCAGAACCAGTGGGAGATTAGATAGGTGAATAGAGATAGGATAGATAGATAGACAGGGACACACACATACATGCATGCATACATATATATCAATCTAGCCATATATGTGTGTGAACACACACATTGTTCACTATCCACTGATCCTAAATTAAGGTGATAATTTAATAAATTACCTTTTAACCCACTTAAATGGTTTGCCAGCCAGACTAGTGGCTTTAACTCTCTCTGTCATACTGACAAATCCTAGGGAACAGTGAGAGTTTGAATTCATTAGATACCTTCCTGAGCACTTTCTAAGTAATAAGTGATGATGAGACAGTTTCTGTTGTTGAGCCCATTTTCTTTTGCACCCAGTTTATTTGTGCCACCTTCAATTGTTATTGTGATTCTGTAACATAGTTATTATTTTGAATTGATAAGAATTATTTCTGAAGAGAAAGATAATTTCATGTATAAAACTTCAGTTAGGTGTCTTTGAAAGAGTAAATAAGGGCTAATTATTTTTCTAATTGCTGGAAAATTAGGCATGGGCAAGACAACTGGAAAAAAGGCAAACACTTTTCTAAAACTGGGCAGATTCTGTATCCAGATTACTTTGCAAGTATGTTCATTTGGGAGGTACTTAAAGGAATTGATACAGTAAATCTTAGAGAAATTATGGTTTTCATAAGAAATATGACATTGTAACTGCAGTCATGGGCCCATTCTCAGAGCGAAGCTTTTGATCTTACAAAAATTGACATATTTACATTTTGATCAAAATAAAAAAATGTTTATATTAGAAGTCCTTCCTAACGCATTAATACAAGGAAAATAAGCAGTGTTCATATTAGAAAAGGATGAATAAAATGGATGATTTGATTGTATAACTAGGAAACCCCCCAAAATCAGTAACAGCAAAAAATCCTGGAACTAATAAGTGAGCTTAGCAAAGTCTCAGGATACAAGGTTAATATACAAAAGTCAATTTCTGTCTTATATACCAACAAAGAACAACTGGACTTGAAAATTTGAAAAATAACATCATTAGAACAACACCAAAATTAATGAGGTACTTATGTAAAAAATCTGAAAAAAAAAAAAAAAGTCAGGATCTATCTGTGAAAAACTACAAAACACTGATGAAAGAAAACAAAGAAGAGCTAAATAATTGGAGAGATATGCCGTGTTCATGGTTTGGAAGTCTCAGTGCTGTTAAGATGTCATTTCTTACTAACCTGATCTACAGATTAATGCAATACTATTAAAAAAAAAACAACCAGAAGGCCATTTTGTAGATATTGACAAACTGGTCCTAAAGTTTATATGGAAAGCAAAGACCCAGAAAACCAGTATAACACTGAAGAAGAAGAACAAAGTTGGAAGACTACCCTAATTTGGGGGCTTACTATTAGGCCATAGTAATCAAGACAGTGTGGAGTCGGTAAAAGAATAGACACATTGATCAATAGAATAGAATAGAGGGACAAGAAATAGACCTGCACAAATCTAGTCAGCGGATCTTTAACAAAGGAGCAAAGGCGATTTAACAGAGAAAGGACAGTCTTCAACAAATGATGCTGAAGCAATTGGATATACATATGGAAAATACGTAACTAGACACAAAGTTTACATCTCTCATAAGAACTAACTCAAAATTATAAACCCAATATAAATTGCAAACCTATAGAACTTCTAGAAGAAAACAGGAGACAATCTGGGTGATCTTAGGACTATTGATGAATTTTTAAATAGAAAACCAAAAGCACAATCCAGGAAAGAAAAAAAGTGATAATATGGTCTTTGTTAAAATTTAAAACTTCTTGGTGAAAACAGTAGTAAAAGGATGAAAAGAAAGACCACGGACTGAAAGAAAATGTATGCTGAGTGTGTATCTGATAAGGGAATTGAATCCAGAATATCCAAGGAATTCTTAAAACATAAAAATAAAAACAAGTTTAAAATGGGCAAAAGATGTGAATCTCATCATAGAAGATATATAAGTGGCAAATAAGCATATGGAAAGATGCTCAGTATCATTTGTCACAGATAAATTGAGCATTAAAACAATTATGAGATACCACTACACACCTGTTAAAATACCTAAACTCCACGTATCTTCCAATACCAATTGCTGGCAAGGATGTGGAGCAACAAGAACTCTCCTTCATCGATGATGAGAATGTACAATGGTACAGACACTTTGGAAGACTGTTTGGTAGTTTCTTACAAAGCTAAACATAGTTGTATCACAAGATTCAGCAATTGAGCTTTTACATGTTTATCCAATAGAATTAAAAATGTATATTTATACACAAATCCCTGTATGCACATGTTTATGACATCTTTATTCTTAATCACCAAAAACTGGAAGCACACAAGATGTCCTTTAATAGGTGGACAGATAAACAGATATTGGTGCATATGTATAATAGAATATTATTCAGTTAAAAAAAAAAAAAAAGCATGAGTGGCCAAGCTAGGAAAATATATGGATGAATCTGAAATGTGTATTACTAAGTGAAAGACGCCAGACTAAATGGCCACATACTTCATGGTTGCATGACAATCTGGAAAAGGCAGAACTGTAGAGACTGAACAGATTAGTGATTGCTAAGGGTTCAGGGGGCAGGGAAGGATATGAATGGCAAAGCATAGGAGAAATTTTAGGGCAGTGAAGCTATTCTGCATGATACCATAATGGTGGATATATGACACCAGGCATTTGTTACAATGCATAGAATTTTGTTGCACAAAGAGCGAATCTTCATGCATGTTAAAAAAAAAAAAAAGAGTTTAGGAGCTCAGGGGATTCTAGGTTGGAATGCAGAATATGACAAAACAGTCTAACACCACTGCAAATGTATGAAGTGACCTCACTGAAGAGGATAAGGGTCAGGGGGAGTTGCTGACCTAAGCAACTATAAATGAGTGGGGTTTGCAAAATTAAAGGCAAAAATCTGTACATAAGCACCATACTCGAATTGATAAAATTTTCCCCTGGAGGTCCAAGTCACTAGTCCTTACATCACTATACATGTACACTGGAATCAATCAATCAAGTACGCGTGTGGTGCATGTTGGAGCTAGACTTCTTACTTTGGAGCTGGAATCTACAGATAAGGAAGTGGGGAGGCTACAATGATCCATGTGGTTATGGGTTAGACTTGGAGTCACCAATACAAGCTCATGTTTAGGATAAATACAGATGGTTGCACTTAGAAATATTTATAGATGTGTGTATATACGCAAGTTAGCACACACACATGTATTTCCTTGCTCTGCCTGCTGAGAGGACCTTGCAGCAACAACACCCCAGTAGCAATGAGCACACCCATCAACCACATCTTAGTTTCTAACACCATTTTTTCAATAAAAGGAACCAGAGCTCCTTAGAAAAACAACCAATTCTAGAACTAAGGCAAGAGATAAGAAGTTCATGTCTGGAGCATCTTGCAGTGTCAGAGAATAAGAAATTGCTCAAAAAGAGGAAAAAAAAAAAGAAATCCTCAATGATGACAAATGTCAAAAGGACACAAGAGCCAACTGAAAGAGCTTCCAGTAGCCAAAGCTGGGTAATGTGAGCAGTAAGATAAATCACTATGGGATGAATTGTAACCCAAGGCTTAAAATAAGTGAGTCTTTATTGATACAAATTCCCAAATAAGCAAATCTCCACACAGAAGGATTCCAAATGATTTTATATAGATACGCCACCTTCAAGGAGGAGTGAAGTGTGGCTCTGCTCCTTAAGCTTGGTCTGCCCATAGTGACTTCCAAGTAGTACTGTATGGAAAGGAGAAAAACTAATTTGTGGAGAAATCTGAGTGAATTATGGGCTTTCATTAATAATAGTGTACCAGTATTGGTTTCTTAATTACAACGAGTATGCCATATTGATGGAAGATGTTAATAATACGGGAAATCAGGGATAGGGTAAATGGGAGCGCTGTACTACTATATTCATGATTTTCTGTAAATTAAAAACTTATAAACTGAAGTTTCTTTAAAACACGTTTAAGGTGTGTGTGATGTGTAATGTACATATCCATCTCTTTTCAACTGGCCAAGGCCCAAGGGCCAGGGCTAATCTCATCAGATCAGAGGCATTCTCCGGAAAGCTCTGCCATTAATTCAGGACCTGGAATTCCACTAGATGCCTTTCTTTTTTATTTTATTCAGTCCCTACCACAACACTGCGGGGACAGTGTTTTTCTTCAGATCTATGAATAAGGAGTCTGATGTTGAGAGGAAATGGGGGGCTTGTCAGAATTCTATTTCTAACAAATAAGATTTGAGTGGAAAAGAATTCATATGTGGGCTTTTCCGCTTTACATTTCCTTTTTCACACTGTTAGATACAGGAAGCTTATAAAACCATGTTGTTAGCTAGAATTAAATCATTCTTTATTGCTCTATTCTCAAAATTTATTTTTTAATCCCTTCAGGCCTCCATTTCATTAATGTGTCTTTGAGACCAAACACAAAGTAATTTAGGCATCTCAAATGTTCCTGAAGTTATCGCCCTATAATCTCAATGATGTCTGTTACTCAATTTAGTATGAGTATTTAGTGTTGAGTATTAAATTTAATATTTAGCATTACAATTCAAATTCAGATTCCCCACAACCTTTAAAATAAGAATTGAAGTTACCCTAGAAAGAAGAATATAGTAAAATTAATTTAAGAAAAATCTAAACAGAGTTATGAGGGGGACAAACAAATACTTTAACCATAAAAGTTAATAGAGTTGTTAAAATTCATCATGAAAGCTGCCACTGTTTTAAATGGTGGCCAAGAAAAAGAAGGAAATATGATTAAGTTATATTTCTCCTTTGAAGAGGGAACATACCAGATTTTCAGCAAAACTTCCCCTTAGTTCAGATTCTGAAAGAATTTATTTATTTAGGGTATTTCGAGGGGATAAAACAAAAGAATTGTTCACAATAGTTTCACAGCCATTATGAAAATAAAATTTATATAATTGTTTCTCATAAAAACTGACTAAAAGATTGAAGTCGTAACAATAAAAAGCAATTCAATGCTCATAGTTATTTGAGAGGATATTGTGATGTAGCCCATGTATATTGTAGGAAATTCCAAATTCTAATTCACTTTGAGAATACGTTAGACAAGTAAGAGTGTATATACATAGCTTGTTCCTAAAATTATCTTCTCTAAATATTATCCTTCTCATCTGGGTTTCTGGGAGTAGCTGGGTCTCAGAGAGAGCATGGTATATTCTCTAGTACGTGATCTGTACTGTTCATTGATTTCTTGCACAAATATTTCTTTCCGAGGAGCTTCTGTGTCCCAAGATATCCTGGTTCATTTGACAACAGACATCTGTCTCCTGAGCATGTGCTCTAGTGAAAGAGACCCAAGAGAACAAGGAAATAAGCCATTAGGAGATGGACAGACAGTAAGGGGTGCTATGGAAGAAAAAACTCAGGGTAATGAGACAGAGGTGGGATGAGGGGTGGTGGCGGGGATGCATGTAGGGTTGAGCAGGTGGCAAAGTTTTATAGAAGGTAGTAAGCCAAGGCCTCTCTGGCTCAACAGTAGACCTGAGGCCAGAGGGGAAATAAAGAAGCCAGACATGGAATACCTGAGGAAAAAGGATCTGTTTCCAGAAAGAGGGAACAGAAGATGCGGTGATGCCCATTTGGCTCATTTTTGCCCATTGTAGGCATTAATAGCTTACATAACACCAAGGTTTAAATAGTAAATTATAAATGTTAAATGAAGGATGCATAGGCTCCTTCTGGCATTTCACCTTTCACATTATCTGCTTCAGCAGGAAGCCTTTTTGCCTCCCATGATGGTGGTGGTATCACAAGGCAGCTTTTGAAAAAATTTAATAAAACAGGAGACTGTGTCCTTGAAAGATGTAAATAGACTTAAATTTTTCTTGGAATATTTTTCCATAAGATGAGGAAGATTTTAATGAGGACAGACTTGCTTCTTCTAAAAAAAAAAAAAAAAAAAAAAAAAAAAAGAATACTGGATCAAGAGACATAAATTTGCTGCTTATTAAAAATAAATTTTTTAAAACTAGGAATAATACTGAAATGTAGTATTGAAAGAATCTAGTAACTTGATGGGCCTACCATCGTAAACACCAACTGTATGGTCATTTTAATTATAATTTTAATTTATGTCAGGGAATTATCTCTGAACCAAAGGGTAAAATGGGGAAAATAATCTGCCAGTGGCCAATAGAGGAGTGTAGGTGTTAGCAGAAAGAAGTATTTAATGAAGTCTTCTTGCCTAATCTAACGAGAAGCTTAGGACTATGGATTTTGAAGCATATTTCCGGGAACTAAAGAGCTTTATGTCATTACTTTAAGGTTATGTTACACACCATTCACCAAGTAAATACATTCCCAAACTTATTACAATTCTAAGCATTAAGCCCAGGGCCTCCCATAGGGGTTTATTTTATACTTTTCTAAAGTAACAAACTATTTGATAGAAAATACTGAAAAAAAAAAAAATTCTTTGTTTAGTTTAACTCAGTACAGTCAACTCATTTTTGGTTAGTTTCTTCTGAATGCTTTCTAAATAACCTACAAATGTCTGATCATGTTCGGGGAGTGCATTTGGCCACAGAATGTTCTCATTCAGGCTTGCCAGATCCTTCAGCCAAAAGATCTGTCCCGTACCACACCGCGTGAGAAGTCACAAAATAGCCTCTGGCACTAGAAACCACAGCCATCATTTGTAACTTGGAATGAGTGCCTCAACATTTCTGATTTTACTATAGCTTGTAATATTCAAATTTTTAATTTTGGCTGTCTTAACATGGCTGGGGCTATGCGTACATCTCTTTTTCCTTTTAATTTCATTTAAAAAAAATTTTTTTTAATTATTTGACACAGAGAGAGGGATCACAAGTAGGCAGAGAGGCAGGCAGAGAGAGAGGGAGAAGCAGGCTCCCCACTGAACAGGCAGCCCGATATGGGGCTCTACCCAGGACCCTGAGATCATGGCTTGAGCTGAAGGCAGAGGCTTAACCCATGGAGCCACCCAGGTGCCACTACTTTTAATTTCATTTTTGAAGTCATACTATTGCCCAGTAGATTTTGGGGACAGTATCTTCATTCACTTGTCTGGAAGGCCTTCATGGGTAAAGACTGGTTCTTGTTCACCTTTGTGTCACTAGTACCTAAGCATAGCTCCTATCCTTGTAGCAGTTCTCGGTAAATGTTTGGTGAATGAATGAACGGACACAAGGATGAGTCTCCACTCTGCCGCTACCCAGCTACAGCTCTGCTGGCTGGGCTAGAGCCATGTTGTTGGTGACATCTAGACTATATTCCAAATAGATTTTCTCCTTACTTCATGAGCTTCTTTTATTTTAATGCCTATTTGAATTATTTAATTCTTTGTTTGCTTATGTCATTGGCTGAATTTGGACTGTATATTAGTGTTTAGAATTAAATCATTTCCATACATTCCAAGTTTGGGGCTTTTAAAATATTTATTCCGCGGGAGATACTAAAAGCAGAATACATGGATGACTTTCACATTCACAAAACGTTTCTTTTGAAAATAGTAAATGGTGAATTATAAAAAGAAACATTTCAGTCCTCACCATAGAGGAGAATAAAATAAGACCTATATTTTGGATGCAACAAAAGATTGCATTATTATTTTCATCCTGTAGGATCCTCACATCACCCCATTGTGTGTGTATCACTTGTGTTTTCTGGTTAAGATCACAAGGAAAAAAAATGTTGGAGCTAAAATGCCTACCATTTCCCTATCTTCCCTGAGATTCAAAGGGAATGGACACCTGCCCCTTAGGTTTCTGGCTTCAACCTAATGTGTAAGCATCTTTTGAAATGAAAAAAACAAAACAAGTCTTTTGTAGAAGCAACACAGTCCCTGCTATTGGTTTGATTTAAGATACCAGAAAACGTTTGCACTGGTCTTAAATTGGTAGAGGAATGTTTGCTCATTTAAATTCATCCTTATGAGGAACAAAACTTAAATGTAGTGTTTTCATAAGAGAAACCTTTCATGTCAGTAAAATTTATTATTGCATCCTGACATTATAAACTGTACTCTTAACTATTTGTGATTTAAAATTATCATTTTTTACCTCTGTAGTTCAAGCAACTGTCCTCAAAACTTTGAATGTTTTTGCTGTTTTACTTTTTAAATTAAGAATTCAGCTTGGGATAAAGAGGCAGATGAAAGGTAAGGTATAGAGAAATATGGAATTCTTGAATTTGTTTTAGATTTTCTGTTTTCTTAATAAAGAGTTTATTCTTTGCAGGATCCATCATTAGAAAATACAAAAGCATATTGATAGCATAAGGCAAAGATATGAAAGTAATTTGATAAAAATAAAGGAGCATATAAAGTATTATCATTAATAATAACTTTACTAAATCAAATCTGAAGATTCAGGACTGAATGAATGAAGTCATGCATTTCAGCCTTTTGGTAGGAGAAGAAACAGGAGCAAGAATGCAAACCTACATTTCTTTTATTCCATTGTATTACAAAATCACAGAGGAATCCTGAAGTTTGCAGACCACAATGCATACTTTTCTTTTCTTAAAAAACTGCCTTTCTCCAAGTACTCTGTTTTGTATATTGACTCCCCTTATTCTTAGGGTTGCAGTAACATGCCATCTTTGATTTCTAAAAGCAAATCTAATAGTAAGTAGAAGTTTCATTTCCGCTATTTAGATATGTCAATTTCTTCTTCCTCTTCTAATACATTTTCCACAGTATATTACCATGTGTGTGTGCGTGCATGTGAGCATACATCTCAAAGGCAGACATTTTCCATTTCCAGCTCAATTCTATCCATTATAGTAATAAATCTTTCTAGCAGACACCATAACATTCGCACACCTTTGTGTTGTTTGTTCTGTCATTCTTGCCCAGCTATGGATTGGACCATGATGGGGAGTGGCCCCACTGGGCCACAGGATACTCATGCTATGCAGAACTGTAAAGGCTATAAATGATGACTCTGAGCTAGCTTTTAATGAGCAGCCACTCTGAAACACTAAGCTAAGTCAGAACTTCCTGGCAGTCCTCTCAGCAGTCCTCTGAGATTGATATAACTCTTTTGTTCCCATGTCACAGAGGAGGAAACAGGCTGGTGAGGTTAAACAAACTAATTATTTGTCATTCCTCATCCTTCCTGACACACAGCAGTGTCACTAGCACGTGGCATGGGAGCAGGCACCTAGCAACATCCCTGCAACATTGCATGAATGACTTCATGAAGTCACTTGCCCTGGTCAGTGTCAAGGCCAAAAGGAATCCATGGCCTCTGATTCCAAACCCAGTCACCTAACCTCAAGTATACCGTGTCAGAAGGAGGCTGTTAACATCACCTAGAAACAGTGAGAGGAGCAAGGAGAGCCTAGAAGTGAGAGCAATAACGGCTAGGGGTGTGGAGGCAAAATTGAGTCTAAGTCAGAACTGAGGAAGACAGTAAGCAGATGCAGCTGTTTCCGTAGCTTTGCCAACCACACAAGGAAAAGTGACAGCCCAAGGCACATGTCTGCATTTGCACCCTAAAGGTTGCATGGCTGAGGTCCTGGACTCTTGAGGAACAGATGACCACTTACTTGTCCACTGTACATGGACATGGAAATGGGAGGAAGTCTCTGGAAGCAGCAGTCTGCACTCAGAGATCCCCACCCAACCTGGGGAGAATGAGGCTGACTCGGTCCTTGCACAGTAGGGCTAGAGCCTGGAAGAACTACTCCCTTCACAACAGTGGAAAAAGCCAGATGGAAAGGACCAGAGTTGTGACCAAGAAGCAGATTCAAGGTGGTCCATAACGGAAGGGAGGCTTATGAAGAGGAGGGAAGTCTGGACACCAGAAGGAGGGAGACTGAGGGAAGATGATGGCGGGGTAGCAGATTGAGGGAATCAGTAACTGCAGGGGGGATCAGATACACCTACCCAATGTCAAAACATTGAGCTAATCAAAGCAAAGCTTGGTCTAAGAGGTGGTGGTAGACACTGATAGGACAACCTGTTCATACAGGCCTCTAAAGACTGACGTGACATAGTAGGACCAGTGCCAAGGATAACAGTGAATAACTGTCCTCCTCCCCTCTGAGAGCCTTTCTTTGGTCCTTTTCTTTTCTTCACCTTATTTTCTTTGGACAGAAAAGACATCCATTCTTGAATTGATCCAGTCATCAATTCACATATTACTGGTCTGTACTTGTTAGCGGAAAAATGCTCTCATATATTTTATATGTGGAGACAAAATTCTTAGAACAGTATATTCTGATAGTCACAGCCAAACCACATTATATGCCTACAGAAAACACACAGTGTTTTTTGTTTGTTTTGTTTTGTTTTGTTTTTAATGGCCAAGCCACTCCTCTACTAGTAATGATCATAAAGAGAGAGTAAGATGTTTAAAGATATGGATTTAAAAATAAAATAACAGGGTAGCTTCAGTCATTTTTAAAAGATTTTATTTATTTATTTACTTACTTACTATGAGAGGGCAGAGCGGGTGGGGGGAGGGAGAGGCAGAGGGAGAGAGAATCTCCAGCAGACTCCCAGCTGAACATGGAGCTGATGACACAGGGCTCAGTCCCACCATCCTGAGATCATGATCTGAACCAAAATCAAGGGTCAGACGCCCAACTGAGCCACTCAGATGCTCCTAGCTTTAGTCATTTTTATAAGTTTCATTAATATGTAATTCACAGACCATAAAATTGACACTTTCAAAAATGTACAGTTCAGTGGTTTGTAGTATATTCACAGAGTTGTGCAATCGTCACTATCTAATTTTAGAACATTTTCATTTTATCCCCAAAAGATATCCTGTACCCAT